>NC_065592.1:104027500-105227500 GCF_024542745.1 Macaca thibetana thibetana | reverse complement strand
TGTCATGGCTGAGGGGAGGTCCCACACCATAGCCTGAATGCCACAAAGCCTCCAGACCAGGGACTCAGGACACGTCCAAGTCCCCAGCTTTCACAATGGGCACGTGACCCTGGGCTCACACCAGGCTCTGGCTACAACCTTGGCCACTCAGGCAGAGAGAATGCTGTGCATCTCATAAAACCATACCAATGAAAGTTCAGCCTGTGCCACCACCCAGTGGGGTCCAGACCTTACCCCTTTCCTGCCATGGTACCTCCTCCCACGCACTCACCTCTGCAGTCACCAAGATGCTCTAGGCCCTGCCTGGGGCATCCGTGGTCTCAGATCCCTTCTGGGATGGGCACATCTGCCCTATACTATAACGAGCTGGCTGCAAAGCAGAGCTCCTCTGCGCTCCACACTCCCCTGGCACCCCAGACCCCAACCCCAGCAGCACCACCTGCATATACCCCTAAACGAAGTGCTGGCTTGTGCTGTGTTCCGTGATTCACTGCTTAATTTAGTGTAGCATGTGACTGCGATGTTGTCTAAGAGGAGTACACTGTGGCCAAAGTTGGAGCATCCAGCCAGCTGTGACTGGAGTGCCACATACGAGAATTTAAGCAACGTTCCAATTTTGTGAAACTTTCACTAAACAAAACTGAACTAGAACCCCTTTGCAACTAGAAAATGTTTTCATATTATGTTTCTTTTTAAGTATGTTGAGAATAAAATTAACTTGAAAACAAAACAAAAATCTAAAACTACAGGGTCCAGGTAAAACCTGGCATTAGAATCCACGCCAATTAAATGAAACTTCTGCAGTTCCACCTTTACTAAGGGGCTGGCAAGGTCGTCATGGTCAGAATGATGAATCCAAGGACTGCCTACCTCTAACCACTGATGGGACATTCAGGACAGCCAGTACCTCACGCTCACAGGAAGACAGTCCACAGGGCGGGCAGAAGCTTGTCCTGCTGGCCACATACCCACCCTTCAACTTGAGTCCCTGGAGCCAGTCTGTCCCTGGGATAGGAACGGGCTACGAGGAGGAGGGCTGCTGGACTGTTTTTACAGACCAAATTTGTGTATCTGTAGCATGCTTACTTCAGACAGGTATGTTAGGTGACTTGGTTTACTAAGATGACAGAAAAAGCAATAAAATGAGAGGAGTATCCGAGTGCTGAGTGA
Source organism: Macaca thibetana thibetana (assembly GCF_024542745.1). Taxonomy (NCBI): domain Eukaryota; kingdom Metazoa; phylum Chordata; class Mammalia; order Primates; family Cercopithecidae; genus Macaca; species Macaca thibetana. The sequence goes on along the minus strand of NC_065592.1, from coordinate 105,226,330 downwards.
AAAAAACAAGGCTTGAGAAGATGCTATTTTTACAAAGCACACAGCTAAAGATAGCCACATTGCTTACTGTGCAGGACTTACATGTGTGCAGCTCACAGACTCACACACAGAGACACACAAGAAGACTGAAAACCAGGGGGCCAGTGGATACGACACAGGCCGATGTGGCTGATGTCGCGTGTGTGGCTTCCTGCTCCGGCAGGCGGGCGCTGGAGGCATCAGCCACACACGCAGCGTCAGCCGCACACGCAGCATCAGCCGGTGGCTGAGTGATAACTTCACGGGAATGCACTTATTATTATGCTTTATCCTGTTTGAAACACGTGTGTATAAAGTAATACAAGACACAGGTTAAAAACACAGTAAGATGAGAGAAGAAATGTTCTCCAGTTTCAGCAGCCCAGCGAGGACCTGGTGTTCGTGCTGCACTGACGAACCAGCTGCTTGCTGCTGACAAAGGCTCCTCCCTGACTGAAGCACAGCTGGCGCCTCTGACCCTCCAAATAAGCTTGACTAGGCCCCATCATGTCTTCGGCCTAAGCCAGTTGTAGCAAGAATTCCCAGCCTTTGTATCTGACCATATTCCTCATCTCCCACCTTTGAGGTTGAACAAAGCCTCTCACCTGCCCGCAGCACGGATCCTGTTACGAGAGTTTCTCCAGAATCCCCAACCTTGATGTCTCCTCTTAGCTATTTTCCAGCCACCCATCACCATGCTGCTCCTCTGCTACCAATCCCCTGTGGTGTCTGCTGCATTCGGAGTTAAACTCATTCTCTCTCGCCCATTGCCACAGTCCTGAACAAAGTCTTCCCGACCACTGTAGCAAGCGTCAGAAGAATTTCTCTAACGCTGCAGGGGACGATGCCCTGGGCCTGGGTTCTGGGAGGGCTTTGTCCAGGGTGTCTCTGCAAAGCAGACCCTAAGGCAGGGACTTGCTGCCTAGGAGCAGAAAGCCAGGGGCTTCCCCTGCAAAGCCCACAGGAGGATTTCATGAAGCCAGGGCAGGGGTGGTCAAGGGGATGCAGCCCAATGGGGGCAGCTTTCTGATGATGTGCAATGCAGCAGCCGCAGGCAGGCACATGGGGCAATCTATCTTATTAACTTGAATGGAATATTCTATTCCCTACTCATGCCAGCCCACTCCAGGCACTTGGTGGCCATCTGGAGTGAGCGCTACAACACTGTCCAGTGTGCTGCTGGCCCCTGTAGGACCTGGCTCCCTAAACTTCACTTATGAAGGAATAACGGTCTGGGGAGAATGTCCTCCTGGGAGGCAGTCATGGATGGACCAGGAAGTTTGAGGAACACATGTGCATCCTTTCCATGTTTCTTCGTTGTGCTTTCAGATGGAGAGTCTCTGAAGGCCCGAAAACCATCCCCACTCCTAGCCTGGGTCAGGTGCTGGGGACAACAGGTGTGGGGCTGTGAAGGCCTACAAGGTGCTCATGGACTCAGGTTGGTCTGCACAGGCAGGGAGGGGTGGCTCCAGAGGGAGATGCAAGCAGAGCTGGGTGGGGATATGGGACATGGGTCAGGGCTCAGAACCCGCACCCCAGCTGGGGAGGCTGGAAGAAGCTCTAAGTAAGGACCATAGGACATTAGACTCCGGGATAGACTCCGGGATGTCCTCCCCATGCCTCACTCAAGGAACCCACCCACAAGGCTTCCTTTTATTTGGAGGAAGGGCTCGGACGCTCCGGAAGCCCTCAGGGAGCAGCATCTTAGAATGGTTAGAACATCCTTCAAGCTGTTCTTCCAAATCCAAGGGGTTTCCGCCCAGTGTGCGGAAGAGCCCAAGGCATAAAAGGTCAGCACTGTCCCCGAAAAGCCCCTGGGCCAACCGACACCTCCACACAGGGCCAGGCTCGACATGTGACCTGTGGCGCTCTGCTCAGGCCCACACGTGCGCAAGAAACACCGGGAGGCAAGCCACCCAGACTCAGCCTCACCATATACGTGGCAATCTCATCAGGTGCGTCCCCATCCAAGTCGAACTTGAAGGTCACCATCTTGTGGTTGTGCGTCTCCAGCTGGCACTCCACCATCTTGTCCCCAGTGTTGCAGACCTGGAAGGGGCGCCATCAGCACCTGCCATGCGCGCACCCGCCATGCGCGTACCCACGTGCGCACCTGCCACACCCCCACAGCCCCCCCCACCCGCCACGCGCCTCCCGCCACGCCCCCCGCGCGCCCCGCCCCCCTGCGTGCCCCGCCCACTCACGTTCAAGATGGTAAGCCGGGGCCGGCTGGCCCTCTCCTGCCGGGAGCGTGCGCGCGTGGACCTGCGGTGGTGTTTCCGGGCTGCCCTGCCCTCCAGCCTGCCCCCTCCAAAGGCGCCTTCGCAGCTGTCACTCAGCTCTTTTCCAGAAGTGACATCAGAACCTCCGTAGCTGAGCAAAACCCAAGAATATTAATGGCACCAAAGGACAACCAGCACGTCGGCAATGGTGGGGAAAGTCAACTTCTTCGGAACAGTCTGGAGTCTCCAGGGCCCAAATTCGTGACCTACAGAGGCAGCCCCTGTCCTGTGCGAATACACCAAGCCTGCTTCTGGGCCCTCACCCAGCTCCCTGCTGCACCCAAGTGGCATGGGCAGAGGGAAGCACGGGCTTTCTACTAACTGCGTGACCTTGGTCCTCTCAGTCTCCTGACCTGTGAATCCGCCCCTGTGCCTCAGTTTCCCCATCTGTGCCACAGCAACAGAAACACATCCACCACTGTTGTGAGGCCAATTCATTTTGCAGTTTGCAAAATGCCAAGCACAGGCAGTGCCCAGAACCCCAGAAGGGTGGAACAAATGGTCACGGTTCAAAAAAGGACACAGTTCATTTTCTGAAACACCTCTGTCCACAGCCCAGGAGGCCAGGAGACCCACGATCTGGGCTGGATTCAGCCCTGTACATAGGGAGCCACCCTCCCAGCCCCCTCCTAGCCTCTGGGCACTGCCAACTCCGCCCATAGCCTCTCCGTTCTGGAACATTCTCAGCACTGCAAACCAGAGCAGGGACCCAGAGTCCAGCCAGGGGCCTCTGGCTACCAAACTCCAACAGCCAGCAAGACCCAGAGAGAAGGCCCCTGAGGCTCCACCATGTCAGGTTTGAAAAACCCCTAATGGCATCAGGGTGAACTGCAGTGGGTTCCAGGTGAAGCAGCGGCAGCAGCCAGGCTGAGTGGCTGTATGGGCCTGCGCCCCCACCCCCGTCCTGCGAGGTCGAGGCTGGGCCACAGTACCTCTCACAGCTCTGCGGGAGGCCAGGCGGCTTGTCCTGTGAGGCCTGCTCCTGAAATAAAAACCCAGAGAAAAGAGAACGGGTCACGCGGGCTCCTGCCTCCCTGTGGGCACAGCCGCGCAGTCAGCTCTCCCTCCCCACCGCCTCGGCCCAGCCTGCTCCCCTGCCTTCTCCTGTCTCTTCTGCAGCCAGGTGGGTACGACCCGGGGGGGCATCACAATGGGAGCAGGCATGGAGGTTTTTATCTTGTTGAAACGCTTGGACCCAAGTGGATTAATAAAAGCTGGGAGCCACTTCCTTTCCAAAAATGTTAACCCACTTTGATCATCCCTCAAAAAGGACACATTGGTGCTATGAAAGCTTTTCACAGTCTCTGGCATCCTGTCCCAGGGAAAGCATCCTCTAAACCTGTATCTATAAAAATCACAGCCTCCATCTTGATGTGGCTTACAGAAAGTATGAAATCTAGGGAGAGGTGAGAACAGAACCTGGGTGACTGTCCCAGAGCCGAGCAACCCCAACCTCTAGGACTAAGACCCCAGGTCACTGTGCGGACCCCCGGTGGCCGCAACTGCCCAGTCATGGGACAAGCTGGGGGGAGGGGCACACACCTCTTGGGCTGGTTCCACCGTCAGCTGGACAGCTGGGCAGGGGCTGGCGATCCCGGGCCCGCCAGGCAGTGGCGGGTTTGCTGGTGGCAGAAGCGTGGCGGTCTGGGTGGGCACACTCTGCGCAGAGACGGACACCGTGGCCAGGGAGCTGGGGAACTGAGGCAGGAGCTCAGGGGCGGTGGGCAGCAGCACTTCCGGCAGAGGCGGGGAGAGGACCGCAGCCGGTGGCACAGGCACGGTGGGGACCTGAGCGGCGACATCCACAGCATAGGGAGCTGGGTGGCCAAGCAGAATCTGGGGACACAGGGGACAAGATGCAAGTCAGGGCCGGTGCTGCCTTCACTGAGGGAGCCATGCCCAGGTGTATCTGGGAACACCCAGGCCAAGATGGGAACGCCCCTCTCCGGTCCACACCCTCCCCAAGGGGAGTCCCTGTCTCAGAGCACATTTGCCGGATGGAGTGAGCAGAAGCAAACAAACATAGGCATTCTCACAGCCCTTTCTGTGGAAGAGTCTATTTGTGTGGAAAGGTCAGGAACAGGGCTCTATGAACCTGCCAAGCTTGGCTGAAGGGTCAGAGAAGAGGACACACAAAGCATCAAAGCCAGGCCCCCACCACCCCTTGGGGCCCGCGGCAGCCTGCCCCATCTGGCCCCCTGGTCAGAGCGCGCATAGGGCCTCAGAGTGCACACCGACACCTGCCGCCTTCTGGAGGGCGACGGCGGCTTCGGCTTGGCTCTCTCACTGTTCTCATCTCCCTCTAAAAGCTCTTCGGCAGTAAAAGGTAAGACAAGTGGGGAAAGAGGAACCATGGACTGGAAAGTGCAAGTACCCTCTGTCTTCTTCCCCCATTCTGGAGGTAGGAAGGCTGAAAATGTAGAGGAACTTCTCACCTCTCAGGGCTGGAAGGAACAGCCACATTCACTGGGCCTGCTGGCCCTGAGACCCTCTGTTGGCAGCCAGTGGCTGGGTCGGAAATACCAAGCCCCAGCCTGGCCGGTGACCACTTCCCTCCTGGACAGACAGACACCCCAGCTGCTGCATTCAGGGGACCCCACGGGGTGGCCGGCCCAGCTCATCAACAGACTTTTGGACCCTTCCCCAGCCAAACAGCAGGGACAGCCACTGAGTCTGGCAGTGACCCTCACATGTCACAGGGCACCCCTCTGTAGACACTAACTGTGGCCAGAAAGGCTCTTCAGGTAGGAAGGCCCAGACAGCAAGGTCCCCCTCCTGCTCCCTGCTGTGGCCCTCGGCTTTCTGAGAAACAGACCTGACTGTGAACCAGCAGGCTCTGAGCTGCCGCTGAAACCTGCTGGGACCAACAGTGCTTACTCAGGTGGGCCACAGGATGCACGCGATTCTTCCCACTCACTGTCTAATCAAACGCCACCCTGCTATCCAATATGTACCACCCCTTCCTTCTCTACACACAAAGCCCTCTGGAGATAAGACAGCAAGAAGTGATGGCCAGGAGGGACGGCTCACAGCGGGGCAGCTCACTCCAGACTGGATTCAGCACTAACAGCTGGGGGGCACCTGGCACCAGGGATGCTTCACCCCAGACCCCTTCACATTAGGGCCACGCCAGCCACTTTCCTGCGGAGGCTGAGGCTCGAAAGGCAGGGCTGTGCCACAGTTACAGGACTGACAGGGCTCAGAGCTGGGGTAAGGCCAGGCAGGAGGAGGTCAGGTGAAGAGGCCCACGTGGGAAAATGCCAGGAAGGATGGGACCCAGGTAAAGAGGCCCAGGTGCGAGAATGCCCAGGTGGGAAGGCTCCCATGCCAGCCTCTCTCTCCTCACTCAAGTTTGAACAGAATAGTCTGCAAGTCCCAAAACGTGAGTGGACTGGGTAGGGGTGCAAATCCCCGTGGGAAGGCCCCCCACCAGCGGGGCGCATATCCTGTGTTCCAGAGCGCCCCTTCACAGCCAGCCAGCATGCTGCCACGAGGTATCCACCTGACCTGACACCAGGACATGGCCCCAGGTCCCACCATGACCACCCTTGCAGCCAGCAGTGCCATCTGCCCCCAGCCCCCACCCCGCAATTGGCCTCGCTTCCTCACCCTCCCTAAGATGGGGTTGTCACCCTGCCTCATCCTGACAAGGTGCTCTTTGAAGGGCAGACCTCAGACAGACGCCCTGTGCCCCAATGCCAGCCACACCAAGGCTGCCAGACCGGGCCTGGGTGAGGGCAGGTACAAAGACACCACAAGAGCAGGGGCCATAGAGCCGTGGGAAGGGAGGGACACAGAACCTATCAGGCACGGACTCCTGCACCTCCTGAGCATTCAGAACACGGAGGAGACGCAGATGCCCCGCGCTGGCGCCAGCCCCCACCTCCCTCAACCTCACACACATCTCTTCCTGAGAGGGGCCACCCCGGGCAGAGCTGCCTCCTTGCCTGGCCCCCAGCTGCCCCTCAATCAAGGTGCTCAGGGGCAGCACAGGCCCAGCGAAGGGAGCGGGAGGACAGAGCAGCCAAGAGTCCTTTGCATCTCTGGGTCCTGAGGGTCCCCAGACGCTGGGAGGGTGAGCCCCTGCCCAGCAAGTGATTACCTGGCTCCCTGGTGCAGCAGCTGGAGCAGCTTGTTCAGGAAGGTGGGGCTGGAGGGGCTCAGGGCGCACAGGCAGTGCTGGCTGCGGGGGCAGCACAGGTTGTGGGGGCAGCGTGGGTTGTGGGGGCAGCGTGGGTTGCGGGGGTAGCGTAGGTTGCGGGGGCAGTGCCGGCTGGGGAGGGGTGGCCCTCACATTCTGCACCGTGTGGTGGGGGGAAGGAGGGACATCGGTGGGTGCCATCTGTGGGAAGGCCACTGGGTATACAGGTTGGGCTGGGAGCTGGGCCACGGCAGAATGAATGGACAGGGCGGCCACGCCCGGTGGGGCTACGGCCAGCAGGGGGATGGTGGCCGGTGCATTTGGCACAATGGTCCTGCAGGGCACGGCCAGGGGTGTCCCAGGGGGGTGGGGCAGCTTCACAGCCTGCAGAGGCAAGGCTGGGGACGCAGCGGGGAGTGGGGCAGCGAGGCTCGGCAAGATCACGGCTGGAGAGAAATACTGAGGCGGTGGCACGGGAGGCACGGTCGCAGTCGGCAGGTCTGGGAGGGCCGGAGTGAGGCCGTCGATTCCCGCCAGGGGCGTGATGGGGGGCACAACAGGAATCGGGGGCATCTGAAAGAGACACAGAAGTATGTCAGTGTGGGCCCCAACCAGGGTCCCTGACCACAGCACTTCATGCAAGGACAGCCACAGTCACTGGGGACGAGGGGACATGGGATGAAGAGAGCATGACCCTTTCCCTCCGAGACACCTTTGTGTAGCTGCTGTTGAAGGGAACCCAAAGATAAACCCAATAGAAGCAGAAATCCCAACCATGTAAAGCTCTTCAAATAGAAAAGGAAAGTTGGCAGGCTGGGAATGACCTGCTAGATCACCCCTGGTCCAGCGCAGGGAGATCTCCCTGTGTCCACACACACGACAGCCCTGCTGGGGGCTCTGAGGGAGTCAGGGGCAGCTCACACAGTGTGAGCAGCAGGAGCAGTGACCACGAGTCATAGAGGAGTGACTTCAGAGCCCTGGAGAGTTTTCATTTGGAAGGGCTGGGACTGCCAGGGCCACCAGACTGGCCCTGAGCATCTGAAATCACCTTAGCCTGATCCCTGCAACATGCACAAATTCAAGTTGAAACCTAACTTCTCAGAGGGTTCTCAGAGAAAGCAAATCTTTGAGCCACCGAAGCTGGCTCAGGGGACACCCCTATCCTGTCCAGCATTCCCCACAGCAGGGACTCCCGAAACCTCGCCTATATCTTCTCAGCAATGCATGTGCCTCCTGGGGGTGGCTGACACCCAGCGACGCGGACTTAGCATTTCCATCTTTGACAGCCTTCTTGTGCATGCTGGTGTGTGTCACGGCCTACACCTCCATGCAATCAAGAAGCAGCAAAAATGCACATGAACTCCTGTCTGTCTGAACGAGCAAGATAATGATTTCACTAGACTCTGAAGCTGCCTAACGTCCTATGGTGACATCTGGGCCTGAGCAGGGTGAGACAACACAAAAGAATCTTCCAGGTGGGGCTTGTGAATCACAGGAACACGTGCTTGCCCCATCTTCAGAGTGAAGCACACTTCTCGTCTGGGTCACCGAAGGCCTCGGGAACACCTAGAATCCTCCATGCCATTTACCTGGGCAATGGTGCCCTGGCCCTGGAATCATTCTGCACCAGTTACATGCAGTCGGGTCCCTCGAGTGATGGACAGTGTCCCCAGAGAGAGACAGCAGAAGTCACTTCTGCTGTGTGAGTCGAGCCTTGCTGGCTGGGCTTCCCTGCAGTCAGCAATGCCACAGGCTGGCTCTGGAACTCCAAGGAGCCACATGCCGCACGGCCCTGGGGGAGCTCCACAGGAAGAATGCTCCTCTGAGGCAAACTCACCTGCTTTCTGTGCCAGCCCAGCAACCACCTCAAGACTGCTGTCCACAACCTTGGACTAACAAGCCTTTTCCTATCCTGGATGAGCCTGGGCACATGGGTACGCTGAGGGCAGATGGGCATGTTGCTGGGAGGGTGCTGGGTGATGGGGTGCTGGGCTGCCCGCCCTCCCTGAAGGACCCCATCCGACACTCACAGCCCAGAAGGTGTCATGGCCTGGGAGGACCAAAAGCAGCCTGCCAGGTTGGGAGAGAAGGTGAGGCTGGAGGGCAGGAAACAGCAGCCAAGCCACCCACCAAGGGATACATGGCTGGTTGTGTGGGTCCCTGGAGCGTTCCTGGTGCATATGACTGTGCACAAAGCCCACGCTGCCCGGCCCAGACTCCCCAGCCCAGCCCCAACTCCCTGGCCAGCCCGACCCCAGGTCACAGGTCACATGCACAGACAACCCCCTCTGTGGGTGTCCTGGTGCACCAGCCAGAGCCTGGCAAAGCGTGCGCCACCACTGATGGCAGCCATCAACCTAGAAGTACCTGCGGAGGGACTTGAGCAAGCGGCTGCAGGGGCGCCTGTGGCATCTGGAGGGGCTTCAGCTGAGCAGGGGCCCCGACCTGGGAGGCTGGAGCCAGGTACGGTGGCAGGTGGGGGGGCACTGGCTGGAGGGGGCCCACGGGCTGTGGGGCCAGGACCTGCGGCAGGGGTGTCGGCTGGGCCAGCGGAGGAGGCTGGAAGAAGAGAAGGTAGCTCCTCTTAGACCACCAATCTGCCCAGACAAGCGCACCCCACTGGTTACACATGACAGGATATCAACCTTCAACCTCACATGTACACGGACACACTCACATTCACACATACCTGCACACACACTTGCACAGTCACACATACACATATTCAGATAACTCCAGTCAGCCTGGAGCCACGACACAGCAGATCTTGGAGAGATGTTCTGAGTGAGCAGAGCCTTCCATGTGCAGGGTGCTGCAAACGCTATGCACGCACGCAAACGCACACACACACGTACAAACACACATATACACATGCACATACGAGAGTTACCCCCATCCCTCGGCCACACCAAATACCTGGGGGAACCACAGAGGATGTGAGCGAAGGGTCTGAGGGAGGTGCTCACAGACCTGGGCCCAGGGGCCAGCAGAGCTGACTGCCTGCCTGGAGCAACAGTGGCCACAGGAGGTGCCACACTCACCTGCTGGCCGGGGGGCGCTGGCTGGCCTGGACCTGTGGGCAGCGGGGTGCTGGGCGGCGGCAGCACGGGGGCGAAGCTCATGGCTGGATCCGGGAAGTGCTGCTGGAGGGGCGGAGGGCAGGCGGGGGCTGGGACGGAGCCCACCGGCAGGCTAGGCTGCAGAGAGCACCACGGCCACACTCAGCAGCAGCTCTCGGCCACCAGGCCCCCTCCCAGGCAGGGGCAGGGTAGCCTCGTGTCATCCCTGTGCCTGGTCCTCACCAGGGTCCCTCTTCCCAGGAACATGACAGCAGAAGCAGTGAGGCGGCCCTGGGCATCATTCATAGCAGTGAAGGGCCAGGAACAGCACAGTCCCCAGCCCAGGGGCGCCCGGGCACGTCAGCCCCACAGAACGTTACACAACCACAACAAAGGCCAGCACAGGGGCTTTGCAGAACCGTGGAGAAAGGCTCCCGAGGACATTAAACTGGGGAAGCTCACGGTCCGTATGACTGTGACTACGTCAGATGAAAACATATACACAACTCACAGACGATATGAAGCGAAATGGGCCCTGGAACAGCGTGTGGGCAGTCCGGCAGCGGAGCAAACACAGACCACAGAAGAATGGGAAATCTAAGCTCTCAGAATGGGTATTTGCTGCCATTGAGGAATTGCTGCGAATTTGTTAATCTGTTGGTGTAATAACGGGATGGGGCTTTGTTCTCTAAGAGTCCTTATTGTGCAGAGGCGGAGGCTGAATCATTTACAGGGGAAGTGTCTTGCTGTCTGGGATTTATTTCAAAACAATGAGAATGTGAGGAGCAGGCGGGGCTACAGAGGATCGTGGCTGTCCCACCCTGCCACGAACGTTCCCTCCCGTGCGGTTCTCTGGATCACATGAGTGACAACATGCCCGAAACTGCTCTCCTCACTTGTCTTTCGCGGTGGGTGCTTTATGAAAGGCAGCGTGGTGTGAGTGGCTGGAGCAAGTGTATCTGGGATCGAGCTGGGCTTCTGGATTCACCTGAAGCCAGGGAGTGGAGGATGGGCCCGACTGGGCCGGACCATCTGTCTACCAGCTCTGAGCACTGTGCACAGCCCAGGAGCTCGGGCAGGGCCTGGCAGCCTAGGAGCAAGTGGCCTCGTGCTCCCAACAGCCCCCAGGGCGGCCTGGCAGCCCCACGGCGGCTGCTCCTCCTTGGCTGCTTCTCCTGCTTCACTGGGCGCTGCAGGCACATCACCATGGCAACCATCCCAGGAGGCACAGGGGTGGTAGGGAGAGCCCTCAGTGCACCTGGGGACTCCTTCCAGGCCTCATCCTTTTTGAATAAGTTGTCTCTGTGTCACTGGGTAGGAAGACTGAGACTCGGGCCCCTGGTCCAAGGTGACTGTACCTGTGATGTCCCTGCTCAGGTATCTTGGCTTCCAGGCTGATGCTGACACCAGCAGCATCACCCAGGCCACAGGAGAGGGACTTGAACCAGTGGGAGCCCAGGCCAGGAGTGCCTCATGTGGCATCACATGGCACAGGAAGCCCTAACCTAGGCTGAAGAGGAATGAGAGCCAGACAGAACATTCCAGTCCAGCCCCAGTTCAGCCAATCCTCAAAGCCAAGAACCACCACTCTGGAGCAGCAAGTAGCCTTTTCTTTTTTTTTTTTTTTTAATTTGTTGTAGAGACAGGGTCTTGGTTTTTTGCCCAGGCTGGCCTAGAACTCCTGGGCTCAAGTGATCTTCCTGCCTCAGGCTCCCAAAATGCTGGGATTACAAGCATGAGCCACCACATCCAGCCTCACCTTTCCTTAAATGAGGTCTTTCTGCTGTTTAAAATTGTATTTCACTTCATTTTGTGAAATGAAGAAAACGCAAATGCAAATTGCAAATGAGTGCTGGGGCTGCAGTCAGCAAAGGCAGACTCGGCAAATAGCTTCAACTGCTTTTCCAAAGGGCCTTTCTACACCCTTCTGACTGAGCAGACCTGGGAAGGGCGATCCCACATGCACGGGTGCAGCAGGGCAGCCAGCAGGACAGAGGAGGCCAGAACAGCCCATGTGCCCACGCTCAGACGGCATCAAGAAGACGGGCCACAGTGCTGAGTGTGTGAGTGACAACCAGCATAGCCAAAGCACCAGGCAGGAGCTGCCCGCTAGGGAAGAAGGAGCTTGGCCCAGAGTACACAGTGGCTGTACGTGTGATGTCCCTGTTGGGCTTCTTGGCTCACACGGGAGGTGAAACAGCCCACCCCATAAACCACCCTCTGAGGCCGGACACAGTGGCTCACACCTGTAATCCCAGCACTTTGGGAGGCCGACGAGGGAGGATCACCTGAGGTCAGCAGTTCGAGACCAGCCTGGCCAACATGGTGAAACCCTGTCTTTACTAAAAATACAAATATTAGCTGGGTGTGGTGGCACGTGCCTGTAATCCCAGCTACTTGGGAGGCTGAGGCAGAGGAATTGCCTGAACCCAGGAGGCGGAGGTTACAGTGAGCAGAGATTGCGCCACTGCACTCCAGCATGGACAACAAAGCAAGACGCCGTCTCAGATAAATAAATAAATAAACTACCCTCTGAGGGTACCAATCTACTGCCTGGGGCTCATGGGCAACCCCTCCGTGGCTGGGCACTTGGGACTGCAAAGAGCAATTGTTTTGCTTTCTTTTTTTTTTTTTTTTTTTTTTAGTAGAGACGGGGTTTCACCGTGTTTTGCTTTCTAAAGTGTTTTGAAAAAATCAAAATAAAAAAATACATGCCGAATGTGACCCCACTCATCTTAGTCTTTCCCGTGGGAATCATCCCGCACGCGTCGTCACAGCCCGAGGCTCCATCACTCCTTCGCCACACGTGCTCCCCGAAAGTGTTCCCCTCAGCCCCGCCCTATTTTCATAGCTCTGACTTTAACCGCTATGCAGTATGTGGGAGAGAAGTGCCAGGAGCCCCTCAGGAGGCTGGGCAGTGAGATCGAATCTCAGGTTTCCTTCTTACAAATGATGCTTTTCCGTGATCTGTGGAACAGTCTGGGATAATGTCGCAGACCCAGGGCAAAGTCAATGGGTATCATGACTGTGGCTGTGGGCTGTCACCATTATCACTGTGCCCGCCCCCCAGGGGGAACCACTCAGCTCTATCACAGCCTCCCAAACTCTGGGTGTCCTGGGGTCTCTTTTCCAAGAGGGTGTCTTTCCTATCTAGTAGGTCTTTACAGGAACATCAGGGCTACTCGGCCAGCAGTTCCGCAGCTGGCAGCAAGGACGCGGCTTTCCTCTGGGCCTGGCTTTTGAATGTCTCCCCAGGGGAAGTGTGACTGGACACTGACCACAGGCCACTTTTAACGCTGACCACAGTGCAGTGCAGCCTGGACAGCCCATCATAGAATTCAGAGCCCTCAGGGCCCTCAGAACAGATAGTGGGGATGGGGAAGGGGGTGGGAGTGGTGCTCTGACTCACCGCAGCTGTGGGCTGCTGGTAGGCCCCCAGCGAGGGCAGGCTCTGCGGCAGGACGGGCCCCTCACTCACAGGGGGGCTGCACACACACGGGGCCGGGGGCGGCGCTGCGTCGGCAAGGGAGCCAAGCACCACGCTCTGCTGGCTGCTCTGCGAGTCCGAGTACACGGTAGAGCCCTGGCCGCTGTCGAAGGTGCTGTCCGCTGGGGAGGACAAAAGCAGGACTTAGAGTGGACATCTCCAAATATCACATGAACGAACATTGGCTCATCTGCATAGTTTCTTCTGCAAAATAAAGGTTTGACTGTTTCTCCAGATCACATAAATAACCGGTGCATACTGTTTATACAATTGGCTGCTACAGAACTATACTTGGGACGCTGTCACTGTGCCTCACTCCAACACTGCCCATGTCTGGCCAGCATGATGCCAGGGCAGGTACATCGTGCCAACCCTCCCACAAGACAGGTACCCACAACCAGCCCGCTACAGCCTGGGGGGCAAGCACACAGTCCAGCTCTTAGGGGAACAAGGGGCTTGGGAGGCCAAAGGAATGTCCGAGGTAAGAAAAAGCTGATGTTTTCACTGTGTGGGACCGAGGTCACGGGACCAGAACTAACTTGGCTGGAAAATGGGGCCAAGGTGTCCGAACACCCACAGAGAGGCCTTGAGAGGGAAATGCACCCACCATTCCCCTGTGCAGTGGATGCAGTGGCAGGGGTGGCACCAAGCGCCCACGGCCTGAGATCCCCCAGAGGCCTCACATGGCTCAGGCTGGCCTGGCCCCCATCAAACCCAAACAGACCCACCCGCTAGCAGAGGCGCAGACAGGACCCCGGTGTGCCTGGAACCATCTTCACCTGTGGGGTCATGCCAGCTGAGGGGAAAACGAAACCCTGTCTGAAACGGTACTTTGGGTTTACTGCTTCCAGAAGCCAAAAGCTACAGAAACTTTAGAATTTACCACTTACAAACGCCACGCTATTTTCGCGAGGAGCTGTATTTCAGACTATTGTGTCCATTTATAATTTAAACAAAGGGGAAATCCCGTTGGCTTGGCGTTAAAATAACTTTTCCCAGGAATGGATACAACCTACTGTAACCTAGGAAGACGTAAGAAATGCTGAGGTTTAATTGAGCAAAGCCAATCAGACAGGCAGCTCTGATTTTTAATGAGCTGAGTGGTCATAAAGTGCTCATTTCCACTTGGAAAGGGGAGGGGAAAGGAGGATGGGGAGGAAGGGGAGAACATGTATGGACCCGACAAGTCTCAAGTAGAGCGATTCTAACCATATGTGTAGCATTTTATTTATTTATTTTTTTTTTTTTTGAGACAAGGTGTCACTGTCATCTGGACTGGACTGCAGTGGTGTGATCACGGCTCACTACAGCCTTGACCTCCCAGGCTCAAGCAATTCTCCTGCTTCAGCCTCCCAAGTAGTTAGAACTACAGGCATACACCACCACACCTGGCTAATTTTTCTATCTTTTGTAGAGATGGGGTTTCGCCACGTAGGCCAGACTGGTCTCAAACCCCTGGAATCAAGTGACCCACCCACCTTTGACTCCCAAAAGGAGCCACCGTGCCCAGCCCACATTTTACATGTTTAAAGTGAATATGTGCTGAGCACAGTGGCTCACGCCTGTAATCCCAGCACTTTGGGAGGCCGAGGCAGGAGGATCATGAGGTCAGGGCTTTGAGACCAGCCTGGCTAACATAGTGAAACCCTGCCTCTAATAAAAATACAAAAAAAATCAGCTGGGCATGGTGGCACATACCTGTAGTCCCAGCTACTCGGGAGGTTGAGGCAGGAGCATTGCTTGAACCCAGGAGATGGCAGCTGCAGTGAGCCAAGATCCCACCACTGCACTCCAGCCTGGGTGACGGAGCGAGACTCCATCTCAAAAAAAAATTAAAAAATTTAAAAAATAAAAAATAAAGTGAATATGGGCCGGGCACGGTGGCTCATGCCTGTAATCCCAGCACTTTGGGAGGCTGAGGTGGCCAGATCACTTGAGGTCAGGAGTTTAAGACCAACCTGGCCAACAGGGCAAAACCCCATCTCTACTAAAAATATGAAAATTAGCCGGGCATGGTGGCACATGCCTGTAATCCCAGCTACTAGGGAGGCTGATGCAGGAGAGTCACTTGAACCTGGGAGGCAGAGGTTGCAGTGAGCTGAGATTGTGCCACTGCACTCCAGGCTGGATGACAGAGCAAGACTCCATCTCAAAAAAAAAAAGAAAAAAAAAAGTGAATGAGTTCATTACTTACACAATTAAACATTTTAGAAGACATTTTTGAAACTATTGGCAAATGTGCTACTACAGTCATCAGCTGCTTAAATGGAGTCACCAAGGAAGCCCCCGCTTGGTCAGGACACTTGATGGGCAGTTTAAGAAAACACAAGGGAAAACTGTAAAAACTGACATACTGTTGCATCTTCCAATGCACTAATGTGTGTCTATGTGCCAATCTTGTTACACAGAGCAGGTTCTTCTTGGATTATGGGGTTCCTGCTCTTACCTGGCACACCCGAGAGCAAGGTGCAGAAGGCTATGTGGGGTGCTATCCATTATGAAACAGAAGGGGATAAGGGTGTACATGTGTGCACACATGTGGATGTGAGTGTGCAAGTGCATATTCACGTATGAGTGCAGACATGTGTGCATGTATGTGTGCATGTGAATGTGTTCACATTTGTGGAGGGTATTCATATGTATACATACATGTGTCCATGTGCATGCAGGGTGGGCATGCATGTGTACACACACGTGGGGCATACATGTCTGTGTGCAGGTGTTCACGTGTGAGTGTCCACATGTATGTGCATATGTAGGTGTGCCTATGTATTTGTGTGTGTTCTATGTGTGCCTGTGTGTGTTCTATGTGTGTGGTAGGCTACATGTTTTATTATTGTTTCGTATTATTATATTTGTATTAAGATACAAAATTTTATATTAAAAATTTGTAATTTTGTATTAAAAATACAAAATTAGCTGGGCGTGGTGGCTCACACCTGTAATCCCAACACTTTGGGAGGCTGAGGCGGGCAGATCACAAGGTCAGGAGATCGAGACCATCCTGGCTAACACAGTGAAACCCCGTCTCTACTAAAAATACAAAAAAAATTAGCTGGGCGTAGTGCCGGGCGCCTGTAGTCCCAGCTACTTGGGAGGCTGAGGCAGGAGAATGGCGTGAACCTGGGAGGCAAAGCTTGCAATGAGCTGAGATCCGGCCACTGCACTCCAGCCTGGGCAAGAGAGCAAGACTCCGTCTCAAAAAAAAAAAAAAAAAAAAAAAAGTGTTTTTGAGAAGCATGGCCATGGCCTCTGCACAAAACACACAGAATCCTTCTCAGTCAGTCTGGAAGTGGGCCTGTCTGCAGAGAGAACACCCACACCTGAACTGCAATCATCAGTCGGTCAATGTCTCCATCTGATTTTCCCACAGTGGATCAAACCTGAATTAGACTATCTGACCACAAGCTAAACATATAGAAATATCCTCAAACTATGTCTCTTCAAAGTTCAAAAAAAGAAGATTTTTAAACTCCCATCCTAGAAATTGTTTAACCCACAATTACGATTTAAAAGTGTGTGTGTCGTGCTGTGTCGGACATGAATTTTTTCTTACAAAAAGCCTGTGCTCTTTAATTTTTTAGATGTATCAGAAAATGGAGCAATAATGTACCAATTTTATTCTCCAAAGCAAACCTACGCAGGTTTGAGTGACATAAATAGTAGGTGAACAGTCTCGACATGATGACTGCTTGTTTGAATTTAAATAGCCTACTTTCAAGAACTAGCCATTTCAATGATAAATGAAGGACGTGCATATTAAATAAATTAAACAGACTATTTCAGTCTTTGCACATGAATGATCTGAAATATTGGCCCGGGCAGGTCCCTTGGCTCTGTCATTCTATCCCATGTGTATTCACAGAATGAACAAAGCCATGTTCCTCAGTCCTCAGCTCACTGCTGAGTTCTTGGGATGTGGAAGGCACAGGCAGGAACTTTTCTGCCTGTATGTGCAGAAGATGCTAGGTTCTCCCTAAATGGTCTTAGATGAAGGCTGATCCAAAGTGATTCCTGCCAATTCATCAGTAACACCCTGCTGAAAATATACAAAAGGTCCTAAAGGTTTTGCCTTAGAAGGGAGATACTACTGGGAATGGCAGATCCCCATGGCAACACCACAAGCCAAGCCAGCAAGCAGCACACTCTGTTCCCAGGACAGATGTCCCACCAAGCAGCCGCAGCCGCCACCTCACCTGGCCTTCACATTCCCCCCAAGGGGCCAGAACTGTCATTCTCAGACGGGTTAAGGAACCTGCCCCCAGTCCACAGATCCATAGCAGAGAGTGGGACTGAACTGGCTGTACCAGACCCCGCTGGCTCAGGGCCCATCTGTCCCCATCTGTCCTGAGAACATGGACTTCTGTGAATCTTAATCTCCTTCTGGTTACAGACCACCGGGAAATGCTGAGAAAGCCCCAGTCCCTTCCCTGAAACGGGGCTCACCCATACCTAGAGTCCACACCTTGCATGGTGGGCCGGGGGGACCGGCCCCAGGCCGGTCACAGAATCAGGCCCTGCACATCCCAGTGCTTGGGTCTGCTGGCCCCACCACCCTGAAAGTTGCTCTCTTATGAAGTTCACGACATGCCCTGGCACCAAGGGTGCTGGCAGAAGGCAAGCCTGTCATGGGGCACAGGCACCCAGCCAGGACTCCTGGGAACCACCTACAGCGAAAGCAATCACCCACGCTATGTGAGGACAGCTCAGAGCTGCACCATGTCTCCTCCGAGGGGATGCTATGCTGACCCCCTTCCTCACAAAGCATTCCAATAAAGACAGAGGACTTCATTTTTCTTTGCCCAATAGCTGGTTTTTGCAGGCTAGGTGGGAGGGGTACCCATGGCCACCCCACCCCTGAGCACTCACAGGCCAGGGAGGTGGCGCTGGTCGGCAACGTAGGTGGCAGGAGGTGCTGGTCGGCCTCTGGCTCCTCGGGCTCTGGTGGCCCGGGCTGCCCAGTCTGTGCATGGTAGGTCACCTGGACCTGCAGGGGCACCGGCGGACCCCTGGTCTTGTCCGGGCTGCCCACATCCTGCTGCTCCTTGGGCTGCAGTGCAGGCCAGATCCTCTCCCGCCGCCACTGGATCAACGCCACACGGTCACGGATGGACTTGGCCACGATCTTGACGTCACTCTCGTGGAAGAATCCAGACTCAATCTGTAAAGGCAGTCATGTTGTCAGCATCGCAGGGGATCAGCCCACGCCGGCCCATACCCCTTACCTAAAGTGCTTTCCCATCATTGGTTCATCCACATAGGACACACTCGCCACCCCACTGCCACTGAGCGTAAAATCCGCAGGGCCAGCTCAGAGATGGCATGGCAGGGGTTTGCCAGGCAAGGCAAAGGACGACCACCACCACGCAGGCCTGACTTGCCTCCCGCAGAGTCCGCACCAAAAGCGAAGCAGAGCAGCCCCTGGACCGGACTTCAGGGCTCCCTGAGCTCCTGGCCACCCCCGGGCTGGTGGCGGACGGGAAGGAGCTCCTGCTTGTCTCCATGCTCAGAAGTGGTGACAAGGAGCTTTGGGGCTAGCATTTTCCTGAAATGTCTCTGAGTCTGGGGCTGCCCAAAGATGGGGAACGGGGCCACACCCGAGTTGTAGATGGAGGAAGGATGTGCGTTTTGTATTAGACCAGTAAGGTATGCACTGATGCCTGGCAAATTTTAAAACTGATTTACCAAGCAGAACCTTGAGGGCATTTGTAAAAGAGCCCCAAGGTCTCCAGGAAACATCATGAGCTCGCAGAGAATCTTCGCGGAATAACTACCAAGCTCGCAGAGAATCTTCGCGGAATAACTACCTTCTTTCTTCTGATGAAAGAGATGGCTTTGGAAGGGGCCGCTCTTGCCAGGCTGCAGTTGCAGTGATCACAAACACATGAAAATACGGGAGAACAAAGATTCCAAATCCACCTGCGCTTCCCCTCCCTTCCTGAGCACCTCAGTTCTAAAGGCGCTAGGTCAGGCTGGACCAGCCAGGCCTCTGCAGTAGGGCGGAGGTGCCCATGCAGGAGGGCATCCTGGCTTCAGGGCAGTGTCAGGCGCAGAGGGAGTCACACTGTGGGGGAGGGGAGGTGGTGACAGCACCACTGGAGGCCGGCGACCCCGCAAAAGTGACCAAACAAGAAAATATATAGGAGTAGTGGACACCAGGCTCCTCAGGTGTGGAACCTTTTTGCCGGATGGGAATTGGAGCTGTTGGTGTGAAGCGCACAACAGACGTGAATAAACACTGACAGACTGCACGGGCAGACTCACGACACCTTCGTGGTGTAAATGCACAGACACATGTGTACTTGTGAACTGAGTTCACCAGGAGGACCCGTAGCAAGGAGCGCGTGGAGCTCAGCCGGGACAGGAACGCGGTGAGGCTCCACGAAGCGGCAGCTCCCGGCTCGGCAGGAGAAGGACAGGATGAGCTTGACAGTGAGGACGTGCTCAGAGTGACAGGGACGTGCAAAACAGCACGGGAGCCAGTGCCGAGGGCCTCCCGCTGGCAAATCTGGGGCATTTTGAGCATCAAAATGCACAGTAACACAATGACGGTTTGAAGGACATGTCCACAGACTCTGACATGCATTTTGCATATGGGGGTGGCAGGAGGGACGAGGTGTCACTGCTGGTATCAGGTGGGGGACGGCGGGTAAGTGTGGCCTCTCGACCTCCATCTCTCCCTCCCTCTGTTTCTCCTCTGTGGCTCCCTCACCCAGTCTCTTTCCCTCCCTTTCCTGTGGATCATCTGCTCTAGGGGAAGCCATGTCACAAATGACCCTATGCAGAGGCCCTCCTGGCAGAGAACTGAGTTCTGAGGCAGGGTCTGAGACTGCAGCCCTGGCCAACACCCGATCCCACCTCACTGGGGCCCTGAGCCCAGGCACCTGATCCCTGACCTCCAAGGCTGGGGCCAGGGCGTTTCCAGTGACTCGCTAGGCAGCAATGTGACAGCTCATCCGTGGAGCAGGACCCATTGAGTAAAACAGAAAACCGTGAGGCCACAGACAAGTAAAGAAATAAGCGGGAAGCTTGGTGACAAACAGATATTTCCAGTGCCCAGACGTTCTCCATGAGACACGTACAGTTGCGAAAGGTGAGAGGAGCTCCACTTAGAGAAGCCACAGGCGCCCTGCACCAAGCTCAGAGCCAGCATCTGCCTAACCGGCGGGTGAACCCGTGCACCCCTGGGAAACACATGCAAACCCAGCCCCTTCCACGAGATTCCTGTGGAGACGCAAGACCTGACTGTGACCCACCCACGAGGGACGCCTGAGCCCGTCCCTAGGGACAGGACATGGAAGTCAGGCACAGAAGGGGCCCAGAGGCCTCGTGATGGTGTCACTGGGACAACTGGGGACCTGAGTGGCCCGAGGATGGGAGGATGGGGCTGAGGATTGACGGTACTTCCGGATGCAAGACCGTGCCCTAGTTTCAGGAAGCAGACATGAAAGTATTCAGGGCTTCAGGGGAATCAGGTCAGCCACTTAGTCTCAAATGGTTCGTGGAAAATAAATGGTTCTTTGTAGTGTCCTTGCAATTTTTCAGTGTTTGTGATTATTCAAAAATCTTTGTTTCAAAAGACAATTTTTTTCCACAGAATGACGTTCCCTAACAAAAACAGCTGCGGTCAGTCTCCCCTGACTCAGAAGAGACATGAGTGGGGTGGGGGAGGGGGGTCAGTGAGGTGGGACAGAGAGTGACAGCTCAGTCAGTGGGACCCGCCCACACTCAGAGTCACCACTGGCCCCAAACCAGCCCCAAGGCCACTCAGCAGCAGGGCAGCCCAGCTGGGAAGGAGGAGAAACGAGGCACCAGGTTCTCTTCTGGCTCAGAGTCCGGAGCGGACTCTTTTCTAGGGAGCCCCAGAGAACGGGCTCCAACCCTAGGGGGTCTCACAGGGAGGCCGAAGCAGGTGTCCCTGTCACTGGCACCCAGGGGCAGGTATGTACAGCCTGCCAGACCTGTTTGGCCCAGGCCTCTGCTCCTAGTGAGCACGTGGGTGAGGCCATTCCTGAGGCTCCATGTAGCCTCAGGGTCATATCCAGGGCGTGGCCCCACCCTTGCCCACCTTGGCCCAGATACGTGACCAGAGGCTGCCGAGGCCACGTCCTCCTGCTGCCGTTACTATCTGCTGCTGGTGCCGCAGCCCGCAGCCCGTTTTCCCTGGAGACTCTGTCTTCATCATCACCCCCAGCCTTCCTCTCTAAAGTGTTTCTTCTATTTTTTTCCCAAACAGGAAAACATTTAGCCATGGTGAGTGCCACACATGCACATCGCATTATCAGGAGAGTATGAAGGTGGAGGGAAGGGCTGGCTGGGAATCCCCTTGGGGGCCGACTCCCAGAGTCCCTTCCAGATCGAAGCTGGCCCAGGCCCCACAGAGCCCGCTATTTCCTCTGTCTCTCCCGGGGGAGCTCCATCTGGCCCCTTCCATCCGCCCAGTGGAACTCGTTGAGAGGTGACTTCAGGGGGAAGAGAGCTCTGCCCCATCTGCATCCTCTCCCACCCTCAGGGTCCTTCCAGAAGGAAGTCTCACCTGGATTCCGGAACATCTCTAAGACCCAACACCTGCTAATCTCAGGGACTTTTGTTTGTTTGAGACAGGGTCTTGCTGTCATGCAGCGGCATATGGCTCACGGCAAAGGCCTCCTAAGCTCAAGCAATCCTCCTGCCTCGGCCTCCCAAAGTGCTGGGAAGACAGGCGTGAGTGACTGCACCCAGCCTAATCTCAGATGTTAGGAACAAGAGCGGCCTCAGAGCCAGGTGCTAGTGTCTCTCTAGCCTCAGCAGATATACAAACATCAAGCTGTTTTCACTGCATCATGGCAAGGCCCCTCCAGTCTAGGGCCCATGGCAGGGCTGGTGTCAGGACCCCAGGGAGGCCAGTGACGGACTCTGGTGTCTGAAATGGGTGGGAAGGAGGAGTGTGAGGTTAGAACCTGGAAAGGCCCCATAGAGACCCAGTGTCGACCTGCCGGGGCACACAAGCTGTTTCCAGGGAGTGAGACCCAAGGTAGGCACATGTAGCTTCCAACTGCTGTCAGGCAGCTCTTGAGGTGCTGCCTTCCCTGTTCTTAGCAGAGTGGGGCGGGTGCTGTTTATTGTTGTGCTTTAGCCGAGCACAGGTCGTGTCCCTTCTTCTTGGATGCTCTATTTCACAGGAGACGTGTCTCACCATGAAAAAAATGTAAAAGATGCAGAAGAGGGTGAAGATGCTGGGGCCAAGGGGCCTCTGCTGTGAACTGACACAGGAACACAGCCCCAGAGTTCAGCCAACTGCTGGGGTGGGGACTTGTGTGGTGACGGGTGCAAGAGGCTGTAGGTTAAAGGGACAGCTGCATCCTCAACGACCCTGCAGGAGGCAGGCGGGGCCGGGGAGGCCGAGTCTCCATGTGAATGAAAAGCAGGGAGGAGTCGGAGTCTTGTGAGTCTCCTCCTGCTCGCCTGTCTCGGGAACAGCTAGACAAGGCCCAGGGCAGGTTCTAGGCTTTGCCACCTTAGGACAGAACCCAAGACAGGCAAGGAGGCCATGAGGTCCGCTGGAGGCAGCAACACTGCTCCTATAGAATCCTGGGCCCCTCCCCAGGCTGCACCACCCATATTGGAATCAGCGCTGAGCCGGCTGTGATGTCCCCTCTGCCGCTCAGCCATCGCTGCAGCACTTGGCCTCCTGACACGGCTCCCCAGTCCCTCGTACCCTGTCCCCCCAGCACTGACCAAGCATAAACACATTCGTGGAAGGAACAAGAGCGCCTCATTCTCCTGTCCTTCCTGAGCTGTCACCACATCAAAACCAGGTCATCCAAATGTCCTCCTATCCTTGCCATTGGCCCAGACCTCAGCACTGGGACAGAGGTAACTCCCTGCAAGGCAGAGCCAGCACAGCTGCCCCAGGACCTTCCTCATCCTCACTTGTGCGTGAGACTCCCAGAGGTCATCCTCATCCTCCCTCGAGGCCACCTTCTGTCCTCTCAAAACCTCAGCCCTCCCACCAAGCGGCCAGCCAGGTGCCTCCAGAAAGATGTTCTTGGCCTGCAGCCACCATCTCAGTCCTTAGCTGGCAGGCTGTACACAGCCTGTGCAGCACCTCACTTAGCACTTGCTATTTGCATTGAATGTGTGAAGGGACAGCTGTATTACATCAGCAGAGAAATGGTGCACCTGAAGTCACAGGACAGATGTGCTGCTAATTATCCGAAAGTAATTCACAGCAAACTTGGAGCAATTCGATCTGAAAATGTACCTCTGTGCACCACACAGTCATCGAGAGCCATGAAAGATCCTCCAGGAAGCACAGAGCTCATCAACCCCGTTAGATCTGCTCATAGCAGAGGCTTCTGTGTCTGGGTCAGGGATGTGACCAGAGACAACCCAGATGAGAGTGGGCCAGGTGGGGACACAGGTGGCCACTTTGCAGCATCTGGGGTGATGGTGCAGCCAGCCTGCAGGAGCCCCACAGAGAAGCCAGCCTGGGCATCACCCCACAGTGGGATGCTGTAGCCATCCTCATTGTGCTATCACAGCCCAGGACATGGGCCACTGTGCAGGGGAAGGCAGAGCCCTGGCTGAGGCACTGGCAGCCTGAGGAGGCATCTCCTCCAATCCAAGTCCCAGGTGCTGAGGCCCTGCACTCAGGTCCACACCAGAAGCACCCCATCCTACAGCTGTGGAGAGGCTAGGAGCAGTAGGAAGCGTGCCAAGACCCCAGCAGGACCTTAGCTCATGCAGCCCAAAGCCCTCAGCCCCAGGAGCGGCCCCGTTCCACCTGCTTCCTTCCTCGGGGATCACAGTTGCAGGAAGTCCAGCCGAGAGACCGCTGCTCCCTGCACTGACCTCACGGCGTAGCCTATACCATGTGGCCCACTGAATCCCTCATGCACCACACACCAGGACCCCCACGGACAAGGAGCTGCCAGGAGGAGCAGAGTCTGTGACAAACATGCAGCTCACTGCACCCCAGCGTTCCTGGCTCTGAGGGCCCACGCACCTTCATGGCATCGCCAAGCCTCAGTTTCTGCACCTGACTGAGACCTTCGCAGGAACCTTCCAGAGCAGCCGCCCCTCCCACTTCTGTGCAACCCCCATCCAGGTATGATCCACTTCCCCTTACTGAGACCCAGCCCGGCCTGGAGAAGTGAAGCTTGGGAAGAATCATCAGCCTGGAACTGGTGACTGACGGACATTTTCAACACACGTCACATATTCAGGAAAAAGCTTATTTAAAAGACAGAAGAAAGGGCGAGCACCTCTGCGGTCAGGACACATGAGCCGAGGGCTCTCTGCCATGAGCACACTGGATTTATTTCTGCTCGGGTGTTCACTGAAAATACGCAACTTTCCTACCCTGCGATACGAACCGCCTTCTTCCCAGCCTCTCGTGCCCACTGGTCTTCCCCTCTGTGACTCTGTTTTCACCTGTTCCGGTACAGACATTCCTGTCCTTCGTATCAAGTTATCTGACTTAATGTCAACATTTGTTCGTGTTTTGTAGCCAACAACAAAGACGTCTCCGTCTGTCTCTAGGCCCCGCGTGAGGGTTCTCAGGAGGCAGCGTTGGCCCGGGGGCCCTCCCAGGCCAGGCTCCCACCACTGTCCCTCTCTGGCGTCCACTGCCCAATGCCCAGCAAACATGCCCTATCTGCAGGGATGTGACCAAAGCCCGCTTGTCCAAGAACTTCTAACAGCCCCTGGCCCAGGGCAGCAGTGCCCCACAGAACATTCCAGGCCAGAAACGTCCTGCATTGCTCAAGACAAGAACCACTAACCACCCTTGGTACTGAGCACTTGAAATGTGGCCAGTGGGACTGAGAAAGTAGATTTTAAATTTTAATTAATTTATATTTTAATAGCACATGTGGGCAGTGGCGATTTTACTAGATGGCAGAGACCTGAGAATCAAGTCAGAATAATCTAGATCCATCCCACCTGCTGTGCCTGTCCCCACATCCCACACAATTCCCACTCCATCGCTGACCCCCTGGCATCGTCAGCGTGGCCTCTCCTCCTACCACTGCGTCTGGACCACTCCCACTCCCTTCTGCCTGTGCCTGTGGCTCTGTCTCTTCTGCCTCTCATTCCAGCCGGCTCAGTGCCCCCCGCTGAGGCCCAGATGACGCCCCAGCACAAAGGGGCACTTCTGCTGCCCGGCCCAACCACTCCTCATCCACAGAGCTGAAGATGATGGGAGGAGAAGGAGGAAGAGAAGACGCGGAAAGGTACCCCCCACCCGCCCTTCTAGGTAGAAAAGTCCCAGATCCCAGAAACCCAATACAACAGTGCCCCAAACAAAAGGAAAGGCAAAGATCCCAAACGCAAAGCCACCACATTGGCACAAAGTCAGCAAGAGTCCGGCAAAGCAAGCGAGGCCTTTCTGACAAGTCAGAGGTCCTGGGTTGCTCTCTGCACACCCACCCTGACTTCCTGCACTGCACTGGCTCGGAGCTGCTAATCCCCGGGATGCTGTGCCCTTGAGCGGATTCCCACTTAGGCCACCCCTGTGCAGACCCTAGGCAGACGTGACCGGGCTGTGAGACCTCAGCTGCCCACACCTGCCTGGACGGCACCGCCGCACCCGCCGGCCTCGCAGTCCCCTCCGGAGCGAGCCCCCTCAGCCCACTTTTGTTCTCATCCTTGGAAGCCACGAGCTGCGAACACCTGCATCCGCCACACCCCACCTGAGTCCCGCTTACCATCTCTTGGGCCACCTCATCCGGCGTCTCCTTCTCCAGGTCGAAGGTGAACTCTATGGCCCCATTGTCCTTGGGCTTTCCCTTCAGTTTCTTGGGGTCTTCCACCCAGAGCCTCAGGGCAATGGTGGACTTCCTGCCGTGGTCCTCCTCCGCGAGCTCCACCCTCACGCCCGTGTCCTCTGCGAAGAAGGCGTGGCTCAGCAGGTCTTTGATCTCGTACCTGGAGGGAGAGCAGCTGACAGGCGGGGGCACGGGTGCCAGGGCCTCCATGCCCAGGCTCCTGTGGCCACGCACACCAAGGCAAGGACAGGCACACCTGCAGGTGCCTGAGGCCAGGCCTCACGTCTCAGCACTCCCAGGGGTGAAGCAAAGATTTCAGTGAATCTGGTCTTACTATTAACACATAGTGTTTTAAGACTTCCTTTATTCCCCGTCATTATTAATAAAAAACCAAAAAACCATGCTCACAAAAGATTCAATGACACAAAAGAGGATTTGGAAAAACATGAGTCCTCCCATTATGCAAATACAGCCCCTGTGGATGTTCTAGCCAGTTTTCGATGGCCAGAAGACACAACTGAAACATTTTAGTGTTAGTCCTGGGTAGGTCTAAAATGGACACAGAGGCAGAGTCCCCACACACTGAGCTCCCTGTGCCCAGTGCCATGAAGAAGTGACCTTTTCAAGGGGGCTTCCTTCAGGACACTGGCCAGTTGACAGAGAGCAGGGCAGAGGGCGAGCCGCAGGAGAGGACCTGCAGAACCGGGGGCCCAGCCAGACCCAGCCTCGAAGGCTCTATGCGGGATCCAGGAGGGCGAGCCATAGGCTGTTGCCATTGTGACCACTTCAGGGCTCTGCAGGCCTTGGCCACCCAAAGAAGCCTCCCTAACCACTAACCTAACCCCCTTTACCCTGTAAATGGAACCACACAGCACGCACTCTGGGGCCTGGCTTCCTCTGTGTGTGCTCCAGAGTCACCTGCGTGGTTCCGAGTATCCAGAATCCATCTCTGCTTACTGCTGAGGGGTGTCACATCAGATGGTGGGTGTACTCCAGTGTGAGGGGAGGGAAGGCTGAGGAAGCACCCCCAGTCTTCCGCCTGACCGGCTGGGAAGGACAGACCCTGCTTGGAGGTGGGGAGCCGGCTTTGTGGAGCGGTTCCAGGCCTGCTGTTTTTGAGACGGGTCAACCAACCAGGTCCACGAAATACACGTCAGGGCTCCAAAGGGAGGCCCGCACCTAGAGCCGCTGGCATGGGAGTCATGCAGGGAGCAGCAGACGGGCTGGGGAAGCCCCGGGCGCTCAGACACTACAGGCCGGGTCCTGGAGGAGCAGCCAGCCAAGGACAGGACTGTCCCCAAAGTCAAGGAGCGGGTTCCCAGATGACAGACAAGGATGTGAGGCCTGGACTCCTGGCCTGGCGTCGCCCACACGCACTCAGGACCGACGTGCCCACCAGCCCCTGCTGATGTGCCCCAGACACCCTGGCCTGAACCTGTCTGTCCTGAAGTGTTCTCATCAAGAACGCAGTTCTCAATGCCAGCTGGAATGAGTTCAGCTGGAGACGGACCCCAGAACCCAGCCCTTCAGGGGAACTCACCTTTCCTCCTTGTTTTTGCAGATACACTCCCCAATAATCTCCTTGATTTCGGGATCGTGCACTTTCTCAAAGCTGGCCGGCTTGATACCCTGACAGGGAGAGAGCAGAGTTACCTGACCCGACCGGCCGCGGAAGGTGAGGTCTCCACCACGGTGGGAGGAACTCCTACTTCCAGTCACGGCAGGACATGGGCATCGGACTAACCTGCACAAACCACTAGAAAACTGGGCAAAGTATGCGAAAGAGATGACAGGGCGGCGCCAAATGTGGGCTCTGGGAGAAACGGACACAATCCCCCATGGCCCCAGCTCACTGCCCAGAGCAGTTCCCAAACAAGGCACCATAACCCAGCAGAGCCCTGTGGCCCCCTGAGTTGAGGGGTGGAGCTGAGTTCAGGGAGGCTGAGGAGGCCACAGGCAGAATTCCAGAAAGAAGAGAGCATACAGCAAAAAAAAAAGAGCCCAAAGTATCTGCACCTGGGTCCCCTCCAGCCTTTGCTGAGGACCAGAACACAAAACCACATGTATATAGTCAACGCCATAGGGTCGGGCAAAGAACCACGGGGAGCTGCAGGCAGGGCAGTTTGCAGAGTTCACACAGGTCAGGATGTGTACAATGTACAGCATCCAATAAAAAATTACTAGAAATGCTGAGATGCAAGAAAATGTGGCCCACGAGCCTGCGGAAAAGCCAGCCAACAGAAAGAGACCTGCAAATGAGAGGGGCTGCAACGGGGAGGTAAAAACTCTTCACAGATACACACAAGTAGTAAAGGAAAATGAACATACAAAAATGAGAGATAAAAACAGAACCAGGCCGGGCACGGTGGCTCAAGCCTGTAATCCCAGCACTTTGGGAGGCCGAGACGGGCGGATCACGAGGTCAGGAGATCGAGACCATCCTGGCTAACACGGTGAAACCCCGTCTCTACTAAAAATACAAAAAACTAGCCGGGCGAGGTGGCGGCACCTGTAGTCCCAGCTACTCGGGAGGCTGAGGCAGGAGAATGGCGTAAACCCGGGAGGCAGAGCTTGCAGTGAGCTGAGATCTGGCCACTGCACTCTAGCCTGGGCGACAGAGCGAGACTCCGTCTAAAAAAAAAAAAAAAAAAGAAAAAAAACAGAACCAAATAGAACTCAAGATGAAAAGTACATCTGAATCGAACACTTCACCGCAGCAGACTGACAGCAGATTACACACTGCAGAAAAAAGACGAGTGAACCTGAAGATGTGGTGCAGCAGAGAAAAATGGTCACTGAGGCTCTATTCCGTTCATTTCAGAATCTGGAATGCTACCAAGGTCACACAGGCACGTGACATCCATAAAACTGGAATCCCAAAAAGGATAAGGGAACATAAAGACATAACGGCTGAAAAATTCACAACTTTGATGGAAACTCTATGCCCACAGATGAAGCAAGATAAAGCAGAGCAGGGAATAAATTGGAGAATTCTGTGAAACCACTGCAATTCCCTTCCAAGGTCTCCCCTCCCCACTGCTTGAAGCCGGGAGCCTGGTCTCCTGCCATTTAGAACCTTTTGGGTCACTCTATGTCTGTCAAAGCCACCATCACCCCAGCCACAACACACTGCACACCTCCACCTAAGCTGCAGAATTCGATACTGGGGTTAATACCTCAAATGCAGCAGTCAGTCTCTGGAAAGGTGTTGATCAGAGCTTCACCGAGCCTCCCAAGTAGGGCCATGAGGGCCCCTGTGCCAGGAGGCTGGCAGAGGCAGCGCCATGACGCGGAGGATGGGACGCCTCCCACAGAGCCAGGCCTTTCTAACCACGCCTGGGCTTCCTCCCTACACCTCCTCCTTGAGTGTGCAGAAGTACTATTTGTGGTCACTGCTGCTGGGAAAGGGCCAGGCCATGCGGCTTTGTTGCAGGGGGGTGCAGGTGGCAGCCTGAGGGACGGTGGCTCCTCGCCCAGCCGATGGCTGTGCATGAAGGGAGCAGAGGGCAAGCCCTGCAACCGGACTCAAACCTCAGAAGCAGCAGGGCGGGGCCAGGTGCCGCTTGCAATCTGCTAGGTTGTTTTGTGTTGGAAGCGGAGTGAGACGGTGTATGAGCAACTAATTTTTTAAAATTTTAAACACAATGGAGGGTACCAACTATCACATTCTTCTTCCTTCAACATGATTCAGCCTTCAAAAGCTTCACCTGACTCTTAATATACAGAATATAAAGCATAAATGTTCCCAAGGTCAGGGAGGACAGTGGGGGCACGACCACCTGCCGAGGCTGCTGGAGCCCCCAGCCTGGGGCAGACACAGGAGTGAAGAACCTAAGGGCTCTGCCCAGTAGTGTACACCCACAGGGTCAAGGAGCACCACCAGCCCCTTGGGATGGCTTCCGGACAGACCACCATCCACCCTCCACAGTGAACCCAGGGGCCCTCCCATCCCACACCAGCACCCCAAGTCCTGGCAAATGGAGCTCTTGATCTCTGGAGCGCCCCACTTCCCCCTGCTGCAGACCATCCCTGCCTCCCTGGAGGGCCGCTGCACACAGCCCGCAGGTCCCTACTCCTTCCAGCACCCATGGAAAACTGTGCACCTGTCTGTGAAGTTTCTGACCCAGGCCCACAAGTGAGCCAAGAACTCTGTCTGCCCTCCCACGTCCTCAAGAGCACACAGGAGGGGCTCAGAACAACCAAGCGACTGATGATTTACAACAACCAAGGGACAGAAATGCAAGTAATCTGCAAGGAGGGCTCAGGAAGGAGGGATGGGTCAGGGTGAGGCTGCACAGCTGCTGAGGACCACAGCCCCTGGTGCACCGGCAGAAGCAGCCACAGTGCCGCAGAGCAGCACTAAGGGGCAGCGCAGCCCCATCCAGTCAGGTGGCATGTGGAGACAGCAGGGACTGCAGGGATCAGGGCAGCCTGGGCCCTCAGCGTGGACACCACATGTCAGGGACAGCTCTGCAGGCCCCTGGGCTTCACGACAAGACGCACGGTGCAGAAAACAGGCACAGAAAGCCTCGGCCTGGCCATTCCATTTCCAGATGTTCTGTTTGCATTCCCCCCACCCAGCGGGGCCACCACAGAGGGAGGACAAGACAGATCTGTTTATGCAGCTGAAGCCATCCGATTAAAGAAAAAAAACCACAGCGACAGCAAAACAGGGATTAATGTTCCCAGCTGCCCGGTGCTAACGACTGCCTAGAGACACACTTGGTGTAGGGGTGACTGGTTTAGCTGAAAAAGAAATCAAACCATTGTTTCAAAATAAGATAGGAAAGCAGGCAGCCATGGGCAGCCCAGAGTGTGAGCACTGGGGATGGGTGGCCTGGGCACGCCTCCGGGCAGGGGGCTATGGTGAGGCTCCAGCCTCTCTGAGCCTCAGTCTCCCCACCGTCCCTGCTGTGAGAGCAACAGCCTCCATGGCTAAGCACTGCCCACAGCGCCCCATGCACCACCATCACTTCAGGTAGGAGACCTTGAGTAACCAACCCCCTACTAAGCCTCCGTTTCCCCCTCTGTAAAATGGCCAATCTCCTTCTTTACCCAGCTGCCAGGAGGGCTTCACAGAGGCACATGGAGCCCAGCCCAGGGCACGGCCCGAGGCCTCCATGTCCTTATTAATTAACCAAGGGGCCAGGTGGACTCACACAGGTGACCTTGCGGTAGATCTGGGCCGCGTTCTGGCACTCCGAGTAGGGGTACTCCGAGGTGGCCATCTCCAGCATGCACATCCCAAAGGCATAGACGTCCACGGACTCATCGTAGTGTTCCTCGTACATCTCGGGCGCCATGAACTCGGGAGTACCTGCGCCCGGGAGCAACAGACACAGTGGTCAGCTGGCCACGGGCCCAGGAAGAGCTGGAGCCAGTGTCCCGGGAGCTTTGGCTGCCCAGAGCCCCATGTCCCCTCCACATCCCATGGCACACTCAGAACACCTGGACCCCAGGGCCAGCCCTGCCCCTCACTTGGGACACAGGTGTGCTTTACAGATGGAGGGGTTCCAAAAGTTCCACCTGGAACCACAGGAGTCCAGAGTTAGAAATCAGGTGACAGAGCCATCCCCTGCTCATAAGCTGGGAGGCTACGACTTCCCAGGGGACGGGGTCCGAGCCTGGAAGGAGGCAAACCCCTGAGCACGCCCTCGCCTGTGGACACCGTGATCCTGCCACAGGCTCGGCTGCAGCCACGTTCAGATGCCCTGGAGCACAAAGAACTTGGGTTACTACAGAGCTACCTAAAGCCGCAAAACCCCTAAATGTCCCAACGCGGGGAAAGGCTGGGTACACTCAGCCCATCCCACAACAGTGTCACGCAGCACGTACAACAATCAGCAACACCGAAGACAGCGCCCCTGAATGGGGGTGGGGTAGAAAATGGTGCCCACTGACAGAACCACAGAGTTGCTAAGAAGGGAACTGCACGTGGCTCTTAAACACAAGAGATGCACAAACAGTGTCTTGGCTGAAGTTTTAAGGACGTGGCGAAGTTACCACAGGCTGAGCAAAATGATCATGAGGCTAGAGGTGCCGGCTGGTCTCACCTGTGCAAAACCAAACTCCCAGGGCAAGATGACGTCTGCGGGCGCGAGCGCTGATTTTTCTTTTACTTATATTGGTCTGGGGTTTCTCTATTCTCTATAATAAGCTTTTGCGTTCATAACACAGCAACTGGAAAGGCCTTTTTAATAACATAAGTCCGGGTGCGTGTCTGTCACGCTGAATGCAAGGAAAGGCGACTAGAGACTTCAGTACGGATGTTTTTAATGTCTGGATATTTGTTGACTTTGGAAGGTCTTCAAAATGTTCTAGTTTCTTTTTAAAAGCTCATGCTAACTAATTAGTGCGTTTTAAAAGCACATGTTTTGTTTACCTGTCATTTCAATTTAAAATGTGTTACTTTTTGTTTTTTTTTTGAGACGGAATCTCGCTCTGTCCCCCAGGCTGGAATGGAAGGGCGCGATCTTGGCTCACTGCATCCTCCACCCACCAGGTTCAAGCAATTCTCCTGCTTCAGCCTCCAAGTAGCTGGGACTACAGGCGTCCGCCACCATGCCCAGTTAATTTTTTTGTATTTTAGTAGAGATGAGGTTTTACCATGTTGGCCAGGCTGTTCTCGAACTCCCGACATCAAACGATCTGCCTGCCTCGGCCTCCCAAAGTGTCCAAAGTGCTGGGATTACAGGTGTGAGCCACCATGCCTAGCCACTCTTTTTTAAAGTTAACGTTTTAGATAAAAATTGGGACCAGAATATTGTTTAGATTTCAGTCTACGCACACAGAACTCTGGAAGAACCCATGAGAAACAACAGGAGCTGAGTGGAGGGACCTGGTGCTGGGAACTTTTATCCTTTTGGGTTTTTCAACCACATGATTATACTGAAAATTTGCTGCACTAGACTTTTTTTTTTTTTTTTTTTTTTTTTTTGAGACAGGATCGTGCTCTGTTGCCCAGGCTCGAGTGCAGTGGCATGAACACAGCTCACTGCAACCCTGACCTCCTAGTCTCAAGCAATCGTCCCACCTCAGCCTCCCAAGTAGCTAGGACCACAGGTGTTCACCACGCTGGGCTAATTTCTTTCTTTATCTTTTTTTCCTTTCTTTCTTTGTCTTTCCCTCTCTTTCTCTCTCTCTTTCCTTCCTTCCCCTTTCCTTCTTTTTCTCTCTCTCTTTTTTTTTTTTTTTTTTTGTAGAGACAGGGGTCTCACTGTGTTGCCTAGGCTAGCCTCCAACTCCTGAGCTTAAGCAATTCTGCTTCAGTCTCTTAAAGTGCTAGGATTACAGGCCTAAGCTACTGTGCCAGGCCCTATACTGATAATTTTTAAGTTAATATTTTTAAGTTTCTTTCCTTTCCTAAGCTTCTCACTAAATAGCAGCCCTGTTGGAGCAGGAAGCAAAAATGCCACAAAAGGAAGTGGCCTGAGCTGTGGCTGGGAGCCTGGCCCGACCACAACGTGAACACCTGCTCCCTGTCCTCTCCCACTCTCTTGATGTGTCCAGGGGTCCCCTGGCAGCCACCTGGAGGGATTCACTGCCTGCTGCATGGGCCTGGACCTGCCACAGCCACCAAGGAGGCCCTCCTAATGGCAGCGGGCACACAGGGAGACGTGACGGCTGACTCAGGGGAAAGCCCCAAGCCACAGATGGGAAGCACTCACTCCCCAGGGCCACCTCGGTTGTCCACAATGACACCCACGCTACCCCAGCCCTGTGAGTGCAGAGAGGGACTTCTACAAAGCTCCTTCCTGCTAGGAGGGTATGACAGGGAGCCCCACAGCCACATCCTAGGCCCTCAGCCCGGCCATATCTGCATGCACGAAAAAGCTTCAAGGGAGCCCCAACCCCAGGGCTGCTGGGCAGGAAGCCAGGAGCTGAGCCAGCCACTGTCTGGCACCTGCGAGGACCCCAATGGCCTGGCTGCCAGCACAGTACTGGGGGGTCTAACAGAGGTGACAGTGTCCCTGGGCTCCAGCTCTTCTGAGACCCTCAAGAACCGAGGATGCTACTCTGTAGGAACTAATCCAAGGCCCCAGACAACCTGGCTCTGAGGGGTGGATCACAGATATAGGGGCAGCTCTGAGTGGGGGCACAGGGACCCCCTCATGAAGCCCACTCTTGCACATGCTCAGACGCTGGTGCTCAGACACTGATGCACTCAGACTCTTTTTATCTTTCCCTCAAACTGCAGTCACTTAAATCTGAATTCTAAAAATGGGCGTGTATGTGTGTGTCCCGTGGACAGTCTCACCCACTGCCCCCCACTCCGTGGACAGCCATCAGCTGCAGAGCCACCCAATGGGGCACCCCTGCCCGCAGCCCCCTCTGCACATTCATCTGCACCTGAAGTCCCTGCAAACAACTGTGCAAAAGTCAGGATGTCAGGGCTCTGTCTCCCTCAGCCAGGCCAGGGCCTGCCTGTGCCGACTGGCAGTGTAGGCCCCACACAGCCCCCTCCCCAGACCCCTCCTGCCGCAGGCAGATAAGGGCTCTGGCAGAATGGCCCTTCTTCTTTTCAAGGAGAAGCGGCTGTGGCTCAGCCCTCTGTGGTTACTAGGCAGTCTCGGTTCCTGGAGGGTGGGGTCCCTGCTTCTGGCTAGATAAGAGGAGGGAGGGACCCACTCCAGCCTCATGCCAAAATCACCTTGTATCCCCTGAAAACCACCCTGCATTAGGATTTGCTTGTTTCCAGATCTGTAACGAAAGACCAATGACTTTCTTTAGGGAAATCAAAAGATTCCTTAGCCCTAACTATCTTCACCATTTCTATTAAAACCAAACCAACACAGACGGCCCTCATCCTTCCTCTCACCAGACAGGCAGAACCCACCTCCCGGGCTCTCAGGGGGGCAGGTGAGCAGGCAGCACCTGTTGGCAGCAACAGCTCCACTGCCTGGAGCCCCCCTGAGTGCTGCTTAGGGGCTGCAAAGAGGGTCTGGATAAAGTGCCACAGCCACTCAACAGCCCAACCCCTCCCATCATCCAGGGCAGCCGGTGGCTCTTTCTACAGTAACCACCCTCGGTTCACTTTGGCCCCTCCTCAGTTCATTCACCACTGGATCTGCTTCCATCATCACCTCCTCCAGGAAGCCCTCCCAGGTGGGCAGGGCACCTCCGAGGCACACAAGACCCTGCTCATTCACATGGCTAGGCCCAAGGGTCATGGTCGGGGCCCTCACAATGAGAATGACATCGGGCACAGGGACCCCGTCTTCCTCAATCTATCCAGGTCCCTCCCAGAGCAGCCCTGAGAAGCCGGTGGCTGACCCTGGTCCCTCGCACAGGCCACATGTAAAGTGCAAACCAAATGCCTACTTGCTCTCCTCTCCTATCTGCAAGAGGAGACCTTGAGAGCCTCAGCTGAAAGGGGCCCACAGCACCAACTGCCCCAAGGGCATTCACTGGTGAGCAGGGAGGGCCCTCCTCCTGAGGAGACAGGGGCCTATGGCCTGAGGCTGTCCTTCCAACAGGACCATGCATCCCAGAAGGACACAGACCCCAGGAGGGTTGGACCCCTTTACCACCAGGGCCAGCACTTGTGGGTTGCCAAAGCCAACACCATTCACAAGCCAGGGGAGCCCTACTAACAGGCCTGGGGGGCTCCTATAAATAGACCTGGGGCTCCCATTCATAGGAGCTGGGGGACACCTAGGTAATAGGGCCTAAGGGGAACCCCCGAACTGGCCACAGTCCCCCACTTCCACCCCCTCCAGCTGCTGGCCCCTTGCTGAAGATTGGCCTTACTGCCCAGAGCCCCGGGGTGTCACATCAACACAGCCTCATTCTCTAGGAGCCTGAGCAGCTGAGGACACCCCTGGTTGCAGCCTCTCTAACCAAAGCTTCCTGGACTCCAGCGGAGCAAAAGCTGGGGTGACGAGGGACAGCCCACAGCGCCGGGCAACCATGCGGGTCACAAGGTCTCCACACTGTGCCTGCTGGAAACACCTGGCCTTCATCTCAACCCGATCCAGCAACTCAAAACCTCATCTCCAAGAGGGCAAAGAGCCACCCAGCCGGAGGAAGCCGAGGGGCTCTGGCAGGGCGGCCGCTTCACAGTGGGCTGTGCTTCTTCCTCCAGGAGTGTTGACTCCTGAGTGGGAGATCCCAAGCCTCCCTCCTGCCACCCGACTGCGCCCGGGGTTTGAGACCTGGGTTCCTACCACTTCCGAGGCCAAACCTGCAAAATCTGCCCAGAAAGTGTGCAGAGCTCAAAGCCCTGGGGAATGGACTCTCCACAGTCCTGGGCCCCTGCTCTCAGCCCCTCCAGGAGGGAGTGGAGACCCTCACCCATACACCCATTTCATAGATGGGGAAACTGAACCCTGGGTCAGCCCCTATGCCCCACCACTCAGCTCCCCCAGAATGCCAGAGGCTTTGTGTCCACAGGGCCACCCCCGGGCAGCCACCCTGCCCCAGATGTCACATTCTGAAGACACTTCCCAAACCAAAGCAGCTCTGGAGTCTCATTTCCCCATACCTGCCAAGTTCTGTCCCCAAACATGCAGCAGAACTAAGAATTCACAAAGCCCCAAGATCGACTGCTCACTGTCCTGCCCTCACATTAGGGGCACACTGGGTCTTAAAATCAGGGAGCCTCTCCCAGTCTAATCCGATCGGGTCCCATCTGGGCTTCCTGAGCCCTGACCCATGCTTCTTGCCCTGCACATGTTGGAGCTTTCCCATCATCCTGACCCCAGAAACAGCTGCTCCACGACCACCCAAGCATCTTTTCAAAGTCCGTGGAGGCCCCACCCAGGACCAGTGGACACTTCACACCCACTGTGCCAGGAACACACGTGGGACCAGGCACATGGCACAACGCAGACCCCTGGTCTCTGCAAAGAAGCTGTCCCTAGGGTCGAGGGCATCTCAGCCCAAAAGAAGGCTGGGAAGGCTTCTCACAGGAGGGGCGCCTGCACCGAGGCCTGAAATGCCCAACAAACTGAATTAATTACTCGGCGCCCTGTTCCCCTGTGCACAGCGCCTGCTGTGTGCCCCGCTCCGCAGGTATGTGGATTCCCCAGATACTGCAAGTTCTCACTGTCTTGGGCCTCACAGCCTGGGTGGCCCCTTCCTGCCCACTGAGACAGCTCCAGCATCACTGGCTACAAACTTCCCAAGTTCCTCTGTGGTCAGGGCAGCTTCCCTCTCTCGAGTGCCCACAGCGCCCACACATACCGCGAGCATCGGCACCCAGCCCACCTCCCCTGCTAGACAATCAGAGCTGGCACCCAAGCCACAGCCAGGGAGGGAACACAAAGACCATCTGGGGCCAGAGTCGGACAAGGCGGGGGCAGCAGGGGAGGGAGGGAGCCAAGTCAGCTGTCCCAGCCCAAGTGGCCTGGGAATCCAACGAGTGGGCAGGCCCTCCAGCTGAGCTACCAAAGGCTTGGCGGCGTAGCCCAGACACCCCGGCCTGAGGCTCCCGTGCCCAGACGCTCCTCCCACTGGGTCTCCTGCACCAGGTCTGAACAAAACTGGATGCTCGCCAGCCCTGAACACTGCCCGGCTTCTCATGGGCTCCCAGGGCCTGGGGAGGAGAAGCAGGTTTACCTATCACACTTTTGGCAAATGACGCTCTTTTGAGAGTGGCCAGGCCCAAGTCGCCAATCTTCACAGACCCAGTCGGTCCGGTGATAAAAATATTGTCGCATTTCAGGTCTCGGTGGATGATGGGCGGCGTCCTCGTGTGCAGGAACAGCAGGCCCTTCAGGATCTGCCGGCACCAGCTGCGGAGAACCTTGGGCTTCATCACCTTGAACCGCTTCAGGTACCTGCAGAGGTGCACAGGCACAGCTCACCAAGCAGCTCACCGGCAGCGGCCCCTAGCAAAGCCCCCGCCTAACACTGCTCAGGAAGTCCATTCCAGTGCACATGACGCACACCTGTGACAGGTAGTGAAGGTGAGATGGGAAGGCCGGACAGTTCTGCCCTGGAGCCAGGCCCCTGAGCAGGCAGCAGGGTGGGCTCACGACCCTCTTGCTCCCCTCATGCCAAGGACCTGGCTGCTAAAGCTCATACTAAGCTCCATCTTGGCCTCATGGGGAGACGGTGCCAGGCTGACTTACAAGTTGCCCAAGGCAGGACAGAGTCCCGGCCAGCAGATGCTCAGGCGCGGGGGTGAGGGTTACAAAAGCCCAGGGCCTGTCAGAACCACAGGGGCCAGGTGGGGCTCTCCCTGCCACTGGCCACCTGTGTGGCCTGCCCTGAGCTGTGACCTAGGAGGAGGTGGTGGGTGAAGCTGAGAAAAGGCTCTCCCCTTGCAGCACATCCACCTATGAGGGAAACCGCCTGGCTGAGGGGCACTGAGGCCCTGCCTAAGGCTGCAGGGTCCAACGATTCAGGTGGACCCAGGATACAGCACCAGGCGGGGAGCCCCCATCCCCACAGTGCAGACTGGGGGCTTAGTGAGCAGCAACAAGCTGCCGTGGCCACCCCACTCCCCACTCCCCAACCCTCGCTAACCACCTCCACGTCCTCAGAATCCCACAGTCCCCACTGTGCACCCTGCCCAGCCTGCGTCCTGAGCCTGAGGATGTGCCAGGCTGGCTCCCAGGCGGAAACAGAACCCCAGCCAGAAACAAGGCCCAGACACCACAGACACATCAACCATCTCCATGGGAAGTCAAGCACCTCCACCTCCTGGCATCCCACACAGGAGAGGAAAGAGGAGACAGCCTCCCACAGGTACCAGCCAGGACCGCCCCAGCAGCCCAAGACCTCACCCCTAGCTATGGTGGCCCTGTACCCATGCCAGGACCTGCCCCAGCCCTCCGGAAGCGGAGCTTACGTCTTCAGTGTCCCTGAGGTCATCAGCTCGGTCACCAGCACAATGCACCGCTTGCCCTTGGCGCTAGACTCCCAGAAGTCGTAGAAGCGCACGATGTTGGGGTGCTGCAGGCCTTTCAGCATCTCAGCCTCTTCCTTGAACCGCTGCCGCTCCAGCTTGGTGAGCTTCCGGTCCTAGAGGGCCAGAGACATGCTAAGTGAGCAAGAGATGGGACACAGGAGGGGACACGGCGGTGTCACATCCCAGCGGCGCAGTAGGACCAGCCCTTCCCGTACCCACAGGCAGCTGAGCGGCTACGACAGAGGGGCACGCAGACACTGGCACCATAACTGCTGACTCCTAGGCCCCCACAACCCTGGACACAGCCCCCACAAAGGAACCTCAGCAAAAAGACATCCTAGGAAGCCGAAGGTCTCGTAAATCCACACAGCCACACTTGAGCACTTCTCCCAAAAATACACCTCTAAGGCCTTTGCCTCCTCCACAATCACTCCCATTCTGTGTGTTTGTGAAAAGAATGAACCATCAGTTTACTTCTAATGTATACACAACTCGGAGGAAGTGCTCAGGGCCCAGTAGATTGGAACAGAGGAGACGTGGACAGGTGACTGAGACAACAGCTGAGAATAGAGGGAAGAGAAAAGCCCCAGCAGAGACAAACTGACCAGCCAGCAGCCCAGAGGGCAGCCCAGGCCCTCCAGTGCAGGAGGGACACAGCAGATTACCTCCCCAGACCTTTGGCCCACTGTGTCCACACAAGCCAGCAGAACCAATCACTGACCTAAGTTTACAATAGAAAACGGCAAACAAACACGACCATCATCACCCGGGAGCCCTGGTCAGGTGCATGCCCCACACTCCCGCTCCACCCACCATCCCACAAGGGGACCAGCAACCCCGGGCACCACATTCAAACATGCCCCAGCACCGGCCACCCTCCCGCCGCCTGCCCAACCTCCGCCTCTCCCCTCTGACTCCCATCACCCATCCCTCGCCACCCTGTCTCCCACCTCCTCCCTCACTGCAGTCCCCCTGGATCCTGGCCCTTCCCTTCCCCCAAATACTTCAACAGATTCTCTCCACAGAGGGTTCAGAATAAATCCAGGGAGCCCGCATGGTCCCGAAGGCTCCATGTGCTTCCAACTTCCCCTCACGAGGTGGTAGCCACGCCCAAAGGCCCAGTCAAGGACTCTCCTCCTGCTGCACACATGCCACGCCCTTCTCACCTCCACCCGGGCCTGCCCCCAGGATCAACTCCTTGTCTTGGTCCAATGAGCCCACGGAGCAATGCCGGCCTCCGTTCCACCATTCCCATGAGAACGTCAGAAAAGAAACGTGTATTTTCAGAAGGAAACTAGAAACATAACTGAACACAGAACAGCAAAATTCCAGGGAATTCTAAACAGACAGAAAGCAAGTAAATCTGGACTGATGAGGGGAGAGATCAGAGTGAAAGTAAAGGCAAGCCCAGACCCCTGGATCCTTCCGGAAAGGCCCAAAGAACGTCAAGCAAGCCAGACTCCAAAGCAGAGAGGAGAAGCGGGCGGCAGGATGGCGACAACGGTCATCTTGGGGAAAAAAATTACATCCCAAATGCGGCCACGCCCATGAGACCCTTCTTCCTCCATCAATCCGCCAGACCCCTCCCCACAGCAGGAATCCTCATGCTCCCCTTCACTCCAGTATGGGACTTCGCGATGACTATCACCACAGGGCCAGGCAATACCCAGAGAAGCCACTGTCATGATGGGGCCAACCGAGAAAACAAAGAATTCAGAGACCAACGGCAACTCCCAAAAACATCTAATTAATGTTCCCATAAAGACTCAAGAGTTGACACAAGTAAGTAAAATCAAGCTTCTATTGAGAAAGGAACACTCGAGAAAGAGCTCTTGCAAATTAACACAGGGATGGGGACTGCCTTTCCTAACAAGCTCAGTGTTATTTTAGAAATAAGATATTCCATAATCCAGTGAAACACTGCGTACAAAAAAGTTCATGTTTAATCCAGACAATAAAATGCAAACAATGCTCTACTCATCAAAAACGACTCTTTAAGCCAGGTGCGGTAGCTCACGCCTGAGTCCCAGCTACTCGGGGTGCTGAGGCAGAGGATGGCTGGAGCCCAGAAGCTCGAGACCAGCCTGGGTAACACAGCGGGACCCCATCTCCAAAAAAATGGTTATTTATTTAAGTCAAGTCACAAACTGGGAAAAACTATTCTCAATACATAAATCTGACAAAGGACTCAGATCCAAAATGTATAGAGAACTCCTGAAATTCAATAATAAACATGTGAACAGATACTTCACCAAAGACACAGAAATGGCCAACAGCACACGGAAAGTGCCTGAGCAT
The DNA here is from genome assembly GCF_024542745.1 of Macaca thibetana thibetana. Taxonomy (NCBI): domain Eukaryota; kingdom Metazoa; phylum Chordata; class Mammalia; order Primates; family Cercopithecidae; genus Macaca; species Macaca thibetana. The sequence goes on along the minus strand of NC_065592.1, from coordinate 105,185,440 downwards.
CATCAGTCACTGGGAAAATGCCAACAAAGACCACACTGAGATATACCCCACACCCACCAGACAGGCTAAATTAAAAGACAGATATGGCTGGGCGCGGTGGCTCACGCCTGTAATCCCAGCACTTTGGGAGACTGAGGCGGGCAGATCATGAGGTCAGGAGATCGAGACCGTCCTGGCTAACACAGTGAAACCTGCCTCTCCAAAAAATACAAAAAAATTAGCTGGGCGTGGTGGCGGGTGCCTGTAGTCCCAGCTACTCGGACGGCTGAGGCAGGAGAATGGCGTGAACCCGGGAGGCGGAGCTTGTAGTGAGCCAAGATCCAAGATCGCGCCACCGCACTCCAGCCTAGGCGGCAGAGCGAGACTCCATCTCAAAAAAAAAAAAAAAAAAAAAAAAGATGGATACTTCCAGCTGCTGGGGAGGCTGGGGAACAGCGAGCCCCACCTGGCACACTGCTGCCAGCAGTTCAGGTGGTGCAGCCCTCAGAGGACGGCTTGGCAGGGTTCACACCTGCTCTGTGTCCAGCCACTCCCCTCCCAGGATCCATCTGGGAGGAAGGAAAACATAAGTCCATAAAAAATGGACTTGGATACTGGAAGCAGCATAATTCATCATAGCCCCACCTGGAAACCACAAAAACGTTTGGGGCCAGGTGAATGAACCGTGCTGCACCCATCCAAATGGGGTCATGGCTCAGCAGCCACAAGGAGCACACTCCTGCCTCTCAGCGGCAGAGGGGAAGGCCGAAAGCATCGCACCAAACAAAAGAGGCCAAACAAAAGACTATGTCCGGTAGGACCCCATCTTCATGGGAAACTCTGGAAAAGACAGACTAATATCTGGGGGATGCCATCAGAATAATGGTTGCCTCCGGGGTGGGTAGAAGTGGGAGCCAAGAGATCTCGGGGTCGGGGGTGAGACATGTTCCACATCATAACAGCACACATGGGCTGCACCTCTATGTGCGTTTGTCAGAGCTCGACTTGCACACTTAAGTTCTGTGTGTTTCATTACATGCAAATTACCCTTCAATTTTTCATATGTAAAAACAAAAAAAGGAAAAAGATCCAAAGACCAAATGAGAGAAGTAGAAGAAAGAAAATAGAAGAGAAACATTAAGAGACATGGAAGAACCGCCTGGAAGTCAAACTATGTCAAAAGGGTTCTAGGAACAGGAACCAGGAAGTATAAACAGATGGTAGAATAGCATTTCCCTGAGCTGGAAGGAGAACGATTTAGAATAAAACGGCCCACCAAGGCCAGGTCAGAGTAAATGAACAGCCCACCTCCAGGCTGTTCTAGTGAAATGTCAGCACCCCAAGCAAGTCCTATCCACAAAAGACGGCCCAGATGAGCAGTGACTCTAAAAGGAGACACTGGGTGCAGGTGGCGGGGACAGTGTCCTCAACGTGCTAACTCGGAATTCTATACCCTGCCAAATGGACACGAAGCCAGGCGGCCCGGACTCATTTTCAGACATGCAGGAGCTCAAAGTTAACTTCCCATGCAGTCTAGGTAGAACAAGTTCCCAGAAGAAATGTTTCCACAACACACAACACAACATAACACAACAGAAAAACATGCACCCAGGGTGACCCTCGAGGTCCCTGGGGGTGAAGGAAGCTGGAGAGGAGATGGCAGTGCTCAGCTAGGCCAGTTAGCCCAGGAAGCCTTCTCTGGGAAACAGCATGTCAGTTTACAATTCCCTTTCAGTGCGCTTAGTCCTTGATTCTAGGAGAAACTCAAAGAATCATTTATAGCACAAGTTATTTTTGCCAGTGTTTTAGCACCAACAGTAACGTGTAAAAGATTTCATTGTAGTTTCAGAGCAAAATGTTCACATTCTAAATGACTAAGAAAAAAATGGGAGGTGGGGGGCGTACCCTGCATGCACTACAGTCTTTGTTTTTTCACAGCAGTTACCTACCGAAGTTGATAAATATAAGACACGAAAGTCAGAAATGGTTAATGGTGCCTCTTAGAGGTGGGCCTGGAAGGGAAGAGGATCTCATTTTAAATTCCAGGCCACACGACTATTTTAATCAACATGACACATTGCTTGGTGATTTTTATGGTAGGGGAGACAGGGTCTCACTCTGTCACCCAGGCTGGAGTGCCATGGTGTGATCATAGCTCACTGCAGCCTCAATTTCCTGGGCTCAGGTGACCCTCCCACCTCAGCTTTTTGAGTAGCAGGGGCTACAGGCGCATGCTACTATGCTGGCTAATTTTGTTTTTTTCTTAGAGATGGTGGTCTCACTATGTTGCCCAGGCTGCTCTTGAACTCCTGGGCTCAACAGATCCTCCTGCCTTGACCTCCCAAAAGTGCTGGGATTGCAGGTGTGAGCCACCACACCCAGGCTGCTTGGTACTTTAAGGGTCAGTTAGTGTGTCCCCCTCCGAGTCCTGCCCGGAGCCCACCTACAGGGTGTGCTGCCCCCCACAGAGCCTGTCCACATCCTCATCACTTGTTTGGTGATCTCGGGTTGGCCTGCATTGCAGGAGCAACTCCATGAACATCTGTGGGCTGAACTCACTCATTAACCTACCAGGAAGGCTCACAGTCAGCAAGCCACGGCAGGAAGATGCACCTGATCCCTAAACGATTCCCAAAACCTGCCAGGCTCACACGGTGCTTCAAGGTTTGGTGTTGAGTCAGGGGCCAGGGGATCCTGGCTGCTCACTCAACATGATACTCCTCCCTCCCAGACACTGAAGGGTAAGGTCAATGAGCACCAATCTTCTTCCTACCAAGTCCCCAGTGCTATGCAAATTCACGGCTCTTGTTCCCTCATAGTGGTGAAAATCAATCAGACGACAACAGATTTAAGGCATTCTGGGACAATGCCAGCTCTTGTTTGCTCTAGGAAAAAGGCCCTGTGGGTCACACACAGGCGAGGCAGGACACACCCTCCAAGCCGGGCAGCAAAGCCCCTCCGGGCCTGCACGAGTCACACAGTCAGGATGGTCAGAAGATTCTTGGTCCCAACGGGCCTTCCCAGCACCCCCAGGATACCTGGGAAACCTCCAGGGATTGCCTTCGGTGTGGACTGAGAGCATCAGAGGTTCCTGCCCTGAACATGCCAGGGTGTCTACAGGCAGCCCCCTCCTATGACACTTCAGGGCCACCTGCTCTGCCAGAACAGTCCCCAGTGGGCAACGGTTGGAGATGTCAGACCTACCAGGGGCACACTTGGGATTCCATGGCATCCCCCTTTCAGCTAGGCAGGACCCCAAAATCCAACCCCTTGAAGGGGCAGAACTGGGTCCCACCAGGAGGTGAGCCCCACACACACTCGGGCAGAGGAGTGCCCAGAACCAGCAAGGCTGAGCCCCGGAAGACAAGCCTACGGCAGGGACTCGCTCCAGTTCCATGGGGCCATAAATCAAAACCAAAGGAAGCCTGGAGCATCTCTGTCCACAGTAGTCCCATGCACGGAGAACTGGCCCAGGACAGAGGCCCCAGGTGCAGCATGGGAGGGCATCAGGTCTCTGGTAGAGCTTGGGCCTAACCAAGGACTCGCCTCCCTGTCACTTAAGTGCTCACACCCAAAAGCCATGATATCCACAGGGACACACTGGGAAGACAGCATGAGACTTCCACCATATGTGTCCCCTTCTGTCCCCTCCACCCCCGGGAGAGTGTCCCCACTGCTTCAGGAGGCCTGGCATCCCCACACACTCCACACCCTCTTGGTGGGAAGGGCCTCCCTGCTATTCCCAGGTCTGGAAGATTTGAACCAGTCGACCCAAGCTGGGGGCCAGCAGGCTCTTGCCTGCCCTTTCATCACGAAGTGGAGGGAGGGTCTGGGTCTGGTTCCAGGAGGTCAGGGTTTGGCAAGTGCACAGGCATGGCTGCTGCAGAGCAAGCCACACCATCCCCCATGCTCTGTCTGGAGTTGCTCAGATAGTCACGGAGGCTCTGCGTATGTGGAAAGGGCTGTTCACAATCCCATGGGAATGCAGCCAACAAATGAGAAAACCAATAAATATTCAACTACACACTGTGCCAAAAATTACCAGTCAGGGCAACCCTGGCCCCGAGGAAAAGCTCCAGTTTCAGGCAGCCTGGGGAGGAGGGTACCCCCCGCCACCCCATCTAAGGCATGGGCAGGTCTGGGGTCCCTGGAGGAAGCAGCCTCTGGGGCAGGCATGATGTTTGAGCAGTAGGCGGTTTACGTCACTACAGGGCCAGGCAACAGGGCACCACTTGGACAAGAGGCAGGTGCTGGGCCTGCTCTGTAGTGAGTGGTCGGTGGGCTCAGCGGAGCCATTTTGATATCAACACCGCGCACCCGCCACCGGCCAGCGAAGGGCAGGCCTTACAGAGCTCTTCCACCTGCCGCCTCCAGCATTCTCTGCTGGTCTTCAAACACGCTCACTTCCTTTAAAGCCAAGTTCCCTCTTTAACCTCATCTTTTTTTTTTTTTTTTTTTTTTTTTTTTTTTTTGAGACGGAGTTTCGCTCTGTCGCCCAGGCTGGAGTGCAGTGGCCGGATCTCAGCTCACTGCAAGCTCCGCCTCCTGGGTTCACGCCATTCTCCTGCCTCAGCCTCCCAAGTAGCTGGGACTACAGGCGCCCGCCACCTCGCCCGGCTAATTTTTTGTATTTTTTAGTAGAGACGGGGTTTCACCATGTTAGCCAGCATGGTCTGGATCTCCTGACCTCGTGATCCGCCCATCTCGGCCTCCCAAAGTGCTGGGATTACAGGCTTGAGCCACCGCGCCCGGCCCTTTAACCTCATCTTGAGCAACAAAATGACACAACTGTATTGACAGGTGCGCCACTGTGTGTTTTCTCTAATTCATGTTTTTAAAAAGAACATCATAGCTGGGCACGGTGGCTCACACCTGTAATCCCAGCACTTCGGGAGGCCGAGGTGGGCGGATCACCTGAGGTCAGGAGTTGGAACCAGCCTGGCCAACGTGGTGAAACCCCATCTCTATTAAAAATACAAAAATTAGCCAGGCACGGTGGTGGGTGCCTGTAATCCCAGCTACTCGGGAGGCTGAGGCAGGAGAATCACTTGAACCTGGGAGGCGGAGGTTGCAGTGAGCCAAGATCGTGCCGTTGCACTCCAGCCTGGGTGACAGAGTGAGACTCCGTCTCAAAAAAAAAGAACATCATTATAAAGATGAACATTTTTCCCGACACCACCAAATAAAAGTGGCCAAGGAGGGCAAGGAGTCACAGAGGCTGATACGGCCCCCGAATGTTCACAGAAGAGGGACCCTGATGCCAGTGACCTGTCCCAGATGCCGCCCTCCATCTGGGTGAGTGCAGCCGGAGAAGGAGGTGCTCAGTAGGGGTGAGACGGCGGCACTGGGCTCTTCCCACATTCAGTCTTCTTTGTCAAGGGCTCCAAGAAGTTTATAATTCTCTGAGGCAGACACCTGAGCTTGAACATCTGGCCCCTGGTTGCTTTTGTAAATCATACTATTTTATCTGAAAAGGGAGGGAGGAATTATTAACTGGGTGTGGTGGCACACGCCTGGTGTCTCAGTTACTTGGGAGGCTGACATGGGAGAATCACCTGAGCCCGGAAGCAGAGGGTGTAGCTGAGCCAAGATCCTGCCACTGCACTCTAGCCTGGGCCACGGAGCAAGACCCTGCCTCAAAGAAAGGGGGCAGGGAGGGGCAGGGAGGGGCAGAGGGAACAGGGGGAGGTGCCAAGTGAGCTTTACTCTCTTAAAGGCCACCTGGCACCCTGCCCCCCAACATACACACCGGTACTCACCCTGTCACCCACACACAGAAAGAAGTAGGTGCCTGCCTGCCCCAGGGGTAAGCTGGGATGTAAAATGTGTCATCATAGGTTCAAACAGTTGTAAAAGATGCCATTTCCAGCATTCTATAAATACTGACTTTCAAAAAATGTTTTTTGAAATGTTTCCCATGGAACCCAAATGTCAGCAATCTGATGCCCTTCACCAGTTGTTTCTAAACACATGAATAAACATGTCTCCAGCTCCTGCCAGGACACACACCTCCATTCCCACGGAGCTGATGGACACGACGTGGCTCCTCCCAAAAGCCTCCCACTGACTGCCCTGCCACACTTTCCTGCCATCACATCGTTCCTATTGGAATCTAGCTTTTCTTAGTTCATAAGACTCTAAGGCCCACAGGATTTTCTTCAGGACTGAATCACTACCATAAATTAGCAGTGCATAGTTGACCAAAGCAAAGAGATAACTAATTTTGTTGAAAGTGCCTCCGTTACCGAGCCAGATGGAGCTCTTATGCCAATTACTTGGGGTGTCCGTGGGTGACTCTAAATCATGTCTAGAAGGAGGCAGGCCCAGCATCGTTCTGTCCACCTTCTGGTGTGTGGATGTTGAACTTTGAGAAGGCCTGATCCTGCCAGCCAGTAGACGAGTGGAGACAGTCTGCCATGGCCTTATCACGAACTCTCCACGCTCCCTCGAGCACGTACAAAACTCCAGCTGTCCTTCCCCGGGACCAGCTGGCAGCCATGCCAGGGACTCCTCTAGGTTTTACTGAACACATGCAATGGGGGTGGTGCCCAGTCCATACAGGCCCCCCATACCAGCACCCAGCATAAGGGCCAGCAGCAAGGGAGGTCCAGGGAAGGTCAGGGGTCCCCACCCATCTGCCTGAAGGAAGCCCCCACGCCCAGCATGAGCACAGCAGGTCAGTTTTGGGCCAGGCCCTCTGTGCAGGGCCCCACCCTCCCCACCACAGAGCCCTGGTCACAGGGCAGGCTGCAGGAGCCCCCCCCCCATCCCAGGCCCACCCATTACCCTCCATCGTGGGCAGAGACAGGGCCACTGTGGGAAGCCAGTGGAGCTGTCACCACGTGGCAGGAATGTGTGGGCAGTCCAGGAGGAGGGCAGGACCACAGAATGGAGCCATGAAGGCCACCCCAGGGAGGTCTCCCCAGCTAGGGCCTCAGGGAGACCCAACCCTCTGCCCAACAGCAGCTGTGACACGCTGTCCAGTTAGTCCCTCTGCCCGTCAGCTCCTGGCTGGGCTGCAGGGTAATCAGCTCTAACTCAGTGGGCCCCACCCCCCTTCACAAAACAGTAAAGGTCGGAGGTCTCCTCAGGGTTGGTGCAAGGCTGTGCTAACAGGTGGAGTTGCCCAGAACCGCAGCTGCCACAGCCGGCCTCACCCTCGGCCCGTCCCTACCATGCCCCATCCTGCACTGGTGTTGGGCAGAGTGGACAGAACAGGAAAGGCTATTCCAACCAGAGAGACGGGGTGAAACCTACGCTCAGACACTGACCCTGCCTCTCAGCTCAGCTCCCCATTTGTGTACTGGGCGGATAGCAGCACCCGTCCCCCACAGTGTCCAGCCCTCAGCCAGTAAGATGCACCCTGCATATACCCTCATGGGCTCTGGGTAGTGCACCTGCTCCAGGGGAGGCCTGGCCCCCTGCAGATCAAGCAGGCAGGACCTATGCTCATTCACACCCTGGGGGAACCACTTTAAACAACCAAGACTCCCTCCCCCACAACGCTGCAGCCAGGGAACCCTGTCCTGGAGGAAGAGGGGATCCCCTTTGGTCCCAGGCCTCCAACACCATGTGATGTCCCAGCCGAGAGGAGCCGAGCACTAGGCAGGGTGGGGCCCGGACATGCCTGCACTCTCCAGGCTTCCAGGGCAGGGCACCAAGGCCAGCGCCACCATCTGTACCTGCGCTCATCTGGATCAGAAATGACAGAGCCCAAGCAAGGAAGCAGGTGAGCTAGCCAGTGGCAACAGGTGGAGCTGGGCACATGGCATACGGGTGTTTTGTTTCCAAATAAAAGTTTTAAAGCTTGCAGGGCTGACCTAGAGCTCCATAAAAGCAAAGGAGCCCCCATACAGCCTCTTCCACCTGAGCGCCCCCGTTCTCAGCACTGCGGGTCCCCAGACGGGCTAAGCCTCGGCCCACACTGCCCCGAGCAGACACCTGCCCAGCCCTCTGTGGACAGGGGTCTCCCCAAGGACCGGCATCCTTAAAGGAAGCCAATGACAAACTTGGAAATGATCCACACTTCATCCTTAACTTTAGGGGGTCTCTAGGGGGAAAGGGAAAGGGCTTCCTCCCTAGGGTCCATATCCACACTTTTGGACGCAGGTATCCCTACTGTGGTCAGAAGAACTGATGAGCATTTGTCCTTGTGTGCACTTTCTGAAAGACAGGAGCAGGAGGGACTCGAGCCCAGCATCACCCAGGGCTGCCACAGGCCCTCCAGGACAGTGGCCAGCCCCGCCCACGGCATGTTGACCAATGGGACTGGGGGTATTGGTGGATACCGACCATTCACATTTGGGGGAAGTGGCTGACAGAAACCTACCTTGTCAGAGTGCCACCTCGTCCTAGATCAGGCTGGAGGAAGGGAGAGAGCTTGAACCCATGCCCCTCCCCTCCAGGGACATGCAGGTGCCCTTCTCTCCTGCCTACAGGTGGGCTTAACACGGGCAGGTGAGGGGCAGAGGGACACAGTCCTGGCCCCTGGTCTCAGCCACAAGTCCTGGTGCCGTGTCACTGGGTGGCCACCCCCCTCTTCAAGGTCAGAAGTCAGTAGGCTGCCCTGGCCCTGTGTGAGTCCTGACAGCCAACCTGTCACATCCAGGCTCCCCACGCCCATCCGTTCTCCCTCGGACATAGGGGAAAGAGGGAGAGCCAGGATAGGTGTTCCTGGGGCAGAGGGGTGCAGCCAACTCAGGACAACCAAACCCCAGGGAGCCGGGGCAGCCCTGGCCCTGAGAGCAAGACAACCCAGACACACACCCCTAGCATGGACAGGCAGCTGTGCAGGGCCAGCCCCAGACACCCCCCCAACAGACAGGCAGCTGTGCAGGGTCAGCCCCAGACACCCCCCAACACGGACAGGCAGCTGTGCAGGGCCAGCCCCAGACACCCCCCCAACAGACAGGCAGCTGTGCAGGGTCAGCCCCAGACACCCCCCAACACGGACAGGCAGCTGTGCAGGGCCAGCCCCAGACACCCCCCCAACAGACAGGCAGCTGTGCAGGGCCAGCCCCAGACACCCCCCAACACGGACAGGCAGCTGTGCAGGGCCAGCCCCAGACACCCCCCAACATGGACAGGCAGCTGTGCAGGGCCAGCCCCAGACACCCCCCCAACATGGACAGGCAGCTGTGCAGGGCCAGCCCCAGACACCCCCCAACATGGACAGGCAGCTGTGCAGGGCCAGCCCCAGACACCCCCCCAACACGGACAGGCAGCTGTGCAGGGTCAGCCCCAGACACCCCCCAACAGACAGGCAGCTGTGCAGGGTCAGCCCCAGACACCCCCCCAACAGACAGGCAGCTGTGCAGGGCCAGCCCCAGACACCCCCACGGACACGGACAGGCAGCTGTGCAGGGCCAGCCCCAGACACCCCCCAACACGGACAGGCAGCTGTGCAGGGTCAGCCCCAGACACCCCCCCAACAGACAGGCAGCTGTGCAGGGTCAGCCCCAGACACCCCCCCAACAGACAGGCAGCTGTGCAGGCAGCACACACTGTGCAGGGCCAGCCCCAGACACCCCCACAACACGGACAGGCAGCTGTGCAGGGCCAGCCCCAGACACCCCCCCAACATGGACACAGGCAGCACACACTGTGCAGGGCCAGCCCCAGACACCCCCCAACATGGACAGGCAGCTGTGCAGGGCCAGCCCCAGACACCCCCCAACATGGACAGGCAGCTGTGCAGGGCCAGCCACAGACACCCCCCAACATGGACAGGCAGCTGTGCAGGCAGCACACACTGTGCAGGGCCAGCCCCAAACGAGGAGGCCTTTCCTGTTCTCAAGGGAACACTGACATTACTTCCTGATGGGGAAATGTCTGCTCGAACCCTCAGCCTTGGACCAGAGCAGTGGCTCAACCACCTCAGGATGAAATGAAAATGGGGCTGGCCCAGCGGGCACACAAGTGAGGAAGAGAAAACCCCATGGGGCCATCCCACCCCAAAAACTTTCCTGATTGCAGGCCTGGCTCCTCCCCAGGAGAACACATTGGCACTCACCCAAGGTAACTGGGAGCCCGGTGGGCACAGGCCAGGCGGCCACTCCTGCATCTGACCACACCATGTATCTGGTATCTGGTTTCTAGAAAGGGCCAGCCCCACCCCATGGCCACTTCCCACAGGGACACCTAAAGATAGATTTGGATAGCACCGGGGACACAGGTCAGCAGGGTTAGCAGCTCCACCATCAAGAACAGCTCCTGTGGGGTGGGGCAGGCAGGGCAGCCCCAGGGCAAGGCCTGTGGAATCCTGTGGAGTCCCACAGAATTCTGAGGAGACAGCTGCAGAGGCCAAGCTACTGGGGTCATCCCTGTGGCTGCCCTGCCCCTACACAGGGTTCAAAGGCTCAGGGCACCCCAAGCTGGCAGTGGGTGAGGGTCTAACAGTCTGTGGAATATCGTGGACCCTCAAAGGCAGGCCCTTCCCCCCATCCCACCCCTCCAACATAGGGAAATACCCAGACCTGTGGCTCTGGGCACTAAGCAAGGGCTGGGCATTCTGGTGCCTGCTACTGTACAAGGCCCTGGTTCTGGCTCAGTCTTCTATGCCTACGCCCAGAATGAAGTCACCTAGGCCTCACTTCCTTCCCTACCCAGAGCCCCTAGGTGGCCCAAGCTATCACCAAGAGCTAAGATGACCTTGAAGGCCAGGCTACTGGGGCTCAAGGCCAGTGTTGGCCTCAGGTCGAGATGTCTGCTGAATAAACATGCACCCAGGCACAAACATCTGTGGTGTCCCTCTAAGCCAGGAATGGCACCAGGCTGCTTGGCAGGGGAGTGAGGGCACCAACAGATGGCCCCAGCAGCATGAGATCAGGGCCACAGGAGGACCACGGAAGTGTAAAGCAGCATGGGGATGAGGTTAGGCCCCGCTGCCCACATCTGCTCCCCAATCCCATTAACTGACTCCTCAGTACCTCCCAGAACTGGTGGCAAGAGCCTTGGGGACCACAACCGAGATGGCAGGTGCAGAGCGCACATATACCTGAGATAAACCTCAGCACCACTCATCCTCATGCCACCGTTCTGACTCTTCTGGAGAAAAGAAAACCCCACACTCAGCACTGCTTCTCCCAGTAAAGTTGTGCAGCCCAAAACAGTAGCTACACATGTGGCTAATGAGCACCTAAAATGAGGCCAGTCCAGGCTGAGATGTTCTGTAAGTGCGCAGTATGTTGCAGCGACATAGTATCTTCTTAAAAGATTTTTTGGGCCAGGCACGGTGGCTCTTGCCTGTAATCCCAGCACTTTGGGAGGCTGAGGCAGGCAGATCACAAGGTCAAGAAATCAAGACCATCCTGGCCAACACGGTGAAACCCTGTCTCTACTAAAAATACACAAATTAGCTGGGCATGGGGGCGCGTGCCTGTAGTCTCAGCTACTTGGGAGGCCGAGGCAGGACAATCACTTGAACCCAGGAGGCGGAGGTTGCAGTGAGCCAAGATCTCACCACTGCACTCCAGCCTGGGCAACAGAGCAAGACTCCGTCTCAAAAAAATAAATAAATAAATAAATAAGATTTTTTTGAATCTTATTGATAATTTTATTGATTCACATCAAAAACATAATATTTTAGATATACTAAATTCCACCTGTTAAAATTAATTCCACCTGTTTGTTTTTTTAGGTCTGTTTTTTTTTTTTTTTTTTTTTTTTTTGAGGCTGAGTCTCACTCTGTCACCCAGGCTGGAGTGCAGTGGTGTGATCTTGGCTCACCGCAACCTTCGCCTCCCAGGTTCAAGCGATTTTCCCGCCTCAGCCTCCCAAGCAGCTGATACCACAGGTGCTCGCCACCACGCCTGGCTAATTTTTGTTTCTTGTTTTTTGATACAGGGTCTCACTCTGTCACCTACGCTGGAGTGCAGTGGTGTGATCATGGCTCACTGCAGCCTCGACCTCCCAGGCTCAAGCAATCCTCCCACCTCGGCCTCCCCAGTAGCATCACACCCAGCTAATTTTAGTATTTTTCGTAGAGACGAGGTTTTGCCATGTTGCCCAGGCTGGTCTCAAACTCAGCCTCCCAAAATGCTGGGACTACAGATGTGACCCACCACGCCTGGCTTCCACCTGTTCCTTTTATACTTTTAAAGTGGCTGCTAAGCTGAAAATTGCACATATGGCTCACATTTGTGGCTCACATGACATTTCTATAGGACAGGAATGCCTTGGAGCATCAGCACTAAGCAGTAGACTAAAAGCAGAGAAGCAGGGCAGAACTTCAGCAGCCTCACAGGGCCGAGAAGACAGCAATCAGAGCCCAGAGCCTGCCAAGGAAGAGAGGCCTTGGTAGACGTGCAGGCTTTGAGAAATACCCTGCCAGAAGGGCTGTATACTAGAAGCCTAGATAAAACAGAACAGACCAGCCAGCCCTCACAGGGGCTGAAACGCAGCTTTGAATCAGTTCAATTCCAGACTGGATTAAGATGATTTGCTCTTATTCTGCTGCCTACTAGAGGCAGTAAAAAGTAAATCTCTAGTGAAAGACAAAATCATCCAGAACCTCAAATATGTCCATAATTTCTAAATACATCAATAAAAAATGACCAAGAAGATCAGGAGACGAGACCAAGTGACGAAAATTAAAAATAAAAGAAGAAAAACATAGACAATAACAACAAATTCCCAGGGGATCCAAATATTGCAGTTATCAGACACAGACTTTAAAATTTGTGCAAAATTAAAATTAGTGTAAAATTAGTATGGCCCAAAAAATAGCAGGACAAATCATTTCACCAGAACTAAAATCTATGAAATCAGAATCAAATGGAAATCTAGAACTAAAAAAGTAAAATTAAACCCATCTATTGAGTTCGACAGCAGATTAGACATAGGTGAGAAGAAGATTAGCAAACTGGAAGGCAGTAGAAAATAAACAAACTGAAACATGGACAAATGCATATGAAAAAGAAAATAAAAAACTTATAGAAGACAAAGGAGAAAGTCCAACCTATGTGTAAATGGGGTTCTGGAAAAGAGGGTATAAACAATGAAATCAAAACATTATTTTTAAAATACGGCCAGGTGCAGTGGCTCACGCCTGTAATCCCAGCACTATGGGAGGCTGAGGTGGAGGATCACCTGAGGTCAGGAGTTCAAGACCTGCCTGGCCAACATGACAAAACAGTCTCTACTAAATATGCAAAAATCAGCATATTAAAAAATAATAATAATAAATAAAAATAATACCCCAGTTTGTGACCAGCTTGGGCAACATAGTTGGGCAACACAGTGAGATCCCATCTCTACAAAAAAATTAAAACAGCCAGGCATAGTGGCACACGCCTGCAGTTCTGGCTACTCAGGAGACTGAGATTGGAAGATCATGGGACCCCAGGGGTCCTAGGCTATAGTGACCTCCACCCTGGGTGACAAAGCAAGGCCTCATCTCTAAAATAATAATAATAATAATGCCCCCACATCTTCTAAAATTGAAGCAAGACACCCACATATTCAAGAAGTGCTAAAAGTCCCAAGCAGATTAGATACAGAGAAAGCCACATCTGGGCACATTATAGTATAAAACTCCAAAAAATCAAACACAAAGAGAATATCTTAAACTCAGCAAAGGGTGGGGGAGGGGCACTACCTTCAAACGGGCCTCAAGTAGACTGACAGCTGACCTCAACAGAAACCATGGAAAATGACTATGTATCTTCAAGTGATGACTAACATCTTCAAGTGATGAAGAGGCCGGGCGCGGTGGGGAGGCTGAGGCGGGCAGATCACTTGAGGTCAGGAGTTTGAGACCACCCTGGCCAACATGGTGAAACCCCGTCTCTACTAAAAATACGAAAATTAGCCAGGCATGGTGGCCCACACTTCTAATCCCAGTTACTTGGGAAGCTGAGGCAGGAGAATCACTTGAACCCGGGAGGCAGAGGTTGCTGTGAGCCGAGACTGTGCCACTGCACTGCAGCCTGGGCCACAGAGCGAGACTCTGTCTCAAAATAAATAAATAAATAAAATTTAAACATTAAAAAAGTGATGAAGAAGAAAACTATTAATCTCAAAATCTGTATCCAGCAAAATTATTCTTTAAATAAGAATAGGGACTCTTTTAGACAGAGATAGCAGCGGCAGCAAATGGGTACTAAATGGAATACAAAGGGGAAAACTTCAGGTAAAGGGAAAGTGGTATGAGACGGAAACACAAGAACAGAAAGCAACGGAAAGGAGAAATGCACCAGTCATTGTCACTCTCTGCTAGTATTAACTATACAAAAGAACAATTTAATAATGTCATATGGGATACAAAAAACAGCAAGGGTTAAATTACATAACAGTACACAAAAAGCAGGGGTGGGTAAGAGGAGTGGGTAAATGGAGTTCAAATGTCTTAAGATGCTCACACTGCCCACGATGTGGGAAAAGTGCTAGTTTATATTAAACTTCAATAACTTTGGATACATGTTGTAATCTCCAGCATAACCACTACATTTTTGCTTTGCTTTGTTTTTGAGATGGAGTTTTGCTCTTTTTGCCCAGGCTGGAGTGCAATGGTGCGACCTCAGCTTACCACAACCTCTGCCTCCCGAGTTCAAGCGATTCTCCTGCCTCAGCCTCCTGAGTAGCTGGGATTACAGGCACACACCACCATGCCTGGCTAATTTTGCATTTTTAGTCGAGACAGGGTTTCTCCATGTTGGCCGGGCTGGTCTTGAACTCCTGATCTCAGGTGATCCACTGGTCTCCACCTCCCAAAGTGCTGGGATTATAGGCGTGAGCCACCATGCCCGGTTAAGACTAAAAATTTATAAACAAATATATAAAGAACTTTGTAAGTGCAAACTCAAAATTGCCCAAAGATTCATGAATAGCTCATCTAATTACAGGGCAGCCACATCTGAGAATACACATTGGTTGTTAAAATTACCAACATGGATACATGAGTATGTGATAAAATAATGACCAAAAATTAGGAAGTGAAATAAAATGACAGGTGCAATGAACACAACTCGCAAAGCCCACCACCCCTGCCCTCTTGTCACCTGCTACCCTGCCCTCCTCAGCTGTCCAGCTTCAGAGCCCAGGCCTCCCAGACTTGCCCATTGCGGAAGCACAACCATCCTTGTTGCTCCAATCTACTCTGGGAAGACGGCTCTTGTATCCCTTCCCAAGATCAGAAGAGGATCAAAAGTACAACACAGAGCTCAGGGCTCAGTCAATGCCCCTTCCTGGAAGTAGGCTGATACACAAATGATAGTCTCCACCTCCACCTATGACGTTTCACATTCAAAAGGTGAGAACAGCCCCAAGGCGGAGTCCAAAATTCTGAGTCCAAACATCCCAAGACCACACACCCTGGAGAGCCCAAGTTTGAAGAGTCTGTCTTTTTCTCACTCACACCCAGAGATAAAGAAACGCCTTCCTCCACACCTTCCTCTCTCTCTCTCCCTTAAACAAACATCTGCCAATGGTCATGACCTACTGGGCAGCCACACACTGCGCCCATGAAGGTGACCTTGAGATAGGACTTCTGCCCTGAGGGCTCAGTCCTATGATCCCTGCATGTCCATGCTGCTCCCATTTTACAGAGAGAGAAGTGGAGACTCAGACAGGCTCAGCAGCTTAGCAAGGGGCAGGCCGGACCTTAAACCTCAGCAGCCTGACTCTGGCTACCTCCCCATCATGTACCCCTGACCAGAGGCCACTCTGGGAGCCACAGGGAGGGAGAGGAGGGCCTGGCTGAAACAACACAGCCAGGGTTTATCCTGGAAGACTCAAGATAGGAGCCTCTGAGCAGGCAGGGTGAGTAGACATCCGTCAGCCAGACAGGTGGGCCTGGGGCCAGCCTCTCTGGGATGCTGTCCTGCTGGGGGGCCACTCGCACACTGACTCCACCAGGCAGTCAAGCCACACCAAGCCCAGCAACAGAATCCACTCTATGCATGACTAACCTATCCTCATCCCAATGTCTGGCTGCTGGCTTTGCTGAAACCTAGAGTAGCCTGGGAAGAAAGGGAATGAAATCTCTCCATTTTGTAATTTCCTGCAGGGTCTGGGGGCACCTCTCACAATTGAAGAGTTAAAATTAGGTGAATGAATGAATGAGCTAGTGAATAAACAACTAATGAGTGAGGAATGATGAGTGAGAGAACAGATGATGAATGAGTAGATGAATAACTGAATGGTGAGCAAATGAGTAAATGAGTGAGTGATGTGTGAGTGGGTGAATGAATGAGTGAATGAGGTAGATGAGTGAGTGAGTGAGTGAGTGGATGAGTGACTGAGTGAGTGGATGAGTGACTGAGTGGATGAGTGAGTGGATGAATGAGTGAGTGGATGAGTGGATGAGTGAGTGAACGGATGAGTGAGTGAGTCGGTGAGTGAGTGGATGAATGAGTGGATGAGTGAGTGAGTGGATGAGTGAGTGGGTGAGTGAGTGGATGAGTGAGTAGATGAGTGAATGTATGAGTGAGTGAGTGAGTGAATGAGTGAGTGGATGAGTGAGCGAGTGAGTGGAACAGTGAGTGAGTGAGTGGATGAGTGAATGAGTAAATGTGTGAGTGTGTGAATGAGTGAATGTATGAGTGGATGAGTGAGTGAGTGAGTGGATGAGTGAGTGAGTGGATGAGTAAGTGAGTGGATGAGTGAGTGAATGAGTATATGTGTGAGTGGATGAGTAAGTGAGTGGATGAGTGAGTGGACGAGTGAGTGGATGACTGAGTGAGTGAGTGGATGAGTGACTGCGTGAGTGAGTGGATGAGTGAGTGAGTGGATGAGTGAGTGAGTGGATGAGTGAGTGGGTGAGTGGATGAGTGAGTGGATGAGTGGATGAGTGGATGAGTGGATGAGTGGATGAGTGAGTGAGTGGATGAGTGAGTGAGTGGACGAGTGAGTGAGTGGATGAGTGAGTGGGTGAGTAAGTGGATGAGTGAGTGGATGAGTGGTGAGTGAGTGGATGAGTGAGTGGGTGAGTGAGTGGATGAGTGAGTGGATGACTGAATGTATGAGTGAGTGAGTGAGTGAGTGAATGAGTGAGTGGATAAGTGAGTGAGTAAGTGGATGAGTGAGTGGATGAGTAAGTGAATTAGTAAATGTGTGAGTGTGTGAATGAGTGAATGTATGAGTGAGTGGATGAATGAGTGAGTGGATGAGTGAGTGAGTGGATGAGTGAGTGAATGAGTAAATGTGTGAGTGTGTGAATGAGTAAATGTATGAGCGAGTGGATGAGAGGATGAGTGAGTGAGTGGATGACTGAGTGAGTGGATGACTGAGTGAGTAAATGAGTAAATGTGTGAGTGGATGAGTGAGTGAATATATGAGTGAGGGAATGTGTGAGTGAATGTATAGTGAATGAATGAGTGAATATGTGAGTGAGTGAATGACTCAGTGAAGAACGCAGAGAGTGAATGACTGAATGATATGAGCGCATGAGGGTAGACATCCTCTGGGACATGTTCTCCTGCAAGCCACTGAAGTCCCTGGTGCTCCCATGGCAGCCCTGGACCACCCTTGAGACCAGTCTGTGTCTGTGCTGGCCTCACACAGCCTGGGACATAAAAGAGACAACAAACATCTGGAGAACAAATGACCATGATGGTGCCCTGGAGCCTGAAGCGGGAGAGACCGGCCCTCAGGCAGCAGGCCTGCCCATCTCGCTCTCTACTCTGAGGCCCAGAAGGGCAGAGAGCCCTCACCTGCTCAGGGGTGCAGAGTGGAGCCTGCGGGCTCACAAGGAAGGGGCCTGGTATGATCTCAGCAGGCTCAGGAGGCGGACAGATCTGAGTGAGAGCACAGGTCACCAGGCTGGTGCGGGGCAGGCTCAAGTGCCCCAGTACCCATGTGCACAGAAAGGCCAGTTCCCCAGCACCTGGGCTCAATGGGCCCAGAGGCAGCTGCAGACAGTGGGGTCCCACTCGCTCCCGTGACAGCCGCCCCTGACCCAACTCCACAGCCTGGCAGCCAGTGGTCTGCCCCGGGCTCATACTGTGGCCAGCGCCCCTAGTCACCCAGCAGGGGCCCAACAGTGAGCAATGCCCCAGTCCCCCATCCCTGCCCACGCTGCCCATTCCTCACCCCTCCATCAGCACAAACAGCACCATCTCCCTCGACACCCCACCGTCCTCCCCAAATCTCAGGAGCACCACAGCCCACATCCCCGGGGTGGGAACGCTTACTGCAGAGAGGCAGGGAAGTCACTCACGTGGGGACAGTGCATGAGGCTGCCGGTGGATCAGCCACACCAGCCATGGGCCCTGCTCACCCAAGCGGGCAGGGTCAGGCCGTGGGACTGCTGCCCAACCCTGCCATCCTCACTGTGGGGCCCCAAAGAGGGGAACCCCCAAGTCCCCACCACAGCATGGAAATGCATCTTCCACCTGTCCACAGAGAGGCCATGATCTTGGTGCCCACAGGCATGGGGCTCCTCCCTGGCCATGCTGTGGGGGTGTCCCACCAATCCCCCAGTCAGAGTGGGGGCACAGGCACCATGTGACCCTGATAGACCAGCCCCACGTGCTTCCTGGCGGATGACATGGAGAATCCCCCTGGCATCCTGGGGGAAGGGCGGGCTTGGGCCATCAGCCATGGCGACTTTCAGCACTCACTCCACCCTGCCCTGAGGCACCCAGAGAGGCCACACAGCCAGTGCCACCAGCAGGCCTGGCTCAGAGACCCCAGACCCCTTCCACCACATGCAGGCTTGCTCCTTCTACCCAAGCAGAGCCCTGGGAGCTGCCCCTTCTCCTCTGAACTGCTCCTCCTCAACAGCACCCCAAAACCCTACAGAACCCCCTCTGAAGTGGTAAGAACAAACCAAGACCAGAAGAATCCCAGATGTTCCAAATTAAGGTTCCTGAGGCCTCAGCCAGGGTCTTGGACTTGAGGGAGAAGGGACCGAGGTCCACCTCAGGCTATAAGACCTGTCCCGTCTCAAAGGCACACAAGGGCTGAGGTGTTCCATGGGCCACCCCAATGGAGAGCAAGCAGCCCCAGCCCACAGCTGTCCTGCTACACACGCGGTGGGTAGGGGCGGGGAGCAGGCACAGAGACCAGCATGTTCCAGCCTTGCGCCAGTGTGCCTTCAGGAGCCACAGGCCTGTCCTGTGGCCGTACAGCCCCAGGAGATCGCCATGGACTCCGTACCCCAGGGAGGCCGCCAGGTGCTCACACCTACGTGGGGTGGAGCTGGCCCCACCAACACATTCCCCTGCTCAAAGGTCTATGTCCTTCTGCTCAGCAGTTTTTTTTCCAGGAAATCATTTGGAAGAAAAAAAGCTATTCCTAAGGATCAAGGCCACAGTTTCACATGAGAGCTGCAATATCTTGGTCCGATTGTAAAGGAAAATCTCAAGAATGAGGCTGCTCTGCCAGGGCACCAAGCACCCCCAGAGCTGTGGTCACCAAGACGCCATCAGAGGGAGGGGCTCTGCTGCATGCATGTGAATGCACAAAGAACACGCACAACTTGTAGAACATGCACACTCACAACTTGTAGAACATGCACACTCACAGAACCTGTACACACGGAGGACACATGCATTCACAGAACACACACGAAGAACATGCATATACACAGAATACACATGCAAAGCACACACAGCCGCAGAACATGCACACAGAGGACATGAGCACATGCAGACAACACACAGAACACACACACACGAAGAACACACAGAACACACACAAAAAACACACAGAACATATACACACGAAGAACACACAGAACACACACAAACACACAGAACACACACACACGAAGAACACACAGAACACAAAAACACACAGAACACACACAAAAAACACACAGAACATATACACACACACACAGAACAACACAAAACACACAGAACACACACACACGAAACACACACAGAACACACACACAAAACACACAGAACACACACACACAAAACACACAGAACACACACACAGAACACACACACACGAAGAACACACAGAACACACACAAAACACACAGCACACACACAAACAGAACAGACACACGAACACACAGAATACACACAAAAAACACAGAACACACATATGAAGAACACACAAAACACACATGAAGAACACACAGAATACACACAAAAAACACACAGAACACATATACACGAAGAACACACAGAACACATACACACGAAAAACACACAGAGCACACACACACAAAAGAACATACCGAACAAAGAACACACACACGAAGACCACGCAGAACACACACACACGAAGAACATACACAGAACACATGGACACACAAAGAACACATAGAACACACTGACACACGAATACACACAAAGAATACACAGAACACATGCGAACACACAAAACACAAGAACACATGCACAAACACACAGAGAACACGCACAAAGAACACACAGAACACGCAAACACACAGAACACATGCACACACAGAACATGTGCACATGGAGAACACGTACATGTGCAGAACACGCACACACAGGACACGGGTACATGGAGAACACACTGAATACACGCATGTGCAAAACACATGTGCACAGAACATGTGCACACACATAATACACATAACATGTACACGCCGAGAACACACATGCACATACAGAACACATGCACACGGAGAACATGTATACATGGAGACACATGCACACAGAAAACGTGCACACAGAAACCAGCCAAATGGCAGGACACACAAAAATGAGGCCTCCCTTTCAGCCTGGGTGACAAGGGTGTGGGTGGTTCTCCTTTCTCTACAAAAACGTGTTACCTCTATTGTTTTCAAAATATTTCTCAGAAGAATATAAAGTGAGAGGGCGGCAGACAACATGAACACAAAAACTCCACTTTCAGTGGAAACGTCCGGTTCCAGCAGGGTGGTGTGACAAGGGACACCCATCTCCAAAGCCGGTAATTTGGACCTGGGAACGTCCCCTCCTCCAGGAAACCAACCAAAACTGAGATACTTGTGTGTTCTGTCTGGGAATCGTCACTGCTGCATTATTTATAATAGCAAGAAAAGCCAGGCACTGGAGGCAGGGCCTGGGGAGGAGATGAAGGTCCTCAGGGCAGTCACGAAGCCCCTGGACAAGAAGGAAGGGAGCAGGCATCAAGGTGCCGCGTGGAAGGGGCGGGACACAAAGCTGTGCCCCTAAAGTCCACAGGCATGAGGATGGAACTGTGAACGAGAACGGTGGCTGTGTTCTCTCTGAACCCCCGGGAATTTTTTTTTTTTCTTTCCTGTATTTCCCAAATTCTTTGCAATCTACTGAACTTCACAAAACTAAAAACAGACAGCGCCTGGAGAGGGCGTGGGTGCCGGCAGCAGGCGAGCCTCCCTGCTGCAGGCACCGCGATCCTGGCCCGTGACTTAGGCCAGCAGCAGAGCACTGACAGTGAGGCTATTTTCATTTCCACAGTGAGGTTACCATGGAGTTTAATTTCCTCAAGTGCTCCCTCTGGCATCTGTTCTATAAATGGCTTTGGGGTTTGCACCAAATACACTCACTGGAGACAGAATTACCAATTCTGTACAGCTCACAAACCCCAAATGCTTCTGCCTGAGCTTTCACCAGCCTGTTGGGCTCCTCCTGAAGGGTCCAAAAAAGGAGGGGCTGGCCTGATCACCCCGGACGTGCACTGAACACCTACTGCACGCTGACCATGAAGTCATGAATGACAGATGCACACCCTCCTCAGGAGCTGGTGGGGAGCTGAAGGTCTGCTGCCTGCAGGGGAACGGTGGACAAGGCCCCCCGCCAGTGATCTGGGGCAGGTCAAACCCACGGCTCTGCAACTTAGGAGTGCTATCCAAGCCTGAGCATTTTAGAACAAGGTAAAGGACATACGGGAGACCCTGATAACTAACTGGGGTGGGACGTGAGGTTTGTCAGGCATCCTCTACTTTCCGGTCTGCTTGCAAGTTCCCATGATAACGGGTTAATAATAATGCCTGGGGGTTCTGGTCTCAGCTTCCTGCACAGCTGGCCTGGCCTCTCATCTGGATGCCCCAGGATATTAACCTTTGGGAGCAGCCTCTCTGCTCTCCAAGGAAGCCTGGCAGGGTGGGCATCACAAGCAGCCCCAAGGCGCCCCTCCAAGCTGGGAACTGCCCCCCCACTCAGCAGATAGAGACAGGGCCAGGCAGTCCTCCACACTCCCAGGGGGTGGCAGAACCAGAACAAAACGCACTGCCTCCCCCTCCATGTCCAGCTCTCAGGAACCCCAGGCTGCTGCACACCAGTCACTGCCACAGTGCGTCCCCAGAAAACCTACAAACACAAGGGGAGACCTGCAAGGCGGGGAAGCAGGTGTCACTCTGGGCCTGGACTCTGGCTGCCCTCCCCAAGAGGGCACCGCCTCCTCCTGTCCCTCCCCCAGACTCGGGGCCCTGATGGCAGCAGGAGCACTGGGGCCCATGGTCAACACTCACTCTTCAAGGGCAGGCCAAGCACACGTCTGCCCAGTGCTGGCCCCTGGGACAGGCCCGCCCACCTCCCCCAGTCACGCAGCTACCACCCTCCACAGTGTTGTCCCATCCAAGGGCACTAAATATGGCTGCCTAGAAATCCACCCCCACCCCCAGCCAGAACTCCCGGGTGCATCCAGGGCCAGGGTGGGGCAGGCCACGTGCTTCTCAGGGTCTCCTGGGTCCCCGGGCAGGGACTGGAGCCAGGGCAAGTGCATGCCAAATGCTGTGCCCTCAGCCACGAAGGTCAGGGAGGTGAAGGGGTGGGGGTTTCCCCCAGCACCCTAGGTCCACATGCCCGTGTCACTGCAGGTGACCCTTGGCAACTCCCTGTGCCCACCTCGGCCTAACCACCAGCACCAGAGGGCTCAAAAGGGACAGCCCCAAGCCCCAAAGAAATGGGGCCCTACATATTAGAGAAAAGACACGCACTCCAGACTGTCCACACGGGCCTTGGCAGGGAGGACAGAAGGCACCAGCGATGCCCTGCGCCCCGCATGCCCCTCAGGCACCACCCTCTGCAGCATCCGTTTCCTAAACTACAAAATGGGCTGTGGGCAGGAGGATCCCATAAAATTGTGCCCCGAGGCTCCGCACGGGGTTTAGACTACAGCCAGCACTCAGCAATTGCCTCCAGGGGTATCCCCACCAATCTAGTGGCTTTACCTGAGACTCACACCCACCCCTGGTTTTCCTCTTGCCATCCAAAGCCCCCAGCACGTCTGGAGCCTGAGACCCACTGGCCCAGAGGCTGCCAGAAGGCACCGGCGTCACACAGAGCCAGTGTCCCCAGCAGAAAGCCATTCGGAGGACCCTGCACTCAAGGGGCCACGAAGAACGGCCCTTAACACCACGTCCCCCAGAGAGAAGCTTCTCAAAGCCTGCCCCCAGCTCCGTCTATGTCACTCAAAGAGTAAAAGTCAACACCAAAGATAAAATAAAATCCCTCAGCAGTGCCAAAAATACCTCCCCACGGGATAAGGCTGAGCGGGCGCCAGCTTCCACAGCAGCAACTGTTGCTATGGAGATCAGGCTCCAGACAGCCGGCCGCGGGGCGGGCCGAGGGACAGAGTGGGGGCCAGGCACAGGGTGTAGGGACGGACAGGGGCTGACCAGCAGGGTGGGGGAGACGACCGAGGCTGGCCAGCAGGGTGGGCCCCCAGGAACAAGGGGGCCCAGGACAGGGCTAAGCCTGAGTGCCAGCCTCCACCCACTGGGGTCAATGGCCTCTCCAGACCTGGGGGGTCCAGGGGCTCCCACCTGCACATAGGCTGCCCACTCCCCATGAAGGCTGGTGCTGGCCCTCCCACAGAGTGGCCATCTGCTCACTGACACATCTGTGCTGACAGACGCCCTGACCTCAGGAAGTGGGTAAGGTGCTACCAAAGTGTACAGTCCCAGCCCAGTGTTCCTCAAGCCTCCCAGTCACCGGTAACACTGATCCACAAACGAAGGGGTAAGGAGGAGGTAGTATGCTCAACTGGAAAATTTGTACCAGAATGCATGGAGGAAAGTAGGACCTCCCACAGATGTTAACATAGCTCTGATCTGAGCCCAACACGTTCAACATATTACAGAGTGCCTAACTCCAATATCCACTGGCCTCCTCTGACCTGAAGCTGTCCCCTGAAAGCTCAGTTCGCTTCTGGGCCTGTAGCTTCCAGCCTGACGAGCTCTCCAGCCCTGCTGGACTCAGGCCTCCTCTGTCCTTACCCAGGGCCAGGCAGGACAGGGTCAGTCCAGGGCCACCAGACACAGCCCCAAAGCCCTGCCCAGCTTGGGGGTCCCCATACCCCCACCACACACCCATGCTCCTCCTTGGTGTCCTCAGACATCCCTCACTCTCTGAGCCTCCCTGAGCCCCGGAGAGTGCTGACAATCTGCTGCAACATTCACATCAGAGCCAGGCAGGACGCTGAACGCCGGCCCAGGTCACAGAGCCTCCAAACACCCACTCTGTCCCTTCCTGTTGCACACCCAGCCCGTGATGGCTCAGAGTCAGCACCCTTCCCCACCCCTGTCCCTCAGTGGGAGCCAGCAGCTTGTTCCTGCAGCATCCCCCATGCCAGGCACCTTGGGCACCCGACCACAGTTTGCTGGGGGAAAGTGGGGCTTCCCAGTACATTTAGAACCCTGAGTCCTCCTGGGGCCCACAGCCCCGAGGGCTGGCCCCGCATTTCTGGCCTCCACTCCAAACCTGGGCAGTTCTACCTGCAGGTGCTTGGGCCTGCCTGACTCTTGGAAGCTGTAACCTAATATACTTTCTCCATTCCATGCAGCTGACAGAGGCCATCATTTCTTCTGCTCGCCCTCGTCTGCCTCCCCAGCAGAAATGCTGAGCACCCAGGCTGTCCTTGCCTCTGCTTCTCCCACTCCCAGCACCTCACAGACACCTGTGAAGCCTGTATCTCTGAATGGTTTTCATATACTCTCCCCCAGGAGCCTTCAGTGGTCCCCTAGTACCCACTGACCAGGCAGGCAGTTAAAACACCTCCTCAGTGTGGCCTTATGTCAGCCCTCTCCTCTCCAGCACTTGCTAGAATACACCCCCCATCCCCACCACACACACACACTAGCCAGCCTTCCCTGACACCCGTTCCCAAGGCTGCCATCCCGCGGCCCCATCAATGCCTCCGGCCCTGCTCAGGGAGCTTTGTCTAGGAAGCCCTCGGGCCATCCCTCCCACAGGGCGCCTGACTGGCCCCGGCTGCACCATGTCCACAGGGCTGCATGGGTAACCAGTAGGGACCGTGATCAGGCTGCAGCAGCCTCCCCCGGCTTCAGTAACAAATCACCACACACAGGGCTTCCAACAACACCTTTATTCTCTTACAGTTGGAGATGCCTCGTTCCCTGTCCCACAGTCCCTTCCTCCCTCCTCCACACCCACATCCCCTTCTCTGTCCCAAAGCTCCTGCCTCCCACTTAGGACGGCCTGAAGACGACGTGTAGCCGACCCTGACAGCCCAAGACAGACGATCTCCCAGTCTCAAGACACTTAACTTAATCCCATCTGCAAAGTCACCTCTGCCACGTGCAGTGGCACATCCACAGGCTGCAGGGACTAGGCCTTCGTCACCCAGCCCCTGTGCCCCCGGCCTGGACCCCGCAGCCACCCTCACAGGCTCCCTCCCAACCTGTTCTGTGGCCAGGGTCTCCCAGCTCCCCGGGGCTGCCTGTTCTCATTTGCTTTTTCTTTCAGTGAAAACCCAAAACCTCCTCACTTGGCAGGCGCCCCCCCAAGTCCCCTACCCCACCCTGCGCCACGCCTCCCCAACCTGGGTGGCCACTCCTCTGCATCCTCTGCTACCACCCCCCACCAGTGCCCCCAGCTCAGACCACTGTCCACTCCAGCCACGGTCCTGACTGCCACACCTTTCCCTGGGCCAAACTCCCGGCACGCCACTCACCGCAGCTCAAGGTCCTGGAGCTGAGTTCAGCAAAGGATACTTGGGGTTCCCTACTGGGGTCATACCTGCAGCCCCCAGGAAGGACCTTCCCAGCACCCCCCAAAAAGCTTTGGGCCCTACCCCTCCAGCAGAAGCATCACTGCCCCACCCCACAAGGCCTATGGGGCCCTGAGCATCCCGTGCCTCCCACCCTCCAGCATCACCCACTTGGACACAGACCCCAGAGGCCCCTCTCCTCCAACGGTTGCCATGTGGAATCCAGCCTGGGTGGCTTGCAAATGGCCTTAGATGTGGTCCTTGCAGGAAAAAGGGTGATGTCTCCCCTAGCAAGAATCCCCACCCCCGCAAAGGCAGCCTAGCCCTTCCGAGCAGGCCTTCCAGCTACAAGCGTCCAGCAAGCACAGCCTATGTGTGCCTCAGTGTTCCCACCCCGGGGGAAAGCTCCTCAGGGGCTTCAGGGAGGCTCCAGTGAGGGAGAAGCATTGAGCCCCAGCTGCAGTGGTGTCCAGAATCACACTGGTGTCCAGAACCAACCCTCCTGATTCGGCCCCCACCACGCCACCTGCCCCAGCCCTACCCACATGTAATTTTCCCTCCCCCAACGAGAAAACACAGCAGAAACCTTTTGTGGAAAGGCCATCAGCCGTGCAAATACCCACCCCTCCCTGAGAGCTGCGGCTCCGAGCAGTTCCTGCCCCTCCCAAGCAGAAACTGTCCTCTCCCCTGGTAGGGCCGGGCCGACCGCCCACGGGACAGGTGGCCCCTCAGTTAGGTCAACTCAAAGGGCTCCTCATTCCCACGGAAGCGCCAGAGGGGCGGGCCTGTTCCCCGGCAAGCAAGCCAAAGGCGAGACACACACACACACACACACACACACACGTGCACACGGAACCCAGCAGAGGCCCTGACAAGCATACCAGGCCCCCACACGCAGCAGGGCCGGGAGCTTGGGGTCAGCCATGGAGTGAGGCATGGGTGGGGGTGGCCTGTATCATGCTGAGCAGCCGCCCCACCAGGGCCCAGTGGTATCTGGGCACAGAGCCATCTTGTATGGTCAGCGTCCCACGCCAAACCTTAGTCACCCCTCACTTTTCCAAGCCCACCTGGAGGCCAAGGCCTACGTATGTCCCAGGTAGCATCAGAGCGTGAGACCCCCGTGACCTCCAGTGCAGCCAGCAACCCTCATCGGCCCAGCCTGGTTTCCAGGTGGAAAGTTGGCAGCTGCCTCTGCTCAGCCTTGCCAGGCCCCAAGGGGCTCCACTCTGGCCTGCGGTGAGTGGGAGCGCGGACACAAAGGGCCTGCCTGAACCCCATCCATAAACAGTTGAGGGAAGCAGCCAGCAGGGCCGGAACGTTCCAATGTCACCATCTCGCTCCCCTCGGGGGAACAGAGCATGCCTTTGTCTTTTTATCATTGCCTTCATCAAATATTTACAGAGGCTGACAGGCCATTTCACACAGGCCAGATATGAGCCAAAAGGGCTCTTCTCAGGACACGGGGGAGGTGCAGGTCCTGGGCACTTGGGAGGCACATGGTCCGGCATATAACCCTGGGCAGGGAAGGGAACGAAGGGCCTTCCCTGCGGGACCTGTCCGTAGCCCTCAGACACGCCCCACCTGGGGCTTAGGCGCTAGTTTTCTGCACACAGTGCTCAGGGCTAGAAACAGGCCAGGCCGGGCTGACACCCCAGCCCTGCTCCCACAAGCTCTGCAGCAGGAAGAATGAGCCGTGTGGCCAGGCACGTGTTCTCCACGTTCCACCTCCCAGGCTGCCAAGAGCATGCAGCGTGAGCACCCCACCTAGGACGGCACGCAGGGGCCTCGAGCCGTGAAGGCCGGGTCAGCAGCCCACCTGGACCCGTCCCCACTCCCCCTGCTCCTCCAGCCCAGGGTGAACACTAGGCAGCCTCGCTCGGGACAGTCTCAGCCCAGACAGCCCCGGTGTCCACAGATGGCAAGAGATAAACAGACAGTGAAACGCCCTCGGCCACACAGACGGGGTGTTAAGAGCACAGACTCATCTCAAGCAGGACCCTAAAGCAGGCAGAGTACAGCCACAGGATGGAAAGGATCGGTGGTACCGGGACCCTCTGCCATGAGCGGACGCCTAGGTCCTCACTGGGGAGGGGCTGCACACACACTAACTGTCCCTAAGAATCCATCCCAGTAAAAGCAAGGCCCCTTGCTGTTAGCATTTTATTTTCCTTTACCTTTAAAAAACATCACCTGTCCCTTTCTATCTTCAAATCTATTTCCGTGTATTTTTTCATCTTCTTCTGTTTCGTTTCTAGCTGTTTTAAAGGTTTTTGCCCTTTTCCCTCAGCTAACCCTATTTCATCCTTCTTATAAATGCGCCTAGCCAAGTTTATCCGCTTTCATGCCTCCCTTTTTAACCCTCTTTTTACAAATGGCACAGGTGGCTGTCTGTACAAAGCCCACTACAACCACCACACCCTGAGCTCATGTGGCCGTCTCACCTCTCAGCCACCCAATCCAGAGGCCCAAGAGGTACCCAGAGCAGGAGGGCCATGCTCCGGCGTCCTCTGGGCTCCGTTTTCCCCAAGCTCAGCCGCAAACGAGGGTGCCCAGTTCACTGCGTCCAACCACACCAAGCCAAGGGCACCAGAGGGACTGACAGGTTGAGGAACTGAGCACTGGCAGCCCAGGGTTGGCGTCCAATTGCCGAGAGGCTGAAGGGGACAATAGGCCATCACTGTCCAGCCAGCAACTGGGCTCCCCAACGCTGTGGATCTCCCACCACCGCTGGCTCTCGAGGGAACGTGCAGAAACGTGCCCTCCTCCGGGCAGAGACAGACAGCCTCGGGCCTCCCTCCTGTGAAGATCACCCAGCCATATCCAGCTGCCCCAGGACCTGCTACAACAGTGACAGACACAGGCTGGACAGCCCATCAGACAAACCTGCCCTGGACCTCTGGCTCGAGGGGCCAGAGCAAGGCCAGGCCTCGAGGAGGCACCCCATAAGCCATCCATGTCCCCAGGGGTATCAGAGTCAACAATTCCACTTGACGGACCTTCCCCACCCCTCAGCACCTTAACTCCTGCAACCCTCCATGGTGCGCACTCTCAGGTGGGGCCGAGGGCAGGGGAGGCTGAGACTAAGTCAGGCAGCATCCCCATGCAGTGCCTGCTCAGCACGGCCCACCACTCGTCCCCCTTGAGGGGATGGAGCGCCGGGCTGGGACTGCCCTGAACACACACACAACCTGCCCAACTGCTGCCCCTCCTAGCTCTTCTCCACAGCTTTGTGTTTTCTTTTCTTTTTCTTTTTTTTTTTTTTTTTTTTGAGACGGAGTCTCGCTCTGTCGCCCAGGCTAGAGTACAGTAGTGCGATCTCAGCTCACCGCAAGCTCCGCCTCCCGGGTTCACGCCATTCTTCTGCTTCAGCCTCCCCAGTAGCTGGGACTACAGGCGCCTGTCACTACGCCCGGCTAATTTTTTTGTATTTTTAGTAGAGACGGGGTTTCACCGTGTTAGCCAGGATGGTCTCGATCTCCTGACCTCGTGATCCGCCCGCCTCAGCCTCCCAAAGTACTGGGATTACAGGCTTGAGTCACCGCACCGGGCCCATAGCTTTGTGTTTTCAATGCTTCTTCCAAAACACAAATTCACTACACTGCTCGAAACTCTTAATTAAAGACAAGAAATCCCAAGAGACCTGTCCGGGCAGATGTCAACAGCCTTGCAGCTGGCTGACCCAGGAAGATGGCTGCCTAACTTAAAGACACAGGACAAGGCCAGATAGGAGGCCCAGGGCATCTCTCACCGCCTGACGCACAAGCCCAGCCGCCACCGGGTGGAGTAGCGTAGCCTAGAGTCACCAACCTGGGCAGGGCTACAGTGGGAGGTCACGAGGTCCAGAGCTCAGGACTGTCCTCAACATTGGGGGAAGCCTGAAAACACGAAAATCAAGGGCATCTCGGCTCAGTCCTGGTGCCACCAGAAAGGGAGAGAGGTGGCCCACTCAGACCCAGGCATCGGTCATCTTCCTTCTGGGAGGCCTGTGTGATCCCAGCACCGCCAGGCTGAGAAGCCGCACTCCACAGAGGGCAAAGGGACTTGCCCACACATCTAAGGTCCACACAAGGACCTCCAGCCACAGGGGACAGCATGGAGGTATGCAGCGTGTGTGGGAGCCTGGGTCCAGCTGGAGGGGGCCAGACTGGGACTGAGCCAGGCCTCTACCCACCCCGAACCGAGCCAGCGAGAGGATGACAAGTGGGTCTGACCCAGGCCTGACTCACACCTGAGAAGGCCCCGAGCCCGAGACTGCACCAAAGCTGCCCAGCTCAACTCCAGGTCTCGGGCAGCAAGGACAGGGGTGGAAGGACAATGGGGCAAGAGGGCAGGGCTGGACAGAGGGGCAGCAGGTCCAGGGCTGGGCTGGGAGTGGGCGCCCAGAGGAGGTCTGGGCTATTCACTTCACTGCACATATCAGCGCAGACGCTGTGATCATGACTTAGCAAAAATGCCCGAGAGTATAAAAAACGAGCTAAGAAGGGCATATACCGAAGTGAAAACTGCCATGTCAGAGGATGGAGGCTGTGGACAGCTCCTCCTCTGTCAGGCTTCCATGTCCATCATGTCATCTTCCCTAGGAAGCATCCCCTCCACAGTGGCCATCCCCCCCATCCCCATGAAACCCAATGCCCGGGCACCCTCCCCCAACTCAACAGAGTCGGTCCAAGGCTGGCAGGTGAGAGGAACAACACAGCCCTGTGAGGCCTGAGGAGGGGCCCCACCCAAAGCAGCTGGATGGGCAACAGGTGGGTTCCCATCAGCCTCCTCCTGCCAGCAAGCCCCGCCTGCCTGGGGAAACTGCAGCCGCTCAGCTCCCTCCAGGCTGACAGCAAGTCCTGGTAGCATCAACCACTCAACCTAACTGAGTTCCAGCTCAGATGCCTCAGGCACCTAAAGGGAGGAGGGAGCTGGGCAACCCTGAGCCCCAGAACCACCCCAGCCTGCAGTCCACCCTCCTCAGGCTGTGCCACAACCCCTCAGGCCGTGCGGGTCCCACTCAGCCCCTGGCTGCCCGGGTGGACAGGACAACATCCTGTATTTTCCTGTACCTCAGTTTCCTGCTTAGTAAACTGGGAAGCTTTACTGAGGGGGGAATCGCAGCACCTCCCGCCCAGGGAGCAGATATGCCCCTAGAGCAGTGCCCCACTGACGTGAGCATGGTCACTTCTGTGTTAATAACAGCACTCTGACTTCCTCTAGGTCCCCCACAGGGACAGCCTAGCCAGGTCTGACCTGCACACTCAGCACCCGAGCCAGGAATGCACAACCTCACACGGTCCTACAGAAACACTACACAGGGCCAGACAGTGGCTCACGCCTACAATCCCAGCACTTTGGGTGGCCAAGGCAGGCGGATCACCTGAGGTCAGGAGTTCGAGACCAAGCTGGGCAAGATGGTAAAACTGTGTCTCTACCAAAAATACAAAACTTAGCTGGGCATGGTGATGTACACCTATAAATCCCAGCTACTCAGGAGGCTGAGGCAGGAGAATCGCTTGAACCCAAGAGGGTTCCAGTGAGCTGAGATCACGCCACTGCACTCCAGCCTGGGAGACAGAGCAAGACTCCCTCAAGAAAAAAAAAGAAATGCCACACAGATCCAGACGGGGTCTCCATGCAAGACCACTGGCTCTAAACCTTCAGAAGACAATGCTGACAGATTTAACAGTAATAATAAAAGGCGGAGGGACTGTTCTGGATTGAAATTGACATGACAACCAGACACAACACGCGATCCTTGACTGGCTCCCGGATCCCTTCCCTGGGACGCGCAGTCCACCCATCTGAGACCTCACTGAGCGCCTCAGGTCCTATCCTGGAGTGCCTGGAGCATGGCAGGGGGTCGACGCGATGTGGGAGCATCCTCGTTCCTACCAGGAGACACAGGCTGAAGCACCCAGGGGTGAACGGCAAATGGGTCAGGAAATCACAGGCACAGATATACAGGACAGTGGCAAACACCAACAACTGGTAACTCCAACTTCTCTGTTGGTTTTTCCAAAGTTTTCCAAAATAAAACGTTAGGGATACATGAAAACGAGACTGTTGGCAGAGAGGAAAAAGCTTTGCCAGGGTTGGCACAGAGGGTAGGGAGCTGGGGTGGCCACACAGGAGGGAAGGAAAATCATCAGGGCCCACAGATGCCTGGGTGTGGGAGCTGTGGGAAGGGAGGAGCCTGCAGATGCAGCGGGCATGTGTGCTGTGCTGTTCTCTGCAGGCCCGGGCAGAGGAGGGCTCTAGCGCACACAGACACTGACGGTCTTGAAGGGACAAGGTAACCAAGACAGACACAGCAGGCACGCTCCATCCACAGCCTGCCACCCCTCCTGACCAACAGAAACCCAGAAACTCACTATGCCCAGCCCCAGGGGACAGATCATAACCTGTTATACCAATCAAGCCTTTCCCAGATACACACACAGTTACAGTTGGCCACACAAACCCATGCTAACCAAGGAGACCAGAGAATCCCTGCTAAATATTTCTCTTTATGGATTAAAATATGAACAAAGTCGCTTGAGAAATTGACCTTTTGGCTGCTTGGCCCCCACCTAACCACCCATTTGTTTCCCACCATCAAATGTGGTTGTGATGCCTGGAGCTGTGGCAGCCCTACTGTAGCCATGAGGCCAAGCAAGACTAGGAACAAAATGCCAACATGGATGAGGACAGAAGAAACAGAGAGAAAGCCTCATGTCCCAGCTGATGTTGCTGAGCCACCTCCAGGACTGTCACATTGGCCATCTCCAGATTCCAGATTCTGAGTAGGATCAAAGGTCAGCATTGCTTCCCACAGTCAGCTCACAGCTGAGAATTGTCCCATCTCCCCCACCGGAGAGCAAGCACACACAGTGCCCACAAAGCAGGGGTGAGGGGTGGATGGGTGGGGGAGTGGATACCAGAGGGAGCCCCAGTGACCCTCCACCACGAGTCAGCCTGTTACACCCCTCCCCGAGCCAGTCCTGGCTTATAAGATAACTGTAAAATGAAAGAAAAAAAAGAGGCAGCCCAACACCTTCCCCCTCGCACACTTCAAGAGCTTCACAACACAGCGGGCATTGTAAAGGCTCTGAGAAGTTCCTTAACACCTGCCTGACCCACCACTCCCCAAACACATCTAGTGACAGCACCCCTTCTGCAGCCAGCCTCAACAAAGGGTTCAAAACAGCACTAAGACCAGTGAACGAACCTCAGAACCATGGCCTCTTGCAAAACGATAGCTTTAAAGACACTCCAGAGACAGATATCAAGTCGTGACACCTTGAACTGCAGCTATATTTTTAAATGATATATACATGTAAACAAGACCTAGAAGATCCTATTCAAAAATAAAAGCAGTTGTGTTCACTTGGATTATGGGTGATTTTGTTTTCATTTCTGCAAACATCTTTTTTTTTAGAGACAAAGTCTCACTCTGTCACCCAGGCTGGAGTGCAAGTGGCGCGATCTTGGCTCCCTGCAAGCTCCACCTCCTGGATTCAAGCGATTCTAGTGCCACAGCCTCCCAAGTAGCTAGGATTACAGGCGCCCGCCACTACGCCCAGCTAATTTTTGTATTTTTAGTAGAGACAGGTTTTCAACATGCTGGCCAGGCTGGTCTCAAACTCCTGACCTCAGGTGATCCACCCGCCTCGGCCTCCCAAAGTGCTGGGATTACAGGCATCAGCCACCACGCCCGGCCCATTTCTGCAAACATCTTTAATGTAGCTGTTGTGTTGTTTAAATTAATCAACTATTTTTAGAGACATTCTAGATTTATGGGAAAATTGAGCATAAAGTAGAGTTCCCATACACTCCCTCACATCCACACACAGGTTCCCCTATTATTAACATCTTGCATTAGTGTGGTATACTTGTTATAACTGATAAACCAATATTGATGATTAACTAAAATCCAACATTTACACTTGGGTTCACTCTGGGTGCTGTACATGCTATGGGTTTTCACAAATGTATAATGACATGTATTCACCAGTAAAGTATCATACAAAACAGTTTCACTGTCCTGCAAATCTGCCTCTTCATCCCTTCCTTCCTCTAATCCCTGGCAACCACTGATCCTTTTTTTTTTTTTTTACTGTCTTCATCGTTTCTCGCCTTTTCCAGAATGTCATCTAGTTGGAATCATACAATATGCAGCCTTCTCGGATTTGGCTTATTTCACTTAAATATTCATTTCTGGTTCCTCTCTGTGTTTTCGTGTCTTCATAGCTCATTTCTTTTAGCACTAAATAAGATTTCATTGTCTGGATGTGCCACAGTTTGTTTATCCATTCACCTGCTGAAGGACATCTGGGCTGCTTCCAAGTTCTGGCAATTATGAATAAAGCTGCTATAAACATCCGTGTGCAGGTTTTTGTGTGGACCTAAGTTTTTAGCTCCTTTGGGTAAATACCAAGGAACGCAGTTGCTGGATTGCATAGCAAGAGTGTGTTTAGTTTTATAAGAAACTACCAAAAGACCTTCCAAAATAGCTGTACCATTTTGCAATCCTACCAGTAATGAATGAGAGTTCCTGTCACTCCACATCCTCACCAGTATTTGGTGTTAGTGTTCTAGATTTTGACCATTCTAGTAGGTGTGCAGTGGGAGCTCACTGTTTTAATTTGCAATTCCCTGATGACTTATGATGGGCAACATCTTTTCATATGCTTATTTGCCATCTGTGTGTCTTCCTTGGTGAGGTATCTGTTAAGCTCTTTGGCCTATTTTTTTTTTAGCTGATTGTTTTCTTATTGTTGAGTTTTAAGAGTTCTTTGTATATTTTGGATAACAGTCCTTAAGCAGATGGGTCATTGCAAATATTTTCTCCCCAGCTGTGGCCTGTCTTCTCATTCTCTTGACAGTGTCTTTCACAGAACAGAGGCATTTAATTTTAATCAAGTCCAGCTTATCATTATTTTCTTTCAAGGACTGTGGCTTTGGTGTTCTATCTAAAGTCACTGCCAAAACTAGGTTTATAATTTTGGATTTTATATTTAGGCATATGGCCAATTTTACTTTTTGTGAGGGGTGTAAGCTCTATGTCTGGAATCATTTATCTCATGTGGATGTGCAGTTGTTCCAGTACCATTTGTTGAAAAGATGATCTTGTCTCTATTTTATTGCCTTTGCTCCTTTGTCAGAGATCAGTTGACTTTATTCATGAGGGTCTATTTCCAGGCTTGCTATTCTATTCCATTGATCAACTGGTCTGTTCTTTCACCAATACTGCACTGCCTTGACCACTTTTCTTCTGTCCTTTTTAAAAAAAGTTAATATAATTTAATGAGAGCTAACTTAAATTAGAAGTTGTAATCAAGTATTCTGGGAAATCCTTAGAATCCAATGCTCCAGGGAAGAGAACTGGATGTGAAAACTCTCAGAAGCAGGAAACTTGCAGACAGTGTTCAGGTTGCCAACCTCCAGCATCCCCGCTCAGGCCTCTCCACCCAGCTGGGATTCCCCAAAACGCAGCCCTGAATTGTCTATGGTCAGAGGCAGATCCTAGCTTGCTTTTCAAAAATCCCAGCTGCTGCTGTTCACACCCTTTTCCTTATCTGAGCTCAAGCGCTAAGGCAGCAGCGGCATGGGTGCCCACAGCTCTGGGCGGGTAGACAGGCAGCCCCGGGCACCAGCCTCCACCTGCTGGCTCGGCTTGCTCTCCACAGCTCTGCTGGAGACAACTGTTTACTTTGCAGAGGGAGCAAGAGGGGTGAAAAGAGGTTGACCTGAGGACCCTGTGTGCTCAGGTGAAACACACTTCTCTCAATAGTGCCCCCAGCCGTGAAGGGCAGCTAGCACCATCCACACTGCACAAAAGGGTAAACCGAGGCTCACAAAAACAGGTGCCACACACTGGGAACATGGCAGGGCCCTCCTAACCCTGAGGTATTTTGTGTGCACCAGCGCAGGGTGGCCGGGACCTTTGGGTGATGTGCTTCCTGGCTGCAAGGCTCCCAAACCCCGCTTCCCATCACGGCAGGCAGATGCTGATGCCCCATCGTGGCTGCACAGCCAGGGCGGACCACAAGGGAGACCCAGACACACGGCCCAAACCTCTGCTGGGCCAGGTCAAGTTCTTCTCCATCAACGAGGCGACCTAAAGCTTCATGCCATCACCTTGGGTATCTTCCAGCTGCAGCCTGAAGCCAGGCCCAAGCCACAGGCCCTGAGAGACACCTACAAGATGCCTATGGGCATAGAAGGGCTGCAGGTCCCAGCTGTCCTGGAAGGTGAGGGGCCAGCCCAGCCAGCCCAGGACCACTGGCCAGCCCCACCCAGACCGTGGACTCATGGTGGCCAGCAGGGTCCAGGGGTGGGAAGAAGGGTAACTCCCGAGGGAAGGGACCGTTGTCTTTAAGGTGCAGTACAGTTCCCAATTTTGTCTGAGCACCTAAAACTCAGCATCTGCTGCCCATTGCATGAATCATGTTTTGAAACAGTGCTGGCATCCTGGAGCACCCTCCTGTCCTGGGCAGGCCCTCTGGGCACGGTGATGAGCTCCTCCCTCCAGGCCCCCCTGAGACACAGTCCTGGCCTATCCCTGCACTCCTGGGGTGCCCACCCAGGCTCCCAACTCAGATCAGCCTGGGAGATCCCACTCCCACGAGGACCACCCTTGGCCACCTACGAAGCACTCAGATTAAGCACATCCCAAGCCAAGGCCTGCTCTTCCCCCAAATCCACATTTCCTCCTCCCGCACGAGGACAGCAGCCGCATCCTGCCAGGCCCAAAGCTGCTGCCACCATAATTCCTACCTACCTTTCTCTCTCTCTCTCTCTTTTTTTCTTTTTTGAGATGGAGTCTTGCTCTGTTGCCCAGGCTGGAGTGCAGTGGTGCAATCTCGGCTCACTGCAAGCTCCGCCTCCTGGGTTCACAACATTTTCCTGCCTCAGCCTCCTGAGTAGCTGGGACTACAGGCGTCCACCACCACGCCTGGCCTTTTTTTTTTTTTTTTTTTTTTTTTTGAGATCGAGTCTTGCTCTGTCGCCAGGCTGGAGTGCAGTGGCACAATCTCGGCTCACTGCAACCTCTGCCTCCTGGGTTCAAGTGATTCTCCTGCCTCACCCTCTCAAGTAGCTAGGATTACAGGCACCCACCACCATACTTGACTAATTGTTCTGTATTTTTAGTAGAGATGGGGTTTCACTGTGTTGGCCAGGCTGGTTTCGAACTCTTGACCTCAAGTGATCCACTCATCTCAACCTCCCAAAGTGCTGGGATTACAGGCATGAGTCATGGCGCCCGGACGATTCCTACCTTCTCTACCTTCAGATCTGATGTAAATCCTGTGCTCTCCACCTTCAATTGCACCCAGAATCTGATGCTTCCCCCTCCCCGCCTCTATCCCACCCAGTACCAGCCCTGTAGTCTCACACCTAGACAGTGGCAGTCACATCCCTGCTGGTCCCCTGCCTCTACCCAGAGAGATCCTGTCAAAACCTGACTCCACTCGGCCCCTCCTCCGGCCTCCCTCAGAGCTCCCCAACCTGCCCAACACGTTTCCGGGTCTTGCAGCTCTGTCTCCCATGGTGGTGACTTGTCCTGCTCACTACGGTAGCCCCAGGCCTAGAACCAGGACACACACTCAACAAATGCTCACTGAGTCAACGTACACACAAGCCTGCGCTGTTGAGACCCAGGCACAGGCCTCTGGAACCTTCTGGAACATCTGCTCTCTCCCCTTCTCTTGATGATATCTTTTGTTTAGCTGTCCATCAACAAAGCTTTACCCAACCTGAGAGTAAGCCCCCAGCTATCCCAGGAAATGACAGGGCAGAGGTGGGGGATGCAACTCTCAGGGCCCAAGAGATCCTCCCACTGACCTGGAGCTTGTCCTGGACTCGGTGGCCACTTGCTTCCCAGAGCCTGACATGGTCATGGCACTGTCACCAAGTCTAGGTCCTCACAGCCCAAGTGCCCCAATCCTGTCCTCCCCGGGAGTCTCCAGCAGGCCCCATCTCACGCCTCCTGGGCCTCTCCAGCCCTGATGTGTCCTGGCCCCTTTGTCTCCCTTGCTGTGAAGTGGTCTATAAGCTGTCCCCATCTGGGTCTGTCTGGTATCCCAGTGGCCACCTCTAGGTCACCTGGGTCTGTTTTATCCTCTGGAAAAGCAGCCACCTAGAGGAGGGCCCAAGATCAAGCCTGGAGATGCGGGTGACCCGTGAAGCAGCCAGGGCACGTGTGGACATTCGCATCCGCATTTAATGTGAGGAAAAATAAGAACACTGACCCTCAGCTGCCCCAGCCACATCCCGGGCACTCCGCAGGGCCTGCAGACACAAATGCAGGGGCAGGATGTTTCTGCCACCACGGAAGGTTCCAGTGCTGCGGGAGGGCGTGTCCAGCTGCCCTGGCAGACCTCCTAACACGCTGACGAGGAATGAGAAAACACAAGCTTTGGCAAAGGCAAATCAAACGAGCAGCATGTGGGGGCTGGCCCTCCACACATCTGAGCCAGGGCTGGGGTCCTCCCTCCAGGGCTCAGAGAGCAGCACAGCTACGCTCGAGTCCCATGGCGGCCTGGTCCTGATTCAGCTCAGCCAGGCACCCGCGAGGCACGGCTGAGCCACGGAAGCACCTGCTTCTAGCAGAAAACAAGCTGTGGTACCTGAGCCTCAACGTGTCCCCCATGACAGTGACCTGCACAGGCTGCTGTCTGTCATCGCTGCGGACACACCCCTTGCCACCACCACTCGGGGACAGAAGCACCACTGAGAGCTCAGTGCCCACATTTCTGCCCTGGTGGCAGGGGGGGAAAGCCCGTCTGCACAGGCCTTTCAGGCAGCTAGCGCCAGCCTTTTTTGCCAACTAACCCAAAACCATGGTCAGCATGGCGCAGAAAACATCTCACCCAGGAAAACGAATTCAGTGCTGGCATCCAAATGATTTCACATCACAACTCTCCCAATAAAACCAAGCACTTCAGAGAATTTTAAAAAGGGGTGACCACCAGCCAAATCGGGTCAAGCCTTCTGATTGTCTTGCCCCAGTGAGTGCGTGCCACGCACCTCCTCTGTGCTCGGCACTGGCTCGCCCCCTTGTCTCCTCTTCTCCCCATGTCAGCTGGGTCAGGGCTGAAAGCAGGTGAGGCTGGCAGCCGGGCCTCCAACAAGAGGCCATCGGTGCAAAACACGCGGGCTCTCCAGTGCCCCAAACCCTGGCCGGAGGCTGCATGGCCCATGACATGCAGAGGGCCTGCCTAGAAAGGTGATAAGGATCCCACCTGCAGGGGACAGTGGGCCAGCTCAGCACTGGCACTGGCGGGGCTGCTCATGGCTGGGAGAGAGGGTGTCGGGTGGCTAGGCTGTCCTTGGAGGATGGTGGGGGGACCACCCGCTTGGCACAGGCTATACAGGGCGAGTCTCCACGGGCATTATCCGCTCCCAGACCCAGGAAGATGGACAGGACACTGAGACACCCGGCTGGGCAGGACACGTCACTCCTGCCCGCTCTGGGCAGCACCAAGCAGCAGCAAGACCTACTTTGTAACTTTCTGGAACTAGCAGCAGCACCCCCACCCTTAGTCCTCTGTAGGACTCACACCGCTCTGCCAGGGCCCAGCAAGTGCTGTGAGCCAAGGATCAAGGAATGCACGTCTCCATGAAGTAGAAAGACCCCCACGCTGGGTGTAGGCCCCAGCACCACCTCGGGAAACTCAGGTTCCAGCCCTGCCACAGCAGCTGAGAGGCAGCGGCACCGAGGTCCTAAGATCCTGTGTCCCCCAAAGTGGGGAGCTGCTGACAGGGAGGGGTCAGTGTTGTTAAAGGGGGTGAAAACCAAGCTTACTCCAGGTCCCCAAGGGAGACACAGCAGAAACAGGAAGGTCCAGGAAAGGCGAACAGGCTGCCTCCCTGGGTCTGAGTTGGCTGGTTTTTCTCAATCTGGGGACCTATGGCCAGCTCAAAGGTGGAGGCAAGTGAGAGCAGGAGCCCTGAGCCACATGGAATAGTGTTGGTCCAGCAACCTGGGTAGCCAGGAAGGGCAAGGAAGTCACAAAAGTTCAACACCAAAACGAGGAGGGAACAAGGTTGTGCTGACCCAACAGAAGGTGGCAGAGCAAGTGGTGGCCACGGTACCACACCAGGATTTCCCCGTTGTGCCGTACTGTGGCCTCACCTCTCCCCAGAGGAGGGTCTTGTAGAAGGTCAGGCCAGTGACCCAGATCGGCATCCCCAGTGTAGCTGGGCCGGCTATGGCAGGAGGCAGATGCTCCCAGAGCCGACACGGAGCCCCAGGCTACCCCACACCCTGTCTGACAGTACAGGGGTCTGCAGGGGAACCAGGGCTGGCCAAAGATGGCCACAGGAACACAGGACATGTGGGCAAGGAGGAAGGCGGTGGGATTCTGGTGTTTTACTTCCTTCTTTGTTACCGTAATGTGTTCTGCTGCCAAGAATGAAAGTTTATTCAAGAGAAGAATGACAGGGAGGTATTTTTAAACGGCTTCTCCCACAAAAAACAGTGCATGTTCCAGCTTTGCACATCTGGAGAATTCAGAAGGTGAAACACCTCACTGCCCTTAGATGTGAGATAAATAAACATCACCCTCTCCACGGAGC
Source organism: Macaca thibetana thibetana (assembly GCF_024542745.1). Classification (NCBI taxonomy): domain Eukaryota; kingdom Metazoa; phylum Chordata; class Mammalia; order Primates; family Cercopithecidae; genus Macaca; species Macaca thibetana. The sequence goes on along the minus strand of NC_065592.1, from coordinate 105,145,072 downwards.
TCTTTCAACGCTAATTATCAAAGGAAATCAGACATCTTCCAAGCCAGGCTTACTAGGTCCACATGAAGGCGTTTCCCCGTCTGGCAGGGAACCCTGAAAAACACAAGTGACCCCCACCAGCGCCTCTCAGTTCTCCAGGGAGGCCCCCCGGCCTGCGGAGGGCAGGAAGGGGAACAGAGCCCAGGCACCTGGGCAGACTGCAGGTGCTGCAGGCGTAGGGGAATAAAGGGATGGAGGCCAAGAGCAATTCCAAGAAGGGCTCCTGGCTGAACGCAACATCTCCCTAGACCCTCCCTCCGCTGTGTAAAGCATGACTCCCAGGAACCCTCTCCATGCCCAGAATGCTGGGGTCATGTGCCGGATGGCATCTCCACACTGTGGACTAAGAGAGCCCCTCCCGGCACAAAGCCAACACACCTAGAGAAGGAGCGGCCACCTGTCGCCCTTCCCTGGCAGCGTGGCCCCTCTGCTCAGTGAGACCTGACCCCACATCCCACCCGGGAGCACACTCCCCTTGTGGAGTCCAACGCCCCTCCCACAGCCCTGATCTCCCTGCAGCCCTACACCCCACTCTCTTGCGTTCCACACGCCCACCAGCCCCTGGCCCACACCCACGACATCACACAGGCAGCCCCATCAGTCCCTCCAATAGCTCTGCACAAAGTCAGCCTGCACCACTCTACACACAGGCAGGGGCCCTCCTCCCCTGATCCCACCGTGCCCTGCCATCTCCTCACTGGCGACCTTGGGGGCTGCTCCCCTCAGTCCTCAGTTTGTGATGAGGCAGCTTCCAGCACAGCCCCAAAACACACCAGGTTCCCAGCAAAGGCGGGGCTATTCTAAGCGGGTCCAGACTCCCTCTCGTGGAAAACCCTCTCAGATCAGCACAGACAGAGGGAGCTGATCCCAAATGACACACATCGACCAGGGACAAATGTTGGAGGTACTTCTTCTGGGGGAGGTGCAGGGAAACCACCAGTTTGGGGCACCAGTAACATCCCGGCAAGGAACATCAACATATAGACAAGAAGCATATAGACCAGAAGCACCTCCAGGTTGCTGTTCCCATCTAGAGTCATGGAGCAAGAGACCCCTGGACAGAGGCCAGGCTCCACCCCATGCCCGCAGGGGACAGACCCGGAGACAGAACTGCTTGCCTCTCCTTAAAGGGAATGGGAACGAACAAGCTCCAAGAGTCACATGCGCCCGAGATGCCCCAGCCAAATCAGCAGGCTCTGGCTGCTGAGATCTAACTCAAACCCAGTCTGCGGCAGCACCCCTGCTCCATCCGCCAGCCTGCACAGGCAGCGCTGGGAGGCAGCACCTGAGGGTGCTCGGGTCGGTGGGCAAGAGCAGGAAGACTGCTCACCAGAATCAAAGTCATCTCCCCTTTCAGGACCTCTCTTCCCTCTGCCTTCCCTTGCAGCAGGAATGCCCAGCACACCCCAGGACCCCCAGATCACAGCCCCCTGCCCCACCCACCGCCTTTCCCGTACCATCAGAACCTGCAGGGCCATGAAGAAGGGGAGCTGTTCAGTCCCTCCTAAGGACCTCACACAATGCCACTGACCCCTGCCTTGAAAAGCCACATCTCCAAGGCAGAACCAAGAGGTGGTGGAGAGGCAGGTCTCTGGAGCTCTTTGTCTTGGGAGAAAGGCTGACGACAGGTCGACACCCACCGAATCAGCCAGGCTTGCACACACATGCAGGCCACCCTGTAGGGGCCCGAGGATATAGCAACTGAATCCCATTTCTGAACCAAAAATACAAGCGTCCTGCAGTGTGGCCAGCGGCCCTAGAACACAGCTTGCCCCAGCTAGCCCCAGCCCGGTGTCAGGCCCGGACTGGATGGCCAGCTAACTTTACAGGCCAACGAAGTACATTTACACCTCCAGCCAGCACTCTCCCAGACTGGCTCACGCCTGACAGCTGCCCTCCTCCAAGGAGGGAGGCTTATAAACACCCCCTGGACAGGCATGGCCTCTGCTTCCAAGGCTGGCCCAGGACAGCTAGGGTGGCTGTTTATATAATCTTCCAGGGCTGGGGCTGACACCACGGAGATGGCAGGATCATGAAAAATGCATACCCAGAGCCTCTGCAGCCAAGAAAACCCCCACCCGCATTCTGCATGACTCGGTTTTAAGACCTCTCACACGTCCATTTTGTGAACAAATAGAGTTCTCAGAACAGCAGAGGCGACTAATCACACTTCCAGGCCTTGCCCAGCCGGCCCCAGAGCTCTACCAGGCACCACCTCTGGGTCACAGGCCCAGGGTCAGAAGCAGTTTCTGCAGGTATCCCTGCTAGGGCAGCCACAGCTTGCCGGACACAGGAAAGTACTAATTTATGGGCAGCTCAGAGCCCCCAAACCACTCTATAACTGCACACACCGGGCCTTGAAGCCTCCATACTGTTTTGCAAAGACACAACAGTCCAGACTCCCTGGGTCATTAAAGTAGGTCATCAGGACTGGAGAAGCATCAGCCTAAGAGACACAGCCTCCGAGGCCCACTCTCCAGGGCCCTCTCTATGCCCACAGCGCGCACACTTACACCAAAAGCACACCAGAGGCCTGCCCTCGCCACCAGCTGACTCACAAACCGCAACCTGCGCACGGACACAGCCGGGCCGCACATGCAGTCCGCACACCTGGTACGCATCCTGCCGGCCACCCACACAGAGGGCGACGCACATGGAGCTCCGTCGCCCCCAGGGCTTCTTAAGGCCAGGCGCAGGAGCAAGGACGGGCCCAAGGACGACTCGCGCAAAGACCCTGCGGAAAGCCCCCTGCGTGCTGGGGCGCCCTCACCTGAAGCTCACACCAGGCCACCTCCACCCAGGTCTCCGTGTCCAGCCCCTTGTAGACCGTCTTGAAGGAACCGCGGCCCAGCTCGATGTCGAACTTGAGGAAGCGGCCGTCCAGAGAGGTGGCCACAGCCTTGAGATCGTCCTCGTCGTCCTCCTCCTCTTCGGGCTCGTCCCGGCGTGTGCGCCCGGGCTCAGGCTTCGCCTCGGCCGCCCCCTCATCCTCCTTCCTCACGGTCGCCGCCGCCTCCTCCCTGGGGCCGCCGTCGGGGTCAGGCGCGGTTTCGACAGCGGCTGCGATGGGGTCCGGGCAGGGCTCCTGCGCGCCCAGGGGCTCGGGGCCGGCGTCCGCGGGGGCTCCGGGGGCTCCGGGCTGCGCGGCCGGCGCTGCGGGCGCGGGGGCGGCGGGGCGTCCGCGGGCGCGCTCCGCGATGAGGCGGCGCGTCTTGCAGAGCAGAAGCACCCGGCGCTGCAGGGGCTGCGGGGGCTGCGGGCCCGGTGCCTCGGCCGCCTCCAAGCCGGGCGGCTCCTCCTGGTCCGACTCTACCACGCTGCGCCGCAGGAAGCGCTGGGGCCCCGGCCGCGCCGCCTTCGCCCGAGGCTCCGCCATGCCCGCGGGCCCCGCGCCGCGCCCGGGCTCCATCAGCGCGCCGGGGGCGTCTCGGCGGCCGCCATCGCCGTCCATCTCTGTGGGCCAAGGACACAGGCCCGCGTGAGCGCCGGCCCTGCCGCACCTGCCCAGGCCGCGGAATGAGACAGCGCCGCCCCGGGTCCGCGCCCTGCCCAGCCCCGACCGCGGAGAGAGCCTGCGGGGGCCGTCTCTGGGGGCCCTGGGAAAGGGGGGCTGCAGACGGGACCAGAGGCTCGGGTTGGGGAGGAGGGGTCCGTGCCCTGCTCAGCCTCAGGCTGCGGAGAGGGACGGGCCTGTGGTGTCCCTGGAACCCTGGGAGAGAGGACCTGCTAGGGTGTCTCTGAGGGCCCCGGAGGCCGGCAGAGGGATCTCGCGCCCTGCCCAGCCCCGGCCCGGGAGGGTCCTGCTAGGCTGTCCCGGAGGTAGCTGTAAAGGGGATAGGGAGGCCCTGGGGCGGGAGGAAGGCACCGGCCTGGCGGCGGCTCCACAAAGGACGCGGGCCCGGGGCGCGGGAGGGGCGCGCGGGGAGGGGGCTGCAGCGCCGCGGCGCGCACACAAAGGCGGCGAGCGGCGTTGGGGGGAGGCTCGGCACTCACAGGGCGAGCGGACGCCGTCCATGCCCGCGGCCCGGCGGCCGGGGCTTGCGAGGAGGGCGAGATCACGCTTCGGGGCCGGGGTCCGAGCTCCAGGCGAGGTCCGCGCTGGGGTGGGGGCCGCTGCGCCGCTCCGGCTCCTGCGCGCTGCTCTCTCGGGCCGGGCCACTGCGGGGCCGCGCTCCCGCGTGCTCCTGCCGGCTTCGCGCGACTCCGCTCCCGCACCGGCTCCGACCCGGCGCGCGGGGAGGGCGGGGCTCCGTTCGCCCCGCCCCGGACCGGCGCAGGGGGCTGGGCCTGGCACGCCCACCTGGCTGCGGACGGGCGGGCGGGTGCGCGCGGCCACCTGCGGGCCGGCTACCTGGGGTCCCACCCGCGGCTCTTTGCTCGAGGTAGCGCTCCTGGCCTCGGAAGTTCTTTGGAACGCTCCGCAGGGCTGTCAGCTGCAGAGGACCCTATTTGTTCCTGAGAGGAGGCAGCAGGCTCAACGCCTCAGCACGCCGCAGCCCGGCGCGCCAGACCTCAGGGCCCGGTGCTAGGACAGAATGGGCAGGCTAGGAAGAAAAGGACCAGGGGTACCGCCACCCTCGGGAGCCCAGCCTGGGGCTAAGCCTGGTGGGAGTCAGCATGTCATTTCCTGCCCTCACTTCACCACCAGGAACCATGAGGACCTCATCATCACCCAGGGAGGCACTGGTGACCATTGTGCCCATTTCACAATCTAGAGCAAACTGAGGCGCCAAAGGCAGAAGTTATACACTCTAAATCCCAGAACTTCCACGACCGAGGCTGAGCTGGAATGCCTTGGATGGGATATGGAGAGGCTTCCAGAAGCCCCTTGACCCAAAGTGTTCTTCCTTCCCACTTCTGCCAGATGCCACCTCTCCCAAGAAGTCTTCCATGATCTCTCTGTCCTTCCTCCACTAGACCCCCACGGACAAGCCCTCTCTTGGGCGTCTCTGGCCATAATGCAGCAGGTGACCTGTGTCAGTAACCATACTGCTAAGTTCTGAGCCCTGCTCCTGTCAACGCCCTGAGCTAACACCTCACTCTCACCCCAGCCTGCATGATCCTAGGTGAGGAAACTGAGGCATAAGGGAGATACCAGAGTATTCTTATCTCAGTCCCCATCTCCCTGGGCTGACACCCCCATCAGATACACACACACTTCCAGAGATGAAAAGATGCTTGTGGGCTGCTGGCCCTGGAGCCCCTGGCACAAAGTAACTCGTGTGGCATAAAAGCCAGCAGAGGTGATATCTCACCTTCGCAATGTAGAGGGAAGAATATGCTAAGCCAACTGTTACCCAGAGAAGCAGGACTTCCTGGAGCCCTGCTGGACACTGGCATTGGCTGAAACTAACTTGTGAGGGGCACTAGTGCACATGCCTTCCCAGCTCTGGGTTCAGCAGTGCCACCCTGTAGCCTGAAGTCAGCAATGCTGGGAGTATTTACACTATGGAAATTGGCAAACACCTCAAATCAGGACTTTTCTCCCCAGAGAGCCAGTGGTTAAACAGTGTGCTAGGTGTGGGGCTATGCATTTGGCACTTGCCTGTTATTTATATAATCTAATCCTCACATCTACCTTGTGAGACAGGCGTGCACTCCGGGGCTCGAGTCCGCTGGCATGAGCCCAGAGCTCACACGAGGAGGAGGCCAAACAGCAGATGCCAGCTCTGCAGGATGGAGAGGCCTGAGGGACAGGGATCTAAGTTGCACCTCCTGGGGCAGGAGTCTTCCAGGTAGAGGTCAAGGGTGGAAAAGGATATTTTGTCTTCCCTTTGGAGGCTAAAGACCCCCTAACCTTGCCCCTAACCAGCTGAGTGAACTTGGGCAAGTCCTGATCCTTCCTGAGCCCCAGTATCCAGCCCTGCAGAGCGGGCTGGTCATCCTGCTTGCCCACCTTAAAAGGCTACCAATTCCTTGTGGATTCAGTCAGTCTAGGAAGGGCACCATGTCCACAGACCTGTTCATGGTGGGTGTGTTCAAGCCTATCCAAGGGAAAACCAGGATGGGATAGAGCTAAGCATGTTCTGAGACCAGCACACACCTATCTGGCCTCCTCCTGCTCCCAACAGGCCACACTGGCAGTGTGTGGGCAAAGTACCTGCCAGCATTGGAGGAGGTTCATAAGCACCCATGGCTGCTGCCCACCCACACTTGTAGATATGCGTGGGAAAGGATGGCTACACCCAAGGGAGCAGCCCAGGCTGTGGGGAGTGGGGGACAGCCTGTCCCTGAGAGAGCACTGTGTGCTCTCTGAGCCCTTGGGATGAATTCACGCATCCCTGCTTACACGCCTCCCATGGTGGAGAGCTCATTCTCTCTGCCAAGCCATGACCATTAGAGTACACAGCTAAGTCAGTAGTGGACAGGTCACAGTTTCCTCTGCAAGGAATCTCAGGCTGGGCTCAGGAGCAGCTCAGCATCCTGGCAGATGGAGCCTGAGGGATCCTTGGACCGACCTTGGAAGTCAGGACTTCACAGCACTGGCTATGTGCCCTTTGGCAGGTCACTAGATATCTCTGAGCTTCCATCTCCCTGCTGCTAAGACGGGGAGTGTACGTACTGTAGTCTGCTTTGCTGGGCGTCCTGAGGCTGCATGATCCAGGGTCATGATGCCAGCATTTGTCTTTTGGAGGTTTGTTTTTTGTTTTCTATTTTTGTTTTTGTTTTTGTTTTTTTGAGATGGAGTTTCGCTTTGTTGCCCAGGCTGGAGTGCAGTGGTGGGATCTCAGCTCAGCTCACAGAAACCTCTGCCTCCCAGGTTCAAGCAATTCTCCTGCCTCAGCCTCCTGAGTAGCTGGGATTACAGGCGCCCACCAGCACGCCTGGCTAATTTTGTATTTTTAGTAGAGACGAGGTTTCACCATGTTGTTCAGGCTGGTATTGGACTCCTGACCTCAAGTGGTCCACCCACCTCGGCCTCTCAAAGTGCCGGGATTACGGGGCAGCATTTGTCTTCAATGTTTAGAACAGATGAGTACATTGAGGTCTCGCCCAGAGACTTTTCAACTTTAAGTAACTTTCTCAAGGCCTCAGAGTGGAGGCAGTGACCTCCATCCACAGCTATCACCTTAGCTTCCACAATGCCAAGGAGCCCCTTTGGTGAAACAAGTTTCTTCCAAGTCCAGGCTGTGCTCCAGCCTGCCCCAGCCAGTGGGCACGTGCAGGCACACACCTGCTCCATGCAGATGCAGTTCCAGGAGCTGGGCCCCAGCAAGCAACAGGACCATGGTGTCAGTTTGCTCATCTGTGAGATGGGCATAATGGTCATGCCCAACAGTCTTGGCAACAGAAGGCTTTCAACAAATGCTCATGAAAGAAGGGAGGAAGGGAGATGGGGCCAGCCTCACTGCCTCTGCTCACATCAGGGCCTGTCGAGGGTCACTGGGTAGAAGGAAGAGCAGGGTCTGGCCATGTCCAGTGGGAGCTCAGTCTACAATTGCCCCCTGGGGTAGGTCTGCCTCTGAGTGGAGTCAGGCAACCTATTTAGTGCACAGGTCCAGCATGGCCAGGCCACTTGCCTGAATGCCCCCTGGGTCACACCATGGGGAGGATACCCTGGTAGGAGCATCAGATGGGGAGGACAGTGCTGGAAGAGCAGAGCCCAGGGAGGCCAGGTAAGTGGCTTGGGGGAATGCAGGAAGACCTGTGACCTGAGGAAGGGTATGGGGACAGGACAAAGGCCTGACAGTGTGTGGTGGCAGGAAGGTGGCAGTAGGTGGGAGCAGGTGGGCTGTGGAAGCTTGGGCTCCTACTCCTGGAAGATGATGTCAGAGAATGGAAAGGGCATGACGAGGCTGCAGTATCTTCGTGCTGTGGGTCATAGAGCCTCAGGACAACCAGCAGGATGGAAGCTCCCGGTGGGTAGGGCCTGAGGTAGGCAGGTCGGCAGGTACGGGATGACGCAACGCTTCTGACTCAGCTGTGACGGATGAATGGTTGAAGAACTTGTTTCCTTCCAACAACAGGGTTCCATTAGAAATCTTCTGAAGTATGACACACAAATCAGAAAACGATCCCCAGTTTCCCAAGTCAACACTTCACTATGTAGGACTTTATTTGCGATTCTAGGGAGAGGTGAGATTTGGGGTAATGCTCTGTTCTGGTAAGGCAGATTATACAGCTAAAAGGAGGCCAGGTGCGGTGGCTCACACTTGTATTCCCAGCACTTTGGGAGGCCGAAGCGGGCGGATCGCCTGAGGTCAGGAGATCCAGACGAGCCTGGCCAACATGGTGAAACCTTGTCTCTACTAAAAATACAAAAAAATTAGCTGGGCATGGTGGTGTGTGCCTGTAATCCTGGTTACTCAGGAGGCTGAGGCATAAGAATCGCTTGAACTTGGGAGGCAGAGGTTGCAGTGAGCCAAGATTGTGCCACTGCACTCCAGCCAGGGCAACAGAGTGAGACTGTGTCTCACAATAACAACAAAAACAAACAAAAAAACAAAAACAAAAAAGGCCACGCACAGTGGCATGCGCCTGTAATCCCAGCTACTCGGGAGGCTGAGGCAGGAGAATCGCTTGAATCTGGGAGGCAGAGGTTGCAGTGAGCCAAGATCACGCCATTGCACTCCAGCCTGGGCGACAAGAGCAAAACTCCGTCGCAAAAAAAAAAAAAAAAGAAAGAAAGAAAAGAAAAAAGAAAAGTAAAACTGCAAATACAGAAGAAAAGAGAGTGCACGGTTGTGGGAGGAAGGCAGAGTCACCCTGACCTCCCCCGCAGCTCCTCTGGCCTTGGTTTTTCTATCTGTATTGTGGGCCCCGCTGGGCCATCTCAGCTGCTGGTAGGAGTCACTGTCAGACCTGCATGACCCTGTCTCACGCCCTCTAGCCCAGTGAGTCTTGCACACAGCTACCCTGCAGCATCTCCAAGGCCTGAGGTGCACCCCACCCCCTGGAGATTCTGCTGTGTGGGATGGGGTGGGCCTGGCCTCAGGTGTTTGAAAGCTTCCAGGTGGTCCTGCGGAGACTCCACATGCTGCGAGGGTCTGGCACACAATGGCACTCAATAAAAGCTGCCTGCGTCGGGGGGCACACCTGCGTGGAAAGAGCAACAGAGCAGACCGTCCACTGCACTCTCTGGCCACAAATCTTGTTTTGCCGTGCTCACCGAGGGTGGCCGCAGATCTTGTTTTACCGTGCTCACCGAGAGCAGCCTCGTGCCATGGGCCCCTTGGGGTTGCTTGTTTCTCTCAGGCGAGGAATGAAAGTTCAGCTCCTGGAGCCCCACAGCTTCCCCGACTTGGACACTGACACCCGGCTCCCAGGTGGCCCTGAGGGGCAGGCAGGTACCTGTTGCCCCTGGAAAAGACCCCAGGTCCTGCTCACCCAGGCTTTTATTCCGTTTTTGTGGGTCAGGCCAGCTAAGCCAGCTCGTGTGGCTCAAAGGGCAGATGATGGGGGCCTTGCTGCTCTGGCCCCCCGGGGGAGGCTCCACAGCGGGGTGGAGGGGCTGCAGAGTACCCACTATTTAAAGAACCCTGTGGCCGCGTGAAGTGGTTCATGCCTGTAATCCCAGCATTTTGGGAGGCTGAGACAGGTGGATCACTTGAAGTAAGGAGTTCAAGACCAGCCTGGCCTACATGGTGAAACCTCATCTCTACTAAAAATACAAAAATTACCTGGGCGTGGTGGCTCATGCCTGTAATTCCAGCTACTCAGAAGGCTGAGGCAGGAGAGTCACTTGAACCCGGAAGGCGGAGGTTGCAGTGAGCTGAGATTGTGCTCTGTCAAGAAGAAAGAAAGAAGGAAAGAGAGAGAGAGAGAAGGAAGGGAGGGAAGGAAAGAAGGAAAAAAAGGAAAAAATAAAAAATAAAATAAAGAATCCTGTTCCTCTGCTCTTGGAAGTGCAGGGTCCAGCAGGGCCTCAGGGAGTTCAGGGTTGACTGAAAGGTCCAGGGAGGGAGGGGCTCCATGCCCCCAGGAGGAAATAAACAATGCAGTCCACAGCCCCAGGGCAGTGGCCACCTGAGGCACGAGGACACACCCATGGCCTGTCTGATGGTGCAGGACTGGGTGGCACCAGTCCCTCAGAGACAGAGGACAGAGCCTGAGAAAAGCTAAGGGGCACAGCTGGCCAAAAACTGACATACCATGATTGCTGAATTGACGCCAGCCCGTTTGTAGTGGAAAACCAGCAGCATCCTCCGGCGTGACGTATTCCCAGTGGCCACAACAAATCATCGGGCACAGCTGGCAAGAATTGGAAACGAGGCCATGGTTGCAGGAAGTTGAGGCTGACATTTCAAGGAAATACCCAACGTTGGATTCACTGGGGACCAGAAGCAGCCAGGGTAACGCTCGCTTTCGGCTTACATCCAGAGCAGAGCGTTTCATGTGAAGGGCAAGCCAGGGAAGTGCCAGGATTTTGCTTTCTTCAGGGTATGACCTTCCCAGGGGTGATCTGGCCAAATCTCCTCGATTGACCCCAAGCCTAGGCTACCACATGTTCCCCATGGGCCCACAGGGGAGAGTGACATCGGGGCCTAGAGAGGTGGGGGAGAATGTGGGGCCATTGGCGAAGGTCAGAGGGAGCTCTGGAGCGGGTGTGCTGTGGGAGGGGATGGTGAACTTGGCTTGGCCTGCTTCCCTGCTGCTGCTAGGGACATCTGGCCGCCAGAGTCAGAGATGGGGGTCTGGAGGGCAGAGGGAGGAGGTGCAATGTTCTAGAACACAGTCCTTATTTCTCTGTTTTTAATAATTTAAAAAATTATGTAACATTTCCTTTACTCCCAAATATCAAAACACTTTGATTTTTAAATAACAGCTTTATTTAGATATAATTCATGTACCGTAAAGCTCACTCTCATAAAGTGTGCGATTAGGAGGTTTTTAGTACATTCAGCGTTGTGCAACCATCACCTCTATCTAATTCCAGAACGTTTTCAGCACGTCAGAAAGAATCCCTGTCCCCACTAGCAGACGCTCCCCATTCCCTCCTCGCCTCAGCCCCTAGCACCCACTGGTCCACTTTCTGTCTCTATGGATTTGCCTATTCTGGACATTTCACATAAACGGAATCATACAATGTGTGACCTTTTGTGTAGTATTTCACTGAGCATCATGTTTTCAAGGTTCATTCATATTCTGTCATGTATCAGAATTTCATTTCTTTGGATTCTTTTTTTTTTTTTTTTTTTTTTTTGAGATGGAGTCTCGCTCTGTTGCCAGGCTGGAGTGCAGTGGTGCGATTCTTTTTTTTTTTTTTTCAGGTGGAGTCTCCCTCTGTCACCCAGGCTGGAGTGTAGTGGTGCCGCCTCGCTTCACTGCAACCTCGCTTCACTGCCACTACGTCAGGTTAATTTTTTATATTTTTAGTAGAGATGGGGTTTAATCATGTTGGTCAGGCTGGTCTTGAACGCCTAACCTCAGGTAGATGATCCACCCACCTCAGCCTCCCACGCTTGGAATTCAAGCAATTCTCCTGCCTCAGCCTCCCGAGTAGCTGGGACTACAGGCGCCTGCCACCACACCCAGCTAATTTTTGTATTTTTTTTAGTAGAGATGGGATTTTGCCATGTTGACCAGGCTGGTTTCTAACTCCTGACCTCAGGTGATCTACCCACCTTAGCCTCCCAAAGTCCTGGGATTACAGGCGTGAGCCACCGCCCCCAGCCGCGATTCTTTTTTTAGGTCCAAGTAATATTCCATTGCGTGGATATACAGACTGATTTTTTTTTTCTTTTTTTTTTTTTTTTTTTTTTTTTTGAGACAGAGTCTCATTTTGTTGCCCAGACTGGAGTGCAATGACACGATTTTGGCCCACTGCAACCTCTGCCTCCTAGGTTCAAGGGATTCTTCTGCCCCAGTCTCCCAAGTTGGAATCACAGCCGCCCGCCACCACGTCAGGCTAAGTTTTTATATTTTTAATAGAGATGGGGTTTAATCATGTTGCTCAGGCTGGTCTTGAACTCCTGACCTCAGGTAGATGATCCACCCACCTCAGCCTCCCATGCTTGGATTACAGGCATGAGCCACCGCACCCAGCCTGGATTGATTTTTTTAAGAGTGCAAATTCATTATAGAAAAATTTAGAAGGCCAGGTGCAGTGGCTCATGCTTGTAATCCCAGCACTTTGGGAGGCCGAGGTGGGCGTATCACCTGAGGTCAGGGGTTTGAAACCAGCCTGGCCAACATGGTGAAACCCTGTCTCTGTTTAAAACACAAAAAAAATTAGCCAGGCATGGTGGTGCACCTCTGTAATCCGAGCTTCTCCAGAGGCTGAGGCAGGAGAATCACTTGAACCCGGGAGGCGGAGGTTGCAGTGAGCTGAGATCACACCACTGCACTCAAGCCTGGCAGACAGAGTAAGACTATCTAAAACAAAAAATTTTGCAACAGAAAAAGTCCAAATAAAAGTGTTTTAGGCCGGGTGCGGTGACTCACACCTGTAATCCCAGCACTTTGGGAGGCCGAGGTGGGCAGATTGCCTGAGGTCAGCAGTTCGAGACCAGCCTGGCCAACATTATGAAACCCCATCTCTACTAAAAATATAAAAAATTAGCTGGCTCTGATGGCAGGTGCCTATAATCCCAGCTACTCAGGAGGCTGAGGCAGGAGAATCGCTTGAACCTGGGAGGCGGAGGTTGCATTGAGCTGAGATCGCACCACTGCACTCCAGCCTGGGCAACAGGAGCGAAACTCTGCCTCAAAAAAAAAAAAAAGTGTTTTAAGTTGTGCACAATGTCACTACCTCAACATGATCCCCCCCACAGCCCCTGTGGCAAGTACACTTCTATCTGCGTGCAGCTGTCCACGCTGGAGTGCAGATCAAATAAATGAACGTGATTGAACATTTTTCTTCTAACTACAGGGTTATTATTTAATTTTACTTGATTAGGCTTACACCAGATAAAAGGTCCTATTTTCTGTTTTGCTTTAGCCCCTCAAACGTCCTGGGATTGCAGGTATTTGAGATGCCGACCAGGACTCCTGCTGAAGGGGGGCCAGCCCCCAGGCATGGAGAGCATCATTGCCTCCCAGCCTCCTCTGATCAGACCACTGCCAAACTGCACAAGGAACAGGAACTAGGACTCGTGAGAAGCTGGAGGTGAATTGTTGAGCCCAGTAAGTGGTGAAACCCCAGTTAAGTCTTACAGCTGAAATAATGATAATAATGGCCACCGTTACTGGGCACTCAGTGTATGCTAGGTGCTGAGCTAATGCTTTGCAAAAATGCTCTCGTTTCACCCTCAGGACCCCCTGGATGTGGCAGCATTCGGAGATGAAAATGCAGCATGGAGAGGGGACCCATCATGACAGCTCCACACCCAGCAGGTCGTGCAGCCTGGAGGTGAGCCCAGGAGGACTTGCCCATGACTCCATCCTGCAGCTGCCATCCAGCTTGTCCCCAGGCCTCTGTGGCAAGTCCTAGGTTCCCTTGAGGCTTCTCTCTTGGGACTCCTCTCTTACAAACAGAAAGTTGAGTCATGACCCTCCTTTAATTCTACGTTCACCCCAGGCCCAACCCTGTGTGCTCACTGCCCTCCAGCATAACCACTGCCTGCCAAGGCCCTGAATTTGGCCTTCCCCCTTGGCCCTGACCATTCCTGCCAGCCCCAGCTCAGCCTACGGCCACTGTCTTATACCTGCTGTCTTTTTTGTTTTGTTTTTGTTTTTTGAGACAGAGTCTTGCTCTGTCACCAGGCTGGAGTGCAACGGCGCAATCTCGGCTCACTGCAAGCTCTGCCTCCCAGGTTAAAGGGATTCTCCTGCCTCAGCCTCCTGAGTAGCTGGGACTATAGTTGCGCACCACCACGCCCAGCTAATTTTTGTATTTTTAGTAGAGACGGGGTTTCACTATGTTGGCCAGGATGGTCTCGATCTCTTGACCTCATGATCCACCCGCCTTGGCCTCCCAAAGTGCTGGGATTACAGGCATGAGCCACCATACCCGGCCCCTGCTGCCTTTAAATCGAGTCACCTGTGTAGACTGGTACAGGCTTTCTGAAAGCAATTTGTGACTGGAGCAAGAGTCTAAAAATTGTTCTGACCCTTTAAGTTAGTAATTCTCTTTTGGAGAATTTACACTAACAAAGCGACCAGCAATGCAGATAGTGTTGTATAAAGATGTTCACTGAAGGATTATTTGTAATAAAACATTATGAATAATATAGTTAAGGAAACAGTGCTATTCCTACATAATCAAATATGGTCAAGCCAGGCACGGTGGCTCACACTTGTAATCCCAGCACTTTGGGAGGCCAAGGCAGGCAGATCACTTGAGGCCAGGAGTTCAAGACCAGCCTGGCCAACATGGTGAAACACCGTCTCTACTAAAAATACAAAAGTTAGCCAGGCGTGGTGGTGGGCGCCTGTAATCCCAGCTACTCGAAAACCTGAGGCAGGAGAAGCGCTTGAACCCGGGAGGCAGAAGTTGCAGTGAGCTGAGATCGTGCCACTGCACTCCAGCTCCAGCCTGGGCAACAGAGCAAGACTCTGTCTAAAAAAAAAAAATGCTGAGCCATTTAAATTCTCTTCATGGAGTTGTGTAATGATTAGAGATACTGTGAAGTGAAAACACACAGGAAGAAACGCTGGAAGGAAATACACCAAAGCACTGCCAGTGAATGCTTCTGCTCTTGTACATGCGTCTGTACGTCAGACAAGAGGCAGTTCCGCCTGTGTCTTTAGACAGGGGGTGCTGACAGACCCCCAACGAGACCATGAGATGAAGGAGGGGGCTCAGCAGAGAGTGTTGAACGCGGCTCAAAGCTTGGGTCTGGAGGCTCCTGGCTCTGATTTAAGCCTTGGCGACGCCCTCTGGCCATGACCTTCAACTGGCTAGTTAATTTATCTGAATGTCAGTTTCCTCATTAGTCAAAGGGACAATGGAGGTGCCTCATCCCTGGTTGTGAGAGAGTCCTGGGGAAGGTCTTAGCAGCCCCAAAAGGAGGCAGATGTGTTGGCTTTTGCAGGCTGCAGAGATGGCCATCAGGTGTGCTGGGGCAGCTTGGGGAAACTGGCTACTGCTGTCCACTTGACTCTGGGCAAACTCAGGCCTTGGCTTGGACCCCCAGCTTCCTTGTCCTCGCCTTGCCGGCAATGCCTGCCCACAGAGAGAGAAATGGCCACCCGTTCCAATCTGCCTGGGCACAGGTCCTCACCTCCGTTTCCACAGGGGGACACGGAGGTTCGGGGGTTCAGGGAACACAGCAACAGGTGTGTCAAGACCACAGAGCCAGCGGGGGTCTGTGTGGACAGAGCAGAAAGAAGGAGCTGGGCAGCCACCAGTTTCGGCCCCCACCCAATGGGCTTGGCGGGGTCCTCAGACCAGAGTCTACACTTGCTGTCCAGGCAGGTTCTGACCGTGGCCAAGGCCAGGTTGTCCTCCCAGCTGGGGGAGCTGACTCAGGCCTGGGACTGGCAGGGGTCTCTCCTGCCCAGAATTTCCAATTTGCACCCAGTGGGGCCCCAGGCAGCCTGGCAATTGGAGCCGATCACATCCCCTTGAGAACCCCCAAAGGGGCCGCATCATTCTCCATGTGAATATAGAAGAGGGTTTTTTCCACTTATTGATGAACTTGCCTGCCTGATTTCTGTTTTTTTCCAGCAGACTCAGTCCATGTTGCTTGTGCCTGTCCCTGGAAGTGCCTGGCTCACTCAGACTGAAGGTGTGCCTGGGTGGACATGAGGCCGTTATCAAATGGCCTACTGTGCACATGGCCTAGTGCTTGCCTTGGAAAACGACTGTAGCATGTGACAGACCACGTGGGAGGCATCATCCACCCGGGACAGCCGGGAAGCTGCCCAGACGAGGGGCACGGAACCCAGGATTAGGAGATGAAGAAGAAGATGATGAGACAATGTCATTTCTTAGAGGATCCAAACGGGAGGGCTTTCTAAGAATGCCACACAATCCAGGAGCTGGATCTACAGCTTATACAGTCAATTCTTGGATCCGGGGAAGTGATGCTTTGTAGTCTTTTCCAACACTGAATTAGCAAATCCCAAACCATTGTCTCCCAGCAAAACACAACACACTTTCCGATCAGCTCCATGTACAGACCGGCACGTTTCCTCTCCTCTTTGTGGACGGGCAGTTGATTGGCTAACAGGGAACCTCAGTCAACAGCACCATAACTGACAGCACTGATAGCACCATAACTCACATGTGATGGAGGCTTCTCTAATACACATTTTCTCCCCTAGGCACATCACAGCTTCTCTATGCTTCAGAACACAGGGCAGGCCAGGCGCAGTGGCTCACGCCTGTAATCCCAGCACTTCGGGAGGCCGAGGTGGGTGGATCACGAGGTGGGGAGATCGAGACCATCCTGGCTAACCCGGTGAAACCCCGTCTCTACTAAAAATACAAAACATTAGCCGGGCATGGTGGCAGGCGCCTGTAGTCCCAGCTGCTTGGGAGGCTGAGGCAGGAGAATGGTGTGAACCCGGGAGGCGGAGCTTGCAGTGAGCCGAGATTGTGCCACTGCACTCCAGCCTGGGCAACAGAGCGAGACTCCATCTCAAACAAAAACAAAAACAAAACACAAAGAAAAAACAGGGCAGCTCTTCAGCACGGTGCCTGCAGCCATTTGAAACAGCAAAATCACCAACAAAAACCCAGAAAATGTGGCACTAAATAGAATGCAGAAGACTGACAACCCAGAAAATAAAGGGACAAATGTAAGTAGAGAATTAACAGGAAAACAATACAAATGGGCCAGATGTGGTGGCTCACACCTGTAATCCCAGCACTTTGGGAGGCCGAGGCGGGTGGGTTGCCTGAGCTCAGAGAACAGCCTGGGCAACACAGTGAAACCCCGTCTCTACTAAAATACAAAAAAAAAAAAAAAAGAGAGAGAGCCAGGCGTAGCAGCGTGCGCCTGTAATCCCAGCTACTCCGGAGGCTGAGGTAAGAGAACTGTTTGAACCTAGGAGGCAGAAGTGCAGTGAGCCAAAATCACACCACAGCACTCCAGCCTGGGCGACAGAGCGAGACTCTGTCTCAAACAAAACAAAACAAACAAACAAAAAAAACACAATAAAAATGGCTGCTAGATAGGAAAAAGTGCAACTTTGCTCATGAAAAGAAAATTGTCGATTGGAATCACAGCGAGAGCCCTCATGACACCAGGTTCTACCTATTGGTCTAGCATAAATGAGGAAGCATGAAAGTGCACTGAGAGGTTTGGCCGTGGGGACAGGCTGTCCCATGCTTTGCTGGGGGCAGCCATCCACTGTTTGTGTCAAGGAAAGTCACAAATGCATGGGGTCTCCGAGGCAGGGTTCTTTCCCAGGAGCTTGCTCTATAGGCTCAAGGACAGACTATTTCAGTATGAGTGACTTGCCTTTTGTCTCTCCCTCATGTTGCTATAGGGCTCATCCTATTCTTTCAGTTGTGTGTGCAGGGTTGCGTTATCTTCACATCTCATTTTCAGTAGTCTGAGGAGCAAGGCCCCAGGCATTTGATGAGTAGGGTGGGTGGGCAGGACTGCAGCCTTTCCTGGAGCCAGTACATTGGCCTCAGGCAACGCCTGCAGGGGGTCTCTGACAGGATCACCAGTCCCAGCCACAGGGCAGTGGCCTAGAGGGGACCACAGCATGGGTGCTGGGGCCTAGGCAGGGGCGGGTCCTAGATCCAAGCCTTCTTGCTGTGAGCTCATTCTGCTGAGGCCTGGGTGGGGCATGCCCCCTCCCACCATGACTCCCTCCCACCTCCTACCCAGTGCTGGCAGATTATAGATCCCACGTGGGGTGTGGACCACAGAGAGTTCACACAGATCAGACACACAGGTAACTTTTGTGCCACCCAGCCCGAATGTCTAGGGCAGACCCAGGGCAGTCACCCAGTCACGGGACATGCCCCTCCAACACTCCATAGTAATAACTGTCAGCCTCTAGACCAGCTTGGTCCACACCCGATGTACATGAGCTGATTTAAGATCCCACAGTGACCCTATAAAGTAGGAACTGTGATTCTGCTCAGAAAAATAATACGAACAGCTTCTCGATATGAAAATGCGCAACTTTGCTCATGAAGAGAAAATTGCCAATTGAAACCACAATAAGAGTCCTCATGATGCCAGGTTCTACCTCTTGAGTTGGCAAAAATGAGAAAGTGTGAAAGTGCACTGCGAAGGATCTCCCACAGAGTTAGGTTTACAGATAAGCCAGGCTCTGAGACACTAAGTCAAAGTCACCCGCCCAAGGTCATGTGCTGGTACCTGGGGAGTGTGTGCAAACTGAGGCAGGTGGTCCTGAGCCAGGCCTCACTGCTCAGGAGGCCGAGCTCCAAGAATCAAAGGTGCCCAGCAGGGTGGAGCAGGGCTCCTGACACCGCACCTCCTGACATTCCCCATTGTCAGCTAGAATGAGATTGGTAGCGGAGTTGTTTTTGCTTACTAAATTTTTCATTCTTTTTTTAATTTTAAGAGGGGGT
The DNA here is from genome assembly GCF_024542745.1 of Macaca thibetana thibetana. Lineage (NCBI taxonomy): Eukaryota > Metazoa > Chordata > Mammalia > Primates > Cercopithecidae > Macaca > Macaca thibetana. The sequence goes on along the minus strand of NC_065592.1, from coordinate 105,126,651 downwards.
CAGCCAGGCACAGTGGCTCACACCTGTAATCCCAGCACTTTGGAGGCCGAGGCAGGTGGATCACGAGGTCAGAAGATCGAGACCATCCTGGCCAACATGGTGAAACCCCATCTCTACTAAAAATACAAAAATTAGCTGGGCATGGTGTTGCGTACCTGTAATCCCAGCTACTCCGGAGGCTGAGGCAGGAGAATTGCTTGAACCAGGGAGTCGGAGGTTGCAGAGAGCCAAGATCATGCCACTGCACTATAGCCTGGCGACAGAGTGAGACACCATCTCAAATAAAGAGGGGGGTCACTGTGTCACCCAGGCTGGAGTGCAGTGACTCTTCGTAGGCGCCATCATAGCACACTACAGCCTCGAATTCCTAAGCCCAAGTGATCCTCCTGCCTCAGCCTCCCAAGTAGCTGGGACTACAGATGTGTGCCACCTTGCCTGGCTCAACTTTTATTTTGAACAGTTTCAAACCCACAAGAAAAACTGTGAGATTTTGCCACATTTACTTTTTGCTTTCTCTCCCTGCTGCTTGCATTGACTGCCTTCAGGTATCACTGCGTCTGCCTCTGTGTGTCCCTGGCCGTCCTTTGGGCTGTTCCCCTAATGAGTGGCCTGCACACAGCTGCAGGCCAGCCTCTCTTCACTCAAAAACTCTGAGCTCAAATGTGGAGACACTGCTGATTCTAGTATGTGTCCTCCCTCTAGTGCACATCTCAGCATTTTTGCTTGCAAGTGACAAAATGCTAGCTCAAACTGGCTTAAGCCCAAAAGGAAATTCATTGACTCCTAGAGTGGAAACTCTGGTAAGCAGTAATAGTTTCAGGGATGGCTTGATCCAGGCACACAAGTGCTTCCTTTCCCTCTTTCAGCTCCACTTCCTTTTTTTTTTTTTTTTTTTTTTTTTTGAGGCGGAGTCTCACTCTGTTGCCCAGGCTGGAGTGCAGTGGTGCGATCTCGGCTCACCACAACCTCTGCCTCCTGGGTTCAAGTGATTCTCCTGCCTCAGCCTCCCAAGTAGCTGAGATTACAGGCACTCGGCACCATGACCAGCTAATTTTTTGTATTTTTTACTAGAGACGAGGTTTCATCATGTTGGCCAGGATGGTCTCGAACTCCTGACCTCAGGTGATCCACCCGCCTTGGCCTCCCAAAGTGCTGGGATTACAGGCGTGAAACACCACACCCGGCCTCCACTTCCTTTCATGAAGGTGTCATGCCTGGTCCAACTCCCCCTGGAGGGATACCCATGACCACAGCAGCTCCCACATGGCCTTCTTGGCCTGGTCTCTGCAGTCAAGGAAAAGCCTTGCAGTGGAATCTTATTGGCTGACTTAAGGATTTGCTCATCCCTAAACCAATCACCAAGAAGAGGGCTGCAGTGTTCTGATTTGGCAGACTGGGTCACATGCACCTGGGGTCAGAGGGCAGGGTGCTGGAATAGGGGTTGATCCCAGAAGAAGGGGGAAGGTCACCTGTCCCACCTTCCCATGACCTTGATCTTGGGGAGGCTGGTTTGGCTCACCTTGAAGGTCTCCACTAATTCCCAGGGGTTCCCAGGCATGCCTCTTACTCTCTTGGCCTCGGTTTGCTGGTCTGTTAAACAGCTCACTAAAAGCTGTGGAGGGGGTCGTGGGAGGACTCCCAGATGACCCCCAGATGGGAGGTGCCCATCATATGCCAGCCCTGTCCTCCCAGGCTCCGTGCTCAGCACATGCCTGCAAGGGAGTCACATTCTCTTGTGGCCTTTGGAACGGGAACCTATGTTTCTCTAAAAGGCTTTATGTGAACTGCTCAAGGAAGTCACTGATCAATAAACCACAGCAGTGACCCTTTTGATGAACAAATACATATTGATCTTAGAAAAGAATTGCTGTTTCACAAGATAATTGGTTTGGTGAGACCAGAAGGCTTCTTTGTTTTAAATAAAGACCTGGAAAAGAGTGATGTCTGCAGGGCGGCAGCAGGTTACTCCCCAGCTGCCTGGGCCCCTGGGTGTTTTCCCACAGGGTCATCACAGGCCAGGCTGGGGCAGAGCCCTGCAGCCCGCAAGGCTACGGAACATGGGGTGGCTTAGGCTTCGCTTGTGCTTTGTGGGGCTTGAACAGGCTTTGGTCTCTGATGATGTGGGTTCGGAGGATAGGGGGAAAGGGGGTCTTGGAGCTGAAGCTGAGGAGTGGACATCAGGCCAGGCCAGAGGTCAGACCCGTCCAGGGCTCAGAGAGAGAAAGCCAGTGGGCGTTCTGGCTGCAGAGGTGACAGGCGCAAGGAGCCCTCGGCCTCTCCCAGGGCGCTCCTCAAATGCCTGGGCTGGACATTCTACTCTTTTGACAAGTGGAGAAACCAAGGCCCAGAGAGGAAAAGAGAACTGCCCAAGGGCCCCCAGCAAGCAGGTCACCAAAGAGCCAGGTCTCTAGGCTCCTGGGCGGCCAGCCCAGAGGGAGTTAGTTATCTGTGAGCACCGGCCAGATGTGGGGAGTGTCTCTGAACACAAGAGCAATGGGGGGAGGTTGGAGAGATTTTAAAAGCAAAAGGTACATCTGACCTATTTAAAAAATATTAAATGAGATTAGAAGGCAGCCATCGATTTGAGAACGCGACATGAAACGTAAGAGGGCTTTTTTTTTTTTTTTTTTTTGAGACGGAGTCTCACTCTGTCCCCCTTGCTGGAGTGCAGTGGCCGGATCTCAGCTCACTGCAAGCTCCGCCTCCCGGGTTCAGGCCATTCTCCTGCCTCAGCCTCCCGAGTAGCTGGGACTACAGGCGCCCGCCACCTCGCCCGGCTAGTTTTTTTGTATTTTTTAGTAGAGACGGGGTTTCACTGTGTTAGCCAGGATGGTCTCGATCTCCTGACCTCGTGATCCACCCGTCTCGGCCTCCCAAAGTGCTGGGATTACAGGCTTGAGCCACCGCGCCCGGACCAAGAGGGCATTTTTAATATGCACGAAACTCATGTGGATCGGCACAGTAAAGACCAAGCTCCCAAAAGAAAGGAGGAGTCACAGAATGTCACAAACCCAGAAGACAACAGTGTGGTCTCATTGGGAACAATTGTGAGGCAATGAAGGCAAACAGATGTCTTCACACGTGAGTTTAGCTGTTCTTGTTCCAATAAGGTCCAGAGTTGGCAGAAGACTGGCAAGACGGGTGCCCTCCGTGTTGCTGTGGGCAGGCCAGTCAGCAGAATCCTGCAGGAAAGCAATTTGGCAAAAGTCTCTCACATTTTCCTACTCTTTGATCTACTTCTAGGAATTTACCCCAAGGAAAGCAGAGATTGAAGGATAAAGTTGTTTATCTAAGAGTAATTCAAAAGGCCGAAAGAGGCCGGGCGCAGTGGCTCATTTTGGGAGGCTGAGGTGGGCAGATCACTTGAGGTCAAGAGTTCTAGGCTGGGCACGGTGGCTCATGCCTGTAATCCCAGCACTTTGGGAGACTAAGGTGGGTGAATCACGAGGTCAAGAGATCGAGACCATCCTGGCCAACATGGTGAAACCCTGTCTCTACTAAAAATACAAAAATTAGCTGGGAGTGGTGGCGCGCACCTGTAGTCCCAGCTCCTCAGGAGACTGAGGCAGGAGAATCGCTGGAACCTGGGAGGTGGAGGTGGCAGTGAGCCAAGATCGTGCCATTGCACTTCAGCCTCGGTGACAGAGTGAGACTCCATTTAAAAAAACACAAATTCCAAAAGATTGGAAGCAGTCACAGGTTCTGGCCAGAGGGCCTGGGGCTGAGAACAGGACATGTCCTATTCCATAACAGATGGAATCGCTGGCTGAGGACGGTTGTAAGGAAATTGTGAAAGGCGTGGGGAAATGCTTGTAAAACAATTTCACTTTTTTATTTGGAAGAGGTGCTACATTTATTAATTGTTGCTCCCTGAGGTAGGTCGTCGTAATGCTGTTGCCATTCATTTATCCCCTCCACTGTAGGGAGATTATATATTCCTCCTGGTCATGTGTCCGCAGCTGTTCCTGCCTGGGGCAAATGCTCCTCAGCTCACCCACTGAAAGAGCAGCAAGGAGACTCTGTTTGCCTTGAGTCCCAAGTGCCGAAGGCTGTGCATCAGCACTGGCAGCAGCTTCAGATAAGATTTCAGTTTCTCTTGGCCCCTGTATTCCTCCAGAGGGTGACTACTCCTTGCCTACTCTGGCTGTGGGATGGGAAGGTACAAGGAGCAGAGTGTAGCTGTCACAAAACCCTCACATAAACTGAATGAAAGGTCAGTATTTGTTATCCTAAGTGCCTGAGATTTTGAGATTGTTTGTTACTGCAGCAAATGTTCACTGATACACTCAGCACTGGGTTCCTGGCACTACAAGAGTTGGGTGTATCATAGAAACTCAATGAACAATTATTAAAAGATCAAATAGGCCGGACATGTTGGCTCACACCTGTAATTCCAGCACTTTGGGAGGCCAAGGTGGGTAGATCATGAGGTCAGGAGATCAAGACCATCCAGACTAACACAGTGAAACCCTGTCTCTACTAAAAATACAAAAAATTAGCCAGGTGTGGTGGCATGCAACTGTAGTCCCAGTTACTCGGGATGCTAAGGCAGGAGAATCGCTCGAACCTGGGAGGTGGAGGCTGCGGTGAGCAGAGATTGTGCCACTGCACTCCAGCCTGGGCAACAAATGTAAAACTCCATCTCAAAAAAAAAAAAAAAAAAGATCAAATAAAGAAATGACCTCAGAGAAAGTACTGCAAGGAACTATACCAAATATTATCTGCAGTTATTTCTTTTTTTCTTGCTGCTTTTCTGGTATTTTCAGACGGACAGCTACAGCTGTACCATGTGACTTTAGCAATTACAAACAACAAATAAATATTAAAGGTTTTTTTTTTTTTTTTTTTTTTTTTTTTTGAGACGGAATCTTGCTCTGTTGCCCAGGCTAGAGTGCAGTGGCGTGATCTTGGCTCACTGCAAGCTCCGCCTCCTGAGTTCACGCCATTTTCCTGCCTCAGCCTCCCGAGTAGCTGGGACTACAGGTGCCCGCCACCACGCCCGGCTAATTTTTTGTATTTTTAGTAGAGACAGGGTTTCCCCGTGTTAGCCAGGATGGTCTCGATCTCCTGACCTCATGATCCGCCGGCCTCGGCCTCCCAAAGTGCTGGGATTACAGGCGTGAGCCACCGTGCCTGGCTTTTTTTTTTTTTTTTTTTTTTATAAGGATAACAAAAGTAATGCATTGTGTTGGACATCTGCTATAAAACTTTCCCAAGGCCAAGTGCAGTGGCTCATGTCTGTAACTGCAGCACTTTGGGAGGCCAAGGTAGGCAGATCACCTGAGGTCAGGAGTTCAAGACCAGCCTGGCCAACATGGTGTAACCCCCATCTCTACTAAAAATACAAAAATTAGCCAGGCGTGGTGTCAGATGCCTGTAGTCCCAGCTACTTGGGTGGCTGAGACATGAGAATTTCTTGAACCCTGGAGGCAGAGGTTGAGAGGTTGAGATCGTGCCACTGTACTGCAGCCTGGGGAATAGAGCGAAACTCAGTATCAAAAAACAAAACAAAACAAAACAAGAAAAGCAAAACAAAAAAAAAACTTTCCCAAGACCCAAGAGAGGCTGTGAGAAATCTTTTAACTATTATTGTCATTAAATATTTAATTATTATTGTCATGAAAAGGTATGGCCAGGCACTGTGGCTCACACCTATAATCCCAGCACTTTGGGAGGCCGAGGCAGGTGGATCACTTTGAGGCCAGAAGTTTGAAAGCAGCCTGACCAACGTGGAGAAACCCATCCCTGCTAAAAATTTAAAAACATAGCCAGATGAGGAGTCACATGTCTGTAATCTCAGCTACTCAGGAGGCTGAGAGAGGAGAATCACTTGAACCTGGGAGGCAGAGGCTGCAGTGAGCCCAAACTATGCCACTGCACTCCAGCCTGAGAGACAGAGTGAGACTCTGTCTCAAAAAAAAAAAAAAAAGTATAAACAGGTATAAAAGATAAAGCCTCTCTCACACCCCTGATTCCCCAGCACACATCCACTGACAGACAACCCCAACCCTCATTTCTGAAGTTTACACACAAACAAGAGTGCAGGTGCTTAAATTTCCTCATTTGTTCACACCAGAAGAGCCTGCAGAAGCCGCCCCTCAGTGCTTCCTTGTCAGCCTAACACTATGCTTCAGAGATCTTCTATACGGTCTACACGAGCGGTGCTTGTTCTTTTTGACAGCTGTGTGGCATTCCCCCTGATCCGACAGGGATCGTGGTTTATGTAACCAGGCCATTCTGCTTTTGCGAATAAGGCTGCAATGAGCTTGTGACTTGCTCGTGTCATGCCCCTCTGTAGGATGAATTCCTAGAAGTGAAGTTATCGGGTGGAAAAGTGTATGCATTTGTAATTTTGATAGCTTTTGTCAGATTGCACTCAAGAGAGATTGTACCAATTCGCACCCCCTGCCGCTGAGGCAGGGGAGCCTCCGTTCCGCGGCCTCTCCCACCGAGAGCGCTAATTGACTTTGAGATTAGAAGAGCAGTAATTTCTATGTCTCTTGTTACAAGGGAGGCTCCGCAGTCTTCCCATGAGTCAGGGGCCTTTTTTTTTCAGACAGCATCTCACTCTCGTCGCCCAGGCTGGAGTGCAGTGGTGCTATCTCGGCTCACTGCAACCTCTCCTCCTGGGTTCAAGTGATCCTCCTGCCCCAGCCTCCCGAGTAGCTGGGATTACAGACGACCACCACCATGCCTGGCTAATTTTCTGTATTTTTAGTAGAGACAGGGTTTCACCATGTTGGTCAGGCTGGTCTTGAACTCCTGACCTGAGGTGATCAACCCGCCTCAGCTTCCCAAAGTGCTGGGATTATAGGAGTGAGTCACCGCACCTGGCCGGGTCAGGGGTCATTCTTACCGCTTTTCTGCCAACTGCCCACACAGGGGCTGGCAACTTCCTGCCCCATTATAAGGGCCCAGAGCTCCAACATGAGTCCTGAGTGTGGGGACACCTGAATGATGGCATGGCTGTCAGGACAAGGCCTCCCAGCCTCCGAGTATCTGGCCGTGGGAATAGGAGAGCCTCAGCCACAACACGAGCCTGCTCTCAGCTCATGTGTGGCATGGTGTGGACATGGCACCTTCCCACAGCCAAGACAGGCCAGGCTCTCTGCCCACCACTGGGCTCAAACCTGGGCTCTGCCATCTCCATAACCGGAAAGCAGGAACAACACCGGCACCTCCTCCTGGGGATGTAGAGAAGAGTCAGTGTCCGGCGATGCCCGGCGGCAGAAATTCGTCTGATCATCGCGGCTAACCGAGGGGAACGTGAGGCTCTGCAATGCAAAAGGCTTGTCCCAGCCCTGGCCATTCCCCAACTCACTGGGTCCATTTCCCTGTCCCCACTGCCCTATCACCAGAGTGTCCAGGGAGAAGCTGGATGGCAGAGCAGGACACCGAGGTCCCCAGGAGCCCAGCCGTGGACTCTGGATCTATCTCCCTCCCTGCTCCCGACACCCTTGTCCTCAGTACTCAATTGTGGTTCTGCCTCCTCAGTCAGATCCCAACTGAAAAGTCACCTCTGCACAGAGGAGAGGTTCCTGCAGGGCTCTCCGGTGACCTTCCTCTGTGCTTGCAGCCCTGCCTGAATCATCCTCCAATTTTATTTATTTTTTTAAATTTATTTTTTATTTTTTGACATGGAGTCTCGCTCTGTCACCCAGGCTGGAGTGCAGTGGCGCCATCTCGGCTCAGCAGCTCACTGCCAGCAGCTCACTGAAAGGGACATAGCTTTGGGTAGTTTTGCAGGAGGGCCACTTGTAACACAATATTAATTTGCCATTCTGTTGAATACGTTAATTTACCCAGAGATAATGTTTGTAACTTTGGAATTGTTTTGAAAATGTGCATAAGTTGTACATGACACAAAAAGTCTGGATGGGCCGGGCGCGGTGGCTCAAGCCTGTAATCCCAGCACTCTGGGAGGCCGAGGCGGGCGGATCACGAGGTCAGGAGATCGAGACCATCCTGGCTAACACGGTGAAACCCCGTCTCTACTAAAAAAAATACAAAAAACTAGCCGGGCGAGGTGGCGGGCGCCTGTAGTCCCAGCTATTCGGGAGGCTGAGGCAGGAGAATGGCGTAAACCCGGGAGGCGGAGCTTGCAGTGAGCTGAGATCCGGCCACTGCACTCCAGCCCGGGCGACAGAGCGAGACTCCGTCTCAAAAAAAAAAAAAAAAAAAAAAAAAAAGTCTGGATGGTCAGGTCCAACCTCCAGTGGATGCAGGGAGCCCCTCCCAAGTCTCTGACAGGTGTCTGCCCAGAGGTGGCTCACTGCATTCACATCTCGCATGTCACTGCCCTGGAACAGTGAATCGTCCTGCCCCCGCCTGCACGGCCCGGCCCCTCAGCTGTGCGTCCCTGGACACGCTGCTGACCACCAGATGGTCCATTACTTTCCAGCCCAGAGAAAGAATGATGGGGTGAATGAATGAGAACATGAATTAGAAAGGTCGAAAGGTCTGGAAATTGGGCAGAAATGCATAACAACATCCTGGAGGTTGCCAAGAGGCCAGCGTTGCAGGGAAATGCCCAACCATCCGCTACAAAATTCTCAAGCTGAACAACACAGTTTACTGAGACAAAATTCACATAGCATAAGTTTCATCCCTTTAAAGTATATAATTCAGTGTGATCTAGTATACTTACGAAGTTGTGCAACCATCACCACTAAGTCCAGAAGATTTTCATCACCTCTAAAAACCCTGTATTCATTAGCAGTCACTCCCCATCACCCCCTCCCCAGCCCCTGGCAACCACTAATCTACTGCCTGTCTATAGACTTGCCAATTCGGCACATCTCATGTAAGTGGAATCATACAGTATGTGGCCTTCAATGTCTGGCTTCTCTCATCTGAGCTGCTTCCAAGGCTCATCTGTGTTTAGCCTGCATCAGTACTTCATTGCTTCTTGTAGCTGAATAATATTCCACTGAATGGATAAATTACATTTTGTTCATCCATTCACCAGCTGGTAGACATTTGAGTTGTCTCCACTTCTTGGTGATTGTGAACAGTGCTGCAATAAACACTCATCTACTCCTGGCCGGGCGCGGTGGCTCAAGCCTGTAATCCCAGCACTTTGGGAGGCCGAGACGGGCGGATCACGAGTTCGGGAGATCGAGACCATCCTGGCTAACATGGTGAAACCCCGTCTCTACTAAAAAATACAAAAAACTAGCTGGGCGAGGTGGCGGGCGCCTGTAGTCCCAGCTACTCGGGAGGCTGAGGCAGGAGAATGGCGTAAACCCGGGAGGCGGAGCTTGCAGTGAGCTGAGATCCGGCCACTGCACTCCAGCCTGGGCGGAAGAGCAAGACTCCGTCTCAAAAAAAAAAAAAAAAAAACTCATCTACTGTGTTTTTGTACAAACCTAAGTGGAATTACTGGGTCAAAAAGTAATTCTTTTTTTTTTTTTTTGAGATGGAGTCTTACTCTGTCACCCAGGCTGGAATGCAGTGGCGTGATCTCGGCTCAGTGCAACCTCCACCTCCCGGGTTCAAGCGATTCTCCTGCCTCAGCCTCCTGGGTAGCTGGGATTACAGGCGTGCACCACCACCACACCCAGCTAATTTTTTGTGTTTTCAGTATAGACAGGTTTCACCATGTTTCCTAGGCTGGTCTCAAACTCTTGACCTCAGGTGATCCACCCACCTCGGCCTCCCAAAGTGCTGAGATTATAGGTGTGAGCCACCATGCCCAGTCATCAAAAGATCATTCTATGTTTAACCTTTTGAGAAACCTCCAAAACGATTTTCTGCTGTGGCAGCACCGTTTTATATTCCCACCAGCAATGTGTGAGGTTCCAGCTTCTGCAGGTCCTCGCCAACGCTTGCCTTCTGCCTGTTGGTTTTGGTTTTAAAGCCAGCATACTGGAGGGTATCACCTGCCCTATGCCTGTTGTTTTTTTGTTTTGCTTTGTTTTGTTTTAGACCGAGTCTCGCTCTGTTGCCCAGGCTGCGGTGCAGTGTGGCAATCTTGCCTCACTGCAACCTCCGCCTCCTGGGTTCAAGCGATTCTCCCGCCTCAGCCTCCTGAGTAGCTGGGACTACAGGCCCCTGCCACCACACCCGGCTAATTTTTGTATTTTTAGTGAGACGGGGTTTCACCATATTGGCCAGAGTGGTCTTGAACTCCTGACCTTGTGATCCGCACGCCTTGGCCTCCCAAAGTGCTGGAATTACAGGCATGAGCCACTGTGCCCGGCCTGCCTGTTGGTTTTAACGCCGGCATGCTGGAGGGTGTGGGCAGAATCATGCTGTGGCTTTGGTATGCTTTTCTCAGGTGGCTGACGATGCCAAGCAGCTTCCCCGTATTCATTCTCCATTTGTATCTCTTTTTGGAGAAATGTCTATTCAGATTATTTGCCCAGTTGTGAGTTGGGCTGTTTGTCTTTCTGTTGTTAAGTTTTAAGAGTTCTTTATGGGCCAGGCACGGTGGCTCACGCCTGTAATCCCAGCACTTTGGGAGGCTGAGGCGGGTGGATCACCTGAAGTCAGGAGTTCGAGACCAGCCTGGCCAACATGGTGAAACCCCGTCTCCACTAAAAATACGAAAAAAATTGGACAGGCATGGCGGCGGGCGCCTGTAGTCCCAGCTACTCGGGAGGCTGAGGCGGGAGAATCGCTTGAACCCAGGAGACGGAGGTTACAGTGAGCTGAGATCGTGCCATTGCACTCCAGCCTGGGCAACAAGAAGGAAACTCCGTCTCAAAAAAAAAAAAGAGAGAGAGAGTTCTTTATATTCTGGATACTGGTCACCTATCAGATATAAGATCCTTGCAAATATTTTTTTCCCATTCTGTGGGTTGTCTTTTCACAAGTTTTTAATTTTGATGAAATCCAGATAATCTATTGCTTTTCTTTGGCTGCTTGTGCCATCAATCTTCCGGCTAGATCTGCCACACTCTGGCCGAGTCCCTGCCCCTCCCTTCTGGGCCCCTGGTCACCTCCTTACCCCTCCCACACCAGGCCTGCTCTCAGAGCCCAGGTGCACTGCGGCCCCTGCTGGCGGCTGTAGGCATCTCCAACCCTGTCGTCTCAGTCCTGGGAGGCGCCTGCTGCCCTCCCTGTCCACACAGGCTGGTTATCAAGGCCGACTGGCTTAATGAGGGGCTCTGAGAACATGGGAGTTAGAAATGATAAACTTGACAGACCAGCATCTGTGCTCACGGCTACTGTCATTTTCCCAGGAAGGGAAGGAAAGGAAAACATTTCCCCTGCCCAGGTCCAGCACTAGACCACAGCCGTTCCTCATTTCATGCTTGACCCTGCGAGGTCAAGATTCTCATCCCCATTCAACAGAGAAAACCAAGACTCAGGGAAATGAAGTGAGTGCTCAAAGTTCTACGGTTACTAAACTCTGGAACAGGGACTGACTGACTGACTCATTCATTCATTCATTCATTCAACAAACATTTGTGAGGATGTACTTCACACAGACCCCCTGCTGAGCCCAGGCTCATGGCAGTAAAGAGAAACAGAGACCATGTCCTGGCGAGCTCACAGTCTTGGGAAACAGACAACAAACAAGAGCCCTAGGGGAAGGCCGGGCGCGGTGGCTCACACCTGTAATCCCAGCACTTTGGGAGGCTGAGACGGGTGGATCACTTGAGGTCAAGAGTTCGAGACCAGCCTAGGAAACATGGTGAAACCTATCTCTACTAAAAATACAAAAATTAGCCAGGTGTAGTGGTGCACGCCTGTAATCCCAGCTACTTGGGAGGCTGAGGCAGAAGAAACGCTTGAACCCGGGAGGTGGAGGTTGCAGTGAGCCAAGATGGCGCCACTGTACTCTAGCCTGGGTCACAGAGTGAGACCCTATCTCAAATAAAATAAAATAGCCATAAGGAAGTCCAGGCAGGACCCTCAGGAGCCACGAGCCAGGTTCTGGAGTTTAGAGTTGGGGGTCTGTGGGGGGAGTATGGGAGAAGGAATGTCACTTTCCTGGATCCCACAGCCCTATGCTGATGTCTGACTGTAGGGACTGGAAGCTTCATGGTCCTGATCCTGCTACAAGCAGAACCTGTTGCTCAAGGTGCCCCCGGACCCTCCAGGGGCCTGCCTAGTGGTTCTGTTACCAAACAGAAGAGTTACAGAAAGAAACAAAGTGCAGGGCTGAGAGGAGGGCCCCTACCCTCGTCCATCTGTGTGGATAGACAGCCTAAGTTTGCGTTTGCTTCACACATCTACAAAAAGACATTCTGGAAGGAAACAGAAGACCTAAATACATAAATAACCATGGCTACCTGGGTGGGGCGGTGGGGACAGGCATGGCTGGGAGGCCTTTTAAAAATGTAAATAAACATCAGTATTCAAAATTAAAAATAAAAAGGGGCCAGGCGCGGTGGCTCACACCTGTAATCCCAGCATTTTGGGAGGCCGAGGAGGGCAGATTACCTGAGGTCAGCCTGGCCAACATGGTGAAATCCCGTCTCTACTACAAATACAAAACTTAGCCAGGCATGGTGGTGTGCGCCTGTAGTCCCAGCTACTCGGGAGGTTGAGGCGAAGAATCGCTTGAACCCAGGAGGCGAAGGCTGCCGTGAGCCAAGATCATGCCACTGCACTCCAGCCTGGGCGACAGAGCAAGACTCTGTCTCAAAATAAATAAATAAATAAATGAATAAATAAATAAATAGGAATGATGAAAATGCTCTAAAATTGCGTTGATAGATGTACAAGTCTGTAAATATACTAGAAAGCACTGAATTGCACACTTTAAACAGGTGCATTGTATGGTATGTGAATTATATCTTACTAAAGCTGTTTAAAAAGGAAGTGGGGGCCAGTTGCAGTGGCTCACGCTTGTAATCCCAGTACTTTGGGAGGCCGAAGCAGGCGGATCACTTGAGGCCAGGAGTTTGAGACCAGCCTGGCCAACATGGGGAAACCCTGTTTCTACTAAAAATACAAAAATTAGTCCCAGCTACTCAGGAGGCTGAAGCAGGAGAATCCCTTGAACCCAGCAGGTGGAGATTGCAGTGAGCCAAGATCCTGCCACTGCACTACAGCCTGTGCAACAAAGTGAAACTCCATCTCAAAAAATAAAATAAAATAAAAATAAATAAACAAACAAATAGGAAAGGGAAAACGAACGGTCCTGAACGTTGTTCCCTGAAATGCTTGGGCAGAGCAGTGTGAGAGTGGTGCGGATGGGGGCCAGGGAGACCCACAGCTAGATGTATCAGCCTGATTTTGCTCAGCCCGGGGGTGCTCAGACTTCAGCAGGCAGCAGAGCCCCTCCACTGGGCTTGCTAAAATACAGACTCCTGGCCTCACCCTCAGACCTTCTAAATCGGTGGGGTGGAGGAGGCCGGGGCCTGAGAATCTGCATTTCCAACACGTTTCCAAGGATGCTGGCACTGTGGTCCTGGGATCCTCTTTGAGGACTGCTGGCATAGATGGCCTTTGGTAGCACTGGGCACCTTGGGGATAGGAGAAGGAAGGAAAGGTTAACCGTTCACCATTTTGAATTTCATACTGTGTGGTTAGTCTGTAACAAAAACATATACATAAGGTTTAAACTTTTAAATATTACTAGAACTTATAGAAATTAGGTGTGTGTAGCTGAGATGGCTAAGTGTCCTCCGCTATTCATTCCCTTTTTCTTCCTCAGGCACAGAAACCCTGAACTTTACTTGAGAACATGGTTGCCTGGAGTAGAAATTACATCTCCCTGCTTGCCTTGTAGCTAGGTGTGGCCATGTGGTGAAGTTCTGGCCACGACACGTGAGTGAATGTGTCCAGAAAGCTCTGAGAAGTGTCTTGGAGGGTCAGAGCATACCTTTCTTCCTCCCTTCCTCCTTCCTGCTGGCTGGGATGCAAGTTTGATGACTGGAACTCAAGCAGCTATCTTAGGTCATGAGGTGGAAGCTGTAAGTAGAGAATGGCAGGGTAGGAAGCTAGGAGGAAACAGGTGCCGGAGAATGTGGAGCTGCCACCCCAGCCTTGTACAGCATACCTCCAGACATCATTTGTGTAATAAAGAAATGTCTGTCTTGTTTAAGCAACTGGTACTTTGCAGTTGGTGTCACTCATAGTGACACTTAGCCCCGAGTGACAAAGCATATAGATCCCCTGGCTCAGGGCCTGACCCATGGCAGATGCTCCAGCTGAGCCTCCCCCAGTAACCCCATGTCTGCAGCAGGGAGAAGGGAACCCAGTCCTGAAGCCCAGCGATTCCTGGGAGCCTGGGAGAGAAGCGGACCCAGAGGAGGACACAAAGTCCCGCCAGCCCTGGCCCCGACCTGCCCAGCGGTTGGTTGCGGGTCATCGGCTTTCGAAGGCCAGAGTGCCCACGGTTTCTAGCACTTACTGTCCCACTGGCAGAGGGCATTGCCCTAAGAAGATGACATGTGTCCAGCCGCGTGCTTCGCTCACTGCAGATTCTGCCAATTGAATGAGATTTTCCTCTGGTTGATGTTAGTGTGAGTCTTCATTTCCTGACCATCTGCTGTTTGGGTGGCAGGAAAGTCCTCTGGGTGCCAAAGGGATGGCAGCCCAGAATGGAAAAGGCTCCACAGACGCCAGTGAACAAAGGCTGCAGTGACGTTCTGCGGAGGCCCCATGCTGGGCTGCCCCTCTGCGCAAGCAGTGGTCCCACACACGGGGTTGGGCACTCGGCCACTTCCAAGCCCAGCGCCTGAGCCTTAACTTAGTCAAGAGCCCTTCTCACACTGAACACTTGTGAAAATAGGTTTACGGTCAACTAACAGGGGAGAGGCGTGTGAGAGACAGTGTGGAGGGGAGGCAGGGAGGCGGATAGCACAGTACTAATGCCTCTTGGGTCCATCCCAGCATGACCAGCGCAGAAAAAGCACAGTCTCAGGCCGCGCTGCACTTGTTTGCTTGTCTTCTAAATCCTAAACACCATGTGCAGGCTTTGGACGGCTCCATTGGCACCCTTCCCCCATCACCGCCCTGAGCCTCACTGCCCTGCGTTAGCACTGAGCAGGCACTGGGAAGTCATCTCCTTGTTGCTACCTGCCACATTCACTGACACATTTTCTTCTATCTGCACACCCAGGTTCACAGCAGCATTATCCACAGAGCCAGGATACAGAAGCAACACAAGCGTCCAGCAACAGATGAGCAGATAAACAAAATGTGGTGTCTCCATATGATGGAATGTTATTCAGTCTCAACAAGGAAGGACATTCTGGCACGTGCTACACATGGATGAACCTTGAGGTTCATCATTTAGCCACTGTGCTAAGTGAAATAACTGGATCATGAAAGGACACATACTGCATGATTCCATGTATATGCGATACCCAGCGGAGCTGCATTCATAGAAACAGAAAGTCAGATGGTGGCTGCTAGGGCCTGGGGGAGGGAGGAATAGGGAGTCAGTGTTGAATGGGGACAGAGTTTCAGTTTGGGATCATGAAAAAGCTCTAGAGATCTGTTTCATAAATCTGGATATACTTACACTATTGAACTATACACTTAACATGGTTAAGGCCAGGCGCGGTGGCTCATGCCTGTAATCCCAGCACTTTGGGAGGCCGAGGCGGGGGGATCACCTGAGGTCAGGAGTTCAAGGCCAGCCTGGCCAACATGGCGAAACCCCATGTCTACTAAAAATACAAACATTACCCATTCATGGTGGTATGTGCCTGTTGTCCCAGCTACTTGGGAGGCTGAGGCAGAAGAATTGCTTTAACCTGAGAGGCAGAGGTTGCAGTAAGCTGAGATCACTCCATTGCGCTCCAGCCTGGGCGACAGAGACAGACTCTGTCTCAAAAATAAAAAAAGCAGTTAAAATGGCAAAAGAAAATTCATGTCACATTGACCATAGACCTAAAGCTTCCAGAGGAAGACACAGAGGAGTATCTCTGTGGCTGTGTCATCAGGGATAGGAAACACACTGAGAAGATAAAAGAAAACTCAGGTGCTCGAGGGCCGAGGGAGGCACCAGGAAGGCCCATGTGGAAGGAGGCCTCCACAGAGAAGGTGTATTTGAGGCCCACTAGATGTGCTATTGTCTGCTGCTAGGTCCGTGGGTTTGCCTGGGCCAGGCTAGTCTGCAGCCGCTGCTGGTGGGGTGCAGGCACTGTGGAACTGGGGCCCTGCTGGCCAGGCGTGCAGCAAGTCTGGGCGCAGGCAGGCCTGGAGCATGTGGAATTCCAGATCAAGAGGGCATGGAAATGTAGTCACCAGCCAGGGTCAAAAGGGGACACGCATTTGGAGTACATGGCCAGCACCAGGCACCATCACCCCACACCATGGACCCACCCTGCAGCTGTGGGAGTCCAGAGTTGGCAAAAGAGCCCTTCCTCGTGCAGTGCCCCCCAGCGCCCTCTATAGTGAAAGGCTGGCACTGCACTCACTGGGAGGGAGAAATGTTATCCCGGAGCAGGAACTGAAGGGTGACTTGGAGCTCAGAGGTAGTGAACAGATGCAGTGACCCTAGAGGAAGAAACAGACCTCTTGGACAGGATGCCAAAAGAAATAACCGTAAAACTTGGTGAGTTGGACTTCAAAATTTAAACCTTCTGCTTATCAAAAGACACTACTAAGAAAATAATAGACAAGATATAGAACCGGAAAAAATATTTATAACTATACCTGAAAAAGAATATGTATCCAGGCCAGGCGTGGTGGCTCACGCCTGCAATCCCAGCACTTTGGGAGGCTGAGGCAGGTGGATCACCTGAGGTCAGGAGTTTGAGACCAGTCTGACCAATATGGTGAAATGCGTCTCTACTAAAAATACAAAAATTAACTGGGCATAGTAGAGCACATCTGTAGTCCCAGCTACTTGGGAGGCTGAGGCAGGAGAATCACTTGAACCCGGGAGACAGAAGTTGCAGAGAGCCGAGATCGAGTCACCGCACTCCAGCCTGGACAACAGAGGAACACTCTGTCTCAAAAAAAAAAAAGAACAAGTATCCATAATATATAAAGAACTCCTTTTAAAAGCCAATGCTAAAAAAAATGAATAACCTGAAATTTATTATTATTTTTTAGAGACACAGTCTTGCTCTGTTGCCCAGGCTAGAGTGCAATGGTACGATCACAGCTCACTGTATGCAGCCTTGACCTCCTGGGCTCAAGGGATCCTCCCAGCTCAGCCTCCAGAGTACCTGGGACTACAGACATGCATCACCATGCCCAGCTAATTAAAACAAAAAATGTTTTAGATGGACCTGAATTGTAAAATGAGCCAAACACCTGAACAGACACTTCACAAAAGAAAATATATGAAGAGTTAATGAACATGAATTTGTATGCAATACCATTACTCACCAGGAAAGGGATAATTAAAACTTCAATGAGTTACTACTTCAAGCACATTATAATGGCTAAAATCTCAAAAGCCGGAAAATATCAAGTGTTAGGACACGGAGCACATGGAACACACAGTCACTTCGGAGAATGGTCTGTCAGTTTCTTATAAAACTAAACATACTTTTACTATATAATCCAGAAATTTCATTCTGTTTACTCAGGAGAAATAAAAACCTTTACTCAAACAAGTACTTACACACCAGTGTCTTAAGGAATAGATTTATTTGTGACAACTAAAGCTGAACAGCCCAAACGTCTATTCCCCAGGTACATGGATAAACACGCTGGGTGCATCCCAACAGAGGAGTGCTGGTTAGCAGGGAGAAGGACTTTAGAACCGCTGATCCAGGTAACAACATGGATGAGCCTCAAAAACATTTTGTGGCCAGGTGAGGTGGCTCATGCCTGTAATCACAGCACTCTGGGTAGGACTGCAGGTAACACTCCTACCTGCAGTCAGGAGTTCGAGACCAGCCTGGCCAACATGGTGAAACCCAGTCTCTATTAAAAATACAAAAATTAGCCAGGCATTACAGCTGGGCGCCTGTAATCCCAGCTACTCAGGAGGCTGAGGCAGGAGAATTGCTTGAACCTGGGATGCAGAGGTTGCAGTGAGCCGAGATCATGCTATTGCACTCCAGCCTGGGCAACAAGAGCAAAACTCCGTCTCCAAGAAAAAAAAAAAAAAAAAAAAAGAATGGATACTGGATTACTGGATATATCCATTCTCTGCCTCAGGGGACAACATATTCAGTCCAGGTGACAGGTCAAGACGCGGCCAATTCAGTTCCATATTTCCCAGCCTTCCTCGAAAATAAGGGTGGTCCTGAAACCTAAGGTGCAGTCTACTGGGGAAATTTAGGGCTTTTGCTTTCAGGAGAAAAGGGGGCCCATGTGGCTTGTGGTCTCCTCCCTGTTTCTTCCGAGACTGCACACAAACATGCTGTCTGGACCTCAAGCAGCCCTATTGTGACCAGTAGGCAGCAACCCTGAGGAGAAGGCCAACAGCATCACAGAGATGAGGCCCACACAACATCAAGCCTCTGAGCAAGACGGTCGCTGCCCAGGTCTGCTGTAGTGATGGGTGGGAGGAAATTTTATTTCTGTTACATGAAGCCCCATCCCATTCCTGGTGGACAGACATGGGTAGCTTATAGACCAACACTGGCAGTGTGCCCAAGGATGAATTTTCTGGCCACCATCTCCCAAGTTCAGACTGGACACCAGAGGGGAGGACGCACATTTGGTTATAAGTTGTGATGCTGCCTTTAAAATATACACTCTCACCTGACCTGGAGGTGAAGCACAAGCATTTCACCTACCTCCATATCTCCACGAACAGAGGCCTCATGTTGCTTCTGAAACCCATCTTGGGAAGAATGGGTGCCTCCCTCATCCTCAGCTGGGCCAGCACATGAGCCCAGTATGGAGAGAAGGAAGAAAAATGATAATCGGAGTCCACTTTAATGGCCATTTATGTTTAACGCAATTCACAGAAACAAGGTGGAAAAAAGGAGGGAAGTAAATGCTGCTATTTTCTTTTTTTTTTTTTTTTTTTTTTTTTTTTTTTTTTTTTTTGAGACGGAGTCTCGCTCTGTCACCCAGGCTGGAGTGCAGTGGCGCGATCTCACTACAAGCTCCGCCTCCCGGGTTCACGCCATTCTCCTGCCTCAGCCTCCCGAGTAGCTGGGACTACAGGCGCCCACAACCGCGCCCGGCTAATTTTTTGTATTTTTAGTAGAGACGGGGTTTCACCGTGGTCTCGATCTGCTGATCTTGTGATCCGCCCGCCTCGGCCTCCCAAAGCGCTGGGATTACAGGCGTGAGCCACCGCACCCGGCCCAATGCTGCTATTTTCTAATATGGTTAGAATTTTTAACAGAGAAAAGAGCTTCTGACTCCTCTGTCCTACAGTCTTGTGGACACCAGGGTTAAGGGCAGACCCTGTGGGCAGATCCTAGTGACAGCAGTTGCTCCTGCCTTTCACCACACCCCGAGGACAGTAGTGAGTCCCAGGGAGTGAGGGCAGCTGTTAGAAGCCGCTGGAGCTAGCATTGCCACCTGCAAGGCCTCTGCGAGCCGGTACCTCACCCCAGGGGTGGCCCCCACCTCAAACTCTGAGTGCAGGGATGGGTGACGATTGTGGTTACTGGCCTTTGGTGATGATGTGTCCTTTACCAAAGCCAGAACTGCCACCCTAATTGGAGAGCTGCACACCTATGTCCAACGGCCACAGGGAGAGAGGAAAGGGGCCAATCCTGGCCAAGGATACCTGTTGCAAGGCCGCCAGAAGCAAGCCCTTGTGTCGGAAGGGCCCAAGCCAATCACTGCAGACGGGCAGACTGGTCGTGGACAGCTCCACTTGCTAGAGGGAGCTCATGGTCACTGTAGCCCGAGCAAAGTCAGCAAGAAGGTGGGCAGTGGCCTCAGGGGACAACCAGACCATGGAGGTGTGCCGGGGTGGGGGAAAAATGGGATAGGCTCGGCCCCCATCACCCCTTTTCCTCCCTCCCTCTCCCTATTCCCTTCTTTCTCTCTCTCCACACTCTCTCGTTTTTGTCCTCGTCTGTGAAGTTTTCCAAGAACTCTATGCACTTCAGTGTTTTCCATACTCAGACCCCATGTTCCTGACCCATCATGGCACAACCGTGAGGCCCCACCATTACTGCCTCACCTGCCTGCATTTGCGATCCAGGACACTGAATCAAAAGGAACCTCTGTGCCAGGCACGGTGGCTCATGCCTGTAATCCCAGCACTTTGGGAGGCTGAGGCAGGTGGAGCACCTGAGGTCAGGATTTCAAGACCAGCCTCACCAACATGGTGAAACTCTGTCTCCACAAAATTAGCTGGGTGTGGTGGCGGGTGCCTGTAGTCTCAGCTACTCGGGAGGCTGAGGCAGGAGAATCGCTTGAGCCCAGGAGGTGGAGGTTGCAGTGACCAGAGATCGCACCACTGCACTCCAGCCTGGGCGACAGAGCAAGACTCCATCTCAAAATAATAATAATGACAATAATGTAGGAAGTACACACGGCACTGCACCAGAGGCAAACCCTCTGAAGAAGGGCATTTTTGTTATATAACAAATAAACAGATGGACAGAGAAAGACCAGCAGAGCTACAAATGTGCCATGCGCCCCCTGGGGGAACTGGGAAAGGACAGCAAGGACGCAGAGGAGGCAAACCTCATCCCATCACCCAGAGGACACCACTGGTAACATTTCAATGTTTATTTCCTATGTGTCTGCATTTACATCATTGCTGATTATTCAGCTCTGCAGTCTTTTCCAAGTAAGGCTGTAGCGTCAGCTTTGACGGGCTCCACTGTACTTCCTGTAATGCTTGCACATATTCTATCGCATGGAGGTGCCATAATTTATCTTTACTCTGGCATACATCTAAGTTGCCTGCAATTTTTCCTTATTTCATATAATGCTATGGTGAATTATGCATAAAGCTTTTATCTTATTAAAAAATATCTCCCTAGAATGCATTCCCAGAAGCAAAATTATTTGGGTCAAGGAATATAAATATTTTATTTTATTTTATTTTATTTTTTTTTGAGACGGAGTCTCGCTCTGCCGCCCGGGCTGGAGTGCAGTGGCCGAGATCCGGCTCACTGCAAGCTCCGCCTCCCGGGTTCACGCCATTCTCCTGCCTCAGCCTCCCGAGTAGCTGGGACTACAGGCGCCGCCACCTCGCCCGGCTAGTTTTTTGTATTTTTTGGTAGAGACGGGGTTTCACCGTGTTAGCCAGGATGGTCTCGATCTCCTGACCTCGTGATCCGCCCGTCTCGGCCTCCCAAAGTGCTGGGATTACAGGCGCCCGGCCGGAATATAAATATTTTAAAGGCTGTTGATAAATCTTGCAATTTTGTTATCTGGAAAAGTCAAGCCCATTCTTATTCCTATCAGCTGTGTGTGGAAGTGTTTATCCTGTAGCAATTGTGGAAGTTTGGGTATTCTCAGATTTCGAAAAGGGAGTTTTGTTTATGCCATAGGAAGTGAAACACTGTGAATCAGTTTCAATATGCATTTCTGTACTTCTGGGAATTTTCACTTTTCAAATACATAGTAGTCATTTTTATTTCTCTTGATTCACTGTGGCAGAGGCAATACTAAAAAATTATCTAGTTATATTCTGGGGCATACAACTAAACTATGTTTCTTGGCCCCATGCTGCTGGGTGTGATAACATGGATTTCTCACCACCTGAATGTGAGAAGAAGTGTCCTGCTTCTAGGTGAAAATACCCTCCATTCCTGGGACTTGAGTGCCAAGCAGGAGAGCCCTCCTACCCACATCAGACGTAAGTGAGGGTGAAATAAACCTTATCGTATTAGTCATCAAGATGTGGTTTATTTGATATTGTAGCAGAGCCTGGCCTCTTTCGCCAAAATAGTTACCATTTAAGTTATCACTCCTGCTGTGTAATAAGTTAACCTAAAACTTAGTGGTTTAAAAAACAATCATTTACTATCACTAGCAATTTCTACGGGCCAAGAAATCAAGAGACACTCAACAGGATGGTTCTTTCTCTGGGTCTCTCATGAGACTGCAGTCAGGTGCTGGCCAGAGCTGTGGTCTCATCTGAATGCTTGGCTGGGACAGCAGATCCACTTTCAAGGTGACTCACTCACACATGGCAAGTTGGTATCAGCTGCTGACTGGGGGCCGAGCTCCTCTCCACAAGGGATTGGTTCTCCTCAGGGCTGCTTTGTCCTCATGCCATGGTGACTGGCTTCCCCCAAAATGAGCAGTCCAGAAGGAAAAGTCTGAAGCCACAATGTGCTTTATGACCCAGCCTCAGATGTCACACACCATCTACCTCTGCTGGAATTTATTGGCCACAGGCACTCTCCCTGATTTACTGGGAAGGGAGACTACACTGGTTATGAATATGGAAGCAAGGATCATTGGGGGCCATCTTGAGGCTGGCAATTAATTCTTAAATCATTCAAGTATGTGTGCAGAGATTTACATACCAGAGAGGATGGTCATTATAGCGTTGTTTTCAGAAGAATAAAAGAAGGATGCCAGGCACAGTGGCTCACACCTGTAATCCCGGCACTTTGGGAGGCTGAGGCAGGTGGATCACCTGAAGTCAAGAGTTCGAGGCCAGCATGGTGAAACCCCGTCTCTACTAGAAATACAAAATTAGCCGGGTGTGGTGGCACATGCCTGTATCCCAGCTACTTGGGAGGCTGAGGCAGGAGAATCGCTTGAACCCAGGAGGTGGAGGTTGCAGTGAGCTGCGATCGTGCCATTGCACTCCAGCTTGGGTGACAAGAGTGAAACTCTGTCTCAGTAAGTAAGTAAATAAATAAATAAATAAATAAAGGAAAAGATAAATGTCCATTGGGTTGAATAAATCATGATACGACCACAAAATAGAACTGCAAGCAGTCACATGTTGCAGAAGAATTTTTATGACATAAAAAGATGTAGTCGTAGATATAACTGAGTGGCAAAATAATATGTACAGTGATTCTGATTGGTAAAGAGTGTCTTTATTTTAAAAAGCATAGGAAAAGTGTGAAAGGGTATATACCTGGGATATTTTGGTCATCAATCAGCAAGTGTCCACACCCCTCACCTCCACTGTGATGGTTGGCTATCTGGCAGCCTTCGTGTACTATGAGGCTACTTTGAGGATGGAAGTTATATACTTTGCAAAACAGAAAAGAAAGATCCCCAGTAACATTATGGGGGCCAGGCATGGTGGCTCACGCCTGTAATCCCAGCACTTTGGGTGGCCCAGGAGGGCAAATCACTTGAGGTCAGGAGTTCGAGACCAGCCTCGCCAACAGGGTGAAACTCCCTGTCTACTAAAAATACAAAAATTAGCCAGGCATGGTAGTGGGCACCTGTAATCCCAGCTACTCAGGAGGCTGAAGCAAGAGAATCGCTTGAACCCAGGAGGCAGAGGTTGCAGTGAGCTGAGACTGCCTCACTGCACTCCAGCCTGGGAGACAGAGCAAGACTCAGTCTCAAAAAATGAAAACAAAAGAAACAGGCCAGGCACGGTGGCTCAGGCCTGTAACCCCAGCACCATGGAAGGCCGAGGTGGGTGGATCACCTGAGGTCAGGAGGTCGAGACCATCCTGGCCAACATGATGAAAACCTGTCTCTACTAAAAATACAAAAAAATTTAGCTGGGTGGGGCAGCAGGCGCCTGTAATCCCAACTACTTGAGAGGCTGAGGCAGGAGAATCACATGAACCCGGGAGGCAGAGGTTGTAGTAAGCGGAGATTGCGCCATTACACTCCAGCCTGAGCGAAACCCCATCTCAAAAAAAAAAAAAAAAAATATATATATATATATATATATATATATATATATATATATATATATATATATATGGGGGTACCATGCTGACCTTAGATTGCCTATCTCCAGGCTTTTTTCATGTGAGAGACAAACACATCCTAATTAGTGAAAGCTTTGAATCTTCAATCTCTGTACTAGCAACAGGACTGCTTCTTACCTCTCTAAAACTTTACTATCATTGTTTCTTTTAGCATAGTACAATGAGAGAAATTATTTATAGGTGTCAAGCGGGGCTTAATTCTTTTTCAGTCTGGGTATTTTGAGAGTCATTACAGGCAGAAGAAATAACACAAGCAACGATGTACAAGCTGGGAAAGACAGGTATTTTCAGGGACACATCCGTCACTTCTGGAGTGTTTGCCTGTCTGCTCTTGCCTTACTAAGAGAAAGAAGGTGAAGTCATACTGTGGAGACCCTTGCTGTCAGGTGAGACATGAATTCCATTCCCATCATGGAGAACCATGGAGGCAGACTGTTCCAGTGGAGACAACCTACGTTTCCATCTCCCTCCCTCTCTCTCTCTCTCATTTTTTCCATCCCTCCCTCTGTCTGTCGCCATCTGTCTCCCTTCCTCCTTCTCCCCCAAGTCTTCCCCTTTCCCCTCCCTGCCTCTCTCCCTCCAGTTGCAGCAGGACCGTTCTCAGAGAGCGCCCTGTCAGGGACAGAACAACTCGCTGGGGAACATGGATGGGTCCACAGCTTGGAGAAGTAGTTGGAAAGCCGACACCCTCCACAGCAGGCGAGCCCAGCCCTGCTGGCGCTCTGTGAAAGGCTATTTCTGTGTTTCCTGTGTTCAGACGGAGACATGCCATCCCCGCCTGATAAATGCCCCTTTGTGCTGGAAGGGTTCTCACCAACCCATGAGATGCTCTCAGCCAGACCCAACTGCACGTGGCCCTGAGCTCTGCCCAGCAACAGGCCTGTTGGGGCTGGGACCCCTGCCAGCCTAGACGCCATCAGAGCCAGAGACAGGAAATGTGGCATTCTGGGGAGCCGCCCTGGAGGCTGTGTGGCTTCTGCACAGCACAGGCAACATCCACAGGCGGGACAGGCAGCCAGGCCACAGTGAGGCCCGGGTCACATGCAGAGGCCTGGCTCATGGCCAGACCTGCCTTAAATGTGGAGCTGGGAACTGAAGGGTCTGGCGACTCTGCTCCTTGTGATCCACTTCCTGAGCAGCAGTGGCCATAGGAGAGTCCCTGTGGTCATCCGGCCCCACCCACCCCATGCCTGGCCATGAGGACACACCTCACATCCTGCCTGATCTGCGTGTGTGTGTGTGTGTGTGTGTGTGTGTGGGGACAGAGTCTCGCTCTGTCACCCAGGCTGGAGTACAGTGGTGCGATCTCAGCTCACTGCAACCTCTGCCTCCTGGGTTCAAGCTATTCTCCCGTCTCAGTCCCCCGAGTACCTGGGATTATAGGCACCTGCCACCACGCCCAGCTAATTTTTGTATTTTTAGTAGAGACAGGGTTTTACCATGTTGGCCAGGCTGGTCTTGAACTCCTGACCTTAGGTGATCCGCCCTCCTTGACCTCCCAAAGTGCTGGGATTATAGGCATGAGCCACTGTGCCCGGCCCCTACCTGCCCTTGACAGGAACCAGGGGGTCCCAGGGGCCGTCCCCTGCACAGTGCCATTTCCCTGGCAGCCCACCGTCCCCAGAACTTCACGTCCACTTTCTTGGACTAGCATATTTCAACTTCCAAATTTTTCCTATAGACTTCGGTTAAAAGGAAGGAATTGAACCAGAGGTTCGCCGCCAAAGCAAGATTCCAGGGAAATTTGGAAGGAGAAGCAGCTGTGGAAACCAGCGTTTTTAGACCGTGAGGCACAGATGGCCTTCAGATGAGGCCAGCAGTGGCTGGGGCAGAGGGCAGAGGACAGAGAACGAAGGGCTCAGTGAAAGTTAAGCCCACTGCTTGCCATCTGCAGTTACATTCTCTGCAAATAAGGTCATCTGGGACCCCTGCTTTTCAAGGTTATTGTCTCAGATGACATATCTTTTTTTTTTTTTTTTCTTTTTTGAGACAGGGTCTCACTCTGTCACCCAGGCTGGAGTGTAGTGGTGAAATCTCCACACATTGCAACCTCCAACCCCTAGTTTAGGCAATCCTCCTGCCTCAGCCTCCCGAGTAGCTGGGATTACAGGCATGCACCACCACACCAGCTAATTTTTGTATTTTTAGTAGAGATAGGGTGTTGTCATGTTGGCCAGGCTGGTCTCAAACTCCTGACCTCAAGTGATCCACCTGCCTCGGCCTCCCAAAGTGGTGGGATTACAGGTGTGAGCTACCATACCTAGCCCCTGATGACATATCCTTGACCAAAATGAAGGCGACACTCGCTTTCCTGCTGGCCTGAATGTGCTCACCAACCCTCTACTTGACCCAGTGAGGACATCCCCATCCTGACCACAATGATCCCAACTAGCATGAAAACATGTGGGCCTGGCTCTCTCGGGCTTGGGACAGAGTCCTCTTTAGGCCTCGTCCCTTCACGGGTTTATGCAAGGAAAATAACTAAAAGTGGCATGTTTACAGTATGTTTGTTTCCAACATGCCACACTGATGACTCCTGACTTTTCCACAGTGGGGGAACACCTGCCTCATGCTGAGGGACAGTGTGAGGGTTTGTGGGAGGCACTGCGCCCCAGGCTTACAGGGGGCAGTCGCTCAGAAGCAGGCCCTCCCCTACCTGTGCCCCTGCATCAATCCTCAGCCTGGCCCACATCCCCGCCTCAGGACTTCCAGGGACAGCCGTGCCCATTGGCTTGGAGTAGGGTTCCTGGTCCAGCAGCATCAGCCCCTTGGGACTCGGCCCAGTGAGCTCTGCTCTCCTGGGGTTCTGATGCACGTCCAAGTTTGAAAACCGCGGGCCCAACCAGAAACAGGACCAGATGAGCCCCTCTAGGCCGGGAGTGATGGTGTTCTACTGCTGTGAGCTCGTGCTCAGAAGTTGCAGGCTGACCTCTGTGCCGTCCCTGCCGCAGCACAGGGAGGGAGTGGGGACCGGAGGCTTCCACAGCCTGAGCCTGAAGCCCCCGCCCCACAGCGGACTCTTGTGACATTCACAGAGGTCTCCATCAAGGAAGCTAGGGGCAGCCTTGGGCCTGAGGTGGGCTGAAATTCCCTAGGCAGGACAGGAAAGGGCTTTGCCTTGGCTGCAAGGTAGCTCCTGGCACCCAGCCAAACGAGGCAGAGGGTGCAGTGTGGACTCAGGCAATCTGGGTTTGAATCTCAGCTCTCAGAGCCCCAGTTTCCCCATCTGTAGAAAGGACACAACCCCATAATGAGATCATGCACACCACACCTGGGCTACAGTGTGCTCAGCAGCGACTGCTATTGAGACCCACCCAATAGTCTCACAGACGGGCTTTCTTTTCTCTTCTATACATACATATATATATATATATATTTTTTTTTTTTTTTTTTTTTTTTTTCTTGAGATGGACTCTGCCTTTGTTGCCCAGGCTGGAGTGTGATGGTGAGTTCTTGGCCCACTGCAACCTCTGCCTCCCAGGTTCAAGTGATTTTACTGCCTCAACCTCCCAAGTAGCTGGGACTACAGGCGCCTGCCACCACACCTGGCTAATTTTGTATTTTTAGTACAGATGGGGTTTCTCCATGTTGGTCAGGCTGGTCTCAAACTCCTGACCTCAGGTGATCTGCCCACCTCGGCCTCCCAAAGTGCTGGGATTACAGGCATGAGCCACCACGCCCAGCCCCATTTTAATTTTTTTTGTACAGACAGGGTTTTGCCATGTTGTCCAGGCCGGTCTTGAACTCCTGACTTCAAGTGATCCACCTGCCTCAGCCTCCCAAAGTACTGGGATTACAGGTGTGAGCCACTGCCCCCAACCTTCCTTTTTTTTTTTCTTTTTTTTTTTTAATAAATCACCACAACCAGACAATGAGATGCCTGACCCGGATTCACCATGACCCTTTCTTGCCCTTCTCCAGTTCCTGTTTTCTTACACATTGTTACGTTTTTTCCCTGCTCTGTAGACCCCTAGTTGTAGTCAGTCAGGGAGATGGATTTGAGACTGAGCTCCCATCTCCTCAGTTACAGCACCTGATTAAAGCTTCTTCCTTGGCAGTACTTGTCTCAGTGACTAGCTTTGTGCGCGGTGAGAAGCTGGACCTAGACAGAACCCTGGTGTTTTGGTAACATTTCCATACTCAGCCTCTCAGTGGTGGTGGTATCATCACTCTTTCAATTTATTTATTTATTTTATATTTTTTTGAGACGGAGCCTCGCTCTGTCGCCAGGCTAGAGTGTACTGGTGCAATCTCAGCTCACTGCAACCTCCGCCTCCCGGGTTCAAGGGATTATCCTGCCTCAGCCTCCCAAGTAGCTGGGATTACAGGCACCCACCAGTATGCCCAGCTAATTTTTTTTTTTTTTTTTTTTTTTTTTTTTTTTTTTTGAGGCGGAGTTTCGCTCTGTCTCCCAGGCTGGAGTGCAGTGGCCGGATCTCAGCTCACTGCAAGCTCCGCCTCCCGGGTTTACGCCATTCTCCTGCCTCAGCCTCCCGAGTAGCTGGGACTACAGGCGCCCGCCACCTCGCCCGGCTAGTTTTTTTTGTATTTTTTAGTAGAGACGGGGTTTCACCATGTTAGCCAGGATGGTCTCCATCTCCTGACCTCGTGATCCGCCCGTCTCGGCCTCCCAAAGTGCTGGGATTACAGGCTTGAGCCACCGCGCCCGGCCTAATTTTTGTTTTTAATAGAGACAGGGTTTCGCCATGTTGGCCAGGCTGGTCTCCAACTCCTGACCTCAAGTGATTCACCTACCTCAGCCTCCCAAAGTGCTGGGATTACAGGTGTGAGCCACCATGCCCGGCCCTCAAATTTTTTAGGAAAACAGCCATAACTCATAGCTCTGGACACCCCAACAGCCTGGAACGGGTGGGAAAATGTGTGGGAGGCTGTTGGGTGCTAACAGACGGAAACGGCTACTGTTCAGCCCTCTGAACCTCCTGGGGCATGGGGTGTCCGTGGAGGGGGCTGAGGGTGGGAAGGGGAAGCCTGTGGGCCCCAGTGGACCTAGTGAGGGGGCATGTGTGTGCAGAGAGGATGCCCTCAGGGGAATCTGGGGGTTTATTGGAGGAGGTGCCCCAGACTTGGAGAAGGGGGACTTTGGTCCCCGGCAGAGGAGGCAGGAGAGATGGGGCCTGCTGGCTGGGTGCACTAGCCCCACCACCATCCGATGCGAGCTCACATTGGCCCGTTAATGGCTGTGCACTGAGCCCTGGGCCAGGCACTGAGCTTTGAGACCCAGTTGACTAAAGAGATGTTACCTAATTGTAGCCCCAGGGTTGGGCTTTCAGCCCAGCTGGCTCCCTGGATGGGCCAAGGCCGGCGGATGAGGCTGAGCTCGGAGCTCGGAGCTCGGCCTGGGCTCTTGGGAGAGGAAGGGGGAGGTACCCATGCTGAATCTGATTCGCCGGTGGATGTCTGTTCGCCAAACCACAGATCACCTGCCCCGCCAGAGGCCCATCCTTGCTCCCATGCTCTCTGGCCCCGTGGCTTTGTGGCCTGAGTCAGCGGTCGATGTCAGGACCAAGAATAAGAAGCCTGGGCGGCCCCTGTCATTAGTGGTTTGCTGGGAATGGGCTGGGCCGAGCAGGCTGGACAGAGGGACGCCTGGGAACTGTGCCTGGAGGCTGGACAAAGAGAACGTGGCCAGGCCATGCCCCGGGCAACCACCTGGGTGGTGGGCAGCC
Source organism: Macaca thibetana thibetana (assembly GCF_024542745.1). NCBI lineage: Eukaryota > Metazoa > Chordata > Mammalia > Primates > Cercopithecidae > Macaca > Macaca thibetana. The sequence goes on along the minus strand of NC_065592.1, from coordinate 105,097,307 downwards.
TGTCGGCGGCACCTGGGGGCTTTGAAGTGGATTTCCCTCCCTCTGGGTCCACTGCCACTGAGATGCTAGCCTTTTGGGGAGAAGGGCAGACAACACTCACACAAGCACCGGCACTGAGCCAGGTGTAGACAGGTGTTCCGCACTCAGGTGACGAAGGGAAGGAGCCAGTCACGTGGCGATCTGGCGCAGGATATTCAGGTGGAGGAAATGGGGAGGACAAACACCCTGAGGTAGAGAAAAGTCGACAGAACAAAAGAAGGGGATGGCCAGTGTGGAGCGGGCGAGGGGAGGGCAGGGGGTCAGGCAATGTGGGGGCTCAGTATGCAGGGGCCACGAGTAAGGATGGTCATGGGGAGCCTTCAGGGAGATTTAAGCTGGTCAGTGACATAATGTAATTCACTTTTGCAAAGTAGGATTGACATCAGCTCTATCAGAAAAAAACCAAATTACAGCAGCCGCTGAACAGGATAGTTGTTTGTTTTTTTGTTTTGTTTTGTTTTGTTTTTGTTTGTTTGTTTGTTTTGAGACGGAGTCTCGCTGTGTCACCCAGGCTGGAGTGCAGTGGCGCGATCTCGGCTCACTGCAAGCTCCGCCTCCCGGGTTTACGCCATTCTCCCGCCTCAGCCTCTGAGTAGCTGGGACTACAGGCGCCCGCCACCACGTCCGGCTAATTTTTTTTTTTTTTTTTTTTTTTTTGTATTTTTAGTAGAGACGGGGTTTCACCATATTAGCCAGGATGGTCTCGATCTCCTGACCTCGTGATCCACCCGCCTCGGCCTCCCAAAGTGCTGGGATTACAGGCTTGAGCCACCGCGCCCGGCCTGTTTTGTTTTGTTTTTGTCCTTACTTACACTTAAGAAGTCTGGAAGTGGGCAGCCCAGGGAGGCCTGTGCTGCAGGCTTTGTGGATGCAGGTTGTTTCTGTCTTCGGCTCCACTATTTGAGGCTCCCACAGCCAAGGTCTCCTCATGGTCCAACATGGCTATTGGAACTCCAGCCATTACATCCACTTTCCAGCCAGCAGGATAGAGGAAGTAATAAAGAATGGCACACGCCTTCTGTTTAGGATCCCTTCCCCGAGGTTGCACACGCACTTTCATTTCCAGATGTAGCCATAAGGGTATCTCTAGCTGCAGGGGAGACGGAAACGAAGCTCTGATTCTGAGAAGCCACTGGTGCAGCTGAAAGTCAGCAGCCTGGGACTGAGGGGGAAGAAGAGAGCACATAGTGGGGGATGGCTACTCTCCCTGCCACTTTGCTGTGGCAGCTGGGGACAAGAGCTTTGCTGGGCACAGATGTCCATAAATGCAAAGTGGCATCAGCCCCAGCCTGGCCCCTGGGAGCCCCAGTGGGAGAGACGGAAGCACAAACAGGCAGGAACAGAGCAGTGTGTCAGGGCGCAGCAGAGGAAGCGGGGCCAGCCTCCAGCTCCTGCCTGTTCTCTGCCCGCGGTGCGGCTGGACCCCTCCACATCTCCTGGCCTGGCCTCGCTTGCTCTGTAGACGAAGCATCCCACTCCCGAATGCAGATGGCCATTATCCACTTAGCTACTCCCTAGTGGTGGACATCCACTTTGTTTCTGCTGTTATGTGGCCTTCTAGGGCCAGCTGTGCCTCGCTGTGCAGCCTGAACACATTGCTCCTCTGTGGTGGACAGCATGAGAGGCTGTCATACCTGCGTGGTGCTCATCTCCTGTCACCTAGCCCCTTATCATCCTTGACCTGGCTGTGCCTCCCCTCCCACTGGACCCTGCCTGGTGACCTTGGTGAGTCCCTTGGCTCTCCGAGTCTCTGCCATCCCGTCTTTAGTGTGGGGATGATGGCATGGCCACATCCAGTCCTTGCAGGCCTGGGCTTCCTTCCTCTGTCCTTCTGGAAATGGGGTGGCTATGCCACCCTCCCGCCTCCCTTACCTCCCTGCTCTGTCCGCTGACCTGGTGGGAGCTGTGGTCCCTGGGGACCGCCTGATAGCAACGCAGACTCTGGGCCCACCCTGATGCCAGGTAACGGCTCCCTCAGGTGGGTGGGGAGTGGATGGGCCACGCCTGGTGCTGGCAACACCACAGGCTTCCAGGGAGTTGCCACTGCCCTGGGCCAACTGCCGGTCCCGTCCTCATCCCGCTCACGTTAGCAAGAGCATGTGCAGGCGGGCAGGCGGGCATGCAGAACTGGGTCGCCTCGGGCATGCCACGCCACCTTGCCAAACTCGCTTTCTCCCTTGCTGATGTGGAAATGGCATCCCGGCCTGCAAGCCTCTCCGAAGTGGAGGCGGCCGGGGCTGGCTGCTTCTGAAGGCTTTCTGTGGGTAAAAACATGGTCCGTCTGACCCACTGACCTTTCAACAGCTTGGTGCTTTCACCACATGTTATCCAGGTCCAAGAGACACAACTGTACTCCCCACAGCAGGCGGTGGGGGGGCGCTCAGACCGTGCTCAGTCCCAGCTCCTAGGACAGTGGGTGAGTGAGAGGCCCAGGCCTCCGGTGTGCCTGTCCTCTGCCCCACTGGGGTCTCGTTCTTGGTCAGCGGGATGGAGTCACCTGCTTGAGGTGGCACTGTGAGGAGTGGGCTGAGGTGACGCCTCCATGGTCCTCACATACCATCTTGCCATATACCCACTTTACATGCGATGAAGCGCACCCCAAGCCAGAAGGGGCAGATCTGAACTCAACACAACACCAGCCCCAGAAGAATCCACCAGTCTTTGACGGGGGAGAGGGATGCACCACGCCTCCCTGGGCACCAGACAGGCATCCCAAAATACCCTGTGGGCTGCTCCGCAGAGGCCTGGGGCCCTCGTGCATATACAGTGTTTGTGTGAGCACACCCACCCACACATGGGCCTGCTCTGCCGGAGCACCTGCCAACCCGTTCCTCCCAGCCACAGCCCTCCTCTGTGTCTCTCATGGGGACGTGTCCCTCAGCTCAGGGTCAGCATCTAGAAACTGGTCTTGGACAGGCCATGCACTCATGGTCTCCAGGAGAACTTGAAAGTAGGTGGATGGGCCGGGCGCAGTGGTTCACGCCTGTAATCCGAGGACTTTGGAAGCCTGAGGTGGGCAGATCACGAGGTCAGGAGACGGAGATCATCCTGGCCAACATGGTGAAACCCCGTCTCTGCTAAAAATACAAAAAATTAGCTGGGTGTGGTGGCACGTGCCTGTAGTCCCAGCTACTTGGGAGGCTGAGGCAAGAGAATCATTGAACCTGGCAGGCAGAGGTTGCAGTGAGCTGAGATCACGCCACTGCACTCCAGCCTGAGCAATAGAGCGAGACTCCATCTCAAAAAAAAAAAAAAAAAAAAAAAAAAAAAAAAAGGTAGATGGAGGGGACACGGGGGACACTGTGCCTTTAAGACTTGTCCTGGGTTGGATCCAGCAGAGAACAGTTGGGTAAACAGCATTGAGCACAGTGGGGAAAACAGACACTACATACGCAAATGAGGATGACGGAGCAGACACGGGAACTCCGGGAACTCCGGGAACTCCAGCGCTGCAGCCTGCCTGAGCCCTGACACCCACACGTCCTCCCAGCAGCCCCAGGAGCTGAGGAAACTGAGGCTGGGAGAGGGTCGGATGGCCAGCACAGAGCAGGTTTACAAACCCTGAGGCTGATTTCCCAATGTCACTGGCGCTGCGACCCTCCCAGCTTCCTCTTAGAAGGTGGGAATGTGGCCGGGCACGGTGGCTCACGCCTGTAATCCCAGCAACTTAGGAGGCCGAGGTGGGCAGATCACCTGAGGTCAGGAGTTTGAGATCAGCCTGGCCAACATGGTGAAACTCTGTCTCTACTAAAAACACAAAAATTAGCCAGGTGTGGTGGTGCCACACCCGTAGTCCCAGCTACTCAGGAGACTGAGGCAGGAGGATGACTTGAACCTGCAAGGTGGATGTTGCAGTGAGCCAAGATCGCACCACTGCACTCCAGCCTGGCGACAGAGCGAGATTCCATCTAAAAAAACAAACAACAACAAAAACAAACAAATAAACAAACAAAAAACAGCGGGAATGGTGAAGCACACTGAGGAGCTGCCGCATGGCCCGAAGGAAGGAATACTCTCAGGATGGGGTCTCCGCCCATCAACCCCTCCCACCAACCCCTCCCGCCAACCCCTCCCACCTCAGGGCCTCTCCACCCGCCCTTGGCCTTCCAAGGTCTCAGGGCTCGTTCCCAGGGCCCTTTCTGGCTGTGCCGTATTTTCTCTGTGGTCCCCCACCTCCTGCCCCTCCAGGAATTGAGCCCTCATGGGCCGGTACTCTCCCCAGAATAGCAATTTGTCCCATCCTGTGAGACACCTTTTTTTTTTTTTTTTTTTTGAGAGGGAGTCTCGCTCTGTCGCCCAGGCTGGAGTGCAGTGGCGTGATCTCAGCTCACTGCAAGCTCCGCCTCCCAGGTTTACACCATTCTCCTGCCTCAGCCTCCCGAGTAGCTGGGACTACAGGTGCCCGCCACTGCACCCAGCTAATTTTTTGTATTTTTTAGTAGAGATGGGGTTTCACCAGGTTAGCCAGGATGGTCTCGATCTCCTGACCTTGTGATCCACCCGTCTCGGCCTCCCAAAGTGCTGGGATTACAGTTTTGAGCCACAAGATACTTTTTTGTGTGGATGGTGCTGGATTTCCAGCTGCTGGTGAACACTCAGGTGTGCCAACAGTATCCTGATTATGCATGAACAACAGCAACTATCCCCATTGTGGGTCATGATGCCAGACCCAGTCCTGCAGATCCCCTCTGAGGCAGAGCTGGGGCAGTGACAGCCTGAGCCTCAGTTTCTCTGCTGTGAAGTGGGCCAACAACAGCTCCTCCTTCATGGGATGACCCCATTGGGAGGAGCCAGACAAGCGCAATCCTGCTGCCCTGCCCATGCCCATACACTCCTACCTCCTGTCCCGCTGGTGGCCTGGTCGAACGGAGCCTGGGGTCTGAGCTGGCCTTCCTTCCTCTGCCCTTCTGGAAATAGGGTGGCCATGCTGCTGCATGCTGACTATGCTGTGGTCAGGATGAACTCCCCTGGCCTCCCAGGGTGGCCCTCACATGCTGTCAACTCCAGGTGGGCACAGTGCTGAGAAATGAACAGATGGAGAAACAAAGGCCAAGCAACCACTTCAATCATACAACAGGTGGAGACCTGCTTGGCATCTGGCCAGGGTTCTGGGCACTGTGATGCCCCCAGCCCACCTCCTGCCACAGGTGGCACAGATGTGCCCAAGTCAGGAGCAAGGCCTGGACAGGGTGGAGTGGAAGATCCTTTTTTTCCTGAAAAGTTGCTCATGGTGACTTGCATTTTCCCCACTTACAAAACTCACCCCCTCCCCCAGCAAGGACGAGGCAGGGGTCAGGGGGAGAATGGGAGCCCTACACAGGTGAGGCAGGCACAGGGTTCCAACGCTGGCTGGGTGGCCACCTGTGCAGCCTGAGGGCCGAGCAGACCTCACCTTAGGGAGCGTCCAATGAGGCAGGGGACAGTGCAGGCAAGCTGTGGCCTAGAGGACAGCACAGCCTCCTCAGGAGTTCTGAGGAGGGGCTCCGGTGCTGAGGGCTCCCTCCTGGGCTCTCCCCAACTGTGCCTCAGTTTCCTCCCCTGTCAGGTTGGGGGGGATGCCCACTTTCCAGGGCTGACAGTAAAATAAGAACTGACGCAGCTGTCTGTGTGCCTCTTGTTCATTGTCGGACCCCATCGGTGCCACAGGAGCAGGCTTCCACTTACAGGAAGAAACTCCAGACTGGGCTGGGCTCCAGGCTGCCCTGAGGATTTGCATGGTGATCTCGCACACTGCTACCTAACCTCTCTCTGCTCTTGTTTCTTTACAGGCAGGGAGAAGGGATCATGCTCACATGGCCTTGACCAAACCCCAGGCTTATGCTGTAGCAGGACGCGCCGCAGACAAAACTCCTCAGACACTGAGTTAAAGAAGGAAGGGGTTTATTTGGCCGGGGGCATCGGCAAGACTCCTGTTTCAAGAGCCCAGCTCCCCGAGTGAGCAATTCCTGCCCCTTTTAAGGGCTCATAACTCTAAGGGGGTGCACATGAGAGGGTCGTGATTGATTGAGCCAACAGTGGGTATGTGACTGGGGGTTACATGCACCAGTAATTAGATGGGAACACAACAGGATAGGGATTTTCACAGTGCATTTCTATACAATGTCTGTAATCTATAGATAACATAACCTATTAGGTCTGGGGTCAATCTTTAACTACCAGGCCCAGGGTGGTGCCGGGCTGTCTGCCTGTGGATTTCATTTCTGCCTTTTAGTTTTTACTTTTTCTTTCTTTGGAGGCAGAAATTGGGCATAAGACAATATGAGGGGTGGTCTCCTCCTTTAATGCTAATAGCACCAAAAGGGAAGCTGATGCAGAGAGGTTAAGCCACCTGCCTGAGCCCACATAACTACTGGTGGCAGTTCTGGGATGTAGAGTCCTGCCAGGGTGACCCCCATCTGACCTCCCCAGGGAGTTTGGGGGGTCAAGAGTCCACTCACTGTTTTGGAGGCTTTAGTGGAGGCACCAGCAGACATGGTGAGAGAATGCACGCCTTGGGTGGGTCCTGGAGGGGGGGGGGGCTATGAAGCAGTGGGATCTGGGAGTGAGGCCAAGGCCAGAAGTAAAAGACACTGTTGCGGGAAGTCAGGGACCCCAAACAGAGGGACTGGCTGAAGCCATGGCAGAAGATCATAAATTGTGAAGATTTCATGCACATTTATTAGTTCCCCAAATTAATACTTTTATAATTTCTTACGGCTGTCTTTACTGCAATCTCTGAACATAAATTGTGAAGATTTCATGGACGTTTATCACTTCCCCAATCAATACTCTTGTGATTTCCTATGCCTGTCTTTACTTTAATCTCTTAATCCCATCTTCAAAAGCTGAGGATGTATGTCACCTCAGGACCCTGTGATGATTGCATTAACTGCACAAATTGTTTGAACAATATGAAATCTGGGCACCTTGAAAAAAGAACAGGACAACAGCGATGTTTAGGGAACAAGGGAGATAACCATTAGGTCTGGCTGCCTGAGAGCCGGGAGGAACAGAGCCATATTTCTCTTCTTTTAAAAGCAAATAGGAGAAATATTGCTGAATTCTTTTTCTAAGCAAGGAACAGCCCTGAGAAAGAGAATGTGTTCCTAGGGGTAGGTCTCTAAAATGGCCACTCTGGGAATGTCTGTCTTTTACGGTTGCAGATAAGGGATGAAATAAGCCCCGGTCTTCCATAGTACTCCCAGGCCTATTAGGACCAGGAAATTCCCGCCTAGTAAATTTTGGTCAGACCAGTTGTCTGCTGTCAAACCCTGTCTCCTGAAAAGATGTTATCAATGACAATGCGTGCCCTAAACTTCATTAGCAATTTTAATTTTGCCCCTTCCTGTGATCTCGCCCTGCCTCCATTTGCCTTGTGATATTTGTGATCTCTGGGACCTACACTCTATTCGTACACTCCCTCCCCTTTTGAAAATCACTAATAAAAACTTGCTGATTTTGCAGCTTGGTGATGCCTCCCCCAGCACCCAGCTTTAAAATTTCTCTCTTTTGTACTCTTTCCCTTTATTTCTCAGACTGGCTGACACTTAGGAAAATAGAAAAGAACGTACATGAAATAACGTTGAATTATCGGGGGCAGCTTCCCCCGATAGGACACAGCACCCTAGCCTTCACCCCAAGCTCCTGCAGCCCAGTGCCACCAGGGGAAATAATGTCCTCTGCATCTCACCTGGCTTTCCAGCCTGGAAGAGGCTTTACCAGCACGTCCTGGGGAGAAAAGGGCCGATTGAACCAAGGGCTGGAAGGTCCAACACACTTTGCCCAGCCCCTGGTGACTGGCCTGGGCACAGAGTGCCACCCTAGGGCAAGTCAGGCTCCCTCTAGTCCTCTGACACAGAGAGGGCTCCATCATGCAGGAGAGGCTGAGAGCCAAAGCACCTTCATCCCCTTTGTGCCTCCCCCCGCCCCTTCAGGAGTCTGTGCCCTCATAACCCCCATTTCCCAGCAAGAAAGCCTAAGGTCAGGGAGTGGGAAGCTGCATGCCAGCGTGACCCGCAGTCAGGGGAAACCTGGACTCTGACGCTGTTACTAGGGGCGCAGTAGGCGCTGTGCTGGAGCGATCTGCGGTTCTCAGAGCGAACCCCGCCTGGGAAAAACCCAACGTGGGCGCCAGCGGCAACGCCCGCTCGCTTTCATGCAGTTTGCCTGGTGGCCAGGGAAAGGTCTGTTCTTGGCCTCATTTTGTGTATTAAAAGTGTCCGCGACGGAGGTTCAAAGCAAGATGCAGCGCAGGGTCCTCTGGGGCCATCGGCGTCGCGCCCCCTCCCTTGGGGGGTCCCGCGGGAGCGTCTCAGGCTGGAGAGGTTGGAGTCGCCCCGAACCGCTCGCTCTCAGCGGATGGCCTCTAGACCCGGTTCCGCCCTGAGTGGAGGCGGAGTCTGGGGCAGCCGCTGGCTGCGGGGCGGGCCGGGGGCGGGCCGGGGGCGGGCCGGGGGCGGGCACGCAGCTGGAGTCTGAGGTTGAGGCTCGGGCGCGCTCAGGCCCGGATCCTGGTGGCCTGGGCGGCCGCACCATGGACTCGAGGACCGAGGAGTACGAGCTCAACGGCCGCCTGCCGCCGGGCACACCCGGCTCCCCGGACGCCTCGGTAAGACCTTCCTCCCACTGCTGCGTGATCTTGCCCGGCCCTGTCCTTTCCGGGTGCCGCGGCTCCCCGGGCACCTGTGGGCGCCCGGCCGAGTGCGCGCCGCGTTCGCACTGCAGAGTGGTGGGGGACGTCCCGCTCCAGGCCAAGTCCCTCCTGCCCCATCAGGGTCAGAACGATGCCCACGGGAGTTCCAGCCACCCCCGGCAAGTGGGCGGGATGTGGGGGCGTGGGGGCGCAGGGCTGGCTGGCGTCCCCAGCCCTACTGAGCAGCGCCCGCGTTTGGCTGCGCGGCGGAGCGGGCCTGGGCGCAGCTCCTCGGGCTAAGGACTGCCGGCGCCGGGCTTTCCCGACCTCCCCCGACTCCCGCGCGGCCCCCTCTAACTTCAGCCTCGCCGCGCCGGCTCCTCAGCGCACTTTGCCCGGGGGTGGGCGGAGAGGAGTCACAGCCTCCGGGCTCCAGACCAGCGACATGCAGACACTTACGTCACCCCACGCTGACTACACAATCTGATGCGTGCCTTGATGGGGGAACTTGGGGCCCGCTGTGGTCCCTATTCCACTTACCTGCCTTGAGAAATAGAAACGTCACACAACCTTCAGTGTATGTCCCCACAGGCCCTCCAGAGCTTGCCCTGTCCGGCCTAGTAGGACTGTGGGCAGGGGCAGGCCCTGGCAATGGTCTTGCTTCCGAATTCTTCATCCCAGGACTCAGAACTTACTGAGCACCTTGTGTTTGTTGCAAGGTCCTGGCATGGCCCTCTGATGACTTGTTTACTTTGGACATTCTTTCCTTTTCCAACCCCCCAGGGATGGGGGCAGGGAACAGCAGCCTGTGGGTTTTTCCAGGCCTCTCCGTGGCGTGGACCAGACGGGGGCAAAGATGCTCTGCCCGCTTGCTGGTGGACAGTCCTAGGCCGTGCTGTGGGGACAGACCATGTTCAGGGAGGTGGGGCCCCATGAGCCCCGGGATAGGATGGCCCTGGGGCTGCATGGACACTTGTCGCTAGGTTAGAGATGAGGAAACTGAGGGCTGAGAGGAGCTGTCGCACTGTAGGACTTGACCGGTGTGCAGGACCCCAGGGACCTGCCCCTACCCCAATGTGTGAGCACTTTGGAGCAATAGGCAGGGGGCTCCTCTGGCTGTGTGTCCCTGGGAAGTTGCCGCACCTCGCTGGGCCTTTTAGACATGGTCTTATAAAGACAGAACACAGGCTCCCACCTGCCTTCAGGGAAGTGGGGAAAGCAAGTCAGGTAGTAAACAGGGCAGTGGCTTGGAAGCGCCTTGGAAAGGGAGGGATACTACTGCTCCCCCACCCTTGACCTTGCCTGGGCAGTGCCCTCCACTCAGAGCAGTCTCTGCTCACCTCTGCGGGTGGCAGGATGGGCTGTGCCTCCTGAGATGGGTGCATCTCAGGCCCAGAGGAGATTGGGTTGGATTTGTTCCCGGATCACTGTCTTGGCTCTGGGCACCAGAGGGAGGGAAACACAGCCCCGCCCCATCACGCCGCGGTTGGAAAGAACCCAACCCAGACAGGGCAGGAGAGGCCAAGGCAAAGCATGGGGTGCCCTAGGGGCTGGCGGCCCGTTGTGGGGGGCGGGGCATGGTGGTCAGGGAAGGCTTTCTGTGGAGGTGGGGACATTGGCGCTGAGCCCTGGAGGGTGGGGAAGATGGGTGGGCAGATCTGGCTCTCTGAGATGTGTGGAAGGGCATCTAGGCAGAGGGAACAGCAGGAGCAAAGGCTCGGAGGCTGGACCACAAAGCACATGAGGGCTGGGTAGGAGGTGGGGGGATGGGAAGCCAGGCCGATGAGAGGGGCCTTGCAGGCCTGATCACGGTCTGGTGTCCAGGGAGCTGTGGAAGGGCTATGAGCCAGTGTGAGGATGAGCACATTTCCCCTTGAAGGGTAAAAACTTCGAGGGCCACTCTACTCACCGAGCCTGGAGGCCCAGGACCACCCAACACACCTGTTCCTCTTCCCACCCTCAAGACCTTGCTTCTCCGTTTCTTGGGCACATCATGTCAGCACTCTGTGCCTCAGTTTCTCATCTGTGAAATGGGCGTGATTGCAGTACCTGCCGCAGAGGGTGGTGAGGACTCAGTGGCTGATGTACATGAAGTGCTTAGAGCCAGGCCAGCACTCAGCGCCCTCATCCTTACTTCTGCCTGCCATGGAGACCCTCTCCCGGTGGTGAGCCCTGGCAGTGGTTTGGAGAGGGCAGTGCTTTGCCCAGCGTGGGTCCCAAGGAGAGTCTCAGTTTCCTTTTCTGTAAAATGGGGCACAACTGCTCACCTCCCAGGGTGGCCGAGGCTCAGGGAGGAGCCGCACGTGGAACTCCGACCTGGGTGGGCTCTGTTGGGCCACGGCCGTGGGAAGCTCTCAGGTCTCCCCCGCCCCATGTGTCCTGTGCCCCTGTGGCCCTTCATGTGAGGGCCCCCATCAGTGTCCAGGGATTGAGTCAGCTCGCTGTGGCTGTCAGCAGAAGGAACAGTAAACAACAATTTCAATGTGAAAATGGCCTGAATCTGTTATCCCGAGGGCGTCTCAAGGCAGGGAGGTGGTGGGGATGGGGTTGGGACACGGCCATCTGGTGCCAGCCACACCTTCCTGACCCTCACGGCCCGCATGTTGAAGGTTCCTGGGGCCACATCTGGGCCGAGAGGCATGGTCTTCGGACGCAGGTAGCTGTGCCCGGTACACCTGCCGTCTGGGCCGTGCATGGCCTCAGCTGCCCAGGGGGAGGTTTGCTCTTTTTCGCATTTCTGCTTTCCTGGCAGATCCTGAGGCTGGCAGGGTCTGGGCCAAGTTCTGAAAGGCAACCCTATGGTCTCAGGGCCACTCCTGGTCAGTGCTGAGTCCACAGGAAGTGGGTCTGCTTGGCCCAGCTGCGGTGGGGACCCCGCCTCCCAGCACTTCCTGCTCTCTTGCTGGGGATTTCCTGCCAGGAACACAGACGTGGAGCTGGGAGACCCTCTCGGGGCCTGCTTCCTGGGCTGGCCAGTAGGAGATGGTGCAGGGCTCCAGTGCCAGTCCCCGCCTGTCTGTGTGGCATCTGGGGAATGGGCACAGCAGCTCATGCCCCTACTGGTGGGTCAGACAAGGGATGTCGGAGGCCCCAGGCAGGTCCTAGCATATGGTAGGGGAGAAGAGGGGTTGCCTGATTCTCAGGTCCCCCCACCGTCTGCCAATGCCTGCTGAGTCCAAGGTTAGGGCCAGTGAGCAGGACAGGCTGCGAGCAGCCAAGGTCTAGACTAGGACCCCCCAGGCACCCCGGGCAGGCACCTCATCCACTGGGTCCTGCTCAGCACAGGAGAGCCTGTGCCCCAGGCTGTCCTTTCTTTGCCGTGTGACTGTTATGTGAGCCTGTTCAGCTGCTTTTGAGTCAGTGGAGTTGGTTGGGGAGGCAGAGTCTTTCAAAACAGTGAGAGCCAGGCATCAAGGAAGAACAGCCCTGCCACCTACTGCCATGTGCTCCACCAGCTACGGGGCCTCTGAGGCCATCCCATTCAGTCGCCTCCACATCCTTGTCTACCCATTTTACAGATGAGGAAACTGAGGCATAGAGTGGTCAGTGTTGAGGCAGGACTGGGGAGGTAAAGGAGGTGCTGTGGCAGCTTCCAGCCCTGCTTCTCACAGGCCCTTGGAAGGGGTGGATGATATGCATCACCACATTTGTGGACCCACAGCCCCTGACCCTGTCTCTGCCCATCCAAGCCCTGGGTGAGCCGGAGCACCCATTATGCTACGGCCAGAGCCAGGCCCGTGGATGCAGCAAGCCTAGTTCATATCCCACTTCTGTGCCAACCCCTCCTGCCTGAGCGGAGGATGCTCACTGCAGTGGCCCTGGGACCCACCGTGCGGCCCAGCCCCAACACGTGCAGCCTGCAGTGGGGAGGCTGACTGTCCACAGAAGGTTGCACGAAGAGCCAGCCACGCCCCTGCCCAGAGCTGACCTCCTCACCAAGACTCCTTCCTAACTTTCAGAGGAGAAATATCTGGCCTGGCCCCAGGCCCCGGGTGCTGCTGAGGTTCTGGGAAAGTCCCGCTGGCCCTGGGAATATATTAACCAGGGTGTTTATTCCCTGCCCTGTCCAAGCTATGGGCACAGGTCTCGGCAGGGCTCAGCTCCTGGCAGCTCCTGCTGGCCGGTCAGGACCACAGGGCTCCCTCACGTGTGGTAGCTGGGTCCCCCGGCCACCCTAAGGCCCATCCCAACATAGAGGCAAGTGCCCAGGACTGGGGGAGAGTGGGGTCGTCCTCCCTGGGACCTCCCTGTGTGGGAGGTGTCCCTCACCGAGGTGAGGGACAGGGAAGCAGACCGGCCCTGCCGCCCTCCCCTCCACATGACGCTCCCAATGTGGCCTGCTGCCCGCGGTGGTTGCCAGCTACGCTGTATCCTGGGGCAGCCCTATGCTTTGGGACACACAGTCCTGGGAGGTGGCTCTGGGCAAACCTCCTCCGAGCTGCAGTCTGCTGGTCTGTAGAATGGAGAGGAACACAGCCTCTCCCTTGGTGAGTGGGAGCTTCCCAGGTGCAACCCTAGATACACTGAGTGGGAGACTGAGGCCAACGCAGGGGGAGCTTGTGTCAGGGCCATGGGCTGGGCTGTGGTGAGCCAGGGCTTGACCTGCATGCAGAAGCTTCCTTAGCTGCAGGTTGGACAGGAAGCAGATGGCCGGATGGGCTGGAAGTGCCCTTCACCAGCAGGGGTGTGTGGTCAGGGCATTTGCTGGCCACTTAGGGCTTGGAGGCCATCCCGGGGCATCTGCTCCACAGCCTCGTGGTACACATGGGAGACTGAGGCACAAAGTGGGGCTAGTTGTCCTGAAGTGACACAGCTGGAGCCTGAAGCAGGGAGCCCCTGAGAGCTCAGCCCCTAAGGGGACAATGGCGTCAGCTACCAGAGCTTCTGAGACCCGGTGCCTGGGTTCAAATCCTAACCAAGCCCTCACTTGCTGTGTGGCTTTGGGTAAGGAACCACCTTTGCTGGGCCTCAGTTTACCCACCTTAAGTGGGCATGAGGACAGCAGGGGCACAGGCTCCCCGTGGCTGGGGGTGCTGAGAGCTGAGGCTTCGGGAGCTGGGGGCTCTGTGCGGACGGCCCTTTTTAATGGCTCTGAGTGTTCCTCGTGACAGCATGGCTATGAAATATTTAAACGGCTCTGCAGAGCTCAGAAAAAAGGGAATTCTTCCTCCTGCCCAGAGGCCAACACAGTTAGCCTGGGCATGTGTGTCTGTTTATGTATGTGTGTGTGTAGTTTGTGTATATATGTGCATGTGTATTTGTGTGTGCTGTATTGTGTGCACCTGTGTGTCTCACGTGTCTATGTGTGTCTTTCTGGGGGATGTGTGTTTCTGTGCCTGTGTGACTAGGAACATGCACATATTTGTGTAGATGCCCTTGGAAGGTGGAAATCCTCACAAGGTCTATACTTGGCCGCCTTCTCCCAGCACAAGTCCTGGGATGGAGACCCGAATGAGCATTAGGGTGGCCTTGAAAGAAGGCACTTTGGCACTTGAGGTTTGTGAAACAGGAGCACATGCCCACTGTGGCCAGCAGCCCCCTCGACACTGCACCTCACAGAGCACACGTGTGATGGGGTGTGACCCTCTGGACGGCTTCGCAAGAGCAGAGCTGGAGACCAACTCAGTGCCAGGCACAGGCCTTTACGTCTGGGCCGTCCTCACCCAGACCCTGGGCAGCCTGGAAGGAAGCCCCTAAGTGGATAATGGTGGGACAGGGACACACAGTCCTGGGAGGTGGCTCTGGGCAAACCTCCTCCGAGCTGCAATCTGCTGGTCTGTAGAATGGGAGAGGAGTGCAGCCTCCCAGTCGGCGTGTGCCCTGCCTGTGCTGGGGCCTGGGGAAATCCCAGGGAGTGCAGCGTCAGGCCCAGGGTGGGAGAGGCGAAGTACAGACCCCATAGTGGCTTCGGGATATGCATGGAGTGACCCGAGAGCACACCAGGGCCCCAGGGACAGGGCTGCTGGCCGGCCCAGGTAAAGGCGGCTGTCCGTGTGCACACCCGTGTCCACGTAAACTTGCTACTTAGAGAGCGGCTGATGCTGAAGGCAGGTTGTTGGAATGCCCAGGCCCAGGTGTAAGCAGCAGAGCCCGCCGGTGTCCCCTGACGCCCACTGTCTCTTCCTCCTGGGCACATAATTTTAGATGAAACTGAAAACGCACAGCACGAAAGCAAGGCCCCTGGCCTCTGCTGGCTCTGTGTTGGCTGCCTCATGTATTTTTCATTGTGCATGCTTCCAGCCTGCAGAAAGTCAAGGCCTGGATGGATGCCCGTGTCCGCCCCTCCCTGTGGCCCTGCGGCACCCCGGCCTCCCGGCCTGCATCTTTCATGAGTCTGGAAACAGTATCTCCCAGAGCAGGCCCCAGGAGGTCGGCTGCCAGCAGTGGGTTCTCACAGCTGCCTCCAAGCAGGTGACCAGTCCTGGGAGGCTGTGGTCCAGGGCCTGGCAGCTCAGGGGCGCCTGCGGACAAAGGGCTGGGCCAAGGGGCTGGCAGGTTTGTCCTGAGTGACTGAAGAGGGCCCCACCAGGGCAGCTTGAGAGGGGCAGACTCTTGCTCCAGAGAAAGAGGAAGTTGGATACTTCGGCCTGCCTTGGAACGAAGGGCCAGCGCTAGATAGGACCTTCCTGTGGCAGGAGAGAGGGCCATGTCCTGCCAGGGGAAGTCCTGGGAGGCTTCCTGGAAGCAGTGGCCTCTGTGTGGGGCCTTGGAGCTTGAGAGTATCTGGCAACAGGGAAAGTCACTGGGGGCTCCAAGAGAACTGTACGGGGCCCCTCCCAGATCGGCCCCTAAGGCAGAGAGGATTCCATCAGAACTCGCATTTCCATTTGATTACTCTGAGAAGTAATGTGGAAGCTAAGCTCCACTGTATGTCCTATGCCAAGGCATCTGTTGAGCCTCTGCTGTGTGGGGGCCCGGCTCTGGGTGGCCCACCTCAGTGAGGGCTTGCTGCTAATGGCCAGATAGTTCTGCAAGGCCTGTGCTGAGGCCTGGAGGCTGAGTGGCCTGTCGGGCCCCAAGTCTGGGAGGTTGGGAGGTGGCAGGGGCGATCTCAGCCCTTAGGTCCGGCCCAGGAAGACTCGTTTCTTGCCTGGGCCAGTGTGCACAGATCTGTCCACCCACACGTCACTTCCTTTCCTGGCATCAGGAGCTCAGACTCTGAGGTGGGGGGAGAGGAGGCCAAGGGCACAGACGGGTAGGGGCAGGCAGGGAGAAGCAGCCGCGCCTATGGCAGGAGGGCAAGGATCGGGCAGCGCTTTCCAGTGGAAAACCAGAGTGCATGTACTAGGGTTGCTATGTCATTTCCGTTCTCTCCAGGACTGTATTCCTAGGGGAGGTTTTATAAAGACCGAGCACATTCTCGCAGCCTCTCCTTAGGGTAATAAGCACTTCTGACTGAGCACTTACCGGGGTGGGGGCAAGGGTAGCCCTCACCTGCAGGGCCCAGCGACCCCCAGAGCCCAACTCAGGCGCAGCCCTTGCCCCTCCCCCACCCTCCTTGCTGACCATCCCCCTCCCCGCAGCCGGCCCGCTGGGGCTGGAGGCACGGGCCCATCAATGTGAACCATTATGCCAACAAGAAGAGCGCAGCCGAGAGCATGCTGGACATCGCGCTGCTGATGGCCAACGCGTCCCAGCTGAAGGCCGTCGTGGAACAGGGCCCCAGCTTCGCCTTCTACGTGCCCCTGGTGGTCCTCATCTCCATCTCCCTCGCGCTGCAGATTGGCGTGGGGGTGCTGCTCATCTTCCTCGGTAGGTCCCCGGGTGGGGCAGCCGGGCCACCTGCTCGCCTTGCTGGCATCTGCTCGCACCCCCGGGACAGGTGCCCACCACCTTGCACACTTGGCTCTCAAGGAGCTGCCGAGTCCCTGGCCCTCATCACCCAGACATGCAGTCCAGGAAGTGGTACCCCACCCCCCACGCCCTCCACTTTGGTTTTTGTTTCGTTTTGTTTTGTGTTTTGAAACAGTCACCCAGGCTGGAATGCAGCAGCACAGTCTTGGCTCACTGCAAACTCCATCTCCTGGGCTCAAGTGATCCTCCCACCTCAGCCCCCAAAGTAACTGGGATTACAGGCGCTCACCACCATGCCCGGCTAATTTTTGTATTTTTTGTAGAGATGAGGTTACGCCATGTTGCCTGGTCGAATTTTTGAGCTCAAGTGATCCAACAGCCTCAGTCTCCCAAAATACTGGGATTACAGGCGTGAGTCACCTCGCTCGGCCTTGCTTTGTTTTTGAAACCGGGTCTTTCTCTGTCTTGATCATGGCTCACTGCAGTCTCAACCTCCCAGGCTCAAGTGAGCCTTCTGCCTCAGCCTCCCAGGTAGCCTGGACCACAGCTATGTGCCACCATGCCGGCTAAATTTTTTTGTTTTTGTTAGACACGGGGTCTTGCTATGCTGCCCAGGCTGGTTTCAAACTCCTGGGCTCATGTGATCCTTCTGTCTCAGCCTCCCAAAGTGCTGGGATTACAGGTATGAACCACCGTGCCTGGCCCCACCCTGCATTTTGAAAGAGCACAGAGTGGGGTCAGGGCCTGGCCTGTGGGCATTAGGGCAGGTGTTTCACTGGGTTCTTGTTGACTCATGCCATGAGATAGCCTCAGCCATGCCAGTCCTCACCTCCTGGGCCCAGGGTCCTCCTCGTGACTTCATGACCTTGGGCAAGTGGCTGAACCTCCCAGGCCTCACCTATAAAACAGGCATCATAATAGAACTACAGTTTGTGGCAGGAATCACTAGATTAAGGCCCGCAAAGGGCTCAGTGCATTTGCCCAAACCTGGCCTTTGGTTGACATCCATAGCTTCAATTCCTATAAGGAAAGTGCGGGGGCTACAGAAGGTGGGGTCGTAGACTGAGGGGCTGCCCAAGCCAGGGGTGCTATTGTCAGTGTTTCAGCAAAACGTGTATTTTTCTCTGGGCAACAAAACTCATCGTAAATGCGATTGAGGGCCCTGTAATGTCCCAGGACAGCTTGACCACTGGGGTGGGTCCCCTTCCACTGTCCCAGGCTGGGGTGCTGCATCTGGGCTGCCCTTGGCACCATCCACTCCTCTCTCGCCCACAGTCAAGTACGACCTTAACAACCCGGCCAAGCACGCCAAGCTGGACTTCCTCAACAACCTGGCCACGGGCCTGGTGTTCATCATCGTGGTAGTCAACATCTTCATCACGGCCTTCGGGGTCCAGAAGCCCTTGATGGACATGGCGCCCCAGCAATAGGGCACCCAGGTGAGCCGGGAGATGGGGTGCGAGGCCTGCAGTCCTGGGGTTGCTCACTGTCGGAGGCTCTCGCAGTGTGGCGAGTCCCTGGCTGGCCAGCCTTGGACACCTTCCTACACTATGGGCATCCTTGTCCACACCTACAAGGCCAATGCCTGGCCACTGTCTTGAGGCCAGCCTTGCCACTGGTGCTGGCCACCTGAGGTCCTGTGGTCACAATGTTTAGATGTAATGTGTATAAGAGCCACCATTTGAACATCCTGGAGAACTCACTTAAACATAAGTTTTCTATGTATTCAGAACATCTGTCTGAAAAAAAAAAAAGATTTCTGGGTCAGGTGCTGTGGCTTACACCTATAATCCCAGCACTTTGGGAGGCTGAGGCAGGCAGATCACTTGAGGTCAGGAGTTCGAGACCAGCCTTGCCAACAGGGTGAAACCCCGTCTCTACTAAAAATACAAAAAGTAGCCGGGTGTGGTGGCACATCCCTGTAGTCCCAGCTACTCAGGAGGCTGAGGCAGGGGAATCGCTTGAACCCAGAAGGCAGAGGTTGCAGTGAGCTAAGATTGTACTCCTGCACTCCAGCCTGAGCGACAGTGAGATTCTTTCCAAAAAACACCCAAAACCCAGAGATTTCTGGCTTCTCTTGATAAGTCAGGGGCTCTGCACCCCTTATCAGCTCCACTTAGCAAGTGAAGCTTCCTCCCAGCCCTCATCTGAGAAAAAGGGGCCCTGGTATGACCGCCTGCCTGACCCCACTGTGCCAGTCTAACCAGGACGGTGGGATTCAGGATCTTGTCACATGAGCCCCTGTGACTCTTCAAGTCTGCCCCGTGCCGGACCTCACAGAGTCTGTTAGCTGCCTGCCCTAGGCTGGAGCCTGGTTGTGTGCGGGATGCAGACGGAGGCTGTCCCCACAGGACGAGGCTGTCCCCACAGGACGAGGCTGTCCCCACAGGACGAGGCACCCAGTGTAGGAAGACTTCCCACACCACACACACCCTCTCCCTGTGTCCTTGCTCAGAGGGGGTGAGCGTCTGCCCAGTGACACAGCCTAGGAGCAGGATCCACAGGAAGGCCTAGGATGCAGCCATGGTCAGGGCCACATGGTGCACACACTACAGTCCATGCAGCCAGGCCAGGGCCACACACCACAGTCCCTGCAACCTCGGGCCTAGGGGTCACCCCTCCGGTTTGTAGCAGAGGTGGAGGTGAGTTGCCAAGGGAGGGGTGGGCACTCCTGGCAGGTGGCCATCTCTCCACCAGTGGTGGCCCACGGCAGAGTAGACAGGAGCAGTGTGCTTGGGACAGAGCACCTGTGTGTCAAGGATATATAAAAATTTCCCCAGGCCGGGCGCGGTGGCTCACACCTGGAATCCCAGCACTTTGGGAGACTGAGGCGAGCAGATCACTTGAGGTCAGGAGCTTGAGACCAGCCTGACCAACATGGAGAAAACCCATCTCTACTAAAAATACAAAATTAGCCGGGTGTGATGGTGCCTGCCTATAATCCCAGCTACTCTGGAGGATGAGGCAGGAGAATCGCTCGACCCTGGGAGGTGGAGGTTGCGGTGAGCCAAGATTGCGCCATTGCACTCCAGCCCAGGCGACAATGCAAAACTCTGTCTCGGGGAAAAAAAAAAAAAAAAAAAAAAAAATTCCCCAAGAGGGCGTAGTGGAGGAAGAGGTGGGGTGCTGGGGCCAGCAGCTGGGTTGGGAACGCCCCGCATCCACCCGGCCTCGCCCCTCCCCACACAGGGGCCAGCTAGGAGTGGCTGCAGCTCGTGGTGACCGATGCTCCTCTACCACACCCATGGCCATTCCCCCAGTGGGGTCACACCAGCCCCAGTGTCCCGGCCGTGGAGCCTGAAGTCACCTTTCTGAAAGGGCCTGGATCTGAGCGGCCCCAGTGGGGTCCGAGTCACTGTTCAGATGCTGCCTCCAGTTTGTATTTGTCCCCTTCCAGAACACCTAGATGTCAGCTGTTCCCTGGCTTGGGGCATGTGGCCAGGCCATTTATTAACCACCTGCTGTGTGTGCTGAATGCACTCCCTAACTCTCCCAAACATCAGTTATCTGCCTGCCGGGAAGAGGGTGCTGGGCCTGTGGGCCAGGTGGGGACCCAGCAGTGGACCTTAGGGCTGTCCTCAGAGGCTCGGAGGCCAAAGCTGCTGTGTGTCCTGTCTGGAGCAGCCAGAGAGGTCTCAGGCTTCGTGGGTGGCTATGGTCATAGCTGCCCAGCCCCAGCCCCCCATGGTGGGCCAGGCCTTTAAGTCCTGGCAGTAACCCGGCCATGCTATATTCATTCCATTTTCAGAGGGGAAACTGAGGCATGGAGTACTTTGACACCTCTCATGTCAGAATCAGTCTCTTCTCCTTCCTGAGTTCGGGTGTCCAAATGGCGCCGACACTTGGGGCTGGTCACAGCCTGGCTCAGAGCTTCTCTTCTCCCTCCTTCCAGGCCCAGACCCTCTCTTCTCCCTCCTTCCCAGGCTCAGACCCTCTCCTCTCCCTCCTTCCCAGGCTCCTCTCCCTCCTTCCAGGCCCAGACCCTCTCCTCTGTCTCCTTCCAGGCCCAGACCCTCTCCTCTGTCTCCTTCCAGGCCCAGACCCTCTCCTCTGTCTCCTTCCAGGCCCAGACCCTCTCCTCTCTCTCCATCCAGGCCCAGACCCTCTCTTCTCCCTCTTTCCCAGGCTCCTCTCCCTCCTTCCAGGCCCAGACCCTCTTCTCTCCCTCCTTCCAGGCCCAGACCCTCTCCTCTGTCTCCTTCCAGGCCCAGACCCTCTCCTCTGTCTCCTTCCAGGCCCAGACCCTCTCCTCTCTCTCCATCCAGGCCCAGACCCTCTCTTCTCCCTCCTTCCCAGGCTCCTCTCCCTCCTTCCAGGCCCAGACCCTCTTCTCTCCCTCCTTCCAGGCCCAGACCCTCTCCTCTGTCTCCTTCCAGGCCCAGACCCTCTCCTCTGTCTCCTTCCAGGCCCAGACCCTCTCCTCTCCCTCCTTCCCAGGCTCCTCTCCCTCCTTCCAGGCCCAGACCCTCTCCTCTGTCTCCTTCCAGGGCCAGACACTCTCCTCTCCCTCCTTCCCAGGCTCCTCTCCCTCCTTCCAGGCCCAGACCCTCTCCTCTCTCTCCATCCAGGCCCAGACCCTCTCTTCTCCCTCCTTCCCAGGCTCCTCTCCCTCCTTCCAGGCCCAGACCCTCTCCTCTGTCTCCTTCCAGGGCCAGACACTCTCCTCTCCCTCCTGCCAGGCTCAGACCCTCTCCTCTCCCTCCTTCCCAGGGTCAGACCCTCTTACCTCCCTCCTTCCAGGCTCGGAGCCTCTCCTCTGTCTCCTTCCAGGCTCGGACCCTCTCCTCTGTCTCCTTCCAGGCTCGGACCCTCTCCTCTGTCTCCTTCCAGGCTCGGAGCCTCTCCTCTCTCTCCTTCCAGGCTCAGAGCCTCTCCTCTCTCTCCTTTTCAGGACCCTGGATGCTGCCTGCCCTGCAGCTCAGCCGCCCGACCCCAGGAGCCGCCGTACCTGTGAGGTGTCCACCTCCCTGCACGTGGCACTCCCCAGACTGCCAGAGCCCAGGCCGGCCTCATCTGCACCATGTCCCCGGACCAGCCCTTGCTCTGACTGCGACCAAGCGCCATGCAGGAGGCCACTCTTGTCTCTCGGCGGCTGTTCCCAGGAGGCAGCTCCCTCCTGGCACATGGGGCTGGCCACAATAGCCCAGAGGGTCAGAACTGGATAGCCACAGAGACCTGTGCCCAGAGAAGGGTCTCGACCCACCCAAGGACACACAGCAGGTCCGTGGATGGGCTGGAAGAGGGACCAGGGCCAGCCTCTGTCTTAGGACATTCCAGAAGGACGAGGAGGTGTCTCTCCGTCTCGCGAAGCACCAGCGTCCCCACCTCGCGTGGGCCCTGTCCGGGTTGCCATGGTGACCCCAGCCTCTATCCACTTCCTAACCCAGGGACCCTGCACAGCCAGAACTGCCTTTGGCCCTACTAATGGTCACTGGCTCTGGTCTCAAGTGCCTGGGCTTGGTGGCCATCAAGAGGGAGCCAGCCAAGCCTGTGGAGGGCCATAGACCCTGTATATACCCTGCACCAGCAGTGACCAGGCAGAGCCCAGCCCCCTCCACGGGGGTCCCAGCGCCCACTTTTCTAATCATGAATGACCAATAAAGCCCATGCTCTTTGTCAGGCTCCATGTGCCATCTCCCTGTTCCCAGGGCTGGACCGGCCTTGACCTCCCTGTCCCCTCTCCAGCTATGCTGCACGGGCGTCAGGAGCACACGGTTCTGGCCAGGGCCGCCTTCTCCAGAATCTTGGCTTGGGGAGCTCTTTGGCTCCTGACATCTCCCGGGGTGAGGTTTGGAGGCACAGAGGTGGAAGTCTGAGGTCACTGGCATCAGCAGCCCCTGGTGACTTCTGACCCAGGCAGGGTCAGGTGTGGAGCAGCGGCGTGTTGCCCCTCACACGTTTCCAGCACTGTTTCCTGGCCGCCTGCTGACAGGCCTTGAGGTTCTGCCCCTGCGTCTCTCTGCCCAGTTTGAAGTTGCTGCTTCCCCACAGTGGTGTCCAGTGATGCCTGTGGTCAGCGGGGACGTTCTCTGGGCAGAGGGGAGCTGGGAGCCATGCCGGGACCAGGCCCTGCATTCTCAGGGCCCACCTGCCCCACAGGACCCCTCACCCAGTGGAAATCTGGCTCCCGGGCCACCAGTGTCTGGCGCTTCACTCTCTTCTCCTTGGTCCCGTGTCCTTCCCCAACCCCCCACTACCCATTCTGTTCTCCCCACTGGCCCTCCCAGCCCCAGCCCCTCATCTCCCGGGACGCGGAGCATCTGGTGGCCTGAGGTGGGAGTAGGGCCAGCCTGCCCCATTCTCCATCCCACACTGCCTCTGTGTCCCCGCTGTGGTACCTGAGCATCTCCTGCCAGCCTCTGCCCTTTCCTCCTCCAAGCAGCCTTCCAGGGGCACAGGGGAGGGGCGAGGCCTCCAGCACTGCCAAGGCCCCCACTTCCTTCCTCATCGCTTTTCTTCTGTCCCCATCTGGGCTGGGCCCCATGACTTGGGGTGACTCCAGCTCCCGGTTCCTCGGATGGATGAGCGGCCCCCACCCTGCAGTCCTGTGTCTGGGCTGACATCGGGTCTGCACAGCCCCATTGCTGAGGTGACGGAAAGCAGAAGCACTCCTGAGTGAAGGGGTCTAACCTGGGCTCTGCTTGAAAGCACTCCCGGGGAAAACAGCAGCAACTACTGAGTAGGTGGACTGTGGATGCCGAGAAGCTGAGCTTGTGGCACTGCTTTCTCCGCTTTTGTGTTTGTCCCATAGAGGGTGTGAAAAGCAGTTGATACGGGAATGGGCTCTGAGACGTGCTGAGTGGAAAAGGAAGCTGTGAAGGTATATGGTGGGTGCGAAATGTGTCCTGAGAGGAGGCGATGTGGCGTTGGCCACAGGTTGCGTGGCCAGGGCTGACTGAGATGCATGCCGCCTAGCACTCAGTCCCTGCTTTGGCCGTGGCCTGTGGTGTGGGCTGGCTGGCGGTCCGGCAGGAGAGAAGGCCCCCTGTGTGCCTGGCCTCACACACAAGCAGCCGGATGTTGGCCAACACATGTCTTAGCTCCTCCTTTGGCCAGGAAAGGAAGTTCACCAGGACCAAGGGGGAGGGACGAACCCAGATGGCTGTGCTGGGCCCTGGGCCATCCCCAGTTGGATATGTGCACCCTGACCCCCTGCAGTCCCCATGCCAAGGTGGCCTCACCTACTCAGACACCCATGCTGGCTGCCCCCAACCTCCCCGCCCACCAACTCCCAGGCTCATTCACCAACCACTCCACCAGCTCTGACCCTGATTTCTGGGGTTCCCATCTCAGTCCTCAGCCTGCGCTGCTGCCCCCTGAAGAGCATCCTTCCAGGCCCCCATCGGCTGGCCGGGGCTTAGCTCTAAGGTTGCTCCGGAGGCCTTCCTGACCAGTCTGATGCCGCCCCTCCCTGATCACTGTCTTGGCCCCATTGCAGTTTATGCTTTGGTGCCTTGGGCTAGAGTCACTGTCCATGTTGCCAGAGACAGTGCAGCCAGGTGGACTCTCCCCCTGGAGCTGGTGTCTGAGTCCAGCCCAAGTCCAGGGCGGGCACTCCAAGAATGAGTGTTCTACCTGCTGGGTCTCCTAAGGGCCAAGGGGCTCTGCAGGAGCCGGGGGCAGGGCTTGGCACCCGCATCCCTGTCTGTGCTTCTCCTACTTAAGGATCCTTGGTCTGACCTGGCTCTCCTACCAGATGCCACCACCTACCTGCAGCTTGTGTCCTCAGCACTGTCCAGCATATAGGAGGTGCTCAGTAAATGTCTGGGGCAGAACCCACTCACCTGCCTGTCTGTGCTAGGCCCTGTGCACCTGTCACAGCAGCCAAGGGACAGACAAAAAATAGGCCCAGGAGCTGCTGAGAGTCAAGCTAGCTTCTGGGAGGGTTTGATAGCCCCTATGGGATCCTAGGACCTGATGTATCCACTCCAGCCTGTCCTGCCTGTGGATTCAGCTCTGCTCTCATGGGGGACCTGGAAAGTCAACAAGATGTACCCACCAAGTTGGGTGGTGGGGGGGACAAGGAGGGACACACAGGGAGCTCAGGAGGGATGGGCAGGGAGGTCAGTAGGTGACCTGGGATGATGGCGAGGGGCCATGTGGAAGTCTGGGAAGAAGGTTTGAGGACAAGGAAGCCTGTGCACAAGTGCTGTGAGCTGGGCTGTTGCTGGGGAAGCAGTGACGTGTGGGAGCAGGTAGGGGCAGTCACATACAGCTGGAGATGACCAACGGGGCAGAGTGCGATGGGAGGGTCTCCTAACCTCTTTCCTATAACAGAGAGATTATTAGATAGATAGATGGTAGATACATGGATGGATGATGGATGGATGATGGATGGATGGTCAGATAGATTAGATAGATAGATAATAGATAGATGATGGATAGATAGATTAGATAGATGATTAGAAAGAGATGATTGCTAGAAGCTGTTGTATTAATTTGATGGAAAAGATGAAAAGATTGATAGATGGATGATAGATGAGAATAGATGACATTGGATAGTTTGATAGATGATGGATAGACGATAGATACGTAGGCAGGCATAGATCTCAGTGGCTTGTTGCAAGGTGAAGAGGTACCACTGTGCCAGCCTGAAGCCCAGCCTCGGCCGCTCACTCCCTTACAGGGATCCCTCGCTCGGGTCTCTTCATGGCTGAGGTGCCCTGTGCATGTCCTTGACACTGCTTATTCCTGCCCACCTAAAAGCACTGGAAGTGTCTTCTAAGTCTTGTTGGATCTACAGGTTCCCTCTCCCAGGGCAGTGCTTCCTGTCTGGTTCACCGTTGAAGGACCTGGCCCATTCATTCCACATGTGCAGAGGAAGGACGAGGGCAGCTCATGCCAGATGAGTGGGGAGGCAACTGGGCCTCCATGCAAGGTGCTGGGCCCAGGCCTGGTAGGGCCAGGCAGGGAGGAGCACCTGATCCGTGTGTACTGAGGAGCTGGCCATTGTGACAGAACCCACGTCACACCCTATGTCCAGCCCTCCCCTCCATTTCCTAGGGACCTCCACTTCCACCTGTGTTCAATCAGAGTGGAGTGCCTGGTTCTTCACTGCATTATTCTTTTTTTTTTTTTTTTGTACTGCATTATTCTTAACAATCAGAGGACTGGGCCCGGCACAGTGGCTCATGCCTATAATCCCAGCACTTTGGGATGCCCAGACAGGTGGATCACCTGAGCTCAGGAGTTCATGACCAGCCTGGACAACATGGCAAAACCCTGTTTCTACTAAAAATACAAAAAAATTAGCTGGGTGTAGTGGCACATGCCCGTAGTCCCAGCTACTCAGGAGGCTGAGGCACAAGAATTTCTTGAACCCAGGAGGCGCAGGTTGCAGCAAGCTGAGATCGCACCACTACACTACAGCCTGGGAGACAGAGTGCGAGATTTCTGTATCAAAAAAAAAAAAAAAAAAAAAAAAAGGCACGGTGGCTCATGCCTGTAATCCCAGCACTTTGGGAGGCCAAGGCAGGCGGATCACGAGGTCGGGAGTTCGAGACCAGCCCGGCCAACATAGTGAAACCCCGTCTCTATTAAAAATACAAAAATAAGCCAGGTGTGGTAGTGGGCACCTGTAATCCCAGCTACTGAGGAAGCTGAGGCAGGAGAATCTTTTGAACCTGGGAGACAAAGGTTGCAGTGAGCCAAGATCGTGCCACTGCACTCCAGCCTGGGCAACAGGGCGAGACTCCAAAAAAAAAAAAAAAAACAGGCACAGTGGCTCATGCCTGTAATCCCAGCACTTTGGGAGGCAGAGATGGGTGGATCACTAGATCAGGAGATCGAGACCATCCTGGCTAACATGGTGAAACCCCATCTCTACTAAAAATACCAAAAAACAAAAAAAAAATTTTGCTGGGTATGGTGGCAGGCGCCTGTAGTCCCAGCTACTTGGGAGGCTGAGGCAGGAGAATGGCCTGAACCTGGGAGGTGGAACTTGCAGTGAGCCGAGACCGCGCCACTGTATTCCAGCCTGGGCGACAGAGCAAGACTCCGTCTCAAAAAAGAAAAAAAAAAAAAAAAAAATTAGGGGTCTGAATGCTTTCATGTTTTTCTTCTCTTTCTCTCAAATACTTTACTTTAGAGGAAACACTAACTCCAGGTGCTGCTGCCCTGCTGTGACCTCAGGAAGCTGCCCCACCAGCTGCAGCCTCTTTGGCCCCCAGCCCAGCACGTCCTTGTCCTTCCAGCCAGCGGACAGCTGGGCTCTCCCACCAGCTGTCTGTAGGCCAGTTTTAGGCCAGCGTAGCCCACTCCCTCCACACTTGTGGCTGCAGCCTGGTCTGTGGAGACCAACCCCCGCTCCCTCGCCCCTCTGCAAGGCAGTGCTAGGTCCCCTCCCCAGATCTGATCACCATTTGGGGTCCCACCGCAACCCATCCAGCACTTGCCCAGCCAGGCTGCGGGACGGTGGGTGTTCCTCACCTGCCATGCTCATGCTAACCCTACAGCTGGGGGAACCAAGGCTCTGAGCTGTGACATGACCCCAGCAGGCCGTGGTGACAACAGCATGCCTCTCGTACTCCATCTCCCGAGTGCCCCTCAGGTGCAGGGGACAGTAGGGCGCACAAGAGGCTGGACCCCTTCCCAGATTCTGAACCTGTCTGTGTGAGGGGGGTGTCCAGGGCTCACCCAAGGAAGGCCAGAACCCTGTGGCTGCTGAGGCCCGGGTTGGTGCAGAGGTGTGAGAGGCACTGAGTGGGCAGGACCCCTGTGAGCCCTCTGCGGAGGAGCCGCTGGCCCCGGTCACAAGGCACTGAGCCGGCAGAACTGGAGGCAACAGCACAAGAAAGCCGCGTCAGCACCCCTAAAACCCAGTCTGTGTGTGTAGTCAGCAGGGCCATTTCTCCCAGACCGGTACCGCGGATTGTGCAAGACCCAGCTATACTTCCGGGCTCTGAGCTCAAGTGCTGACCTGTGACAAATACACTCCTGGGTTCCATCCTAGGCACCCCCCAACACCCTTCCCTCACCCCTTCCTTACCCCCACCCTCACCCCTCCCTCACTCTCTCCCTCCTCCCTCAAATCCTTCCCTCACCTCTCCCTCACCCACTTCCACTTCCCTCCTTCACCCCTCTCTCATCCTTCCCTCACCCCTCTCTCACCCTTCCCTCACCCATACCTCACCCCTCCCTCACCCCTCCCTCACTCTCTCCCTCCTCCCTCAAATCCTTCCCTCACCTCTCCCTCACCCACTTCCACTTCCCTTCTTCACCCCTCTCTCATCCTTCCCTCACCCTCACCCCTCTCACCCTTCCCTCACCCATACCTCACCCCTCCCTCACCCCTCCCTCACTCTCTCCCTCCTCCCTCAAATCCTTCCCTCACCTCTCCCTCACCCACTTCCACTTCCCTCCTTCACCCCTCTCTCATCCTTCCCTCACCCATACCTCACCCCTTCCTTATCCCTCTCTTTTCACCCCTTTATCACCCCTCACCCCTCCCTCATCACCTCCCTTACCTCCTCCCTCACCCCTTCCCTCCCTTACCTCTCCCTAACCTTCTCTCATTCTTCCCTCACCCTCACCCCTCTCTCACCCTTCCCTCACCCATACCTCACCCCTCTCTCACCCTTCCCTCACCCATACCTCACCCCTCCCTCACCCCTTCCTTATCCTTCTCTTTTCACCCCCTTATCCCCCCTCACCCCTCCCTCATCGCCTCCCTTACCTCCTCCCTCACCCCCTCCCTCCCTTACCTCTCCCTAACCCTCTCTCATCCTTCCCTCACCCTCTTCCTCGCTCCCTCTCTCACCCCTCCCTCCCCCAACTCCTTCCCTCACCTATCCCTCACCCCTTCACCTCCCTCCTTCACCCCTCCCTCACCCCTCCTTTACCCCCCCACCCCTCCTTCACCCCCTCCCTTATCTCCTTCCTCACCTACCTCACACACCCCCTCATTCCCCTTCCTTCATCTCCCTCCCTCATCCACAGCCCATCCCTCACACCCCTTTCCTCATACCCCCCGCTTTCCTTCACTCACTCTCACAACCTGCATTTCGCCTCTAGCTCTCCCACAACCCCTCCCTCACACCAAAGCTTTGGTAATGGGAGTTCCCTCGACCCCAGCATCTCCTACCAGCTCCTGCACAGTTCTGAATGTGAGAACAACATCCCATGTCCAGGTGGAGTAGCTCAGAGGAAACTGCTCTTCTTACTAGGGTATCATGAGGGCTTCCTGGAGGAGGTGGCATTCCTGAAGGATGAGTTGATGGGCAGGGCTGGTAAGGAGTCCCAAGCTGAGGGAGCAGCATGGTTTTTGCCTGAACACCCACAGCACAGGTGTGGAAGCACAGGACATGGCCATCTGTGGATGTAGTGTGGAAGCAGGGACTCAGGACAGCCAGGAGGGCCTCACTGCCCAAGGCTGCCTTCCCCTCCCTGGGGACCTAGTTCACTGCTGGTCACAGGAACTGGTTGGCCCGGTGGTTGGCAGGGCTGGGCCTGATGGGTGGCTGAGGCCCAGACACGGGTGCCTATCATTCTCCCTCCTCCAGGCTCCAGCCTCAAAGGGTGGGGCAGCCACCAGGTGGGAGGCGGCAGATGCAAGAGTGGGCCTGGTTGGTGGTCAGGGACGTCACAGACTCAGACCCAGGCTTGAGTCCAGTTGGTCAGGGATGGAGCTGGGGGTAGCTGGGCGCTGGGAGGGCAGTCCAAGGACAGTGGGGCTCAGGACCTGGCTGATGTGGGCCTCGGGGCAGGGCGGTGAGTGCACACAGATGGACAGGGAAGGCAGCAGTCCTGGGGCCAGGCAGCCCCTCACTGAGGAATGACACCTGCCCACGGGGCCTGGGGAGTCAGGGCCTCAGGTGGTGTCAGGCAGTCCTGAGGTGTGTGTGTCCTCCACGGCCTCTGGCCAGGCCACCTAGGACTTGCCCAGGCCACACACCGGCCTGTGCCCTGCCTGCCTCGGAGGTTTCCTGCCTTCAGCTGACGCCGTAATAGAATGTTAATGTCCCTGGAGACCCCTCCTTAGCTCTCCAGGGACAAGTCACACCTGTCTACACCCTTCACCCAGACACCTGTCACCTTCACTAAGTATGTGTCTCCTTTACCCAGGCATGAGGGGCACCTGGAGCAAGGTGGTCAATTCCTAAAAGGATTTCCGAGGCAGGGGGGCTGTGACAGAACCCACGCTCAAGGAGGAGTCCCGAGGGAGGGATCCCATTTCACAGGTGGGCGAACGGGCTGAGACTGGAGCACAGGCCCTGGCCCCGCGGCTCAGGGTGGAGGAGGGAGAGGGCAGCTAGGGCTGTCCCCCCGCCACCCCACTCAGTGGGCGCGTGGCAGCCTGGCAGGTGGGAGGGCTCTGAGGCTCTGGCTTTCCTTGCCCCTGGCCCTCAGATCCCTGAAGGGGCAGGCACTGTGATGAGCAAGCAGCAGCGCCGCCCAGTAACGGGACATCATGTCCTGGAGCTCCACACTCCGCTGTCAGCCTGGTTCCCACTGTAACATGCGCAGCGACCCTGCGACTGACTGAGCATGGTCCCTCCAGGAGCCGCACTCATAGCCTCGCCCTGCCAGTGGCATCACCCCAGGGTTAGGGGCCCCCAGCACCTTCTGGGGCAAAGCCTGGGTGCCTCCAGAAACCCCCTGGAAAATGCAAACTCATGATGATTCTGCGGGTTGACAAATATTCTCGTTTCCCCACTAAAAGGCTTGGGGGAGGAGCTGACAAGGGGAGGGAAGCAGGTCTCCGGCCCAGGCTCAGCAGCCAGAGAGAGAGAGAGAGTGTGTGTGTGTGTGTGTGACAGAGAGAGACACACAGGTGGGAGGAGGTGGCAGTGTGGGGGACATCTGAGGTGGGGAGGCAGTGCCCGGGGGCTTATCCGAGGCAGGTGAGCCCATGTTGGGGGCGTCCTGTCTGGGGGTCTGTGCCAGCAGCTGGATGTGGAGATGCCGGGAACACCAGGGCCAGTCCCAGCTGAAGCAGCCATAGCTGCCGTCATCTCTGAAGCCCTCCTGAGACTGAGGAACGAGACAGGCTGAGGGAACTTGAACATTTAATATGGTCAGCACCTGGTAAGATGAAGGTGTTTTTTGTTTTTTTTTTTGTTTTTTTGAGACGGAGTCTCGCTCTGTCGCCCAGGCTGGAGTGCAGTGGCGCGATCTCGGCTCACTGCAAGCTCCGCCTCCCGGGTTCACGCCATTCTCCTGCCTCAGCCTCCCGAGTAGCTGGGACTACAGGCGCCCGCCACCTCGCCTGGCTAGTTTTTTGTATTTTCAGTACAGACAGGGTTTCACCGTGTTAGCCAGGATGGTCTCGGTCTCCTGACCTCGTGATCCACCCGCCTCGGCCTCCCAAAGTGCTGGGATTACAGGCTTGAGCCACCGTGCCCGGCCGGAGGTGTGTTTTTTACACAAATTATAAATAATGAAAAATAAGCATTTAGAAAAAGCAGCAGCAGTCCCCTTGGCGGGTCGGCTGGAGGACTCTTTGGTTGAGTGGCGGGTGAGGCCCTGGGTCCAGGGTCTGTCAGAGCCCCCCTAGGTCATCTGCCAGGAAGGCCAGCAGGTAGCGGCTGACATGTCTGTCGATGATGACAGGCGAGAAGCCGAGGACGCGCCGGGTCCCTGGCAGGCCCTTGGGGTCTAAAAGACAAAAGGGGAGGCAAAAGCTCACGAGCCAGTCCCAGAGGTGAATTCTGTGTTTCCATCCCTCCCACGGGGGTGGGTGGGAACGGGCACTGGGGCAGGGTGCTCCCTCCCGGTCATGGTCTTGGCTTGAGTTGAAAAGACAAGAATTAGGGCAGATTCCAGAGCCCCCAGCTCCCACCCAAGTGACCCAGGGGCCTTGAGTCCTGCCATGTGTGCCTGTGTCCTCGCGCCCAGTAGGCCTCCCAGCACGACAAACTCAGGCATCACAGAAAAGGGAGACGGGGCAGGCCAGGCTGGGCGCCAGTAGACGGGCCCTGGGAGGCTCCTATGCATCAGGCCTGTGGCTGGTGGAGAGACCCAAGGCCCTGGGGCACGTGACCTGCTCAAGGGCCCCACATGGCTCAAGGCCACAGGTGTGGCAGGGCTTTGTAACACCCAGAGTCCTGGCTGCACCCCTCCTCCCGCTAGGGGTCATCATTTTCTGGTTCCCAAGGGTGGCAGGAGCCAGTGGACGCTGGGAGCCTCCTTACATCCCATTTCTCATGAGCCCTGCAAGGTGACACCATCCCACTGCTCAAGTGTGGACACTGAGGTGTGGAGAGGCCAAGGGGTCCCAAATTGGGCAGGGTCTGGGGCCCTGGCTTGGTGGCAGAGGGGAAGCAGGCCCAGCCCTGTGAGGGTCCACCTGCACCCACCTGGTGGATAGCAGTACAGGAGCAGGGCCAGTCCCACAGCAAGGCCCAGACCAGCCAGGAAGCTCATGGGTCCTGGGGAGACACCAGCGTGAACAGGGCTCCCCTGGGCCTCAGAGGGGTGGGGTCCTGAGGCTCGGGGGCTGTGCAGGGGAGGGGGTGCCAGGCTGAAGTGCTGCCTGAAGAGCCCCCAAGCGAGCACCTTAGGGGGTCTGTCACCAACAGAAGGCCAGGAATGGAGCCACACTTGGGGTGGAGAAGCCCCTGAGGCGGAGATGGAGCCCTGGGGAGGGTAAAGAGAGAGGGAAAGAGAGGGAGAGAGAGGGAGGGCAGCAGGGAGGCGTTACCCCTGTCACTCAGCTCGCCGCTCTGGCTGCCCGAGTCTAGCTGTGTGCAATCTGAGTTCTCTAGAAACAAAACCACAGAGCATGGTTAGTCAATGGGCAGGGCCGGAGAGCAAGGTCGTCACCCCGTAGGAAGCCCAAGGCCACTGCCGCCTCCTGGGGCCGCCAGGCCAGACCAGGCCGTGGTACCCGAGACCAACCCTCCTCAGGGAACTATGCACGGTCTGGGTCTTCTCCGGTGGTCCAGCTGCTGTGACTTCAAGTGCCACAGGCATGGGGAAGGTCATTGTACCCTGGTGGCCACAGGCACCAAACGCGGCATGAACATTACTGTGGACAGCGTGGCTGCTGCCGGCCTGGTGGCTGCCTCACTGGGTGCAGCTGGGCCAGAAGCTTTCTGCCCAGGCCTCCCCCGGAGGTTATCCAGCCTGAGACCTGCTGGACGGGCCTAAAGGCACGCGGGAGCCACAGAAGGTGCTCCACCTCCAGTGGGGCCGAGGCTTGGCCCTGCCTGGTTTGGAAAGCCCCCTGTGGCATACTCGTGGCTCGGGAAGGAGAGCCAGTCCCTCCTGCAGGGCTGGGCCTCCCCTCGAGCTCTCCCTGCCCACCATCTGCACTGTGTCCTGTGAGGCCTGGGGAGGCCTCCGGGGGCTCAGAGACCCCAGCCCAGTAGCCTGGAGTGAGCCACCCAGTCCCTCTGGTCTCTGTCCTGTTGCTTGAGGGCCACGGGGCGGTAGCCCCTCCTCCTAGGGCCCTGGCCACAGAGGCGTCAGATCAGAGTTGCCGTCTTCACCTTGAGGCGCCCTGAACGTCCCGGCAGCTCTGTGGGCCCAGGCTACTGGCATCCACATGACTCCCGGGGCCTGAGCGCACACTGCCTGAGGACAGGAGCCTCAGAGCTGAAATGCATGTGCTTCGGACCAGCCATCCGGGCCTGACCATGCCCTGTGGAAACCCCCACACGTGTGCAGATCGCAGCAATGAAAGGGTTCATCATGGGGTTGGGTAATTCCAGCGGGGACCGCCTAGGAGCGCTATGCAGCTGTGGGAACAAGGCTGCTGTCCACACAGACAGGAAGGGATCCCCCTGGAATGAGGCTAGAAAAGGAAGGGCAAGAGAGGACGCACAAGATGCCCCCTTCTGTGTGAAAACTGCCATGACAGAGAGAGATGGAGAAAGTGGGAGACAGAGACCAACATCCGCACTGCCTGTGCCTGCCACACTCTCCCCTCGGGGCTGAGGGTGGCCTCTGGGGAAGGGCTGAGGCGAGAGGGGATGCCAGGCCTGGGCTGCAGCAGACTTGGGAGGTCACGGAGAACATCCATGGCATCAGCAGCAGGCTGGGGTGCCCTCCCTGGGCCGGCACCAAGCATGCATGGTTGGGGACGTGGAACTTACGCAGAGCGTGGCGGCTGGGCAGGCAGCTGTGCAGGGGCTGGGCATGGATATACAGGGCTCGGTAGAACTCCTGGCAGTCCCGCTCGCCGCTCCGCTGCAGGTGGCTCAGGAGGTCACAGAGCCGCACACACAAGGACGCCTTGGGGTTCCGGAACTGAGGGTATAAGGGGGTGCCAGGGAAGATCAGGCCAGGGGGGCTGGCTGTGGGTCAGGGCAGGGCACCAAGGTCAGGCCCCCAGCCTCAGCTTCCCCATTGAGTGTCAGGACACCTGCTGGATGGCAGCTCCTGTGACACCCTGCTCCTTACCCACACCACATAGTGCCTGGCATTGCCTCTGTCACAGGCATCACTGCTACTCCTCATACTCCCTGTGGGGTGGGAGGTTGGGAAACAGGCCGGGAGCGGTCACAAAGAAATCACAGGGCTGGCCGGGCACAGTGGCTCACGCCTGTAATCCCAGCACTTTGGGAGGCCAAGGCAGGCGGATCACGAGGTCAGGAGATCGAGACCATCCTGGCTAACACGGTGAAACCCCGTCTCTACTAGAAAATACAAAAAAATTAGCCAGGTGTGGTGGCGGGCGCCTGTAGTCCCGGCTACTCGGGAGGCTGAGGCAGGAGAATGGCGTGAACCTGGGAGGCGGAGCTTGCAGTGAGCTGACATCGCGCCACTGCACTCCAGCCTGGGCAACAGAGCAAGACTCTGTCTCAAAAAAAAAAAGAAAAAAAAAAAGAAGAAAGCACAGGGCTGGTGACATCATTCCAAGTGTTAGGACATAGTGTGGCTTCCTGTGTGACCTCAGCCAGCTACTCCACCCCTCTGAGACTTGGTTTCTTCATTTGTAAAAAGGGGATAATGAACCCTCATGGTAGGCTATGACAGGGAATTAATGAAGTGAGGTATAAGTGCTAACTTCTGTTATTTTGCAGTCTACAGGAATGTGATTCAAGTTTTTAAAAAATAAGTTGAAGCTGAGCACGATGGCTCATGCCTGTAATCCCAGCACTTTGGGAGGCTGAGGCAGGCAGATCAGGAGCTCGAGGTCAGGAGTTTGACACCAGCCTGGCCAACATGGCGAAACCCCATCTCTACTAAGAGTACACAAAATTAGCCAGGCATGGTGGTGCATGTTTAATCCCAGCTACTTGGGAGGCTGAGGCCAGAGGATCACTGGAAACTGGGAGGCAGAGGTTGCACTGAGCCGAGATCACGCCACTGCACTCCAGCCTGGGTGACAGACTCCATCTCAAAAAAAAAGAAAAGAGTGACAAAAGTATTGGCTCTTTTGATGTGTCTGACAGAGAAATGTGTGGTTCTCAAGGTCAGTGGACAGGCCACTGGGCCTTGACCGCCAGGACCCGGAGTCTGTGGCCCAGTGCTGCCACCTGGTGGCAGCATACCATTCTACACGGCCACAGGAAACGAGTAAAACCATGGCAGTGTGGAAATGACAGCCAGATGGGTGGCAGAAGCTATGGTGTCTGTGAGGAAGGAATATGTGGTTTTTCTTGTATAAACATCCGAAACTTTCTAAACTTTCTAAAAGTGAACATGCATTAGACTTCAATTACAATAATAAGAGATGGATTTGAGCTCCTAACTTTTAAAATTACTGTATCACCTTCACAATGGAAGAAGCACCTGAGCCAGTAGCAGGGCCCGTGTTGACTTGTGTTCTGTTGTGGGCCAACCTCATTGTGCCAGGAGATGCCCCAACCCTAAGGATAGCCCTGCATCATGACCCCCTGCCACGTGAGGAAATGACAGCTCCAAGAGAAGGGACTCAATTGGGGTCACCCAGAGGGGAAGGAGGCTGGCAGGACCTGTACCCCGAAGGCCTAGGGGTCTCTGGCACTCACTGCCCATCCCTCTGGTCTTGGTGATAGCTGTTAAGGAACAGGTGGCTCAGTGCGGGCGCCAGAGCCACAGATGTGGGCAGGGTCGGCAGGGTGTGGCTAACTCTCTCATCCAATGTCCCCTCAGGGCCACCTGGCACTGGGGTGATGGGGCAGGACAGACTTCCCAAGACAGAGCCCAGGAATTGCATCTTAAATGCCATCTCCAGCAGAGCCACCCTGCTGTTTCCAGCTCTGCAGCTCTGAGAGGCCAGGGCCATGTGACAGAGCAACAGCCACCAGCCCTGGGCACTTTCCCAAACAATAGGATGAACTCAGGACATGGCCTGGCACTCCTGAGATGAGCAGCCCCGGGCAAGCGGCTGCCTCTTGGGCCTTGGGATCACCTCTGTGAGATGGGGTGATGGGCGCGGTGCCCACAGGGCTGCAGGGCCATCTGGTGATAAGGGCTCTCGGGCAGGCATTTACCCGGCTCAGCTCAGTCAGTCCACACCACACCTGCCAGGCAGGGCTCTCAGCGTCTGCTTCACACATGGGGAAGCTGGGGTTCCGAGGGAACCAGCCCGCTCAGCACTGCTGAGAGGGGCAGACGGTGGCACGGCCATGGGGTGGGTCAGCATCTGCCTTCCTAGAAGCTCGGTTGCCTACCTGTGACATGCTGGGCTTTCCAGCCGCGTACAGTAACATAGAAATTAGAGAAAAGGAAGCAATTGTTTGCCCACTTTGAACCTTCAAAAGATGCAGAATGCAAAGCACTGTGGCACTAGGGTGGGCCAGGACTATCTGTTCCCCATCCCACTTCAGCTCTCCCTCTGCCTCTGCCCTCCTCACCCCTCCCTCTCGCCCTCTTTCTCGCCTCCCTCCAAGTCTTATACTGTCATGTGCTTCATGTATTGTCACGTTATCTCCTATAATCTCCCAGCAACTCGGGGACAGCATACCCAATGACATAGGAAGAAACTGAGGCACAGAGAGCTGACGTTCTGGGCTTGTTTGGTCCAAAGGGCCCCAAAGGGTCAGTTTGTAGCTCAGGCAGCCTTAGGAGCCAGGTCCAGATATGTCACCTCTGAATCCTGACATACCTAGTGTGTCATTCCCGTGAGAGAATGACCCAGGGCTGGTCACCAGCTTCTCCCAGCCCAGAAGGGAAGGGAAACTGAGCAGTGTCTCGGGCACCCCCCTCACCTCCTCAGCACCTTTTCCGCCTCCTTGTTGGTAAGGATCTGTGGGTAGTAGCGGTTCAGCTGGAGGATGATCCTGTCCACCTGTTGCTCACTCAAGCGCCCGTGGCCTGTCAGGAAAGGCGTGTCCTGCACCAGGCGGTCACAATACGTCTGATCTAAAACAGACAGCACAGGGGCATGAGCTAGCACAGCCCAAGGGGACCAGAGACGACAGCCTTGTACTGACACCACAGGAGGGCATCACCCCCAAAGTGGGTGCCC
Source organism: Macaca thibetana thibetana (assembly GCF_024542745.1). Classification (NCBI taxonomy): domain Eukaryota; kingdom Metazoa; phylum Chordata; class Mammalia; order Primates; family Cercopithecidae; genus Macaca; species Macaca thibetana. Next base: position 105,060,525 of record NC_065592.1, on the reverse strand, counting down.
ACCAGGAGGGTGCACCCGCAGAATCACAGCCATCCCAGCCCGTGTGGTGTGCACTGCACAGCTGAGAGCTGCCCCTGGCCTGCCAACCTGCCTGCTGCCAACCTGCCCCACCAGAAGATGGAAGTGAAGGGTTGTGCTGGAAACCCACTTTCACAGAGCTCGCCACAGAAATCAAACTCAGAGGGGCTAAGAATCTACTTTTCATGGGCCACCTGCAGGGCCATCAGGAAATAGCTGGGGCCTAGGGTGGCACAGGTGGCTCAGAATGCCCAGGGCCAGGCATGGTGGCTCAGACCAGGTGCGATGGCTCACCCCTGTAACACCAACATTTTGGGAGGCCAAGGTGGGCAGATCACTTGAGCTCAGGAGTTCGAGATCAAGAATGCTCAGACGTGGGCTCTGCAGATCTTCACACTGGCACAGACACAGGGACACAGGGCTCAGGGTGGCCCGTGCTGGGATCACGATGGGACACAGTGTGTCTGAAAGGCCTTAAGAAGCTTCTACCAACAGTAAACCAGTGAGTTCTCCCAGAGGGCTAGAAATGCTTTTCATTTGCCTTTTTTTTTTTTTCCAGAATCACCATTAAAATATCATTGTACCACTTTTCCATTAAGAATGTTTCTTAGAATGACAGATCTTTAAGGCTGAGCAGTGGAGTGACGACAGGAGGGCATGGAGAGGATGGCACACAGGATCCCCACAGGGACTGAACATGTGCATCACCTTACATACTTGTGGCAGCTTGTCCTGTTTCCCCATGTACACAAAGAAAATATTTATAGAACATAACACAGAGGAAAATGAGAAGGGAATCTAAATGTGTTGCTATAAAAAGTGAACAAAACACAAAAGAAGGCAGTAATAGAATAAATGAGGGTCAAAAAAGCTACAAGACATACAGGAAACACAGAGCAAAATGGCAGTAGTAACACATTCCTTATCAGCAATTAATTCAAATGTAAATAGGTTAAACTTTCCTTTTTTTTTTTTTTTGAGATAGAGTCTTGCTCTGTTGCCCAGGCTGGAGTGCTGAGGCCCAATCTCGGCTCACTGCAACCTCTGCCTCCTGGGTTCAAGCAATTCTCCCTGGGATTACAGGTGTATGCCACCATGCCCATCTGGTTTTTGTATTTTTTTAGTAGAGACAGGGTTTCACCATGTTGGCCAGGCTGGTGTCAAACTCCTGACCTCAGGTGATCTGCCTGCCTTGGCCTCCCAAAGTGCTAGGATTATAGGCATGAGCTACCGCGCCCAGCCAAATTTTCCTATCAAAAGGCATAGATTGGCAGAATGGATTTTTAAAATATGAGACAACTAAGTGCTGTCTACAAAAGACTCACTTCAGATCTAAAGACACAAAGAAGTTGAAAATGAAAGGACCTAAAAAAATTCCCATACAAATAGTAACCAAAAGAGAGATGAGGTAACTATACTAACATCAGGCAAAATAGACTATAAGTCAAAAACTATTACAAGAGATTAAAAAGTATATTATGTATTAATAAAAGGATAAATTCATCAAGAATATGCAACAGTTATAAACATATATGCACCAAATATCAGAGCTTCAAAATGTATGAAGCAAACACTGGCAGAGTTGAAGGGAGAAATAGATACCTCTATAATAATATTTGGAGACTTCAAAACACCACTTTCAGTAAGAGACAGAACCACCAGACAGAAGATAAATGAGGAAATAGAGGACTTCAACAACACCATAAGCCAATTATACCTGGTAGACATACACAGAACACTCCATCCAACAATATAGATATTTTTCTCACGTGCACATGAAACATTCCCCAAGATAGGCCGCAAAACAAGTTTGTGGCCACAAAAACCAGTTTTAATATATTTTAAAAGGTTGAAATCATATAAAATATATTTTCTGACCACCCACAATGAAGCTAGAAATCAATAATAGAAAACTAAAAAATTCACAAATATGTAAAAATTAAATAGCCAGTGGGGTGCCAGTCATGGTGGCTCACACCTGTAATCCCAGCACTTTGGGAAGCTGAGGCAGGCAGATCACTTGAGGCCAGGAGTTTGGGACCAGCCTGGCCAACATGGCAAAACCCTATCTCTACTAAAAATACAAAACTTAGCCAGGCATGGTGGTACACGCTTGTAATCCCAGCTACCTGGGAGGCTGAGGCACAAGAATTCCTTGAACCTGGGAGGTGGAGGTTGTAGTGAGCTGAATTCGTGCCACTGCATTCCAGCCTGGATGACAGAGCGAGACTCTGTCTCAAACAAACAAACAAACAAACAAGAAAACCAATGGGTCAAAAGAGAAATCATGAGGGAAATTAGGAAGTAACATGAGAAAAGCGGAAACACACACCTACACACACACACCCACACCCACACACACGCACCCCCTACACTACGCCAAAACCTAAGGGATGCAGCAAAAGCAGTGCTGAGAGGGAAAATTATAGTTGCAAATGCATATATTAATAAAAAATCTTAGTAACCTAACATCACACTTTAAGGAGTGAGAAAAGGAAAAACTAAAGACCAGAGAGCTTGAAGAGCAAACTAAACCCAAAGCTCACAGAAGGAGGGAAATAATCAAGATTAGAGTGAAGACAAATGAAATAGAGAATCGAAAAACAGTGGAGAAAAATCAAGAAAACCAAAGTCGATTCTTTGATGATATCAATAAAAATGACAAAACTAGCTAGACTGACAAAGAAAAATAAGAGAAGACTCAAATTACTAGTATCAGGAATAAAAGTGAGGACATTACCATGAACTTTACAGAAATAAAAAGGAATGTAAGAGAATACTATGAACATTTGTATACCAACAAATTAGATAACCTAAATGAAATGAAAACATTCTGAAAAACACAATCCACCAAAACTAAACCATGAAGAAATAGAAAATCTAACCAATAACTAGTAAGATTAAATCAATAATGAAAAATATCTCAAGAAAGAAAAGCTCAGGACCAGATAGCTTTGCTGGTTAATTCTACCATAAATGTAAAGAACTAATACCAATCCTTCTCAAACTTACAAAAAAAACTGAAGAGGAGGGAACACTTCATAACTAATTCTGTGAGGTCAGCTTTACCCTGATACCAAAATCAGACAAAGTCGCTTCAAGAAAAGAAAACCACTTTGGGAGAGAGAGGCAGGAGAGTCACTTGATGCCAGGAATTCAAGACCACACTTGGGCAATACAGCAAGACCTTGTCTCTATGAGAAAAAAGAAAATGGAAAAGACTACAGACCAATACTCCTTAGGAATATTGATGGAAAAAATCAACAAAACCCAGCAAATCAAATTCAGCAGCATGTTAAAAGAAGTATACATTGATTTGTTCCTGGAATACAAGGATGGTTCGACATGTAAAAATCAAAAATCAATCAATGAAATATACATTAATAGAATGAAGGAAAAAATACATGGCCATTTCAGTTGTTTTAGAAAAAGCATTTGATAAATGTCAACATCCTTTCTTGATATAAATATTTAATTAATTAGGTCTAGAAGATGGTATGGTTTGAATGTGTCAACAAGCATGTATTGGAAACTTAATCCCCAAAGTAACAGCACTGAGAGATAGAACCTAATGGGAGGTGTACAGGTCATGAGGGCTCTACCGTCATGAATGGATTAATGCCAATTACAAAAGGGCTTGAAGTTTCAGGTTTGTTTTCTTCCTCTTAATCCCTCTCATTCTCTGTAGCCCTTCTGCCTTCCACCATGGGATAACACAGCAAGAAGACCCTCACCAGATGCTGGCTCCCTGATCTTGGACTTCCAAACCTCTAGAAGCATGAGCCTATACATTTCTGCTCATTATAAATTCCCTAGTTTCAAGTGTTCTGTTATAGCAGCACAAAATGGACTAAGACAGAAGGAAACTTCATCAACATGATAAAGGCCATAGAGTTGGCACTCTGTCTCTGCAGGTTCCATATCCAGGGATTAAATCAACAGCAGATATAAAATATTTGGGGAAAAGCAATACAAAATAAGACTACAGCCAAAAAATACAAGTTTTAAAAATACAGTACAACGATTTACATAGCATTTACATTGTGTTAGGTATTATAAGTAACCTAGAGATAATTTAAAATATATGGAAGGATGTGTGTAGGTGCAAATATTATAGCACTTTATATAAGGGATTTGAACATCCTCAGATGATTTTGAGGGGATTCCTGGAATCATCCCACCTCATATATTGAAGGACATTTTTATATGAAAAGCCCACAGCTAACATCATACCTTAATGGTGAAAGACTGAAAGCTTTTTCTTTAAGATCAGGAACAAGATAAAGATGTCTGCTCTTACCACTTATATTCAACATAGTACTGGAAGTTCCAACCAGAGCAATTAGGCAAGAAAAGGAAAAGGGAATAAAAGGCATTCAAATTGTAAAGGAAAAAGTAATATTTTCTCTGTTCACAGATGACATGATTTTATATATAGAAAATCCTAAAATCTTTTTCTTTGAAGTTAGAGCTAATTAAAAGCATGCAGCAAGGTTGCAAGATATAAAATCAACACACAAAAATATTTCATCTCTACATACTAACAATGAACAATCCAAAAATTAAGAAAACGACTCAATTTATAATAGCATTGAAAAGAATAAAATACTTAGGAAGAAATTTAATCAAGAAGGCAAAAATCTTGTACACTGAAAGCCACAAAACATTGCTGCAAGCACTACCCAAAGCAATCTACAGATTCAATGCAATCCCTATCAAAATCTCAAGTGTTTTTTGCAGAAACAGAAAAACCCATCCTAAAATTCATATAGAATTTCAAAACAAAATACCTGTATAGCCAATAAGAAAAAAAAATCTTAAAAAACAAACAAACAAACAAAAAACAGGGTTGGAGGACTCATATTTCCTGCTTTCCAAACTTACTGTAAAAAGATACAATAATGAAAACAATGTGGTACTATCATAAAGACAGACATATGGGTCACTGGCATAGAATAAGAGAGTCTAGAATTAAACCCTATTTTTAATTAAAAGAGTGGAAAAAAAGAGTGAAAAAACCATTCACATAAATGGGAGAAATATTTGCAAAGCATGTATCTCATAAGGGATTAGTATCCATACTCTATAAAGAACTCCTACAACTGAACAGCAAAAGACACAAAGAACCCAATTCAAAAATAAGCAAAGAACTTGAATAGACACGTCTCTAAAGAAAATATACAACTAGCCATCAAACACACAAAAAAATGCTTATCAGGCCAGGCGCGGTGGCTCCCGCCTGTAATCCCAGCACTTTGGGAGGCTGAGGCGGGCAGATCACCTGAAATCACCTAAGGTCAGGAGTTTGAGACTGACCTGGTCAACATGGAGAAACCCTGTCTCTACTAAAAACACAATAATTAGCCGGGCATGGTGGTGTGTGCCTGTAATCCCAACTACTTGGGAGGCTGAGGCAAGAGAATCACTTGAACCCAGGAGATGGAAGTTGCAGTGAGCCAAGATTGCGCCACTGCACTCCAGTCTGGGAAACAGAGCAAGACTCAGTCTCAAGAAAAAGAAAAAGAAAAAATGGTCATGATTACTCATTAAGGAAATTCAAATAAAAATCATAATGAGATATCGCTTCATACTCATTAGGATAGCTATATATTAATATAACAAATGTTGGTGAGGATATGGAGAAATTCAAACTCATGGGCATTACTGCTGAAAATGTAAAATAGTGCAGCCACTGTGGAAAAAAACAGTATGGCAGTTCCTCAAAAATCTAAACATAGAATTATCGTATGATGGTTGGGCACGGTGGCTCACACCTATAATCCCAGCACTTTGGGAGGCCGAGGCAGGCAGATCACGAGGTCAGGAGAGCGAGACCATCCTGGCTAACATGGTGAAACCCGGTCTCTACTAAAAATACAAAAATTAGCCAGGTGGGATGGCAGGCGCCTGTAATCCCAGCCACTTGGGAGGCTGAGGCAGGAGAATCGCTTCAACCTGGGCGGCAGAGGTTGCAGTGAACTGAGATTGCACCACTGTACTCCAGCCTGGGCAACGGTGAGACTCTGTCTCAAAAAAAAAAAAAAAAAAGAATTACCATGTGATCCAGAAATTCTTCTAGGTATATACCTTAGACAACAAAAAGCAGGAACTCAGTCGGGGGTGGTGGCTCATGCCTGTCATCCCAGCACTTTGGGAGGCCAAGCTGGGCAGATCACCTGAGGTCAGGAGCTCAAGACCAGCATGGCCAACATGGCGAAGCCCCGTCTCTACTAAATACAAAAAGCTAGCCAGGCATGGTGGCACTCGCCTGTAGTGCCAGCTATTCAGGGGGTTGAGGCATGAGAATCACTTGAACCCAGGAGGCAGAGGTTGCACTAAGCCAAGATCACAACACTGCACTCCAGCCTGGGCAACAAAGTGAGACTCTGTCTTAAATAAATAAATAAATAAATAAATAAATAAATAAATAAATAAATGCAGGAACTCAAATGGATACTTGCACACTGGTTTTCATAGCAGCACTATTCAAAATAAAGATGGAAATAGTGCAAATGTTCACCAGAAGATGAATGAATTATCAAAATGTGGTATATACCTATGTACAACAGAATATTACTCAGCCCTAAAAAGGAAGGAAATTATGATACATGGATGTCACAACATAGATGAACCTTGAAAACATTATGCTAAGTGCAATAAACACGGCACAAAAGGACAAATATTATATGATTCCAATTATATGAAGTACTTAGAGGAGTCAAATTCATACAGACAGAAAATAGAACAGAGATTACCAGGAGGTGTGAGCAGAAGGAGAAAGGGCAGTTATTGTTTAATAGGTACCAGATTTCTGTTTGGGATGATAAAGAAGCTCTGGAAATGGACAGTGGTGACAACTGCACAACATTGTGAGTGTATTTAGTATCACTGAAGTGTACACTGAAAAATGGGTAAGAAGGTAAATTTTGTTTCTGTATATTTTCTCACAAAAAAATGTAAATGGATAAATAAACTCTGGTTTATCCATACAATGAATATTATTCAGTGCTAAAAAGAAACGAAGGCTGAGCGTGGTGGCTCACGCCTGTCATCCCAGCACTTAGGGAGGCTGAGGCAGGTGAATCGCTTAACCTGGGAGGCAGAGGTTGCAGTGAGCCGAGAGTGCGCCACTGCACTCCAGCCTGGGCAACAGTGAGACTGTCTCAAAGAAAAAACCAAAACAAAAACAGTGTCATCGTGTTGGACATAGCGGGGCCCCCTCTTGGGTTTCCTCCTTGAGGCACAGACTCAACAGACTGTTTTACTTTCTCATGCCTCTTTCCAGTTGCCACTTCCTCCTGGCTGGTCTTTCTGCCCCCCAGAATGTGGACCCGCCCCAAAAGCAACCATGCTCTGTGGGGCCCTGTGCAGACCCTACAGACCCAGGCCCAGGTGAGAACAGCCCATCTCAGCATGCTCGCCCTGCGCCGGGCTGGGGACCACAGCGATGGGCAGATCCATCCACATCCTCCAGGGGCTCACAGTGTAGGGGTGTGGGCTGGCATTCACCAAGCAACCCCGCAAACACATCCTTAACCCCACAGGTACCTGCCCTCCAGAGAACAACAGGGGGGCCATCCTGGTTCACAGGATCCCTGGTGATGCCCACATTGAGGCCATCAGCCACCCTATCATCTGGCTGAAGCCACTTGCCATGGGCCGCGCAGGGAGGCAGATGGCTGGGGGCTGAGTCAGCCCTCACCTGCACTGAGCCTGCCAGCAGCCCCACCATGGTGAGGAAGCTGAGCGCAAGGACGTCAAGTGACCTGCCAAGGCCACACAGACAGGCCTAGCTGGGCGGTCTGGGTCCAGCGCCTACAGTCCTCTAGTTAAAAGAACTAAGATGAATTAGCCAAGATTCACAGAGCAATCCCACACGTCTGGCACTCTGTGAGCCCTGCGTCTACCTACAACCTTCATCCTTCCAACAGCCCTGCAACATAGGGACAACCACCAGCCCCGTTTTCAGATAGGGAAACTAAGGCACAGTGAGACGATAAGGTACCTGCCCAAGACTGCAACCAGACACGAAGTGACAGATCAAGATCCAGGCCCAGGCACAGCCGTGTTGAGGACCACCTCTTGACATCCAGACATTCTGCCTCTCTAATTAACATGCGACTTCACTGTAATCAGCGACAGCAGTCTACTCCCTGCCAGACCAAGAGACCAAGAGCAGACCCAAGGCTGTCCTCCCCAGCACTGCCCACTTGGCTAAGAATCCAGTAGTTAGGTGCTCACTAAAGAGTTCTGCAGGCCGGACGCGGTGGCTCACGCCTATAATCCCAGCACTTTGGGAGGCTGAGGCAGGTGGATCATGAGGTCAGGAGTTCAAGACCAGCCTGGCCAACACGGTGAAACCCCATGTCTACTAAAAATACAAAAGAAATTAGCTGGTCGTGGTGGCACACACCTGTAGTCCCAGCTACTCAGAAGGCTGAGGTAGGAGAATTCCTTGAACCCAGGAGGCAGAGGTTGCAGTGAGTCAAGATAGCGCCACTGCACTCCAGCCTGGGTGACAGAGTGAGACTCTGTCTCAAAAAAAAAAAAAAAGAGTTCTGCAATGAATGGTCCAAGGCCCAAGGGCAAGCACGGTAGGTGGACGGTGGCCAGCATCCTGTAGCGGCCTCCTGCTGCCCTGCAAGCCGCTAACCAGGCGGAGCCTCCGCTGCTGCACAGCCATGAGTCACCGTGAGCCGTGAGTCAGCTGGCACAGGCCGCAAGATCTGGGGGCTGAAGCCAGGCTCCGCGGCTCGGGGGCTCTGTGCTTCCTGTGGTTGCGAGTTGTGCACACAAACACGCAGCACTTAGAAGCCAGAAAAGGCACGAGAAACGAAACCATCTCAGTGCCAGCTCCCGATAAACAAGTCCCTGAACTGTTTTTATAGGACAAAGGAAGATGGCTTGCTCTGGCACAGACCCGGCAAGCCTTCACCATGCCCTACATCCCCTTTCTTCTTGCCAAGCTGGCACCAGGACTATAGACCCCCACTCTATTACCCCAACATGAACCTTCTTATCAGCTCAGACAGATGCCCTCAGCCTGGCATTCGAGGCCCCGCGGGAGCTGGCCCCACTCACTCTCACCCGGCCCTCCAGGCCCATGAGACTTCCTGCGTGGCAGTCCCCAACAGCACCATCCTGTCTGGGAACCTTGCCCCAGGCTGAGAATACCTGTTCCTCGGTTTCCACCTGGTTAATTCATGTTCACCTTGCTATCCTACGTGCAAGAGGGCTTCCGAAGTTCCTGTCATCCCCAACCAGTTGGAGTCCAGACACTTGGGCATCAACCTCCCCTCTCGAATTTTTTTTTTTTTTTTTTTTTTGACGGAGTCTTGCTCTCTCCCCCAGGCTGGAGTGCAGTGGTGTGATCTCCCCTCACTGCAAGCTCCGCCTCCCGGGTTCACGCCATTCTCCTGCCTCAGCCTCCCGAGTAGCTGGGACTACAGGCGCCCACCACCATGCCCAGCTAATTTTTTTGTATTTTTAGTAGAGACGGGGTTTCACTGTGTTAGCCAGGATGGTCTCAATCTCCTGACCTTGTGATCCGCCCGCCTCAGCCTCCCAAAGTGCTGGGATTGATTACAGGCTTGAGCCACCGCGCCCAGCCCCCTCCCATATTTCTTCCAGGACCCCCCTTGTCTCAGTGCTCAGCCCAACTAAAACTGCTCACTCGCTGGCACAGCCCAGGGGGGTAACTTGTCAAGCACCTGCCCCACGCAGACACCTCCTCAGCATTCTGCAGGCACTGGCTCACATGCGCTGCTTGCAGCGAGGGCTGGCGCGACGCAGGACCCCAGTTGGTGCAGGGAGGTGGTGAGCCTGGGACTACGGGTCTGCAGCCTTGCAGGGCTGTTCATATGACCCTCCCAGAGCTGTGCTCCATGGGCCTTGGCTCTCCATGCCAAAGACTAAGGCTTGTGAGGGAATGTCTCCAGGCCCAGTGAGTAGACCCAGCAGGTAGGAAGCACACATTGGAAAAGGTGAGGCCTACAATCAGAGCCTTCAGGGACCCCTGCCTGATGTGATCTCCCAGCTCCAGCGTCCCCTTATGCAAGGAAGCTTCCCTGACAGAGAGCAAGGGACAGGGTCCCTTTGTGCAGGAAGGCTCCTCAATGGACAGCAAGGCCTCAGGCTCTGCCAATACCTAGTCCCTGGGACAGGGCTCCCTGGAGACCAGCATAGCTCTGAGTTGTGTCCCACGCATTCTGATGAACTCATGAAGGGAGTTAAGGAATTCCAGCGTGGGCAGGGCACAATTTGACTTTGTTTCCCCATCTGTACACAGACAAGATACTCCATGTGTCCCCATCTGATCATTTTCTTTCTTTCTTTTTTTTTTTTTTTTTTGAGAAGGAGTCTTGTTCTGTCCTCCAGGCCGGAGTGCAGTGGCGCCATCTCGGCTCACTGCAAGCTCCGCCTCCTGGGTTCAAGAAATTCTCCTGCCTCAGCCTTCCCAGTAGCTGGGACTACAGGTGCCCGCTACCACGCCCGGCTAATTTTTTGTATTTTTAGCAGAGACGGGGTTTCACCATGTTAGCCAGGATGGTCTCGATCTCCTGACTTTGTGATCCACCCGCCTGGGCCTCCCAAAATGCTGGGATTACAGGCGTGAGCAACGGCGCCCGGTCCCCATCTGATCATTTTCAGACAGGAATCACCCAACATAGGGTCCAATGCACAGTAAGTGCTCAGATATGAGAGCCACAAATAAGAAGGGTTAGAAGGGAGGACAAAGGGGAGCAGGTGGCAGCTGGGGGGTCTCTTGTGGCCTAGGCTGGAAGTCTCTTCTGACCTGGTGTCCTGGAAGTCGTCAGTTTCCAGCCCATGAGATCCTATTTGTGTGCAGGACCTAGGGTGAGACTCAAGTGAGAGCACTGAGAGAGGACTAGGGACTTCTGGGGCCAACCTGAGCCCCTGAGCCAATTCTGCTCCATGAAGCAGAACAGTGAGAATGAAGTACAGCTTCTGGGAACCCCCATACTTCCTGACCGGGCTGCCATGGGGTCCTTTACCAGCCCATCACCCTCATGGGGCTTCTCCAACAGGGGAAGGTCCACAGAGCAGGGTCACCCTGTTTGGGATCAGGAGGATGGTGGGCAGGTCCCCAGAGAGGCCCTGGGGAGGAAGGCTGGGCTGGGGCCACTAGTGTGGAGCACAACAACACTGGAGGGTACAGTCGTTGTCCCCGATTCCCTTAGGCCTAAACAGGGGCAAGACCGTCGTGGACCCCCAAAAGAGTCTGGGAGGCTCCAAGAGTCCCACAGAAACCACACGCAGCCGAGGAACGCACCGCCTGTGCTGCGAGGTCGTTGGGGTGGTTGCAAGGATGGAGCGTTGTTTCCGTGACCAGAATCATAGCAGGACCGCTGTGAATTCTCTCTGTTGTCATTTCTACCACCTCCTACTCTTTCATACCAAATTCCCCACCACGGGACACCTCCCAACACACAGACTGGCAGTGGCCGAGCCCAGACCCTGGCTGTGCAGCCCCACCCTGGAGCTGTCTTGTCGCCCCCGCCCTTTTCAGGCCCCGCACCTGGCCACCACCCATCGTGCCCCACCCCGCCTCGGCTGGCACGGCCCCGCCGGGCAGAAGCCCGGGACACCCACCACCTCGCAGGGGTGCACCCGCGCACCACCGGCAGCTGACGGGCCAAGGTCACTCGGCCCCCGCAGCCCAGGCGCGGCCTGCAGGCAACTCGCAAGACAGCCGGACCCTCCGGCCGGGCCACCCATCCAGGGCGCCCGCATCCCTGCCGCCCAGCCAGCCCCGTGCCCACCTGTCATGGCGACGGACACAGCGCCGCCCGCAGTCCCCAGCTGTCTACCCCTCCGCGCGTCAGCCCCTCGGTCAGCCGCCCAGTACAGCCTTTCCAGTGACCGCCGCCCGCGGGCCGTCCTCGCCCGCCCCTTTTGGCTAGGCCCGTCCCCCGGCTTCGGCGGTGTAGACTCGGGGGCTCTAAACCCCGCCCCTCGGCGAGCCCTGCCCCCTTCCCGCTAGGCCCCGCCCCTTCCACGCCCACTACGGCGCCGCCAGGGCTCTAAACTCCGCCCCTCACTCGAATCCCGCCCCCTTGCCGTCCTGGGATAGGCCGCTACGAAGATCCTTGAGCCTTGCCCCTCACTCGAGCCCCGCCCCCTCCGGAATCGGCTTCCGCGCCTCCAGGAGTCCTGAGCCCCGCCCTGCACCCGAACCCCGCCCTCTCCGACGAAGGTTTCCAAGCTTCAAGGACCCACTGGGCCCCGCCCCTCACTCGGGCCCTGCCTCCTCCGGCACGGCTTCCGCGCCTCCAGGAGCCCTGGGCCAGCCCCTCACTCGAGTCCCGCTCCCCTGCGGCGTCGGCCTCCGCGCGTCCAGGGGCCCTGAGCCCCGCCCCTTCCTGCTATACCCAGCCATTGCGGGCGTGGGCGGGCGCCACCGGACCGCCCGCCCGCCCCTCCCAGGGTCCGTTAGGGCGCCGCGAGGGGCCCAGAGTCCCTCCCCTTGCTGGGCCTACAACGCCGTCGCAGCGGCCTTAAGCCCCGCCTATCACTGGAGCCATGCCCGCGTCCGAGTCCCACCCTCACCGCTGCCAGAGCTACGGCGGCCGCGCGCCTTCGTGGCCGCGCCCGCTCCTGCCCGGGGCCCCGTGTGTCTTGGGCCCGCCCTTCCGGGCGCTGCCGCGCTGGGTGGCGGAGTCGGGATCCAGGTGGCCCGGCGGCACCCGGCTCAGTCCACCGCCCCTCCCTCGGCCTCGCGCCCCACCCTTTGGCTGAGGAAACAGACTGAGAGGGGAGGTGACTGATCCAGGGGCATACAGAAATTCAGGCCCTGGGGAGTATAGGGCCAGGCCTGGGGCAGAAGACCGGTTGGCGTCCAGTACGCCACAGGGACCCGCCAAAGGAGACAGTGCCCAGTGATGCTCTCCCAAATCCAGGGGAGAAGGACTCAACGGTGTGACCTCGGGGTGGGAGGAGGGGGGTGGCCACGCCTTCTTGGGGGACCCCAGTCCCCCACCTTCAAAAGACACTAGCTTGGCAGTGTGACCGTAACTAGGGAGGTCACTTAACCTGCCTGAGCCTCAGTTTCCTGGACTGTAAAATGAGTGATCTCGGGCAAACTCTCCACCTTCCCTCCCGCTTTCTGGCCTTTCCAGCTCCGGTGCCCACCACAAAAAGACGCCAGCCCCATATGATGTGAATGCACTGGGCCCCAGCCAGGAGATGGAGACCCGTGAAGGGAAGCAAAGCAGCGCCTTCCCAGCCAGCAGCAGCAGCTACCCCTCCCGTTTCCTTCTCTGCCTGTGTGGGCCGTTCCCTCATAGCAGCTCTAATATGAGATGCTGGAGCCTGACCCAGAATCGGGGCCCAACACAGTATCCCCTTCTCGGACAGCACTGTGGTCCCTGCAGTTCATGCACCGTCTGTCTCTGTGCCTCAGTTCTCCCCTGTGCCATGACCTCCCATCAGGGCCAGCATATGGGGCATCAGGAGAATGGGTGCAGTTGTCACCTGGAAACCTCAGAACTCTTGGGGCCCAGTTATGGCCATACACAGCAGCCACCCCTGTCCCCAAACACTGAAGGTGAGCCCCTGCCCAGACTCCCCAGGAGGCCAGGCTGCCATCAGACCCAGCCTGCCCCAGGTCTGTGAACAGGGCCAGTCCCAGGGCAGGAGGGTAGTGGCCCAGCCTGTGGGTCCCTCCAGGCCTCTCATTTGCTTGTGTGCCTGAGTAAGTCCAGGCTGGCTCTGGGCTCCAGGTGCTCCCCTGGAGGACCCAGAGGGGGCTTCCCCAGAGGGCCTCTTTTGCCCCGATGGGATGTGGCCTGACGCCAATTCTTCTGCCTCCATCACACCGTTATGGCGTCTAGTACTTAGCTCTCTGGGTTTATTTTGCACACACTCCTGCCCCTGAGTGATGTCAGAGCCATAAGGGTGGGGACAGAGTGGAAGGGAGACACAGTGGGGACCACAGTGGCTCCATGCACTGCCCACCTTCAGGGAGCCCTGACCCCAGCCCCTTTTGGGAAAGCTAGCATCCCACCTTCACAACACTCCTGCACCCCCAGCACTGCCCCGACCATGTGATGGACAGGGAAACTGAGGCTTCGAGCATGAAGCCCCTTGCCCAAAGTCTGGCAGCCAGGTGTGGCCTCCCAAGTACAGGTCGCTGCTCTTCAGCCACCTGAGGGTTTGAAGAGGATTTACTTCAAGGAACCCAATCCTGCATGCAGGGACTCAAAGCCCTGTGCCCTCTGGGATGTGCCCTCCAAGCCTATGGGATGGGAGGTCACGGCAGAAAGCAGGACAGCTGTTAGTGCAGCCAGGGGTCTACAGCCCAGATGCCCACCACGGGGGCTGCAAGCAGGCATGGACACCCCCATGGTCAAAGGGCAGGTCCTGGGCATTCCCCCTCCCCCAGGCATAGCACACGCATCCTCCCTTCTGGCTAGCTCTTGCCAGCTATGGCTGCCTGGACCCCAAATGGAAAGTGAGTTCCTGGGAAAGTCGGGGGGCCCCTTAGGAGGAGTGAACTGAGGTGTGACAGGAAGTCCCGCCCTTGGACACTGTCAAAGAAAAACCAGAGCTGGACTGTGGTTACAGATGTAAAAACAGATTTTTATTCAGGACTCTTGTGATAGGGGAAGACAGACATCAGCAGAGAACTGGGCTCAACTCCGAATACAGCAAGGACACTTGGGACAGGAGGCGGCTTTGAGGATGGAAAATTAGGAAGAGGAAACATCGGGGTGAAGGGGATTCCGGCTGACAGAATTCTTGCAAAGACAGCCTGGGCTGATAAGATCTCACCCAGAGGATGGTGCGGGTGAGGACCCTGATGGGGTATCAAGGGTGATCAGGTATCCAGGGTGGGGAGTGCTTGCTAAACTCACTAGGAGGATTCTTTGTTGAAACTGGATTTTACAAGGAAGTTCACAGATGGCCAAGGAGAAAGTTCAGGAGCCTGACTAAAGTTTGGTCAAGCAGAGAATCTTTGTGAATGTCACAGAAGCTAGGGCGCTGACACACACACACACCCGCTCCTCTGAACGGCCTCCACCTTACTATTTGCTTCTTTCAGATTTTCTTGCCATTCACATGCTTGATCTCGTTAGAAAGCAGGCAGAATTTTAAAATTATGCAGGCAAAGCTAATTTCCACAGGGGTTCTTTGCATTGGGTTGGGTGGGGGCACTTCCCCCTGGTTTTCCTATGGCCAGCCTTTCCTCACTCAGGCCTCTGCTCACCTGCACCCCGCACCTGTGGGCTCTGCCTTCCAAGCCCAGCCCTGCTCCCACCTCGGTGACCACCATCCCTGTTATCTCTTGCTTGGAAGGTGGCAGCTGCCTTCTCACGTCTCTTGTGAGATGTGAGACGTGCCCCATCCTTGTCCCCACAGCCCAGTACTCACATGGCGGCCACAGGCCATAACACTGAGTCTGACCGTCCTCTTCTCCCACCCCGGGCTCATAGCCTTCCTGTTCCTCCAGCAGCCACCTCTGCCATTTACAAATCTTCATGTGTGCTGTGACCACCCAGAATGTTCTTCCCAGCTCCCTGCCTAGCATCCTCGCCCCCGCTTGGAGTCTGGCCCTTCTGAACCACATCACTCGCCACCACACCCCACCCCCAGTCTCAGTTCTTCAGAGCGCTAGCCTTGCCCTATGATGGTTTCCCCACTGACCATTATCTGTGCTGTAGTGTTCACTCCACAAAGGCTGGCATGCAGGAGGCACTTAATGAATGCACACAGATAGCTCTGTTGACAATTAGGGTTAAGGATAGGAGGGCAAGGACAGATGCTATAAAGATGACAGGGTGGCCTCCCTGAGAGGCTGACGCTGAAGACGGTGTTTCTAGGCCAGGGCAGGAGGCACGAGGCCCCCATGGGCTGTGGGAGACCTTCATGGCTGAAGCCAACTGTAACCAGGCCAAGAGGTGATGGTGGGTGATGAAGGGCCTGAACACTGAGGAGCAAGGACATTCTCCTCCCACATTCTCACATGGCCAGAGGCCATCATTTATCCATTCAGCCACTGATTAATTCATTCAACAATATCTCCTAAACATATGCCCAACCCAGAGCTGGATCACAGGGAAGACAGGAAGTTCCATCCCCCTGATGGAGCTTCCCTGTTACCAGAGGACACAAACACACATCTGCATGTTGATCTAGTAAGAGCTAGGGAGGTGGGTCAGGCCAAGAAAGAGGCAGAGGATGCCTGTGAGGTTGCCAGCCTCCAAGGTGGCCCCAGCAATCCTCACATTCCAGGTCATGCCCTTGTGTAGACTCCTCCCACAGTCAATCAGGCTGGTCTGTGTGGCCAGTGAAGTGTGGCAGGGGTGACGGTGTGACTTCTGAGGCTGGGTCACAGAGGCATCATGGTTTCAGCCTTGCATCTTCAGATAGCTTGTTCTGTGGCTAATCAGCCACCATATTGTAAGGATGCTCAACCTGCCTTGCAGAGAGCCCTGTGTGGAGAGGAACTAGGCCCCCAGCCAACAACCAGCAGTGACTCACTGTGAGAGAGGGAATCATCTTGGAAGTGGATCCTAAGCCCCAGTAGAGACTTCAGATGAGACCTCAACCCTGGCTGACATCTGACTGCAGTGGCATAAGAAACCCTGAGTCAGAACCACCCTGCAAAGCCCAAATTCTTGACCCACCAAGTGAAAGAGAATAAATGGCGATTGTTATGTTTGAACTCCCATGTTTTGGGGTAATCAGTTCCAAGGCAATAAATAACTAATGTACTATTCATCTGAGCAGAGGCCTAGCTGCACTGAGGAAGCCAGATGATAGCTGGGGAAGTGTTCCAGATGAAACAGGGCACGCAGGAGCCTCGAGGCAGAAGTGAACCTGCTGTGCCTGAGAGACAGCCAATGTGATGTTGTGGCTGGAGTGGAGCAAGGGGAACAATAACAGGGAGTGACTGGGCATATTAGGCCGGGTCACACAGGCCAGGCAGCTAGGAGCCCATGGTTTGGGGGCTGTAAGCTGGGGGAAGGGCATGGTGATTTGCTCTGATTTACATATTTTAACAATCCTCTGTATACACAAAATAACTAAAAGCAGGGTCTCAAAAGAGATATCTGCACACTGATTCACAGTAGCCAAGAGGTGGATACAACCCAAGTGTCCATCAAGAGATGAATGGGTAGGCTGGGCGGTGGCTCACATCTGTAATCCCAGCACTGTAGGAGGCCGAGGTGAGTGGATCACTTGAGGTCAGGAGTTTGAGACCACCCTGGCCAACATGGTGAAACTCCATCTCTAGTAAAAATACAAAAACTAGCTGGGCGTGGTGGCAGGCGCCTGTAGTCCCAGCAACTCAGGAGGCTGAGGCAGGAGGATCACTTGAACCCGGGAGGCGGAGGTTGCAATGAGCCAAGATCATGCCACTGCACTCAAGCCTGGGCGATGGAGTGAGACTGCATCTCAAAACAAACAAACAAACAAACAAAAAAACAGGTGAAAGGATACACAAAATGTGGCCTTATTCAGCCTTAAAAAGGAAGGAAATTCTGACCCATTGTACAGCAAAGGTGAACCTTGGGGACACCATGCAAAGTGAAATAGTCTAGTTACAAAAAGACACATACTGCGGGACTCCACCTATGCAAGCTATCTAAAGTAATCAAACTCATAGAAACAGAAGACTGGATGGTGGCTGCCAGGCACCTGGGGGAGGAGGGAATGGGGAATTAGTGTTCCATGGGGACAGAGTTTCCGTCTGGGAAGATGAAAAAGTTCTAGAGATCGACGGTGGTGACAGATGCACAGCAACGCGAATGCACTTAATGCCACTGACCTGTTTACCTAAAACGATTAAAATGGTAATCACACCTGTAACCTCAGCACTGTGCAAGGCCAAAGCAGGAGGATCACTTGAGGCCAGGAGTTCAAGACCAGCCTGGGCAACATAGTGAGACCCTGTCTGTACAAAAAAAAAAAAAAAGTAAAAAAGTTAGCTGGGCATGGTGGCACGTGTCTGTAGTCCTAGCTACTTGGGAGGCTGAGGTGGGATCCCTTGAGCCATGGAGGTAGAGGTGGCAGTGAGCTATGATCACGCCACTGTACTCCAGCCTTAGTGACAGAGCAGACTGTCTCAAAAGAAAAGTTACACTTTTCGTGTATTTTGCCATAATTTACAAAACAAACCTTCTGGTAGCTGTGTGTAAGTTGACTGGTCGGGGGCTTGACTGGAGGCAGGGAGACCATGAGGAGGCCACTTTCATGGTCCAGATGAGAGGCCTGAACCAGGACAAGGGTGCTTCTCCCTCCCACAGCTCTGAGGTGGGGAGGAGGGGTGGATTCTGGATGAAGTTTGAGGATGCACCAAAGGACTTGCCGGAGGACTGGCTGTGGGGCCTGAGAGAAAGGGAAGGGCTCTGGCCTGGGGGTAGGGAAGGAGGGAGGAAAACTGAGTTCTGCTCTGTCCATGCTGAGTTTGAGATGTCTGGGGTCATCCAAATCTGAGCTCTGGGACTGCCTGACCAATAGAACATCGTGCTAGGCTCAGGCCTCACAGAGCCAGCAGCTCCCACTTGCTGTCTCTTGGGCTGCTCACTCTTGAAATCCAGTGAGTGAACACGCGTCTGGGAGATTCTGCCCCGGCCACTATCTGACTGCAACCACATGTGAGAGGCACCAGCCAGAACCACCTAGCTGCGCCCAGCAAGCCCTCAGAACCAGGAGCACGCAGGATAACATGGCGGCAGCGGCTGCTGCTTTAAGCCACTGAGTTTTGGAGTGATCCACTGTATAGCAATAGAAAAATGAAACACATAGGTAACCAAGTTGTTGAGAATTGGTTCAGGAGACAGGAATTTTTTCCCAGTCACTTACGTTCTACTGAGTAAAGATGTCTCCTTTTGACACCTTAAGCTAATTCTCTAACTTTTCAGCCCCTTCTGGTTCTCAGAATGGCACCATTCCTGCATTTAAGGCTGAGTCACGTTTCTTTGATAACTTAGCTTTCATCCCGACTGAAAAACATGGGTCTCGCCAACACCGAATTTGAAAGGCAGCTGAGACCTCAGTGGTCTGGAGACGACAAGAAGGATGCCATCGTAGCCTGGATGTTGCTCGCGGCTGTTTCCCCACTCCTTTACCACCCCTGGAGAGGGACCCCCGGTGACTTTGTGGTGTGGCTTAGTCTGATCCACACATTATGAACAGAAGAGATGTGTGCTCCCTCCAGGCCAGAGCATTTAATTGCTGGTGCAAGTACCGCCTACCCTTGTATCCTCTTCCGTCCTAGGCCTAGCACAGAGGCCGTGAGTCTGTGGATTGTATCCTCTTCCCCTGCCACCAGACTGTGGACTCCCACACTGGAATGGGGGCTCCTCCACCAGCCGGGGTCCCTGGTGACTGTACGGAGTGGAGCCCACCCCTGCCAATCCAGCCGAGACACAGAGCGCAAGTGGGAAATAAACTTGGTTGTCTGACCCCTGAGATTCAGGGGATTGTTCGTTTCAGTCGCATAACCTCACTAGTCCTGATGGACACAATAATAACAAAAGTTACTGATTTTTGAGCTGAGGTGAGTGTGGGAATGTGCCATGTGGCCAGCAAGGGCCAAGCGTTCCAGGCAGTGGGAACAGCGTGTGCTAAGGCCTTCAGTGGGAGTGAGCGGGGTGTGTCCAGGAAAATCAGAGCAGTTGGCGGTCCCTTTTCTTTGTTCCCAGTACTAGTGGGAATTGGGCCTCTAGGGTTTTTTGGGGAGATTTGGGGCCAGCTCCTTGCCTTGGGAGCAAGGTGAAGGGAGAGCTGGCCCCAAATCTCCCCAGAAAAATCCCAGAGGCCCAGAGAGCCAAGTCCACTTACACGCATTGTCAGACCATGCGTGCAGGAGTACTCGGCTCTCTGCTCCCCGGCTGTACCATCTCTCGGTCCAGCTGAGACCCCTAGGCCATGGCGCAGACGTGGGGGGATCCAGCATGCTGCACTCTGAGGGGCTCATGCCCCACAGCTCCCCTGGGCAATGGCTTTGTGCTGCCACGCCCCATGTCATTTCCTCCCCTCTGGCCCCCCTGCCCAGTGCAGCCCCTCCATGGCCATCTGGACACCCATTTCTGTAACTGTCAGCTACTGGGAGCTAGAGCCCTTCACCCCAGTTCTCCTGTTCTCTGCTCCAATAGCCCAGGGTCAGCCACCTGGGCGCAAAACACCCATCTCCCTTTGCAGGCTCCTCAAATTTCAAGGGAGGCCTCTGGGCTCCCCTTAGCTCCAGCCACCTGGCCTGTCCTGTCCTGCATGGTGGTGATCTACAGCCTCCACCTACCTGGTCCCACCTCACAACGGGGGTTAGTGGTAGAAAGGGCTGAATGGGGACTAGAACTTAGAACAGGAGAGCCCGGAGCCTTTTGTCAACAGCGCCAAACCTTGGTGCTGCTTAAGTCCTTTAAGGAGCTAGAAGTGATTCAATATCCCTGGTATCCAGATCAGCGGTGGCAGCCTGGGCCTGTGGGCCACCGCCAGCCCTGACCCTGACCGTATCCAGATCAGCGGTGGCAGCCTGGGCCTGTGGGCCACCACCAACCCTGACCCTGACCTGCTGCTTAGCCTACCGGTCCGCAGGGGCCTGCAGCCAAGAGGCACCACTTCCCACTCCCATAAAAGCCAAGCAGAGGCAGGGCGCGGTGGCTCACGCCTGTAATCCCAGCACTTTGGGAGGCCCAGGCCGGCGGATCACAAGGTCAGGAGATCGAGACCATTCTGGCTAACACGGTGAAACCCCGTCTCTACTAAAAATACAAAAAAAATCAGCCAGGCGTGGCGGCGGGCGCCTGTAGTCCCAGCTACTTGGGAGGCTGAGGCAGGAGAATGACGTGAACCTGGGAGGCAGAGCTTGCTGTGAGCTGAGATCCGGCCACTGCACTCCAGCCTGGGCGACAGAGCGAGACTCCATCTCAAAACAAACAAACAAACAAAACACAAAAAACAAACAAACAAAAAAGTCAAGGACAGCTCTCCTGAGCCTGTCAGGAGCCCCAGCAGAGGAAAGCTGCACTGGGCTGGCGAGGGCTGGATCCGTGCTTCCCTGCCTCAGTGTCCCTTTGTGCCCACAGAGGCCCTGAGACGCTCCAGCACTTGACAGGAAACCGCCAGGCACAGTCTCTGGCCTCACGATCCCGCTCCAGGAGTCCACCCAAAGGAAACGGCATCCCAGTATCAAGGTGTCTAGAAATGTGAAGGCCAGAAACGTGAAACCACCCAAGCATCCCTTGGCTGGGGATGTGTCACATAAATCATGGGACACCTGTCAGATGGACAACTTTGTGCAGCGCGAATCAGGAAAGTATCTGGTTCGAAGGGACATGACAAGTGTAGCTTCAGCCTGCAAGGAGCCATGCAGAGTAAGGGCTTCTTCCTCCCGACCTTTGGCTCCTCTTCCTCATGGCCCCAACGTGGCTGCTGGGCTTCAGGCAGGAAGCAGGAGAGATCAAAGGGCAAACCCAGTGGCTTTTCTCAATGGCCAGAGACAGGTCACACCCCGAATTATGGGAGGCTGAAGGTGTAGTTTTAACTGGCCCGGGACAAATGGGGGGCTCAGAGGTGAGAGAGAGGGTAGGGCGGAGAGCTACAGAATGAGCTCTGAGTTCATTTTAAGTAGAAGCAAACAACAGGTGCAGCAGCAGGCAGAAATGGCTAAAACCACGCCTGCAGTAGGCATGGCTATGTACACACAGGCCTGCAATACAAATAACCCCTCTGGGAGTGAAGCTGGGAGAGGAAGAAATTAGTCTTTTTTTTTTTTTGAGACGGAGTTTCACTCTTGTTGCCCAGGCTGGAGTGCAATGGCACCATCTCAGCTCACTGCAACCTCCACCTCCCAGGTTCAAGCAATTCTCCTGTTTCAGCCTCCCAAGGAGCTGGGATTACAGGAGCACGCCTCCATGCCCAGCTAATCTTTGTACTTTTAGTAGAGACGTGGTTTCATCACATTGGTCAGGCTGGTTTCACACTCCTTACCTCAGGTGATCCGCCCGCCTCGGCCTCACAAAGTGCTGGGATTACAGGTGTGAGCCACCGTGCCCGACCAAAATTAATCACCTTTTATAAAATTGCTTTGACAAGTGATTGGGTTAAAGGTGACTGTGATGCTTGAACCCCGGAGGCGGAGGTTGCAGCGAGCCAAGATCGCGCTACTGCACTCCAGCCTGGGCGAGAGTAAGACCTTGTCTCAGAAAAAAAAAAAAAAAAAAAGGTGACTGTGATGGTTGTAAAGTGTGTCTGCCAATTGTCTTCTCACCAGTCAGCACTCTTCCCACCTAGCAGGGGAGTCCAACTCTCCACCCCTTGATTAGACGGCCCACTCGACTCCCAGTGAACAGACACAGCATGACTTCTGAGGCCGGGACCTGAAAGGCAAAATGACCTCCACCTGGTGCTCACATTGCAACTCCACCTTGAACACTGGCTGCCATGTTGTGAGGAAGCCCAGGCCACGAGGCTGCCACATGGGGGTGCTATGGCTGTGAAATAAAATCTTAAGCCCCACTGACTGACTGAATGGACCTGTTTTGGCCAAGGAGACCTGGCCGTGACTAAGACACGTCAGTCACGCCACAGTACACTCCTTCCTCACTAATCAATACCAGATTTTTTTCTTCAGAGTTGAACAGAAACTAGTCCTGAAAACAAACAAAAAAAGGGAAGTCTCCTCTGCAGACTCTAACATCAACCAACCTTTATATTTTTCAGTATTAGATATAATGATGTAGTTTTACTTCATACCCCTCATCTGCACTTTTACAGACAACAGATGCAGAACCGTCCATGGGTCCTTCCTTGGAAGCTTCCTTCCTGTGGAGGAAGATGTTGAGGTAGCCATCTGTAGTTGCTGAAAAGAAGTTTATTGCTATTTTCTTATGTTATTATACAAAACTAGATTTGCTTAAAACATTTCCCAGTCTCTTTAAAGGAATACTAGTTAGTGGGAGGCCACAGCTGGTAAATTACCCTCAGTAGTAGTTTCAAGTAGTCCATAACTATAAAACTCGTCACAGCCAGGATATGTCGGAACAGAACACTCCCGCTGGGGTCCTCAGCCTTGGATGTCAGCTCGGCCCCCCAAGGGGTCCCTACACCCGGAAGCTGATTCCACTCATTAGTCTCGAGCTGGACGCATGTGGAGTTCATGTGGAGTTGCAGCTGACTGGCTGGTGGGGTGAGTCTGGCCTCCCATTGTGGAGCATGGGCGCCAGCCTCACTGCACGGTCACCCTAGGGCATATGCTGCGGGCTTTTGTGGCATTCCTGTGGCCAGCCCAGAGGCAGGCAGGGGCTGTCTGGGGTTCGCCATATGCACCATCACCTGGGCTTGGGGCGAGCTGGAGGAGCCACTGAGGCTCAGAGCTCTGGGGATCCCAGGGTCCTTGTCCACGCTGCGGGTCACACTGGCCAGCTTGCTGGTGCTCTCAACATGGTCTCTGTGGAGAGAGGAGGCATGAGTTGGCAAAAGAGTGTAGATAGGGTTTAACCCCCAACTCCATACCTTCCCAGGTACCCAGGCCCTGGGCCTTCAGTGGGCCTTGGGCAACTGTCGACCTGAGCACTGGGGAGCTCGCTTCCTCCTGCCAGGAGCTGCCCTGCACCCTAAGGTGCACAGAGGCCATTCCATCTCCCTGCTGGGCCCTGTTGGCAAGTGGGTTCTTCATCCACATAACCAGGGTGTGGCCCAGGAGTCAGACACTCGCCCCTCTAAGGTGTGGGAAGGGACTTCCTGGGACTCATTCAGAGTGTGCAGAAACCACCAGAAACCCAGCTGCCTGGCCAGGGCCTGGGACGTCCCGGGCAGAGGAGGGATGCTGGGGAGAAGGAGGTCAAGGGGAAGACATGTTCCCTCCTGCCAGGCCTGCCTCTTTGGTGGCCAGGAGCTGGATCACCCACCTGCTCCATCCTCCGTCCTCTCGTGGCTCTCCCACCCCCCAGACAAAAACCAAGCCATTCCCCAGGCTGACCAGACCTTGGCCCTGCCCCATCTCTAGCTTCCACGCACACTGGCCTCTGCTCCATGTGGGCTGCCTGGCGGCTCCCACCTCCAGCCGTTTGCCCTTTCCTCCTCTCAGAGGCTGTCTCTCTCCCCTCCCAAAGCAGGCCCTCTTAGTCCTTTCACTTCCGGCATCACCTCTTCCAGGAAGCCTTCCTGGACCACAGCTCCCACCCACAACTAATTCTCAGAAAAACTCTAGTAAGTAGTAGGAAATAAGAAATGATCTGCTTATGCAATGAGTAAGTTAAAGAATCAATAACTGGTGGAGACAAAAGGGAGCTTCGGGGAGCCAGGAGCCAGACTGACTTCACCCAGCCTCTTTTACTGGTTGTGTGGGAGTCTATACAGGTTTCTTAATCTGACGGTTCTTCACCTGGAAAATGGGATAAAAGTAGTACCCACCCCTAGGTGAAAAGAGTTAATATTTGAAAGAGTTCAGAACAGTGCCTGTCACATTGCAACTTCTGAGAAGTACTTATGAAATAAAAACAAGGTCAAGAGGCAAACCTCACCTTGCTCAAGGAAATTTACCATCTATGGAGGTAGCCTGGGCCCTGCCTGAGGGGTGGGCAGTCCCAGGACAGGCAGATCCCGAGGATCCTGCCTGGCAGCCCGGGGCCCAGGGCTGGGGACTCAGGGAACTCTGCCTCCATTGGCTGTGAAGTCCTGGGCAGGACCTGGCTTCTCTGAGTCCCCACGAAGCTAGGCTGAGTGCTCGAGGTCCCCATGTGTGCGAGAGCTCTGGGAAAGGGCTCTGCCCGAAGCGTCCCCCTCCCAACCCCCCTCAGCCTCACCACCACTTCCTGCCTCTTGAGCTGACTATCAGAGTCCCCCAAGCTGGCCTCCTCCAGCCTCTCACAGCCCTGTCAGGGTGCCTCCCTCCCGCCCTGGCTGTCTCACTCCCCTGGGAGGTGAACACAGCTCTGTACACAGATCTGTGGTCACTCTTGGACGGGACGCGCACGTCCGACCACATACTGCGCAAGTTCCTGCAGTGGAAGAGACGGTGTCTGTGGCGCTGGGACCAGGCAGACGTGTGGCCCCAAACGGCACCCCTGGGAGCCCCTCTGGCCAGCAAAGCCCCTGCAGCAGCAGCAGCAGCTGTGGCTGCCATCATCCCGGACACCATGTTGCCTTGAGAGGCAATTATTCCTTCCCCCATTCCATGGGCACTTTTCCCAGTTATGACACAGGATGATGTGGTCTCAGTAATGGGGAGTGGGATCACAGGTGGGGCAATGGAGGAGCTCTGAAACTGGCTTTGGATATCTCACTACCCAAAAGGAAAGGCATTAGCCACCATGGCCCCAACAAAACTAAAATAAAAAGGAAAGGGGGCCAGGCATGGTGGCTCACACCTGTAATCCCAGCACTTTGGGATTACACTTTGGGAGGCTGAGACGGGTGGATTGCTTGAGACCAGGAGTTTGAGACCATCCTGGCCAACATGGTGAAACTCCATCTCTACTAAAAATACAAAAATTAGTCGGATATGCTGGCACGCGCCTATAGTCCCAGCTACTCAGGAGGCTGAGGCAGGAGAATTGCTTGAACCCAGGAAGCGGAGGTTATAGTGAGCCGAGATAGCACTACTGCACTCCAGCCTGGGCGACATAGTGAGACTGTCTTAAAAAAAAAAAAAAAAGAGGAGCTGGGCATGGTGGCTCACACCTGTAATCCCAGCACTTTGGGAGGCTGAGGTGGGCAGACCATGAGGTCAGGAGATGGAGACCATCCTGGCTAACACGGTGAAACCCTGTCTATACTAAAAATACAAAATATTAGCCAGGCGTGGTGGCGGGCGCCTTTGGTCCCAGCTACTCGGGAGGCTGAGCAGAAGAATGGTGTGAATCCGGGAGGCGGAACTTGCAGTGAGCCGAGATCGCACCACTGCACTCCAGCCTGGGCGACAGAGTGAGACTCCATCTCAAAAAAAAAAAAAAAAAGGAAAGAGGCCTAATAAATTTATAGCCAATCGATGGGTCAGGTGCCCTCCCACAACACATGGAACAAAACATTAGGAGGTAATTCAGCAGAGAAAATGAGAAAATGACTAATGCCAGCAATGGCACTGGTGAGCCAAGGCTGGAGAAAACATTCTTCCTTGACATTTATCAAAGAAATGCTGACGGAAACCACCCACACAACTTGTAGCTACTGTAAGAAACAAATGATAAACAAATGGTCAGCACTCAGTGATGATGCAGTTACCAGAAAAACATGGCCACACTCACTCGTACCAGAGCTCCCAGGGAAATAATGTGGTCATAAAATATTCAGACTGTTGGGCCTAAACAATCGAGTCCTAGGATCACCTCCAAGAGTTGTGGTCTTGAAAAGAAAAGCAGCACTAAGCAAAAAGACACGGACCACGCCTGGCCACTCAGCAGGGGACGGTCTAGCAGATGCTGGAAGCTTTGGAATAATGGGCTGCTGTAAGGAATGATAGCCTGGAGGCCTCAGACCACCGTGGTGGCCGGGAGCGTGTTGCTAAGTGCAGAAGTCTCGATAGCAGCGTTTCTGCTACATCCGTGTTGATGTAATACACACCTGAAGCACCAGGAAAGGAGACAGAAAGGTGAATTCCTTCCCTGCAGGTGTTGGCTAGACCCAGCATGGGGTGTGCAACCCAGGGCCGCACAGATCACCACCTCCTGTGCCTCAGTTTCCCTGTCTGCATAAGGTCGTAAGAGTGGCAACGACACTAACAGCCAGTATTCACTGAGCTCGCCCCTGGGCCTGGCGAGAGAGGCACACACCTGGACTCAGGTAACCTCAACAACTTGAAAGGGTGGGCGCTACTGCAATCCTCACTTTACACATGAGGACACCGAGGCATGGAGCTGTTACAGTCATACAGTGAGGCCATGAGGGCTGGGACCAAGTGCACTGCAGGCTTGAAAGGCTCCAGCGGGAGGGCCTGAAGGAAGGGAACACAAGCTCAATGATGTCGTCTCGATGGCTTCCCGGAGCCCGGCGTCTAAGCGCTGTTCTCCACCCAGAGAAACAGGGCTCCTGGAGCAGTGGCGAACCACGGAGCTGGGCACAGAAAGCACGAGATGGGCCTGGGACATCCTGTGCAAGGCAGGAAGCACTCACACACTGATGGGGATGGATCAGAAGGACACAGGCCATGGCTTGGCACAGCTCCCACTGCCAAGAACAACTGGAGCCCACAAAAAGTGTGCTTGAAAATAATGCAGGGGAAGGGGCATGAATGAGGTGGCCTGGCTGAGCTGGTAACCGTGAGAATGGGAGGCAGGGACAGGAGATCCGTGACGATATTCTACTTTTGTGTATTTGTGAACTTTTCCCAAAATAAAAGTTTCAGAAAAGAATATTCATGAGTTCATGTGATGCTAAAACAACAAAACAAAATCGAAAGAAAAAAAGGGAAGAAAAAAACAGCTCATCCTCATCCTTGATAGAAGGAATGTCAGAAGTGCAACAGAATGAACAAAATCACCATTCTGTAATGCCCAAGGCAAGAGCAGATCTGGCAGGATCACCCTTGCACGCTGAGACCATGAGTCGGAGGAAGCTGAGACAGTGGAGGGACGCTTGCAGAGCCCCTTCCTCAGGCTCTGACAGTGGAGGGATCTGGGGGGCTTCGCCTCAGCCAAGAGACCCCATTCCATGTGGCGTCTTGGGGCGGCCTGGCCCATGTCTGTGATCTGCACACACAGCCCTGTACCAGAAGTGCACAGCTGGCCCTGGTCACACAGAAACCCCAGACAGATCCAGACAGGACCTCTGCATGGGCCCACTGGCCTGGAGCCCTCAGAGGACTACACCATGAAAATCTGAAGGCCCGTACCCATTTAAGGAGCCCAGAGACCTGGCAGCTGAGCGCTGCGTGTGATTATGGACCAAAGGGTAGGCACGCTCAATGCTGCTCACCACACTGAGACGTTCTCCACTCGACAGGCCACGTGCAATCAATATTAGATTTCTGTTGGTTTTTATTTTTTTTGGGACGGAGTCTTGCTCTGTTGCCCAGGCTAGAGTGCAGTGGCGCAAACTTGGCTCACTGCAGCCTCCGCCTCCTGGGTTCAAGTGATTCTCCTGTCTCTGCCTCCTGAGTAGCCGGGATTAAAGCCACACGCCACCACCCAGCTAATGTTTGTGTTTTTAGTAGAGATGGGATTTGGCCTGGCGGTCTCGAACTCCTGACCTCAGGTGATCCTCCCACCTCAGCCTCCCATACTGCTGGGATTACAGGTGTGAGCCACCACGCCTGGCCAATCAGTATTAGATTTCTGGACTCAGAAAAAGAATGTCCTTGTATTGGTTCAGGGCAAAAAAAAAGTATGTGTGTATTAAGAGAGAGAGAAAGGAGAGGGAGAGAGCGCGGGAGGGAGAGCAAGTGCCTGAAGCTCAGTGCAGAGCCCCGCTGGGTGTGGGTGGAGGGAACACAGGTGTGCAGAAGCTTCAGCTTCCCGGGAGGATGGACCCTCCAGATGAAAACAATCTGGGGGGCAGTTCTGAGTCCTAGAACGTTAGTCAGGACAGAGGGCTGCAAGGACCCCCAGCCTCTTGTTTTAGAGATGGGAGTTAAGGTTCTGGGTGGGCCAGGTGTTCTCAGGCTCTCAGCATGTGGGAGCAGCAGGCAGCCCGGGGCCTGACCCAGCTGGACCCCTTGTCCCCCAGCATGCCCCCCACCCAGACCCGGGCTCACGTGGTGAAGCTGTGGTTGTCGTGCGCCTGGCTGGACCTGCTCACGGGTTTGTTGAAGTGCTTGAGGCCAAGGTATGCGGCCTGCACTGTCTCCAAGTCCTCATCTCTCAGCTGGGACCACAGCTGGGCTGACCTGGAGGAGAGTTTGGGAGGAAGGACTCTAAGCATGCACGTGTGTCCCCGACAGCGGTGAAAACGGGCTCCATGTAGGCCCACGGCACCGTCTGCAGGACCAGCGCAGGCTGGCAAACCTCTCAAAGAGCTGGGCAGTGGATGTTTTAGGTGCGGTGAGACACATGATTTCTCCCACAGCTAAGCTCTGCCGCTGCAGCCCAAAAGCAGCCACACACCAGTAGACGATGAACATGGCTGTGTTCCAATAAAACTTTACTCACAAATACAGGTGGTGGGAAGTTCTAGGGCTAGACAGTGCTAATGGCTGCACGACGTCGGGAACATACTTAACGCCACTGAACTGTAGACGTTAAAAAGGTAAGTCTGATGTATTGATATTTTACTCCAATAAAAAATAAAAACAAAAAATAATAATAAATTACCACGGGGAAAAAACCTGACAGGGAGCTGGACTTCACTGGTGGGCTACAGCTAACCAGCCCTCCACCTCCAGTGACAGTGACTCCCCCTCAAGGTTTAGGGGGTGTGTGTGACAGCCCTGCAGGCCGTTAACACAGCAGAGTGCATACTGCATATGTGTGCAGGTTTAAGAATAAAACAATCCCAGCCTGGCCGCGGTGGCTCACGCCTGTAATCCCAGCACTTTGGGAGGCAGATCACCAGGTGGATCACCTGATCAGGAGTTCGAGACCAGCCTGGCCAACATGGTGAAACCCCATCTCCACGAAAAATACAAAAAATTAGCCAAGTGTGGTGGTGCATACCTGTAACCCCAGCTTCTAGGAAGGCTGAGGCAGGAGAATTGCTTGAACCCAGGAGGTAGAGGTTGTAGCGAGCTGAGATCACGCTACTGTCCTCCAGCCTGGGCGATAGAGCAACACTCCATCTCAAAAAAAAAAAAACCAAAAAAAAAAAACAATCCCCCATGAACCCATGGCCTGGCCTAAGAGCAGGGCCTCAGAGGCCCACATGCTCCCCGGCTGTGATGCTGCCCGTGGCTGCTGCATGGGCCAGGAGCAGCACTTGGTGAGACGCAGGCTCAGAGCAGTGGTAGGAACGGGTGCGTGCCCTGAGGGCAGTGCCGGGGTTCCCATGAAACACTCTGCCCTTTCCTCCTCCCATGGTGCCAAGAGGCGCCTCCCGGGAGGACCCCGAGACCATGAGGCCACCATACCTGTCAGAGCGCCGCCGCTCACTCTTCTTCATGCACTTGAGGAGGCAGCAGGTGAGGAAGGCCATGGACATAAGCAGGATGATGGCGCAGCTCACGATGGAGGCAATCACGGCCACCCTGAAGCCAAAGGTCTCGTGTGGTGGCACCACTGTGTGGGAGACAACCACAGCTCCTGGGCGAGGTTTGCCCAGATCTGCCTGGCCCAGGGGTTGGGGATCTCAGGGGTGGTAGGGGCAGGGCCTGGGTGTGTACAGGGCCCGAGCAGCCCTCAGTGAGCCCTGTTGCATGGTAAGGGGGCAGTGAGGTGCTGGGGGCTGAGGCAAGGATCTGTGCAAACTATATTTGGAGGTGGGGCTATCAGAGAAGACTCTCCCCAAGAAGCAGGTATTTGAGCAGGGTGTGTAGGAGTATGCAGAGTAGCTAATTGAAGAGGGTATTTGAGCAGGGTTTTGTAGGGTGTGTAGGAGTTTGCAGAGCGGCCAGTTAGAGAAGCTCTGGCAGGGAGTTCAGAGTGATGGCCTCCGTGGCTCCTACCCAATGGAGTCCTGCCTGAGGAATGAAGGAAGGGCAGGCCACAGAGAGGAGGTGACAACAGACAGTGCTGAGGAGGCCTTGCCCAGTCCATGGTCTGGGTTCTCACAATGCCCCAAGGTGGCAACATTCTTCAGGGGGCCTACATTCCTTCTCAGGTCACTTTCCAGGAAGGCCCAAAATACTATGTATCTGCTGTGTGACCTCAGCTAGGCTCCAAACACTAGTTCCATCAGATTCTACTGGATGTTCTGGCTAAAAAAGGCCCCAGAATCCTAATTTGAGCAACATCATGTACTCCCCTAGTAGGGGCCACGGCCCTGTCCCCTGGTCCCCATTTCCCATGCTCCATAGTGGATGCTGGCCACCCAGAATGGAGACTACATTTCCCAGTGGTCACAGGACCATGTTCTGGCCAGTGGAGGATAAGAAGTGATGTGGGACAACTTCTAAGAACCTTCCCTGAGATACTGGGGCCTGCCCTTTGGCCCCAGGGCCCCTCACCCCATAACAGCTGCCTGGAACACAGCTGCTGCCACCTTGAATCATGAGGCTGAGGGCATGCCCAGCAGAGCCATGCCAGGGAATGGGCCTGGCTCCCACTGCCGTGGAGCCCACACAGGCCTGCCTGCCCACCCTGAAGGTTGAGCTCCATCATAGTTAATCCTAGCATTTTGGGTTTTCTGCCTCTCAAAATCTAATCCTAACACTCGCATTCTCAGAGCATCACCAGCATGTGGACATTTGAAAGATTCTGAGAAGTCCTGCAGCATAAAAACCCAGAAGCTGCCAAACTATATTTGACTCTGAGCCCTTTTCATGCACAAAACACATGAACATAATACACATGGCTTCATTCTGGAAGTGGCATTCTGGGCACTGAAAAGGGACTACCTTGTGGACCCTCCAACACCTTTACAACAAATACAACCAGAAAACCATCTCCTCCCATAGACTGGGAGCTCCAGGGCCAGGCACATCATGACCTCCTGTGTTGCCAGTACTTAGCATTCCTGATACATGAAATAGCCTATTAAAGTTTGCCATGTCCACATGTACATGAATGAATGAATGAATGAATGAATGAATGAATGAACATAGTTTCCTGCTTAACAGATGAAAACGTGCTGGCTCAGAGAGCTTGCGCAGCCTCTTGGCAGTGAGGGGCTAAGTCAGTAGCAGAGCCAGGATTGGGGGCCCGCTGCTAGGCTTCGGGTCCACGCTGCCAACATGGCACTGGGAGGGTTGAGGGCCACCAGCTGGCTGCTGATATGTAAGCAGGCTGTCAGTGTTGGGAACGGGATCCTACACACTGGCCTAGCCCTTGTGAGTAGACACCCATGCCATCCCCACCCACACCATCCCCACCCGCGCCATCCCCACCCGCGCCATCCCCACCCGCACCATCCCCATGACAGGATTTGGGGCCATCCCCCACCCCCAGAGCTACCAAGCTGAGAGAGGGGTCCTTACGTTTGCACACTGGAGACCCTGAAGACCACTCAGCGATGCTCCCCTTCCAGGTGCAGGTGAGGAGCCCAGACCCCACCATCTGGTGGTTGGAGGGGCAGTGGAACATGAGCACGGTCCCCACGGAAGCACCATCGCCACGAAGGACTTGGAAGGTGGCTTGCGGGGGTAGCCGCAGCTGAGCGCAGGTGCCTGGGGAGAGAGGCAGGTGTGAGGCATGGGGGGTGGGCACGCAGGGCGGGGCTGGGCAGGACCCTGGAGGGAGGAGCTGGCACAGCATTGGGGAGCACAGGGGTGGGGTGCGGCTCCAAAGGCCATTGGATGCTCTAGAGGTCACATGGGGTCATCCAGACCCAGGGACAATGCAGAGCTGGATCCCTCCAGGAAGTACACTCTAGACGTTGAGGATTGGAGCGTTAAAAAAAAGAAACACATGTTAGAAGGCAATAAAAGCAAATATACCTTCCCTGAGACACTGAGGCATGGCCTTTGATTATGACCTAAACACAGTTCCAAAGGCAGAAATCAGAACGAAAAAAACAAGAGGGACAGAGAGAGAGAGCAACAGATTTCACTGCATACAAAGCAGAAAGCAAAAGCTTCTGAGGCTCCCTAATAATGGAAAACAACCAACTCAGGTGAAAAATTCGGGAAAGGATATTTGGAAAGCACAGGACAAAGGTTGGTTCGACAGTCTTAATTTATAAAGAGGTCTTACACATCAATGAAAACTGAATTTTCCGTTTTAAAAAAAAAAACAAGTTCTAATGTGTGAACAAGCAATTCGCAAGGACACCAATGGCCCACAGTCATGAAAAATGCAGACCCACAGGCAACTGAGTAAATGCTGATTCAAGGGAGAGCTCATTTTTCCTGCATCAGTGAGGTGAAGGCAAAAAGAAAACAATGTGCAAGCTGGCAGGGCCTGGGAAGCCCTGTACCCCGGCTGGGGTACAGATCCAACCTTTCTGCACAGCGTTTGGTAAATTCGTTAAGCACCCTATGTTGCATATGCACCCTCAGCCACAGGAAATAAGAATCTGCTGGCCGGGCACGGTGGCTCACATTTGTAATCCCAGCACTTTGGGAGGCCAAGGTAGGCGGATCACGAGGTCAGGAGATTGAGACCAGCCTGGCCAACATGGTGAAACCCCATCTCTACTAAAAATACAAAAATTAGCTGGGTGTGGTGGTGCATGCCTGTAATCCCAGCTACTTGGGAGGCTGAGGTGGGAGAAATGCTTGAACCAGGGAGTTGGAAGTTGCAGTGAGCCAAGATCACACCACTGCACTCCTGCACTCCAGCCTGGCGACAGAGCAAGACTCCGTCTCAAAAAAAAAAAAAAAGGATCTGCTGCCAAGATTACGGGGAAGCCCACCTCAGAACCATACGTAATAGAGAAAGGCTGAAACAACCCACGTCTCCCCCAGAAGGGAATGATTCCCTCACCCAGGTCCATCCAGACAGTAAAATACCAGGGAGCACTTACAGTGATGTTCTTATTTTGTTTGTTTTTTTTTTAGACAGAGTCTCACCCTGTCGCCCAGGCTGGAATGTGCAATGGCGCGATCTCAGCTCACAACAACCTCTGCCTCTCGGGTTCAAGCGATTCTCTTGCCTCACCCTCCCGAGTAGCTGGGATTACAGGAGTGTGCGACCACGCCTGGCTAATTTTCTGTATTTTTAGTAGAGACAGGGTTTCACCACGTTGGCCAAGCTGGTCTCGACCTCCTAACCTTGTGATCCGCCCGCTGTGGCCTCCCAAAGTGCTGGGATTAGAGACGTGAGCCACCATGCCTGGCCAGTGACGTTCTTAAATAAGGACACAGAGATGCTCTGGATGCAGCAGCAATCAAGAATTTTTATAAAATTCTAATGACGACAACAGCTGGGACTGAGAAGATTACTGTGGCTAGACGCCGTTGCACCTGCCTTACATGTGCCATCATCTATCGGCACAGCAGCCTACCCAAGGAGAACCATCACTATCCCCATCGACAGATGAGCGAACCGGGCAGAGGGTCTTATGACAGTTTCTGCAGTCACATAGCTCTTATGCTGAGGGAATACTCAGAACCAGACAAGGAGGCTCTGGGCTAACTTCACACACATTCATACACATACAATGCCTATGAGTTGTTGTGCTATGCATGTATCAGCAGCTGGTTACTTTTCACAGCAGTGAAGTGTTCCATTGTGCAGATGGGCCTCAGTGTGTGTCCCTGTTCCCCACATCTGAGTTGCCTCTGGGTGTCAAGGATGTTCAATGAAACTGCTAAAGACATCCTCGAGCAGGTCTCCTGGTGTCCAGATGCAAGAGGCTCTTCCTCCTGCTTATCTGGTATGTCCTGATTTTTGGGCATTGACAGTGGACCGCTGGTCCATCACAGGTAAAGAACAGGGACAGGCTGGGTGTGGTGGCTCACGCCTGTAATCCCAGCACTTTGGGAGGCTGAGGTGGGCAGATCACAAGGTCAGGAGATTGAGACCATCCTGGCTAACACAGTGAAACGCAGTCTCTACTAAAAATAAAAAAATAATTAGCTGGGCATGGTGGCAGGCGCCTGTAGTCCCAGCTACTCAGGAGGCTGAGACAGGAGAATGGCATGAACCCAGGAAGCGGAGCTTGCGATGAGCTGAGATTGCGCCACTGCATTCCAGCCTGGACAACAGAGTGAGACTCCATTTCAAATTAAAAAAAAAAAAAGAACAGGGACAGCAGGCCGTGCTGATTCATGGCATTTGCAGAGGCAGAGACTGACTGGGACAGCAGTGAAGGGCCACCTAAGCATCTCTGTGTCTGTCTCCCTCTGCACAGACAGAGACTGACACCCAGAGATGGGGGTGATGGTGGAGACAAAAGCTGGGGCATGCAGAGTC
The DNA here is from genome assembly GCF_024542745.1 of Macaca thibetana thibetana. NCBI lineage: Eukaryota > Metazoa > Chordata > Mammalia > Primates > Cercopithecidae > Macaca > Macaca thibetana. The sequence continues at coordinate 105,025,657 of NC_065592.1, read as the reverse complement.
TGAGGGACTCCAATATTCCACACTGACCTGCTATGACCTTCCTCTGTCCTCTGTGTGCTATATCTCCAGCCAGGACCGTGCCCTGGGTACCAGGCATGGAAGTCCCACTGCCCACCGAGCCTGAGATGAGACCTAGCCAAACTTCTGAGCTCCCCAAACCTGCTCACCATGTGGCTTCTCCTATTATAACTTTAATTTAAATCAGCAGTCCCTCCATCCTTCAGTTGCTTGGGCCCTAAACCTTGAAACCTACTTTCTCAATCCACAACCAACTCGCCAGCAAACTCTGTGGACTCTAATTTTAAAATGTTTACCAAAGACATCTGAAGTAGGCTGCATACCATCCCCCAGATTTATTCACCTCCGCCCAGGAACAGTCACGTGGGCTGGCTGTGTGCCCAGGCAAGGTCTTCATCTGCAAGACCTACCACTCCATTTCTTACCCCACATCTGAATTCACAAGCCCATCTAGGGGGAAACTGAGGCTCAGAGAGGTCACGCCACCCCTTGCCCCAGCCATGTGTGCCACGGCTATTAACGGGCATCAGCAGAGCTGGGCTTCAGGCCAGGTCCGGAAATCTGGTCTGGGATCTGGCAAAAGTGGAGGTTACCAGAGGCTCTGTGCCATGGCAGTGACAGTAAAGGATGGCATTTGGCTGTAGCTGGCCAGGTCACATTGACCTACTCCCCAGCAGCACCCAGTGGTCCCCCTGCCCTGGCCTCTGCATCACTGAGGACCCCAGGGCCTTAACAAGCTGAGATGCTGAGGGTGAGAGTGTGGAGGCAGGGGTGGCCCTCAGCAGGGGTTGAGGCAGACATGCCCCACCACTTTGGGAAGGTCAGGCTACACTGCTTCTGCCCTGAGGACACTTGCTAGTAAGGGAGGAAGAGGTGTGGGAGGGGCTTATGGTTGGTGTACTTTTCTGGGAGGGATGGGGGAGGGACTGATCTAACACAAACAACACTGGGGGCCTAATGGGTGCCGTACTGCATTATAGCCCTATGAGGAGGGTGGTCTACCCCTAGCTTACAGATGGGGAAACTGAGGCACAGCAAAGCTCAGTGGCATGCCCAAGGTCACTCAGCGGGAAGGTGGTAGGGATGGAACTGGGACCCAGCACACTGTGTCGGGAGCCCCACCTGATGGCCAAGCCCAGGGGGTAGCATCTGCCCCATCTCACCTCATCCTGGGCAGCTTCCACTCTAGTTCCCACTCCTGGCTGCGGATGCCTCTAGTAACCCTTCTCCCCATTCCAGAGTTGCAGCTGGAAATGTGATCACCACTGAAAACTACATTTCCCAACCTGCCCTCCAGGGAGCTGTCATGTGACTGAACCTGGCCAATGAGGTGTGAGCATAGATGCTGTGCCAATTCTGCATTGGGGAGTGTGATGGTTAATACTGAGTGTCAACTTGGTTGAACGGAAGGATGCAAGTATCGTCCCTGGGTGTGTCTGTGAGGGTGTTGCCAAAGGAGATTAACATTTGAGTCGGTGGACTGGGAGAAGTAGACCCACCCTTAATCTGGTGGGCACCATCTAATCAGCTGCCAGTGAGGCTAGACTAAAAGCAGGCAGAGGAATGTGGAAGGACTAGACTGGCTCAATCTTCTGGCCTCCATCTTTCTCCCATGTTGGATGCTTCCTGCCCTTGAACATCAGACTCTAAGTTCTTCAGCTTTTGGATTCTTGGACTTACACCAGTGGCTTGCCAAGGGCTCTCGGGCCTTTAGCCACAGACTGAAGGCTGCACTGTCTTCTCTACTTTTGAGGTTCTGGGACTCGGACTGGCTTCCTTGTTCCTCAGCTTGCAGGCAGCTTATTGTGGGACTTCACCTTGTTATCGTTTGAGTCAGTACTCCTTAATAAACTCCCCTTTATATATACATCTATCCTATTAGTCCTGTCCCTCTAGAGAACCCTGACTAATACAGGGAGCAAAGACGGTGGACGTGTGAAGGGGCGGAGCAACCTCTCGGATCCTAAGAAGAGACAGAAATAAACTCCAACTGGAGTTAGGCCACTGTTTTTTTGTGGATTTGTTAAGTGGACTGGCTCAAATCTGATACAAAGCTTCAGCAACACGTCTCAGCCCAGTGCCCTATTTAGCGCTTGGGATTCTGCCTGGCCCACTCGGGGCCCCAAGGTGACAATAACAAAAGTAGGAATATCAGCAGCAACAATAATAATAGAAGGAAGAATAATGCCCAGGCTGTACTCTGTGCTGAGCGCTTCAGCAGCTGTCGGGCGACAGTACCTAAACGAACACACAGGATCCAGCCTGTGGGGCTCCTAGGCCACCTCCACCACACGCATTTGGGGGCCCAGGCAAGGGAGCCTGCCCCGGCGTCAACGTCAGCACAGCTGTTGTGCCCACCTTGGACTGGAATGTGGAGGAAATGAGGTGTCTGGAAGGCATCTGGAAGGTGGCTGTGCCTGGTACACATGAGGGCAGGAGCCACACTGTCCTTGGAAGAGCTGCCTCCCCCATTCTGCAGCCCCAGAAACCATGGCTCAGGGACACTGAGGTCACATAGCCAGTTTATGGTTCTGCCAGGGTCAACCGCAGCCACCTGGCTCTTCATCCCCGGGCTGTCCCCATCCTTTCTGCCCCTTCAGTATCTGGGGAAGGCCAGCCTCTGGCCTGGGCAGGGTCATTCTGATGGCTCCCTGTCTATGCATAGATCCTCAGCATTCGCACAGCTACTAACAATAACAATGCATGTATGGATGGAATATTTTGTTCAAGAGCACCCCGCATTCCTTATCTGCATGATTACAGATAAGGCTCAAAGAGGTGGACTCACTTGCCCAAATGCCCACTGATAGCAGGGAGGGAGCCACCGCTAGATGCAGTGTCTGAGATTCTTACATTTGTAACATATATGTAATAGGAGATTTGTATCTTCTCTACATAAACAGCACTTAGATATTAATAAGCCAATGACAAAAATCACAACAAAATGGGGAAGTTAGAAAAGAAAGACAAATGGCTCTGCCAGGCACGGTGGCTCATACCTGAGAATCCCAGCACTTTGGGAGGCCGAGGCAGTGGATCAATTGAGGTCAGGAGTTCAAGACTAGCCTGGCCAACATGGTGAAACCCCATCTTTACTAAAATACAAAAATTAACCGGGTGTGGGTGGCACATGTCTGTAATCCCAGCTACTTGGGAGGCTGAAGCAGGAGAATCGCCTGATCCCAGGAAGCAGAGGTTGCAGTGAGCCGAAATTGTACCACTGCACTCCAGCCTGGGCAACAAAGTGAGACTCCATCTCAAAAAAACAAAAACAAAAACAAAAAAAAAAAAAAGGAAGAAGTAAAACAATCTCCATTAGATGACATGATTTTGTATATATGTAGAAAAGCCTCAGAAATCCACTAAAAGCTATTATAAATAGAAATGAGTTCAGCAAGGTTGTAGAATACCAGGTCAACATACACAAGTCAAATGTATTTCTGTACAGTAGCAGGGAGCAAATTGAAAATTAAGAAAAACATTTTATACAATAGCATCAAAAAGAATGTTACAAATTTAATAACAGAAGTGCAAAACATAACTCTGAAAACTACAAAACGTTGTTGAAAGAAATTAAAGACCTAAATAAATGGGAAAACATCCCATGCTCATGGATCAGGAGACTTAATATTGTTATGATGGCAACATATTATGGTAGTCCCTCCTTATCCTTGTTTTCACATTCCATGGTTTCAGTTACCGGTGGTGGTTCCACAATCAGAAAATAGTTACCTCACAACAGTTGTGCTTTGGGGCCATTATTAAGTAAAATGAGAGTTGCTTGAACACAAACACTGCAGTATCAGGGGATCTGATAACCCAGAGGGCTACTAAGTGACTCACAGCAATCCCAGGCGGGGTGGAGCAGGATGGGTGAGATTTCGTCAAAATACCCAGAGTGGCTCACAGTGTAAAACTTACAAATTATTTCTGGAATTTCCCATTCCATCACAAGGCCTATGTATTTCATCTCACTTCATCTCATCATGTAGGCATTTTATCATCTCACATCATCACAAGAAGGGTGAGTACCGTCTATTAAGATATTTAGAGAGAGAGAGAGAGAGACCACATTCACATTACTCTCATTACAATATATTGTTATAATTGGTATAACTTATTACGAGCTATCATTAATCTTTCACTGTGCTTAATTTATAAATTAAACATCATAGGTACATGTGTTTAGGAAAAAAAAAACAACGTATATAGTATCTGAAGTTTCAGGCATGCACTGAGGGGTCTTGGAATGTATCCCCCTTGGATACATTGTATCTACTATATGCATTGTATCTACTATATTCATTGAATCTACTGCATTCATTGAATCTACTGTATTCGTTGAATCTACTGTATTCCTCAAACTGATATACAGATTCAACAAAATCTTTATCAGAATCCAACTGCTTTCTTTCTAGAAATCAACAAGCTGATCCTAAAGCTCATATGGAAATGCAAAAGACCTAGAATAGCCGAAACACTCTTGAAAAAGAACAAAGTTGGAGGGTTCACACTTACCAAATTCAAAACTTATTACAAAGCTAGAGTAATCAAAACAGTGTGGTACTATCATAAGGACAGACATAAAGGCCAACAGAATAGAACTGAGAATGCAGAAATAAACCCTTACATGTACAGTCAAATGCTTTTCAACAAGGGTACCAAGATAATTAAATGGGAAAGGAATAGTTTTTCAACAAATTGATGCTGGGACAACTGAAGCTGGACCCCTAGCTCATACCATACACTAAAATTAAAATGAATCAAAGACCTAAAAGTAAGAGCTAAAACTATGAAACTCTTAGAAGAAAACAGAGGGGAAAATCTTTGTGAACTTTGGCAATGGTTTCTTAGGTCTAACACCAAAGACAAACACCAAAAGAAAAAGAAAAACAGGACTTCATCAAAATGAAAAATGTTTGTGCTTTAAAGGACACATTCAAACAGGACTTCATCAAAATGAAAAATGTTTGTGCTTTAAAGGACACATTCAATAAAGTGAAAAGATAACTTACCAACAGGGAGAAAATACTTGCAAATCATGTATCTGATAAGAGGCATGTGTCTAGAACATATAAAGAATTATTACAACTCAATTATAATAAGACGACAAAATTTTTAAATGGCCAAAGGATCTGAACAGACATTTCTCTGAAAAAGATAAGTTAGCAGCCAATAAGCACAAGAAGATTCTCAAAATTATTAACCTTCAGGGAAATACAAATCAAAACCACAAAGAAGTCTGTCAAAAAGACAGGCAATACCAAGGGCTGGCTGGGCGCACTGGCTCACGCTTGTAATCCAGGACTTTGGGAGGCCGAGGTAGGTGGACTACTTGAGGTTAGGAGTTTTGAGACCAGCCTGGCCAATAGGGTGAAACTCTATCTCTACTCAAAATATGAAAATTAGCCAGGTGTGGTGGTGGGCACCTGTAATCCCAGCTACTTGGGAGGCTGAGGCAGGAGAATCACTTGAACCCAGGAGGAGGAGGTCGCAGTGAGCCAAGATTGTGCCACTGCACTCCAGCCAAGGCAACAGAGTGACTCTGTCTCAAAAAAAAAAAAAAAAAAAAAAATTGACTGGAGTGATGGTAGCACGTATCTATGAATGTACAAAAACTACTCAGTTCTATGATTTAAATAGGTAAATTATATGGTGTGGTATGTGAATTATAGCCCGGTAAAGTTGTTTAAAGAATCATGGGGAAAATATGTCAATTAAAGAAATGCACATTTAAAACTGAAGCTACTTAGCTGGGCACAGTGGCTCACACCTGTAATCCCAGCACTTCGGGAGGCCGAGGCAGGCAGATCATGAGGTCAGGAGTTTGAGACCCGCCTGACCAATATGGTGAAAACCTGTCTCTACTAAAAATACAAAAATTAGCTGGGCATGGTGGTGTGAGCCTGTAGTCCCAGCTACTTCAGAGGCTGAGACAGAAGAATCCCTTGAACCTGGGAGGTGGAGATTGCAGTGAGCCAAGATCATGCCACTGCATTCCAGCCTGGGCGACAGAGCAAGACTCCATCTCAAAAAGAAACAAAAAAGCAACTGAAGATACTCTTTTTTTTGCTTCTTATCTCTGTCAGAGTTAAAAAGACCAGCCCTTCAGATTAGGGAGGCTGCAGGGGAGGGGTGCACAATTTCTAGGGGTGGTACACAGAGTGGGGAGGGCCTGAGGAGCTGCCCTGCCCTTCCAGGGGATGGAGGGGACAGTGGGCAGGACTGGAGTCAGCAGGAGGCAGAACCGCCCAGGGATGCTGGGTCAATGACAGCTGACACTGAGCATTACCTGTGCCAGGTACAGCTCTAACCTCTGGCCTGGGCTATTTCCTATAACCCTGGACTGACTCTCGCTGGCCTTGGGTCACCTAGCTCCCAGTGGCACAGCTAGGACTTGAATTCTGTCTCCAGGGTTGGGCTCTTCATCAACTACCACGCTCCGTATCTGCAGATATCAGTGTAGGAATGAATAAATGAATGAATGCAAGAACAAATGAATGGAGGACTGGCAGCCTGACCTCACAGACAAGAGTCGTGATCAGCACTCCCCAAGGGCCAGAAACCACTTTGCTTTTTCAGGATCTTGGGATCTGGATATGCACTGTTCTTCTGGCCAAGGAGGTGGCTATGGGATTCTGGAGCCCTGGCAGACACAGCAGGGCAGCCACGGGCTGGCCACGTGGCCCCTTCTCCAGGGCAGCCAGGCGGCCAACACTTCCCAGTCCTTAATTTAGAGCTGCGACTTCTGCATTCTTCTGTGGCTTCCCAGTCCACTGTGGCCCTTGCAGAGAGGAGGCCCCACCAGCCATAGGTTTGGGAGTAGCCATTGGCGGATGGGAGGGGAGGTTGGCGAGGGTGAGTGTACCCAGCACCCACAACAAGTGCCTGGCTGTGTCTGCCCAGTGAGAAGATGAATGGATGAACGTGAATTCATTCTTTAAAAATAAAACGATAACTTCATTAGAATAATGAGATGCCTGGAAGGGTGGACCAAGGTATGGAGACAGATGTGAGAAAGCAGGCACAGTGAAATGCGAAGGGTGGAATCGAGCTGGTGCATGTCCAGGCAAAAAATTATTTCAACTCTGCCGCATGTTCAAAAGAAAAATGCTCGGGGAAGACCTTGAGCATCCCCACTGCTGACATGTAACTAATCGCCTGGGCACATCTCCTTCCCACCCACTGGGGTCCCAGGGAAGGGGCAGCCATACCACTCCCCATCCAGGACCCAGACACTAACCACTGCTGAACCGTCTGGGCACTGGGCTGATCCTCGAGACTTATTCTATTGAGACTGTGTGTCACTGCAGGAACACAGCTTTCTCTCAAACAAGACAGACATGACTACCAGGGCCTGCCATGCACCCGAGGCAGCCAGGCCCAGCTCTGGAGCCAGAAGACCTGGGTTTGAGGGTCAGCCCGGCTTTTCCAGAAGAGCCTGGTCACTTCTCCACCTACAAATACCACAGCAGGCAGGGTGGGGGCAAGGACTGGATGAAATGATGATCATCCCAGCAAGGCCACCTCTACAACTGACTTCCTCTAAGTGTGTCTTACAAGGAGCAGCTCCTCGGATGGGCGCGGCGGCTCACGCCTGTAATCCCAGCACTTTGGGAGGCTGAGGCGGGCGGATCACAAGGTCAGGAGATTGAGACCATCCTGGCTAACACAGTGAAACCCCGTCTCTACTAAAAATACAAAAAATTAGCCGGGCATGGTGGCGGGCACCTGTAGTCCCAGCTACTCGGGAGGCTGAGGCAGGAGAATGGTGTGAACCCGGGAGGCGGAGCTTGCAGTGAGCCGAGATCGTGCCACTGCACTCCAGCCTGGGTGACAGAGTGAGACTCCATCTCAAAAAATAAAAAATAAAAAAGGAGGAGGAGCAGCCCCTGCCCCTGCCCGCCCACATGTTGTGCTGAGCCGGGTGGGGAGTTCATGACTAGCCATGTCTGAGGTTGACCAGTCGGCTCTCGCCTAGGCATGTCTGAGGTCAACCAAGGTCTTGTCTTGGTTCACACTTCATCTGTCAAAAGCCACATCCTGTGTTCTCAGCCGCCAGGTTCTGCTATAGTGAGGGCTTTTGTCCTCAGACGGCAACTGCAGGTAGTGGATTACATGTCACAGTGAAAGGCATCAACAAGGGGGCAAGCATGGCCCCTTCCCAGCATCCCCAGAGCCTGTCCTGCCTGCATCATTGAGCCTCACAGACATGGGGGATGAAGGGTGAAGTCGGCTGGGTGCGGTGGCTCCCACCTGTAATCCCAGCACTTTGGGAGGCCAAGGTGGGCGGATCACAAGATCAGGAGATCAAAACCATCCTGGCCAACATGGTGAAACCCCATCTCTACTAAAAAAATAAAAATTAGCGGGGTGTGGCAGTGTGCACCTGTAGTCCCAGCTATTTGGGAGGCCGAGGCAGGAGAATTGCTTGAACCGGGAGGCAGAGGCTGCAGTGAGCCAAGATCACACCACTGCACTCTAGCCTGGTTGACAGAGTGAGACTCTGTCTCAAAAAAGATAAAAAAAAAGGTGAAGTCACCACCCACAACCAAAGAAAGGGGACCAGCCAGCGCGGTAAGACTGACCTACAAGAAGTCCGGGATGTGCTGTCAAATTAAAAACTCAAACAGAAGTATAAAACGATTTGGAGTACAAGCCCAGTACAATTGATGCCAGCCCCCTAACTGCACATGAGCAGAGAAGGATGGTGCCTGGTGGGGCTGGGGGGCCTTAAATGCAGTCCTGGGGTCAGACCCTCCATTTCTAGCCAGCTGACCAGGAGGGTCTCATGCCAGGTCCTAATGTAAGTGCCCTGCTGGAATGGCTTTCCTTCACAAGTCAAGCAGAGGGTCTGGGAAAGTTACTGGTAGGAGGGAGGGCAGGGTGAGTCCTCACTGAACGCTCACAGCCCTGATCTGCCTCCTCAGAGCAGCCGAGAGGTCCAACCTCCTTTAAGCCCTCAGCCAAGAGGGCACGGGGAGGCAAAGTCATGTTCCTGTGGCCTCTGCTGCTGCACTGACAGGGAATGCCCTGGTCTTAGCCCCCAGTTGGGTGGGCAGGTTTCCTGGAAGGCTAATCAATAGGTTCCCAGGATCTGATCCTGACAAGACCCTTCCCAGCAGCAGGTCCTGGACCTGGATTTCTCGCCTGGCTCAGTCTCAACTTCTCCGTCTGCAAAACTGGTGACTTGCCCTCCTGGGGTCTGAGAGGAGCAGGACTGCCCTATGGAGACCTTGGAACAGGATCTGGTGCACAGGATCACTCCCTAGGTCAGGGCTTGAGCAGCCCAGGACATGAGCCCTACTGGGGCCCTGGGCCTCAATCCCCAAGGTCCATGAAACCCAGGAAAACTTTAGCCCTTAGTCCCTGATCCCCAAAGTCTGCAGTATACAGGGGACCTTCAACCCTCCAGGCCCCAGTGGGGTCTCCTGCACTCCTTTCCTGAGCCTGGGAGGTCAGGAAACACTGTCTCTGGGCTGGCTCCATTTTCCAGATGAGGAAACTGAGGCCCATAAACCTGCCCAAGGCCCCTGGCTGCACAATGGCAGTGCCAAGGGTAGGAGCCTGCACTCCTGTCCCCATGGGGTAGCCCTTTCCATAGGATTCACAGCGAACTCACAGCCAGGATTCCATAGGATTCACAGCAAACTCACAGCCAGGATGGGGCAGGCAGGCAGCACAGTGCCAGGAGCTATGGTCTATGAAGTCTACCTGCACCCAACTCCCAGGGGCATTCCAAGAAATCACCAAGGCATGAGGATGGAGCTGGTGGATCACCCGTGGCTCTAACCGCCACACAGCCAGGTCCTGCTCACAGAGAGACTCCAGGACTCCCAGGGGACCCAGGGCCACCCCTCACCGACCTCCTGAGCCCCTCCCCATGCCCGGTGCCTGAGAGGCAGATCCCACCTGTCCCCTCCCCTGCTTCAAATACTCATGAACTCTCAGCTGCCCGCAGATGGCCCTCCTGTGCCTGATCCCTGCAGGGGACCCCACACCCCAGCTGTCTTTGAGGATGTCTCCTCCCCAAAGCTGGAGGCAGAGGCCTTGCCTCCCTGGATCTGTCCTGCCCTCCAGCCCCACCCTACCTGCCTGCTGTTCCCCAGCCCTTGCTTGTGGCTGCCCTTGATCTGCCGGCCCAGCGCTGGGGCATTTCTTACCTGGCACCCTTTAGATCCCTTTGCATGTAAATCTTAGAGGGAAAAACAACAGAAACCCGATTTGATGCAAACAAGGTACAAAATCAAACACATGAGGCCCTGCCTGGCCCTCCCACGACTCAGGGGCAGGTGGAGAGGGCCAATGGGTACCTCAGGGGCACACCTGTGGGATGCCTGAGCGGCCCTCAGCCCACACGCCGCACCTGCGCCTCTGCCCGGCCACCTACCGCAGCTGTGCTTCCTCCCTCTCTGGCCTTATGTACGGAGGCGGGCAGGCCTGACCGGGTGGGTCCTCATCCTCCCAGCCCATGAGACCAGTCAGGCGTCTGAGAACAATCCGTACTTGTTAATCTTTTATCTAGAACCTTGGACCCCAGGTCAGCCCTTCCATCCTCCCTCCTGGGATTCTCCACACAGCCCCTATACCCTGACCTCGCCTGCTATGCGGCCAAGTAACTATGTTCCCCTTTATGCTGGCTGAGGCTGTGGAAGAGAGGGCACCCGAGTGATAGAGGCAGGCTGTGGACCCAGTCTCACCTAGACTCGATCCCCACCTGCCAGTGAGTCCCTGTGTGACCTCAATCTGGGTCTCAGTTCCCCCAAATGTGAAACAGGAACCTTCAGAGGAATTTCTCAGAGTTTAAAGGGGGTGACTTGTGCACACAGAGGTGCTTTGAGAATAGGACCCCCAAGACCCTGGCAGTGGGGACAGGGCCTGGCCCCAACACTACATGTAGGTGGCCCACAGCCCTGGTTGTGTGTCTTCAGGTAAGTCAACTGCCCTCTCTGAGCCCATCTGCACATGGAGGGTGGGCACAGGCTTCAGAGCCACTGCAGCCTTCCATCTCCAGGCTGAGCAGCAGGGTGGCCTTAGGACGTGGAAAGCTCACAATCCTCCAGAACACAGCTGGGCTAACTCCAAATGAGGAACGTGACCCCCACATCCCTGGTGGAAAACCGAGGCTCCGGGAACCTGTGTCTTCTACCAGCTGCTCTGTCAATGCCGATGGGTGGCAGGAGGCCGTAAACAGGCATCACGGGGCATGTCCGCCTCGCTTTGACTTACACAGGCATTGACGGGGTCTCAATTTCTCCTCTGTAAAATGGACACAGTCCAGTTCTGGGGCAGGAGTTCAGGGGTGAAGCCAAGAAGGTACCGGCAGAGCACGCCTCCTGCTACCCCCCCTCTCCAGGCCCTTCCTCCAAGGCCCTTCCAGGGATGCCAGGGGGTTACCTACAGCCACTGGAACCCTGCTTTCCTGGACAATCTCCCAGATCAGGGAGTGCTGGGGCTGACCTGGGAGCAGGGCCAGGGGCCAGTCATACAATAAACATGATAAACTCCTACTCTGAGCTAGTCTCCCCCGCACGCTGCCCTTCTCCCAGGGCGCTCATGGGAGATGAGGGAAGACCACTTCCTGCCTCCCAGGAAGACAAGTGTGTCTGCGCTACTGTGCTCTTCATAGCTACTCTAGGAAAGCCGGTGGTAATGGTCCCATTTTAAAGATGGTGGGAAAAACACACATGCCCATGCTGTGTTTTTGGTTTTTGTTTTGTTTTGAGACAGAATCTCACTCTGGTTGCCCAGGGTGGAGTGCAGTGAGATGATCACAGCTCACTGTAGCCTCGAACTCTGAGCTAAAGCAATCCTTCCACCTTTCAGCCTCCAGAATAACTGGGACTACAGGCACATGCCACCATGCTCGGCTCATTTTTTTTTTTTTTGCATTTTTTGTAGAATGAGGTCTTGCTATGTTACCCAGGTTGGTTTCGAGCTCCTGGACTCAAGCAATCCGCCCGCCTCAGCCTCCCAAAGTGTGGGATTAGAGGCATGAGCCACCACTCCTGGCCAGTGGTGTTTTAGTGTCAAATCCTCTCCAAAGACTCCCAACCCCCTAGCCTCTCACTTCACAGCACATTTCACAGATCAAGAAACTGAGATCTCATGGCAGGAGAGTGATGGAGTCCAGATGATGGCATCAGCCCTGCACCAGAACAAGTATCCTCCCGGGGCTCCACTGGGCCTGTCCACAAGCTTGGGGGCAGGTATACAGTGGGGAAACTGGGGAACATGGGGAAACTGAGGCACAGAGGTGCAGCGACTCACCCCAGGTCACAGGGGGATTCTAACCCAAAACTCCAACAAGGGGGCCAGTGCCTGGGAAGTGGTCATGGTGGTCAGAGGCAGAGCCAGGGCCAGGGAGGATGAACAAGAGCACAAGGTGCCAGACTAAGCTCCATTCCCAGCACAAATTCCAAGGCAAACAACCTTTTGTATGCAAATATGCCAGAGCTTCCAGATACTCCCTGGCCTTGGGCTGACCTTGGGCAACTCAAGGCTATCCAAAGGGCATTGGCACCCACTCCTCCAGGCTGTTGTGCCAGTAGAAGGGGCTCCTAAGGCAGTACCAGGCCCTGGGCAGGCCTTGCTCAAACACAGGAGCAAAAGTGCTCATCACCCCAACACCAAATTAGGGACTCTGGACATTAGGCTGCCAGAGAGTCAAACTAAACAAACCAAATCCACCAGCGCCAGGAACGAGTCTCAGCGCCCACGTTGCCGAGTTGCGGAGCTCTGCTCGGTGAATTAGCTCCCTGAGCCGCAGTTTCCCCATCTGTGAGAGGAAGCCAGCCTCCTGCCACCTTCCTGCCAGTTCCCTGGGGCTGCGGGCTGACGGCGTGACCTGGTCCAGCCCACCCCACTCTGGGCTTCAGCTTCCTCCTGCGCTGAGCCTTAGCCCCGCAACACCCGAGACAGCCAGGACCCTCAGGCCTAACGCTCGTGGGTAGTGGCCACGGAAAAAAGCTTTTGGGGTATCAGAGACCCCGAGTTCCGGTTTGGTTCTATTTCTACAAGGGTTAGACTTTATAATCATTCAAGGAGCAAGGCCAGCATTCGAACCCCGGAGCCTTGGGCACGGGAGCAGAAAGCTCTTTAAGCACATTCTTGAATTCAAACACTTAAAAGTAAAATAAAAAGCAGCCTCTCTTCCTTCCGGAGGCCTCTGAGCCTCGGAGACAGCCGAGGCGATCCCAAGCCTGGCCATAGGATAACCTCGGACAGCCACCCCCCTCTCGCAGGCTCAGTTTCTCCATCTGTAAAGTGGAGCTGCGGTGGTCACCAAGGAATCGTGAAGATGACACCTCCCTCAGGCGCAGAGAGGGCTCCCCGCTCCCACCTCCGCGCCGCCCGCCCGCCAGGTGAGGCCGGTTTCGACTTCCCCCGGAGGGACGCGGAGGGGCGCGGAGGGGTCCGCAGCCTGCGGCGTGGAGAGGCTTGGCCGGCCGCGGTGTCCGCAGGCGCCCGGGACCAAGGCGCGGCGGCGACTCGGGAAGGGGCGCGCGGGCTGCTGCTCGCTGCCAGGCTTCGGCTCCGCTAGGGCGCCTGTTGGGCTGGCGGAGGGTCGAGGAGGTTCATACTCGGGGCAGATCGAGGCTGTGGCCCCCACCCACGGTTGTGCGGCCCCGCGACCCCCTCCCCTCGGCTTTCCCGTCTGTGAAATGGGCGCAGAGCCCCGCACGCGGCCACTCGGCCTCAGCCCTCACCTGTGCGGTTCCCTGGGGCAGGCGTGGTGACCCCGGCCCGCCCCCGGGGCCTCGCCTTGCCACGGAGGGTGGCGGCCGCCCCGCGCATCCTGCGCGCTCCGAGGCGCTTGGCGGGGTCTGCCAGGGCAGTGAGCCGGGCTTGTGGGGGCGGGACCTGGACCTGGGTGAGGGGCGGGACGCAACAAGCCCCGCCTCCCGCGCCCGCCCAGGGGCGGTGCCATGCAACGTACAGACCACGCCCACATTTGGGCTGGGACCGAGGTCCGGGCGGGGGCGGGGTCCCCTGGGGAGCCCGAATACCCAGCGGGCCAAGCCGGCGGCCGAGCGGAAAGTGTTGCTCCTCCGGGGCGTTGCACGCGCGGCTACCTCTGCCTAACACCCTTCCCCCATCCCTCCCTGTTCTCACCTCCATTCCTAGTGTGGTTTTTCCATGCACTTCTATGTTTTTATTTTTTGAGCAGGATTTTGCCTTCTCAGGGTGCCGGATTCGGCCGGTACCAAAGGGCAAAGAGCAAAACCCCTCCCCGGCCCGCCCCTCGCACACCCCACTCCCCCCCAGAGTCCTGTGTGGACCCAGCCTTCTTTCCCTGTCTCTCACTGGGCCAGGCCTGCTGAGGCACCCTGCGGTCTGGGTGCCCTTGTTGTCTTCGGTTCTCACTGAGGGGCCCCCAGCTGGGAGAAACAGGATTCACAGCCCTGGGGTCTGGCTGCAGGGCCCACACGCACCTGGAGGCCTCCTTTCTCCTGGCTTCCCCTTCCCACTCAGCTCCACCTGCAGCGGGCCCAGAGCTGTGATCCGGGCTCTTTCTCTCTCCCTGACGCCACCCAACTCAGGCTTAGCCCCCTTCCCAAACCACCACCAAAGGGTGGGGTGTGATGTCAGGCCTCAGACATCCTGGATCTTGGGCTGCTTGTGGGAGGCCACCTGAGCCGTGCCTATCCCTGTGGAGCTGGCAAAGGCAATCCTGGCAGAGGGAACAGCAGGAGCAAAGGCCCTGGTTTGGCAATGTGTGGCAGCAGAAGCCCAGAGCAGCTGGCTGAGGCATGCCTGCAGGAGTGCAGAAGGTGGCTCAGGTGGGCCAGGCTATCTCCAGAGTGCCTGGCAGGTGACCATGAAGAGTGTGGATGTTCAGGTGGACCATGAAGCGGGGTTCCAGCAGGGCAGCCCCTCCCCACCTCTGCTTTCCGAGCCCTCCAAAGCTGAGGTCCAGTGTGAAACGTGAGGGGCCCTCCCCCTTTCACCATCAGGGTTGGCGTCACCCCTGATATCTTCTTCCTCCTTGCCCTTGTGGGTCACACACGATGGCTTACTTCAAGCTCCTTTATTCAAAACCCAGCATGTGTGTTCTTCCGCCGTGTCGGGAAGCGCCAGGACCATCAGCGGTGCCCACTGCAGACCACGCTCTGGGACCCCAGAATGTCTTGCCAAGTGGCCCCTAACCCATCTCTCAGGCCTGTGTGGTCCTTTCTCTGGTTTTGCCCACCATGCACCACTGGGCGGAGGGCCACTGCCTGTAGGTGCATGGACAGGGCTGGGAGGGAGGTCTGGGGCAGCCCTGCAATTGCTGGGTGGAGCTAGGTGGCGATGGAAAACACTAGGCTGCCTGCAGCTCCTTAAGCCACCACGCTGTGGCCCAGGCCTTCAGGACTCCTCAAATGCTAAACACCTGGCCATTTAGGAAGTGTGTTTCCTAGAGCTGTGTAACATAGTACCACAGACTGGGTGCCTGAGAACAACAGAAATTTATTGTCTTATGGTTCAGGAGGCCAGAAGTCTGAGATCAGGGTGTCGGCAGGCCTACAATCCCTCCAGAAACTCCAGGAGAACAGCCTTCCTTGCATCTTCCAGCTTCTGGCAGTTCCTTGGCTGGTGGAAACTTAACTCCTGTCTACACACGGTGCTTTCGCTGTGTCTCTCTGTGTTCACATCTCTCTTCTAAGGACACCAGTCATATTAGATTAGTGCCCATCGTAATGTCCTCATCTTAACTTAAGACCCTATAAAGAGTCTGTAAAGACCGGCAGGGCACAGTGGCTCACACCTGTAATCCCAGCACATTGGGAGGCGGAGGCAGGTGGATCGTAAGGTCAGGAGTTCGTGACCAGCCTGGTCAACATAGTGAAACCCTGTCCCTACTAAAAATACAAAAATTAGCTGGGTGTGGTGGTGCGTGCCTGTAGTCCCAGTTACTTTAAAAAAGAGTCTGTAAAGACCTTGTCTCCAAATAAGGTCATATTTGGAGGTACTGAGGATTAGGACTTAAACATAGATTTTGGGGGACACAGTTCAGCCCCTGACAGGTGGGATCAAGGAGGACAGAGCATGTTTTTCTGAGCAGTCTGTCGCTTAGTTGGGTTGTGGACGTTTAGGCTTGTGGCGCTGGGCCTCCATTTGTACTGTTAGGGGACCTGGAGGTGGCCTAAGGACCTCTGTCATGTCCTTTCCACTGGAAACAGTATGCCTTGCTGTGGCTCAGAACACCCATTTGCTGCCAAAAGGCCATCTTCAGGAGCTGTGGGAGGGATCTGAGCCTGGTTCTGGAGGTGGGCCTGTCACCCATTTGAACCCTGATCAGGGCCATCTTGTCCACCTTTTCCCAGGCCCTTGGAATGGTTTGCTCTTACAAAGCCCAGCAATTCCAGCCACACACATGGGCGAAACTGAGGCACGTGGAAGGAACGGCATGGGCCCACCAAGGACAACCGCCTGGGGTGCCCCCTTCCATGGTGGGAACCATGGCTCTCTGAGAGGCTTCCCTGATCCCTGGGGCAGGGGTGGGCACCCTTGCACTGAGTCTTCGTGTTCTCATCTGAGGGGTGGACGTGGTCCTGCCACCCTCTCAAGGCAAGTGAGAGACCGTGATGTGCTCAGGATGGAGTGGTGGCCTCTGAACTGGACTGCCAAGGCCCCGTCAGCATTTGAGCTTGGCCCACCCACCCAGCTCTCCTAGTTGCCTGGTTTCCCAGACTCTCCAAGTCTAGGCACAAACTGGGAGCAGTGCTTGGGCTTCGCCTGCCTGAGTGTGTCTCTTTGCCTTCCTCACCCTCCTCCTCCATGGAGCCCTCCCTGATGGCACTCCCTGTCAGAGCCATTTCGTGCCACCTGTCCTTAAGGCCTGGTCAGCCTGTGTCACGTCTCTGAAACGAAGAGGACATGTGGCCAGGTGTAGAGCTATGGACATGTGGCCGATTGTGGCCAAGAGGATCACTTGAGGTCAGATACACCAGTAATCCCAGCTACTCGGGAGGCCAAGGCACGAAAATTGCTTGAACCTAGGAGGCAGAGGTTGCAGTGATCTGAGATTGCACCACTGCACTCCAGCCTGGGTGACAGAGGGAGACTGTGTCTCAAAAAACAAAACAAAACAAAACAAAACAAAAAAATATGGGCTCCCCTGCTAAAGAGGCAGGGGAGGAGGCTAGGAGGAACGGATGGACTGCTGACAAGGCAGGTCGGGAGAAGGAAGCAGAGTCAGTCACAGCCTGAGGAACTGACCAAAGTCGCAGCCTCTTCCCAGCTCCATTTGCAACTGGGAGCACACAGTGCACTGTCAGTGGATGCTTGTTGGATGGAACCTGGGAGGCGGGGGAGGCCTGCCAGCCCTGGGGCTCAGTGTTCCACTCTGTAACATGGGGGTCTCATGCGCTGCCAGAGGTTTCCAGGGGAAGGTGAAGGTCTGGCTTGGGGGTTTCCTCTTTCCTCAGACCTTAGCTGAGGTGTTGCCACCCCCAGGAAGTCTTCCTCAACCCTTGGTTTGCCTGACTCAGCACCCATGGGCCATGGTGGCCTGGGAGGGGGCCCATGCAGGAGTCTGGTGGTGACAGAGTTCTTGGCTTGACGAGTTTTTCTAAAATTAGATAATAATTGTGGAAATCTAAAACATTTTGTTTTGCTTTCCTTTTTTTGGCAAAGTCTTGCTCTGTCACCCAGGCTGGATCGCAGTGGCATGAGCTCGGCTCACTGCAACCTCTACTCCTGGGTTCATGCAATTCTCCTGCCTCAACCTCCTGAGTAGCTGGGATTACAGGCGTGCACCACCACGCCCAGTTAATTTTTGTATTTTAGTAGAAACAGGGTTTCACCATGTTGGTCAGGCTGGTCTTGAACTCCTGACCTCAGGTGACGCACCCTCCTTGGCCTCTCAAAGTGCTGGGATTACAGGTGTGAGCCACTTTTTTGCTTTATTCTTGATTTTAGTTTTTACTCAATAGAAAATGAGATTTTTGTCCTGAAAACCTCTCACAATAGACCACGTCCAGAAAGTTCTTTTGCAAAATGATAAGAGTCAGGGAAGCACTGGTGGCCTCATGGGTATCCTCTCTTTTTAAAAACTGTATTACCTTTTAAAAACTAAAAGCAAAACAAGAAAAAAAAAAAAAAAGTAACCTGAGGTTGCAGTTCTAATAGGCCAGATGTTTGCAGAGAAAACAATTTTCCCAAAAATGTTTTCTGCTAGGCCATCTGGAGCCCTCAACACACACCACTTATCCTCCTAAAGCAAGGCAAGAGCCCTGTCCCCACTGTGCACAGCGACAAAGGCCCCTCCCCAGGGGTACTCCGCTGCTGCGGCCTGAGCTCTGACCATCAGACCGTCCTACCTGGCCGCAGCCTGCACAAATAGATCAGTCAGCCCGGGTGACATGACATTGAGCCGCCGCCCTCAGGTTCAGAAATGGTGACTCAGGGCCGGGCGCGGTGGCTCAAGCCTGTAATCCCAGCACTTTGGGAGGCCGAGACGGGCGGATCACGAGGTCAGGAGATCGAGACTATCCTGGCTAACACCGTGAAACCCCGTCTCTACTAAAAATACAAAAAACTAGCCGGGCGAGGTGGCGGGCGCCTGTAGTCCCAGCTACTCCGGAGGCTGAGGCAGGAGAATGGCGTAAACCCGGGAGGCGGAGCTTGCAGTGAGCTGAGATCCGGCCACTGCACTCCAGCCCGGGCTACAGAGCAAGACTCCGTCTCAAAAAAAAAAAAAAAAAAGAAATGGTGACTCAGAGACACAAAGCAAGGCGCCCGGAGGGCAGAAGGAATGACAGGTTCATGGAACAGGTACTACCAAGCACATACTGCATGCCAGGCCAGTTCAGAAGCTGGGATACAGCTGGGCCTAGGAGGGACAAACTCTGGCCAGGGGCTGCTCCCCCGATCCTCATCCTACAAGCCAGGGCCTTTGCCCGGCCACTGCTGGGCTGGCAGATAGCGGCTCATCTTTTTCCCACCCCTCAACTCCTTTTGTACTTTCTGAACTTCCCACAATGAGCATGTATCTATTCTCTGATAAGAAACAAGGATTTTAAATGCTTTGTAAATGTAAACTATTGCAAAATTTCCCACGACCATTCTGATGTTCACTTGTCAGGAAAGATGTGGACTGACCGGGGTCCTCGGCTGCTAGGATTACACAGCATTACCATGCTCTGAGGACTTACAACCAAGCATAGGATTTCAGGTGGGGGGTTGTGCTTCCATTGGCCTGGAGCTGTTCCCAGCTAAGCTGGCAGGTCAGGGGGTGCACAGGTGGGTCAAGGGCAGCCCGAGGCTTAATGCTCAAGAGCCAGTTAAGCTTCTTTGATGCCCGGCACCTGCACAGCGAGCAGCATGGGCCCCCAAGTGCCTGGTCACTGGAGAAGCATGAGAGCCTCGCCTCCTCCCTCCCCACAGGCTTCCTGCCAGCTCCCACCCTGCCCCCGACAGAGCAGTGGCTGCTCAGCCCTCACCAGCTGCCAGGCTCAGTGTGTTTTAGTCCTGCCTCTTTACCAGCCCTCTGGTGGCCTCAGGTAAGCCCGTACCCCCTGGGCTCCAGTTTCCCCACCTCCTTTTTTTTTTTTTTTTTTTTTTGAGACGGAGTCTCGCTCTGTCACCCAGGCTGGAGTGCAGTGGCCGGATCTCAGCTCACTGCAAGCTCCGCCTCCCGGGTTCACGCCATTCTCCTGCCTCAGCCTCCCGAGTAGCTGGGACTACAGGCGCCCGCCACCTCGCCCGGCTAGTTTTTTGTATTTTTTAGTAGAGACGGGGTTTCACCGTGTTAACCAGGATGGTCTCGATCTCCCGACCTCGTGATCCGCCCGTCTCGGCCTCCCAAAGTGCTGGGATTACAGGCTTGAGCCACCGCGCCCGGCCACCACCTCCTCTTAAAAAGGGCTGAATCGGAGGGTCCTGACAGCCCGGGGCGGGTGCAGTGTGTCTGGCAGCCATGCCGCTGAAGCTCAGAGTGTCTGCTGGGGTCGCTCAGGTTCCCTGGTCTACCGCCTGGCTTATATCTTTGGAGGAGGCAATCCTGCGGCCCCCCAGCGGGGGCAAGGGTTCCATCTGGATATGGCCCCCGGGTGGCCTCTCAGTGGCCTGTAAGGATGGCTGAGGCTCATCCATACAGAGACATCAGAGGAACTCAGCCTTAGGAAGCTCCTTGGAAGTCTCCTGTGTTACAGATGGGGAGACTGAGGCCTGCGGCGAGGGGAGAGTCTCCCTACAAACCAGGCTTTGGAGCCTGTCTGGGGTCAGCCTGTGGGACCTGGGCATGTGACTTGGGCTCTCCTTGCCTCAGTTTCCTCCCACTCCCAACAAAAAATGGGCATGCCAGGACTCCTGTCCCAGGGCCAAGGGTGGAGCCCATGATAGATGGAGCTTTGCTGCCATCTCTGGAGGAAAGTGAAGAGCAGGAAGGGCTGCTGGCGGCTCCCCGTCTACACTCGCCTCTCCCTCTGCCTGCGTTGGCAGCTCCAGTTTTCTAATAATCACTCAGTTACCATTGATGAGGGCTTCACCATCCCCATTTTACAGACGGGAAACGGAGGCTTAAGCCTGTGAGTCACGTATTTGCTAAGTGGCTACTTTAGTTGCAGGGGACAAAAACCCAAGTTAAACCCATGGGTGAATAAGGAGGCAGGTTATGGGTGATGAGGGAAAGGTGTCTGTAGGACTCCATCTGTCTCCCCATCGCTCAGCATGCGTTCCTCTGTCTATTGGCCTCATCCACCCCATCACGGATGCTGCAGCTTCCAGGTTCTGAGCAAAGACCTTGCAGCTCACAGTCCTAGAGGCAGGGCAAGGCTGTCTCCCGGGATCCTAACATCTCATCCCAGGATGGATCACCCTCAACACTGTGGCCAGGCAGAGGCACTTGGCTGGGCGAGGGTTCCAGTATCTCTGTACCTGTCACTGGATAACCACAGATACTTCTTAGAATGGCAATAATCCTTTCCTTTGCTCACGAACCTGCAATTTAGGCAGGACCCAGCATCTGGTCTCTGCTCCCTGGGGAGGTTCAGCTGGAGCAGAGCTCCATTCCCAGGCCGGCTGATCGCAGGCTGACGCGTTGGTGCCGGCTGTTGACTACTCTCCCAGGGCGGCTTGAGCTTTCTCACAGCATGCTGGCTGGCTTTCCAGGAGCAAGCATTCCAGAGGACAGGAAGTGGAAGCTGCCAGCTTCTCAAGGCCTCGGCCCAGAAACGACACTGCTGTTACATCATTTTCACCAAGCATAGGGCTCAGAGTCAAGGAGTAGAAACAAAGACCTCACTTTCAATGGAAGTGTCAGCAAATTGAAGGGCCGCCAGAGGGCCAAGCCCTGTGCTCTGGATAGAAGCACCAGGCCAGGTTGTTGTCAGCCACTTCTTGAGTATCTGCTGTGCACCTGAGCTCCAGAAGCCGCTCCTCATTAGAACGCCAAGATCAGGCTCAGACCCGAAATGTACACATGATCCCATGACTTTTATTTTCTTTTTTTGCCTTTTGTTATTATTTTTTTTGAGACAGAGTCTCGCTCTGTTGCCCAGGCTGGAGTGCAGTGGTGCCATCTTGGCTCACTGCAAGCTCCGCCTCCCGGGTTCACGCCATTCTCCTGCCTCAGCCTCCCGAGTAGCTGGGACTGCAGGCGCCCGCCACCATGCCCAGCTAACTTTTTGTGTTTTTAGTAGAGACAGAGTTTCATCATGTTAGCCAGGATGGTCTTGATCTCCTGACCTTGTGATCTGCCTGCCTGGGCCTCCCAAAGTGCTGGGATTACAGGTGTGAGCCACAGCGCCTGGCCCCCATTATTTTTTGATAAAACACAGACACACACATATACAGACAGATCCAAACACATGGATGGCTGGAGGGTGCTAAGTGTGTGGTGTTATTACTGGATGGAGATACAGGTGGGGTGCTTGTTCTTAGTGCCTATCCATATTTGCTAAACTCTTTAGAGGAATGTTCGTTTCATTGGTCTGTACTTCTGAGCTATAAGGACGCTGTCTGTGGGGGCAGGCAGGTGCACCCCATTACCAGAGACAAGACCATATTTCGTAGCCAGTCATGAGCGCATATAAATCCGATGATGGCAGTTTGTTTTTTCCCTGAGGCCTGGCTTAGCCCAGGTGGGTCCAAGCTCACAGCGCCATCCAGGGTCTCCCTGCGCTCTTTTCTTTTTTATTTTTTTGAGACAGAATCTTACTCTGTTGCCCAGGCTGGAGTGCAGTGGCATGATCTCAGTTCACTGCAACCTCTGCCTCCCAGGTTCAAGCGATTCTCCTGGCTCAGCCTCCCCGGTAGCTGGGATTACAGGCAAGAACCACCACACCCAGCTAATTTTTGTATTTTAGTAGAGACGGGCTTTCATCATGTCGGCCAGGCTGGTATCAAATTCCTGATCTCAAGTGATCCGCCTGCCTCAGCTTCCCAAAGTGCTGGGATTACAGGAGTGAGCCACCACTCCCAGCCCCCTGTGCTCTTTTCTTTCTTGTCTCCTTCAACCCCTATGATCCTGAGCCCTCCCGGAAACCACCTCATTCTCAGCTCCTCAGAGAGCATTGCAGAGGGCAAGGAGAGGGCCAAAGCTAGCCCCTTTGGTGACTTTGTACACATTTGGAGAAGGCCACATCCCTGAGGGTGGTACATGGGCTGCATCTCAATGTATGTACACATTCCTCAGTGCCTCTGTGTAGCGGATGACCTGCTCAACGGAACATGGCGATCCTTGGTGGGGATCGTGTCACTGCAGCCTTCAGGGGGTAAGAGCGTACTGGTCCTGCGCTACAGACCACCTGTAGTGCAAACGGCCACTGCCTCTGGAAGTCAGACTTCAAGAAATGGTTCTGTGAACAGGCCCCTGCCCGGCTCTTCCGTGGAGTCAAAAGTCCTTCCCCTTGCTTCCTGATTTTTTTTTTTTTTTTTTTTTTTTTTTTTTTTTTTTTTTTGAGACGGAGTCTTGCTCTGTCGCCAGGCTGGAGTACAGTGGCATGATCTCGGCTCACTGCAACCACTGCCTCTTGGGTTCAAGCAATTCTCCTGCCTCAGCCTCCCGAGTAGCTGGGACTACAGGTGTGTGCCACCATGCCCAGCTAATTTTCGTATTTTTAGTAGAGACCATGCTGGCGAGGATGGTCTGGATCTCTTGACCTTATGATCCGCCCACCTCAGCCTCCCAAAGTGCTGGGATTACAGGCATGAGCCACCGCACCTGGCTGCTTCCCAATTTTATTCCATACACTCATTAACACTGACGGGCTCTGCCTGTCTCTGTGCTCCATGCTGCTGGCCCTGGAGGTCTCCCAAATCCACAGGGCCCAGGAGCAAAGTCCTCACTCCCCAGTGAAGCAGGAGACCCCCTCCCCCAGCCTGTCCCTGCAGTGTTCCAGCTGCAGTGAACTTCCTGCCCCAGCCCTGTCCCCACAGTGTTCCAGCTGCAGTGACTTTCCTGCCCGCTCTGCTCAGCTCTGTGGCCCTGCTAGTGCTTCAGTGCTCAGCTCGGGCACCACGTTCTCCAGCAAGGATTCCCTAGCCATCCAGGCTGGGTGGGGCTGGACCACAGGTTTGCTCCCTCCTCAAATCCCCTGCAGACAAATCATACCTCAAGGGCAGGAACCATGCCTGACTCATCTCTGTGGCCCCAGAGCCCAGCGTGGGGCCGGGCACAGAGCAGGCACCGGTGAGGGTCTGAGGAACATGCAAATGAGACAGTCCGAATAGGTAATGCGGGCGATGACACTGGAAAACACCTGTTGTTCATTTCTCTCCGCTCACCAAATTGAGCTCTAGTTCATAATATGGAATTTGGCTTCAGGCCATCCTGAGCTCAAACCCTGGTCCCGAGCCAGCTGACTTTGGGGTGGTCACCTGTAGCAGATGCCGTCTGTGCCTGCCATGTCGCCTCAGCCATGCCCACTCGGGGGGCCCTCAGCCCAACTTCCAGCTGCTGGAGACTCCCTCTGGGGGCCTGTATTAATCATACTTTTTATTTTCTGTATTCTGATGCTTTGACATCTTGGGGACTTGCTGACCCTGGAGTGACGGCCCCTCCCAGGGATAGCCCGTCCCTAGAGAGAGTAAAGGACTTGGCTGTGATCACACCTTTCAAATGCAAACCAACCCAGAGCCCACATGCTACACCGCCTATCCGGGGCTCCCACACTCCGGGCCACCATCCCCCTGCACTCCTCACCCCGAGGCAGGTGCCAGACAATCAGCAAGAGCCTCCGTGCCCCAGAGCCCACGGAAATGATTCGCACCTGCCAGTACTCAGCCGGCTTACCCTGCCTTGCCCACACCTTCCTGCAAAACCACAGTAAAGGCTCCGGCCCACCGTCCCTCCATTCCCTCTGCCTGCTGACCAACCCTGGGGCTTCCCTGTGTGGCCCTGCGAGGCTGGAGGCCTCTTCCACTTTGGATCTGTGATAGCAAGCTATCTTCTCAATGGTAGTTGTCTACTGGTCTGCTGGCCTCACCATACCTGAATAATAACAAAACCAGAATCATCTTCAAACAGGTCCAAAGTCCCTCTGCTCAGGCAGGGCAGGCCGGAAACGTGGGAGAATGATGAATGGTCCCTAGAGAAGCCCTCAACCAGTGTCTCCAAGTGTCTCCGAGGTATTGGAGGGTAAATGCCCAGCTGGATGGTACCGGGGTGACTGTCTACCCTGTGAGAAGCCAGAACTGAATTGGCATTCACCGCTCCTGTTGAACATAAACAGTCTCCCAGGGCATCAGTATCAGACAAGATCACTTCAACATCTTGTCTTGGCACAGAAAAAACAAAGTCAAAGTCACAGGCCAAGTGTGGTGGCTCACGCCTGTAATCCCACCACTTTGGGAGGCTGATGCAGGTGGATAACCTTGAGCCCAGGAGTTCAGCCAAGACCAGCCTGGCTAACATGGCAAAACCCTGTCTCTACTAAAAAATACAAAAACTAGCTGGGCATGGTGGTGGGTACCTGTAATCCCAGCTACTTGAAAGGCTGAGGCAGCAGAATTGTTTGAACCCGGGAGGCAGAGGTTGCAGTGAGCTGAGATTGTGCCATTGCACTCCACCTGGGTGACAGAGCGAGACTTCGTCTCAAAAAAAAAAAAAAAAAAAAAAAAAAAGGAAAAAGTCACTGGAAAGACAATACCAACATCCTGGGTGATACAAGTGGCTGCTGTTTCATACCAATTGCAGTTTGAGCCTCATTTCATTCCTCTGCTTTCTGATGGAATGTATTAAGATACCCAAGCATAGCATTGCTCCTAATAGCATCCAATGCAGACTGGCTTCTGAACCCCCCTCAAAACCACCTAACACAGCCCAAATCCTACTCCACATCCTCCCTAACAGCATCCCACTGCAACGCCCTAAGCTTTCCCAACGCATGTGCTCCCGCTCATTGCCGCAAGTCTGCAAACCCAACTTTGTTCATCAGCAGATGTGTTCTGGGGCTATTAACTGGAGGGATGGAGTAGTAGCTACCAGACTCCCCTGCAGACTAAGTTCCAGTTGCCTCCAGACCTAGTTGCTTAGCTACCCACCCTGTGTGTTAGTGTTCCAGGGTCCCTGCAACAAAGTACCACAAATCGGGGTCTCAAAACAAAGGCATTCTTGGTACTCCTTGGCTTGTAGCTGCACCACTTCAATCCCTACCTCCACCACCACATCTCTGTGTCTTCTCTTCTTATCGGGACACTAATTATCGGATTTATGGCCCATCCTAATTCAGTATGACTTCTATATCTAACTATACCTGCAAAGATCTTATTTCCAAATAAAATCACATTCTGATGTTCCAGGCAGACATAAATTTGTGGGTACACTATTCAACTCACTACAGTGGGAACCCCTAAAGGTCGCTGTGGTCCCTTGTTCAAAATGCATTCACCTCATCCCAATATCCTCCAAAGTCTGAGCACATTCCAAAAGGGAGAAAAGGAGCCGGGCGCGGTGGTTCACACCTGTAATCCCAGCACTTTGGGAGGCCGAGGTGGGTGGATCACGAGGTCAGGAGATCGAGACCATCCTGGCTAACACAGTGAAACTCCATCTCTACTAAAAATACAAAAAATTAGCTGGGCGTGGTGGCGGCGCCTGTAGTCCCAGCTACTCGGGAGGCTGAGGCAGGAGAATGGCAAGAACCTGGGAGGTGGAGTTTGCAGTGAGCCAAGATCGCGCCACTGCACTCCAGCCTGGGCGACAGAGCAAGACTCCATCTCAAAAAACAAACAAACAAACAACAACAACAACAAATAAATAAATAAAAAGGGAGAAAGGGAAGAAACAAAAGGGTCTCTTGGTCCTGAGTAAGTCTGAGACCCAGCAGGCAAGTTCCATTAGGTTTCACGATCTGAAAATAATCCTCAGTGGCTCAGTGTTCTGTCCTCTGGGACTGTGTTGTTGGCCCTGCACTCTGGGGCCTTGGCAGCAGCAGCAGCCACCCTCCTGCCACCTGCCCCCCGCAGGCCCACCCCTAGCCTGTCTCTGCATCCATGCCTGCTGTCCTCCAAGGCATTCTTCCTTCATTTCATCCCATCTCCATGCCTTTCTTTTTTCTTTTCTTTTTTTTTTTTTTTTGAGACGGAGTCTGGCTCTGTCGCCCAGGCTGGAGTGCAGTGGCGCGATCTCAGCTCACTGCAAGCTCCGCCTCCCGGGTTCACGCCATTCTCCTGCCTCAGCCTCCCGAGTAGCTGGGACTACAGGCGCCCGCCAACTCACCCGGCTAGTTTTTTGTATTTTTTAGTAGAGACGGGGTTTCACCGTGTTAGCCAGGATGGTCTCGATCTCCTGACCTCGTGATCCACCCGTCTCGGCCTCCCAAAGTGCTGGGATTACAAGCGTGAGCCACCGCGCCCGGCCTCTTTTTTTTTTTTTTTTTAAAGACGGAGTCCGGCCGGGCGCGGTGGCTCAAGCCTGTAATCCCAGCACTTTGGGAGGCCGAGACGGGTGGATCAAGAGGTCAGGAGATCGAGACCATCCTGGATAACACGGTGAAACCCCGTCTCTACTAAGAAATACAAAAAAAACTAGCCGGGCGAGGTGGCGGGCGCCTGTAGTCCCAGCTACTCGGGAGGCTGAGGCCGGAGAATGGCGTGAACCCGGGAGGCGGAGCTTGCAGTGAGCTGATATCCGGCCACTGCACTCCAGCCTGGGCTACAGAGCGAGACTCCGTATCAAAAAAAAAAAAAAAAAAAAAAAAAAAAGACGGAGTCCCACTCTGTCGCCCAGGCTGGAGTGCACTGGTGTGATCTCGGCTCACTGCAAGCTCCGCCTCCTGGGTTCACGCCATTCTCCTGCCTCAGCCTCCCGAGTAGCTGGGACTACAGGCACCCACCATCAGGCCTGGCTAAATTTTTGTATTTTTTTTTAGTAGAGACGGGGGTTTCACCATGTTAGCCAGGATGGTCTTGATCTCCTGACCTCATGATCTGCCTGCCTCAGCCTCCCAAAGTGCTGAGATTACAGGCGTGAGCCACCGCACCTGGCCCCCCGCCTTTCAATTCAGGCTGGCAGTGTTTCTGCTGGTGCAACATTCTCAGAAATCTTGTTGGTCTCCTGTGTAGTTTACAGGGACCCATGCCATCAGACAAGAGGCTCTATCCACAGATCATTCCTGGATAACCTCATCTCTATTCCTCAGTTCCACTGAGATGGCTGATTGGATCCACGAGTCACATTCATAATGTCTTTAACAAAATGTCCAGCAACACCCTTGGTGTTATCTTCACACTTTCTTTCCACACTTTCTCAATAGTGAATCTGCTAATTTTAGCAATCTGGACAGGCTAAGGGCTTCCCAGATTACCAAGTACAGTTCCTTTTTGCTTAACAGTTCCTTCCTCGATTTATCTCTTTTCTCTTAAAAGAGATAAATTGCTACAAGCAGCAAAAACAAACCAGGCCACACCTTCCACACCGTTTGGAAATCTCCTACTTTCTACCCAACACTAGAATGTAGTTCAGCCAACTTCTCTACCACTCTATAACACAGATCACTTTTCCTCCTCTTTCCAATAGCATGTTCCTTACTCTCTTCTAAGGCCTCACCAGAAGCACCTGTGATGTTCATATTTCTACGAACATTCTGTTCTTTTTTTTTTTTTTGAGATGAAGTTCGCTCTGTTGCCCAGGCTAGAGTGCAGTGGTGCGATCTCAGCTCACTGCAACCTCTGCCTCCTGGGTTTAAGTGATTCTCCTGCCTCAGCCTCCCCAGTAACTGGGACTACAGGCGCATGCCACCGCACCCAACTAATTTTCATATTTTTAGTAGAGACGGGGTTTTACCATATTGGTCAGGCTAGTCTTGAACTCGTGACCTCTTGATCTGCCTGCCTCGGTCCCCCAAAGTGCTGAGATTACAGGTGTGAGCCACTGCACCTGGCCTGTTCTTCATGACATATATATTATTTAAGATGATAGATTTTGATCAGGTGTGATGACTCATGCCTGTAATCCCATCACTTTGGGAGGCCAAGCCAGGTGGATCACCTGAGGTCAGTAGTTCGAGACCAGCCTGGCCAACATGGTGAAACTCTGTCTCTACTGAAAATACAAAGAATTAGCCAGGCGTGGTGGTGGGCGCCTGTAATCCCAGCTACTTGGGAGGCTGACGCAGGAGAATCGCTTGAACCTGGGAGGCAGAGGCTGCAGTGAGCCGAGATCATACCATTTGTACTCCAGCCTGGGCAACAAGAGTGAGACTCTTTTCTCAAAAAAAAAAAAAAAAAGACGATAGATTTCTCTATATTTTTTCTTTGATTTCTAATCCTCATGAGGAGTACCTTAAATAAATGTCCACTTTTCTACCAACAAGCACTTGAAGGCCATCTGGGCTTTTTCTATCAAGCACCTCAAAACTCTTCCAGCTTCTACCCATTACTCAACTCCAAAGCTACTTTTGCATTTTCAAAAATTTGTCACAACAGCACCTCACTTCCTGGTGCAAAATCTGTATTAGTTTTCTAGGGCTACCATACAAATTAATTCTCTCACAGTTCTGGAGGCCAGGAGTCTAAAATCTAGGTGTTGGCAGGGCCAAGACCCCTTTGAAAGCTCTAGGGGAGGAGGATCCTTCCTTGCGTCTTCCTAGTTTCTGGTGACTCCCAGAAATCCTTGATATCCTTTGGCTTGTAGAGGCGTCACTCCAATCTCTGCCTCTGCCCTCCCATGGCCTTCTTCCCTGTGTGTATCTCTCCTCTTTTTTTTCGAGACGGAGTCTTGCTCTGTCGCCCAGGCTAGAGTGTAGTGGCGTGATCTTGGCTCACTGCAACCTCCACTTCCTGGATTCAAGTGATTCTCCTGCCTCAGCCTCCCCAGTAGCTGGGACTACAGCCGTGCGCCACCACATCGGATACTTCTTGTATTTTTAGTAGAGACGGGGTTTCACCATGTTGGGCAGGCTGGTCTCGATCTCCTGACCTCATGATCCACCCACCTTGGCCTTCCAAAGTGCTGGGATTACAGGTGTGAGCCACCGCACCTGGCCCTTTTCTTTTCTTACAGGGGCAAAAATCATTGGATTTAGGCGCTATCCTAATCTAATGTGGCTGTTACAACTCTCATTCATATTAATGCTGCCTCAACATCCATCTCGTCCTGTCGCTGGCTTGTCACACCTGAGCTATATATTTGGACACAGTCTCCACGCAGTTCCTGTTTTTGCATTTTGGATATAAGGTCTCATACTCTGAACAGCAGGATCACCTTACTTCTGCTTTAAGTCTGGTGAACTTGACAATGTAGCCAAGTTCCGGTGCTTACCCTCATGCTTCCTTTAAATCAACCAGTGAGCCCCTGACTTGGGAAACCCACGTAGATAACACCCTGGACCCCAGTAAAGGCTTTGGCCCCCAGATCCCCCTCTCTTTCTCCTTACCTGCTGCTGAGCACGTGTCCCAGACGTCCCCTCCCTTTCCCATGGGCCTTGTGAAGCATGCTGCCCTCTGCTTCCTGGGCTTTGTGAATTAGAAACTCAATCCTTTTGCCATTTTGGTCTGAGGTCCCCCACTGACTAAACCGAACCTGACCTAAATGCCTCACTTAAGTCACAAACAGTGACCTCATCTTAACTTAACAAATTACATCCCAGTTCCAAATCAGGCCACGTGCTGAGGTTCTGGATGGACATGGAATTTGGAGGTGACATTATTCAACACACTGTACCTTGTATTGACTTTCAGCCTTTCTCTGCCTCAATCTCCACTCCCCTACTCGGTTTCCTAGATCACCTCCCAAATAAACTCCTTACATTGAAATCTACATAGCAGGGCCTGCTATGGGAGAACACGCCTCAGGCATGGCCTCCCCATGCTGAGCCGCAGAGTACTTCTCTCCGTGCAGGTGAGGGCAGTAGCCCTTTCCTCTGAGGTTTTGTTGAGGGCAGAGGAGAGAATACTCTTGTCTCACAGAGCAAAATATTCACTTCATGACTGCGGGAAGAGGAGTGCTTTGAGACTATACCCCAACATAATTTTTATTTTCCTTTTCTTTTTTTTTTTTTTTTTTTTTTGAGATGGAGTCTCGCTTTGTCACCAGGCTGCAGTGCAGTGGCGCGATCTCGGCTCACTGCAACCTCTGCCTCCCAGGTTCAAGCGATTCTCCTGCCTCAGCCTCCCGAGTAGGTGGGACTATAGGCACGCACCACCATGCCCAGTTGATTTTCATATTTTTAGTAGAGATAAGGTTTCACAGCTGGGCGCGGTGGCTCAAGCCTGTAATCCCAGCACTTTGGGAGGCCAAGACGGGCGGATCACGAGGTCAGGAGATCGAGACCATCCTGGCTAACACGGTGAAACCCCGTCTCTACTAAAAACTACAAAAAACTAGCCGGGCGAAGTGGCGGGCGCCTGTAGTCCCAGCTACTCGGGAGGCTGAGGCAGGAGAATGGCGTGAACCCGGGAGGCGGATCTTGCAGTGAGCTGAGATCCGGCCACTGCACTCCAGCCCGGGTGACAGAGCGAGACTCCGTCTCAAAAAAAAAAAAGAGATAAGGTTTCACCATGTTGGCCAGGATGGTCTCGATCTCTTGACCTCGTGATCCGCCTGCCTCGGCCTCCCAAAATGCTTTACTGGCATGAGCCATCGCGCCAGCCATGATTTTTCTTAAATGTGAATGGGCTGTTCAGGTGTCTGCAGTTTTTCAATGTCTCTTCGGAACAGATGTTGTTGGAAGGGGTGGATCTTTTTTTTTTTGAGATGGAGTCTTGCTTTATTGCCCAGACTGGAGTGCAGTGGTGCAATCACGGCTCACTGCAACCTCCGCCTCAAGCAATTCTCCTGCCTCAGTCTCCTGAGTAGCTGGGATTACAGGCATCCACCACCATGCCTGGATGATGTTTTTGTATTTTTAGTAGAGATGGGATTTCACCACGTTGGCCAAGCTGGTCTCAAACTCCTGACCTCAGGTGATCCGCCTGCCTTGGCCTCCCAAAGTGCTGGGATTACAGTGTGAGCCACCGCGCCTAGCCAGGGGTGGATAATTTACGTGAGTTTTGATAAGGTGAAGGGAAAGCCAAGCTTCCTTTCTGAGACTGAGATTCATGAGGAAGTTGTGTGTAGAATTTACAGTGGGCAGCACTGGGGCACTGAAGACTAACTAAGCTTTCCGAGGGGGCCAGGCCTGGCCCCGGCAGAAAAGAGGAAGAGATGCTATGAGCCTGGATGCTGGGTGGGGGAAATATGGCCCAGGCAGGACATTTTGGAGAGCAGAGGCTGATCCATGCAAAACAGTGGCTGCTGGGTGGAGAAGGACAGCAGTTAGCAGAAAATCTGACTCCACGTGACATTTATTGACTCATGACTAACTACTCCAGATGAAACCAGAGATCTGACTTCCTCCCACCTCTGTTTGGGTCTCACTGGGAGGCTCTTCCGGTTCCAAGATGGCCGTCCAAGCTCAGCAGCCAGGCTCCCTCCTGCCATGGGGGGTGGGGGGGTGGGGAGGCCATCTTGGGCCATGTGACCTTGCAAACCAATCACTGTGGCCAAGGGAATGGGGATGCTGATTGGCTCGGGTCGAGTCACAGGCCCCCGAAGTGGAGTCTTCCTGAAACACCTTCACTTTCCAGAAATTCGGGGCTCAGCTGACACACACCCAGCCTCCAGCTCTTTCTCTCTTAGGTGATGATACCCATTGCTGTCCCCAAGCCTCCAGGGCACAGCCTTGTGTTTGCCCCGCCCTGGCTAGACAGGAAGGGCTGAGTCCAGCCTGGGGCCAGTGCTGGGCATCCCTCAACAGGGTGGGAGGAAGCCCAAGGGAGCAAGGACAGAAGCGTGGAAGTGGGCAGGCTGCTGCCGTCAGGGACCCCGGGAACACTCATGTCCAAGGCAACACTAAGGCCTGCACCTCCTGTGGCCCAGCTGGAAGGGGCCTTAGCGCACGAGGGATTCAGGGGCCATGGAGCCCGACAGCTGGGAGATGGCATGTGGCTGCTGTCCGACCACACCGTTGTCATCCTGGCTAAGCTGCAGCCTTCCGGAGGCTTGCAGGAGCCTCTGTCAGAGCTTCCCACCTAGGCGCAGGGCACTGAGCCCATAAATCCACCAAGGCAGTGTGAGGACAGCGGGGTAGGCCCTGAGGCCGGGCGGCCCAGGCGGCTGCTTTCCAGGATAGAATGTGCAGAATGTGGGGTGCCTGCCTGGTTGCTCCCCGATGGCCTGCCCTGCCTCCCTTTTTGGCCCACCCAGACCTTCAGCTTTATGTAACACCCCTGGAACTGCAGGAGGAGCCCTGGAGGTAGACGGAGCCTGTGGCTCCAGCGGGTCCCTTTCCTCAACCTCAGTTTTCTCCCCAGTATATGGGGAGGAATCCTCCATCCAGAGTAACGATGTGAATGATGTTGTGGGCAGGGAGCAGCCTGGCCTCTTGTTGCAGCCAGCTGCTGCAGAGACCAACAGGTGCCCCTCAGGAACCATAACTGCTTCAACCTGGGGCGAGAGGGAGGTCCTGAGGGGAAGGTGGAGGGGCCTGGACCATACCTGCCCAGTGCCAGGCGCTGCCTGCATGGACATAGTATTTCAGCTTCAGAGCCAACCACCACTGGCCCTGCCTACTGGGGCCCAGAAAGTAGGGTGTCTTGGGGTGGGTGCCTGAAGGAATGGGCTGTGGGGTCATGATGCAGCCGCCCCCAGGAACCACTGGGCCCAAAGCTCCCCCTGGATGGCCCTGGAGGGATCATCCAGAGGGAGTTTGTGGGCAGAAACACAGCATGCAGCCCCAAGGGAAGGTGAGCCCACCGTTCTTCCTGCATGCTCAGTGCCAGAACTGGCTGCTCAGAGGGGCTTGGATTCTGGAAAGTGGGAGATGTTCCTGGGGCAGCTGGTGATAAGACAGAGTTCTGGAGGCCTCCATGGCTGCAGGGAGGGCAGGGCTGGGACTACCCAAAGGCCTGGGCTCTGGCCTCTGGGGTAAGCCGCCCTCTTAGGCTGGGGCTTGTGGGGGCCAGTGGCTTTTCAGAGGTGCTGTCCTGCTGCGGATCCTGCTGCCTCCGTGGGATGGTGGGAGGCAGGCACAGCGGGAATTGGACTGACCTGCATCCCAGTCTCCCTCTGCCCATGTCCTGGGGACATGGACGCTTGTTTGGGTCTTAGTGTGCCCGTGTTTACAACAGGACCAACCATCTGAGAAGGAGCTGACTCTGATGTCCCCGAGACCCAGGACGGTGAGTGAGGCAGACGAGCACTGGGCTTTATGACCTCAGACAGGCTCTACTTTCCCATCTATAAAATGAGGATCCCAGACCCAAAGTGCTCAGGGCCCCTATGGCAAGGCAGGAGTTACTGAGCCTTTCCAAGGCTATGGACAGGTATTCACTGAGCACCTGCTGTGGGCCAGGCACTGCTAGAGGGGCTGCTTTCTGCCCTCTCGGAGCTTCTAATCTACGTGGGAAAAGAGAGGTTAAACCAGAGAGCAAATGGCTAAACAAACAAGTGGAGAGGCTGGAGAGCTGTCTGCGGAGGCGGCGTCTGAGCACAGTGAGTGTTGAGGAGGTGGCCCACGAAGCCCTGCAGGAGGAGCCCCCAGGCCCAGGGAACAGCATGTGCCAAGGCCCCAGGAGGAAAGGAGGCTGGTAGTTCTGAAGGCCAGGTAGCTGCAGCCTGGTGATGGGGCTGAAAGTGTAACTGTGCCTGGGGCTACAGGTGGTGTTTGGTCCCCTATCCCAGAAGTCCAAATGATGCTCAGTGCACTTCCCTATGGGACAGGGCACTCAGGAGGCCCGCCTCCTCTGTGTGGTGGCCCAGGCTGAGCCCCCAAAGAGTCTGCTAGCAGTACCTGGTGCATGAGCAAATGGAAGAAAAGTAAATTAGGGGCCGGATGCAGTGGCTCATGCCTGTAATCCCAGCAATTTGGGAGGCCGAGGCGGGTAGATCCCCTGAGGTCAGGAATTCCAGACCAGCCTGGCCAACATGGTGAAACCCCATCCCTACTAAGAATACAAAAATTAGCTAAGTGTGGTGGTGTGCACCTGTAATCCCAATTACTGGGGAGGCTGAGGCGGAGGGTGCAGTGAGCTGAGATCGCACCACTGCACTCCAAGCCTGGGTGACAGAGCGAGACTCCATCTGAAAAAAAAAAAAAAAAAAAAAAAAAAAGAATGAGGGAATCCTAGATAGCCCCTAACTCACTGCGTGACCTTGGGAACGTGCACTTCCCTCTCTGGGTCTCAGTTTCACTGCTGCGAAAACGCCTTCTCAGTCATCATTCTCCTCTCAGGCAGCTGGGGAGCACTGGGCTTGCAGCAGGCCCTCCTGGAAGCTCATTCATCTTCCCCAGGACTGCCAGGCTGCAGCCAGCACCCTGCTCTGGGCCTAGTAAGGTGGGGTGTGCCGGGTGGGGAACCTGCCCATGGCAGAAGCACACTCCTTCCCCTCTGTCCTGGTTTCCTCTCACCGCCCACCACCACTTGCACCTGTGAAAGCCTTTCAGCTCTGGTGTCCACTGTGCTCCAACCTTAGCCCTTGGGCTGGTACCAGGAGCCCCCATCCTGCAGGCTAGCGTGCGGGGGAGCCTCAGAAGGGCCCCCAGCCCAGTCCCTCCCTGACTCCTGTGGCGATGGACTCCCCAGACTCTGTGCTGCCCCGTTCCACGTTCTTCAGGCCCGAGACACCAGGAGCTACCTCCCACTCAGCCACAGGCATCCCTTCCCCCAACCCAGGGAGTGGTCTCTTATGCCTCTGGAGGCGGCGGCCTTGGGGAGAAAGGGCAGGGAAGATGGTAAAGAGGCCAAAAGCCAGCGTGCGTCCAGGCTCCGCCACTCCATTAATGGGCAGTGGAGTGTGCCCAAGCCCTGGACTGTGGGGTGGGAGGGCCGGAACGGGGGGTGGGGCAGTGTGTGGCGAGAGGCCAGGCCCAGGCAGCACCGACGCCCCGGTGTGGAGGCCCCCGTGGCAGCCAGCTCCCCAGCAGCATCTTTGGTGGGGTGTCCCACAGGAGGGGTCTCTGAGGACAGACCCTAGGAAGGCCGGATCTGTAAGGGCACAGCACGTAGGCTCTGCATGCCGGAGGCCTCTCACTGCCCCTGTCTGAGCCTCAGCTTCCTCTTTTGGAAAAAGTGGGAACAACAGCCTACAGCCACCAGTATGACAGCAAACAAGCTCCCATCAGGACTGGCCTCGCAGCAGGTGGCAGAGTCCGGGGGCACGCCCTGCCCCAGACCTGCGGTGACGCACCTTGTCCCTGCCTCCCAGTGGACTAGCCAGGCTGGTGGGTGCAAGACAGAGGGCTTGAGGCTAGGGGACTCACCATGGCGACCCCCACAGCACAGTCTTCGGCCCCAGCAGACCCCTGCCCTGCTGGAATCACCATGCCCGGCAGGCCAATTCCAGGTGCCTGCTCAGTGCCAGAGCTGTGGGGCTCTGGGGTGTCCCCTCTCTGACTCAGTTTCCTCAGCTGTCAAGTGGGGATTTCCTGGGGCTGTGGTGAGATGGCAGAAATGGAACTACTGGAGCAGGCAGAGGACGGAGTCCTGACCCTTCAAAGAAGGGCCTCATGAGGGCTGCCGCGGATGCTCAGTAGATGTGTGTGAGGGAGCGGCTCTGCCACTGCTCCGTAGGGGATGAATGTGGGTCAGAGCTCAGATCTGCAGGGCAGAAGGCAGGGCCAGCAGCTGGGGTCCCCTTGAGGCCTCCTCCACCCCTGTCCCTAGCGGGGTGAGGGGCTTTGCTGCTTCCTTGAGCAGCAGCTGGAGCCGGTCGGGGCACCTCTGTGCCGCTAGGAGGGTCTGATCCCATCTCCCCCGGTGGGCCTGTCCAGTGTGGAAGCATGCACGTTGTTTAGCATGCCTGAGCCTCAGTTTCCTCTGTGTGAAGTGGGACGAGAACATCCAGCACAGTGTGGGAAGCAGTGGCAGAGGCCCGGGTAGCCAGCAGGGGCTCCGTGTGCAGTGGCTGCAGCATCCAAGCATGGCCCAGCTAGAGCTTGTGGGAGCTCACCCTCGCCCTCACCTGTGCCCCCATCTCAGCTGTCCCCCACTCACCTGTGCCATCTCTCACCTGTGCCCCCATCTCAGCTGTCCCCCACTCACCTGTGCCCCCATCTCAGCTGTCCCCCACTCACCTGTGCCCCCATCTCAGCTGTGCCCCCATCTCAGCTGTGCCCCCATCTCAGCTGTCCCCCACTCACCTGTGCCATCTCAGCTGTCCCCCACTCACCTGTGCCATCTCAGCTGTCCCCCACTCACCTGTGCCCCCATCTCAGCTGTCCCCCACTCACCTGTGCCCCCATCTCAGCTGTGCCCCCATCTCAGCTGTCCCCCACTCACCTGTGCCATCTCAGCTGTCCCCCACTCACCTGTGCCCCCATCTCAGCCGTCCCCCACTCACCTGTGCCCCCATCTCAGCTGTCCCCCACTCACCTGTGCCCCCATCTCAGCTGTCCCCCACTCACCTGTGCCATCTCAGCTGTCCCCCACTCACCTGTGCCCCCATCTCAGCTGTGCCCCCATCTCAGCTGTCCCCCACTCACCTGTGCCATCTCAGCTGTCCCCCACTCACCTGTGCCCCCATCTCAGCCGTCCCCCACTCACCTGTGCCCCCATCTCAGCTGTCCCCCACTCACCTGTGCCCCCATCTCAGCTGTCCCCCACTCACCTGTGCCCCCATCTCAGCTGTCCCCCACTCACCTGTGCCATCTCAGCTGTCCCCCACTCACCTGTGCCCCCATCTCAGCTGTGCCCCCATCTCAGCTGTCCCCCACTCACCTGTGCCCCCATCTCAGCTGTGCCCCCATCTCAGCTGTCCCCCACTCACCTGTGCCCCCATCTCAGCTGTGCCCCCATCTCAGCTGTCCCCCACTCACCTGTGCCATCTCAGCTGCCCCACTCACCTGTGCCATCTCAGCTGTCCCCCACTCACCTGTGCCATCTCAGCTGTCCCCCACTCACCTGTGCCATCTCAGCTGTCCCCCACTCACCTGTGCCATCTCAGCTGTCCCCCACTCACCTGTGCCCCCATCTCAGCTGTCCCCCCAACCCGTGTTCCCAGCTCACCTGCCCCCCACCTGGGATCAGTCTCCCATTTCTGGCTCCTCCCCTTCCCTCTCAGCCCCCGTAGGTGCCCTGCATGTCTTCCTAGGTGTCTCCACATGGTGCTATATGGATATTAGAGGAGTGGGGGTCCTGACCAGTGAGCATCCCCTATCACTGGTCCCTAAATTCCCCCACGCTCTCCCAGAGGCCTTTGGGGCTCTGGTGCAAAGAGCACCCGCACCCCAGTGGCCTCTGCAAGGTCCCCACTGGCACCATCTTGAGTGCCCTGCACCCCACCCTCCCCATCTCTGAGCCTGGCCATCTTCACCTGCCATCTGCCCACCCCGGGCAGGACAACAGATGCAGAACTGCTCTCCAGGCGGTGTGTGGTTCCATCACCCTTATCCCTCAACCTTTTATCAGTCAGCCCACCTTGTGGGGGGACCCCGCTGAGGGGCTCAGGAGAGAGCACTGAGGCTGCGCCACTGCCGGTGGCCAGTGTTTATTTATGCAGATAAGCACTGTGTGCCACCAGCATCAGGAACAGCCACAAATCTCATGCATCTGCCACTCAGTGGCTGGGGTAAGTCCCAGCAGAGCTTCCGAGTGCAGTTATTTAGGAACCGTGAGTCCAGCTAGGACGCGGCAGGTCCACCTCCTGGGGGCTGGAGGCAGGACTTCAGGAGAGGACAGAGAAGGGAGGTGGGAAGCGAGTCATGATTCAGCTCACACGGTGTAGACAGGCTGGGCAGAGGCGGGGGTGGACCACACTGCAGACCGGCCGGATGTGGCTGTCCCTGGCAGTGCCCATGCTGCCTCCTTCTGCCTTCTGGGCCAGCATCACCACACGACCCGTATGGATGATGGTTACTGTGGCAGTCGGCCCCTGCTCTGGGCCACACTGCTGGGGCTGGAGGCCAGGCTCTTAGCCAAGACTTGCTGGGTGACCCTTGGCCAGTGGCTGCCCCTCTCTGGGCCTCAGTTTCCTTCCCTCCAAAGCCAAGTATCCTGAGCTCTGGGCTGTTGGCCCACCCTCAGCAGTCCAGGGCGCTCTTCATCTGGCCTCTGACGCCACCTCCCAGGAGACCACAGGCCCGATGTGGTGGAGTGCAGGGCAGCGGGAGACTCAGCTCACGGAGCAGCTGTGCCCATAGGGACCTGAGGCTGCAGGGTCCCCGGGCTGTCCTGGGCCGTGTCCCCACGGGCAGCAGTGTTCAGGGTCTCCAGCCATCGCTGCTGCAGCTCTGCGGAGGGGGCGCTCAGGTACCAGGATTGCTTGGCCCACTGCAGCTTCCACACATGCCCGGAGTCCAGCCTCTCCTCAGGGTCCGGCACACTCAGTTTGCAGCCGGGGAGAGGGATGGTGCGGGGCAGCCGGCCGTCCTGCAGCAGAGGAGCAGATGGTCAGCGGTGCCTCAGCTTCCCGGCCTCGGGCTCACCTCAGTGACAGGGGCCTCTCCCAGGAAGCCACTCCCAGACCCTTGTAACACAAGGCAGGTGCTGAGCCCGAGGGGCCTGGTGGCTGTGCCTGCACTGCCTTTGTCAACAGGAGGACAGTTGGGGGGACCCACTGGTTCTCCCCGAGGGAGGATATAGGGGAGGGGATGCCTTGCCCCTCTCACCAGACCCCCAGACTCCATGGCCTCCTTTGGGCTCTCTGGCCCCTGGGGAGGCGAGGCAGGACAGGCCAGTCCCTGTGACAGAGCAGCAACTGGGGCTCCAAGGGGCCAGGCCAGGGCTGTGTGGGTTCCTGAGTCTCACCTGACAGGTTCTGTGGCTCCTGGCCACCCTTTGTGCCCCCTTGGCCCACCCCTCCTTGCACCCTGGCTGGCTCTGGGGTCCACCCAGGTGCCAGTAGGTTCTGTCTCCTGTGACTGGGGAGCAGAGGGAATCCTGCGCTGCTGGGGAAACTGAGGCCCCAGGTGACACTGCTCAAGCAGGTGGGCCCCAGCTGGTGGCACAGGCCTGCTGTGGGAGCCTCAGGCCTGAGGCTCTGGGCTGCTGGCCCAAGGGCCTGGGGCCGTGGGGACACGTACCTGGCTGCCTCCCTGCAGGTGCAGCACCTGGGGATCCGACGTGGGGATGGCGGCCCACACCTCGCTCCAGGTCTCACCGCTGTCTGACAGCTGCAGGGGGCCGCAGAGCAGGCTGGGCTGGGGGTCTGCAGCGGGTGTCTTCTGGGGATACAAAGACACAGGTTAGGGGCAGTCTCGCCTGCAGCGGTCACGCCCTGTTCTGAGGAGGCTGGGGCAGGGCCAGGGCCACTGCTTGGGAGGAGCTGGCTGTGGAGACCTGGCCAAGGCCTGCACAGAGACGGGGACCAGCCTCACCCGGCTTCCAAGGGTCACTAGAAGCCTGCAGGACGTAGGCGTGTGTGGTATCAGGCGGGGTTTGCAGGCAGGGCTCTCTAAGGGGAGGGTGTCCATATGCTGGGTCAGGACACATCAAAATCACAGGAAAACCCAACAGCAAGTACCTGAGGGTGGGTCACGGGACAGGGACTTCACGCGTGTCAGTTCTACACACACCGTATACACGCGTGTGCATGCACACATAGCACACACACACCACACGTGCCACACACAGGCCCTCCCTCTGTCGTGTCACTGTTGGAGCTACTGTCCACCATTTGGACATGGCTTAGACACCCCCTGCCAGAGCTGGACCCCTCAGACCTGGGCCCCCCTTCGAGGCCAGAGTCCACCTTACAGGACCCTGGAGGCCCGTACCCCAAGGACCTGGTGCTCTCAGAACACACCTCGGTATTTAAATTGCAGGCATGAGGGAGCTCAGTGGGCAGAGCAAGGTCCTTCTTCACCATCGAGACCATTCAACGCTCAGTCCTAATAGACTTACATCCTTGACTTCTGAGACCGAGGACCTAGGTCAGGGCTCCAACCACAGCTGTAAGTCAGAGCAGCTGGGACCCTGAAAACACACTGACCCCCCGATCACCTCACTGAGCCTCCACGAGGGAAATGAACACTAGAAGCTTCCCAGGAGACCACAGCGTGCAGCCGGCACTGCGAACCGCAGGCTGTGTCGAGTGCAGAGAAAGGGCGATGCGCTTTTCTGGAAGCTCACGTTTTCTTTTTCAGCTTTCCTGCAACACCCCAGAATAGACTGTGTTCTTGAGGAAAGAATGCAGGGAAAGCAGCAGCCACTCTCAGAAAGAGGAGTGGAGGAGGAACAGAGGAAGAGAAGGAGAGGAGTGTGGGGGAGAAGAAGATGGGGAGGAGGAGAGGGAGCAGGAGGAGGAGGGAGAGGAGAAGGAGAAAGACAGGGACGCAGAGGGAGAGGAAGGAGGGGGAAGAGGAGGAGGAGAAGGGGAGCGGGAGGAGGAGGAGGGGGTGCCTGCCTCCAGGGCCCTGCTCACCCTCTGACAGCTGGAGGTGAGGCAGGCCGAGACAAGGGCAGTGTCTCCCCTCAGATGGGCCTCAAGGCCTGGACTTGAGGGCAGCTTCAATCCATGCCCTCCAACCAGGTGACCAGGAGTGACACTTGTTCCCATCTAACTCCTAGATGCAAATGGTTCCCAAGCCTTGGCTGTGGCTGGTCCTGAGAAGCCAGTGTGCACACACGGGATCTTCCGAGTGTGTTCCCAGCCTGGGGGCCCCACTGAGACACACCCACATCTGTCCTGGCCCCAGGACGCCCGAAAGCAGAGGCAGCTGGAGCTGCTGGGCACAGAAGCAGGTGTCTGGAGGCTCTGCCACACTGCCAGGAGGGCAGCAGGAGCTGGGAGCACCCACCTCTGTGCTCTGCTTGGGCTCGGCCGGAGCCTCGGGGCTGGGGCTCTCGGGGGCCACTGGCTGTGTCAGGAAACACTCTCTGCAGACGCGGCTCTGCCGGCTGTTCTCGGCCTTGAACTCGGAGCACTTCCCACAGATGACCTGCCAAACAGAGGGCACCTGTGACCCCAGCACCCTGGGGCAGAGGATTATCCAGGAAGAGGCCAGAGGAGAGGTGGAGTGGGCGGGAGGAGACTTAACACAGTGTGGGGAGGCGTAAGGGCTTCTCCTTGACGTGAAGGGGGGAATCCTGTCTGAGGGCAGAGAGCAAGGCTGACCCTGCTGGGCATCTGGTATCCACCCTCCTGTCCTGGAGGGTCCAGAGTCCAGGAGTCTGTGTGCATGGGAGGAAGAGTGGGAAGAGCCGCCAAGCACACGGGAAGACACCCCATCACTGGCCATCAGGGAAATGCAAATCAAATTCACAACCAGAAACCACCTCTCACCCCTCAGCACGGCTATCTTCCAGACCAACAGTGACAACAGCAACGAAAAGAAAATAGTGTTGGCACGATGTGGAGAGATCGGAATCCTTGCACTATTGGTGGGAAGCAAGCTGGCGCAGCCTCTGTGGGAAGCAGTAGGGTGGCTCCTCTGCTTCCCACAGAGTTAAACACAGAGTTACCATACGAGGCAACAGTTCCACTCGGGGCATGTACCCAAAAGAACTGAAAGGAGGATCTGAAGGGACGTTTGTACATTCATGTCCATAGCAGCGTTATTCACAATAGCCAAAAGCTGGAAGCAGCCTGTGTCCACTGGCAGATGGATGGATGAAGTCGTCATGGTCTGTGTGTACAGTGGTGACTCAGATGCATGGGTGGAGCGTGGGGATGTAGCCAAGGAGTGCTCCTCAGTGACTTTTCGAGCTTTTCCTACCCTGGACACTCCTGGCAGGCCCCCTTGTCCCCCCTCCTCTGGCCCCTCCAGCTGCGTCCCGTCGGTGGTCCTGTCTCTCTCTGCCTCGGTCCCCCTCCCTCTGCTGGATCCTTTTCCCAGCACACAGAGGCTCCTGCTGCCTCAGGGCCACCCACACCCACTTCTGCATCTGCTTCTCCTGTTCCATCCTGCCCCGTGTACCGAATATTGCAGAGGACTTGGAGATCCTTGTTCAAACCTTGGGAAATTCTAGTTTGAACCTAAACCTGCGGGCACCGGCTGCTAAGGGACCACGGCACTCAAACACTGAGCTCATATCGAAGGTCTCAGGAGCCACAGCAGCGGGGAGATTGCGCTTTTTAAGTAGATGGAAGGCACCCTGTTCTGGAGTCCTACTTTTACGAGGATTTTATTTATTTTTGGAATTTATCTTTTCTCTATCACTTCTTGTGTGAGGAAGCAGGAATACTGGGCAAACCAAGGCAATGAAAGCTAAGCCCCAGCAGGCTGACATGGAGATGCAGTGACGTCAGTGAGGGCACCGAGCCACCTCTGCTGTGCGGGGAAGTCCAGGTTGGCCATGAGGACGCCCACTCCAAAGAAGATTAACAGAGGCTGCAGCTTCTGATCCTGAGTGGTCACAAAGCCTGAGGCCTAGAGCTGAGCAGGGGCCTGGCCATATATTCTGAGGATGGCTCTTAAAGCAACAGATTCTCCTCAGGTCTGATGGGGAAACCAGGTTTAAGTTAAATCCCCCAATTCTGGAGTATAAACTGGGCCCCAAACTGAGAGTTCTTTAAGAGGTACAGATCACATTTCACACTTACCTGCCCATCCATCCTCTACCATCCATTCATCCATCCATCATCCATCCATCCATCATCCCTTCATCCACCCATCCATCCCTCCACCCACCCATTCATTATCCACTCATCCATTCATCCATCCATCCAACCATTCATCTATCCATCCTCTACCATCTATCCTTCATCCATCCATCCATACTTCTGTATGCCATCCAACTATTTGTATATTCATCCATCCATCCATCAATTCTCTAGTCATCCATTTATACTTCCTATATATCCACTTCCATTCACACTTCCATATGCCATTTATCTAACTACCCACCTATCCATCCATCCCTCCATCCATCTCCCCATCCATCCATCCATCCATCCATCCATCCATCCATCCATCCATCCATCCATCCATCTACCTATCCATTCACCCACCTCTCCATCCACTCATCCTTTCATCCATCCTTCTACCCACCTATCCATCCATCATCCATCCTTCCAAGGACTCATCCACTTATTCCCCTCCCCCTGCTGCCTCCCGCCATGTGGCAAAGGTATGACAAGTAACACCAACTGCTTCAGGCACAAGTTGCTGGCGCCCTTTGGAAAAACACCAAAGAATTCTGTGTTGAGATCCAGTTGCTGACATAGATTCAACTTTAACCTCTTAACCTAAAGATACTTAAATCATCAGTTCCTTCCTCAGCGATACTTTTACATTCAACATTAAGCATTGAATTTTCTCCACTCTCAGGAGAAAGGGCTTTGGAGTGAGGGGAATGGAGATGGTGTGCAGCTGGGGTGCCAGTTGGAGGCACTGCTTCATCACATGGGCCCACCAGGCCTTCAGCACCACTAGAGCGCTGGGGCAAAGCTCCTAGCACAGCCACACCCTTCACCCATCTCCAATACACCCTGCAAGGAATGAGGACTATCATCTCCTTGTTCTCAAGGTCACCCAGCTAGGGGTTCTGTGGTTCCCAATCCAGCACTTTTCCAACCACAAGGAGTGTTTGTTGAACACCAGAGCTGACCAGAGAAAAGTGATCAGATTCTACTTTGGACAGGACAGTTTTGCACTCAAGGGCATCTATATCCATGAGCCAGGATCAGGAAGCTCTTCTGTGCAGGGCTGGTGTGCTGCTGGTGAGGACTCAGCTGCTCTGTCGGAGCAGAGTGGCCTCCTGTCCCTGTCCCCCTCTCCTGGGACTCACCGCCCCGCATAGCTTGCAGTGATGCCTCCTCTTCGTGATGGAGTTGAAGGTCTCGCCACAGCTCTTACAGCTCTGCTTCTCCTTGTCACGTCTGGTCTTAGAGGATAGTTTTCTGGGCTCGAGCTACAAGGAGGCAAATAGATGCCATCAGCTTCCGAGTCATGTGTGCACCCTACCCCACACGGCAGTGGAGTGGCAGCTCTCGTGACTGTAAAAGCCACACAGGCTCAAGGCAAAAAGTGGAACATGCAGAAGGGAATGAAGTGAAGAGCCAAGTCGGCCCCGTCTCTCTTCCCTCCCTCACCCCCCAAGCGACTGCCTGTGCCCATTGCACCGAGTAAAGATTGTAAGTGGGTCAAGATCTTCATGTTTGGAACAACCTGGCCAATGACTTTATCTGGTGCATCTGAGAAACTATTGAAAGGAGCCACAGCTGAGGAACACAGCGCTTACTAGGGTGGGCAGTGGGCAGCACAGCCACGGCCTGCAGCCTTGGGGACAGAGGCACCCCTGCCCGCAACCCGAGCCATGTGGCCACATGCCTGCTCTATACTGGGCACCGGGGGGCCACACCCTCCAGGCATGCCACATGGATGAATATAGGTGTACACCCACATGCCTGAGTGTGCAGACAAGCATGGCAACATTTTAGGGGGAGGCTGGAGGCAGTGGCTCACACCTGTAATCCCAGCACTTTGGGAGGCTGAGGCG
Organism: Macaca thibetana thibetana; assembly: GCF_024542745.1. Lineage (NCBI taxonomy): Eukaryota > Metazoa > Chordata > Mammalia > Primates > Cercopithecidae > Macaca > Macaca thibetana. Next base: position 104,980,849 of record NC_065592.1, on the reverse strand, counting down.
GGCAGATCACTTGAGGTCAGGAGTTTGAGACCAGCCTGGCCAACATGGTGAAACCCCGTCTCTACTAAAAAAAAATACAAAAATATAGCAGGGTGTGGTAGTGGCAGTGGTAGTGGGTGCCTGTAATCCCAGCTACTCGGGAGGCTGAGGCAGGAGAATCGCTTCAACCCAGGAGGCGGAGGTTGCAGTGATGCAGTGAGTCAAGATCGCACCATTGCTCTCCAGCCTGGGCAACAGAGCGAGACTCAAAAAAACATCTGGGAGGACATGTGAGGAAGCCATGAAGAGCTGTACCTCCCTCTGTCTCCTGTTGCCTGAACTGCCTATAGAGGAAGGTGGTGTGGAGGCTGCAGCAGGTGTATCCTGGGGCTGCCCAGCCCAGCCTTGGTTTCCCTGTCTGATTATGAACCGTGCAAGGTGGAGAGACCCCAGGCTCCTGCCTCCTGTCAGCCATGAGACCCTGGATGACTCACCTCTCCTTTCTAAGCCTCAGTTTCCTCACCTGTAAAATGGGATGAGTGACTGGTCCCTGGGCCCTAAGCCTCATCACAGTACATAAAACCGCCACTTTGGCAAGTGGCTAATTACCCTTTCTTTTTTTCAACTTGTGAATTTTTTTTTTTTTATGTATTTTTTAAGTTCTAGGGTACATGTGCACAACGTGTAGGTTTGTTACATATGTACACATGTGCCATGTTGGTGTGCTGCACCCATTAACTCATCATTTACATTAGGTATATCTCCTAATGCTATCCCTCCCTGCTCCCCCCACCCCACAATAGGCCCCGGTGAAGCTAATTACCCTTTCATGTTATAGCCTGCAGCCCTGGAAAGGCCTCATCATTTGATGAAATAACTTCCTGGGCTTTTGAAGCTTGGTCCACACCCAGCATTTCCTCTCTGGGGAGGAGGCGCCTCCCTTGAGATACTTTGTTATGGGCGCAGAAAACACCCTTAAGACTTTAGGAAAAGGCAAAGCTATGTCTCCCGCTCCCCAGGATGTCAGAGCTGGAGCTGCCCCTAGAAATGTTGATCTCGGCCTCTCCAGTCAGGGAAACTGAAGCCCGCAGGTGGTGTTTTTCTTTCTTTTCTTTTTTTTTTTTTTTCTGTTTAAAAGAAAATTACCTAAAATAAGCTAACCATTAGTATAGCTGCACAGAATAAAAACAGGTCTGGGATAGGCTTTAAAATATTACAGTAAACAGAAGGCCGGGCGCGGTGGCTCACGCCTGTAATCCCAGCACTTTGGGAGGCCGAGACGGGCAGATCACAAGGTCAGGAGATCGAGACCATCCTGGCTAACACGGTGAAACCCTGTCTCTACTACAAAATACAAAAAACTAGCCGGGCGAGGTGGCGGGCGCCTGTAGTCCCAGCTACTCGGGAGGCTGAGGCAGGAGAATAGTGTGAACCCGGGGGGCAGAATTTGCAGTGAGCTGAGATCCAGCCACTGCACTCCAGCCTGGGCGACAGAGTGAGACTCCGTCTCAAAAAAAAAAAAAAAAAAAAAAAATACAGTAAACAGAAGTGTGTGTGTGTGTGTGTGTGTGTGTGTGTGTGTGTGTGTGTGTGGCGGGGCTGGGGGCCAAGGGGCCGTAAGAACAGCACCAGACTGAGGTGTCTGGAGCTGGGGAGGGACGCTCACTGCAGTTATCGCCACTTGTGTGGGTCCAAAACTGCCATAGGAAAACGCTGAACAACATACACTTAAAAAAAATTTAACAGAAACTCTTCAGGTTCAAGGAGAAAGGGCCAGGCGCCGTGGCTTGCGCATGTAATTCCAGCACTTTGGGAGGCGGGAGGGTTGCTTGAGGCCAGAAGTTCGAGACCAATCTGGGCAACATAGTGAGACCCTGTGTCTCAACAAAAATTCAAAAAATTAGCGCCGTGGTGGCATGTGCCTGCAGTCCCAGATATGTGGGGGGCTTAGGTGGGAGGATCACTTGAGCCCGGGAGGTTGAGGCTACAGTGAGTTGTGATCACACCACCACACTCCAGCCTGGAGGACATGACATCCCAACTCAAAAAATAAAAAAAAAAAAAAAAAAAAGAAAGAAAGAAAAAGATGAACTGAACTGGTTGAGGGTGAAGAAGCAAGAAAAGGGTGGCTCAGATTGGGCATAAGCATTGGAGGCTGGGATGGGCTGAACTGTGTCCCCCCGGATTCATATGTTGAAAATTTAATTCCCAGTATCTCTGAAAATGTGACTATATTTGGAGACAGGGTGTTTAAAGAGACACTAAGTTAAAATGAGGTCTTCGGTTGGGCACTGATTCAATGTTACTGGTGTCTTTGTAAGAAGAGATGAGGACACAGAGACAGAGAGAAGACCGTGTGTGGACACAGGGAGGAAACTGACATCTCCAAGCCAAGGAGAGGCCTCAGGAGAAACCAGCCCTGCCCACACCTTGATCTCAGACTTCAGCCTCAGGTAGTATTTTGTTCTGGCAGCCAAAACACATGGACACCAGTGCCTCCGGGCACATTCTGGCCGGGCACTTCCAGCTGTGTGGCCTGGTCTGTGGTCCCCCTTCACTGGCCCACCTGCAGGTCCCCCAAGCACCCGGCCGGTTTGGCACAGGAACCCAAGGGCAGGGCTGGCTCCTTTGAGGGTGACAGGGACGCTCACTCACTGTGCTGCAGCCCCCAGCACCTCTGATGAATGGGCCTTGTGCCAAAGACACAGGTGAGGCGGCCTCAGCTCCTTCTGCAGTTTTTCTTATGCTCAAGACCCCAGTGGGGGCTCCAAGCACACTAGGCGGGGAATGGGCATCACTGACCTGGTAGTGAAAACCTGTTCTCCAGGTGGGCATCCAGAGAGGCTGGGATTGGTGGAAGGGCGGCCCCGATGTGCACCTCAGCCCAGAACTGCCTGCTCGTGAGGACCCCAGAAGGGGGACCCCTGCCACGGCACCCAGGGGCAGCACTGCATAGCAGCTGAGAATAGCACACGGCATGCCCATGGGGCAGGGGGCAGCAGGGGCTGGAGGAGTGAAGAACAGCCATGTAGGAGGACAGGTACCTGCGGGGCTGGGTGCACAGCAAGAGCTTGGCCTTTGAAGACCAGCGGGGACCAGGTCCCAGTGAAGGGACAGATGACAATTCTGGAAGCAGCGAGTGTGGCTCAGGGCTGGGGCAGTGCCGGGAGTCCCACTGGCTTCCTTTATCTGGCAATTCTTCTCAGCTATGGAGCTGAGCTGAGCACTCGGGGTGGGTCCTGGCCCTGCACCAGCTCCCATGGAGCTGAGGCCCACAGCCCACCGAGGCCAACCCTCCAGCTCCCGTCATCAAGGTGTGGCAGAATCTGTAGGCATGACCCAGTGGCTGAGGGGCAAGAGGCCCATCTGAGTAGCCAGGGATGGTCTCTCGGCCGTGCACATGCCCCTTTGTGGATGAAGTTACCACACAGGTTGACCCAAAGAAGGGAGCTCAGGTTTTCGTTGTGTATGTCAGGATACCAGAAAAGCTGGGCCCAAGTCTCTCCAGGAAGATGGAGAACTGTGGCTTCCTCAGTATCTGACTGAGTGACTTCACCCCCAAAGTGCCCAAAACACACCAGCGTTAACCCAGAAAGTGGTCTCCACCAAGCGTCAACAGGGCTGCCCCCTCCAGCAATTTTTCTTGAGTAAATTGAGCTGCACATCCAGGAATGGGGGGCACAGCTGAGTTACATAGAATTGGAGCCCAGTAAGTGGCCCTGATGAAAACAAGTCAGTTTCATCAGATACTAGAAATGACCCAGCAGGGGACGTGGGCTGTGGGGCACAGGTACTGCCTGGGGCTGTTCCGACAGGAGGGTGGCTGGGCTGAGGCCTGAGGCCATGCCCCTCGTGACAGCCTTGCCCTGGAGCCCCGAGGGTAGACACAGGGTGCGGCCTTGTCCCAGGAGGGGCAGTGCCTGAGAAGGAGCAGTGCCTGAGAAGAGGCCCTGGCACTGCCCTGTCGAGGGTGCCCTCTGATGCCTCGCTGGCACCTTGGAGGGGTTCATGTGTCACCCACGGTGGGTCTGAGACCCTAAGAGACCTTCCGGATTCTGACATTTTGTGTTTCTGTTAAGAGCAACTTGATGCTTGCCCATCAGGGAAGCCTTTGAATTCTGCAAGGCCCCTTGCAAAACTTCCTGGCTTGGGCGTAGCTTCTCTTAGGAAAGGGGCTTACAGGGACTATACCACTGAAGAAATCGGGCTCAGGAAGTAAGTTTAAGTTTGGTATACTGTAGCAAAAATCACTGTTGTGGATAAGAGGATGAACTTGCTTTTGAGTGCTTTGTAAAATGCACACTGAGCTCACCTCCATCACACCACATTCACCCTGTGCAGCTCGACGCCGACACTGAGCTGTCCCAGCTCCCACCACAGTCTCAACTCTGCTGTTTTTGCTCACAGGAAGCCACCAGTGAGGAACACACGGCCAGGTCAGGCCACATCCACTGGGGGTAGGGACGCCGTGGGGCCCTGGGCTGGAGCTGAGGTCTGTTGTTCGGTGGTCTGTCGTGGGCCCAGCCCTGGCTTGGTGTGGGTAAGGGACAGAGACAAGAGACTGGAACTGGAATTGTGGCCCTGAGCACCTGGCTCCCTGGGCTGCTGCAGAACCTGAGGCAGCTGGGCCCTGAGCCAGGGGAAGTACAGGGAGTGGGGCAGGCGGCACTGTCCACCCAGCTGGGCGCACCCATGGAGGCACAGCGGGTCTGCTGGCCACAGCCTGGTCCAGCAGATGCCCGGACACTGACTGAGGCCCCGAGCCCCAGTTGCCTTCTCGCCTGTGATGGAAGCAGGGGACCAATAGGGGCATTGCCTGTGTGGCCAGCAGCGCCTCAAAGCCCTGCTCCAAGGCCATCTCCAAGCTGTGTCTTCCCACAAGTGAAAACATTTTAAACCATGGCCTTGCAGGTTCTTCCAGCTAGAACATTCTCCTGTCCAGGCACCAACCCAGGGTTCGACTCCCCAGGACCACACTCAGACACCCTGTGTGGATCCCCTCAGCCAGGCCCGGGCTCCTGCTGTTTCTACAGCCCACCCAGGTCCTGCCCACCCAGGGCCTCCCTCAGCACGTGGCCTCCACCCACTTCTGCTTCCTTGCCTCCCCAAGACACTGAAGGTGCCTCTCCAGGGCCTGTGGGCTCACACACAGGACAGACGCACTCACAAAGGACAGGTGGCTCTCACTGAGTCTTGATGCCTCTGCGGCGGGACTGTGACCATGGATGCCTCCATAAGCCTGGCCCAGGGCCTGGGGCTGGACATGGAGGGTCATCGAGCGGAGGCCAGCCTAGCTCACTCCTTACGTGAGCTGTATGTGTGGGAGGCAGTGCTCTGTGCCAGGACGTCACCATGGAAACTGTCAGGGATGCCTGCCCTGGCTGTGGGATGCCAGGCAGTGGGGCTGATCAGGCAGTGCCTCATACACACGGGTGTGGGCTGTCACGTCCCCACTGTGACCCTGAGATTGTGTGTCCACGGTGGGCAGCTCACGCTTCTGTGGCTGCACTCACACCATGAGGACACATTGCTTTTCATAACTTTCCTTACTGCTCCAGAAAAGGGACTGAAGAGCTCTGTGAGTCTGGGGCACAGCCAGCCTCTCACTTACTGCTGGCGATATGAAAAGTTGCTGATGGGCGGATTCCCGTCAGGCCGGGCATGGTGGCTCTCGCCTGTAATCCCAGCTGAGGTGGGCAGATCATGAGGTCAAGAGATTGAGACCATCCTGGCCAACATGGTGAAACCCCGTCTCTACTAAAAATATAAAAAATTAGCTGGGTGTGGTGGCGGCACCTGTAGTCCCAGCTACTCGGGAGCTGAGGCAGGAGGATTGCTTGGACCTGGGAAGTGGAGGTTGCAGTGAGCCGAGATTGTGCCACTGCACTCCAGCCTGGGTGACACAGCGACACTTCGTCTCAAAAAAAAAAAAAAAAGGCTGGGTGCAGTGGCTCACACCTGTAATCCCAGCACTTTGGGAGGCCAAGGAGGGCAGATTACGAGGTCAGGAGATCGAGACCAGCCTGGCTAACACAGTGAAACCCCATCTCTACTGAAAAAAAATATATATATATACAAAAAATTAGCCGGGCGTGGTGGCAGGCGCCTGTAGTCCCAGCTACTACAGGAGGCTGAGGCAGGAGAATGGTGTGTAAAGCCGGGAGGCAGAGCTTGAAGTGAGCTGAGATCACGCCACTGCACTCCAGCCTGGGCAACAGAATGAGACGCCGTCTCAAAAAAAACCAAGTTGCCGACGGGCAGACTCCTGTCACTGAGACATTTTTATCAGGGACCCCTGGGGCAGGCTACGGGGCTTCATAGACTTGGACAGAGCAAACAGCAGATGTCAAATCCCTGGGGCCTGGCAGGGCAAGGGGAGCCCAGGGCATCTCCAGGGAGGGTGGCCAGGAAGCAGGGTGAGGCCAGACAGAAGGAGAGACAAGTGAGAGGAGATTTTCTCCTAGGAGGCCAGGGGACCACTTCCCCGCAGGCTGTCAGACTTCCTCATTTTAGTGTTAATAAGCTGTCCCTGCAGGGTGCCTGTCTGCTCTGCAGAGGCCAGGTGGCTGTGCTTTGTGAATCTGGGGGTCTCTCCTCTTGCCTGTTGGGATGTATTTGGAAGTCCCCCCACGCCTGCGCACTCCATTGTGCCTCCGAAGCACTACATCCTTCCCGAGGCCTCCTGAGTTTCTTCATGGTTTCCCAACGCCGGGCCAGCCCAGATCACGATGGGTGGGGCCTGGTAAAGTTCAGGTCATGGGAGGCGGCGGCCAGCGGCCAGCCCACTTGGACAGACCCCTGTCTGGGGTGGGGCTAGGGCAGCCATCTGGGGCCACGTCATTTCTGAGCCTGCACAGCATAGGGGAAGGCGAAGCGCCTGGAGAATTGCCCTCCCGCGTCTGGGTGCAGCAGCCACATGGGGTGCTCCAGGGTGATGTTGCTGTCAGCATCGGTGAGTGCCGGGCCTGGGCGCCAATGATGATGGCTCCAGTACAGATGCTCTTGGCCCTCATCCTCTTTAACTTCCCGGATTAAATGGAGGAGGCAGGCCTCATCCCAGTTCCTACAGCACATCCCCTGGCAGGCGGGTGCGTGGACACAGCCTGCCTGGCCGGAGCAGCACCCTTGTGGGCTGGCTGCCATAAGGCACAAGAGAACACAGACGGGGAGAGGCAGGGAGGCTCAGGCCTCCCTGGCCGCAGCTTGGGGTGAAGGACTAAGCAGTCCTCTGTGTTACTGAGCCTCCTGAGGACCTTGCACTGTCAATACACGCTTTATGGGACGATTCACACATGTTAAGAGCAGAAATGTTCACCTGGAGCTCAGAGGATTCTCACATGTGTGCCCAGCTGTGTGACCACCTCCAACTAGGTAATGGACATCCCCACATTGACAGGCCTCCGCGTGCCTGCCTCACAGAGTCCTCTGCAGTGACCACACAAGTCATCAGAGCCTGGACTCAGACATGGCTTTACCTCCACACACCCAGGCCCCCAGGCACAGTGAGCAGGACAGGCTGGCCCCTCAGCCCTCAGCCTCCAGGAGGCCCCGGTCTGACCCTCCCTCTCCATCTTCCCTACAGGTCATCCTGGTCTGACCCCCTGCTCCGCCTCTCACCCCTGCTGACCGCTGAGCATATGGCACTTACCCCTGCTGCACCTGAACCGCCTTCGGTGGTCACCACAGACTCCAGAGGGCTGGTGCTCGTGATCTGGAAGGGACACAGAGGCCGAGTGAGAGGAGTTCCAGGGCCACACAGCCCCTGTGCAGCGGGGACAGTTCCTGAAGCCCCCAGCACCCCCATGCATTGAGGGCAGGCTCAGGAGCAGGAATTCCCAGGCCTAGGATTTGCTGTGCCTTTGGGGAAGCTGCTTCCTCCCTGGGCCTGGCCTGAGCTGGAGGCCTCTCCTAGGAGCATCTGCCAGTGTGGTGGGTGGCTGGTGGGTGACGCCTCCCTTTGGCCCACCCTGATCAGGGGCTCTAATTCACACCAAGTCACCCAGTGAGGAGGGTCCCTTTGGGTTCTCTCTCATCCTCCAGGGCTCTTTGTGGAGAGTCTCTGCAGCCCCCACTTTCTCAGCAGAGTGAGGCTCTGGGCTCAGCCTCTGGATAGAAAGGGCTTGGCCAGCTTTAAGGACAGCCAGGCTCAGTGTCTCACATTCCCAGGTCACCTCCACTCAAGGCAGTCCCAGGACTCTTCCTTTCTGGATGATGCAAAGTTCTTACAAAGTGAATGCAGAAAGCAGAAAAAACCTAGTGGACTTGATACAAATATGAAGTGGATATGGGGGAGGTGGGCTGTGCCAGGCAGACCCATGGAGGTGGTACAGAGGGCAGAGCCAGCCTGGAGTTGGGATTCGGGCCTGCGGGGTCTGGGTCAGGCGGCGAGAGTTGGGGCACCCTAACTCTGAGTCATGCCCGGTACCCCCGTGAAGGCTGGAGCAGAGGGCCTGGCATAGGGCTCAGGGCAGCATCTCTCCTGGGTGCCTCCCCGGATGTGTCCTTGCTACAGTTCCAACCCCTATGCCTTGTCCAGGGCCAGTGTCTCCAGGGCCTTCCTTGCAGTGGGCAGACATCAGCCTCCTCACCCAATCCTCTCTCCCTGACTCCAGGGAAGCCCAGCGGGGAGAAATGGCCGAGGCTTGGTCCTGGGGCTGCAGCCCTGACTCCCTGGCCAGGCTTCTGGGCAAGGACCCTGTAGCCCTGCCTCTTTCCCAGCCTAAGTCTCCACATGAAATCCCCCTGGGCCCTTGGGGCAGCTCCACATGAGGATGGGGAGTGAGATGCTCCTACTGCTTCCCCCAAGGGGCTCTGAGCCACCATCTCCCAGGGCATGGGGGCACTGGGGGGAAAATACAGTCACAGAAAGGTGTCTGCAGTCATGGGCCGTCCTGGGCCAGAGTGGTATGTGGGCAGTGCACCACAGCCCTGTGACGCCGGGTCCACAACCCATGTCACCGAGCTTCTCTGAGACTCAGTTTCCATGGGGATGATGTAACATTCCTTGGTGCATAGGATGCTGTGCAGAAGGCACCAGACAACCAAACAGGTCATGCGGGAGCACTTCCTCCACGGCCACATCCTGCTTTCCCGCCCACCTGGGCACTGACCACGGGCCTGGGGCCCAGCAGGCTGCAGCAGGCACTTAGTGGAGGGTGGGTAGGGGTGAAATTAAGTTCAGTCTAAAGCTGCCATGGAAAGGTGGCCGACGCTTCAAACCACGTCAAACACGGCAAACGCGGAGCTGTAACCAACCCAGCTGCTTCTGGGCTTCACTTTCCCTTTTCTGTCCATACATCCTCTCCGACCACACAGCAGCAGAGGAGGCTCTCTGGACCTATTCTGGTCTCAAGGGTTGTAGGGGGCAGGTGCTGTCCCATCCACGAATAGTTGTTTGCTCAATTAAATTGTTACATTTAATTTGTCCGAAGTTTTTCTTTTAACGCAAGGGAGCGCCCGCTGTCCTGGTCCCTGGTACAGCAGGAGGAAAGCCTGGAGGTCGGGCTGTCCACCCAGATGCCAGCGCCTTCTGCTCTCCGCAGGCAGCCTGTCCCCTGGAGGCCCCTCTGCACCCCGGGCCACTGACTCACAGGCACGTCTGGAGAGAGGCTGGGGTCCTCATCCTGGCTGAAGGCGCCACCGAAAGCCTTGAAGGTCTCACTGTTCTGCTTGTGCTTCTCAATGGTGGCCTGGATGATCTGGACACAGCAACACAACAGGGAGGACCATCAAGGGGTGTGGGAGGACGCTACCCGCAGGAAGGATACGCCTGCCTCTGTCCCGAGGACGGGCCCTGGCGTTCCCGGAACAATGCCCAGGCCACTGGCCATCTCCTTTCCCTGCTACCAATGATGTGGTCTCCCCTTCGAGCTGTCCAGATTGAGGAGATCCACCCTGAGCGGGGAACCTGGCCTGTGACTCCACCAGGCCTGTTCATGTTTATTTGGGGGCTCTCAAACAAATGAATGGGTTGAAAGGCCTGTGACATCTGAAGGTGCTTATGAAGGCACAGTGTGGTCACTGCATCCCTGCAGGGTGCAGCACAGGGCCAGCAGTCCCGGAGGCCGGGGCCCCCACCCTCTGTCCCAACATAAATGGCCTTACTGTTCAATCACTTGGTCGTTTGGTTACTTTACAAGTTTAGAAGCTTCACCTGAATCCATTCTTTCTTCTCTTCCTCTGTCCTATAAAACCAAAACAGTCTTGTATTAATCCAGTCTTGGATACTGACTCTAAATGACCAGCCCTCTCTCAGCCCTGCAGCACACCCGAGCCACGCACTGGCTTGTCAACGCAGCTCAAGGATGGGAAGATTGTCCCCAAGGGCCTCAAAACACTTGTGGCCTGGTGGGGCCAGGTGAGCCACGTGGAGCCCTCTGCAGTGGCTGTAATTCAATGCCTCCTTGGACCATAATGGGTCATTACGAAGATCCCACTGTTGGTGGGCTGTGGGAGAACAGAACTCCCATATATGGCTAGTCAGAGCACAGCCTGACATCACCTTAAAGGGTAGTATGACAACAGCCACCAAAATTTCAAACAGATGCACTACCCTGTGACCAGCAATTCTACGTCAGCAATCTATCTGATGGCTACAACTACACATATGCAGAAACACCTAAAAACAAGGACACTGCTTGCAGCACCATTTGTGATGGCCAGGTTCAGGAGGAGCCCAGGTCCTCGTCAGTGGGAACTAGCTAATGATCATTAATGGAAAATTATGTTGCTTTAGGAATGGTGTGCAGATATGGGATGATTCTTGACAAATTAAGTGAAAAAGCAAGATGCAGGACAGGTATAAACAGCCATCTGTGATTTAAAACGTAGATACAGGTGCATGTGCATAGAAAATCCTAGAAGGGGCCAGGCGCAGTGGCTAACACCTGTAATCCCAGCACTTTGGGAGCCCAAGTCGGTGGGTGGATCACTTGAGGTCAAGAGTGCGAGACCAGCCTGGCCAACATGGTGAAACCCCGCTGGGGTTTCACTCAAACAAGAAATTAGCCAGGTGTGGTGACGGGCGCCTGTAATCCCAGCTACCCAGGAGGCTGAGGCAGGAGAATCACTTAAACCTGGGAGGCAGAGGTTGCCGTGAACTGAGATTGCGCCACTGCACTCCAGCCTGGGCAACAAGAGCGAAACTCTGTCTCAAAAAAAAAAGAAAGAAAAGAAAATCCTAGAAGAATACTCAAGAGAGGACTAAGAATGTGCTGGGCCTGCTGAACAGGAGGTGGGCAGAGGCTTAATTTTCATCAACTTCCCTTGGTACTGAAAGGGCCCTGATCATCCTATCGATAGTTCTTCCGATAAACATACAAATTGACCCTTCCAGTCTTCAAGCTTGAAAGTTAACATTTGTTTTGGCCGGGCGCGGTGGCTCAAGCCTGTAATCCCAGCACTTTGGGAGGCCGAGACGGGCGGATCACGAGGTCAGGAGATCGAAACCATCCTGGCTAACACGGTGAAACCCCGTCTCTATTAAGAAATACAAAAAACTAGCCGGGCGAGGTGGCGGGCGCCTGTAGTCCCAGCTACTCGGGAGGCTGAGGCCGGAGAATGGCGTGAACCCGGGAGGCGGAGCTTGCAGTGAGCTGAGATCCGGCCACTGCACTCCAGCCTGGGCGACAGAGCGAGACTCCGTCTCAAAAAAAAAAAAAAAAAAAAAAAAAGAAAGTTAACATTTGTTTTATCTGAGTTCCTTCCTCAGTAACCTTAAGGCCTCTCAAAAAAACCATCAACGGACTGAAACTCACCAGGTCACCACATCCAGACAATGAGATGCCCAGACCCTTTATCCATCATGATTGCTTCCTTGCCCCCCCAGTTCCTGTTTTCTTACACATTGTTACATTTCTTCCCTGCTGTATGTGTCCCTAGTTTTAGCTGGTCAGGGAGATGGATTTGAGACGGAGTTCCCATCTCCTTGGCCAATTAAAGCTTCTTCCTTGGCAATAATCATCTCAGTGATTGGCTTTCTGTGCAGCAAGCAGCAGGACCTAGACGGCACCCTGGTGTTTGGGTAAGAGTACTGTTAAATTTTAAGCCATACATAAATAAAAATATATTGCAGGTTATCCAGTTTAGAAAAAGAAGACATGAGGTCAAAGACATTCACTAGAAACAGCCCGTTCCGTACCGCGTCTGCAGCTCCAGGGACCTTTTCCTTCCCGTTATGATAAATGTATGTGCTGTGTTCGGCTTGACGATATCCTGCACCTGAAGGGGCAAGAACAAAGAACAAAGCAAACCCCAGCTGGTCATTTTAGCGGGTCCTTAACTCCAGCCTCACGTTTTCTGACTTTAGAAGTGTTTCCCCGAGGAGGTAGCAGAGGTGAGCCTGCAGCCCCACAGTGCTCAGGGAGAGGGGCGCAGAGGCCCAGGTCACCGTGGCTGCTGCATGAGCTGGTCCACCGGGAACAGCGGGCCTCCCACCCTGCTCAGACACAGCTGCGACCGCTCATCTTCTGTGCTTGGAACTCTGCTGACCAAATCCATCCCCCGACACCCAGCCTGTCAGGTTTCCTCCCCATGTCGCCCCCATCCATCCTCCTCGAAGCCAAGCCATTCCCCACAGGCACCACTGGCACTGCCCCCCTACAGCAGCCACGTCCCCTTAGGATGGAAAGGGACCTGATGAGAAGAGCAAGGATGGCCTTAGCCACCCTGTAGAGTCTGCGCCCCTGAGCAGGTGCGCCCTGAGATGAGATGTAAATAGGACAATGCGTGCCCAGAACTAATGAAAATGGGGTCACTTCTTCACAGAACCACAGCCTCAAATTCCATCCTCTTCCATCAGGATGAGACCACAGAGACCACGGCTGGGCGCGGTAGCTCACACCTATTCCGTGTCTCATTGCAGTGGGAGTTGAGAGGGCTTTGAATGAATGGGTGCTCCAAAAACATTTGCTAAATCAAAATATGTAGTCATTTGCTTAATGCCACCAAAAATCCCGTCTTACCTTGAAATTCTCTGAATTCGGGTTAAGAAATAAAAGACTAACTAGAGAAAATACCTTTTTTTAAGGTTGTTTTATTATTTTTTTTAAGTTATTTTTGAGACAGGGTCTTGCCCTGTCAGCCAAGCTGGAGTGCAGTGAGTGGCACAATCATGCAGCCTTGACCTCCTGGGCTCAAGCAATCCTCCCACCTCAGCCTCCCAAGTAGCTGGAAATAGAGATGTGCACCACCATGCCTGGCTAATTTTTTATTTTTTATAGAGACACAGTTTTACTACATTGCCAAGGCTGGTCCTGAACTGGGTTCAAGTGATCCTCCTGCCTCAGCCTCCCAAAGTGCTAGGATTGTAGGCGTGAGCCACTAAAACTACATGCCTGGCTTTTTACAGTAGTTAGAAGAAACCACTTTTCTAGTGTTTCTCTATAAAAAATCAGTCATGGCTGGGCATGGTGGCTGACGCCTGTAATCCCAGCACTTTGGGAGGCTGAGGCGGGTGGATCATGAGGTCAAGAGTTTGAGAACAGCCTGACCAACATGGTGAAACCCTGTCTCTACTAAAAATACAAAAATTGGCTGGGCATGGTGGCATGCACCTATAATCACAACTACTCGGGAGGGTGAGGCAGGAGAATCCCTTGAACCCAGGAGGTGGAGATTGCAGTGAGCCGAGATCACGCCATTGTACTCCAGGTTAAGAACTACCATTAAAAATAATGACTAACTAGGCTGGGCGCGGTGGCTCACGCCTGTAATCCCAGCACTTTGGGAGGCTGAGGTGGGTGGATCACAAGGTCAGGAGTTCGAGACCAGCCTGGCAAACATGGCGAAATCCCGTCTCTACTAAAAATACAAAAATTAGTTGGGCATGGTGGCGTGCACCTGTAATTGGAGCTGCTCGCGAGGGTGAGGCAGGAGAATCCCTTGAACCTGAAACTAGGCCTCATAAAACTTAGAAACTAGGCCTCACATAGAAAAAATTAACACCAGGTGGCTCTGGATAGGGTCCCACCCTGCCTGGATAGGGTCCCACCCTGATAGGGTCCCACCCTGCCAATTCCGGGAAACAACCCCATGGGGTCCCACCCTGCCAATTCCGGGGGTCCCACCCTGCCTCGAAGTTCCCGGAATCAGCAACTCCAAGAAAAAAAAACCTCATAAGGTCCTGCTCTAACCAATTAGAACAAGACACCTTGCTCAGGCCATAGCTAGACCCAATTACCACGCGCCTAAAGCTTTGTTTGAATTTCGCGCCTTAAGCTGTGTTTGAACTTGTGTTTGCCTATATAAACAACCTGTTACAAGCACTCGGGGTCCCAGGGCCAACTTAGAACTTGGGACCCTAGCGCGCTAGTAATAAATAACTCTCTGCTGTGAATCTCGTGTCGGTGATCCTTCGCGGCGACCCCTGCCCAGGAAGGAATCGACAGTTCGGTTCCAACAAACCCAGGAGGTGGAGATTACAGTGAGCCAAGATCACGCCATTGCACTCCAGCCTAGGCGACAGAGCGAGACTCCGTCTCAAAAAAAAAAAGTCATTCTGGACCATTCTACAGATCTGCCTGGAACCCTCCCCCAGCTCCGGTGCAGGAGGACAGGAAAGAGCTCGGGACCCAGGAACCAGGGAAGGGAAGCAGGCCCTTGCCCCAGCCAGGATTTCTCCCTGCAACCCTGGGCTTCATGTTTTTGTTTGTAAATAGGGCCCCGAGTCCCAGTCTTAGAGGTGACAGGGTTCGGTCCAGGTCCTGGTGCCATCCCTACTGCCCCCTGCATCCTCCAAGGCTCTGCAGAAAGGGGAGTTGGCAGCAACGTGGCAGGTGGGCGAAGCAGAGAGGGATGGAATCCTGCCCTTCCGGCCTGGGGCACCAGGACTGAGACGATGCCTTGGTCACAGATGGGGTCTGTGGCTTGGAAAAGCAGGCAGGGGTGCCAGGCTGCACAGAGGTGAGTGTCTCAGCAGCCAGAGCCCGGTGTTCCCAGCCCTGCTCAGTGCCCCTTCCAGGGGTACAGGTTTGAGATGGAGGAGCTCACCCACCTGAAGGCCTGAGATGTCCATCTTCTCCCGGACGCTGAACTTCTGGCCCATGAGCCGTAGCTTGGGCACGCAGTAAAGGATCATGCTGTTGAACTGCAAGAGGGATGGCACAGGTGAGGAACGGGAGCTGCCCGCAGGCCACCCCCAAGAGCCCCAGTGAGCTTCATGAGATCTTTTCATTTTTTTTAATGTTATAAAGTGAAAAATATTTTTAAAAGATATGTGCAGTAATTTTAACTACGGTTACATCTTTGAGTGAGGAGACTCTAGTCACTAGCTTTATTTTTGTTCATTTCTATTTTTAAATTTTTAAACCATGAATATGAGCTAATTGTATAATCAAAAAAACAAATTTTTTTTTTTTTTTTTTTTTTTTTTGAGACGGAGTCTTGCTCTTGTTGCCCAGGCTGAAGTGCAATGGCACAATCTTGGCTCACTGCAACCTCCACCTCCCGTATTTAAGAGCTTTTCCTGCCTCAGCCTTCCGAGTAGCTGGAATTACAGGCAGGTGCTACCACGCCTGGCTAATTTTTATATTTTTAGTAGAGATGGGGTTTCACTATGTTGGCCAGGCTGGTCTCGAACTCCTGACCTCAGGTGATCCGCCCACCTCAGCCTCCCAAAGTGCTGGGATTACAGGCGTGAGCCACCACATCCAGCCAAACCAAAACTTTTGAATGAGCTACTGATACATTCACCAAAACGGATGAATCTCTCAAACCCACATGGGGAGCTAAAGGAGCCAGACTCATCTCATGGCATTGATGTGACATTCAGGAAAGGCAAAATTCTAGCAACAAAGAAGAGATCCATGGTTGCCAGGGCAGGGGAGCACTTGCCCACAAAGGGGTGGGACAAGGGAATTTTGGTGGGAGGGGGGCAGTGATCAAACTGTTCTGTAACTTGGCCAGGCGCAGTGGCTCACACCTGTAATCCCAGCACTTTGGGTGGGTGGATCACCTGAGGTCAGGAGTTCGAGAGCAGCCTGGCCAACATGGTGAACCCTGTGTCTACTAAAAATACAAAAATTAGCCGGTGTGGTGGCACGTGCCTGTAATCCCAGCTACTCGGGAGGCTGAGGCAGGACGATTGCTTAAACCCGGGAGGTGGAGGTTACAGTGAGCCGAGATTGAGCCACTGCACTCCAGCCTGGGAGACAGAGCGAGACTGTGTCTTAAAAAAAAAAAAACAAAAACCAAAAAACTGTTCTGTAACTTGATTGTGGTCACAACTGTATTAGTCAAAACTCAGAATTGTAAAGCAAAAATGAGTTTTAGTTAACATAATTTTTAAAAACTTAAAAAAAAACTTTCAAAGAAATAATTGTTTATTTAAGGAGAATTAGAAGCTAGAGGAAAATAGAGGAGGAAAGAAGAACCATATCTGTTTCTACTGCGCCACGGCACCCGGGGTGGGTCTCGAATTACACTTCCATTCCGCCTTCCCCTCCCTCCCGGCCAGGGTTTGGCTTAGGAATAGTTGAAAACATGATTTGCTGCTACAGTTCTCTGTGCTCTCCTGGTTGCTACAAGCTGGAGTCTGCTCAATTCTGGGGAGGAAAGAGGTATTGGCTCTGAGGGATTAAACAATGAGATATTTGCAGCAAATGGGGAGAAGCCGCTGGCAAAAGTCTGGTGTCTGGATGTGGAGAAGCGAGGCTCCCTGTGGCTAGGGAAGGGATGCTGAGGGTCTGAGAGGGAGCCAGAGTCCCAGTAGGAGAGGCCACAGAAGAGCCATGTCCTTGGGCAGCCAGAGCCCTGCTGGCACTGCCCTGGGCTTGAGACAAATGGCAAGGGAGGCTCTGCGGCTGGGCTGGCAGGAGCCAGGCTCACCAGGAAGAGGTGGCGGTCCTGGGCGGTGCCGTTCTTGGCTGACAGCTTCTGGATTTGGCCCTCCTTGATCAGCTCATTGGCCGGGTTGACAATGTCCTCTTCCCCACCCAGCTGCTCGTACACCTCCAAGAGCTTGTGCATTTTCTCCTGCAAGAGACATGGGGCTCAGGCACCAAAGGTCTGTGAAAGTGGCTGGTAACCTAGAGATACGCGGAGCCCTTCCCTGCAACTGTGGCTCAGAATCCAGAGAGGACAATGAGCTACTGACAGGGGTGGGAGGGAAATCAGAGTGATGTTTGAGTTGAGTATTGAAGGATGACTAGGAGTTCGCCATGCAGAACATAGTAACAATGATAAACAGCAACAGAGCTAACCATGCTGTGAGCCAGGTGCTGTTCTACATATGATACACGTTTTAACTCACCTAGTGAGGTGAGTGCCATTGTTATCGTCATTTTACAGACAAGGAAACTGAGGCACAGAGAGGTCAGTTGAGTGTCTGAGACCCAGACTCGGACAATCCATATGTCACCTTTCCCTGGCCATGGTGACTGCTGGGGTGGTCACGTGGGTAACCAGCACCCAGAAGTGCGATGGGACGAGGTCAAAGCTCATGGCCCAGCTTTGAGCCGGATGCCAGTGCAGCGGAAGGCAGAGCTGAGCCTGCAGCAACCTCGACAACAGTCACGTGTCCGAGTCTGGACCTGCCGTGCCTCAGAAGCCCCGTCCTTGGACCTGAGTGATCTCAGCCTGTATACCCTGGAGGCAGGTGGGTTTGGCTGACCCTTCTGTCTCCGGCACCAATGCAGGTAGGTGCAAGTGGGCACAGGGTGTGGGAGGCACTAGAGGAGCCAGCAGCAGAGAGCTTAGAGGAGCAGACCAGGGTAGGGGTGAGGGTCTTTTGAGAACTGGGGGAATGGGCAGGTACCTGGTATATACACAGGGGAGCTGGCTGTGCACCTGCCCACTACTGGGGGCTGGGTGTGCAGCTGGTGTGTACCGGGGGCTGGGTGTGAACCTGGTACGTACTGGGGGGCTGCGTGTGCAGCTAGTGTCTAATAGTGGAGAACTGTATGCACCTGGCATGTACTGGGAGGGCTGGGCAAGCACCTGGTGTGCAGTAGGAGGGCTGGGTGTGCACCTGTCATGTCCTAGGGGGCTGGGTGAGCACAGAGCCAGTCCATGAAGGGACTAATGCACCTTTAGTGAGTGAATGAATGACAGTAACACTGAGCACTGACACTTCCTGCACCAGGTCCTGTTCTGAGCATTCTATGTGGAGTGCTCCCCCACACCCAGTGGCTTACAGGTGCGCGCCACCACGCCTAATTTTTGTATTTTTAGTAGAGATGGGTTTCACCATGTTGGCCAGGCTGGTCTCGAACTCCTGACCTCAAGTGATTTGCCCGCCTCGGCCTCCCAAAGTGCTGGGAGTACAGCCGTGAGCCACCCTGCCTGGCCTTGCTGAGGCTTTTGAACACAAAAGTTGCCATGGGCTCAGGCCATCTAGGGCTGAGTTCCACGGTACCACGTGGCCGACACTGTCTGGGGCAGGCCGGAGACCGCTTTGTGGGGCAGGACTTGGGGCTGACCCTGGATATGTTGCAGCTCTCACTGTCTTTAGCGTTTTAGTGGTCATGAAACAGCCATTCTCTGAGAGGTGTGTGAGTTTTGGGAGAAAAGACCTGGATTTGGATAATTAAATGAAACTGCCTAGGGGAAGTACCTGGAACATAATGGATACTTAGAAAACAAAGGAAATTCCTTTTTTTTTTTTTTCCTGGTTTTTGTTTATTCTTTTTTTTTTTTTTCTTTCTTTCTTTTTTTTTTTTTTTTTGAGATGGAGTCTGGCTCTGTCGCCCAGGCTGGAGTGCAGTGGTGGGATCTCGGCTCACTGCAAGCTCCGCCTCCCGGGTTCATGCCATTCTCCTGCCTCAACCACCCGAGCAGCTGGGACTACAGGTGCCCGCCACCATGCCCAATTTTTTGTATTTTTAGGAGAGACGGGGTTTCACCATGTTAGCCAGGATGGTCTCGATCTCCTGACCTCGTGATCCGCCCGCCTCGGCCTCCCAAAGTGCTGGGATTACAGGTGTGAGCCACCGCGCCCGGCCAGAGTGATTCTTTTAGTCTCCACAGATGCCCAATGAGACGGGCTGTCAGGGCTCCCATTTTATAGATGGGGAAACTAAGGCATAGAGCGTTAAATAACTCACCACGGACACAGATCTATCATAGCAAGGGGTGGGGCTGTCCAGCTCACCCCCCTGGGGACGGGAGTAGAGGAGTAAAGGAGTCACTCATGGAGCCCCCCGAAGGATGGGGGCGAAGGGCTGGCCCACAAGGGCCCCCGGCCCTCACTGTTGCTCACCACCCTGCTGGTCCCCGCCAGAGCCCCACACTCACCACTTTCCGAATGGCAGCATTAGAGTGGTTGGCGGCTGTGGAGATGAGCTCCAAGGACCCTGCAGGAGGAAGACTGGGTTCAGCCTGGGGCCACGGTGGCTCCATTTTTGCTTGCCTGAGGGGCTCCAGGGCAGCTGCCTCCAGAGAGAGGATCTGTCTCTGCTGTCGGCCTTTCCTATGGTGCCTGGGCTACTCTAGAGGACTGGCCCAGAGGAAGGGGGTGACCCTGCCTCTGACCCTGCAGACACATCCCTTCTGCTGGGGCCAATACCAGGCAGGGGGCTCCCACAATCCTGCAGACGCCTGCCCGGGCTACCTGCCAGCCACACCAGGCAGTGACTGGACCAGGAGCAGCCCCCACCAGCCCCATAAGGCCCATTTCTGGGGCCTAAGCTCTGAACGGGGCCAGCATTTAGTAGCACCTTCCCTAGACCAATGTTTACCCGCATACTTCAAGCAGGGGAGATTTTTCTCTGCCCTCAAAGACACTAAGTCCCTTCCTGGGCTGTTAGGGGTCTCACTTTTTCTCTCTCTTTCTCTCTCTCTCCTTCCTCTGTCTGTGTGTCTCTCTCTCCTCCCCTCTATTTCTCCCTCCCTCTCCCTCTCTTTCCCCAATGTCTCCTTATCTCTCTCTCTGTCTCCATCTCTCTCCCTCCCCTGTCTCTGTCTCTTTCCCTCTGGTCTGTTTCTCTCTCCCCTACCCCCACGACCCCACGACTCTCTCTCCCCCTCTCTCCCCACTCCCACAGTTCTTGGCAGGTGCCCCTGTGCCCTCCTGGGAGCCCTTGGCCCCAGCTTACTCTCCGCGTCCTTCCGGTCTGGGGCATCCTCCGGGAGCCTCTTCAGATAGTCCTTGAGCAGCAGCTCATACCGGGGGACCCTCTGCACGGGCTCCAGCATGTGGTGCTGCAGCGTCAGGTTTCCACACACCTCCTGCTTCTGTGGGGACAGAGGGAGCATGGGGCACCCCAAGGACACGTGTGTGGACGCCGGCCCCGCCACAGCTTCTGGCCACCACAGCCCCAGGAGGCTGCCTGGAACTGGCTGCCCGGAACTGACTGCCCTTCAAGACATGGCTGGCACAGACCACACTTTACAATGGGGGAAACTGAGGCTCGGAGAGACTGACCAATGGAGCAAGGACTGGAACCCCAGGCTATGGCCCTTGGCCCAGAGCTGGCTCTCTTACATGCATCCTCGGTGGAGAAAATAAATGCCTGGACGGGACTGTCTCCTCTCAAGAGTGGGTTCTCCCTACTCCCCATCCACCCGTGGGCCTATGCAGGGCTCCCTTGACCCCTCTGCTGAGAAATCAGGCAGAGCTTCGCCCAACTCTCCCCACTGGGAATCGGGCCAGGGCCCGTCCTCATGCCTAGAAGCCGCTGGGGAGTCCTCCTGCAGATCGCGCTCGACATAAACGCACCAGTGCTCCAGTCGGGTGCTGAGACCCTTGCGCCCCACCCGTGCCCAGCACTGCTCACCGGCTCCCCGTGCCTGCCTCCCACCCTGCAGCACCTCCTTGCTGCCATGTCTCCGTCTGGTACCCGAACCCCAGACACATGTGCTGAATGCTGCCACCCTGTCACCTCTGTGGTCCCCACTCGGGTCCTCCTGCCCGGGCCACTTTGCCTCTGCCTCCCCCTGACGATGCCCATTGGGCAGCCTGTGAGGGCCTGCTGCCGCTGTCATCCTGTCCACCAGCTTCCCCACCCACCTGCCAGCAACTTGAGGGTCTCAACCACCCTCACCCGGCTCAGGGCCCAGAACAGAATGGCTTCCAGCTCAGATGAGCTCAAAAATGCCTGGGATACAACAGGGTGAGATAAACCCAAATCTTCATAAAAGCGACTGTTTCCGGCAACATATTGACATAATCTCCAAGTATCTCCCTACAAGAAACTTGTTTTTATTCTTCCTTCCTCCCTTCCTTCCTTCCTTCCTTCCTTCCTCCCTCCCTCTCTCTCTCTCTCTTTCTTTCTTTCTTTTGACGGACTCTCGCTATTTTCCAGGCTGAAGTGCAATGGCGCCATCTCAGCTCACTGCAACCTCCGCCTCCCAGGTTCAAGTGATTCTCCTGCCTCAGCCTCCTGAGTAACTGGGATTACAGGCACCCACCATCACACCTGGCTAATTTTTGTATTTTTTAGTAGAGACAGGGTTTCACCATGTCAGTCAGGCTGGTCTCGAACTCCTGACCTCGTGATCTGCCTATCTCGGCCTCCCAAAGTGTTGGGATTATAGGTGTGAGCCATCACACCTGGCTGAAACCTTTTTTTTTTTTTTTTTTTTTTAATGGAGTCTTGCTCTATCGTCCAGGCTGGAATGTAGTGGAGTGATCTTGGCTCACTACAGCCTCTGCCTCCCTGGCTCAAGCAGTTATCCTATCTCAGCCTCCCGAGTAGCTGGGATTACAGGCGTGTGTGTGCCACCACACCCAGCTAATTCTTGTATTTTTAGTAGAGATGGGGGGGGGTCTCACTATGTTGCCCAGGCTGGTCTCGAACTTCTGACCTCAGGTGATCTACCCACCTCGGCCTCCGAAAGTGCTGGGATTACAGGCGTAAGCTTCTGCGCCTGGCCAAGAAACGTATTAATTGGGGGAAAAACCCAGCTTCACCTGAGGAGTCCTGGCAGACACGCCCTTAATCAAGTCAATATCCCCAGGACGCAGAGACTGAGCCACCAGGCAGAACGCAGGGAGAAGAACACAGCCTCACTCTGGGAAAAGGCACAGCCTCAGTCAAACTGGACAAACAGCAGAAAAGCCCAAGCAGGCAGTCTACAAGTAACTAGCCTGCACCCCTCAAAAAGACAAGGACCTAGGCCTGCTCCAGACCCAGGAAGCCAAACACAATCATGAGAGCAATGTGCAGCCCTGGGCTGGGTTATGGACCAGAAAACAAGAACGTTATTGGGACAATCGGTGACATCTGAGTGTGGGCTGCGGAGTAGACAGCACCAGGACGTCTGTGTAAAATCCCCGATTTTGATCACTGAGCTGGGAGTACGCAAGAGAATATCCTTGTTCACATTTAGTGACAAAGGGTTACGGTGTCTGCAACTTAGTCTCGAAACGCTCAAAAGTCATCATCATTTGTAGGAGTTTAGAGAGAATAATAAAGTAAGACTATTAACAAAATGTTAATAGTGCATAACAATTTGGCATTTTTGCAACTTTCCTGTAAAGGTTTAAAGTTATTTCAAAATAAAAGTTTAAAGTTTAAAATATGCTTCGGAATAAAGGAAGGAAACCTGCAAAAGGCCACGGGAAACTTGACTGTCACGCGATCCTGTTTTGTCCATGCCAGGGCTTCTCACCCTGGGCACTATGGACACTCAGGTCAGAGAATTCTCTGCAGTGAGCCATCCTGTCCACTGCAACGTGTTTTGCAGCATCCCTGGACCCACCAGATGCTGGGCGCACCACCAATGTCTGCAGATATGGCCTGGGATCCCCGGGGGGGCAAAGTCACCTTCAGAGAATGGCTGGACAGTACTGAGTCCCGGCGGAGAGCCCTCTCCACAGCCTGCCTGGCCCTGTGCCCAACCTGCCTACAGTGAGGGGATGTGCAGACCAGTGGCTGGCCTGCAACCGGGACCATGTCTGCCTCAAGTGTCCCCAGGCAGACATCATCCAGGACATGGCAGTGCTGCAGTAGCTGCTGCAGACGTGTCTGCATCCCAATCCAGAAAGTGTCTAGCCTCCTAAGGGTTTGCTGGACCCAAGAACGGGGTCTGCCAGGGATGGACAGAGGACCACAGCCTGTGCCAGGAGAGTGACTGTTCGCTGCACCCTGGAAGGGCTCATTCAAGCTCGACAGCACACACGTATCATTACGCCACGTGGCCATGTGACTAATTTCACTGTCTCAGTGTCTACATAGAGTATGCCCTTCCCTTAATTCATTCTGAAGCCTAGATGGGAGTTGCCAGCTTGATTGGCAACCCGGGAAGAAAACCAAATTAATCCGAATTTTGTGTGGTTTTTTTTCTTTCTTTTTTTTTTTAACGGTGGGGGGTCTGGGGGACAGTCTCTCTCTGTTGTCCAGGCTGGACTGCAGTGGCACAATCTCAGCTCACTGCAACCTCTGCCTCTCGGTTCAACCCACTGTCCTGAATCAGCCTTCAGAGTAGCTGGGACTATAGGCTTGCCACGCCCAGCTAATTTTTGTATTTTTAGTAGAGATGGGGTTATACAGTCTTGGGTAGTGGGAAATGCATTTAAAAATAAGCTTTACATTTTAAGAAGTGGTGAGAGGAAGTACTTAAAAATAAAAAATTCTGGGCCGGGCGTGGTGGCTCACACCTGTAATCCCAGCACTTTGGGAGGCCGAGGCGGGTGGATCACGAGGGCAGGAGATCGAGACATCCTGGCTAACACGGTGAAACCCCATCTCTACTAAAAATACAAAAAAATTAGCCGGGCATGGTGGCGGGCGCCTGTAGTCCCAGCTACTCCGGAGGCTGAGGCAGAAGAATGGTGCGAACCCAGGAGGCAGAGCTTGTAGTGAGCCGAGATCGTGCCACTGCACTCCAGCCTGGGCGACAGAGTGAGACGCTGTCTCAATAAAAGAATAAAATAAAAAATAAAAGATGGGGGAAAATAATCTGTGACATGCATGAGAGAAAGCAGTTGATGTTCTTAGCATATAAAAGCCTTGTGAATCAAGAAGAAAGAGACCAACCCTACAGGAGATAAGAGCAGCCAGGGCTATGAGGAGGCTGTTAGCAGAAAGCGAAAAAGAAAAAAGCAATGTAACATATAAACAAAAATGCCTGCACTAGATATCGAGGGACACTGTGGAATCAGACTGTCCTTTGAATTCAGGTTCCATCAGATAATAGCTTGTGATGCTGCAGCTTGCACAGCCTCTTGAGCCACAATTTTCCAATGGGAATGCTGATTCGTCTCTGGGAGTTATTGTAATGCTCAAAGCAACAACAGAGCATCTGGACACATCTCATAATTTTCCTAATTTTCTCTATGTTCCAAAATTTCAGTAATGTCATATATTACTTTTTGGAGTTTATATATATATATATATATATATATATTTTTTTTTTTTTTTAAATAAAACACCGGGCTCTGTGCGTCTTGAGAACATCCATGTCCACACTCCCGCTGCCCGCCTTACCTGGATGCTGTGGATGACGTCCTTAAACAGCGGGGAGCGCTGGGTCCACGTGCTCACCAGCCCCACGGCTCGGTCAAAGTTCTTAACGTACTCGCCGTACATCTTTAGGAATGGGGCCAGCTTCTGCAGGATGTCCCCGAGCCGTGGGTTTGTGTCCCTTCGCGGAGAAGTGAATCATCAGAGAAATAGCTGGGTGCAATGGGGGCTCCGAGGTTAGTGGACATGAACTCCACAAGGGGAGTGTGGGGTGGCGGCCAGCTCTGTGTGATGGTGAGCAAATTGGTCACCCTCTCTGAGCTTTAGTTTCCTCCCCTATGTCATGTAGAGTAGAAAATAGTTAACAGGGCAGTTAAATGAAAGGTGCCTGTAAAACAGTTGAAAGCGCAAGCTGCAAGCTTAGAACCAGTGCCCCAGACACAGGAGAGAGCAGTAGTAGCAGAATCACCTGAATGATGAACCACAGCTATCAAAGAGAACCAACAAAATACCATTATGCTCCTTTTAAATGGGCAAAGATTAGAAACAATGGTTCTATTCAATGCTGGCAAAGTCCTGGGGAAAGTAACTCTTTGTAGTACTGATAATGAAAAAAGCTGCTTTGGACAGGGATTTGCAAATAATTTTCAAGAAACAGAAACATATACTAATCGTCTTTGTCCTTAGGACTGTTTCAAAAAGAAAGAAAAAAGCCACCAGCACAAAGCCATCACTGAGGCGTGACTGAACTGCACTCATACATTTAATTTAAAGATCCAAAGGGCAGGGTGGCTAAGTCATCGGACCCCTGTGCTGTTATAAAAGGAGCAGAGGAGGTCACAGGTGCGCTCATGAGTTAGCAGTCTCCAGGGCCTTGCAGGAGAAAACCTGTCTCTAGCAAGCATGGATTTTGTCAACCAGAAGGCCGCATCCAGTCCTGACTGCCTTGGGGACACAATGTAACCTGCTCGGCAGCTGGACCATGTCCTTGTACAGATTTATGAATTGACATAGTGCCTCCCTGAGCAACAGGTGAAAAGGCTCCCCCTGCCTTCCCATTCCAGCCAAGCCTCTGTGGTCTCCTGGGCTGCAGCTTGGAGAATGGGCTTGTGGGACACAGAAGGGCCTGGCTCCTGATGCAGAGGGAAGCCGGGCCTGCGAACGGGGCAGGCAGCAGAGACCCTAAGTCAAACAGCAGCGGCACCCAGAATGAGGGGAAAGGTAACACGCAACGTGGCGAACTGATGAGCCTGGGGGCCACGCCTGGGAAGTTTCATGAATTGTGACTTGCACTGAGCTGTCCCTCTGCTAATGAACAGAAGCATTAGTGGGACGGAGGGACAGGCCCCAGGGACAGCAGGAGGAGGATCTGATGTCCACTGTTGAGGGGGAAAAATAGCATTTTTAAAACAAAGGTGGAGTATAAGCTAGGAGGGAAAAGAAAACCAACTAGCATTATCCACTGTGTGGTGTTTCCAGATGTCAAACCTCATTTTAGTTTCAGAGCCCCGAGGGGGGCGTTAAAAGCCCTTCATTCCGCATCATCTGCTTTCTCAGGAACTAAGCCTTGGAGACCGTAAGTGGCCGGTCAAGGTCACCAACCAGGAAGGGGTGGAGTCTGGACCGGACCCAGACCGTGCAGAGAAGGGAGGCGCCCAGCCACCATGGGACAGTCCCCCAGCGCTTGCCTGGCTCTCAGGCACATGAACCCAGGTCTAGAGACCACTTGAGGGGCCCCACGGGCATCCGCAGACGGTACTCACCACTCCTCCGTGATCCGCGTCTTCAGCTCCGGCAGCAGGAACTGCCCGTGGAAGCGGTGGATGGAAGAGATGTTAGAGAATATGCCCGTGATGACTTCTGGAGGGATCCCCGCATCCGTCAGCCTGGTGCAGAAAACCTGAGCATAGAGAAGCCCACGTGTGGCCAGTGAGCCTCTTCCGCTGAGCACAGCTGCGTCCCGCTTCGGCCACAGGTGAGGGCGCTCGGGAGGGGCCGCTGCTGCCACCTTGTGTTTTCTTAATGAACTTCAGAATTATTGTCCTCCCTTTTCATCGAACTGGTTCAGACACTCTCATGGTCTTAATGCAAGCTCACTTATGACTTAGGAATGTGGGTGCGGCAGGGACAGTCCCCTGAGGACAGGGAAGGACATCTTTCCTCAGCCACCTCTCACGCGAAATGGAAGGTTCAGACTTCCTTTTCTATCTCCTCAGATAAAAACAGCAGCAGCACCGTCTGTCAAAACCCCGGCTTCCACAGGTGCTTTATTTCCTGAGCTCATAAACCCTACATTGTCATGTGGATAGGGATGAGTGGCAACCCCTGTCCCGACTATTTATGCAGAAAAACATCCAGAAGCCATGTACATGCTCAGATCATGCAGCTGCCAGGATGAAATGTCCCACAGGTGACTTGGCAAAGCCTTTTCCTCAGAGCCATAAGCACTGAAAACAAAAAATAAGTTTCTAGGATGGGCGTGCTGGTTCACACCTGTAATCCAGCACTTTGGGAGGCCGAGGCTGGTGGATCACCTGAGGTCAGGAGTTCAAGACCAGCCTGACCAATGTGGTGAAACCCCATCTCTACTATAAATACAAAAATTAGCCAGGCATAGTGGCATGTGCCTGTAGTCCCAGCTACTTGGGAGGCTGAGACAGGAGAATCACTTGAACCCAAGAGGCGAAGGTTGCAGTGAGCCAAGATCTCACCACTGAACTCCAGCCTGGGCGACAGAATGAGACTCTGTCTCAAAAGAAAAAAAAAAAAAAGTTTGTAGACCAGACTTAAATTTGTCTGAGTTTTAGTATTTAAGTCATTCATACTGCACCTGTAATGCCCAGCCAACGCTAAGAGATACTGAAACTGCCAACTGAAACTCTGGGAGTGGACTAAGGTGGGCCCCCAAGCCATGTGGGCTACCTGGTCCAGCAGGTGCAGCCGCCTCACATAGGTCTCCTCGGTGTGCAGGAGCTCCTGGGCAATGTGGAGAAGCTTCTGCGGGCCAGAGTGCTGTGGAGAGAAGAGATGCAGCTCACCTGGGGAAGATGAGTCTTGGGGAATCGGCACCTAACAGGCTGCCACTGTGTGCAGGAGAACCAGGGACCATGGGGGCGGCAGGAGGCCACAGGGGCAGGAGCGGGGACAGGAGGGGGCCACTGTGATGGCAATGTGGTGCTCAGTTC
Source organism: Macaca thibetana thibetana (assembly GCF_024542745.1). Classification (NCBI taxonomy): domain Eukaryota; kingdom Metazoa; phylum Chordata; class Mammalia; order Primates; family Cercopithecidae; genus Macaca; species Macaca thibetana. The sequence goes on along the minus strand of NC_065592.1, from coordinate 104,953,344 downwards.
TCATAGATGATATTCGCATGGAAGATTTTGGGAAAAGCACAGTAGTTTCTGGCAGTCCCCCAAAAGCCTCTCTAGCCCAAAGATAACTCCACCCTCCTGGGCCTTTGACTACAGAGCAGTTGCAGCAACCACCTCAAAATATATTGGAGAGCAAAATAAAATTAGCTACAAAGAAACAGAAAAATGTAGCCCAATCAAAGGAACAAAATAAAAAACTCCAAAACTGATCCTAAGGAAACACAGATCTATGAGCTGCTTGAGAAAAAAAACATCTAAATAGTTGTCATAAAGATGCTCAATGAGATAAAAGCGAACAGATAGATGACTAAAAAACAAAATCAGGAAATGATGCATGAACAAAGTGAGAATATCAACAAAGAGACAGAAACTATTAAAAAGGACAAACCAGACATTCTGGAGCTGAAATACACTTTAACTGAACCGATAAATTTTTAAGAGGGGTTTGACAGCAGACTTGATCAGGCAGAAGAAAAAGTCAGCAAACTTGAAGAGAGGTCATTTGAAATCAGAGAGTCAGATAAGAAAAAAAAAAAAAAAGAAGAAGAAGAGCAAGGAGAGCCTAAGGGATGTATGGGCCACTATCAAGTAGATCAATATATGCACATGTAAGTTCCAAAGGAGAAGAGAGAGAAAGGGGCAAAGAGTTTATTTACAGAAATAATGGCTGAAAATTTCCCCAATTTGAGGAAAGCAATGGACTTAAAAATTCATGAATCTCAAAGACCTCCAACTGGAGTAAATCAACAGAGAACCATATCAAGACACTATATAACTGTCTAAAGTCAAATATACAAAGAAAATCTTGAAAGCAGTGAGAGAAAAGTAATTTGTCTCACATAAGGGTCTTCCATAAGATTATCAGAGGATTTGTCAGTGGTAACTTTGCAAACCAGAAGGTAGAGGGAGGATACATTCAACGTGCTCAAAGGAAAAAAAACAACTGTCAACTAAGAATATTGTATTTGACAAAACTGTCCTTCAAAAATGGAGAAACAGGCCGGGCGCGGTGGCTCAAGCCTGTAATCCCAGCACTTTGGGAGGCTGAGACAGGCGGATCACGAGGTCAGGAGATCAAGACCATCCTGACTAACATGGTGAAACCCCGTCTGTACTAAAAAATACAAAAAACTAGCCAGGCGAGGTGGCGGGCGCCTGTAGTCCCAGCTACTCGGGAGGCTGAGGCAGGAGAATGGCATAAACCCGGGAGGTGGAGCTTGTAGTGAGCTGAGATCTGGCCACTGCACTCCAGCCTGGGTGACAGAGCGAGACTCCATCTCAAAAAAAAAAAAAAAAAAAAAATGGAGAAATAAATACTTTTCCAGTTAAACAAAAGCTGAGGGAGTTCTTTACCATTAAATCTGCTCTAAAATAAAAAAGATTAAGGGGTCCTTTATGTTGAAACAAAAGGATGGTAAAAAGCAACATGAAACCACATGATAATATAAGGTTCTTAGTAAAGGTGAACACATGGATAAATACGATAATTTGTACTATTGTCCTTTTGGTGCATAGAATTTAAATTACAAAAACATTTAAACATTTAAATCTATACGAATAAATAAAGATGAACTCATGATATCAATAACAGTAGGGAGAGGGAAGTGAAATTGTAAGAGTTTTTGCATGTGATTGAAGTTGTTATTAGTTTAAAATAGAATGCTATGACTTTAAAATGTTTTAAGTAATTGCAGCCGGGCGCGGTGGCTCACACCTGTAATCTCAGCACTTTGGGAGGCCGAGGCGGGCGGATCACAAGGTCAGGAGATCGAGACCACGGTGAAACCCCGTCTCTACTAAAAATACAAAAAATTAGCCGGGCGCGGTTGTGGGCGCCTGTAGTCCCAGCTACTTGGGAGGCTGAGGCAGGAGAATGGCGTGAACCCGGGAGGCGGAGCTTGCAGTGAGCCGAGATCGCGCCACTGCACTCCAGCCTGGGCAACAGAGCGAGACTCCGTCTCAAAAAAAAAAAAAAAAAAAAAAAATGTTTTAAGTAATTGCAATGGTAACCACAAATAAAATATCTACAGATAAAAAAGGAAATGAGAAGGAAATAAAACTGTATCACTACAAAAAAATCAATGAAACACAAAGAAAGGCAGTAAGAGAGTAAAGGAGGGACACAAAAAACCTATAAGACATACAGAAAACAACCAAATGGTCCTTTCCTATCAGTAACTACTTTAAATGTAAATGGATTAAACTTCCCAATCAAAAGACATATTGGCGGCTGGGCATGGTGGTTCACGCCTGTAATCCCAGCACTTTGGGAGGCCAAGGTGGGGGGATCATGAGGTCAGGAGTTTGAGGACAGCCTGACCAACATGGTAAAACCCCATCTCTACTAAAAATACAAAAAGTAGCCGGGCATGGTGGCACACACCTGTAATCCCAGCTATTCAGGGGGCTGAGGCAGGAGAATCACTGGAACCCAAGAGGCAGAGGTTACAGTGAACTGAGATTGTGCCACTGCACTCCAGTCTGGGCAACAGAGTAAGACTCCATCTCAAAAAAAAGAAAAAAAAGACAGAGTGGCTGAATGGATTAAAAATAACAGCCTCCAACTATATACTGTTGACAAGAGACTCTCTTTAGATATAAGGACACATATAGGCTTAAAGTGACAGGATGGAAAAAGATATTTTGTGCAAATGGTAACCAAAAGAGAGCAGGAGTGGCCATACTTAGATAAAATAGACTTCACAGCAAAAATTGTTACAAGGCTGGATGCAATGGTGTACACCTATAGTCCCACCTACTCAGGAGGTTGAGGTGGGTCACTTAAGCCCAGGAGTTCGAGGCTATCCTGGGCAACATAGTGAGACCTTGTACCAAAAAAAAAGAAGGAGAGTGACAGCAGTAAGATGGCTGAGTAGAAACACCTGGCATTCCCCTCATCCCAGGAAAAGACTAAGGCACAAAAAACTAAGATTTGGCTGGCGCTGGAGTGAGTGGTGGAGTAGAGATGAACCTGTGATGACTGGGAGAGCAGTGTGGAGGCACCCAACCTCTAGTGGTCCCATCTCCCTCCAACCAGATAGCATCTATCCAGAGTCAGGAGGGACATTCCTTTGCAGGGAAAAAGTACAACATGAGAGAATCCCACATTCCTTGCAAGCCCCAAGCCCAGTTTGGAGAGCTGTGAGAATTCGCACAGCTACATCGCCCAGATTAGGATCACAAAGTGTACATGCCCCACCCCCCCAAGCACCCACTGTGAACCAGGCTGCTGTGGCATGGCACCATCCTGAGACCAGAGCCACCTCCAGAGTGCTCCAGGCAGTAGCTACTGTACCTCTCCAGCATTGGGGCTCCATCTCCATTCCACAAAGACCACATGAGTGGTTGAATGCCACAGCCCCAGCTGCATAGAGCTTGGGCCCAGGATCAGCTGTGACTCTGTTCCTGCACAGCAGGGAAACCAACCCTCACTGCCACACTTTCAGCTAAAAGAACAGTCTGCCATTCCAACCCAGGAGGAGCTCAAGCAATCCTCCCAGCTATTCTTCAGAAAGGAAGGAGGAATAAAATCTTTAACCGACAAGCAAAAACTAAGGGAATTCATCACCACTAGACCAGTCTTATAAGAAATGCTCGGCCGGGCGTGGTGGTTCACGCCTGTAATCCCAGCACTTTGGGAGGCCGAGGCAGGCGGATCACAAGGTCAGGAGATCAAGACCATGGTGAAACCCCGTCTCTACTAAAAATACAAAAAATTAGCCGGGCACAGTGGCGGGTGCCTGTAGTCCCAGCTACTCAGGAGGCTGAGGCAGGAGAATGGCGTGAACCCGGGAGGCGGAGCTTGCAGTGAGCCGAGATCGCACCACTGCACTCTAGCCAGGGGGACAGAGCGAGACTCCGTCTCAAAAAAAAAAAAAAAAAAAAAAAAGAAATGCTCAAGACAGTCTTATATCTGGAAGTGAAAAGACAATAAACACCATCGTGAGAACATGTAAAACTATAAAACTCACTGATAAAGCTGATACACAAAGAAGGAAAGAAATGAATCAAACCTTCACTGCAGAAAACCATCCAACTACAAAAATAAATAATGAGAGGAGGTAAGTAACAAAAGATATACAAAACAACCAGAATGCAATCAATAAAATGACAGGAGTTAAGTTCTCACCAATCAATAATAATCTTGAATGTAAATAGATTAAATTCCTCCATTTAAAAGATAAACTAGCTGAATGGATCAAAAAACCAAGACCCAACTATATGCTGTCTACAAGAAACTCCCCTTACCTGTAAAGACACACATAAACTGAAAGTCAAGGGTGAAAAGACATAGTCCATGTAAACAGAAACCCAAAACAAGCAGGAGTAGCTATACTTATATCAGATGAAGAAGACTTCAAGTCAAAAACTATAAAAATAAACAAAGAAAGGCATTACATAATAAAGGGATTAATTCAGGAGGAGAATATAATTATAAATATATATGCACTGAATACCAGAGCACCTAGATATAGAAAGTAAATATTATTAGATATAAAGGGAAAGATAGATCTCCAACACAATAATGGTTGGAGACTTCAACACCTCATTCGCGGTACTAGATAGATCATCTAGACAGCAAATCAAAGATACATCAGATTTAAACTACACCATAGAACAAATGGACCTAACAGACACTTACAGAACATTTCACCCAACAACTGCAGAATACACATTTTTCTCATGAACACATGGAACATTCTCCAGGACTGACAATATATTAGGACACAAAACAAGCCTCAAATTTTTTTTTAAATCAAAATTATATTAGGTATCTTATCTTACCACAATGGAATAAAACCAGACATCAATAACAAGAGAAACAGTCAAAGCTATATCAATATACGGAAATTAAATAACATGCTCCTGAATGACCAATGGATGAAGGAAGAAATTAAGAATGAAATTTAAGGGCCAGGCGGCCCTTACAATGGCTTACACCTGTAATCTCAGCACTGTGGGAGGCCAAGGCTGGCATACTGCTTGAGTCTAGGAGTTTGAGACCAGCCTGGGCAACATGGTGAAACCCCATCTCTACAAAAAACATATAAATTAGCTGGGTGTGGTGGTGGGTGCCTGCAGTCCCAGCTCCTCGGGAGGCTGACGCAGGAGAATAGTTTGAGCTAGGGAGGCAGAGGTTGTGGTGAGCCAAGATTGCACCACTGCACTTCAGCCTGGGTGACAGGGTGAGACTCTGTCTCAAAAACAAACAAATCTCCAAACAAAAAAAGTCCAGGACCCAATGGGTTCACCAGTGAATTCTACTGAACCTATAAAGAACAATTGATACCAATTATCAAACTATTCCAAAAAATTGAAGCAGAGGAAATTCTTCCTAACTCATTTTATAAGGTCATCAAAACCTTGATATGAAAACCAGGAAAAGACACAACTAAAAAGAAAACTATAGGCCAATATCCCTGATGAAAATAGATGAAAAAATCCTCAAAATACCTGCAAACCAAATCCAACAGCACATGAAAAAGATAAACTAGAATCAAGTGGGATTTATCCCAGGATGCAAGGATGGTTCAATATGCACAAATCAATAAATGTGATACATCACATTCACAGAACTAAGAACAAAAACCATATGATCATTTTAATATATGCTGAGACAGCATTTGATAAAATTCAGCATCCCTTTATTATAAAAATCCTCAACAAACTAGGTATAGAAGAAATATACCTCAAAATAATAGAGCCCATATGTGAGAAACCCACAGCTAACATCTTACTGAATGAGAAAAGCTGAAAGCTTCTCCTCTAAGAATTGGAAAAAGACAAAGATGCCCACTTTCCCCACTATTATTCAACATACTACTGGAAGTTTTAGCCAGAACAGTTAGGCAAGAGAAAGAAATAAAAGGCATCCAAATGAGAATAGAGGAAATCAAATTGTCCCTGTTTGCAGATGATACTATCTTTTTTGTTTTTTTCATACAGGGCCTCACTTTGTTGCCTGCACCACCATGCCTAGCTAACTTTTTTATTTTTTTGTATAGACAAGGTCTCACTATGTTGCTCAAGCTGGTCTTGAATTCCTTGACTCAAGCAATCCTTCCATCTCAGCCTCCCAAAGTTCTGGGATTACAGGTGTGAGCCACTACACCTAGCTGATGTGATCTTATATATATAGGAAAACCTATACTCTATCACAAAATTCTTAGAACTGATAAATTTCATAAAGTTGCAAGGCACAAAATCAATATATGAACAACAGTAGTGTTTCTACACACAAACAACAAACCAGCTGAAAAAGAAATCAAGAGGGCAATCTCATATACAATAACTGAAAAATAAATACCTAAGAATAAATGTAATGAAGGAGATAAAAAAAAAAAAAAAAAAAAAAACCTCTACAAGGTGCAAAAGGAAAACAAAAACTCAGGACCCCAATTCATGATACCAAAAGAAAAAAATTAAGCTGAAAGCTGAGTCATGCAAGAAACTGCCTTTCCTTTTGTTCCTAAGCAGACAGCTATAGATGAAAGGTTAAATATCTCCACAGGTGGCTGCCCTATGTTTACCCCACCTTATGTAAAGTGCCGATTTACTGAGCACCAGATGAATACATAATTGACTATTCCCCTACCAGCTTCTTGTCTCTTGCAACATGTGGATTAACATACCCTCCCTTTCTCCCCTCCAGTCCACTTTTCCCCTTTAAATACTGAAGCCTTCAAAGTCCTCTTTGGAGAAAGGCACAGGCCACAGACTGTTTTTCTATGATTCCATGTTTATTTCTTCCAAGCATAACCTCAACCTTGGCAAAATAAACTTCTAAATTGATTGAAACCAGTCTCAGATACTTTTTGGTTTACAAAAGAAAACTAAAAAAACACTGATGAGCCGGGTGCGGTGGCTCACGCCTGTAACTTCAGCACTTTGGGAGGCCAAGGTGGGCGGATCAAGAGGTCAGGGGTTGGCTGCGTGCAGTGGCTCACACCTTTAATCTCAGCACTTTGGGAGGCTGAGGCGGGCAGATCACGAGGTCAGGAGATCGAGACCATCCTGGCTAACATGGTGAAACCCCGTTTGTACTATAAAAATACAAAAAAATTAGCTGGGCGTGGTGGTGGGCACCTGTAGTCCCAGCTACTCGGGAGGCTGAGGCAGGAGAATGGCGTGAACCCGGGAGGCAGAGCTTGCAGTGAGCTGAGACTGCACCACTGCACTCCAGCCTGGGTGACAGAGACTCAGTCTCAAAAAGAAAAAAAAGAGAGGTCAGGGGTTTGAGACCAGCCTGGCCAACATGGTGAAACCCTGTCTCTACTAAAAATACAAAAATTATCTGGGTGTGGTGGCACGCACTTGTAGTCCCAGCTACTTGGGAGGCTGAGGCAGGAGAATTGCTTGAATCTGGGAGGCAGAGGTTGCAGTGAGCCTAGACTGAGCCATTGCACTCCAGCCTGGGCGACGGAGCAAGACTCCATCTCAAAAACAAAACAAAACAAAACAAAAAAACACTGATGAAAGAAATTGAAGCAGATAATGTTTCATGAAAGGGCTGTGCATGCAGAGACCCCCAAATGCTGAAGGAGTTGAGAAACCAAAGAACAAGGCAGACTCATGTAGTTTCTCAGCAGAGGGTGATTTATTGGGGACGTTACAGACAGGAGATGTGTCTTGAGTGGCCACAAAACAGGTGGATCCTCACACTATCAACCCCCAAACCCAGGACTTATATGCCATAGGGAAAGGGTATACAGTGCTTCAGAAGGAATGTGTAGGACACTGAAATCAACCCCTTGGGGAAAGTCAAGAATGTTGTATTTATCACAGCGTAACAGCAGGATTTATGGTAAATATGTGTTTATGATAACATCAAAGTTGTCATGACCTAAGGGTAAGATTTACAATAAATACTTGCTCTTATACAAGGAACAGTAATAAGATAGAAATCTTAGAGGCATTCCTGGAACTATGATTAATCAGAAGTCAACATGGCAGATTAGCGTAAGGTAGGTAGCCAGGCAGACATGAGCAGGGCAGCAGGCTCCCCGCCACACCAGGAATATCGGGTGACCATCATCAGCGATGGTCTTGATAGATGCAGAAGGCAGATAAGAAAGGGTCCCTGGAGAATCTCCAATCTGCCCCGCAAGCATTTATGCCAGATTTTTTTTTTTTTTTTTTGAGGCGGAGTCTTGCTCTGTTGCCCAGGCTGGACTACAGTGGTGCGATCTCGGCTCACTGCAAGCTCCGCTTCCCGGGTTCACGCCATTCTCCTGCCTCAGCCTCCCGAGTAGCTGGGGCTACAGGTGCCCACCACCACGTCTGGCTAAATTTTTTTGTGTTTTTATTAGAGATGGAGTTTCACCATATTAGCCAGGATGGTCTCCATCTCCTGACCTCGTGATCCACCCGCCTCAGCCTCCCAAAGTGCTGGGATTACAGGTGTGAGCCACCGCGCCTGGCCTATGCCAGATGATTTTGTGTAGGTAAGGGAACCTGCGCAGGGTCTTGCCTGGGCATGCCCACAATGGACTGGAGGCCCACAGGCACTGGGGAAGTGGGGTGGAGCTACCAGGAATTCATGCCTCATGCAGGGGAGGAGCCTGGCCTCTTCAACTACTGTGTGGTGGCCTGGTATTCAATCTGTGAGGTGGTAGCCTGTTAGCAGGACCCCCTCTTTCTTTGCTGAGAGCTTTCTTTTTGCCTAATAAATCTGCCCTGCTCACCCTTCAATGTGTCCTCATGCCTAAGTTTTCCTGGTAATGAGACAAAAACCCGGATTTTAGCTGAACTAAAGAGCAAAAAATCCTGCATTGGTCAGGTGGTTGCTAAACAGCCTCTCTAAAATAATAATTGGTAGCAGCCAGCACCAGGGAAAGGCAGTCTCCAGATAGATAGAAAAACTTGAAACAGGTAATCAGCTTCCTGATAAGATCTCAGGAGTTGGATAAATGGGCTCATGCATGCGCACTAAGGGGCGAAATGGTGGAGTGTAATTGGTATATGACCTTCTAGGAACTCTTGACTGGTACAGGGAGAACGCCTCAAGTGAGCATGCTCACAACTCCAGTAAACACACTATGCATACGGCCCCTCCCAAGTGCTGGCGGGCCACTGGGCATGCAGACAGCCCACCACACAAAAGAATCAGGGGAGAAGGGATGTAACCCCCTGGAAGCATGCCAGTACAGAATCACCCTAAGTCAAAGGTTAAATGGAGCACTTGAATCTCTCAAGTCAGAGAGAAGGGACCTTGGAGTCTGAACTGAGTAGAACTGAGGCACCCATGGCCCTCCTAGACAGGAGGCTCACGAGAGTGGCAGGGCTAAAGCCTAACACCATGCAATGTCTGTTGTTTCCTCTGCTTTTTTTTTTTTTTTTTTTTTTTTTTTTTTTGAGACGAGTCTCGCTATGTCGCCCAGGGTGGAGTGCAGTGGCCGGATCTCAGCTCACTGCAAGCTCCGCCTCCCGGGTTTTTACGCCATTCTCCTGCCTCAGCCTCCCGAGTAGCCGGGACTACAGGCGCCCACCACCTCGCCCGGCTAGTTTTTTGTATTTTTTAGTAGAGACGGGGTTTCACCGTGTTAGCCAGGATGGTCTCGAACTCCTGACCTCGTGATCCGCCCGTCTCGGCCTCCCAAAGTGCTGGGATTACAGGCTTGAGCCACCGCGCCCGGCCTTTTTTTTTTTTTTTTTTTGAGACAGAGTCTTGCTCTGTCGTCCAGGCTAGACTACAGTGGCACTATCTCAACTCACTGCAAGCTCCGCCTCCTGGGTTCACACCATTCTTCTGCCTCAGCCTCCCGAGTAGCTGGGACTACAGGCACCCATCACCACGCTTGGCTAATTTTTTGTATTTTTAGTAGAGACGGTGTTTTACTGTGTTAGCCAGGATGGTCTCAATCTCCTGACCTCATGATCCACCCGCCCTGGCCTCCCAAAGTGCTGGGATTACAGGCATGAGCCACTGCACCTGGCCTCCTCTGCTTTTTCAACTAAAATTGGTTCTTTTCCAAAAACCCATACTGCCTATTCTCCTGTTTTCTCTGTGTGTATTCTGAAATGGCTTGTGCACTCACTGGACTGTCTGCCTTGGGGGCAAGTCTGCCACTTTGTTTTCACTTTGCATGTCACTTGACTTCTTAAACACACACTCCCTGTTATTCATGCACCCGTGGCTCTTGCTGCATTTGTGTGGCAGCAAAGACACAGGCTCCCTTGGGGATATGCCCTGAGATTTATACTTGGTTTTACCCTACCAGCTCGGATGACCTCTAACCCTTCCCCTGACTACTGGCACATGGTCAGGACAGACACTAATTGGAACCCTGGCTCTGCCAGCTCCTTATGACTTACCACATGCTTTTCATTCCTGTTATACCCCAGGGCCAAGTTTTCCAGTGGCTTTTGAAGCAGTTTGTCTGCGGGCACAGGGCCTCACTCTGTGGCCCTTTAAGAACCCTGCCTACTTGCTTTTTTGAGTTAGCACTTTTTGGGAGGAGGGAACATTCTTCCTTTGCCATTGCAAGTTCTTACCCCAAGCACCAAGTCCTCCAGAGGTTCTTCGTTTATGTCAGGAGGGAAAATAAACATCGCCCTCTCAAATGGAAGGGCTGCTATTTTTGTGAGCATATGAAGGTTTTCCATGAGTATTCCTCTCCCCTCCTCCCACTTCCTCCTGTAGCCTCCATTTCTCTAATCACTTCCACATCCTTCTCAACATGCATCAAGACCTTCAAGGTCATATTTGCAGGGAGGGGAGTCAGCCCCCTTGTGGCAGTTAGCTGAAAAACAGGCTTCTCATCTACTTGAAGAACATGAGAAATGGGACCTGAGAAAAGAGATCATCACTTTGTTGCCAGAATGCTCCAAGCAAGAGTCACTATAAGGTCATGGAGATAAGGATATAGGCCAGCTGAAAGCCACAGGCACAAGAGACCCATAGGACAGAGATAAAGGCTAATAGATTATCACTAAAACAGAGACGAAGGCAAGGTTAGGGGTACAAGGTAAGACATTGCAGAACCCCAAGATGAGCAGGGGGCCCGCTGTTCACTCTGGTATCTCCTCTGTTCTCAAGTGGGTAATTGTGATGAAATGGGACCAAGGTTTAGGGTACACAGTAAGACCAGTTCATTCTGGAACCCTAAGGATGAATGGGGGATGCCCTATTCAGGATAATAGGAAAGTAAGAAGGGACACCTTTTACCTGTTTTCTCCTCTGTTCTGTCTTCACAGATGGGTAATCATATCTCCACACCACAGGACACACCCCTCAGATGCATTCCCAAAATGTGGGAAAAGTTTGATCCCCCAAACCTTAAAACAGAAAAATGGTCCCGGCACCGTGGCTCATGCTTGTAATCCCAGCACTTTGGGAGGCCGAGGTGGGTGGATCACCTGAGGTGAGGAGTTTGAGACCAGCCTGACCAACATGGTGAAACCCTGTTTCTACCAAATACAAAAAATTAGCCAGGCATGGTGGCAGGCACCCGTAATCCCAGATACTTCGGAGGCTGAGGCAGGAGAATCACTTGAACTCGGGAGGTGGATTACAGTGACCTGAGATTGTGCCACTGCACTCCAGCCTGGGCAATAAGAGCAAAACTCTGTCAAAAAACAAACAAAAATAGAAAAACTAGGTTTTCTTTGTAATACTGTTTTTCTTCAAAATTGACTGGGACTAAATTACAAAAGTCAGCCTCAGAACCCAGTGTCCCTATGCAGGAAATCCTCAAAGTCACCTCCTCAGTCTTTTATAACTGGGAGTAGAATAAGGAGGACAGGGCTAAGAAAAAGGAAAAATGCAGGGACCAGAGGCAGGCTTAACTACTGGCTGCCCTGCAAGCCCACCAGCCTCCTCCAGGTTGCCCTAAGGACACTCCTCCAGGTAACTGCCATTGGAGTGGGAAGCCAGGCCACTGGAAGGCAAACTGTCCCAGTGGGACAAACGGGAGGAAACTTCACATGGTTTGCCCCCTCTGCCAAAAGCTTGGCCACTGGAAATGGGACTGCTTCAAAGGCTGAAGGGGTCCCAGGACGGAATCCCAGCCCCTGATGGCCTTGAGCTAGAGAGCTCTCTGCTCCAGCTGGCTTTCAAATCAGACATTGGCACTAACAGGGCAAAGCCAAGGGTGACTCTGGAGGCAGCAAATAAAATTATAAATTTCCCTTTTGGGTTCAAGAGCTGCCTACTCTGTGCTAATCTCTTCTGAGCAATTCTTCTCCAAATGCAGTCAGGTAATGTGGGCAAATAGCACTCCCTCCTTCCAAAAAAAAAAAAAAAAGATTCACACCCCTTTATATTATTTAAGAGACCAATTATCACTTTCACACCAGTCCCTGCTAGTGTCTAAATACCCTACACCTCTTTGGGGCAAATATATACTTTCTTAGATGGGTGCTTGCTTAATATTTACCTGACCTCTGAATTCATCTTTCTCTCTAATAGCTCTATTTCTCCCGGGAAAGCTACCTAAATCTTTAACCAATAACCTTAACCTGGACAGTCCAACCTCAGGGATTTAGAAATAGCCCACACTTATTTGGACAAACCCTAGCAAAAATCTAACCAAGGCATCTCTCAAAGGGGGATACCTTCTACAGTATGTAGATAACCTCTTTGTCTGCTCCCTGCTTCACAGGACTGATACAGCAACATGTAGTACAAACCATAACTTCCTAACGGAAAGAAATTACTTTGTCTAATTCAAAGGTTATAAAGGTAAAGGTATTGTTGGTAAGGAAGTTTATAAAGAAAAGTGATTTTGTATGAAAAGGATTTTGTATGGTAAATTCTTGTCCCAAAGTAAAATAACTGGTTGTTTAAAAGAGAGATGTTTAGGTCAAGTCAGAAAGTCCAAGCATGCTGTAGATGGTCAGTGCAAATTGTAAAACACTTTATAAACTGTGATCATGACCCTTAACTGTACAACTTGCCTGCTTTACAGCTAGGTAAGGCCTGGGGACATACAGAGTTAACTGTATCCCCATATCCATGCTGGAAAGAGTCAAACCTTATCTGCATTTCTGTTGGGTGTCCTAGGCTCCAAACCTAGTGCATAATTAGAATTGCTTACTTACCAGGGTTTTCACCAAACGTAAAAGTTGCTAAGAGTTAACAGTGTAATGTGTACTTGACACTACTGGAAAAACAGTTTACATGTAAGGTGTGTGGGAAAAGCAGAATGTGATTTTGGTAAAAGATTATAAGAAGGCATGGAAATATGGATATTTTTGCCTAGTTTAGAGGGTTAAAGGATGGTTTTAAATTATATATGATAAAGATAAAGGTTAAAGCAAGTTGTGGAAGGTTTGTTAAAATTAATCTTGTAAAAGAAATTCTGTATGTGACCATATTGGCTAGAGTTAAAGGAGTATTCAGTTTTTCCATAAATTGAACATTGGAATAAAAGCACAACAGAGTTTTATTACAGCATTATTCTGCTCCTTATAAATGTGTTATTGGTACATGTTCCAAAATTACGCAAAACTTCTATAATTATGATATAATTTAGTATGTTATCACTAATAATAATTGTTATGTTAAAATTAGTGTGCCACAGAGATAACAAACGTCTTTTTTGATTGTGTCTTTGATTGTGGCACCATAAGATTTTTTGTCATCCACAGACAATTGTTGGCTTGTTTTAATCCTCTTTAAAAGGTGAGTTTTTTTTTTTTTTTTTTAAAGACAGTCTCACTCTGTTGCCCAGGTTGGAGTGCAGTGGCACGATCTTGGCTCACTGCAACCTGCCTCCCAGGTTCAAGCAATTCTCCTGCCTCAGTCTCCCAAGTAGCAGGGATTATAGGCAAGCACCACCATGCCCAGCTAATTTTTGTATTTTTAGTAGAGACAGGATTTGGCCATGTCGGCCAGGCTGGTCTTGAACCCCTGACCTCAGGTGAACCATTTGCCTTACCCTCCCAAAGTGCTAGGATTACAGGCATGAGTCACCGTGCCTGGCCAAAAGGTGGTTTTTATAGTCAGCTATAGGACTCTAACAGGTGCTCCTAAATGCAGGTTTCTGATAACTTTGGAGATTATGATATTAGAATAGAGGAAAAACTTTCAGGACTCTTATGGAGAGCTGAAATGTTCGTGAATATCAAGCAGAACAGGAGCTAACTGCATGAACAGTGATCTTGCCACTGCGCTCTAGCCTGGGTGACAGAGCAAGACTCTGTCTCAAAAAAAAAAAAAAAAAAGAAAAGAAAAGGAAAAAAAGAATGAATACATTAAAAAACTAAAATTTTTTAAAAGAAAAACCATAGAACTACCATATGATCCAGCAATCACACTATTGGACATTTATCCGAAGGAAGGGAACTCAGTATATTGAAGGGACAGCTGCACCTCCATGTTTATTTATTTCAGCACTATTCACAGCAGTCAAGATATGGAATCAACCCGGGTGCCCAACAACAGACGAGTGGATAAGGAAAATGTGGTATATATAGACAATGTCATACTACTGAGTCATAAAAATATGAAATCCTGTCATTTGTGGCAACATGAATGGAATTAGAGGACATTTAGTCAAGCAAAATAAGCCAGGAACAGAAAGTTAAACACCACGTATTCTCACTCATTTAGCTTTTAGTGGAAGCTAAAAAAAAGTTGATCTCCCAGAAGTAAAAAGTACAGCAGAGCATACTAGAGACTAGGAAGGGTAGGAGAAAGAGAGGGATAGGGAGAGATTTGTTAAAGGATATAAAATCGCAGATAGATAAAAGGAGTAATTTCCAGTGTTCTATGACACTGTAGGAGGATGATAGTTAACAATCGTAGAGTATATAGTTTCAATAGCTAGAAGGAGGGTATTGAATGTTCCCAACACAAAGAAATGATAAATGTTTGAAATGATGGCTATGTTAATTGCCATGATCTAATAACTATGTATTATATGTATCAAAACATCACTATGTAACTCAGGCACATGTACAGCAAGTATCTGACACTTTAAAAAAAAGAATCACTGCTGCCAAGTGGAAAAAAAAATAACTGTTACAAGAAGCAAAGAAGGACATTATATAGTGTTAAAAAGGTCAAGTCACCAAAAAGATGTAACAGTGATAAATATTCATGCACCAAACCTCAGAGCTCCTAAATATATGAAGGAAACTTTGGTAGAATTGAAGGAAGAAATAGCAGCAAAATAATATTAGGAGACTTTAATATCCCACTTTCAATAAACCAATAGAATAAACAGACAGAAGATCAATAAGGAAATAGAGAACTTGAACAACTCTACAGCCAGTTGACCCAAACAATTACAGAACACGGTGCCCCAAAACAGCACGATATACGTTCTTCTCAAGTGTACCTGAAACATTATCCAGGATGGATCATAGTAGACATAAAACAAGTCTCAACAAACACACAAAGACTAAAATTACACAAACTATCTTTTTCTTTCTTTCCTTTTTTTTTTTTTTTTGAGATGGAGTTTTGCTCTGTCACCCAGGCTGGAGTGCAGTGGCACAATCTCAGCCCACTGCAAGCTCCGCCTCCCAGGTTCATGCCATTCTCCTGCCTCAGCCTCCCGAGTAGCTGGGACTACAAGTGTGCGCCACCATGCCTGGCTAATTTTTTGTATTTTTAGTAGAGACGGGGTTTCACCATGTAAGCCAGGATGGTCCCGATCTCCTGACCTCGTGATCTGCCCGCCTCAGCCTCCCAAAGTGCTGGGATTACAGGTGTGAGCCACCGCGCCTGGCCCAAACTATCTTTTTCAATCACAATGGAAGGAAACTAGAATTCAATAACACAATGAAAATCCACAGACATGTGCAAATTAAACAACACATTTTTTTTTCTTTTTTTTCTTTTGAGATGGAGTCTTACTCTGGCACCCAGGTATGGTGGTGGGATCTAGGCTCACTACAACCTCCACTTCCCCAGTTCAAGCAATTCTCCTGCCTCCGACTCTTGGGTAACTGAGATTACAGGTGCCCACTACCACGCCTGGCTAATTTTTGTATTTTTAGTAGAGACAGGGTTTCACCATGTTGGCCAGGCTGGTCTCAAACTCCTGACCTCAGGCCCTCCACCTGCCTCAGCCTCCCAAAGTGCTGGAATTACAGGAGTGAGCCACTGCACCTGGTCTAAACAACACATTCGTAAACAACCAATGGATAAAAGAAAAAAATGAAATAATAACATACCTATGGAATGCAGTAAAAGCAGTGCTAAGAGGAAATTTTACAGTTATAAATATGTACATTTTTTAAAAAAGAAAAACCTTGAATCAACAACCTAACTCTACACATCAAGAAACTCAAAAGAGAAGAGTAAACTGAAACTGAAGATAGCAGGAGGAAGGAAGTAATAAAGATCGGACATAAAGAGATATCTATATACATACAGGGATCTGCAATAGAGAATAGAAAGACAATAGGAAAACCAACAACATGAAAAGTTGGCTTTTTGAAAAGAGCAAAAAAATTGACAAACATTTAGCTAGGTTAACTAAGAAAAAGAAGGCTGGGAATGGTGGCTCACACCTGTAATCCCAGCACTTGGGAGGCTGAGGCAGGTGGATCGCCTGAGGCCAGGAATTTGAGATAACCCTGGCCGAAATGGCGAAACTTCATCTCTACTAAAAATACAAAAATTAGCTGGGTGTGGTGGCATACACCTGTAATCTCAGCTACTCAGGAGGCTGGGGCAGGAGAATTGCTTGAACCCAGGAGGTGGAGGTTGCAGTTAGCTGAGATCGCACCACTATACTCTACCCTCGGCAGCAGAGTGAGTGAGACTCCATCTCAAAAAAAAAAAAAAAAAAAATCTATTCTACTGTCTAAATGTATAGATTTTTTTCTAAATGTTGTGATTTTTAAATAGACTGCCTCAAAATAAAAGAGAGAGAAGACTAAACTAAAATGAAAGAGGGGACATTACAAGAGATGCCACAGAAATAAAAAGACTGTAAGAGAATACTGTGAACAGTAATGGGTAAATTCCTAGAAACACACAACCTAGGAAGACTGAATCATGAAGAAATAGAAAATCTGAAAGAGCAATCATGAGTATGCAGATTGGATTAGTAATAAAGAACCTCCAAACAAACGTCCAGGACCAGATGGCTTCACTGATGGATTCTATAAACATTTCAAAAGAAATAAAACCAATCCTCCTGAAATTCTTCCAAAAAAATTGAAGAGGAAGGCATACTTCCAAGCTCATTCAGTAAGGCCAGCATTATCCTGATACCAAAGCCATACAAAGACAATACAGGAAAATAAAACTACGGGCCAATATCCCTGATGAATATTGATGCAAAAGTCCTCAACAAAATACTAAGAAATGAAATTCAACAGTACATTGAAAGGATTAATTACCATGACCAAGTTTATTCCTGGAATGCAACTCTGGTTCAACATAACAAAAATCAATGAATGTAATACACCACATTAAGAGAATGAAGGACAAAAGCCACATGGTCATCTCAACTGATGCAGAAAAAGCATTTGAAAGGATTCAACATGCTCTCATGATAAAAACACTCAACAAACCAGGAACAGAATGCAACTACCTCAATATAATAAAGCCCATGTATGAGAAGCCCACAGCTAACATCATATTCAATGGTGAAAAACTAAAAGCTTTTCCTCTAAGATTAGAAATAAGACAAAGATGCCCACTCTCACCACTTCTATTCAATATAGTATGGGAAGTCCTAGCCAGAGCAATTAGGAAAGGAAAAGGAAGAAAAGTCATCCAAATTACAAAGGAAGAAGTACAATTAGTTCTGTTCACAGATGACATGATTTTATAGTAGAAAATCCTGAAGATTCCATTAAAAACTGGTAGGACTAATGGACCAATTCAGTAAGGTTACAGGATACAAAATGAACACAAAAAAATCAGCTGGTGCTGGGCATGGTGGCCTGCAGCTGTAATCCTGACATTTTGGGAAGCCAAGGCAGGAGGATCACTTGAGGCCAGGAGTTTGAGATGAGCCTGGGCAATATAATGAGATTCCATCTCAAGGAAAGGAAGGGTGAGATTCTGTCTCAAGGGAAGGGAAGGGGAAGGGGAGGGCAGGGGGGGGAGAGGAGGGGAGGGGAGAGGAGGGGAGGGAAGGGGAGGGGAGGGGAGGGGAAGGTACGTGTAACATGCAACTCATGTTCACCTTGGGGTGGAGCCTTAACATTTAAATGTATTACAGTCAGGCTCTATATGCTAAAAGGTCTTTTCAGGACACAAATGCACGCAAGTGGGCAGCCTCTGCAAACTGGCCAGAGCTAGTCCATACATAGTCAGTGATCTTATTGAAAGAAAGTTACTGAATCAGTCTTTTGTCCAATCAAGGCTGCAGTTATAACTGCTGGAATGGGGGTGGGGTGGGGGGTGGGCGGTGGGGGGGTCAGTCAGCATCTGGTGGAGCTACAGTTGTTTTAATATTGCTTATTGCCTGTTTAGCTGCTAAAGAAAAAGAAAATACCTTGTGGCTATCAGAATATAGTTTATTCTTTTTTTTTTTTTTTTTTTTTTTTTTTTGAGACGGAGTTTCGTTCTTGTTGCCCAGGCTGGCATGAATGGCGCGATATTGGCTCACCGCAACCTCTGCCTCCTGTGTTCAAGCTATTCTCCTGCCTCAGCCTCCCAAGTAGCTGAGATTACGGGCATGCACCACCATACCCGGCTAATTTTGTATTTTTAGTAGAGACGGGTTTTCTCCATGTAGGTCAGGCTGTGTCAAACTCCCGACCTCAGGTGATCCACCCGCCTCGGCCTCCCAAAGTGCTGGGATTACAGGCGTGAGCCACTGCACCCGGCCAGAATATAGTTTATTCTTTAAGTGTATGGTGTGTACACTTGCCAGGTCCTATTTACAATTTGGTATCTTATTGCCACGGAGTCTATTCTGTCAGTCTTCTGATCTCTGTTTTAAGATTAATGCTGCTCGGCCGGGCGCGGTGGCTCAAGCCTGTAATCCCAGCACTTTGGGAGGCCGAGACGGGCGGATCACGAGGTCAGGAGTTCGAGACCATCCTGGCTAACACGGTGAAACCCCGTCTCTACTAAAAAATACAAAAAACTAGCTGGGCGAGGCGGCGGGCACCTGTAGTCCCAGCTACTCGGGAGGCTGAGGCAGGAGAATGGCATAAAAACCCGGGAGGCAGAGCTGGCAGTGAGCTGAGATCCGGCCACTGCACTCCAGCCTGGGCGACACAGCGAGACTCCGTCTCAAAAAAAAAAAAAAAAAAAAAAAAAAAAAAGATTAATGCTGCTCAGTTGTGTGTAAACTACAAAAGGAAGGAAGTTGAACCAGGTGTGTCTGACCTCCCATCCCATCACAGCTGGGAACTGAAGTTTTTAAGGTTTTTCTGGGGTCCCCTTGGCCATGAGGGGGTTTGTTCAGTTGGTGGGGGGCACAGGATTTTATTTTTAGTTTACAGGGTTAAATGACAATCTATCACTGAGCTTCAGCCTTCCCTACAGCCTCCTGTGTTATAATTTTAGCACACCAGGCTGCTTAAGCTAAAGCATGGGGAAAGGGGAAAGGAAAGAAAAAGAAAAAGGAGTATCCCAGGGGCGCAGCCAGGGGCCCTGCTGACTGCTGGCTGCAGCCCCTCTGCAGCCTGGCCTCTGGGTGCTCCTGCCCCTTTCCCTTGGTCGCTGAGTGGCCTCCTCGCGCTTGGTCTGTCAAATGCCTTATACAGAGAAGGCGCAAGAAGTTTGCATCCTGAGGCAGCCGTTGGTCTCCAGATGGAGCCACATTCCCCTACACCCGGGGCCAGACCTCCAATAATGAACCCTGCTCAAACCTATCTGTGAAAAAATGCTTTCGTCTTGGATTTGCGTTTTTCACCTTATTCGACAATCTGGGGTTGGCTTACTCGTGTTCATTTACAGACTGGGTCCTGAGTCCTTGTGACCCACACCTCGGGGCAGAGGCCATGTGAATCCCTTTCAGCAGCTGCAGGTTAGTGGGGAAATTGCACAAGGCAACTAGCCAGGGTGACACCCACGGGCAGGGCGATCCAGAATCCCACGGGCAGATTTCCTGCAGACCCCTGGGCAGGTGGCACAGATCTGAGTCCCTAGCAAAGAAAGAGGCCCTTTCTGCGGCTGGTGGTGGGATGAGGCTGGGGAGGCATCTGTACCAGCCTGGGGCGGCGTGTGCACCAGCCTGGGGCCTTCAAATCAGGCCTCAGTGCCCAGGCGATGGGAAGAAGAGGGGAGTTTTCTGATAGCTGCGTGGAGGTGAGGGGATGCTACCAGGGGGTTGCCAGGTGGGATGGGGCTATGGGAATAGAGAGGAGAGCACAGTTCCTGAGGGACTGAGGGATCCAGCCTCAGAGCGGGAGGGGCGGGGGTGGGGGAACACTGCAGCAGGGCATGGAGACCTCCCAGGTTCTGGTGAGCAAAGTGGGTTGCCCAGGGGATGCCTTCACAGGGACAGGCCTAAGGGGAAACCAGGGAGAGATGAGGGCTTAGCCTGGAACATCTTGATCCCATACTCATAACTCAACCCCTCTGTGCCTCGATTTCCGTATTTGTGAAAAAAAAGCCCCCACTCTCCAGTTTCCCCATGAACAATGCTGAAAGGACAGACAAGCTAGCGGTGTCCCCAACACTCATGAGGCCTCACCCCACCATGTACCAAGGACAGGAATGCAAGATGTTAAACATTTAAGTCTAATTGAGCCTCCCTTATTTTACCTAACCTTGAAAGAAACTCCTTTTAAAAACATAAAGGCAGGCTGGGCCCAGTGGCTCAAGCCTGTAATCCAAGCACTTTGGGAGGCCAAGACGGATGGATCACGAGGTCAGGAGTTCAAGATTAACCTGGCCAAGATGGTGAAACCCTGTCTCTACTAAAAATACAAAAAATTAGCCAGGCATGGTGGTGGGCGCCTGTAATCCCAGCTACTCGGGAAGCTGAGGCAGATAATTGGTTGAACCCAGGAGGCAGAGGTTGCAGTGAGCCAAGATCGTGCCACTGCACTCCAGCCTGGGCAACAGAGCAAAACTCTGTCTCAAAAACAAACAAACAAACAAACAAAAAACATGAAGGCCAGGGTGGGCTGGGTGGAGAGTCCTCCTGAAACAGTGTTACTGACAGAGTTGGAAGGGGCCAAACCCCCCTGTTGGTTTAGGGATGCCAGCCCAGCCCTGCCTGCCCTGCTGTGTGGCTCCAGACCCAGGGCTCCTGCTGTCTCCAGGTGAGTGGCAGGTTCATGCCTGACCCAGGCAACCCCACGTTCCCCGAGAGCTGGGTGATTTCGGGAACAAGAAGTGTGCTGCTGAAGCATCCTTAACCTTTCCCCAATGCCTTTCCTGTATCACGTTCTAGGTTGCTTCTGGCTAATTCTTCACAGCACAGAGCCTGGCTCACTGGCTTGGCGTGTGTTCCCCTACATCACCCACAACATCAGACCCCTGTTCTTCCTCAGGGTGGGGCAGAGGAGACTCCGGGTCCCAAAGATCCTGTGTGGTGCCTTGCCCTGAGGACCAGCCGGAGTGTGACAGACTGCCCTCTGTCAAGGCATCCCACAAGGGAGGAGACAAACTCGTTCCCATCAGCGACAGAAGCACCGGAGCAAGCGCTGGAAACTTCCTATTGCAGACACCAGGACCTGGGCCTTCCCCGCACAAGCCTGGCCCTGTGCACACCTCAGAACCTGAGGGGCTGGGCCTGGGTCTGCACTGTCCCCGGCACTCAGGAGACTGGACAGCCTGCTTGGGACACCCCTGGAGCTGTGGGTGGCGTGGCCAGGACTCACCAGGCCTTCTGTTGTCTGTGTTCTGATGTGCTGACATCTGGACCTTTCTGACCGTAGAGGGACTGCCCCTCCCAGGGTAGCCAATTCTAGAGAGAGTAAAGGCCCAGGCTTGCCCTGCAAACTCGCCTTTCCAATGCCCACCAACCCCCACAGAGCCCACACCCACCCCCCTTCTATGGGACCCTCACACTCCAGGCCATATGCCCCTGCCCTCCTCACCCCAGGGTGGGTACCAGACAGCCAGGGACAGCCCCTGTGCCCCAGAACCCAGTGAAATCATTCACACCAAGCAATCCTCAGCCCGCTTACCCTGCCTTGCCCGTTCCTTCCTGCGGAAACCATATTACCGTCTCAGGCCCACAGTTTCCCCTTGAACCCTCTGCCTCCTGACTGACCCTGGGCTTCCCTGTGGCCCCACGGTGTGGTGTGATGTGCCCCTTTCTCTTGGAAACTGAGGATGACAAACTATCTTGTCAATGGCAGTGGTCTCCTGATCCTTCCTACACCTGAGTGATAATAAAGCCTCCATTGAACACAGCCCTGGCCTCGTCTCCATGAAGCCGGCTCCCAGTGGTCCAGGCACCGGGCTTCCCTTCACCTGCCCAGCCTGCCTCCTGATGGTACCCGTGTCAGCCACCAGCGTCCCCATGCAGGCGCCAGCAAGCCTGACCCGCAAAACGCTCCCATGACCTGGTCACTTGGCAGCTTACCCATGCTGTGCCCCATACCCACAGTTTCTCTTAGCCTGAGGCCATCCGCCGCCTCTCCATCTCCCCAAGACCCCAGCACCGAGCCAAGAGCCCCATAAATGCTAATGAGAACGCAAACAATCTCCCTCAATGCAGCCCCATCGTGTTGTGGGAACTGTCTGCTCTGGTCTCCACACTGCACTGCGGGCCTCACGGGTCCTGCCCCACTGTGTCCTGAAGAGCACAGAGCACCCAGCCTGTGCCACACCCCATGGATGACCCCGGCCAGGTACCATGCGCTCTGTGCCTCAGTTTCCCATTGAGGAAAACAGTTTCCCCACTCACACTGTCTCCTCCCAGGAGTTTTATAAAGTCGGCAGTGAGCACTGTACAAAGGGCAGCTTTGGCAGCACCACCGGCAGGACTGACCATCATACCTTCCCAGGGTCGGGAGGTGCCCACTGCGCAGTTGTGGAAACTGAGGCTCAGGACTGAGGTCACTGCTCAAGGTCAGGTAGGCTTGGCCTGACCTGCATGGATTCTTCCCACAGGATTTTCTCGGGCACACTGCATCCCAGGACCTCCCCTTGCACACGGCACGAGCCTATGTGCCACATTCCTGGAAACAAGGTGTGGGGTGACGCCCACTAAAAGTCTCAAAACCCTCCCAAGGAAAGGCCTGCAGCCTGCAGCGGGGACAGAGAAGGGGAAGCCTACCTGGGCCAGGCTGGCGTCCTCGTCAGCCTTCTGGGGGGTGTTCTCAGGGTCAGGTTCCTCACCCACGTCGCTGTCAGCCTCCTCCTGGGGGGTGACCTTCGGGACCTGGCTGTCCAGGGTCATCTCTGGGTGTGCCCCCAGCACAGTGGGGCTTGGGCCAGCCTCCAAGCCCTCCTCGCAGGGGAAGTTCTCTCCAGCCACACTGGAGGATGGACTGTCGATCCCGCTGTCCCGGTTGGGGATCTTTAAGCTACCACTCTGCTCTCCCGTGGGGCCCGTGTCTAGAGAGCCGTCCCCTGCTGCAGCTGGGCTGCCAGGATCCCCACAGTGGGCCCTGGGCCCGACGGGGAGCGCTTGGAGCTTCCCCAGGGAGGAACTGCCAGGTCCAGTATCTGGCACCCCTAGGGCAGCAATGGGTCCTGGAGGGGTTGAGGACCCCCTGCCTGACTCCATCCTTAAAGCTGAGGTCACTGGGCTCAGGTGGAGGCTGGCCAGGGGTTTCCTGTAGGCGAGAAACAAGACAGAGTCAGTGCTAGCCAGGCATGGACCAGCCCCCTCAGGTGCAAACCCCAAATGCAGCCCCCAGGCAGTACCCTCTACCCCCCACCCAAAGCCTCGAGCAGGTGGGCTGGGGGCTGTGTGTGAAGTGTGAATACCCTGGTCAGCTTCAGTTGGGTCTTGTACAGACAGGCTTTTAGAGAACAGAAAGTGGAAAACATTTTCTTTTAAAATTAAGTTTCTTCTGCATAAAAAAAAAAGTAACCCTGTGGTGTGAAGCTATCTGCTGTTCAATAAATTCAAATAGATGCTCAAGGTAGTGACCATAACCAACAGGAACACAGTGGCTTCTGTTTATAGCGCATCCGTGGTGCTTTTCAATCCTCTGATACTCCCAGGATGTGAGGCCAGTGTCCTCCTCCTCCTCCTCCTCCCCACCACTGCCTGCTGGACAGGTCAGAAAACAGCCCCCAGGGGTCCACTATCTCCCTCAGGGGAGGGCTGGGGCAGGAGGTGGGTCTCACCAGAGGATGTGGACCAAGGTCTTTGCCCCAAAACTCCTCCTCCCTCCTGTGCACTGGAGCCACCTCCCACTGGCCCACCACACCTCTCATGGACCAAATTCAAATGTCAATTCTAAGTGCACAGAGAATTCACCGGGCGCCTCTGAGGAGAAGCAAAGGTGAGATGGGCCTAGAGGGAAACTGTCATCCCTCAAAATCATCCTCTTGAACCCAAGACGCAGCTGCCGAGGAGCCTAGGGGCTGCAAGCGGCGGTCACTTATCCCCATACCTGATGCCACCAGCCTCTCCGAGGAGGGTGCTGAGGGTTGGCAGGCACAGGCGCCTGGCTCCGCGCTGGGGTCTGGGATTGGCCGGCAGGGGCTCGCACACAGTAGATGGTTTCCTTGAAAATCTTTTCCTTGCCCAGCAGGTTCAAAGTAGAGCCATTTAGGAGGTACTGAAAAGACATTAGAAGAGAAAGAAAACCACCTTCTCCAACTGGCATTTGGAGCAGCCAGAGGCCCGGCTCTAGGGGGGTGTGGAGGAGGGAAGCTCTATGCCACCGACCAGCAGAGTGGATCCCAGGACTGGGGCATGGCAGTCTGCAGAGCCATATCCTCAGCCCCCAGGCTGGCACACAACACCTCCAAAGGGTGGGGCCTGCACCAGCAGCCATTCACTGTGGGGTGGGCAGTGTCTTGCTCGGCTGGAAACTCTGGGGTCAGGGCTGAGCTTGTCCCTGGCCATGTAGCATCCTGCGGCCCAGGGGAAGGGTCACCTTGAAGGTGCAGGCACTGTCCAGTGTGAGGCGAGCCGGTGGGCATCGCCAGGCCCCTCCCCAGCCCACACCTCACACCCTCCCCCAGGCACACACAGAGAGGCTCCCTCAAACACTCACACCGATGGGCTGGTTCACACTCACTCACACACACGCACTCACACTCACACTTAGATATTCCTCTGCCAGCAGCTTTTCATGCTCCTGCCTCACTTACAAAGCAGAATAAAGACGAGGCAGTGAAGAAACAGGCTTCACACAGTGACAGGCACACCGTGAGCCAGCCCTGGCTGCCTTGAGCAGGCAGGTGTGCCTCTGGGCAGGGTGTGACGCAGGCCTGGGCTCTGGCAGCGTCCCAGTGGCTGTGGATGCCAACCAGCTCCACGGTGGAGCACCTCCACCCCGCACAGGCTCCTGAGTGCTCGCTCTCTTGGGGCAAAACCACTTTTGAGTGGATGTTTCTTTAAATGACTCCAGAATCACTCAGGTGGGCATTTATGATTGGCTACTGCCGCATTCCTAACGAATTCAATGGGGGGCAATATTAAGATTTCTGAACAGAAAATACATGTTTTGCCGCATTCTTCTCATAGCACAAGAGATAAACTCAGGTTTCCAGAGGTCAAACGTGGCACAGCAATAAAAATACACCGGATGGAATGTGAGCTGCGCTCAGCCTCAGTGTGTTCAAAGGTAGCTGTCTGGCAAGACAGAGCCTGGTTCAACCCCATCTCAGGGGAATTAGGGTTCTGGTCAGGATGGAGTAATAGAAACCAGATTTACTCTCACCTGGAACAACAACAACAAACATGGACAAAACCTACGAGAGAGGTTTACAAGGCTCTACACAAAGCAATAAAACACCGTGGTCCCTGAGAGACGGGAATGAATGAGGTGAGCCCTCCTATTGTCCCAGCTCACTGCCCAGAGACCATTTCTGGACCATGGATCAGGGAAGGGGAGCCCTATGGGGCCCAGTGGACTCTCTGAGTTGAAAAGACAAAACTGGGAGGCCCAGAAGACTAAGGTGGCCAGAGTCCACAGCATGGCGCCCTGAAGAGGAGAGAACTGCACACAGACAGAGAACCTGGAGATCTCAGAGGGACCCCTCAAGGACCGTTCAGCATGTGTATAGCGGGGAGAGCACATGAGGCCAGAGTAAGAACTGCCTGCAAGGACCACAGGGAGCTTTCACAGGGCAGGAACACGCCTGTGCCCACCAGCCAGCCCGAAAAACCCCACAGTTCACGGGGCATTGCATTGAATACTCAGAGGGTCTTGCTTCAGGAACGATGGATAATTAGCCCTGCAGTGATCACTGCTCTGGTCCCACCTAGCAAATATTAACAAACCTTAACAGGAAGTCCACATGTTTACACAACTGCATCCCTGAACAAAGCTAAAAAATATAGAACTACAAAAATATGTAGTGCACGGCAAGGTAAAATTCCCATAGTCTGGCATCTAATCAAAAATCACCAGGCATAGACCGGGCACAGTGGCTCACACCTGTAATCCCAGAACTTTGGGAGGCCAAGGCAGATGGATCACTTGAGGTCGGGAGTTCGAGACCAGCCTGGCCAACATGGAGAAACCCCCTCTCTACTAAAAATACAAAAATCAGCCAGGCATGGTAGTGCGTGCCTATAATCCCAGCTGCTCAGGAGGCTGAGGCAGGAGAATTGCTTGAACCCAGGAGGCGGATGTTGCGGTGAGCTGAGATTGTGCAACTGTACTCTAGCCTGGGCGACAGAGCAAGACTCTGTTTCAAAAAGAAAAAAAAAAAAAAAAGAAAAAAAAATTACCAGGCATAAAAGGGACTATACATAATGAAGAGAAAAAATTCAATATAAACACATAACTAACACAGATGTTAGAATCAGCAAAAAGGGACATTCAAAACTGCTATCATGTCTGTGTCCTACTATGTTCCAAAATCCAGTAGAGACATGGAGGATGTAAGAAGGCCCACATTAAACTTCCAGAGATGAAAACTACAAAGTGTGAGACCAAAAACACACTGGAAGGAATTAACAACCAATTCAACATTGTAGAAGAAAAACTAGTGAATTTGAAGAGACAAGAACAGAAACTACCCAAAATGAAACA
This sequence comes from Macaca thibetana thibetana, assembly GCF_024542745.1. NCBI lineage: Eukaryota > Metazoa > Chordata > Mammalia > Primates > Cercopithecidae > Macaca > Macaca thibetana. Next base: position 104,926,335 of record NC_065592.1, on the reverse strand, counting down.
CACACAGAGAAAACTGAGCAACAGCGAAATGTGGGAAAACTTCAAGTAGTGTAATACATGTGTAATTGGAGTCTCAAAAAGGGGTGGACAGAAAAAATATTTGAGGAAATAATGACAAGTTTTCTAGATTTGATGGAAGCTATAAATCTACACATCTAAGAAGCTCAGTATAAAGTAAGCACAAAAAATCCTTGTAGTTAAAACTTTTCCCACATAGAGAACTTCAGGCGCAGAGATCTTCACTGGTGAATTCTACAACCATTTCAGGAAAATAATCATGCTAATTCTAAACCTACATCTAATGATCTTTCAGACCATTTTTTTTTTTTTTTTTTTTTTTGAGATGGAGTCTCACTCTGTCGCCCAGGCTAGAATTCAGTGACACAATCTATGTTCACTGCAACCTCCGCCTCCTGGGCTGGGTTCAAGTGATTCTCCCACCTCAGCCTCCTGAGTAGCTGGGATTACAGGCGCCCACCACCACGCTTGGCTAATTTTTGTATTTTTTTTTAGTAGAGATAGGTTTTCACCATGTTGGCCAGGCTGGTGTCGAACTCCTGACCTCTAGTGATCCTCCCACCTCAGCCTCCCAAAGTGCTGGGATTACAGGCATGAGCCACCACGTCCAGCCAGATCTTTCAGACCAGTTTTAAAAAGAGAGTAGAACGCAGATGAATCTAGAAATAATTATGCTGAACAAAAGGAGCCAAAGAAGACCTACAGTGTTTTCTCATTACTACGGAATTCTAGGAAGTGCAAAGTAGCCTATGGTGCTAGGAAGCAGATCATTGGGTGCCTGGAAGGAAGGGGAGGGGCTATGGGATTGGCGTGGGGGAGGGGGGTGAATGGGGAGGGGACTGGAGGTGACTGGGGGGTGAGGGGGCTGGTGGGGTGGAGGGTGCTTACAAAAGAGCACAAGAGCTTTGAGGGATGTTGCACACATACTCATTACCTTGAGTGTGGTGATAATTTCACAAGCATACCCCATGTCAAAGTTTATCCAACTGTACACTTTAAACATATGCATCAATGGTATGCCAAGTATACCTCACAGGGCTGATCAAGAAAATGTCACCCTAGCCAGGTATGGTCGGGGGCTCCTGTAATCCCAGCTACTAGAAAAGGCTGAGGCAGGAGAATCACTTGAACCCGGGAGGTGGAGGTTGCAATGAACAGAGATCTCGCCACTGCACTCCAGCCTGGGGGACAGAGCCAGACTCTGTCTCAAAAAAAAGAAAAAAAAGGAAAAGAAAAATCCCACCCTTATCGCCTTTGAACTGTACAAACTTGGTGAACTTCAGACATTCCTGAGCATCATTTTCCTTACCACAGAAGGGAGGATGGATCTTGAGGAGAGGTGAGGAGGTGTGTGGTTGCAGCCTGGGAGGCTCAAGCAGCCCGGCCCCCGGACATCCTGTCCAGAGGAGAGAGGTGCACTGTGCTTATCGGAGGCCCTTAAATCACTCCCGTCTTGGAAGGGCTTTTGTCCAAGAGCAGAAGAACCAAAACAAATGAAGGACACTCACCTCCAGCTTTGCGTTTGCAACTCTGCATTGCCAACACCTGTGTTATGGATCCTGTCGGTCCCCCCAATTCACACACTGAAGTCCTAGCCCCCAGTAACTCAAAATGAAGACATGTTTGGAGACAGGGTCTTTACAAAGGAAATCAAATTAAAAGTGAGGCTTTTAGGGTGCCCTTGGTGGGGGCAACCTGGGTTGAGGAGCCCCTAATTGTCACTTCACTTCCTTCTATTCTGTTGCAGGGACTTTTTTTTTTTTTTTTGAGACAGAGTCTTGTTCTGTCGCTCAGGCTGGAGTGCAGTGGTGCGATCTCGGCTCACTGCAAGCTCCGCCTCCCGGGTTCATGCCATTCTCCTGCCTCAACCTCCCGAGTAGCTGGGACTACAGGCACCTGCCACCATGCCTGGCTAATTTTTTTTTTTTTTTTTTTGTATTTTTAGTAGAGACAGGGTTTCACTGTGTTAGCCAGGATAGTCTCGATCTCCTGACCTCGTGATCCACCCGCCTCGGCCTCCCAAAGTGCTGGGATTACAGGCATGAACCACTGTACCCGGCCCAGTTGCAGGGACTTTTTACAGAGTATGTGTTGTTTTAAAATAAAAGAGGTAATGAGAACAGACAAACAAAGCTGGATAGAGGGGCAGGAGAGGGAGGAGCCACTTTGGGAAGTGTAGCTGGGCAGAGCCCCTCTGCGGCCAAAGGCTTTACCAGCAGCAACCCTCCTGGGCTGGTGTGGCCACTGCCTGGCCTTCAAAGCAAGGTGCACACATGCATATACAAGCGCACATGTGTACATACATACACATGTGTGCACATGTATGCTGAAAAATAAAAAGACCTTTATCTGAGGAATGCCAGCCCCTTTATATAATCAGGCGTCGAGAGGCGCCGGAATGCAACACAGTCACGTGTCACTCCCCATCGAGCAAAATGGGTCCCTCCTGAAACCACTTGCTATGCAGGCTCTAGACTAACAGATGCCAAGTAACCCTAAAATGCCACATTCCCTGTAGTTCAACAGTGACTGGCCAACCACTAACCAGTGTTATTTCTGTGAACCAATGAGAGTTCCTGATGAACAACGGTCACCACCCCCTCTCCTGATTCATCCTTTCTTTAAACACTTGAGCCTCTCTTTTGTTCTCCAGACATTCCCTGAAGCAACTTGGAAGTGTCTCCCTGGCTGCAGTCCTCAACCTTGTGCTTGAATAAACTCTCTTTAGACTATATTGTGATTCTCTTGATTATTTTAGGTTGACAATGCATACACACATATAATACAAGTACACCCATGCACACCCATGCACAGGGTCAGTGCTGAGCCCTTTCTCACATTTGCAGGGGACATTTCAGTCCTTCATATGAGGAAGCCGAGGCTCAGACAGGCTGGCCCTGGCACACAGGTGCTGGAAGCCTGTGTGTTTGGGTCACTCTGATCCACCCAGGGCTATGCCTACGTTTCCACAGGGGCATTGAGGGAGCCGAGGTCAGTTCTCTGTACCCCACCACCTCAGCTCTCCTTTTAGGAAGCCCTGAGCCGCCTGAGGTGAGCAAGGCTGGAGCTGCTGACCCAGGTGAGCCATGCCCACTGTGGACTCAGCCAGGAAACAGGTCCCAGACACTCGGGGCTGCCACCACCTAGCACGAGGAAATCCACAAACCTGAAAAAATTAAGAATGCCCCAGAATCCAGGGCATCCTAGAACTGTTCATGTGTCTCCATCACAGCAGCCAGTGAGCAGGGGGTGAAGTGCTCTGGCCCCGCCCCATGTCCCTCCACAGTGCGGCGGCCCCCCCAGATGGGCAGGGCTGGTCCCACAGATGGGCCACCAGTCTGCCTACCACCCAGCTCTACCTGCCACCAGATGTCCCTTCCTGGGGGCCGTGAGGGAGTCCCCTCCCCTCTGAAAGAAACCCACCACGGCACCTGTCCACTGGGCTGCCTGGCACCTAGCAGGCAGGGACCTCCCCTGTCCTGTCGCTGGAGTGGCCCAGTGGCCCCCGGCACACAGAAGGCTCCATAACAACGGCATGTTATGTGGGGGGAGCAACAAACGTGTTAGTGGTGGTTTTTAAACTGCCATATATTCTTTGACGCCCCTTCAATATAAAAGCGGACTCTGACATCCCTCCCCTAAATACAGAGGCCCTAAGAGACTCGCTGTAACTAGAGAGGGCAGCATACGGGAGACCAGGTCAGGAGGGAAGACAGCTCCAGGCTCTTGTCCTTGGAAACCAGCGCCTCGCTGTGAGGGAGCCCGGGCCACGTAGAGAGGCATGCGGAGGCATCCCTGCCAACAGCAAGTGGCAGCCAGGCCTGAAGCCTTTGGGGGAAGCCTTTGCAATGGGTCCCAGCCCTGTGGGCGAGAGCTGCCTGCTGCACCCAGGTGGCCCAGAATCATGAGGGATGATGACAAGATCTCCCTTGAGCGTTACCTTGCAATAGAGAATCCAGGCAATACTGTAAGTGCCTCCAGGTGATACAATAAACCATGTGTACTGCCCATGTCTGCTGGTCCCCATATGGCTTCTCCCTGGCTTAACTTCAGTGCCTTGAGGTCCCAAACCCACTGAGGCCACCCACAGTGAGCAAGGCCCAGGGCACCCTGGCCATGCCCAGGTGTAATGGCTGATGGCAATCAATTAAAGCCACCAGGCTGGGTGCAGTGGCTCACACCCGCAATCCCAGCACTTTGGGAGGCCGAGGCACTTTGGGAGACCTCCACCTGAGGTAGGAGTTCGAGACCAGATTGACCAATATGGTGAAACCTCATCTCTACTAAAAATACAAAAATTAGCTGGGCGTGATGGCTTGCACCTGTAAGCTACTCTGGAGGCTGAGACACGAGAATTGCTTGTACCCATGAGGCGGAGGTTGCAGTGAGGAGATCGCACCACTGCACTTCAGCCTGGGCCACAGAGCAAGACTCCGTGTCAAAATAAATAAACAAATAAATTAAAGCCACTTTGTGACCCAGAGGTGCCTGGAAGCACAGAGTAATTACCTTGGGGTCTCAGCCTGGGAAATGCCCTGTCTGCTGTGGGCGTGGATAGAGGGGGCGTCTCCATTATCTCTGCTGAGAACTCAGTGAGGTGCCACATGCTCCTGAATTGGGGTGGGGGTCAGAGGGACCTCGGAGAGGGCGGGAGGCGAGGGCAAGCTGAGCAGGGAGAAGAGGAGGCGGATCAATGCAGCACCTGCCCGTTTGCAGGCATGCCATGAGCAGACACTCACAAATACGGCTCACACTACCACCTTTACACGTTACCTCTACCGTTTAAGACTGTGTGACTCTTCATGAACCATAGCCCTGGCACGACGCTGTGACTGTGGAGTGGGAGGACAGGCTGGACAGCCTGGGACTGGGGGCTGGTGGGCAGGGGGTGTCTACCTCTCCCAAGGGTGTGGCAGCTTTTCTTAGGGCAGCCACATTTACTCCAACACCAGTTTCCAATGTGAGTCCATCAAGTCAAGAATGTTTCTCCCAAAAGTTTTGAAAGCAGGGTCTTAAACAGGTACTTGTACACCCACATACACAGCAGCATTCCCTACAATAGACAAAGGGTGAAAGCCGCTCAAGTGTCCATTCATAGATATCTGGATAAAGAAAAGGTGGCCTCTCCACAGAACAGAATCATGTTCGGCCTTAAACAGAAGGAGGCCGAGCGGAGCGCAGTGGCTCCCGCCTGTAATCCCAGCACCTTGGGAGGCCGAGGCGGGCAGATCACAAGGTCAAGAGATCGAGACCAGCCTGGTCAACATGGTGAAACCCTGTCTCTACTAAAAATACAAAAATTAGCCGGGCATGATGGCGGGCGCCTATAGTCCCAGCTACTTGGGAGGCTGAGGCAGGAAAATAGCTTGAACACGGGAGGCAGAGGTAGCAGTGAGCCAAGATCGCGCCACTGCACTCCAGCCTGGCGACAGAGACTCCGTCTCATAAATAAATTAATAAATCAGGAGGAAATTCTGACCCATGACACAACAGGGGTGAACCCTGAGGACATTATGCTAAGTGAAATAAGCCAGTCACAAAGGGACAAATCCTGTGTGATTCCACCTACGTGAGGTCCTTGAGGAGTCAAATTCAGAGACAGAAACCAGAATGGCGGATGCCAGGGCCAGGGGAGGGAATGGAGAGGGTTTAACAGGGACAGAGTTTCAGACTGGGAAGGTGAAGACACTCTGGAGATGGACGGCAGTGATGGTTGCACAGCAACATGAATGTGCTGAGGGCACTGTACTGATCACTTAAAAACAATGAAGGAGGCCAGGTGTGGTGGCTGACGCCTGTAATCCCAAAACTTTGAGAGGCCAAGGCCGGTGGATCACCTGAGGTCAGAAGTTCGAGACCAGCCTGACCAATATGGTAAAACCCCGTCTCTACTAAAAATACAAAAAATTAGCTTGGTGGCAGCCACCTGTAATCCCAGCTACTTGGGAAGCTGAGGCAGGAGAATCGCTTGAACCCGGGAGGTGGAGGCTGCACTGAGCCGAGATCGCGCCACTGCACTCCAGCCTGGGAGACAGTGAGACTCCATCTCAAAAAAAAAAAGAAGATGAAAGTGCTATGCTTTAGGTTACGCGTATTTTACTGCCATTTTAAAAAAGAAAACTTTTTTTAAAGGTATGGATTTCAGAAGATTTTCATGAAAAGTTTTTTGAATTCACACCAAAATGACAAGGTGCGAAGGGCAAGGCCCTGCACCAGGCCAGCCTCCTTTTCAACCTCCCTGCCCAGCTGGGGGCGTCCAGGGGGAGGTGGGATCGTTAGTGTCCCTTTCTGAGGCTGTGGAGCTCAGCCCCTGTTCACGTACTCTTGCCTTCCTTCCTTGGTCCACATGCACAGCCACCGTTGCTCCTCAGAAGACTGGCACCCTGGGCAGAGGCCTCACACAGACCCCCAGGTGGGGTGGGCCCCGGGCAGGACCCACGGGTGCAGCCTCCAGGCCTGAGTCTGCGGTGCCCCCACCTGGGAGGTGGGGCTGGGGGACAGCACACCTTGTGGCACAGAGTGGGGCGCCCCATCCTGGAGGGCTGGGATTATTGTTAGGAGTTCAATACTTGCTTTTGGGGAAATGCAGCAACCATTTGCCTGTGGGCTACTTTCCTGAGACCAGGGACACTCACCGGCAGGCGGCAAGCTCAGAAGGAGGGAGTGGGGAAGCTCACGTGTTCATCTTACGTGTGGGGACAGAGGCACCACAGGTGCAAGTTCGTGTCACCAGGCATCAGGCAGCTTGTCCCCAGGCCCAGACGTGACGGCCCCCATTTCACACAGGGCCTGCCCTGCACTGTCCTTGCAGCCAGCCAGATCCAACCATGAAAGTCTCATGTCCCTGTCTCCCTCCTCAGACAATGGGCCCCTTGTCACCTACCAGGACCCACAATATCTGCAGAAAAGAGAAGGCAGCACACAGGGAGAAATGTAAGGGACGAATGAAGGTCCTCATGTCCTGCTTCCTTCCTGACTGGCTCAGTCCCCACAGCTGATGGTCGTCCTGCCCAGGGCCAGGCAGGCACCACAGTGCCCGGCGCTGCTCTTCCTCTTGTCCTCGTTCATTGTTTTCAGCACATGCTTGCCTCCGAGCCTCCTTGTTCCACAAGCCCAGTCTCATCCTTGTCTAGGTTTCACACCTGCCCAGCACTGCCCTTACTGAGAGGCCTCAGTTTCCCTATCTGTAAACAGGGCTCCGGACAGACCCATCGGGGCAGGTGGGGAGGATGCATTGGGAGCTCCCAGCACATGCAGCAGTGACTCTTGGGTCACTCTTTCAGTCCAAGGACTAACCTGGGAGTCCTCAAGGGGTGCAGACCTGTGCAGCCAGGAAGGTCAGGCCCGTCCTTGTACAGCAGTGAGGCTTCTCAGGAAAAGGTCACTTCAGCTCTAACCTCTGCACAACACGGCTGCAGGCCTCTGTGTGCGGCGCACTCAGCCTGGTGTAGCTCCGAGGGGTCTTGCACATGGGGTAGTGCTGGTTTCTGTGTAGACGCGGACCTCAGCCCCCTGAGGAGTGGAGCCGGGGCCTCCTCCGGCCTCCTGTAATAGCCCAGCTGGGGACAAACCACTTCCTCCGTTTCACACGCAGCTGGCTAGCCCCACCCGGCTCTGGGGCCACGGAGCAAGTTGTGAAGATTTGTACTGGGGCTCAGTCAGACATTTTGCAGGCTGGGGGGGCCAGGGCAAGTCAGCTCTGTGCCTCGGTTTTCTCCCTGCAAGAATGGCTGACCAGCATCCGCCCTGGGCATTGGCAAGCACTGATCTGAATGGCAGCGGTACCTGCTGAGCGTGTCCAGTCCCGAACTACAGTGAGCCTGGCACAACTCAGTCCCCACTTTACAGATGAGTGTGGCCATGCTGTGCAACCCGAACATGCCCCTGCCCCTTGGGCCCCCTCTGCACAGTGGGCACAATCACCGTGGCGTCGGGTTGTGCCGCCACTGTCGCTGGGACCCTGCCATCAGTCCACGCACCTCTTGAGGTGGCCCCGCCACTGTCCCACACTGCCAGGCACTGCACGGGGTGCGAGGAGGCTTCGGTGGGCGCGGCACTCCTTCCTCATAGCCCCATACTACACAGGCCCACATCTGCTAATATCTAAACTGCAGAGTGCAGGGGAAGCTTCTGGAGCCACACTGTGTGGGAAAGCCTAGCCCCAGGACAGGTCTGGGACCACCCTCCTCTGCTCAGGCAGAGGAAGGCTCACACTGCCCCCGGCCCCCAGCCCCCAAGGCCTGGGTGACATGAGAAGGTCTGGCCGTGGTCTCGATGCCCTGGCTGGTGCACCGCCAGCTGATGGAAAAAGGCTCCCTGTATCTGGTCAGCCTTGGGCTTGGGCCCCTGCCAGACTTTGATGGGGACACAGGCAGGCACCGTTCATCTTGTGAGAGCCTGAGCCACCCCCAGATGATAGGCAACACTGTCCCAGCACTGTCCCAGGCAGTTTACAAAGGCTTTTCACACTTGCCATTTGAGGCCCATAATAACTCTGAATTTTTACACATCACGCTCCAGGAACCCAGAGAAAGACGACAGAACAAAAACAAGACACCATTCCGTGCCACCACAGCCACTTCCTGCCTTGAAAACATCCGTCTCCCTCAAATGGCTCCTGCCCTGAATGCTCCCACCACCCCAAAGTTCCACAAAACCAGTCAGATCTCAGGGCTCCGCCAAGACCTCAGGGCCAGCCCCACTCACCTGTCTTCCGAAGGCGAGCGAGTTTCTCCTCCGGGCTGAACTTCGTGCAATAGCGAAACACAACTTCCTTCTTTCTAATTTTCGCAATATGGGTCACAACATGATGGTGTATTTGCATTTCCGCATCATTCTGCTGGGGTGAGAGGAGCTTGGCTTGCTGGTTCTAGAAGGTGCAACTTGCAGGGTGGCGGGGCAACAGCAAACAAGCATGCAATCCACAGCTCTCCACTGACCAGGCGCTCGGCTCACAGCCGCGGCAGCCGTGCTGGTTTAAAGGTTAACAGGGCTGCGCACAGAGGACCCACAACCACCACCCTCCTGCTTCTGCTGGGTGGACTATTGTGAGTAGATCTGCTGTGTAGATCTTCAGGGAGGAGGGGCCCAGCAGGGAGTGAGGGGGCCGGCCCTAGACCAGACAAGCCCAGAGTGAGCCCAGAAACACCATCAGAGGCTTCCTCAGACCCTCTTGGTTGGGAACAATGAAATGGTCACAAGTTAGAAAGTGAAGAGACCTCCAGCAAACAGATATTTCAAGATGTTTCCTGGGAGACCTGACCCGCGAGTGCAGCTCCAGCAGGCCCAGCACCTGCCCTGCTAAGCAGCCCCACCAGGAGGACACCCTCATTGTTTTAGGGAAAGAATCAATAAATAATAACACCAGGTCCTGAAAGACTTAGAGTGCAAAGTCTGACTCAATTTTAATAAAGCTTGTTAATCCAGCCTTAAATTCATTTTTTTTTTTAAAGCAATTTCTCAGCTGGGCATGTGGCTCATGCCTGAAATCCCAGCACTTTGGGAGGCCGAGGAGGGAGGATCACTTGAGGTCAGGGGTTTGAGACCAGTCCGGCCAACTTGGTGAAACCCCATCTCTACTAAAAATACAAAAATCAGCTGGGCGTTGTGGCGCATGCTTGTAATCCCAGCTACTAGGGAGGCTGAGGCAGGAGGACCGCTCAAACCCCAGAGGTGGAGGTTGCAGTGAACTGAGATTGTGCCACTGCACTCCAGCCTGGGGGACAGAAAGAGACTCCATCTCAATAAAAATAAAAATAAAATAATAAATAAATAAATAAAAGCGGCCGGGCGCGGTGGCTCCAGCCTGTAATCCCAGCACTTTGGGAGGCCGAGACGGGCGGATCACGAGGTCAGGAGATTGAGACCATCCTGGCTAACACGGTGAAACCCCGTCTCTACTAAAAAATACAAAAAACTAGCCGGGCGAGGTGGCGGGTGCCTCTGGTCCCAGCTACTCGGGAGGCTGAGGCAGGAGAATGGCGTAAACCCGGGAGGCGGAGCTTGCAGTGAGCTGAGATCCGGCCACTGCACTCCAGCCTGGGTGACAGAGCGAGACTCCGTCTCAAAACTTTAAAAATAAAAATAAAATAAAAAAAATAATAAACAAATAAAAGCAATTTCTCTGAGCCTCAGTTTCCCTGTGCCAGGCGCTGCCACAGGTGCCCTGTGGGTGGTTGCTCATGAGGCCCCTTCATGCCCATATGAGGGGCTGTATGGTTATCCCCGTCTGACAACAGGGAAACTGAGGCTCGGGACACAGTGGTGTGCCCCCCCTCCCAAAAGCTAAAGGCCAAGATGATGTGGAGTTTGTCCCCTAGTTCCCTGCCTATGTAAGGATGCAGAGCTACACCCAGCTGTGACAAGGATGGGGTGGACAGTGTCACCTGAGCTCAGATGCATGGGTGCTGTGGCCTCAGTCACATAGCTGAACTTCTTCTTTTTTATGTTTTATTTTATTTTATTTTATTTTATTTTATTTTATTTTATTTTATTTTTTTGAGACAGAGCCTCACTCTATTGGAGTGCAGTGGCGCAATCTCAGCTCACTTCAACCTCCACCTTCCGGTTTCAAAGATTCTCCTGCCTCATCCTTCCTAGTAGCTGGGATTATAGGCACCCACCACAATGCCCAACTAATTTTTTGTATTTTTAATAGAGACTGTTAGCCAGGCTGGTCTCAATTCCTGACCTCAGGTGATCTGTCTGCCTCGGCCTCCTAAAGTGCTGGGATTACAGGCATGAACCACCACGCCCAGCCATTGATGAACTTCTTGAAGCTCCATTCTTCCTCCACGAAATGGAGAAAATGTGGGATGCACGTGGTGGAGTTTTTGTAAGAAATGAGGGCTTTGCCCATGGCAGGTACTCAAGGGATCCCAGCCACCAACATCTGAATCACCGTGGCTGTGCCGTCAATGCCCGGGCCCTGGAGTCTTGACTCCTGCCCCTTGAGGAGACAGCCCTGGACCATCCAGATGCTGCCAGCCCAGGCCAGGAAGGACAGCAGTGCCTGCCACCACCACCTGGTTCAGCCTTCTCCTTTACAGACGTCCCCTGTACCAGAAGGCCAGCAGTGGGGTCCCATTAGTGCCAGGGATACAAACCCAGGTCCACCAGGAATACACAACTGTCGTCCTAAGAAGGTCAAGATAAATTCTGGCAGCACAGCAGCAGGCTGGCTGTGATGACCTGAAAAGTGAGGAGTTGTGGTAGGTGAAGGACAAAAAGAGGATGGGGAGGGGTTTGTGGCTTGAAAGTAGAACTGAGGCCAAGTGTCCTGTCGTCCCTGGTGGGGGTGAGTGGGAGGAAGAGGTGCCTCCACCTGGGAGTGACATCATTCAAAAAGAAACATGTTTGTGGCAGCCAGCCCCACAATGGCCCAGTCATCATCAACTGCTGGTCATCTGCCTCTCCCACTGTGAATAGAGCTGACCTATGAACACTACTATACAATAGGACATTACAGAAATGATGAAGGTGACTTCCAAGGCCAGGCCATACATAACACTGCAGCTTTTGCCCTTCCTTCCTGAATCACTCACTCTGGGGGAGCCGGCTGCCATGTTGTGAGGATGCTCAAGCAGCCCTGCAGAGAGGCCCATGTGGAGAGGAACTGAGGTCCCCAGCCAGCAGCCAGCAACAACTTGCGATGAGTGAATGAGTCACCTTGGAAATGATCCTCAGTTTCAGTCAGGCCTTCAGATGACACTGCAGCCCCAGCCACCATCTGCAGCTTCATGAGAGATCCCCAAGCCATAGCCAAGCCACACCCCAATTCCTGACCCATCAAAACTAGAGTTAAGTGTTTACTGTTGTTTTACAGTGATGTAGTATTTTCATCAGGAAAAAGGGCAAGGGGTGACCTGAAGTTGGGGGATGGTGGGATCAGCCTGGTGGGGAGAAGTGGCCACCAGGAAATAGTAACACATATTCCAATTTCTTTCACCAGTTATTTCACTCATGTTCCAATGGCTCAAATGAGTCCTCTACCCTGGAGGGCTCCTGCAGGCACCTGCCTCAGGGCCTTCCTATTTGCTACTCCCTCAGCCTGGACCACTGTCCCCTGGGTCACTCAGGCCCCTCAGCTCTCTGCCTCAATGCCCTCTCCTTGAAGAGGCTTTCCTGGCCACACTACCCAACCCATGGAGGGCTCCTGGGGGCCACAGTGATAATCCATGGGTGCCATTCAATCTCAAAGCCCCTGAATAACTTCATGGAGTCAGAGGCTCTGCAGAGAAGGCCCTGTGCCTCCAGTGTCCCTCAGCCTATCCCTCAGGGGTACTGCTCATCCTCCCCCAGGCGGCTCACTTCATGAGGGGTGGGTGCCTCTGATGAGAAAGGGGGTTTCCCCGGGACTCCTGCTTTGTCCCAGGGACCCCCAGCCCTGTCTTCCAGGAAAGCTGGCAATGGCCAGGTAGAGGAGCTCTGAAGTCCAGGACCCAGAGGGACCTGTGTGGGACCACAGAGGCCAGGATGGAGAGAGCCTACGAGCAGGGAACTCTCAACCAGGGGGAGTGCCTGCCCACCAGAAAAGAGTCCCAGGGGGAGCACCCACTAGGAGAGAGGCCTGGAGGAGCACCCACTCACCAGGAGAGAGTCCCAGGGGGAGCATCCAATAGGAGAGAATCCTGGAGGAGCACCCACTCACCAGGAGAGAGCCCCGGGGGAGCATCCACTCACCAGGAGAGAGTCCTGGAGGAGCACCCACTCACCAGGAGGGAGGCCCGGGGGAGCACCCACTCACCAGGAGAGAGTCCTGGAGGAGCACCCACTCACCAGGAGGGAGCCCCAGGGGGAGCACCCACTCACCAGGAGAGAGTCCTGGAGGAGCACCCACTCACCAGGAGGGAGGCCCGGGGGAGCACCCACTCACCAGGAGAGAGTCCTGGAGGAGCACCCACTCACCAGGAGGGAGCCCCAGGGGGAGCACCCACTCACCAGGAGAGAGTCCTGGAGGAGCACTCACTCACCAGGAGGGAGGCCCAGGGGGAGCATCCACTCACCAGGAGAGAGGCCTGGGTGGAGGGTCCACCCACCAGGAGAGAGATCTGGGGAGAGGGTCCACCCACCAGGAGAGAGGCCTGGGAGGATAACCCACTAGGAGAGAGGTCAAGGGGGAACACCCACTCACCAGGAGGGAGGCCCAGGGGCTCTACCCTGTTTAGCATCCCCTGGCCTAATTTCTCTCACCTGGCCTAGGGGCTCTCCCCTGGTGGGTGAGTGCTCTCCCTGGGCCCCTCTCCTGGTGGGCAAGTGCTCCCCATCTGACTGCATGGAACAGAGCCCCCACAACTCTCCCATTGCAAGCACTGGACTATGACTAAGCCTGGGACTGTTACAGCAGCCAGCTGGCCCTGACTGTTACACCCCATTCCTTCCCAGGGTTGCCACCAGTTTATTCGCTGTGGGGGAAAGTGTCCACCTGACGTCTAGTAGTGACACTTGGGGTGCATTTTTTCAGGGAAGCCATCTTACACATGTTGATTCTGCGGCCTTTAAATGGAAGGTTTAAGGAGGAAGGCAGCTCATGTTTACCAAGCACACAGCATAAGGCAAACCCTGCTCTGGGCTGGTTTATGGGAGACATGAGGACGTGGGGATAGGAGGAGTCTTCATGGGGGAATGAGGACGTGGGGATGGGGGACTTGGGGACACGAGGGATATGGAGACATGCAGACATGGCGACATGACAGGACATAGAGGACATGAGGATATGGGCATTTGGGGACACGAGAGCATGGGGAGTGGAGGTCATGGAGACATGGGGACGTGAGGACAAGTGGACATGGGAACCTGAAGACATAGGGACATGAGGACATGAGGACACGGGGACATGACATGGGAAAATGGGGATATGGGACATGGAGACATGAAGAATATGGAGATATGGGGCATGAGGACATGGAGACATGGGAATATGGAGACACGGGAACACAGGGACTCGGGGACGTGAGGGACATGGGGACATGAAGAATATCGAGATGTGGAGGTTATGGGGACGTGAGGAATGAGAAAATGCAGACATGAGGAATGTGGAGCCACATGGACTTAGAGAAATGAGGACATGGGGTACAGGGGACGTGGGGACGTGTGGTCTTGGACTTGTGATGGGGACTTGGGGGCATGGGGACACAAGGACATAGGACATGCAGATATAAGGGACACTCGCTTTAGCCGTCAACCTTCCAAAACACCCACACAAATGAGCAAGGACATTTTGTACAGTCTTATTAGGGCTGTTTTTTTGTTTGTTTGTTTTTGTTTTTGTTTTTGTTTTGAGACAGAGTTTCCCTCTGTTGCCCAGGCTGAAATGCACTGGACCTATCACGACTCACTGTAGCCTCGACCTCCTGTGCTCAAGGGATCCTCCCATCTCCGCCTCCTGAGTATCTGGGACCACAGGTGTGCCACTATGCCTGGCTAAGTTTTTATCATTTGCAGAGACGGACTCCGGCTATGTTTCCCAGGCTGACCTTGAACTCTCGGGCTCAAGCTATCCACCTACCTCAGCCCTGCAAAGTGCTGGGATTTACAGGCATGAGCCACCGAGCCTTGCCCAATGTCAGAGATGTGCTGAAGGTCTAACAACAGAGAACTAGTTCAACCAATTACCCTATTTCAAGACTTACTATAGTAATTATATTTTGTTAACTAAAATAATATTATTATAGTAATTATTTTCATTAATAAAATAATTATTATAATAAAATAAATTTCGGCCAGGCACAGTGGCTCCCACCTGTAATCCCAGCACTTTGGAAGGCCAAGGTGGGTGGATTGCCTGAGCTCAGCAGTTCGTGACCAGCCTGGGCAACACGGTGAAACCCCGTTTCTACTAAAAATACAAAAAAATTAGCCGGACATGGCGGTGGGCACCTGTAGTCCCAGCTACTCGAGAGGCTGAGGCAGGAGAATTTCTTTTTTTTTTTTTGAGACGGAGTCTCGCTCTGTCTCCCAGGCTGGAGTGCAGTGGCCGGATCTCAGCTCACTGCAAGCTCCGCCTCTCGGGTTCACGCCATTCTCCTGCCTCAGCCTCCCGAGTAGCTGGGACTACAGGCGCCCGCCACCTCACCCGGCTAGTTTTTTTTGTATTTTTTAGTAGAGACGGGGTTTCACCGTGTTAGCCAGGATGGTCTCGATCTCCTGACCTCATGATCCACCCATCTCGGCCTCCCAAAGTGCTGGGATTACAGGCTTGAGCCACCATGCCCGGCCCAGGAGAATTTCTTGAACCCGGGAGGTGGAGGCTGCAGTGAGCCAAGATCGCGCCACTGCACTCCAGCCTGGGCAACAGAGTGAGACTCCGTCTCAAAAATAAATAAATAATAAAATAAATTTCAAAAGCAAGACAATGTGGTATCAACATAAGGATAAATCAATGGAAATCAATGAACTAATAGATTTTCATTCATTTGTTCAACTGATTTTCAATGACGGTGCCAGCACACATCAATAGGGAAAGATAAGTCCTTTCAACAAACAGTGATGGAACATTTAGATAGTCCTACCAAAAAATGAACCTTGACTGCTTACTCACACTATACACAGAAAATAGCTAGAAATGAACCAAAACCTTCATTGTGAATGCTAAAACTATAAAGCTTCTAAAAACACATAGCTGAAAATATTCATGAATTTGACATTGGTAATGATTTCTTGGGGTACAAAAGGCACTAAGCCACACACACAAAAGACTTGGTAAACAACTTCTTCAACACGAAAATATGTTTCATCAACATAGAAAACTTCTGCTTATGGAAAGGCACCATTAGGAACATGAAAAGGCCGGCCACATATGGACTCTGAGTGACAATGATATGTCAAGGCAGGTTCATCAGTTACAACAAACGTCTCCTCTGGGGAGGATGCTGATAAAGGGAGTGTCTATGAATGTGTGGGGTCAGGGAATATATAGGAAATCTCTGTACCTTCCTCTCAATTTTACTGTGAATGTAAAACTGCCATTAAAAAAATTAAGTCTTTAAGGCCAGGCATGGTGGCTCACGCCTGTAATTCCAACATTTTGGAAGGCCACCTGAGGTCAGGAGTTGGAGACCAGCCTGGCCAACATAGAGAAACCCTGTCTCTACCAAAAATACAAAAATTAGCTGGGCGTGGTGGTACGCACCTGTAATCCCAGCTACTTGGGAGGCTGAGGCAGGAGAATCACTCGAACCTGGGAGGCGGAGGTTGCAGTGAGCTGAAATCATGCCACTGCACTCCAGCCTGGGTGACAGAATGAGACCCTATCTCAAAAAAAAAAAAAAAAAAAAATTAAATATTAAAAAAAAATTCAAAGGCAGCGGGGTGCTGTGGCTCATGCCTGTAATCCCACCACTTTGGGAGGCTGAGGTGGGCAGATCACCTGAGGTCAGGAGTTCAAGACCAGCCTGGCCTACATGGTGAAACTTCATCTCCACAAAAATACAACAATTAGCCGGGCATAGTGGTACACACCTGTAATCCCAGCTACTCTGGAGGCGGAGGCAGGAGAATCACTTGAACCTGGTAAGTGGAGGCTGCAGTGAGCAGAGATCATGCTACTGCATCCAGCCTGGGCAACAGAGCGAGACTCTGTCTCAAAATAAAAAAAGAAAAGAAAAGAAAATTTCAAAGGTAAATCACAGATTTGGAGAAAACATTTGCAATACATATATCTGATAAAAGATTTGTGTTCAGAATACATAAAGATTCCTACAAGTCAATAATTAAAAAAAGGACAAACGATTCCATTTTTAAAATGAGAAACAAAAAACTGGAACAAGCATTTGACTTAAGTTACCTAAATAGACAGTAAGTACACGAGCTGGTGGGCAACACTGCGGCCACCAGGGAAACTAGAAACCGCACTGAGGAATGATTCCAGTCCCAGCAGAATGGCTACAGTGAAAAAGACTGACAATGCCATGTGCTGGCAAGGATGTGGCGCAAACGTAACCCTCAGTGCGAAACTCTCATGCTGATGGGAGCAGAAAACTGCACAACCACTTTGGAAAACTGTTTGGCATTTTCTCACAGTTAAATATACACCTTCCCTATGACCCAGCAATTGCACTTCTAGGTATCTACCCAAGAGAAAAGAAAACATCTGTTCACACAAAGACCTGTACCCAAATGTGCAGAGCAGCTGTATTCATAACTCGAAGCTGGAAACGACCCAAGTGTCTGACAACCGGAGAATGCGTTATAAGCAAAGTATGGTGCAGCCATAATATAGATAGAACAGGATTCAGCAATAAAAAGGAGTAAGCCATTGACATAACAGTGATGTAGAGCTGGGGGTGGTGGCATGTGCCTGTAGTCCCAACTACTCAGAGGCTGTGGCAGGAGATTGCTTGAGCCCCGGAGGTCAAGGTTGCAGTGAGCTGTGATTGCACCACTGCACTCCAGCCTGGGAGACACAGTAAGACTCTGCCTCAAAAAAAAAAAAAGCAATTATATGGATGGATCTCGAAGCCAGACACAAAAGACTGTTAGATGAAGTTCAAAGTCAGGCGGAACTAGTTTCTGAAGTCAGAACAGAGGTGCCCTGTGGCGCTCTGAAGGGCAGTGTCTTAGTTTACCGTGGGTTGCTATAACAAAGTCCCACTGGCTAGGTGGCCGAAAGGTCGAAAATTTACTTTCTCATGTTCCTGGAGGCTGGAACTCTGAGATCAAGGTGTTGGCAGGGTCGGTTTCTCCTGAGGCCTCTCTCCCTGGCTTACAAGCAGCCATCGTCTCCCTGTGTCCTCACGTGGTTGTCCCTCTGTGAGTCCTCAGCTCTTTCTATTGGACACCAGTCATGACAGATCAGCACCCACTCTCAGCACCTCATTTTAACTTCATTACCTCTCTAAAGGCCCTGTCTCCAATACAGTTACATTCGGAGGTCCTGGGGATTAGGGCTTCAACGTGTATTTTGCAGGGACATAGTCAGGCCCATAATAGTCCCCTAAAGTGAGAAGAAGGCAAAGACGCCTGCTCTCACCACTCTTATTCAACATAGTGGAGAAGGTTCTAGACAGCGCAATAAAACAAGAACAGAAAAGAAAATGCACGCTGAGCAGAAAGGAAGAAATAAAATTGTCCACGTTTGCAGATGACATGATTGTCTACAAAGAAAATGCCAAGAAACAGAAAAAAAAAAAAACCTCCCAGAACTAGTATGTGAATTTAGCAAGGTCAGGGATACAAAATCAAGTCGCAAAAATCACTTGAATTTGTATATACTGGCAATGAACATGCAGACACGGAGATGAAAACTGTGTTGCCATTTACACATGAACTATGGTACATCCATGCCACACAACAGCACTCAGCAATAACAAGGAAACACTACTGACACACACAGCAGCCGAGATGTGTGATGATTCCCCTGGATGAATTCCCTTAGACAAATCCCAAGGGATTATGCTGGTGGAAAAAGGATAATTTCAAAAGGTTACATGCTATATGATTCCATTTATAAAACATTCTCAAAATGACAAAATTGTAGAAACAGAACAGATTGGCTGCTGTCCGGGGCAGGCAGGGAGCAGGTGTGGACATCAAAGGGCTGCAGGAGGCTCCCTGTGCTGGTGCTGCTCTGTGTCTTGACTGTACCAGTGTCAATGTCCGAGCTATATCGTTTTGCAAGCTGTCACCACTGGGAACTCCTGGGTAAAGACCCATAGTGTCTCTGCATTATCTGTTATGTGTCTATACAGTCATTTCAAAATAAAAAGTTTAATTAAACAACCAGCTAGTGGCATCCCTTGGCTCTTTTTTTCTTTTTTTTCTTTTTGACAGGGAGTTTTGTTCTTGTTCCCCAGGTTGCCTCAGCCTCCTGGGTAGCTGGGATTACAGGCATGCGCCACCATGCCTGGCTAATTTTGTTGTTGTTGTTGTTGTTTTTTTTTTTTTTTTTTTTTTTAGTAGAGATGGGGTTTCTCCATGTTGGTCAGGCTGGTCTCGAACTCCCGACCTCAGGTGATTACACCTCACCTCAGCCTCCCAAAGTGCCGGGATTACAAGCGTGAGCCACTGCGCCTGGCCATCCCTTGGCTCTTAAGAGAAGCAGTGAGCTGACAAGTGACTCACAGTAACACTGGAATCCTCAGCGTCATGTCAGAGTTGGCCCGGCTGGAACCCGGTCCTTGCAGCCTCCCAGCCTCATTCCCGGCCTCGGCAATGGTTGGGAGCACCTCTCCCCACCGTCACGGACCCTGTTCTCTCTGCTTCTTGGCCGCCCCTGGCCACACCAGCTTTAGAGTTTCCCTCTGGGTGCACCTGGCTCTTGGACACACAGACACCATATCACCATCACTCTCCAGGCAGACCATGAGTTCCATGAATGCAGGCAACGATGCTCCAAGCATCCTCTCATTTCTCCTTTTCCAGAAGACAAAGCTGTGGTTCAGAGAGGTGGAGGAACTGTTAAGGCCACGACACTCAGAGCCTAACGAGATGCAGCTGAGGCGGCTGGTCTCTAGGACACAGCCTGAGGTGCAGGACAAAGGGGAACCAGGGGACCAGGGGCTCAGGGGAGTAAAGAGCTTGGAAGTAAGAGTCCCATTCAATAACCAGGACACTGAGGTTCAGAGAGGCCAAAGTGCTGTCACTCAGTCAGTCAACAACCATTTGCTGAGCGGCTCCTAGGACACAAGAATACTCTGCAGGCTCGGGAGATGGCCCCTGAGGAAGGAGCGGCTCTAGCCTGCAGAGACACTTACGGCTTCCACTCCTCCTGTGCAAGGTGACCCCGGCCCCTGCCCTTCTGCTCACTTATTAGGGTCACAGCCAGTCACTTGGGCCACATGGGCACAGGACTCAGAGCCCAGCTGCTTCTCCAATCACCTGCCTGCTTTTGGGAACCGAGAACCACAGGTCTTAGATCCTTCCCAGAACCCTTGAGACCCAAGGTTTGGACAAAGTATCCACGTTGAGTTACTCTCATTCTTTTGACAAGACAGGGGAAAGCCACAAAAATAACACACTAGCCAGGGCCGGAAGTGGGTGGGACCAGAGGAGTCATTCCCATGTGGCTTTGGATGGGGTTGGGGGGTGGTGCACCTTTGTCAGCGTTCAGGCTCCAAGACAAATCCTACTGAACATGTGACCTAACAATAGACAAGACAGAAGGAAACGAAGGCTCCCCAGACAGAGGCTGTGTGAAACCCTCAGGGTGACCGTCTCTGGGTGGTGAGCTTCTGGGAATTTTCATTTGCTTCTTGATGCTTCTCAGTAACATACAAATTTCTACCAGGAACATTTATATTTGCAATTGGGAGGAAAGCCAACCTGTTTAAAAATACAAGAATCGAAATCGCTCATTGCTCATTGGAGATTCCCAGCTGGGAACTATTGCCCAATGAAAGCCAGCTGTCTCCATGCCTGTTTACATATGGAAAATTTAATTTCTACTTAGCTGTCCTAAATCTCTCTAAGGAAAAATGTGGTTGACAAACCAAAAAAAGAAGGGATACTGAGTGTAATTCTGCTTTCTGAAAACACATTTTTTGCAAAACATTTTCTAGGTTACTTTAAACTGAAATTACATTTGGTCCAAAGACAGACAATATTTCCTAAACCTTGGCACTGCCCTTAACTTTACCTGCCTTCCTCCTGAGCAGGCAGCTGGGAGGGTGGACAAGCCCAGATCTGGAACTGTGAGGCCCGTGTGCAGGTGACATTGTGTGAGCCCCTTCACCCCAACACGAGGAAAATATCCCTGGATGCCAGGTTCCTGGGGGCTCCCTGGGAAAATGCGTGTAAAATGCTACAGTGTGAGCAGTGAGGAGCTCGCTAGTCATCACTCACCATACCTCACTTCTTAAAAGTTGCTCTAAAAATATGTGATGCTTTAGTCATCTTAGCCAAAGTGGAGAGGCAATCCCAGCTTCAAACTCTTAGACCAAGAGGCATTTTGAGAGTTTTCCACTCAGGAGACGTAATTACAGAGCAGTTCTGGCAGTTGGCTATGACAACATTAGAGCCTGAAGTGGGAGCGATTGTTTCTTATCCTTGACAAAGAGCCCTGATGTGTCTATACTTACACGAAAGTGCTGCGTCTGGTGCATTTTTTTTTACCCTGTCGGAAAAAATTATCAATGTGTAAATAGAGAATGATATACATTAAAAAAATAAGGCAATAAAGGGGTGGCCACACCCCCACTCAATCAGGCCCTGAATAAAGGATAATTCCAGCATTGTTATGGGGCAGCTGCACAGCGTCAACCAGAAACACTCATATACCCAGGGAAGTGCGGGGTCCCTTCCTATGCACTCCATGTCCAATCCAGACATCACATTCTGCCAAGTGGTATTCTCACAATCACTTGGATCCACCCTTTACTATTCAGTCCTTAGTCTAAGCTCCTGATCAACCAGAGGCTATTCAGAATGCAACAGCACATGTTCATTTAGGTTTCCTTTAAGGGCAGATGCTGAGCTGGGAGACCTGGGGGGAGAAAGTACCCAGAAAGGTTAGAATTGGAGGCACCTGAGGGTGATCACAGCAGCACTATTCTAAAGGAGAAAAAAAGGAAGGAGGGAGGGAAGGGGAAGGAAAGAGAAAAGGAAGGAAGGAGAGAAACAAGGAAAGGGAGAAAGAAGAGAGGGAGAGAGGAAGGAAGAGAAGGAGGAAGAGGGGGAAGGAAGGAGAGATCTGAGCCACACTTGCTCAACCTTCATGTTAAGGAGGGCCTTAGGATTGGAGGGTACAGGATGGGGTGGGGGGCGCTTCGGCTTCAAAACATTTTGATTTTTGGGCCGGGCGCCGTGGCTCACGCTTGTAATCCCAGCACTTTGGGAGGCCGAGGTGGGAGGATCACGAGGTCAGGAGATCGAGACCATCCTGGCTAACAAGATGAAACCCCGTCTCTACTAAAAAATACAAAAAATTAGCTGGGCGTGGTGGTGGGCGCCTGCAGTCCCAGCTATTCAGGAGGCTGAGGCAGGAGAATGGTGGGAACCCGGGAGGCGGAGCTTGTAGTGAGCTGAGATCATGTCACTGCACTCCAGCCTGGGTGACAGAGCGAGACTCCGTCTCAAAAAAAATTTTTTTTTTTAATTTTCAACAGTGATATGCGCATATATCCTTTGCATACTTGAAAATAAACAGAGATGTGCTCTGGTCACCCCCTGCATCGACTCCCATGAGCTGGAAACCAGGGATATTAAGAAGCCCGTGGGGAGTCAAGTGTGAAGTCTAATGGACGAATTAGGGCAACGAATTATTTCTTATGCAGCACAGTTTGTTTTGCAGACAAAATTTTTTGGAACTTGATTAAAAGCAGGATCAGGGAGAGGGTCAAAGAACCAGATGCCCCTTTTGCCACTGAAGATCTTAGCCCCTCAGATTTTGCCTGCCCTGGAACTGGGGGCCAGGGGCATCCTCTCTGCGGCTGTAAAGTCAGGGTCTTCTGACTGGGATCCCCCCAAGCCTACTTTGCACCTACTTTGCATGGGCAAAGGCCAGCAGTTTTATTCCTTCAGTTTACCACCTCCGCAGCTACATGAATCCTGCGGGCACCAGCGTTTCAAGGACCAAGAACATGAGCATGCTCAGACACAACCCCACGTCTCGCCAACTCTACACAACTTTAATTAATTAATCAATTTTTTTTTGAGACAGGGTCTCACTCTGTCACCCAGGCTAGAGCACAGTGGCACAATCATGGCTCACTACAGCCTCAACCTCTGGGTTCAAGCAATCCTGCCACCTCAGTCTCCCGAGTAGCTGGTACTACATGCGTGTGCCACCACACCTGGCTTATTTTTGTATTTTTTTGCAGAGAAGGGTTTCACCATGTTGTCCAGCTGGTCTCGAACTGCGGGCTCAAGTCATCCACCCACCTCGGCCTCTCAAAGTGCTGGGATTACAGGCGTGAGCCATCCTGTTCGGCTACATAACTTTATTTTAGGAAGTTACAAGTTCCATGTAAGACACATTTCAGTGAAAAATTCTACCTTACGGGTTGTGTCTAGCTGGCATATTCTGAAAAGCAAAATAATTTACCCAGAGAAGACAAGCTAGGAATACTTAGAATTACTGGATATCAGTAACCAGAAAAATACAAGGCCTTCTTCATATATTCATTCAACAAGCACATATTAGTATGCTATACACCATTTTCCTTCTTCTTTTTTTTTTTTTTTTTTTTTGAGACAGAGTCTCGCTCTGTCACCCAGGCTGGAGCACAGTGGCACAATCTCGGCTCACTACAAGCTCCGCCTCCCGAGTTCACTCCATTCTCCTGCCTCAGCCTCCTGAGTAGCTGGGACTACAGGCGCCTGCCATAACACCCAGCTAATTTTTTGTATTTGTAGTAGAGACAGGGTTTCACCATGTTAGCCAGGATGGTCTCGATTTCCTGACCTCCTGATCCTCCCACCTCGGCCTCCCAAAGTGCTGGGATTGCAGGTGGGAGCCACCACAAACAGCCACCATTTTCCTTCTAAAAGCCCCACATTCCTAAAAGGCCTGTTGGAATTCCCTCATGAACACACTAGCCCTAGAGCGGGACCCCCAGAGCAACCTGGTGTCTCAGTAGCCCCTGCCCACAATCCTCAGCCTGCAGGGCTCCCTCAACCTCTGTGACCTTTCTTCTAGGCACCCTTGCCTCTCCTCATTCTCCTCAGGGCCCAGGCAGGCCAGGGGCAGCCAGATCTCGGGGAGAAGCAAATCTCCAGCACTGGATGGGGCCACATCTGCTGCCCGTCTCCTCGTCAGCATGCAGGGGATGTGGCAAAACAAGGATCCTGGCTCCACTTCCATCTGCCTAGGCAGAAAAGGCAGCCGTCCCCAGGTCACTTAGCGGCTGTTATCCACAGATCCCTCCTGGGTGGACTCATCTACATCGGGATTTAATTCTTTAGAGCAAATGTCACCAGGCACTCTAGCCACAGACTACCACAGCCTCCACAGTTCATGAGGGCCCTACCAGGGGTCAGAAGGGACTCGGGCTACATTTGCCAGCCTTGAATGAACCCCTCCTGAATCATGTGTGACCCCTTCTTTCCCCACCCTCAGTCAGGGGCCCAGGAGTGTTGGTCCAAGTCCAGGCCTCTGTGAGCAGGGACTGCCAAGCCGCATGGGGCCGGAGCCTGCTCAGTGTCCTCAGACTTCATCATCCCCATGACAAGTTCTGCCTGGCAAATCCAACCTGCTCTTCCTGCTCTTACTTTTCACCCATTTGCTTCTTCTTTTTTTTTTTTTTTTTTTTTGAGATGGAATCTCGCTCTGTCACTCAGGCTGGAGTGCAGTGGCACGATCTCAGCTCACTGCAACCTCTGTCTCCTGGGTTCACGCCATTCTCCTGCCTCAGCTGGGACTACAGGCGCCCGCCACCACGCCCGACTAATTTTTCGTATTTTTAGTACAGGCGGGGTTTCACCATGTTAGCCAGGATGGTCTCAATCTCCTGACCTCATGATCCACCTGCCTCGGCCTCCCAAAGTGCTGGGATTACAGGTGTGAGCCAACGTGCCCGGCCCCATCTGCTTCTTTTTATCCTTTGCACTCTATGCTGAACCAGATCGTTTCTGGAATAACAGGTGAACAGATGAAGGGAGGAGAAAAGGGGAAAAAAGAGGAAGGAAAGAAGAGAGGGGGGAAGGAAGGGAGGAAAAGAAGGGAGTAGGAGGAAAGGGTGAAAACAGAAAAGAAAGGGAGTTGATGAATTCGTTGCTTGGTTAGTTGGTTGGTTAGTTGAGCCCCTGCCGGTGGGCACAGAGCTCCTTGGCCAACAGGACAGGGAGAGCTCCTCAGAGGGTTGTGGTGGGAGGAGGGAGCCCCACCCCCACAGGCACACCCTGACAAGGGTGCTGTGGAGGAAGCCTGAGTCTCCCCTGTCCTTACTGGCACATTTCTGCACACACAAGCACCTCGCCCCTTCTTGGCCCACACAGATACACTCAGGGCCAAGAGCTGCTGCCTGGTGGCCCTCGGCAACCTGAGACTGCAGAGCCATGGCTACCACCCAAACCCATCCTGTCCCTGAGGGTGGGACCCTCAAGGAGAGATGCTGGATATCCCTCCTTGGGATGTCCTGGAGAATGAGGACACCCCAAGGCTGAACTGATGCTGCAGGACTGAGTCAGCACTGGTACTCATGAGCTTGGACACGCAGGGATGATGGGGAAATGGGCCCACATCTCCCCCATAGCCAGAGTGGACGGACGCCCCACTGCAGACCGGCAGGTGCTTGTCAGACACTGTCGCGGATGAGAGGCTTCCATACAGGTCACACACAGTGAAAATGCAGTCTTCGGCTCTTTCACCCAAGAGCAAGCCACCAGGGGGTGACACATGACCCCACTTACAAATGGAGAAACTGAGGCACTGGTCCACAGGATGGGGCCAGATTTCCTTCCACATTGCTTCCCTTTCCAGGCACCAGTCCCTCAGCACATGTGCTCCATGGTGACAGGAGGATGTGTCCTGCTCTGATCTCCCCCAGATCATGTGTGACCCCCTCTCTGGGGTGTCCAGAGAAAAGCCAGTACCATGATGCGTTTGGAGAAGCCTACAGTCCCCCAGGAGCCCAACTAAAGGCCCAAGGGATGAGCTGTCATAACCCTCATTTTGCAGATAAGGAAACTGAGGCCTCCAGCCCCAGCCCAACCTCTGCCCAGTGAGTCCTGAGGTCTGAGGATGAGGAGGGGCACTTGGGACACAGCCCAACCCCAGAACAGATGGTGTGAGCCGCTGACTCTCAGTGAATGAGCTGGGACCCTGGGCACAACACAGAGAAGGCGTTGTGTCCAAAGCCAGCTGGCCTTCAGCTGACCACCCGCTGCCCCAACACAAGGGCCTGGGAAGAAGAGCCATGGGCAGCGGCCAGAAAGCAGCCAGGTTTCCCTGCTGCTGAGAAATGTGTAACTTTTCTGCACAATATGAAAGAGAGGGTCCACCTCACTGGGGCTGGGGTTTGCTGTCATCCTAATAGTTCACAACATTAAATCCTGTGCACACACATACATAGATGCAACACACACACACTCATCATTTACACCTCAAACTGATTTTAGGCAGTGATACCTGTATTTCCCAGCCATCCCAGAAAATGACAACATTCTAACTGTCCTGATTCACAGACACAGAGCACAGGAAACATGCAGTCAAAGAGCCGGGACAACCTGGATCCGCAAGGACCAGAGACACCAACCACGAAAAGGGGCACGGCCGGCCTTGCGGCCTCTTTCCACCCATGTCTATCCGAAGAACCGGAGGTCTTAATGAACCTCAAACTTTTGCCTAGCAGCGCCAAAGCACCCGCTTTCACCCTGGTTTTGTTTTCTCCCTTACAAGAGGTGACACTTAGGGGAAATGCCGAGTGGTAAGAGTAAGGTAACAAAAAGAAAAGACAATCCCAGCATCTGACATGGGGTCTCCGTTGCCATGGCAATCGCCCAGGCAATGACATGTGTTCTTTTTTTCAAGCAGACTATTTTCTTTTCCCATCCATTTGAAAAGAAATGGGAAGAATGGGCAGGGGTGAAGAAATCCAGAAATAAAACAGGTCTCATCACAGTCCAGCCTAGCACTTCTCATTCAGCAGGTATCCTAGAGAATCCTGTTCCAGAGCCAGGGGCCCCAGCACCCACCGCGAGGACTGCCCAGGTGGTCTTCTTCAGCTCAGTCTCCCCTGGGCTGTGCTCAGGAGGGGGCAGAAAGCCGATTAAAACCCCTTTTCAAACTACACACCAGGCAGTCACCTCCTCCTCCTTCAGAGGGCTCCCGCCAGCCCGCCCCCTGGAGAAGCCCTGCTCAGCCCCGGACACCCAGAAAAATTACCCCACACAGGATCTCAAAGCCACCTGAAACCAACGAAAATCTCCACCTTTTGCAATGAACCTACTCACCGCCTTCCTCTAGGGACGGAAACCATTTACAAAGCAAACAGGGAAGTCGGAGGCTCCCCCAGCTCCGCACAGGCGAACTCGGGGCTTGCAGGAGCCGCTTCCAGAGGAGCCCCGGAGCCGTCGCTCACAGTGGGCGGCAGGAGGCTGGGGTCTCCCTGGGGACCCGGAGGGCCGCGCTGCGCTTCCCGCCCCAATCAGCCCAGCACTAAGTCTCTGGGGTTCCGAGGAGCGGTCCCGCCTCCCCGGCCCGCCCCGAAGGGCCGCGGCACCCACAGGCAGCCGCCGCGTCTCCTCCTCCCCTCGCAGCTGCAGGGACGCGCTGAGCCCTGACAAAGCCGCCCGCGGAGAGTCCGTGGGAGGGCTGGGGGCGCCGGCCCGGGTGCGCAGGCCGCTCTCCATGGCAACGAGGGCTGGGGGCTGCGGGCCGAGCGGGTCCCTCAGGCCAAGGGGGAAATGCTGTTTATTTTTCCTGACACCTCTACCGGGAGCCATTACCTCTGCCAGACTTTTCTAGAGTGTCCTGGGGCAGCAGGAACTTTCTTTGCTCCTTCACCACAAGGAAACGCCTTTTTAGGCGTGAGCACTTTCCTCCAGGCTTAGAGAGGGTAGAGTGGGAAATAGGCTCTTGCTGGGAGAGGTCTTGGTGCAGAGCCTGTGCGTGCCTGTGCGTGTGTGTGACGTGTGTGTGCGCTGTGCATGCTTGTGTGTGCGGTGTGTGTGCAGCGTGTGGCATGTATATGTGGTATGTGTATGTGTGGTAGGCTGTGCATGATGTATCTGATGTATGGTGTGTGTGATGCGCTTTGTAGTGTATGTGTGTTGTGTTGTGTGTGTGTGTTGTGTGTGGGATGTGATGTGTGTATGGTATGTTTTGTGGTTTTTGTGTGGTGTGGTATGGATGCGCTGTGTTGTGTATGTGGTATGTTGTGTATGATGTGTGTGTGGTATGGCGGTGTGTGTGCAATGTGTAGTGTGTGGTATGCATGGTGCATGTATGGTTTATGTGGTGTGTGTTGTGTTGTGGTATGTGTTGGGAATAGGCCCTAAAATCTAGCCATAAACTGGCCCCCAGCCCACAGTGCTTCAGAAATCTCTGCAGCACTGTGACATGTTCATGATGGCCATGACGTCCACGCTGAAGGTTGTGGGTTTGCCGGAATGAGGGCAGGGAACACCTGGCCCCCCCAGGGCAGAAGACCGCTTAAAGGCATTCTTAAACTACAAACAATAGCATGAGCGATCTGTGCCTTAAGGACATGCTCCTGCTGCTGATAACTATCCATCCCTTTATTTCCCATAAAGAATACTTTTAATTAATCTGTAATCTATAGAAACAATGCTTATCACTGGCTTGCTGTCAATAAATATGTGGGTAAATCTCTATTCGAGACTTTCAGCTCTGAAGGCTGTGAGACTCTTGATTTCCCACTCCACACTCTATATTTCTGTGTGTGTGTCTTTAATTCCTCTAGCGCTGCTGAGTTAGGGTCTCCCCAGCTGAGCTGGTCTCAGCAGTATGTGTATGATGTTCAAATCGCTTGAACCCAGGAGGCGGAGGTTGCAATGAGCCGAGGTTGCACCACTGCACTCCATCCAACCTGGGTGACAGAGAGACTCTGCCTAGGAAGGAAGGAAGGAAGGAAGGAAGGGAGGGAGGGAGGGAGGGAGGGAGGGAGGGAGGAAGGAAGGAAGGAAAGAAGGAAGGAAGGAGAAAAAGCAATGAAGAGAAAATATTTTGAAGGAAAAGGATGTCCCTAAGTGCCAAAACCGAGGTCTAAGCCTCGGCCCACGCCTCAAGCGAGGGACATCTTACCCTCAACTGTAAAGTGGACATCTTCTACATCTTCTAGCTGAGCCTCCTTCGGCATTGCCAGAGAATTCCGTGGGACACAAATACACCCATGGCCCAACTCCCCCTTATTGCTCTATTCATGCCAGCTGGTACCATTCTACTACTCCGGTATTTACATGTGCTTTTTATTTTTTAATCAGACTCTACCATGCCTGTTGTTTTAGGTGTGTTTTTCTCACCCTGAAACATATCGCAACCTTTTTGCTTTTAATAAGTGTTCTCCTATGGCCATGGGATTCTTCCCACCCAGTCCTTCTTGGGTCCCAGCCAGTTCTTTGCTGGTGCTTCTCTACTCTCTGCCCTTGCAGTCCCTGATAGGAAGTAGACATGGGTAGAAACCAGCAATCGAGCACTTTTTCCCTTCTCCGACGGACGCCTCTCTCTCACCGAGCCCTGACCCACAGACCCCACTCTGCCCGGATGCGCTCAAGGCACCGTGAACAATGGCTCATTTTTACACTCCCACACGCCCATCTTACAGAGGGATGGAGAAATTCCTGTAAACCCAGGACGCCACACACCACCCAGAGCATGTGGACCCAAGACCCTCCGGACCCCTTGTTCTTTTTTTCTTTTTTTATTCTTGGGATGGTGTCTCACTCTGTTGCCCAGGCTGCAGTGCAGTGGTGCCATCTCGGCTCACTGCCATCTCTGCCTCCCGGGTTCAAATGATTCTCCTGCCTCAGCCTCCAGAGTAGCTGGGATTACAGGTATGAGTCACCACACCCGGCCTAGACCCCTTGTTCTTACAAGGGGAGCTCAGTTCTGTCAAGCTGAGGACCTCCTGTGGGTCCGCGTTTCTGGTTTGTTCTTGGGACTTGCGTTGGGCAAGAACCAGCGGTGTGGCAGCAGCCTGTACCCCAGTCCCACAGGGTCAGCCTCACAGGGCTGCCAGTTGGTCACTATGTGCCTGCATGGTAGGTGACTTCCCACGCAGTGTCTGGACCAACAGGCCATGCCCGGGGATGGCTCTCAGGACCAGGGGAATCCTGTGCTTCTCATCCCTTCCTGTGGAGACAACTCCGGGTTCCTCACTCTAGCTGTCCTGATCTGGCCTTCGCTGTGCCGGGAAGAATCCCACAAATAAAAACATAGACTTGTGGTCTAGGAAAAATGCCTTCGTCTCACTAAATGGTCTTTTGCTCCTGAAGAGCTGATGCACAAAATGTCATGTGGCTGTTAAAATAATCAGGAGTGTTATGTGGCAACATAGGAAAACACTGCAAAGAATAAAAACAGAATCATGAAAGCTGCAATTACCACCTGGTCAAAACTATTTCTGCACGCGTGGAGAGGACAGAGTGTGTTGTGGGACTCTGTGCAGATATTCTTCTTGTTTTCTTTTGTTGTGATGAGAAATGTATAATAGGCCGGGCACAGTGGCTCACGCCTGTAATCCCAGCACTTTGGGAGGCCAAGGTGGGCAGATCACACAATCAGGAGATCAAGACCATCCTGGCTAACACAGTGAAACCCCATCTCTAATAAAAATACAAAAAATTAGCCTGGTGAGGTGGCGGGTGCCTGTAGTCCCAGCTACTTGGGAGGCTGAGGCAGGAGAATGGTGTGAACCCAGGAGGGAGGCGGAGCTTCAGTGATTGCGCAATTCAGAGATTGCGCCACTGCACTCCAGCCTGGGCAATACAGTGAGACTCTGTCTCAAAAAAAAAAAAAAAAAAAAAAAGAGAGAGAGAGAGAGAAAGAAAAATATGTAATAAACAAAAAACAGGAAAAATAAAACATAAAAATAAAAAACAAGGGATTTCCTTTGTTTTCGAAGTATCCATTATGTTCCAGGTACTTTCCCTAGGCAGTTTCATTTAATTATCAAAATCTGGGTTTTTTCACCCAAAACTCTCACACACCTCTCAGAGAATGGCTGTTTCATGACTTCTAAAACACTAAGGAGAGTGAGAGCTACAACATGTCCAGGTCAGCCCCAAGTCCTGCCCCAGAAGGTGGTCCCTGGCCTGCCACGGAAAGTGTCGGCCACATGGTACCGTGGAACTCAGCCCTAAATAGCCTGAGCCCATGGCAACTTTTGTGTTCAAAAGCCTTAGCAAGGCCAGGCATGGTGGTTTACGACTACAATCCCAGCACTTTGGGAGGCCGAGGCAGGCGAATCACTTGAGGTCAGGAGTTCGAGACGAGCCTGGCCAACATGGTGAAACCTCGTCTCTACTAAAAATACAAGAACTAGCCAGGTGTGGTGACTCACACCTGTAATCCCAGCTACTGGGGAGGCTGAGGCAGGAGAATCACTTGAACCTGGGAGACAGAGGTTGGAGTGAGCTGAGATCACGCCATTGCACTCCAGACTGCGCAACAGAGTGAGACTCCATCTCAAAAATAAAATAAAATTAAAAAGTCTCAGCAAAGAAAAGGTGCCTTCACTTGAGGTTTGAGCAATGTGGATTTCCCCCAGAAAAATGCAGAAACACTTCAATTCCAAGCTTTATTTATCAGGTTTTTAAATATCCAAGTGGCTGCCTGCACCAATAAGAAAGTCCTCCTTTGCTGCCTAGGAGCACAAAGGTGCCAGTGCCTCATCTCAGAGGGCTGGACACGTTCCCCTTTCTTTGTAGCTTTCAGCCACAAGCTTGTGACATTTCACAGCGGAAGTATCAATTGCAGCTTCCTGTCGCCCCAGTGGACAGTCTCACACCCGCTCCTGCTAGCCCCCACCCTCCCGTCTGATTCTGGAGGAGAAGGAACAGGTAGTGGCACCAACTCTTTCCAAACTGCTGAGCCAGGAACAAGTTTCAGCATCTGGGCATGCGGCCACAGGGCACTGGCTGTGTCAGACCTGCTAGGGCCCAGCAGCCCAGAAATGGCAGCCTCCCTCCGAGATGCTGAAGAACCTACCGGGACATACAACGCACTGTGCAGCGGCCGGAGGTGAAAGCCTACCGCAAAACAGAATTTGCTTTCTGTAGCAACTGGTCAAAGGGAAGGAGTAAAGTGTTACACAACAAATTGGAATTAAATAAGAACTCTTTACAAAATAACTGCATGTCCATCTGTATGTGGAATATATGATGAATACCTAGTTCTAAATACTTTGTACATGCCAGGCCCTCACACAAGGCTATCATTTGCTCCTGGGTGGTCCATCATTAACTCTGTTCCACAGGTGAGGAAACTGAGACTCAGAGGAGGGCATGGCCCAGCCAAGGCCCCACAGCTGGCCATCAAGGGCGCCCCACAGCAGCCCCTCTATTCCCGTCATGAAGACTGCTTGATCCACTTGGCTCGTCTCCATCAGCAATGCGTAAAATCCTTCGGGAACAGCGGTTCTGGGTGAGGGTGGGCAGTGAGTGTCCCTGGACATGGGAGCTCCAAGATTCTCTTTTCTGGGCTCCTGGGCTCTCTGACCTCAGTGCTAGCCCTGGTAGGCTCTGGAGCTGAATCGGTGTAGCCCCGTCAGCCCCTGGGGACACCAGGGTCCCTGAAGGAGAATGCTCTTCCCCAGGTGGCCTCAAGGAGCACCCTGCTACCTAGCCCAGGTTGCCCCCTGCCTTCTGGACTGCATCTGGAGGGGATGGCAGTTTTAATTTTCAGTGGTGATGGCTCCTGGAACACAGTAGTCAGACCTGAGGATGCTGGCAGGACAGTGCTGGTGGCCGCCACAGCCGGGTAAGGGACACCAGGGAGGGTAGACTTGCCAGACATCCAGAATGTGGGAAAGATGCTTTACTGACACCTGCATCGCTCCAGAAACTCCCTCTGGGGGACCTCACTTGCAAAATGATGAAATGATGTCTCCTTGCAACCAGGGCCCTCCCTGTTGGGGCCTCACTGCCTCCCTACTCTGTCCCTGCAGCTCCACTTTCCAGCTCCGCCCAAGGCTCCAGCACTCCGGGATGATGCATCCCAGATCCCCAATCCTATCATTACCAGCTGTGCAAACCCACGGGACCTAAACACAGGGAAACACAGTGTTTCCACCCGGCTGAGGCAGGCTCCCTGCTCACAGCTGCTGGTCTGTGTACAGGCCCGTGGCAGAATGATGGTAAGGGCAGCATCGGCCTGTCAATGTTCTGGGAATATGGTGTTTAAGACCCGTGCCAACTCAGCCTTGGTAAACAGTATGTTACAAAACCTCAACTTCAGACACTTTTTCCACTTGGCATCAGGGGACCCAGAAGCCCAGTCAAGTCACTGGCCTCGTGTCCTCTTAGCTTTGACGTCGGACTTTGTGGAAAAGACTCCAGGCCCCAAGTCATGAGGGCAGCTGACAAGGTTCTCTCCTTAACCAGACTCTACTCGGGCTCCACTGAACTGTCTTTCAACCAAGTCCTGATTTGGGGATTTCTGTTTGTCTCTGCATTGACCAATTTTTTTGAGATGGAGTTTCCCTCTGTAGCCCAGACTGGAGTGCAGTGGTGCAATCTCGGCTCACTGCAACCTCCACCTCCAGGGTTCAAGCAATTCTCCTGCCTAAGCCTCCCAAGTAGCTGGGATTACAGGCACCTGCCACCATGGCCGGCTAATTTTTGTATTTTTAGTAGATAGGGGGTTTCACCATGTTGGCCAGGCTGGTCTCAAACTCCTGACCTCAGCTGATCTGCCCACCTCAGTCTCCCAAAGTGCTAGAATTACAGGCGTGAGCCAGTGAGCCTGGCCTACATTGTCCAATTTTAGCAAGGATCCTACTAAGTCCAATTTTGCCAGAATACTCCACCCTCAGTCTTCTGGTCACCCTCACTAACTGGCCAGACGCCCCATCCCCTGCCACACCCTGGGTGCTATCTGGTCACTGTGGCTGGCTTTCAGCAACAATCCTGTTAGGTGACTTAAGCCAGAATCGCCCTTCCTCCTGCTGTTTTCCCTTTGTCATTCTCCATCCAGCAACCCCCACCCTGCCCTTGGCTCTCAATCTCCAGTGGTCCATGCTGTGTTTGGAGCTGAGCCAAATATCTCTCTTCCACTACAAGACCCCGTACCTATCTCAATGGGCCTGAATAAAGTTGGCCTTATAGGGTTTTAACAAGCAACGGGAATATTTTTTCTTTAATACAGCCAATCCCAACATCCTCCAGCTGTCTGCTCCACCTCTGCAGCCCAACACTGCCCTAACCCAGAGTGGATCTCCACAACCACCCCTTCTTTGACCCTGGGCACACCTGGACCTCACCCCTTCTTGTCCTAGGAGATGCTCTGATGTTCACCTTCAGGTACTGGCCAGAGTGAAGGTCCCCACCACAGTTTCCTGTGCTGTGTGAACTCCATGCTCCAACCCTCTCCCAAGAGTCTGGCGTGCATACTGGTGTCAGCCCTACAGTAGCTCTTTGAGGGGCTGCTGCCATTGCCCCTGCACCTTAGGGAGACCCCAGACCTGGCCAAGGGCCCAGTGGAGGGTGATGGTGGTGATAGTGCACTGGACCACTGAATCTGACTATGTGCTATGTCTCAGGCCTGGAAGACCTCAAGGGTCCTGCCCTCCACATTCATCTAGCACAAGCTCAAGTTCCACCCAAGAGGGAATTGGGGCCCAGAAAAGCCTCCAGGTTTCCCACACTGTGTGGTGGGTCAGGCCCAGGTCCCTCTGCCACCCTCACTGAGGGGGTGCCACTGCCACCCTTGTTTAGTGGGCTTCCTTCAACCAACCAGCCTGGTTGGGGCTTGGATGGGGCTTCCTTCATCTGCAACCCAGCAGCTTCCATTAGCAAGACACTAAATAGACATATCACTGCTGTACTGGGACCACACAGGACCCTGCAGACAGGACAGCTCAGACAACTGACAACATTTAAATGGGCTCTGTTCATCAGAGCGACCAAACAATGACACCCTATAACAATGAGCACCCCTTGTGCCCAGAGCTTGGTCCCTAAGCACCAATTTCCAGTAATAGAAATCAGAGTTCTCAGGGGAAGTGACTGACTCCAGGGCTGGGGCAGAGAACATAGAAGATGAGCCTGGAGCATCTTGTATACCAGAAAGTGAAGAGGTACTAAGAGAAAGAAGGAAAGGAGGGGAGGGAGGAAGGAAGGGAGGGAGGAAGCAAGGGAGGGAGGAAGGAAGGAAGGAGGAAAGAAGGAAGGGAGGGAGGGAGGAGAAAAGGAAGGAAGGAAGGAAGGAAGGAAGGAAGGAAGGAAGGAAGGAAGGAATTTGTCCAAACAGGACCCAACCTAAAGAAGCTCCTAATTGCCAAGGATGGAATAATTTGAGCAACAAAATAAAGGATGATATTAGATTTTTCACCCACAGAATAGAATATCCATCATGCCGATGTTAGTAATGGAAAAAAAGTCAATAAACAAATGGAGAAGAGATGATGCTTCTTCACAGAATTCCAATGAAGAAATGAAGATAGAAACATTGCTGACAGGCAAACACCAGGAATAAAGGCTGCAGACATAATGCCACAGTAGAGGCAAAAATTAGTGGGTGAAATTTTGGGGGGAATGGAATGTGCACAGTCTCCCTCAAGATACTGAACTACAAAAAGAAAGATGGTAACTATAAAGTGGAGAAATTTCGTCAAAGTGTACAGTGGAGAAATTTCATCAACTTAACCCAGTGGTCAAGGTTCACATGGCTAGTATCAGACGCACGGACATTCTGGGCCTCTCAGTAGGATGCACCAAGAAGGGCATATCATTTCCGTGGTATTCCCGCCAAAGATACAAAGCTTACTTCAGTCATGAGAAGACACAGGGCAAGCACAAACTGAGGGGCACTCTGCAAAGATAGCTGCTCAGGACTCTTTAATCCAAATCACCATTGACAAGGAAAGGCCAAGGCACCGTTACAAACTGGGGATGACCCAGGAGAAATAATGACACAACGCAGGGTGGGAGCCTAGACAGAAAAAGAACACTTAGTGGACAATTTGGTGAAATTCAAGAAAGGTCAGGAGTTAGTTAATAACTTTGTACTAATGTAAATATCCTCCTTTTGATCATTGTACTCTTTTCTGTAAGGGTTCACGCTGGGGGAAGCTGGGTGAGAAATACCCACAGGGAATCCTTGGCACTAGTTTGACAACTTTTCTGTAAGTTCTAGCAACAAAGAATTCAGTTCAGCCTTTAAGACAAAAGCTATTTGACTGGTCATGGTCGCTCACCCCTTTGGGAGAACTTTGGGAGGCCGAGGCAGGCGCATCATGAGGTCAGGAGATCAAGACCATCCTGGCTAAGACAGTAAAACCCTGTATCTACTAAAAATTCAAAAATCAGCCAGGGGCAGTGGCAGTGACTGTAATCCCAGCTACTTGGGAGGCTGAGGCTGAGGCAAGAGGATCACTTGAACCTGGGAGGCAGAGGTTGCATTGAGCTGAGATCACACACTGCACTCCAGCCTGGGCAACAGAGCGAGACTCTGTCTCAAAAAAAAAAAAAAAAAAAAAGATACAGGAAGGAGGGAAGGACGGAGGGAAGAGCAGGTGCTAAGGCCCTGAGGCAGGAGCCAGCCTGGTGGGAGATGAGACCAAAGAAGGTGCTGAGACCAGCCCTGGGGTCTTCATCAGATCAGGAAGAGGCCTGGGTTCTATTCTGAGAGCTGTGGGAAGCCCCTGTAGGTTTTAAGCAGCAGGGTCCTGATAACTACAGGTTTCAAAGACTGTCTGGCTGCCAGACTGGGGGCTGGGCCAAAAGGGAGACTCAAGGGATGAGGGAGTAACCAGCAGATGTCAGGAGAGGTCAACACAGGTCACAGAGAAGAGAGCAAAGGCTGCAGGGATGGCCCAGGGCGAGAGCTGGGGGACCTCACGAGGTTCCCCACTGGAACACAAGGCAAGGCGGAGCCCAACCAAGGAGGTTGAAATTCATCCAGATAGTGGTGGGGGGCAGGAAAGGGGCTGAGTGCAGGGGAAAAGTTCTTCCCTTCTTCTGAGATTTACCCTGCTGGAGGAGGATGGAGGGAGGGAGAGAGGGAGGAGGTGGATGGACTGAAGATGGGCAGAACTTCAGGAGGCCAGGGAAAGGAGGAGGATGAGAGCCATGTGGGCAAGGGCATAGCCACAGATCCACAGATCTCAGGGAGGCCAAGAGGTCAAGGAAGAGAGGATGTTGCAAAGAGCTTGTGGCTGGAATTTAGTATTAAGAGGATTCTGAGGCAAAGTCTAGACCCTCAGGAAGGTGTCCTGAGACCTTTGCTAAATCTGTGTGTTACTGGGGACTTATGTGACAGTGAATGTGGGCCGCACTTGCTTTACTTAGCAGTATCTAGCTCTACCCAAGAGAGCCCCTATAAAGGCTCGCCACTAAGTCTGAGCCCCCACCCTGCAGCAAAAACTTGGTGGCCTCACAAAAGCCTCAGCTTCCCATCTGTAAAACAGATGCACCCCTCCCCTGCCTCTGGGAGTTGCTGTGAGCACTCAGGGAGAAACCACTTGGGACCAGTGAGATCGGCCAGACACACTGGGGTGTGGGCAATTTCTTCACACCAAGCCCGAGTCCTCCGGGCCAGAAATGCAACTGTGAGTCCAGAGGAGGGAGGGGACACGACTTCACAAAAGCAGCTCAGCTCTTCCTCCCTAACACTCAGGCCCCACAGAGGTGCCGGAAATAAAATTCTCCAGTTTCTGACTCTGGGTCAGGTGAAGGGGAAAAAGCCAGCTCCAAGAGCGAGTTGGGGCCCCCCAGGCTCTCCAGGAGCACTGGAGCCAGGCAGTTGGAGTTCCCAAACCCACTCTGCCCCTGGCTGTATGACCGGGGCGGGTGAGTCCCTTTCTGGGCTATGGGGTCTTCTCTGTGTGGCCCCCCGTCTCGGGCTGCTGGGAGGCTCAGACAAGCCAGCACACGGAAGGCCCCTGTGCCCTGGCTAGTGAGCAACCCCACACAGCAAGGCCCTGCCCTCTTGCCTGGTGGACAGCATGTGTGGGCCAGTCTGTGGTGGGACCCGCCCGACCACACAGCCCCCACCTCGCCGCGCTTCTGTGCTGTCCCCCTTGAAGTGAGGACCATATTCCTCCCAACCTGTCCCTATCATTGTTGAGAATTCCATGTGTGACCCCTCACTAAGCACCTAGTACACAGAAGGTGCTTAATAAACAACAAGTCCTTGGCCTTCTTAGATTTCATCACAGATAGTATTTTTCCAGGCGCAGGAGCCCCATCCCAGGGGGAAGCACAGGTTCAGCAAATACACCCTGAACCACTGTTCTGGGCCTCGCCTGGAGAGTCCACAGCCACCCCTAAACAGGAAACTCCAGGAAACTCCAGTGACACTGCTGAGTCCACCCCGTGCCATGGTGCCCAGGACAGAGACTGCAGCCTGTGCGTCCCTGTGCCTGAGGCACAGAAGCTCTGCAGACAACTTCTGGTTAGGGAGTTTTACTCCTTAAATCAAATCTAACCTTGAAGACCCTTTAGAGTCAAAACCCCCTTCAACATTTGTGGTTGAGGTGTTTCAGACTAACCTGGTGAGATGAGTTAAAAGACAGAAGAAGACAATGAATGAATATGCAGGCTGGAAACAAGGGAGGTGACCTCCGAGGCCCTGCCTGGCAGAACCCTGGATTACTTTACACAGGTGAAACAACGATTTCTCCCATTAATCTCTCTGATTTAGATTGCCCTACATTTTAGAAACCCCAAGAGGAAATGGTTTTAGGAAGTGTTCAATAGTCTAAACACATGCTACCTTATTAGCAAGTTGGAAACATTGATAGAAAGAAAACAGCTGATAGACATTCAAACCCTTCGGCAAGTTCCTGCTCAGAGGGAATTCCAGCACTGGACCTGTGGTGGAGTTGGGGGCTGTGGGGAAGAAACTGGAGGCCAGGCGCGGTGGCTCAAGCCTGTAATCCCAGCACTTTGGGAGGCCGAGACGGGCGGATCACGAGGTCAGGAGATCAAGACCATCCGGGCTAACACGGTGAAACCCCGTCTCTACTAAAAATACAAAAAAACTAGCCAGGTGAGGTGGCGGGCGCCTGTAGTCCCAGCTACTCGGGAGGCTGAGGCAGGAGAATGGCGTAAACCCGGGAGGCGGAGCTTGCAGTGAGCTGAGATCCGGCCACTGTACTCCAGCCTGGGTGACAGAGTGAGACTCTGTCTCAAAAAAAAAAAAAAAAAAAGAAACTGGCTTGGAAATGAGGAACAAAGAGAAACCATGTGCAGTGGCTTTAAAATATATCCACAGATTCTTTGACATTCTTCTCTCCAAAAAGTGGAGCCTGGTTCACCTCCCCCTGCATGTGTGCTGGGCTTAGTGATTCACTTGTAACCAAGCAAATGTGGTAGGTGTGATATGATACAACTATTGGGTTTGGTCATAAAAAGAATACCTTCTGCCTAGCTGCCTGTTTTCTGGGTCACTCACTCTGAGATGAACCAGTCACCGTTTTGTAAGGATGCTCAAGGGGCCCCATTGAGAGGCCCATGTGGGGAAAAACTGGGCCAACAGCCAGCACCAAGTGGCCGTGAGTGAGTCACCTTGGAAGTGTATCATCAGCCACAGTCAAGCCTTCAGATGAGTCCACAGCCCCAGCCATCATCTGACTGCAGTCTCATGAAAGACCCTGAGCTGCAGCCATCCTACTAAGTTGCATCTGAACTTTTCACCCTTAGAAACTGGGGTGGATGATAAATGTTTATTGTTGTTTCAAGCCACTAAGTTTGGGGGTAATGTGTTACACATCTCTAGATTTATTATACACCATTGGATGGTGACCTCTTCTCTGGATGGGAAAATACAAACCAAGAGGTCTTCAGGACTTGAGGTTGGGATTGTTTAAATTGGAGCCCTGCACAGATACCCTGTATCGGTCAGTGACCCCACCCCCCACCCGCCAGCTGCAGAGAGCACTGGCTGCTACCAGCTCACCCTGACCATCAGACTTCCCCTTCCTCAGACCTCAGTCAATGACTGACAGGGCAACCTGAACCTTCAGAAAAGGGAAGGTGCTGATTTAGTCTGTTTTTGTTGTTGTTGCTTATAACAGAAAACCTGAAATTGGGTAATATATTAAAAATATATATTTCTTACAATTATAGAGGCTGATAAATCCAAGGAAAAGGGGCCAAGTCTGGTGAGGGTTTTCTTGCTGATGGGGACTCTCTGTGGAGTCCCAAGGTGGCCCAGGCCATCGCATGGTGAGGGCACAAAGCATGCTGATGTACTTACTCATGGTTGTCTTCCTCTTCTTATAAAACCACCAGTCCCATTCCCACAATAACCCATTAATGGATTAACCCATTCATCTCTTAAAGGCCCCACCTCTCAATACTGTCATATTGGGGATTAAATTTCAACATGAAATGTAATGAGTTTTGGAGGAGACAAAAATATTGCAATCATAGTGCTGATGTTTCCTGTGGCATATACACACCAGGCAGGTTACACGTGTCATTTCTGTGGAGCCTCATAAAATCCTTAGATCCCCCACTTTACAGAGGAAAAAACTAAGGCTTGAATAACTCAGCCTGGCGCTGTGGCCCACGCCTGTAATCCCAGCACTTTGGGAGGCCGAGGTGGGCGGATCACTTGGGTCCAGGAGTTCAAGACCAGCCTATGCAATATGGCAAAACCCCGTCTCTACAGAAAATGTTTAAAAATACAAAAATTAGCTGAGCATGGTGGTGCATGCCTGTAGTCCCAGTTACTCAGGGGGCTGAGGCAGGAGGATCGCTTGACCTGGGAGGCAGAGGTTGCAGTGAGCCATGATTGAGCCACTGCACTCCAGCCTGGGCGACAGAGCAAGACCCTATCAAAAAACAAACAAACAAAAAAATTCACCTGCTCTTCAATGATGAAGGCTGGATGAGATGTCTAACTCACGTGCTTTCCACTCAGCCATGCTTCTCCCCTGTAATGTGGCTTGAGGGCCATAGAGCATTTGCTGAGTAAATGGATGGTGCTCACAGGGTTGGCAGCTCTAGGCTTTAAGAAACTTCACACCCTCCTGCACCAGAGATGGGGTTGGGGTTCAGCTTCGCATATTGGACCACTCAGGGAAGCAGAAGGCACAAGCTGCACACCCTCAGAGTCCTGCCTCTGACCACCACGTGGCCTTAGGCCTCTTCACTCTGGGCCACCAGCTTTGCATCTGCAGAATGGGCATTGTAACAGAATCTTGCTCTCACAGGGCTGCCATAAGGAAGGCCCAGCCAGTAGTGGGTCCTCCCCAGACTAGGGTGACCATCGCTCCGTTCCAGGAGAGCGAGAATGCCCTGAGCACAAAGCCAGCTTCCTCACTGATGCATTCTGAGGGCCGGATGGTCCCAGGCACAGCACGGGAACCCACAGTTTGTAGAATGAAAGAACAAATGAACACAAGAGGTGGCCGGGCTCGGGCCAGGACCTAGGCTCTGTGTCCTTAGACCAGCTTCTCACAGGAATGGTTCTTCGCAAGGGCGGCCACAGAGCAGGACCCTCCCACCAGGATCCTGAGGGCAGCGTAACTTCCCCTCCAGCTGGGATTCTCTGGCCTCTCCCCTAGGTGCCTCTCCAAACTGCACGGGAAGGTCAAGTTCATTCCTCCAAGGCCTCTGTCCACTGGCCATTCATCAGCAGACTAGGGGTATGTAGTGATGCTGAACACAAAACCGTGAGGATGAGAGGGACAGACAGGAAGGAGGAGGTGAGCAAGATGCCAAGGAGGGCGCAGGGTCCAGCAGCCACTGAAGTTTCCTAGGCCACCAGCTCCCTTGGTGATTCTGTTCTGCTCCTCAGTTGTAAAAACACCAAGCTTTTCTGTAGTAGGAAATAGCTCTGCTGTTTCTATTCCTGAAGATGAAAGGTGGCTTCTGAAATGAAAAGTTGACTTTCCTGCACAGTGCTAAGGCATGGCACAGGCACAGACATGACCTGGCCTTTAGGTATTTCTCTTTGGAACCTGGTAATGCCACCAACGGTCCTTTCTCAGGATGACGTGGACGCTGAGAAGCCAAGAGCAGCTTCCCCCTGAAAGGCATCACTGCAAATAATTTCCTTAAAATCCTGGGAGCTTTCTCTGTTTTCACATGAAATTTTGCTTTGGAGTTTCGCTGGATACTGTGGGAATCTAAAATATTTAAAAGAAAACAAGAGGCTGGGCATGGTGGCTCACGCCTGTCATCTCAACACTTTGGGAGGCCGAGGCAGGTGGATCACTTGAGGTCAGGAGTTTGAGACCAGCCTGGCCAACATGGTGAAACCTTGTCTCTACTAAAAATACAAAAATTAGCTGGGTGTGGTGGCACACACCTGTAGTCCCAGCTATTCAGGAGGCTGAGGTAGGAGAATCGCTTGAACCCAGGAGGCGGAGGTTGTGGTGAGCCGAGACTGCACCACTGCACTCCTCCTGGGCAACAGAGAAAGACTCCTGTCTCTCAAAAAGAAAAAGAAAAAGAAAAAGAAAAGAAAACAAGAGACCAGAGAGATGCAACAACGGAAGAGGCAGGAGAGATTGGAGGCCTATTATCTATTTCCTCTCTGTTCACAAACTTGTTGGCAGAAAGATATTTTCAATAGCTTCTTGCTATTTTTAATTTTTGGGAAATGTTTGTGGTGTTAGTATCTCTTGTAAAGAGCAGGAAAATAGCAGGAACAGCCAGCACTCTCTCACAAGGCCACCAGCACAAGAATATTCACGGAAACAGTGTCTTTAATCGTGAAAGGTCAGACGTCCATAATCTAGAGGAGAAATTAATACTTCATGGTGTATTAGTAAAATGGAATACAATATAACACAGTAAAAATGAATAAAGTAAATCTACACATCTCAGTAGGGATGAATTAACTAACATAACATTGTGGAGTGAAGCAAGTTCAAAACATTAACTACGGTGCGAATGCATTCCTGTGAATTTGGAAATGAACACATTGGGAACACATGCTGGAGAAGGAAGGCAGCGTGGACTGCAGAGAAGGCAAATTCATAACACTGGTTTTCTCTGGGGAAAGACGGGGCATAGAGAGGGTGGGATTTGGGCTCAAGAGTGAATTATAGGAACTGCAGCTTTGTAACCACTTAATGCTTAAAAGAAAACCTAGTCAGTCAGGCTTGGGGGCTCACACCTGTATTCTCAGCGCTTTAGGAGGCTGAGGTGGGAGGATTGTTTGAACCCAGGAGTTCGAGGCTGCAGTGAACTATGATAGCACCACTGCCCTCCAGCCTGGGTGACAGAGTAAGACCCTGACTCAAAAAAACCAAAACCAAACCAAACAAAAAAACCCTAAAGTAAATATGACTCCGTGTTGAGAGACAGAACGAAATATCAGTAAATAATCATTTATGTGAACAAATGATTCCCATTAAGGAACAGTATTACATCCTACAGACTTTTTTTTTTTTAATCCTGAAGCCTTCTACCTGTAATAGGAACTGATCTGTTGTTTAAAAAAAAAAAAAAAAATTCTGGCTAGAAATAGACCTTTCTGCAGAGCTTGGGCAGAACAGAGCTACAGGGCATCAGCACCCACAGCCTGCAGGCCTGGATTTCTGACTTTTGGCAAGGGTTGCCATGGAGGTGATGCCATCCTCCTAGAATCTCACCCTCTTCCAGGTCAATCCCCAGGGAAGGCTGCCTCCCTGCATCTCGGATGTCTTTGCTCATTGCAAATACTGTCACAGTTGAGTTCCCAGAGAGGCGTCCCTGAGAGCCTCCACCCTTCTCTGCACAGTGCAGCGGCAGCCTGGGGCCAGGACAGCGGCATCGCACACAGGCCCCTGAGGTGTCCATTTCCGGGCCACGGGCAGAGTGGGCTTGGCTAAAGTAATACGTGTGTCCAAGTTCATTCAACAGTCTCCAGAATCTGCTCTCCACCTGGCACTGAGGGCAGCGGGAGAGCCGATTATAAGATTTGTGGACCCCAGTGAAAAATGAAAACTCCAGCCACACCCAATGTTTAAAAAGTAGAAGAGTGCCATATAAAGCCTTCTTCTCCTGCTATGGTCTCTCTCTTGACTTTTCACAGTGTTTATGTTTGCTATTTAACTTCATCTGAAATAAAGAAAACTTAGAATTCTAAATAATTAGCACGGTTTTTCCTGTGAATCTTTACGTT
This sequence comes from Macaca thibetana thibetana, assembly GCF_024542745.1. Classification (NCBI taxonomy): domain Eukaryota; kingdom Metazoa; phylum Chordata; class Mammalia; order Primates; family Cercopithecidae; genus Macaca; species Macaca thibetana. The sequence continues at coordinate 104,882,699 of NC_065592.1, read as the reverse complement.
GCACAGTGCTGGTTTTAGATGCAAACATAAGGCACTTAACTCGCATGCAGAATCACCAAAGTTCTACAATTTGTATTTTGTAGCACCTTCTGCATGTAGAATGCCTGAAGCCAGACAGAAGAGACAAATGCAAGCTGAATTCTAGAAGGTTGGAAAGAGAAGAGGGCACCCCAGCTCCTGGGCATGGGGAACTCGAAGGGAGTCTATCCTCATGGCCAGGTCACCCAGCCGCCCTCTGACTCTGGTTCCATGGCTGCTGGGCACCCCCCTGGCAGCCCGGTGGGCTCTGAGGAAGTCAAGGTGGCCTTTCCCCTTCCCACAGCCATCACCCCAACCCCTGGCACACAGGCAACCCCCAAAACTCAGAGTCTAGATAGCTGCAGTGTTGCCTGTCCCTGTCCCCAGATGTCGCAGAGCGTACATACCTGACTCGACCCTCTGGCACCTGCACCCAACCTTCTTGGCTCAACAGGACCCTGTTGCTGCCCCGGGCAGACGTAGGCAGGGTTTCCAGGCTAGAAGGGGAGGATGGGCAGGACCTGGCACCAAGAAGAAGAGGATGGAGCCACCAAGAAATTGTCCTAGGGAGGCAGGAAGGCAGTTGGTGACCAGTGCATGACCAACACCCCATTGGACTTGACCTCTAAAGCACAGGCTCAAAGATAAAAGTATTGCCGGGCGCGGTGGCTCAAGCCTGTAATCCCAGCACTTTGGGAGGCCGAGACGGGCGGATCACAAGGTCAGGAGATCGAGACCATCCTGGCTAACATGGTGAAACCCCGTCTCTACTAAAAATACAAAAAACTAGCCGGGCGAGGTGGCGGGCGCCTGTAGTCCCAGCTACTCGGGAGGCTGAGGCCGGAGAATGGCGTAAACCCGGGAGGCGGAGCTTGCAGTGAGCTGAGATCCGGCCACTGCACTCCAGCCTGGGCGACAGAGTGAGACTCCGTCTCAAAAAAAAAAAAAAAAAAAAAAAAAGATAAAAGTATTAAGAATCATGAGATGGTGACAGCAGAGCATTAAGCCAAGTGCAGGGCCTTCCTAAGCCTGAGGCCCTGGGACTGCACAGGTCACAGGCCCATGAAACCACCCTGACTAAGGAACGGGGAGAAGGAAGGGGTCCCAGCCCCCCAGCACCTCGGTCTAACAGAGCAGGTGATAATGTGGCCTAACCACTGTAAAACAGTGGGAAGAGGGTCTCAGGGGAAGTGAGTGTGAGCACTACAGTTGAGCAAGCACTGGATCTGGATGGGGCAGCAAAGGCTTCCTAGAGGGAGGCTCTTGAGTCTTAAAGGATGAGGATGAATACCAATCAGCTAGAGGGAGGCTGGGACAAGCATTTCAGACGTCGGAACAGAATGTGCAAAGACAGGAAGTTCAGGTGGACACCGTCATGAGCCAGATTGCAGGTGGGGATCATTTTGAAGACGAGCTTGACCAGCACTGGCTGCCCTGATGGCTGCATGAAGGACTCTGCAGCTTTCTCTGCAGCCTGCGCAGGGATCAATTAGCAATGTCTGTTGTAGCAACAGGAGCAGGAAGTGGTAGTGAGAGCGCTTCCTGAGAATGAATCTGGGGCCAGAGCAGGGACCTGGGGAACAGCAGGGTGTGAGAATGGAGGTGGCAGCTCCAGGACCATGATGCACAGTGAGTACCAGCTGTCCCACAGGGTTCTGATGTTGTTTTTTTTTTTTTTTTTTTGAGATGTAAATCTCGCTCTGTTGCCCAAGCTGGAGTATAGTGGTGTGATCTCAGCTCACTGCAATCTCTGCCTCCCAGGTTCAAGCAATTCTCCTGCTTCAGCCTCCCGGGTAGCTGGGATTACAGGCTTGCATCACCACGCCTGGCTAATTTTTTTGTATTTTCAGTAGAGACGGGGTTTCACCATGTTGGCCAGGCTGGTCTCAAACGCCTGACATTATGATCCTCCTGCCTCGGTCTCCCAAAGTGCTGGGATTACAGGCGTGAGCCACCACGACTGGCCAAAAGTATACTCTTTTTTTTTTTTTTTTTTTTTTTTTTGAGACAGAGTCTCGCCTGCCGCCCAGGCTGGAGTGCAGTGGCCGGATCTCAGCTCACTGCAAGCTCCGCCTCCCGGGTTCACGCCATTCTCCTGCCTCAGCCTCCCGAGTAGCTGGGACTACAGGCGCCCGCCACCTCGCCCGGCTAGTTTTTTGTATTTTTTTAGTAGAGACGGGGTTTCACCGTGTTAGCCAGGATGGTCTCGATCTCCCGACCTCGTGATCCGCCCGTCTCGGCCTCCCAAAGTGCTGGGATTACAGACTTGAGCCACCACGCCCAGCCATCCAGAAGTATACTCTTAATGAAAAATGTTCTTCCTGGCCTTTTCATTTTTTTCTCTTACTGAAAAGTAAGTTGGCTGGGCCCGGTGGTTCACGCCTGTAATCCCAGCACTTCAGGAAGCCGAGGTGGGTGGATCACCTGAGGTCAGGAGTTCAAGACCAGCCTGGCCAACATGGTGAAAACCCATCTCTACTGAAAATACAACAACAACAAAAAATTAGCTGGGCATGGTGGTGTGTGCCTGTAATCCCAGCTACTCAGGAGGCTGAGGCAGGAGAATTGCTTGAACCCGGGAGGTAGAAGTTGCAGTGAGCCGAGATTGTGCCACTGCACTCCAGCCTGGGGGACAGAACAAGACTCCATCTCAAAAAAAAAAAAACCAAAAACCAAAAATCAGCTGGGCATAGTGGCGAATGCCTGCAATCCCAGCTACTTGGGAGGCTGAGGCGGGAGAATTGCTTGAACCTAAGAGGCGGAGGTTGCAGTGAGCCGAGATCGTGCCATTGCACTCCGGCCTGGGCGACCGAGGGAGACTCCGTCTCAAGGTGTTGGGGGGAAAGAAAAAAAAGTAAGCTTATCAACTATTAGATTACTTTTCTTTTTTTTTTTTTTTTTTTTTTTTTTTTTGAGGCGGAGTCTCGCTCTGTCGCCCAGGCTGGAGTGCAGTGGCGCGATCTCGGCTCACTGCAAGCTCCGCCTCCCGGGTTCCCGCCATTCTCCTGCCTCAGCCTCCCGAGTAGCTGGGACTACAGGCGCCGCCACCACGCCCGGCTAATTTTTTTGTATTTTTAGTGGAGACGGGGTTTCATTGTGTTAGCCAGGATGGTCTCGATCTCCTGACCTCGTGATCCGCCTGTCTCGGCCTCCCAAAGTGCTGGGATTACAGGCTTGAGCCACCGCGCCCGGCCTAGATTACTTTTCTTAAACTTTACTTCTAAATAACTCTAATAACTCTAGTTTTAATCTCCACCCCTGTCCATTTGCCCAGTTCCTATCCCTCCATCAAGAAGCAGAGTTATCACTTTATTTTTCCAGAGACCTTTTTTCAGGGAATACATAAGTCAGTATAAATTCATTTGTCTCCCCTTTCCTTCTTTTAAAACACAAGCAGCAGTACACCATACACTCTACTCTGTGGTTTTCCTTTTTCACTTGGCAACTAATTTGGAGAACTTTCCCTATCAGTAAACACAGAGCTTCTTTATTATCTTTCCTTGTGTAGAAATCCATTGTATGGACTGGTCATAATTTATGACCACTTCTTGGGGGACGTTTAGTTTTTCCACATAATTGTTTTTAAAAAAAAAAAAAAAAAAAAATCCTGCCATTAATATGCTTGTAATCTGTTATTTCACAGGTGCGTTAATTGGCTATTGCTGTGATGGTGCTGATTACCATACCACTTCTCACTCACAGGACTGAGGATCCACTGCAGTTTGGTAGACACCGTCTGTGCTCAGCCAAGTAGCTCTCCTTGGAGCTGTAAGACACCCAGGATTGACTCCTAGCCATATAACAGGTTCCAATTTGTCTCATAAACCTCTCATCCTCTTTGAACCAGTGGCTGCCTGAAGCAAATTATGGCAAATGGCAAGAGTGCAATCAGAACCAAGCCACTCAAGCTTTGAGAACATTATATCCTTTGCTCAGTTTCCTGTTGGGTATTAGTCTTGATTGATATAGAACTCTATATATTAAGCATATCGCCCCTTGATTGTAAAATGAGTTGCACATTTTCCCAGTTGGTCATTTGTCTTTTGACTTTGCCGATGAGATTTTTACTAAGTAGAGGTTTTTCATTCCAATGTAGCCAAATGCATCAAGTTTTTCTTTTTAGAGTTTCTGGGGTTTTTGTCATAGTTAGAAAAGTCTTACGTCAAGTCATGTTCCACTAATTTTTGTGGGAGTTTTACATTTGAATCTGTGGTGCTCTGTATATAGCATGAAGCACAGATTTGCTTATTTTCTTTTTATTTTATTTTATTTTATTTTGGAGACAGAGTCTTGCTCTATCCCCCAGGTTGGAGTGATCTCAGCTCACTGCAACCTCTGCCTCCCAGGTTCAAACGATTCTCCTGCCTCAGCCTCAGCCTCCTGAGTAGCTGGGATTATAGGCACCTGTCACCACACCCAGCTAATTTTTGTATTTTTAGTAAAGACGGGATTTCGCCATGTTGACCAGGCTGTTCTCGAACTCCTGACCTCAGGTGATCCACCCATGAGCCACCACGCCTGGCCTGTTTCTTTCTTTCTCTCTTTATTTCTTTCTTTGCTTTTTTCTTTCTCTTTCCTTCTTCCTTCCTTCTCTCTCTCTCTCTTTCTTTTTTTGCAAAACAGATATTCAATTTGCCCAGCAACATATATATTTGAAGTACCATCTTTGTCATATTTTAAATTCTGTATGTACTTGGGAATTTTTGGACTTTCTATTCTGTTCCAGTTGGGTGTCTATTTGCATATGAGTTTCATGTTGTTTAAAGTACTAAGCATTGCAGTAGGCTTTGATATCTTAGGTTCCCACCTGCTGTTCCCTTTCAAAAATGTCCTGAGTATCTTACTTTCCTTCGTCAAACCCCCAATATAAATCATATAGTTAGTTACCTTAGCTAGTTTAAAAAATTCCTAGCCGGGCGCGGTGGCTCAAGCCTGTAATCCCAGCACTTTGGGAGGCTGAGACGGGCGGATCACAAGGTCAGGAGATCGAGACCATCCTGGCTGACACGGTGAAACCCCGTCTCTACTAAAAAAAAATACAAAAAACTAGCCGGGCGAGGTGGCGGGCGCCTGTGGTCCCAGCTACTCGGGAGGCTGAGGCAGGAGAATGGCGTAAACCCGGGAGGTGGAGCTTGCAGTGAGCTGAGATCCGGCCACTGCACTCCAGCCTGGGCGACAGAGCCAGACTCAGTCTCAAAAAAAAAAAAAAAAAAAAAAAAAAAAAAAAAAAAAAAATTCCTAATGGCATTTTTGTTAGGACTGATTTTAATCTAGGAAATAACTCCGGGAGATTTGGAATTTTCATTATTTTGAGTCTTCCCATCAGAGAACTTGGTAGTTTTTCTATTTGTTCAAGTATTTGTTCATGTTTTCTGTTTGACAGTTTTCTTTCTTTCTTTCTTTGAAATGGAGTCTCGCTCCGTCGCCCAGGCTGGAGGGCAGTGGGGCGATCTCAGCTCACTGCAAGCTCCACCTCCCGGGTTCACACCATTCTCCTGCCTCAGCCTCCCGCGTAGCTGGGACTACAGGCACCCGCCACCATGCCTGGCTAATTTTTTGTATTTTTAGTAGAGATGGGGTTTCACCGTGTTAGCCAGGATGGTCTCGATCTCCTGACCTCGTGATCCACCCGCCTCAGCCTCCCAAAGTGCTGGGATTACAGGCATGAGCCACTGCGCCTGGCCCAATTTTCTTTCTTTTTAAAGAAATTTTTTATTTCCATAGGTTTTGGGGAATAGGTGGTGTTTGGTTACACGAGTAAGTTCTTTAGTGGTGATTTGTGAGATTTTGGTGCACCCATCACCTGAGCAGCGCACACTGAACCCAGTTTGTAGTCTTTTATCCCTCAACCTCTTCCCACTCTTTCTCCCTTAGTCCCCAAAGTCCACTGTGTCATTCTTATGCCTTTGCACCCTCATAGCTTAGCTCCTACTTATGAGTGACAACATACGATGTTTGGTATTCCATTCCTGAGTTACTTCACTTAGGATAATAGTCTCCAATCCCATCCAGGTTGCTGTGAATGCCTTTAATGCATTCCTTTTTATGGCTGAGTAATATTCCATCATATATATACACCACAGTTTCTTTATCCACTCATTGATTGATGGGCATTTGGGTTGGTTCCACATTTTTGCACTTGTGAACTGTGCTGCTATAAACATCTATGCGCAAGTACCTTATGTATATAATGACTTCCTTTCCTCTGGGTAGATACCCAGTAGTGGGATTGCTGGATCAAATGGTAGTTCTACTTTTAGTTCTTTAAGGAATCTTCACACTGTTTTCCATCGTGGTTGTACTAGTGTACAGAGCTGGAACAAGATAAGGATGCCCACTCTCACCACTTCTATTTAACAGTTTTCTTTCTAGGTCTTTGTATCTGGAGTTTCCCCATGAGCACACTAAGGTTTAATGATTCACTAGAATGACTTGGATAATCCAGAAAAGCTGTTATACACCTGGTTACTGTTTTATTAGAGCTAAAGGATACAGACTAATATCAGCCAAGGAGCACAAAACAAATCTTAATATATTTTAAAAGTTTGGGCCGGGCGTGGTAACTCATGCCTGTAATACCAGCACTTTGGGAGACTGAGCTGGGCGGATCATTTGAGGTCAGGAGTTCGAGACTAGCCTGACCAATACGGTGAAACCCTGTCTCTACTACAAATACAAAAAAATTAGCCAGGCGTGGTGGCATATGGCTGTAGTCCCAGCTACTTGGGAGTCTGAGGCAGGAGAATTGTTTGAACCTGGGAGGCAGAGGTTGCAGTGAGCCAAGATCGCACCACTGCACTCCTCCAGCCTGAGGGATAGAGCAACTCTGTCTAAAAAAAAAAAAAAAAAAAAAAAAAAAAGTTTGAAATCAAAGTATATTTTTCTGTTTGAAATGGAATGAAACTAAAAATCAGTAACATAAGGAAACTGAAATTTTCAGAACTATGTGAAAATTTAAACAATATACTCTTTCTTTTTTTTTTTTAGATGGAGTTTCACTCTTGTTGCCCAGGCTAGAGTACAATGGCATGATCTCAGCTCACTGCAACCTCTGCCTCCCAAGTTCAAGCAATTCTCCTGCCTCAACCCCCTGAGTAGCTAGGATTACAGGCGTGTGCCACCACACCCGGCTAATTTTGTATTTTTAGTAGAGACAGGGTTTCACCATGTTGTTCAGGCTGGTCTCGAACCCGTGACCTTGTGATCCACCTGCCTTGGCCTCCCAAAGTGCTGGGATTACGGATGTGAGCCACCATGCCCGGCCTAAATGATATATTCTTTTTGTTTGTTTGTTTGTTTGTTTTGAGACGGAGTCTCGCTGTGTCTCCCAGGCTGGAGTGCAGTGGCGTGATCTCGGCTCACTGCAAGCTCCGCCTCCCGGGTTTTTGTTTGTTTTTTGAGACAGAGTCTCGCTCTGTTGCCTGGGCTGGAGTGCAGTGGCACGATCTGGGCCTACTGCAAGCTTTGCCTCCCGGGTTCATGCCATTCTCCCACCTCAGCCTCCTGAGTAGCTGGGACTACAGGCACCCACCACCATGCCCGGCTAATTTTGTTTTTGTGTTTTTAGTAGAGGCGGGATTTCACCGTGTTAGCCAGGATGGTCTCAATCTCCTGACCTTGTGATCTGCCCGCTTCGGCTTCCCAAGGTGCTGGGATTACAGGTGTGAACCACTGCACCCGGCCAACAATATACTCTTAAACAACCAGTGGGTCAAAGAAGAAATCATAAGGGAAGTCAGAAAATACCTTGAGACAAATGAAAACAAAAGCCACACATATCAAGACTTATGGTATGCAGTGAAAGCAGTGCTAAGAGGGAAATGGACAGCTGTGAATGCAGACATTAACAAAGAAGGAGGACCTCAAAATTTAAAAGCGAACTGTATACCTTAAGGAACTAGAAAAACAAGGAGACCAAATCCAAAGCTAGCAGAAGATAAGAAATAATAAAGATTAGAGTGAAAACAAATAAAATAGAGAATAGAAAAACAATTGAGAAAATCAACAATATCAAAAGTTGGTTCTTTAAAAGATCAACAAAAGGAATGAAATGTTAGCTAAATGGATAAAGAAAACAAAAGAAGCCTCAAATTACTAAAATCAGAAATGAAAGTGAGGATATCACTATTGATTTGACAGAAATGAAAAGGATTATAAGAGATTATAAGATAGTACTATGAACAATTTTACACCAATAAAGTTGATAACTTAGGTGAAGTGGATAAATGTCTAGAAAGACACCAACTACAAAAACCAACTCAAGAAGAAACAGGAAATCCAAACAGACCTACAACTAGTAGGGAGATTGTATCAATCCATTCTTGCATTGCTATAAAAAAAAACACCTGGCCAGGCGTGGTGGCTCACACCTGTAATCCCAGCACTTTGGGAGGCTGAGGCGGGTGGATCAATTGAAGCCAGGAGTTCGAGACCAGCCTAGCCAACATGGTGAGACCCCATCTCTACTAAAAATTAGCTGGGCATGGTGGCACGTGCCTGTAATCCCAGCCAGTCAGGAGGCTGGGGCAGAAGAACCACTTGAACGCAGGACAGGGAGGTTGCAGTGAGCTAAGATTGTGCCACTACACTCCAGTCTGGCAATAGAGCGAGACCCTGTCTCAGAAAAAAAAAAAAGAAAGAAAAAAGAAAAGAAAAGAAAAAGGAAATACCTGAGACTGGGTAGGTTATGAAGAAAAGAGGTGAAATTGGCTCGCTGTTCTGCAGGCTGTACAAGCATGGTGCCAGCATCTGCTTGGCTTCTGGGAGGTCTCAGGGAGCTTTGACTCATGGCAGAAGGCATGGAGCAGGAGCAGGCCCTTTGCATGAAGAAAGCAAGAACAAGAGGGAGAGAGGGTGGAGGTGCCACACATTAAACAACCAGATCTCACAAGAACTCACTCATTACGGTGAGGGCAGCACCAAGACATGTGGGGTCCACCCCCGTGACCCAAACACCTCCTATTAGGCCTCACTTCCAACACTGGGGATTACATCTCAACGTGAGATTTGGAGGGGACATCCAAACTATATCAGAGATTGGATCAATAATCAGAAACCTCCCAACAGCTAGGCACGGTGAGTCATGCCTGTAATCCCAGCTTTTTGGGAAGCTGAGGTGGGCAGATCACTTGAGGTCAGGAGTTTGAGCCCAGCCTGGCCAACGTGGCAAAACCCCATCTCTACTAAAAATACAAAAATTAGCCAGGCGTGGTGGTGTGCACCTGTGATCCCAGCTACACGGGAGGCTGAGGCAGGAGAATCACTTGAATCCCGGAAGTAGAGGCTGCAGTGAGCCGAGATGGTGCCACTGCACTCCAGCCTGGGCAACAAAACAAGACTCTGTCTCAAAAACAAACAAACACAAAAACAAAAAAACCTCCCAACAAAGAAAAGTGCAGCAATAAATAACTTCATACCAAATAGCTTCACTGGTGAATTCTACCAAACATTGAAAAAAGAATTGCAGCAAGAAAGCCTAGGCTAACTGTCAAAGCCAATCCTTAAACTCTTCAAAAAAACAGAAAAGAGGGGAACACTTCCTAAGTCATTCTGTCATTCTGTGAGGCCAGTATTACCCTGATGCTAAAGCCAGAAAAAAACACCACAAGAAAACTACAGATCAATATCCCTTATGAATATAGATTCAAAAATCCTCAAAAAAGCTAACAAACTAAATTCAGCAGCGTATTTAAAAGAGTAAGCACCATGACTGGGTGGGATTTATTCCAGGAATGCGAGAGTAGATGCACACATGAAAACCAAGAATGAAGGAGAAAACCCACACAATCGTCTCCATAGATGCAGGAAAAGCATGTAACAAAACTCAACACCTTTTCATAATAAAAACACTCAATAGGCCGGGTGCACTGGCTCACGCCTATAACGCCAGCACTTTGGGAGGTCGAGGTGGGAAGATCATGAGGTCAGGAAGTCAAGACCATCCTGGCCAACATGGTGAAACGTCATCTCTACTAAAAAAAAAAAAAAGAAAAAAATTAGCCAGACGTGGTGGCACACACCTGTAGTCCCAATTACTCAGGAGGCTGAGGCAGGAGAATTGCCTGAACCCAGGAGGCCACTGCACTCCAGCCTGGGTGACAGAGGAGACACTGTCAAAACAAAACAAAAACACTCAATAAATTAGGAATAGAGGGGAACTCCTTCAACTGATAAAAAACAATCTGTTAAACCCACAGCAAACATTCTACAGAATGACAAAAGACTAAAAGCTTTTATGCTAAGATGAGAAAACAAGGATGCCCTTTTGTCATTTCTCTTTCACACAATAGTGGAAGTTCTGCCCAGAGCAACTAGGCAAGAAAGGGAAATAAAAGACATCTAAATTGGAAAGAAAGAAGTAAAATTATGTCTTTTCATAGATGACATGATCTTATACACAGAAATCCTAAAGATTCCACAAAGAAACTTAGAACTACTACATGAATTCAGCAAAGTTGCAAGATACAAAATCAGAAGCCAGTCCAGGCCATTCCTTTCTTTGGAAGGTGAAAGTTTTTTTTGTTTGTTTGTTTTTGTTTTTGTTTTGAGACAGTTTCCCTCTTGCTGCTCATGCTGGAGTGCAGTGGTGTAATCTCGGCTCACTGCAGCCTCCACCTCCCGGGTTCAAGCAATTCTCCTGCCTCAGCCCCCTGAGTAGCTGGGATTACAGGCGTGTGCCACCACTATGCCCAGCTAATTTTTTGTATTTTTAGTAGAGACAGGGTTTCGCCATGTTGGCCAGATTGGTCTTGAACTCCTGGCCTCAGGTGATCTGCCCACCTTGGCCTCCCAAAGTGCTGGGGCTACAGGCGTGAGCCACTGCACCCAGCCTGAATGTGCAAGTTTGAGCCCCACCAAGCCTACTGAATCAGCCCCCTGAGTCTGCACAGGCCACCTCCGTGATACTTAGGCTGACTCTCTTACTGCAGGACAGTTATATTTGTTTAAGCATCTACATTTAGTACAGAATTTGTGTAGCAGACAGCAATAGTATCAGTGTGAATGTGCCTGAAATGTAGTTGAGCCAGGATGGGGTAGGGCTAGATTGAAGGAAATAAGTAATCCGTCCTATAAAGCCATTACATACATTTTCAAATTTCTGTACTAATTTGATTATTCAGTTCCCCCTTGCTCTACTGCTATTTGTACCTTATGATAGCCTCCTATAGACTCTTTAGCACAGAAATTAGCTGGTGGTTAACTAAATCCAGTTCTTCCAAAAGCCAGTGATTTTCCAGTGATATTACGTCCTCAGGAGGCTTTAACTCAATCTCCCAATATCTTTGGTCATCAACATCAGATTATCATATGACTTATATATGTAGGATAGTTGAATGTTACCAACGATGCCAGTGCTGTATCACACTGCAGTATGGTCATGGCACAATTTAGCTTCACCACAGAATAAATCAGTCATAATTTCAGTGCTATTTGCTAGGCCTTTCCAACAGAATCTGCCCATGTTCAAATGCCACATATTATTATGACCAGGCATCATTACAGTTGGCCATGACAGGCCAGGTGCGGTGGCTCATGCCTGTAATCCCAGCACTTTGGGAGGCCAAGGTGGGCGGATCATGAGGTCAGGAGTTCAAAACCAGCCTGGCCAATATGGTAAAACCCCATCTGTACTAAAAACACAAAAATTAGCCGGGCATGGTGGCACACGCCTGTGGTCCCAGCTACTCAGGAGGCTTGCAGAAGAATCTCTTGGACCTGGGAGGTGGAGGTTGCAGTGAGCAGAGATCGTGCCACTGCACTCCAGCCTGGGAGACAGAGCAAAACTCCGTCTCAAAAAAAAAAAAAACAATTGGCCATGACTTGGTAATTCCTGGGTTTCAAAGCCAGTCACCTTGTCTTAGTTCACAGGCTTGTACTGCAAGACTGGCTTCCGTTATACAGCGGGACTCACATCCTCTCTCCTACAGAGATGTGGGTGGTATTCAGACTAGTTCCTTTTCCTGCTGATTATACTACAGGATGTGGGTTATCCAGAGCAGAGTGCATTGGTCCAAGTTGCAAGAGCTCTCAGAGAGCTTCCATAGGTTTGGAGACCCATACGATTCCCACAGGTGGGCCCCTTGAGCCTCAGCAATCAGGGCAGAGGGCCACTGCCCCATGGCCACTTTGGCCTCCATCTGTAACGGATAGTCAAGGAACCCTGCTGGATGTAGGGAGAAGCCCTTTCCAACACTGGGTGCTAGCTTTACCCAACATTACCCAACCCACTTCACCAAAGCCTCATCATCTTCCCAGGCTGACTCCTACCCATTGCTGCCTCTAATCTGCTTTTTTTTTTTTTTCCAATAAATCTTTCCCCCCGAGTGCTGCTCCTCATCAAAAGCAAATTCAGGCTGGGCGCGGTGGCTCACACCTGTAATCCCAGCACTTTGGGAGGCCGAGGCAGGCAGATCATTTGAGGTCAGGATTTTGAGACCAGCCTGGCCGATATGGTGAAACCTCATCTCTCCTAAATACAAAAATTAGCTGGGCGTGGTGGCGGGTGCCTGTAATCCCAGCTATTGGGGAGGCTGAGGCAGGAGAATCGCTTGAACCTGGGAGGCAGAGGTTACAGAGAGCCAAGGCCACCCCATTGCACTCCAGCCTGGGCAACAAGAGTGAGACTCTCTCTCAAAAAAAAAAAAAAAAAAAAAGGCAAATTCAGCTCATCCCATGAAGCCTAAGCCTAAGCCTAAGGCCCTTTTCTGTCTGGTGGGCCAGTGTTCAGGCCACCATGCATGCTGTTGCCACTGTGTCCTCGTGGCTGAGTGCAGTTAGGATACATGTTTCATTACCCAAAAGTATTGGGTTTTCCCATACTTGCATTGTATAAGTGGTGGTCACACCTCATTGTCATTTAGTCTGAATATGTCATAGAGGTTTCCATTGTCTTCCTTGTGCATGGAGAGGATGCTCTCCTGGGGAATTTGGACCCACCAGGTGATGCCTACTCTTTAGTTCTATCAGAATCCCAGTGGTTTTTCCTGGTTTGTGTAGGAGCTTTCTGTTCACAGAACAGGGTGATTTGTGTCTGTGCAGAGCACACTGTGGCATGTTGGGCAGGCCACCATTCTATGATGTTCAAGATAACCGGGGGGACCTTTGTAAGTCTCTGATCACCAGGGTTTATAGTTACACAGGAGTCAGTCAGCCAGCAATCATACACCAAGCAGTGTGATGCCCCAATAGGGAGTAGTTCCCAAAAACCCCTTCCCAGATGATATCCTTTGTCATAGATGTACCTTGAAAAGTCACAGTTGAAAGATGCTAGAGTTCCACTTGCTCATCATCGTGTGACCACAGTGTCGCTGACAGTGATGTCACTAGGTTTGCAGGCTGCCATTCAACTTCATCAGATTCCTAAAGCGGGGATGGTTTTGACAAACATACAAGTTTACCCTTTCAGGCATCTGGTATAACTGTGCTAAGAGACAATATCATTCCCTTGCTCTGAGCTTACTTCAAGGCACCAATGTATTGTTGGGTTTCTCTCATTGCATAACCCATTTATTCATTCCTTTGTCTTCAGCTACTATTTCTCCTTCTCTCCATTTGTCATTGATTTTCACCCAAACTTTTACACCTTTAGAAAGGACGAAGGGATGTTAGATTCATCCACTGTGTAGGTCCAGATGACCAGCAGCAACCCTACTCCAGCAAGTGCCTCCCCCAGGGCCATTTCAGTCATGTACGGTAGGGCTGTATAGAGACAAACTGGGAGGCTGCCCTGACCACCAGGAGATACAGCTGCACTCAGTCACCACCTCTGATTTGCCAGATGCAGTGGAGGCATAGCCATCCCATCAGACCTTCAGGATTTCTGACACAAATGTTGAAAGATACAGCAACTGTTTCTCACTTAAGAATCATTCTTGCTTCCAGCCGGGTGCAGTGGCTCATGCCTGTAATCCCAGCACTTTGGGAGGCCAAGGCCAGCAGATCACAAGGTCAGGAGTTCGAGACCAGTCTGGCCATCATGGTGAAACCCTGTCTCTACTAAAAATAAAAAAAAATATCTGGGCATGGTGGTGTGAGCTTTACCTCCCCAGTAGCAGATGCTTCCAACACTGGTGGCTGACGGGCCTGATTTCAGGCTCTTTTCATCAGGTGGGAAACAAGAAAGTTGAGGTGCTGTTAGGAAGAACTGCATAGTGATAGCAGCATCCTTCCCGGCCATCTTCCCCAGATCACTCCGAGAGTGGAGGGATCTATCTAGTGGGAACCCTCCTTGACCCCCACATGTTAAGTGTGAGCACACATGCATGGAGGTGTGTAAGCCTTCATGCTTTTGTCTCTCCCCATGTAAGATAACAAATGTTTCCATTGCCCATTTCAATTCTCTCACAAACTGCTCTGAGGATAATGTGCAGCATGATATACCCATTTGATGGGAAGTCTCCTTGCCCTGTGTGGGTTGTAAAGTGTGTTCCTTGGTCCGAAGGTATGTAACTTAGTGACACACATTGATACAGTGTCTTCTGCTCAGTACTTTTATAGTATCTTAAGCATTTGCATCTGCCACTGGGTAGGTAAAGCTCAGTCCGGAGTACGTGTCTATTCCTGCCAGAACCCATTTTTAAACTCCCTCCAGGGCTACCAGCAGGGGTCCCGTACAGTCCACCTGCCAGCTGCATGTGGGGTCTTCTCCTGCTGGGGAATCCGCCCCTTAGACACCTGCGGTCTCCATCTTCTTGTCGTCAAGACAGTTCTTGTTGGCATTTGTGTCTCTGAGGGTGCAGGAGGGACATGTTTCTGAGCAGCCCATCCCTGCACTGTCGCCCACTCCTTTGTTGAACCCAGGTGGCCACCTCAAGTTTGTTCATCAGGATATCCACCTACCGGATCTGACCACACATCCTGGGAGGGGTTCTTCAGGTGGGCATTGACATGACCTACTTTAATGTGCCCCTCAAATTCCTGCAGTGCTGTGCTCCACGTGGGCATCCCTTTCACAGCCCAGTTTGCCATCACCCTCTGCCTGGTCCCGTGGCCAGGCCATTGGCCATGGCCCACGAGTCAGTAAAAACCAAAACACAGGCTCTTATGATTGTTCCATTCTTTCGTCACAGCAAGAAATGCAGCATGCAGTTCATCTCGCTGGGCTGATTTGTTCTTGCCTTTTTCAACGTGAGTTTTCCCATTATTGCTCACAATGTAGTGGCCTTCAGATCTGGATGTTGTCCACCCACCTTGAAACTGCCAACCACAAACCAAATAGCTCTTTGTTGTCCATTGAGAAGTGTTCACAGGGCACCCTCTGTGACGCCACAGACCTGGTAGGTCCTCAGCTGGTTCCGAAACCAGCCCCAGGGGAAAAGCCCTCCTTGCATTCCCTCAGTATCATGCTCCTGTAGAAACCATTTCAGTTGTATTATAGAACTCTGCTAAGCACTGCCTTCTTTATTGAAGTGTATCTCTGCCATCCCACAAGACAACATGTGTATTTCAGGCTTTAAGACTAGAGTATGTCCTTCAGTCTTAGGGGCAGTTTCAATTAATGCTCAATCGCAAGCTACTACCTACCAGGTCTGGGGATTTCCTGGTCCAAAATCCCAGTGGTCACCACTGGGTGGCACTCATGCACAATGCTGTTGCACAGAGAACATAGTGCCAGGATTCCAGCCTCCAATCCAACAGGTCATTAAAGTGAAAATCTCTTTGCTCACCAAGTGTTTCATACTTTTTCAAATTAACAGCCTGTTTGGGCTCGGGCCCATGGGTTCCCCTTTAGTGTGTCCAATTAATATTGGCCGAAGGGCAAACGTCCGTGCCATCTGCTTCACAATACTAGATACAGACATGTTCCCCAGTCAGACATAATATCCATCCTGTAAACACATTCAGGTAAAGGAGGTGCAACCACTTCACATAAAGTCCATTCAAATATTCCTATTTTCTTCCATATTTTCACCTTAATTCCATCAACCCATCAACCACTGAGATCATGACAGTACGGCCTTAATGATGACATGGAGGCTCACACCTGTAATCTCAGCACTTTGGGAGACAGAGGTGGGTGGATCACTTGAGGCCAGGAGTTTGAGACCAGCCTGGCCAACATGGCAAAGTCCCATCTTTACTAAAAATACAGGCCGGGCGCGGTGGCTCAAGCCTGTAATCCCAGCACTTTGGGAGGCCAAGGCGGGCGGATCATGAGGTCAGGAGATCGAGACCATCCTGGCTAACACAGTGAAACCCCGTCTCTACTAAAAATACAAAAAATTTAGCTGGGCATTGGTGGTGGGCGCCTGTAGTCCCAGCTACTCAGGAGGCTGAGGCAGGAGAATGGCGTGAACCCGGGAGGCGGAGCTTGCAGTGAGCCGAGATCGTGCCACTGCACTCCAGCCTGGGCGACAGAGCAAGACTCTACCTCAGAAAACAAAAAACAAACAATAACAACAACAAAAAATTAGCTAGGTGTGGTGGTGCACACCTGTAATTCCAGCTACTTGGGAGGCTGAGGCACAAGAATTGCTTGAAACCAGGAGGCCTAGGTTGCGGTGAGCTGAGATCACACCACTGCACTCCAGCCTGGGAGACAGAGCGAGACTCTGTCTCACTAAATCAATAAAGATTTTTTTTTTTAACGATGGGATTAGTGTCCTTATAAGAAGAGCGACACACCTGAGAGCTAGCATGCAGGTGCCCGAGCTCTCTCTCAACCCATTGTGAGGACACAGTGAGAAAGCTGCCACTACAAGCCAAGCAGAGAGCCCTCACCAGAACCCGACCTTGCTGGCACCTTGATCTTGAACTTCCATCCTCTAGAACTGCAAGGGAGTAAATTTCTTTTGTTTAAGCACAGCATGTGGTATTTTGCTATAGCAGCCTCAACTGATGACACATGTTTACACCATCTGACCTAGGTTTGGGTTGACCCCAGAAGACTAAGTTCCACTGGCTGGGACTGAGAAGGGAAGAAAGCAAAGTCCAGTATGAAACCTAAATTCAAAGATGACTTTAACTCCTAACAGTATACTTCATTACTTCATAGGAAAAACGTAAACTCCTAAAGTTGTCTTACATCTGAATTTTGGGAGATGGAATGACAGGTAGTGAAGGTGAGGGATCCTCCCGTCTCTACTTAAAACATTAAGGCCAGCCGGGTGCGGTGGCTCAAGCCTGTAATCCCAGCACTTTGGGAGGCTAAGGCGGGCAGATCACGAGGTCAGGAGCTCGAGACCATCCTGGCTAACACGGTGAAACCCCATCTCTACTAAAAAATACAAAAAACTAGCCAGGCGAGGTGGCGGGCACCTGTAGTCCCAGCTACTTGGGAGGCTGAGGCAGGAGAATAGTGTAAACCTGGGAGGCGGAGCTTGCAGTGAGCTGAGATCCGGCCACTGCACTCCAGCCTGGGTGACAGAGCGAGACTCTGTCTCAAAAAAAAAAAAAAAAAAAAAAATTAAGGCCATTCAGTGGTGCTGAAAAGACTAGGCAAGCTCTCAACTTAGACACTGTCTTTCTCATAAGTTCTGCTAAAATTTCCTATTAATATATTCAGTGTCTGCAATGAATTTTGTGTTAGCCTACATGGTACCTTTCCATTGTTTTCAGTACTCAGCAAGTGGCCCACTTGACAGCTCCTTTCCAGCTAGAAGCTTCACTTTCTTTCTACTTCCCAAAATCTAGACAGGAAAGTTAACTCACAAAATCTAAAAATGATTTTAAAATCTTGTCATTGGAAGAGAGAGAGAGAGAGAGAGAGCACTACCTACCATCCTAAAATGGTACAAAGACTGCTTCTTTTAGTTTTTCTTTGTAAATGTCTGTGGTCTTCAAAAATAGATCATATTTCAGCTACACATATTAAAACCCACACAAAAACATTACATTTTATTTTAGCTTAAAAGCGAGCATACTGTATGGAGTTTTAAAATAATACAGCCTGAAGTCTTACTTTTCCCCCACCATGATCCACTTCAGAGCCATCTGTAATGTGTCAGCTACTTCTGTGAGGTCAGCCATATATGCATTACATGAAACATGTTTATGGAAATATTAAAAATTAGAAATCATTTAAAAGTGTGCATCTCAGGAAGCAGGTGCACACTCTTACAGAAAGTATTTGTAATTCTTTTTTTTTTTTTTTTTTCTTGAGACAGAGTCTCGCTCTGTCTCCAGGCTGGAGTGCAGTGGCACGATTTCGGCTTACTGCAAACTCCACCTCCTGAGTTCAATCGATTCTGCTGCCTCAGCCTCCCCAGTAGCTGGGATTACAGGCATGTGACACCACACTGGCTAATTTTTGTATTTTTAGTAGAGACGGGGTTTCACCATGTTGGCCAGGATGGTCTTGATCTCTTGACCTCGTGATCTGCCTGTCTTGGCCTCACAAAATTCTGGGATTACAGGCGTGAGCCACCATGCCTGGCCTGGAATTCTTTTATAAACATTAGGTGTTGAAAATGGGACATATTAATCTGTAGAAAGATAACTGTACAACCTATGAATACTCACAATTTATTTCCTATACTAAGGTACATCAAATCCTAATTAGATAACCCCTTCTTGCTGTTTTTATGCACTTAAACAAAAAGGTTAAATCTGCCAGGTTTTTTAAACTGTAAATAATTTTTAAACTGTGCTCAGAGTTAGATCTCCACAGACTTTAAAAAATATATAGATACACACACACACACACACGTGTATGTATGTATGTGTGTGTATATATATATACACACACACAGAGTCTCACTCTGTCACCCAGGCTGGAGCTCAGTGGCACAGTCTCATCTCACTGCAACCTCCGCCTCCCGGGTTCAAGTGATTCTCCTGCCTCAGCCTTCCAAGTAGCTGGGATAACAGGCATGCGCCACCACACCCAGCTAATTTTTGTATTTTTGGTAGAGATGGGGTTTCACCATGTTAGCCAGGCCAGTCTCGAACACCTGACCTCAGGTGATCTGCCCACCTCGGCCTCCCAAAGTGCTAGGATTACAGGTGTGAGCCACCACGCCCAGCCCTCTATAGACACTTTTAAAATAGAAACAGAAAACACTTTTTTAAAAAAGATATAAAAATTAAAGTTAACATGAAATTAAGCATTTAAAGAATGGTTTAAGCTTTCAATATGGAATAACAGGGACCAGATTTGCCTTCCAGCCTGTAAAAAATAAACAAAAACAGATGAAACTGTTCTTTTCCGACACTGGTCCTTGGAGGGTGGTGAACAGTGTCCTGGGAGAGGAGAGCTCATGGCCTGGAGACAGCATCCAGGGTGCATGTCCAGGAAGAGACTCTAGGGGGAGCTGGTGGTCTGCTGGCATTGAGAACAGGGCGTTGGGAGCCTGGGCAGGCTAAGGAGAGAGAGTTCCCAGGGCAGGGTACCTAAGAGAAGAAAGCTGTGCAGATGAAGAGAAAGCTCTGAACGATTCCGGAGGGTCCCTTTTGAGGCCTCAGCTGGGTGCTAAGCAGTGTACTTAGTGCGAGGGAGATCACCTGAGGCTGGGGAAAGAGCCACCAGAAAGAAGCAGAGAGGCTGCGCGCGGTGGCCTACGCCAGTAATTCCAGCACTTTGGGATGCCAAGGTGGGCAGATCACCTGAGGTCGGAGTTCAAGACCAACCTGGCCAACATGGCAAAACCCAGTCTCTGCTAAAAATACAAAAAAAAGTAGCCAGGTGTGGCGGCGGGCACCGGTAATCCCAGCTACTCGGGAAGCTGAGGTGGGAAGAGGTCTTGAGTTTGGGAGATACAGGTTGCAGTGAGCCGAGTCACACCACTGCACTCCAGCCTGGGTGAGAGAGTGAGACTCTGTCTCAAAAAAAAAAAAAAAAAAAGAAGAAGCAGAGAGAACAAACCTCAGAGATCCATAGGACAGGAATAGTTCCTGCTGCTCCCACCAGCCAGAGAAGAAAACCTCTTACTTCATGGGCATCAGATAGGGTACTTGGAAATGGTGAAATTAGTCCCTGAATAAAGGCTTCTCTAATCTCACATGACATAGCTGAAGAGCATAACAGTTGGGAAGATCAAGCTGTTTCCAAGTAACTTAACTGCATCCTTGAATACTATTCACTAATATTCATAGGAATTCAAAAGGAGCCAGCACTAGCAAGGTAAAATCCACAATGTTTGGCATGCAAAGGAATAGGAAACTAAGACTCATAATGAGAAGAAATATCTTAATATAAATAGACCCAGAAATGACACAGATATTGGAACTAGCAGATAAAGACATTGAAATAATGATCATAACTGTTTTCCATATGTTCCACAAAAATCAAACACGTTAGCAGGAGTGTAGGAAATTTTAAAGAGACCCACATCAAACTGTTTGAGGTGAAAACACAATATCTGAGTTGAAAAATACACTGGATAGGATTAACAGAAGATTAGACAATGCAGAAGAAAAGACTGGTGAATTTGAAGAAATAGTAATAGAAACTGTCTAAAACGAAACACTAAAAAGACTTAAGAAAATTAATGGAGCATCAGTGAGTCATTGGACAAATTCAGTCATACTAATACATGTGGAGTTGGAGTTCCTGCAAGAGAGAATAGAGAAAGGGAACATTATTGAAGAAATAGCCCCAAATTTCCCAAACCTGATCTAAAAAACTCTAAACCAGTGGTTCCCAACGGAGGATTATTTTCCCCATGAGAACATTTGGCAATGTCCAGAGTCATTTTTGGTTGTCACAACTGGGGAATACCACCTGCCTTTCATAGGTAGAGACCAGGAATGCTATTAAACTTCCTAGAGTGCACAGGACAGCCTCCCCCAGGCCCCATAGGACTGAGGTTGAGAAACGCCGCTTTAAACCCAGAGATCCAAGAAGCTCGATCAACTTCACGTGCAACATAAAATAGAAGAAAACAGCACCAAACACGTCATAATCAAATTGCTGCTTAAAACCTGTGATAAAGAGAAAAATCTTAAGAGCAGCCAGAGGAGGCCAGGCGTGGTGGCTGATGCCTGTAATCCCAGCACTTTGAGAGGCTGAGGCAGGCGGATCACAAGGTCAGGAGATCAAGACCATCCTGGCTAACAAGGTAACACGGTGAAACCCCGTCTCCACTAAAAATACAAAAAATTAGCCGGGCATGGTGGCGGGCGCCAGAAATTTTTTTAAAAAGTCCGTCAGGCAGAAGAAAATGATGTCAGATTGAAATCTGCAAGGAGAAATAGAAAAATCCACAATAATAATCAGAGATTCCAACATCCCTCTCTCAACAATTAAAAGAATGAATAGATAGAAAAAAATCAGCAAGGACATAGAAGACTTGAATAATATTATCAATCAACTTGATCTAATTAACATTAATGAACTACTCCACCTGACAACAGTAGGAATGCTTTTTTTTTTTTCTTTGAGATGGAGTCTCGCACTGTCACCCAGGCTGGAGTGCAGTGGCACAATCTTGGCTCACTGCAAGCTCCGCCTCCTGGGTTCACACCATTCTCCTGCTTCAGCCTCCCGAGTAGCTGGGACTACAGGCACTCGCCACCACATCCAGCTTATTTTTTGTATTTTTAGTAGAGACAGGGTTTCACAGTGTTAGCCAGGATGGTCTCTATCTCCTGACCTCATGATCTGCCCACCTTGGCCTTCCAAAGTGCGGGGATTACAGGCATAAGCCACTGTGCCCGGCCCCTTTTTTTTTCTTTTCTTTTCTTTTCTTGAGACAGAATTATGCTCTTGTTGCCTAGGCTGGACTGGAGTGCAATAGAGTGATCTCAGCTTACTGCAACCTCTGCTTCCTGGGTTCAAGCGATTCTCCTGCCTCAGCCTCCCAAGTAACTGGGACTACAAGTGTGCACCACCACACCCGGCTAATTTTTTGTACTTTTTAGTAGATACAGGGTTTCATCATGTTGGCCAGGCCGGTCTTGAACTCCTGACCTCAAATGATCTGCCAGCCTCAGCCTCCCAAAGTGCTGGGATTACAGACATGAGCCACCGCACCAGGCCAGAATGCATTATTTTTAAGTGACCATGGAACATTTACCAAGATAGACCATATCCTGAGCCATAAAACAAGTCTTAATAAATTTAAAATAATTTAATTCATACAAAATGTATTCTCTAATCACCATGGAATTACATAAAAGTAAATTAGAAAGCCCCCTGGCTTTCCATCCGAGGCTTGCTGTTATAGTTTGTGCTTGTTAAATGGTCATAGGCCGGGCACTATGGCTCACGCCTGTAATCCCAACACTTTAAGAGGCTGAGGCAGGAGGATCACTTGAGGTTAGGAGTTCAAAACCAGCCTAACCAACATGGTGAAACCCTGTCTCTACTAAAAATACGAAAAAAAAAAAAATTAGCCAGGTGTGGTTGCGTGCACGCATAGTCCCAGCTACTCAGGAGCTGAGGCAGGAGAATTGCTTGAGCCTGGGAGGTAGAGGTCGCAGTGAGCCGGGGTCGTGCCACTGTACTCCAGCCTGGGAGTGTGAGGGACACCAGATGATGGAGGCCTCATTCGCCATGATCACTTCCTGGCCTTCCCAAGTTTCTGTTTTCTTACACATTGTCACATTTCTTGCCTGCTATATAAATTCCTGGTTTTAGTCAGTCAGGAAGATGGACTTGAGACTGAGCATCCATCTACTCGGCTGCAGCACCCAATTAAAGCCTTTTTCCTTGGCACTACTTGTTGTCTCAGTGGTTGGCTTCCTGTGTGGTGAGTAACAGGACCTAGACTGAACCCCTGCTGTTTCTGTAACAATAGCAATTGTCCTAAGTCATAAGTACCATTTGGTTATCAAAACATTACTGTCAGCAGAGCCCTGCCCACAATGTACCAAGATCCCTTAGGGTGGAAGACAGGGCCACATGATGGACAGCAGAGTAGGGAAAAGCTGTCCCAGTGATGACCATTAGAGACTTTCTGCACAAGACCCCTTAGACCTAGGCAGGCGTCACCAGAAGCAGAGAGGGACATAGAGCTGGAGAGATGAGATGCCCTGAGGTAGCATAGTGAAGGTGTATTTCTGGCCTTGCCAACTGGAAACAAACTGCTTCTGGTGGTCTTTGTGAGCAGCTATTGAGGGGAAAAAAAATTGGAAGGATCAATAGCTGCCTACCAAGTACCGGGGGTTGTGTTAATTTGCTCAAGCAACAACAACACATCAGAACAACAGCTGCAATTAGAGTTGACAACCAGTTAAACTTAAGATAATCCACTGTCATTCTTCAAGCCCCATCTGTCTTCTACACTGGCCAAAGAAGTGATTTGAATGGGGGATGATAGCAGAATCACCATCCCTGCATCTTTCAAGTCCTTGGTGGTGGCATTAATCTCTGCAATCCCTCCAGGGATACAGTACTACTTTTGGCTTACTATTTTCCTAGTTAGAGATAATTCTAGTGGCCTGTCCCACCATAGTGGCCCTCACTCCACAGGTCAGGGAATCAATACAGGAATTCTGCCAGTTGCTGTGCATGTCTATTCCAATGTTATGCATTCTAGAACTGGAGAAATAACCACAGGATGAGTTCAGTGGCCCACTGGACCCACTAGGAGAAGGACCTGAGCTAATACTCCATTGATCACCTAACCTCCATAAGACTCTGCTCGGGCTAATGGATGACAGTGACATTTTAGTTCTCCTGGAATTCATGTCACTTCAGAGCTGGTGCCCAGCAATCCCCAAAAAGTCTGATTATTTCCCTTCCCATAGTGCAGTCACCCTGATGAAAGGCGATGGGGTCCCTTTAGGGAAGGCTGGAAGAAAGATAAACCGTTTTACATTTTTGACAACGTAGCCGACTCCTTCTTCAAGGTGACCTGGATTCTCCTTCATTCAAAGGGTTCAGCGTCTGTAAACTGGCTCAAGTCTGGGCATTACTTGAGGGACCATGACTCTCTGCTCTGGTAATTCAAGTTAGACTTCCGTTTACCTGACCTAGAACTCTTCTGCTTACGCAGATCAAATAAGAATGTAGTAGGCTTCCTGTCTGTTTCACTTCTAGCAACACCATCATCAGCTAGTCAACATCATAGGTCTGAGCGAGTCAGAATATTCTGATTGCTGCTTTGATTCTGCTGTTCATTATAGCAACCCCACCCACCTTGCCTTTGGCAATTAAGTGCCTCCCCTTGGCTCCTGCCATCCTAGGATCCAATTACCTAAGTGGATTTAGGTTTCCCAACTCAGTGGCAGCAGTTC
Source organism: Macaca thibetana thibetana (assembly GCF_024542745.1). Lineage (NCBI taxonomy): Eukaryota > Metazoa > Chordata > Mammalia > Primates > Cercopithecidae > Macaca > Macaca thibetana. Next base: position 104,858,564 of record NC_065592.1, on the reverse strand, counting down.
TCACTGTAATTTTTACCTACAGATAAAAGCAACCACGTAGGTTTTCAAAGATGCTGGGACTCCCTCACAAATTTATTTCTCACAATCATGGTTAAAGGTATGTTCTCTGAACCCACCAGGGGTGGAGAAGCCAGTCTTACATAACAAATCCACTCTACCACTCCAGTCTCCCTGAGCCTCTGGATACCTTCTACTAGAATATACCAAGGCAGTTCTGACACTTCAACTTCATTTAGTGCAGGTCACCTTTTGGTTCATGTTTCAGCCAATTAACCAACCAAACATTAGAGTTCTTTCCATCCATCTGAGCCACAACACTGAGTCTAGAATCTCTGTTTTGTGGCAACACATATTCTCCATATTTCTGTCTGTATAAACTGGAAAAATCATGTATTTCATTTGAAGTGTAACGCATATCCTTGGGGGTCATACTTTGTGCCTCATCTTTCAAGGCCTGCTTAGAGTGATTCTAGTTATAGGTGTAGATGCAAAGACAGGTGGTGATAGGTGGATGCGTGGGTCCTGAGGAAAATTAGCAATGTTTTGTAAGGCAATTTTCTCAGGGAGCCATTACAGTTTCCTCAAACAAAGCAGAATTACTCTCCTCAGATGTAGGTGGAACAGCTTCTACTGGCAAAGAAAACACCTCCAAATTTAGAAATTTAATGTCCCCAGCTTCATCCAGATCTCCCCATATGTCTCCATCTGTCTTAGAACATTTAGTGTTGCTATAAAGGGATACCTGAAGCTAGGTAGTTTCTTTTTTTTTTTTTTTTTTTTTTTTTTTTGAGACAGAGTCTCGCTCTGCCGCCCAGGCTGGAGTGCAGTGGCGTGATCTTGGCTCACTGCAAGCTCCGCCTCCCGGGTTCACGCCATTCTCCTGCCTCAGCCTCCTGAGTAGCTGGGACTACAGGCGCCCGCCACCTCGCCCGGCTAGTTTTTTTGTATTTTTTAGTAGAGACGGGGTTTCACTGTGTCAGCCAGGATGGTCTCGATCTCCTGACCTCGTGATCCGCCCGTCTCGGCCTCCCAAAGTGCTGGGATTACAGGCTTGAGCCACCGTGCCCGGCCAAAGCTAGGTAGTTTCTAAAGAAAAAAGGTTTATTTGGCTCATCGTTCTGATGGTTGGAAAGTTCAAGATTTGGCATCATCTCCCGATAGGTCTCAGCTGCTGAGGCTGCTTCCACTCATGGCAGAAGGCAAAGGGAAGCCCGTGAGTGCAGAGACCACATGGCAAAAGAAGAGAAAAGAAAAGAGAAAGAGGTTTCAGTCTCTTTTTAACAACCAGCTCTTGCAGGAACTAATAGAGAACTCACTCACCCACAAGGGAGGGCATTACTCTGTTCATGAGGCATTCACCCCCATGACCCAAACACCTCCCATTAGGCCCCACGTCCAACATTTTGATCAAATTTTATCATGAGATTTGGAAGGGACAAACATCCAAACCATAGCACCATCTCAATTTTCAGGATCCCATTCATTCCCAATGAATGCTTTAGCATCAGACACCATGGAGGATTGGAAAATCAGTTTGCTTTGTAACTCACCTGATTGTAGGATGAGACTCTGGGTTTGACTCTTAGCAATCTCATCTCTGTGGCTACCGAAGATAAGGGTTTTTGCCAGAGCAGACATTGAAGCTTTCAGGTCATTTATACAGAGCTTGAGTTGGGAATTCAGATCCCTAGGGTCCTTTTCCTCTTTCCCCACTTTTCCCATGCAATTAGCAACCAACCAATATCATTATATTTGCCAGTGTTTTTGTCCATTTTGTGCTCCTATTATGTAATACCCGAGACTGAGTAATTTATAATAACAGAAATGTATTGGCTCATGTTTCCAGAGCTGGGAAGTTCCAGATCTAGTGGCTGGCATCTGACAAGGACCTTCTTGCTGCATCATCTTCTCATGGCAGAAAGCAGAAGAGGAAGAGAGAGAATAAATAGCAGCTGAACTCCCTCTTTTATAACAAATCCTCCCCTGGGATAATAGCATTAATTCATTCACTCTGGCCTCATGGCCTAATCACCTCTCATTAGACCCCACCTCCTACCACTGCCAGATTGGGGATCGAGTTTCCAATCATGAACAATAGGGGACACATCAAATCACAGCAGTTAGTTTGATTAAAATGTTCCAAGATATCAAATACGTGATCACCCAGAACCTTACCGCCTGTAAATATTTGATTAGGAGTATCAAAGGGTGATATTTGTTATATATGTATTGCCAGATCACACAATGGATTATCAGTGTTGTCTTTACTGCCAGAAATAGAGTCATCAGTGTCTTCAAATATAATCAAATTGAGAACCAATTCTAGATACCCTAGAGTTAATGAAGAAAGCTCATCCTTAAGACGGGGTACAGTGGCTCATGCCTGTAATCCCAGCACTTTGGGAGGCTGAGGCAGGTGGATCACTTGATGTCAGGAGTTCGAGACCAGCCTGGCCAACATGAGGAAACCCCTGTCTCTACTAAAAATACAAAAATTAGCCAGGCATGTTAGCATGCACCTATAGTCCCAGCTACTCGGGAGCCTGGGTGACAGAGTGAAATTCTATCTAAAAAAAAAAAAAAGAAAGAAAGAAAAGGAAGAAAGAAAGAAAGCTCATCCTCCTTAATATTCTGTTCCTCTAGATACCTCTAGATACACTCTTGGTGCCAAAGTCTATATCAGTCAGAATTCTCCAGAGAAACAGAACCAGTAGGACAGATAAGATAGGTAAATAAGTAGATGGTAGACAGATAGACAGACAGATAGATAAAAAGATAAAGATATTTACTTCATAGAACTGGCTTTTGCTGCTGACTTATGCTGAATTTTGTAGGGCAGCCTGGAAAATCTTGGGCAAGAGTTAATGCTGTGGTCTTATAGCAGAATTTCTTCTTCAGGGAAACAAATTTTGCTTTTAAGACCTTTCAATTGGTTAGATGACACTTTAGATGACACTCATCCACAGTATGCAGAATAATCTCCTTAATGTCAACTGGTTGTAGGTATTAACCATATCTACAAAGTACCATCACAGCAACACCTGGATTAGTGTTTGATTGAAGTACTATATTGATTGAAGTTACATTGAGGTACTATAGCCTAGCCAAGTTGACACACAAAACTAACCATCACAGTGGTCAAGTAATGATTTGACACATGTTTCTGTAAATGCCTGGAACCAGTAAGTCTCCAAGTCTTTGCCAGGAGGCTCTATATGTGCATTGGGGAATGCCTTCGCCACTCAGCCAGATGGTTTAAGCTCCGCCTTAGCCTTCACTTCCTGCTTGTGCATATCCTCATGTTCAGTCAGAGGTGAGACCTTCTCATGTCTTTCCTGAGCATGCACACTGCTGCATACAGCCCTGGGCATGCACATGGCCTCCCAGATCTTCAGGAATATGTTGGTGCCTTTCAAGGTCCCATGGACACCTCATTCCTCAAATTTTCCTTTTAACCTTGATGGTTAGGCTATTGTTTACTCCAACTATTATTTATCAGCTCAGGCAGCCCTGATGTTGAAATATTCCACAACTGCTGCCACTGGGAGAGTCATTTAGCACTGAGCTAGAAGCACCCTAATTGGCATAGTTGAAAAAGTTGATGTCTCCACCTCAAGGTGATAGTGATATCTAAGGCAGTGTGGTAGAAACTACTACTGCAGTTTAAAATTGGGACAAGAAGGAAGCCTCATCCTCCAGTCTCCTAAAGTACCTACTTGTTGAGAAAGAGGACAGTAACCTTGATTGTGAGGAGCATGAAGATGCAGTTTGAGAGCAATACTGACTAGTTGGTGCCTCCTTTGCAAGGCCACTGTTTCAGAGATATACTAAACCAAGGCTATTAAAGCAACAGCTAAAGTCAGAATATCTGATTGCTGGGATAGAGGAGATTCTTAGATTCCTAGCTTCATAACCTAAGACTCAGTAAGCTTTTCTTTCTTTTTTTTTTTTTTTTTTTTTGAGATGGACTCTTGCCCTATCGCCCAGGCTGGAGTGCAGTGGTACGATCTCAGCTCACTGCAACCTCTGCCTGCTGGGTTTGAGTGATTCTCCTGCCTCAGCCTTCAGAGTAGCTAGGATTACAGGTACAGACCACCGTGCCTGGCTAATTTTTGTATTTTTAGTAGAGATGGGGTTTTGCCATGTTGGCCAGGCTGGTCTCGGACTCCTGACCTCGTGATCCACTTGCCTCGGCCTCCCAAAGTGTTGGGATTATAGGCATGAGCCACTGCGCCCAGCCTAATATTTGTAGTTTTAGTAGAGATGGGGTTTCACCATATTGGCCAGGCTGGTCTCGAACTCCTGACCTTGTGATCTGCCCACCTCGGCCTCCCAAAGTGCTGGGATTACAGGCATGAGCCACTGAGCCCGGCCTCAGTAAGCTTTTTGATTTAGGTTATTAGCTCTTCAATAAATTCAGATAGTTTATATGATTTACAGGTTTGAAAGAAACTTGTATTTTGAGAGAAATCCTTGTGATCATTATCCTGTAGGGCAAGAGTCAGCAAACTTTTTCTATAAAGGGCAAGATAGTAAATATTTTAAGTTTTGCAGGCTATGTGTTTTCTGTCACAACTACTCAACTCTGCCAGGAGGACAGCAGCCATAGACAAAAGAAACAATAAGCATGATTGTTGTCTCAGTCCACTTGGACTGCTGTAACGGAATGCCTTAGATAAAGTAATTTATAAACCACAGACATTTATTGCTCACGGTTCAGGAGGCTGGAAAGTCCAAGATCAAGGCACCAGCAGATTCGGTGTCTGGTGAGGGCCTGTTATTCGTGGATGGCACTTTCTGTGCATCCTCGCTTGGCAGAAGGGCAAAAGAGCTTCCTCAAACCTCCTTTATAAGGGCACTAATCACACTCATGAGGAGAGAGTCCTCATGACCTAAAGGCCCCACCTCTTAATACTATCCTGTGAGGGATTAAGTTTCAACATATGAATTTGGGGGAAGACAAACATTCAGACCACAGCAACGATATTTCTTTTTTTCTTTTCTTTTTTGTTTTGAGCCAGAGTCTCACTCTGCTGCCCAGGCTGGAGTGTGGTGGCGGGATCTTGGCTCACTGCAACCTCTGCCTCCTGGGTTCAAGTGATTCTCCTGTCTCAGCTTCCCAGGTAGTGGGGGCTACAGGCACACACCACCACACCTGACTAATTTTTGTGTTTTTAGTAGAGACAGGGTTTCACCATGTTGGCCAGGCTGGTCTCAAACTCCTGACCTCACGTGATCCACCCATATTTTGATAAAACTTTATTTACAAAAACAGGCGGCAGCCTGGATGTTACCCATGAGCTCTAGTTTGCCAAATCCTGCTATTAGGCAATCCTGTGATGATGACATGGGACCCAACGCCAAGAGCAGACTAGTAGAGAAGGGCAGTCCCTGAGTCATCCTACTCACTGTCCAGCTTAGACGCGACCTAGAGATCAATGGACAGAGGAGAGCCTCCCAATGAGCAAAACCAGGGTCAGTGTATTAGTTAGCTACAGCTGCATAACCAATCACCCCAAAACTAGTGCATTAGAATGACAAGAGTGTTTTTAGTCATGCACCTGCATCAGCTGGATGGTCCAGGATAACCTCACTCAAATGGCTGTCAATCTGCTGGGGTGTTGTGGGTGATGCACCAAGTGCTTCTCATCATCTGACAGACTAGCCCAGGCTTGTGTTCATAATAGCTGAGACAGTTTCTGTAAGAGAGTAAGAGGGTTTAAAATCTCCTGAGGCCCAGGCTGAAAACTAACACAACATCACTTTTGCCACATCCTGTTGGTGAAAATAATTCAAGAGGGCAGTCCAGAATCAAGGCATGAAGAAACAGACTCCAGTTCTTACTGGGAGGAGCTGCAAAATCACTTTTCTTTTTTTTTTTTTTTTTTTTTTTTTTTTTGAGACGGAGTCTCACGCTGTTGCCCAGGCTGGAGTGCAGTGGCGCGATCTCGGCTCACTGCAAGCTCCGCCTCCCGGGTTCCCGCCATTCTCCTGCCTCAGCCTCCTGAGTAGCTGGGACTACAGGCGCCCGCCACCGCGCCCGGCTAATTTTTTGTATTTTTAGTAGAGACGGGGTTTCACTGTGGTCTCGATCTCCTGACCTTGTGATCCGCCCGCCTCGGCCTCCCAAAGTGCTGGGATTACAGGCTTGAGCCACCGCGCCCGGCCTAAAATCACTTTTCAAAGGAATGAAGAGAGAGGGCAAGCTTCATGCCCTTTTTTTGAAATCTATTACAGGCAGCCAGATTTAGCTGATAAAGAAAGTAGAAAGTCATGCTACTGCCTAGAGAGGAAGACCTGTGGGTGTTAGGGTGTGTATCTTTCTTCCATTTTTCCCGGTGTAATGATTCCAAACTATACAAGAAGGAAGGAAGGAAGGAAGGAAGGAAGGAAGGAAGGAAGGAAGGAAGGAAGGAAGGTTTGCTTAAATGTGGGTGCAAATAGCAAAAGTCTGTGATGTTCCTACCTGGGGAAACTGTCATAACTTCCCAACACTGTTTAATTTGATGAATGTAGGGGCAGATAAAGAAACTATTACCTTTGATTACACTACCAGAGGGATGTCACTTGATTTAAATATTGTCAGCTAAATTGGATCTCACTGACAAGTGATCAGGGATGTCTAGCAGCTCTGCTAACCTGAAGTCAGACCTTTTTTGTTTGTTGGTTTGTTTGTTTATTTGAGAAACAGTCTCACTCTGTTGCCCAGGCTGGAATGCAATTGGGCCATCTCCACTCACTGCAACCTCTACCTCCTGGGTTCAAGCAATTCTGCCTCAGCCTCTCCAGTAGCTTGGATTACAGGCATGCACCACCACACTCAGCTAATTTTTGTGGTTTTCGTAGAGACAGGGTTTCGCCATATTGGCCAGGCTGGTCTCGATCTCCTGACTTTAAATAACCTGCCCACCTCAGCATCCCAAAGTGCTGGGATTACAGGCATGATCCGCTGTGCCTGGCCTAAACTCAGATCTTTTTTGAACAAGAAATGAACCAAAAGGATAGATAAGGTTTTACTAGGGAGTTCCAGGTGGTGAGACAGCAATAGAGGCCTTGATAAACTCTCACATATGCCACATTGAGAGGAGGATGAGCACATGTGTGACAAAGATTGGATTGAGCTGAAGCCACGCATGCATCTCTGGCCAACTGAATGTGACTATATATGCGGAGAAGACGCAAGAGATCCTAGTGGAATCTAATAGCTAGAGTAGACTTGAATGTGGCCTGTGGTTAAAAGGTGCTCCTCTGCCAAATTGCAGATCCATCAGCACAGTGTGGAAGCCTCATTGGCTATGAGCATAGTCTGACTAACCTCCAACTGAATGCTAATGTATGAAGTCACAGTTGCAGAACCTAGGAAGCAGGCTTAAACATAAAAATAAGAAGAAAGCAGCCACACATTGCTGAGAAGACAGAGTTCACAAACAAACAAAACAAAAACAATAGTGCACAAGAGGGGGAATCCAGAGTTGCTTCAATACATTATCTCAAATATCAAGTATTCAACAAAACATTATAAGACATACAAAGACCCATCCTCAGAAAAAAGAGAATTCAATAGAAATTGTGTCTGACAGTCCTCAGATATTGGATTCAGCAAACAGAGGCTTCAAAGCAAAGCAGCTGTTGCAAAGAAGTTCAAAAAGCTAAAGAAACCCCTATTTAAATAAGCAAAAGAATGGATTATGGCAATGAATCAACAAATAGAAAACCCCAGTAAAGACAGAGGTTATGAAAAGTACCCTTCATCCAGTTTCCCACACATTTTCTTCAAAGAAGAAACACAAATGGCAAATAAGCACCTGAAAAGATGTTCAATATCGATTGATCATTAGGGAAATGTAATGATTCCAAACTATACAAATCAAAACCATGAGATACCACCTCTCACCCACTGGGACAGTTTTTTTGTTTTGTTTCGTTTTGTTTTTGAGACAGGGTCTCGCTCTATAGCCCAGGCTGGGGTGCAGTGGCACGATCTCGGCTCACTGCAAGCTCCGACTCCCAGGTTCACGCCATTCTGCCTCAGCCTCCCGAGTAGCTGGGACTACAGGCACCCGCCACCACGCCCAGCTAATTTTTTTGTATTTTTAGTAGAGCTAGGGTTTTACCATGTTAGCCAGGATGGTCTCCATCTCCTGACCTCGTGATCCACCCGCCTCAGCCTCCCAAAGTGCTGGGATTACAGGCGTGAACCACCATGCCCAGCCTGGGACAGTTATTTTTAAAATGGAAGTCACAAGTACTGATGAGAATTTGGAGAAATTGAAGGCCTTGTACCTTGTTGCTGGCAATGTAAAATGGTGCAGCGGCTATAAAAAACATGGCGATTCTGCAAAAAGCCAAACAAAATTACTATATGACCCAGCAATTCCACTTCTAGGTACATCCTCAAAAGAATTGAAAGTAGAGCCTCAAGCAGTTACTTATATAGCCATTTTCACAACAGCATTCAAAATAGTCGAAGCGGGTCGGTTGCGGTGGCTCACGCCTGTAATCCCAGCACACACACTCCGTCTTGCTCCTCTTCCCTGAATTTATCCCCAGGCCACACTCATCCATGATTCCACATTTTTGTGTCCCTGGGGACTTCTCTCTGGAGCGTATTTTCCATGACTGGCAGAAACCTGCTCCTTCGAGATGCAACCCACTGTCCCCCATTCTGTGCCACCTTCCGAGTTCTCCAGGTGGAGTGTTGCCCCTCCCAGGCTCCAGAGTGCAGCAGAGTCAGCCACTGACGTCTGTTCCATCTGCAACATGAATCCTTGAGGGCTGGGCTGTGTCCTGCTGCACCCAGGGAAGGCTGGCGGGCAGGGAGCTGGGATCTGGAGTCACATGGACCAGGGTTCAGATCCTGGGCTTCTCCAGTTATACCCTATGATATCTTGGACAAGTCATCTACCTTATTGTGCTTCAGTTTCCTGGTCTATAAAATGAAAACAGTGGTACCTGCCTTGTAACTTGTTTGTGAGGCTTAAGAAAGATAGTGATTATTTGCAATTGCTAGACATAGGGCTTGGAGCAGGGTAAATGCTCAGCACATATGGGGCCTTCACCACCATCATTGTTCCTGGACTGAACTGAGGGTCGGGCTGCTTGTACTCATGGTCCAGTAACGAGATGCAGATGACCTGGGAAATAAGAGAGTTTATTTCTGTAAACAGGTACAGGGAGAAGGGCAGGGGCAATTCACCAGACCAACTCAAAGTTACAAAGCTTTTCCAGTGCTTATATACCTTCTAAGCTATATGTCTACTTTCTAGTGTGCATTTGTCTAAAGACCCAAGTGATGGATTCCTTGTAATCTACAACTAAGGTGTGGGTCGGCCGGGCACAGTGGCTCACGCCTATAATCCCAGCACTTTGGGAGGCCGAGGTGGGTGGATCACCTGAGGTCAGGAGTTCGAGATCAGCCTGACCAATGTGGTGAAACCCCATCTCTACTGAAAATACAAAAATTAGCTAGACGTGGTGGCGTGCACCTGTAGTCCTAGCTACTCTGGAGGCTGAGACAGAAGAATTGCTTGAACTCGGGAGGCGGAAGTTGCAGTAAGCCAAGATCACACCACTGCACTCCAGCCTGAGTGACAGAGTGAGACTTTGTCTCAAACAACGACAACAACAACAACAAAAATGTGTGGGTCCTGGAGACCTTTCTCCAGAGACTCATCTACTTGATCTAGATAGGTGCTGGCACCGGGGCTCATTACCTTTATCTTGTCTCCAGCTAAGGTATGGAGGTCTGGGGAGTTTCTTTAGACCCCCAATAAAACTTGCTTAATCCTAAACGGGTCCTGGTAGGAGGAATGTAAGAATTCCTTCATTGTCTTGACATGTTTCAAGGCCCAGGAGAGGCCCGGGCAAGACTCTTGGAGGGCTTCTGTTACATTCCAGCCATTTTGTAGGAGCACTGGCCCTTTCAGCCTTTAACATCTAACCATTCAGTCAGGGCTGAAGCAGTGGTTCTGGAGGCCTGCCTGTTCTACTGTTAGTGAGACCTGGCCTGCCACATCATCATTACTGTGTCGAAACTCCTAGCACAGAGGAGGAGTTTATCGAATGCATGACATTTGGGCCAAAGATCTTTCTTTTTTTTCTTTGAGACAGAGTCTTGCTCTGTCGCCCAGGCTGGAGTGCAGTGGTGCGATCTCAGCTCACTGAAATCTCCACCTCCCAGGTTCAAGTGATTCTCCTGCCTCAGCCTAGCTGGGAATAGTCCCAGAGTAGCTGGGATACAGGTGTCCACCACCATGCCCAGCTCATTTTTGTATTTTAGTAGAGACAGGGCTTCACCATGTTGGCCAGGCTGCCCTTGAACCCCTGACCTCAGGTGATTCACCCACCCCGGCGTCTCAAAGTGCTGGGATTACAGGCGTGAGCCATCATGCCCGACCTGTGCCAAAGATCCTTTGACGTCATACAGCATGAAAGTGTGGAGGCTGCTATGTGACCCACCATGAGGGTGGCCCAAGCCACATACACCTGGCAGGCCATCACCTGTTGGGGAGATGGTTTTGTTCCTCAGCCAGTGAGGAGCAGAGAGGAGACAGAGGAAGGGGCTTACGTGGGTAGGCAGAGCTCTCCAGGGAACAGTGAGGAAGGGGAGGCTGAGCTGCCAGAGTGACCACACACCAAGTTAGGTTTGAGTCTGGGCATGTCTGTGTGTGAGGGCACTGCCAGCCTTTGCCTGGGCCCCTGGGGAGCCTTTGTTTATTTACAAAGGCCGAGCAGCTTGGTTGGGTGAACATCACTTCCCGTTTTGTTGCCAGGCCCCAGCTAAGCGGTCCATTTCTCCTAGAGGGAGCCACCGGGCTGTTCCCTGACACCCTTCAAGCCTCTCTCCCTCCCACCTCTGCCGAAGTCAAGGTCGCCTCTGTTATCTTGTGTGTCCCGCCTTCCTGGTGGAGGGCGCTTGTGTCCAGGAAGTGGTGCATGGTGAGCCCAGCCTGGTCTGTATCCGCTGAGCCCTGACCCCTAAGGGACCTTGGCTGGTGTCCCTGATATGGGCCCAAAGACTCACTAGGCCTCGTCAAAGCTCCTGCCCTCCTAGAGCTGACCTTCTAGGGGGACAAAAGTGTACAAAGGTGAATATGCACACCATACAGTATGCAACAGAGGGAGGGAAATAGAACCGGGGAAGGGAGTCTACAGCCTACAGCCATGAGGGTGTTACCAAAAATAAAATTTGAAGACCCGCCCAACCATCTGAATGAACTTCCTCCTCAGCCAGGGCATTCTAAAATTTAACCTGAAAGACTAACCTGTTCAGGCCATGACAGGAAGTGGGGGTTGGACATGTCCAGGGTTTACATCAACACAAACCTTAAGTCTGATAAGAAACATTTACAGTCTATTATCTCTAAAGCCTGCTATTTAAAGGTTTCATATGCATGATAAAACCTCAGCCTTTACAACCCCTGATCACAAACCAGATATTCCTTTCTACTGATCATAAATAACTCTTCAACCGATTGCAGTCAGAATATGTTTAAATCTGCCTATGACCTGGAAGACCCCCCACCCCTTGCATGCTTCAAGTTGTCCCACCCTTCTAGATGGAACCAATGCAAATCTTACATATATTGATTGATGTATCACTGTTACTGGAAAGGGGTTCTGACCCAGACCCCAAGAGAGGGTTCCTGGACCTTGTGCAAAAAAGAATTCTGGGTGAGTCCATAGAGTAAAGCGAAAGCAAGTTTATTAGGAAAGTAAAGGAATAAAGAGTGGCTACTCCACAGGCAGAGCAGCGGTATGGACTGCTTGACTAAGGATACTTACAGTCATTTCTTGATTATATGCTAAAGAAGGGGTGGATTATTCATGAGTTTTCTGAGGAAGTGGTGGGCACTCTGCAGAACTGAGGGTTCATCCCCTTGTTAGACCATATAGGGTAACTTCCTGACGTTGCCATGGCATTTGTAAACTGTCATGGCGCTGGTGGGAGTGCCTTTTAGCATGCTAATGCATTATAACTAGCACATAATGAGCAGTGAGGATGACTAGAGGTCACTTTTATTGCCATCTTGGTTTTGATGGGTTTTGTCTGGCTTCTTTTTTTTTGAGACAGAGTCTCGTTCTGTCACCCAGGCTGGAGTGCAGTGGCGTGATCTCGGTTCACTGCAAACTCTGCCTCTCGGGTTCAAGCAGTTCTCCTGTCTCAGCCTCCTGAGTAACTGGGATTACAGATGTCCACCACCACTCCCGGCTAATTTTTGTATTTTTTTAGTAGAGACGGGGTTTCACCATGTTGGCCAGGTTGGTCTCAAACTCCTGACCTCAGGTGATCTGCCTGCCTTGGCCTCCCAAAGTGCTGGGATTAAAGGTGTGAGCCACCATGCCCGGCATTGTCTGGCTTCTTTACTGCAACCTGTTTTATCAGCAAGGTCTTTGTGACCTGTATCTTGTGCTGACCTCCTGTCTCATCCTGTGACTTAGAATGCCTAGCCTCCTGGGAATGCTGCCCAGCAGGTCTCAGCCTTATTTTACTCAGCCCCTATTCAAGATGGAGTTGGCTCTGGCTCAAATGTCTCTGACATTATGTCTCCCAAAAATGTATAAAAGTAAGCTGTACCTCGACCACCCTGGGCACATGTCATCAGGACCTCCTGAGGCTGTGTCATGGATGCATCCTTAACCTTGGCAAAATACACTTTCTGAGTTGATGAAGACTTGTCTCAGACACTTTTTGGTTTACAAGAGCTACACAAGAGGAGAGGGGAAGGAAGAGGTAGGGGAAGAGCCACACTTGAGTGTGCAGGGCCTTGAAGGTAGCTGTGATGATTTGGCTTTGACTCTGCGAGGGTTTCGAGCAGAGTGGGAATGGAACCTGACTTGGGTCTAAGGAAACTCTTGGCTGCCCTGCTGTGAGAGAAGCCTAGGGGAAGGAGGAGCCAAGGAGGCAGTGAGGGGGTGACGGTAATGGTCCAGGTGATAGGGACAGGGAGGGGGTGGGGGGGTCAGAGAAATTCCAGGCAGAAAAGGGCGGGTCCCTGGTGAAGCCTTACTATTAAGCTGAAAGGCCTGAAACCGCAGCACAAAATGAGAACTTGTATCTGTTTCCCACTTAAATGTTGCCCTTTCCTAAACCACCCATGGCTCCGCCCTGCCCCATCCTGTGCCTATAAGGACCCCAGGCTCAGCCAGCAGAGAGGAGAAGCAGCTGGATGTCGGGGACTATGGCTGGATGTCGGGGACTATGGCTGGATGTCGGGGACTATGGCTGGATGTTGGAGAGAATGGCTAGATGTCAGGGACTATGGCTGGATGTCAGGGACTATGGCTGGATGTTGGGGACTATGGCTGGATGTCGGAGAGAATGGCTGGATGTCAGGGACTATGGCTGGATGTCGGGGACTATGGCTGGATGTCGGGGACTATGGCTGGATGTTGGGGACTATGGCTGGATGTTGGAGAGAATGGCTGGATGTCAGGGACTATGGCTGGATGTCGGGGACTATGGCTGGATGTCGGGGACTATGGCTGGATGTTGGAGAGAAGCGGCTTGACTTCAGAGTGACAGCTTGATGGTGTAACTTTGGAGAAGAGTCTGGCCAGAGACAGATAGACTTGAGGAAAAGAAGGTGGCATCATTTCTACCCCTCAGGGTATTGTGAAGATTGAATGAGAAGATGTATGTCACATACCTGGTAATGTTGGGGACACAGGCAGAGCTCAGTAAGAGGTGGCTCGTTATCTGCTGCCGGGACCACCCTGCTTCTCTTATGCTTGCCAGCCCCCTATTCCTGCAGCCTTGGGCTGGCCAATTCCTGTGCATCCTCTGCGCCTCCCTCAGGTGTCTTCTCAGGGAAGGCTGTCCTGATCCACTCCACCCCGTCACACACTGCAACTCCCACCCAGAGCTCTCCCTCCGGCCAGAAGGAAGCCCACAAGGGTAGTGACAGACCCTCTGCCCCCAGCACCTAGGAGAGCCCCTACCTGTAACAGAATGTTCCTGAAGCCTTCCCTGGCCTCCCTTCCACCACCACTACCTGTCTCCAAGTTCAAAGCGCCATGGTCACTCTCTGCGTGGGACCCCCACGGTCCTTCTCCATCCCTCCTCAGACCTGCCCCATGGGAAGGTGTGGGTGGGGCTGGGGCGGTTGGAGTCAGATCAGGCTGGATCAGGTGCAGGTGTTGCCCTGAGGCTGTGTGACCTTGGGCAAGTCACTGTGGGGCATCAGTCCCTCCCTTGTTAAGTACACACTCAAACAAGGCTTGTTCCTTCTTTACACTAGGAGCTGTCCCACTCATTAACAATTTGCCCAGCCCAAGACAGTCCGAGGCAAGCCAGGCCGCTTGGTCATCCTATTCCTACTACAACTGATTAGTTAATTTCACAAGTCAAACTATGACACATTCTCCTCAGACAAACAAAACACTAAAAAGAATCAGGGCTCCTTGAGGAAATAATTGATTTCAGGTCTGGGACATGGAGAGCACAAGATGATCTTGGAACAACTGGCATCAGATATCAAGGAAGTAATAACAATAATAACAAATTACGATGTTTTGAAGACATGGAGCCAGCTTGGAGAGCTCCCACAGGCCAAATCTGCTACCATTTGAGCATCAAAGCAAGTAAGGAAAGTAATGGATTGTAACCCATGGAGTAAAACAAGAATTCATGGATCCACACTGCTAATGAATGAGAGAGAAGGGAATAAATGAGAAGGTATAGCTGCCTCAGTACAAAGGCAACTCATAAATGGAGAAGGACTGATGGAAACAGAAAAGCAGCCAGTATGGCCGGGCATGGTGGCTCACGCCTGTCATTCCAACACTTTGTGAGGCCCAGGCAGGCAGATTACGAGGTCAAGAGATCCAGACCATCCTGGCCAACATGGTGAAACCCTGTCTCTACTAAAAAAAAAAAAAATTACAAAAATTAGCTGGGCATAGTGGCATGCACCTGTAGTTCCAGCTACTTGGGAGGTTGAGGCAGGAGAATCACTTGAATCCGGGAGGCAGAGGTTGCAGTGAGCCGATATTGCGCCAATGCACTCCAGCCTGGGGACAGAGCCAGACTCTCTCTCAAAACAACAACAACAACAACAACAACAACAACAAAACAGCCAGTATGGTAATAATTATTTCAGGCAAGAAGTAGTCTTGAATGCCAAAATTAGTGGGTCAAGGTTTGAGGAGTGATAGGCTATATCTATGGTTGCAAAGTCTTCACTCACGACACTAATTACCAAAGAAAATCCCAGCATCGATCAGAGAGATGCAAATCGACATTATGCGTCTCCCAGCTGGTGTTCTGAAAACTCAGCAACACCTCAGTGAGAGTCCTGCCAGAAACGCATCACCTCATCTCCCCATGAGCATATACCGGTGTGCACTGCACGCCTCAGAAAGGTCAATCAAAGGAGACTCAGGAAACCTGACGACTGAATGCAACTGGATCCTGGCCCAGAAAAATAATACTGAAACTCTCCGGTATGGTGTTGGGTCCTCGTGCCATTAGAGTGTGGACTGTGCATTAGATAGTGTCAGGACCCTGTGTGCTGTGATTTCTGCTGTTATGGCTTCTAATTTGGTCTTGAGAGTGACCATAAGCCAAGATAGCCACTCTCTAGGAGAACCGAATGGGTGTGGGGGCCTGGTGAGCTACAATGAGGAAGTTAAATGAAAAGGCACAAAACAGAGGAAATTTATTATTGTTAGGTCCCGGAGAGGTTAGGGACGCCTAAGGGAGGCGGACAAGCAGGTGGGGAGGGGCAGTGAGAGACGGTGGGAAGGAAGGGACTATGCCTGTGCTAGGGTCCTTGGGAATCATCCTTTAGGATTTCCCTTGGGGGCTGTGAACTGGTTAAAGAAAACACGAGGGAAGGGTGAGCTCATTTGCAGTACCCCGATACTGGTCATTAGGTGCTATGGCGGTCAGCAGCTGTGGGGTGTGTTGCGCTATAGGTCAATGAGATAAGGAATAAACGGGCTATCTCACACATCACCATATACGGAGGAGAAGTGTTACCTACGCCAAGGCGAAGGGTACGACTGGCTTTCAAATAACTTAAGTCAGGCCTAAAAATAGATGCGGAGACAACAATTGTATTTACCACGTTTATGACCCTGTATTAATGGAAATGTCTTTATTTCCAAGAAATAGACCTTGAAGGACTGAGGGGCAGCGCTGAGGTTCCCGCTGGCCCCTGGGCGCCCCCTGCTGGCCCGTCCTCCTCCCGCCCCCAGACGTCTGCACAGAGCATGCGTCACACCGTCCCCAGGTTTCCAGCAGCAGCCGTTCGCCCGCGCTCTCGGATGCGCTTCTCGCTCGCGGCCGCCTGGGCTCTGTCCGCATTGTACGCCCCAGGGTCGGGAGCCCAGTCCCGCCGCCCGCACCCGCCTCCCCTGGGGCGCTCCCGGCAGCCGTCTTGCCACCCCGCGTGGCCGCCGGCTGCCAGAGGCACAGGGGAGAGCGAGGCGCGGCGGCTGAGCAGTGTCCCCGGCTCTGAGTGCTGGGAAGGCCGCGGGGCCGCGCCCACTCGACCGCCGTCCAGGGGACTGCAAGGCGCCGGTGCATCCGGCTCTGACGCTGACGGCGCGGGCCAATCATGGCCGGGGACGGGTGGGCGCGGGGCTGGACGGGCCTTGTAGTCGGTGCGCGAGCGGGACTACTGTCCCCACAGTCCCCTGGGCGACATCGGCGTCAGTGGCTGCGCCCGAGGGCCCGCCCCTCACAGGTCATGGGCCAATCATAGGCGGGGGCCGGGCGGGCGCCGGGCACGATGGATCTTGTAGTCGGAGCGCGGGCTGGACTCCAGCCCCCAGCGGGCTCCGCGCGCCGGAGGGGAGGAGCCGTGCGGCGGCGCGGGCGGGCGGGCGGCCGTCGGGGCAGGGCGGCGGCAGCAGCGGCGGCGGTGGCGGCTGAGGAGGGCCCGGCCTGCGAGAGTCTCGGTGGGAGCCGGCTCGGCCCTCGGCCACCATGTCGGCGCCGTCGGAGGAGGAGGAGTACGCGCGGCTGGTGATGGAGGCGCAGCCCGAGTGGTTGCGCGCCGAGGTGAAGCGGCTGTCCCACGAGCTGGCCGAGACCACGCGTGAGAAGATCCAGGCGGCCGAGTACGGGCTGGCGGTGCTCGAGGAGAAGCACCAGCTTAAGCTGCAGTTCGAGGAACTCGAGGTGGACTATGAGGCTATCCGCGGCGAGATGGAGCAGCTCAAGGAGGTGAGCCGAGCCGCCCTGCCCCGCGACCCCCGCCCGGCGCCGGGGCCTGTGGGCGTCGTCCCTGGCACCAGGGCGGCCAAGGTCAGCTTGCCAAGCGGGGGCCGGCAGGGGTGGGCGGAGGGGGCACGGGCCCAGAGCCGGGGACCCGGGCAGTATGTGGGAGTGGGCCCGGCCTTGGCTAGCGAGCCGGTGCAGCGTCCGTTGCAGACGCCGCTAATGCAGGGGTCCGGGCGCCCTGTCGCCTCCTGCAGCTGCCCGCCTGCTTCTGTGGGGACCTGGGCGGCCCGGGCGGGGCGGGGCTTCGTAAGGGCTGATGCTCTGCGGTGGTCGCTGTTCCGGGTGTGTCTGAGCGTGGGGTGGGGTTGGGAGGGCAGTGGCTGAGCCGAGAGCTGAGGCCACGGATGCTGGTGACCCGCTGGGAGAGGCCGATGATGGGCCTGGGTCTGAGTGGCTGCGGCTCTGTCACCTTCAGACAAATCACTTCCTCTCTCTGGGCGCAGCTACTTTCGGAGCGTTTCTGCTTGTTTCATGAGTGCCTCTGAGGTGGGGAAAGGTCGTGGACAGCGGCCTAAGTGAGTAGGGGCTCGGGGTTGCACGTGGAGGTTGCCCTTGGCATGGGTCCCCCAGTACCCTTGCCCCAGGCCCAGCGCTCTGTCCTCATTGCGGGGATTGCGCTCCCACCAGCTAGCATGACTTCCCTGGCCCACTTCCTGTCCAGCCCCCCATCTCAGGCCCTTCCCCTCGCTGTGGCTGGCTGTGTTCCTCTTGGACGGAGACGTCAGTGGTCTGTGTCATTCCCACTGTGGGGAGGGGAGGTTAGACCGCCAGGCTGGTCGAGGGTCTCCAGGCGGCAGGGCAGCGGGAGACCTGGACAGTCCTTCCCCAGCTTCTCTTCTCCCCTTCCCTGACTCCATAGCGTTGTTGGCAGGAGTTGCTTTCTGGGAGGAGACACCAGGGTTTGGATCCAGGCTCTGCTCCTTGCTAGTGATGTGGCTTTGGGTAGAGGCGCTCCCTGAGCCTTAGCTTCCCCCCTCTGCAAAATGGGAGTGCAGTACTGCGTACCCAGAAAGGATTGTTGTGAGTGTCATGTATTTGGAAAGGACCCGTGTGGGGTCAGGAGTATAGCCTGGTGGTGTGCTCCCTTCCCCCACTTGACTGTGACCTGGTGAGCCCTTGGCTCTTGGTTTCCAGGCTTATCAGCTGGCACCTCTGCTCCGAGTCAGCCCAGACAGGTGCCTAAACCATTTGCAGCCTTCCTTGCCTCCCCCTTGTCTGAGGAGACCAGTATGACCCCCCTCTGTGGAGAGGACAGATTGAATCCAAGCAGGTGTTGAAGTCAATGTGTGGGCAGAGCAGGTGCTCAGTTAGTACCAGTCAGTGGCTGACCCTGGGCCAGCAGGAACTGGGTCCTTCCCCATGACCCTCAGGACTCCAGTCTGTTGTCTGTCAACAGGTATCGGCGCCTTCTGCAATCCATGCTGCAGTGGCGCTGGAGCTACAAGAGGGGTGAGATGCGGCCGCTCTTGCAAAAGTCCTCATCTTAGGGTGGGGCGTGTGACAGGGAGGCCGGGGGCTCTGAGAATATGGAGTGGGAGTGGCCTCAGCCGGATTCTGGTCTCCTGTAGCGGGGCTCACCCTCTCCAGCAGGCTGCACTGTCTGTTCGAGCACTTTCCCCTCTGCACACAGAGAAGCAGCCCTCTTCCTCCTACCAAGTGCATCGTGAGCCGCTCCTGGGCAGCCTCTATAGTCCCTGTCTCTGTCCACAGCTTGGGTTTGGCAGTGTCCTCTGTGAGAAGGAATTGTTGCTGACCTAACTTGTCCCCACTTTGATGCCCTTCGTTTGTCAGCTCTTTGCTATTCTGACACAAATGTTTCGGCACAGTGAAGAATCTTGGCATTTTCGTGGCATGTATCTGGAGGGTGAGTCCCTAGCAGAATCGGGAAGAGAGTGTATCTGTTTCTGTGGGTGCTCTTTAGGCATCTGCTTGCCTATTGTTTTTTGTCACCACCTGGCTTCCCCGTGTACTGGTCACATGGCCTTGGACAAATTACTGCTCTGTTCAGAGCCTAGTTCTCCTTTGTAAGGTGGGATAAGAATGTTTCTGCCCAAAGTCTTTAGCAGAGTCTAGAGGAATGTGCATCAGCATTTCAGTTTCAGTAAATGTTGCCAAAAAGTTTGTACCAGTTCACCCCCCATCAACAGCATACCTATTCCTCACACTTGTGCCAACACAGGCTCTAGCTAACCTATTTAATTATGGTCAATATCATAGTTGAAAATATTAACTCTTTATTTAAAAAAAACCCACAAGATTGGCCGGGCGCGGTGGCTCAAGCCTGTAATCCCAGCACTTTGGGAGGCCGAGACGGGCGGATCACGAGGTCAGGAGATCGAGACCATCCTGGCTAACACAGTGAAACCCCGTCTCTACTAAAAATACAAAAACTTAGCCGGGCGAGGTGGCAGGCGCCTGTAGTCCCAGCTACTCGGGAGGCTGAGGCAGGAGAATGGCGTGAACCCGGGAGGCAGAGCTTGCAGTGAGCTGAGATCCGGCCACTGCACTCCAGCCTGGGTGACAGAGCGAGACTCCGTCTCAAAAAAAAAAAAAAAAAAAAAAAAAAAAAAAAACAAAAAAACCACAAGATTTAAGGAGACAATAATTGTGGGTTTTTTTCTTCTCCTGTAGAGAGGTGTACCACCTTAAATCTTTAAAAAACTTTATTTCTTGAACTAAAGTGCATTTAGTTACTAACAGATTGTGCTCCAAATGGAGTTGCTTGTGCTCCTGCCCTGCATTTGTAGCTAACAGGATCGTTGAGGGAAGGATGCTGGCCTGCTGGTTCCAGTGTGTGGGTTTCTCATCAGAGCTGAGGAGGGTCTTGTGGTGGTGAATGGGAGACAGTGCCAGTCCTGTTGCCTTTCTCATGCAATGGGGGATGTGTCTGTGTCCTGCCGACATCATAGCACGGTGCTGGCTGAGGCCATGAGTGAGGAGGGTGCTCCCTGGTTGATTTTGCCTAATCATTCTGCTAGTGATTTCTGGAGTCTAACTCAATAAGAGCCATATCTGTCCCAGTTCCCACTGCACCCTTTCCCTTCCTCTCCCTGGAATGGTGGGGAAGATAATTAGATGGGCTTTGGTCAGCAACCTGGTGTTCCTGGTCCTGCATGGCCGTGGGACACTTTGCCCTGTGTTCTCAGCTGCAGCTTTAAGAGGACAGGTGGACTGGGTGCGGTGGCTCAAGCCTGTAGTCCCAGCACTTTGGGAGGCCGAGACGGGTGGATCACGAGGTCAGGAGATCGAGACCATCCTGGCTAACACGGTGAAACCCCATCTCTACTAAAAAATACAAAAAACTAGCCGGGCGAGGTGGCGGGCGCCTGTAGTCCCAGCTGCTCAGGAAGCTGAGGCAGGAGAATGGCGTAAACCCGGGAGGTGGAGCTTGCAGTGAGCTGAGATCCGGCCACTGCGCTCCAGCCTGGGCGACAGCGCAAGACTCCGTCTCAAAAAAAAAAAAAAAAAAAGAGGACAGGTGTGCTGAGGTGGCAGCTCCTGCTTCCAGGGCACAAGCAGGGACCGTAGCTAGGTGGACTGAGGCTAGGTGCCCATGTGGTCCTCATGGTCAGGGGAGGATAATGGGGGAGGTCTGGGAACAGTCTTGACTCCACCTGAGCTCAGGCTCAGAGAGGAGGTCTGGACACCCTCACTGCCTTGGTGTACCACCTCGGTGCCATAGTGCCAAGCTCTGGAGCATCATTGTCCTTGTCTGAGAGGTGCATGTGGGTGGAATTGGGTGTTGGACTGGGCACAGCACCCAACACGCAGCAAGTGCTTTGTAGGTCTTCTGCGGACTGAATCTCATGCCTCACTCAGGTCTCTGTCTCCTTGCTGCTGCACCTGCAGCTTCTCCCCGTTCTCGTCCTTGTCCCTGCTCAGTCTCAAGTGGCTTCCATTGCCATCTCCGTGGGGCTGCCCTAAGCATTGTCTCATGCCCCTACAGGCTGGCTTGGGACTGCCCTACCTCTCCTGTGCCCACATTCACCCTTCGTCTTAGAAGTCCCACCTGCCCTTCAAGCTTTTTGGGTGCCTCTAAAGTTCCCCTGCCTGCTGCCTTCTGCACTTGCCGAGCCCTGTTCCCAGCACCTGGGCAGCTGCAGGAAGTGGGGGCAACAGGGGGATTGGCAGAGGATCCTCCAGGAGGTTCCTCTGCAGAGTCACCGGGGGTGAGGCCCAGCCTCCTTGATTGTTTGCTTCCAGAACAGGAAAAGTCCTGGTCTTGGTTAAAGCAAGTGTGGGATTCTCCCATTCCTCTGATAACCCCTGAGAACATCCTTGTGTCCGTTTCTGAACAGAAGGCTGTTGGGAGCAGGGAGGCTCTGGGAGACCCAAGGGCCTTTCAGGGGGCTGGGTGGTGGCAGTTGGTATGAAGAAGCCTGGCGTGGGTGGGAGCTGGGGCCCTGTGAATCCTTGAAGCACAGATGGGTCTGACAGTGGGAGCGAGGCAGCTATAGGCATCCAAAGATGATGACCCTGTGGCCACACTGTTGTCACTTAATTGTTGGGCAACTCTCTGCCCCCCGGGCCTCTCTTTCCCACTTTTAGAATGTGGGGCAGGGGATCATGAAGGAATATTTAGGGACCCTTACACTTTTAAAAATGTCTGAAACTCCCACCTCGAGCCCTGTTGCTATTTCTTCCTGCAGGGCCTGGCGACTGGGCACTTGTATATCTCAGTCATCCTGGGACCTGGCCAGGGAGTCTGCCCAGCCCTAGGCATGCGGATGGTGTGCTTCAGGCCAGCCCTGCCAGCATGTGGAGGCGTGGACCTGGCACCCTCCACGGGATTCAAGGCAGGCACAGCTGTGATGGAGCAGCTCGTCTTTGGGGACGCCAAGCGAGCATGCTTTGTGGCTTAGCAGGTGGATCCGGAGGAAAGCCAGGCCTAGTACTGGGAGCCTCTGGGCCCCTGGGGGTGCCTGGCACCACCTGAGTAGGACCGACTATATGATGTCTGTCCCTGTGGACTCCATACTGACTCCACAGTGGGAGTCTGGGCCCTGCCTGGTCTCCCAGGAGCTTGCGGCCCTAGATGAGCCGCTGCCTGGGCCATAATGGGTTAATAATGATGCTGCTTACCTTGGCCCAGTGCTCTGTGAGCCCCGAAGGTCGGGGAGGGGTGTCCCTGTGCCCTTGTGTCTGAACATCCTGCCTAGGTCCATATAGGATTCCTGCTAGGTCTCCCCTGTCACTTAGGGACCACAGTCCCTTCCTTTGAGGGAGGAGATCAGTTTCTTTGTCAGTTTTGGGCATCCCCCAGTCAGTCAGACCTGCTTCCCCATGCACGTGGACCAGATGAAACTGTCACACACATCGGGGGTAAGAAAGATTTGGTTTCTTCTCAGACAGTACACCAGCTGTTTGAGGTGGTGGTGGCTGGTAGCCAGGGCTGGCCAGGACTATGCAGGCTTTGACAGGTAAAGCATTGGCCCTAGACCCTGTGTTGTCTAGCGTTCAGAGTGTGGCCCCTGAAGCTGAACTCCGGAGCAGGAGAGGGCCCAATGTGGCTGCCTAGCTGCCACCTTGGGCTCAAACCCTGCTGTCCCAAGCTGGGCTCTGCTCTGCTGTGGGAGGTGGATGGAGAGATGGGGACTGAGTGGCAAGCAGGCACCCCTTGCCACCCTCAGGGCATCGCAGGCCAGGGTTAGGGTTAGGGTTAGGGTTAGGGTTAGGAGGAAGCCACTGGGGGCCTAGCTTCTTTTGTAGAAGCTACTGTGTTTTAAAAATCATGCGTTTGCTTTAAGAACAGCAGAAAGTGGAGAGAACAGTGTCAATAGGACCTGTGTAGATGGTGCAGGACAAATGTAGGGAGCACTGAGTGTTTCTCCCTGCCAGCTCTTCTTCCCTTGTGAGTGTGTGATGTGTACAAGACACCATCAAACAGGGGAAAGACTTTGTGTGTCTGTAATAGTTGTTTTTTATTAAAGATAGTTTGTTGCTACTCTGAGAGAAAAGCAGGTTTAATTCAAATGAATAAAGACAGGAAGGTTTCTGTGGATCCAGAGCTTCTGTGGTACTTCTGGCTCATGCTGTTGTGTTATTATATGAAAAAATTGTCATGGTTTGCTTTTTATAGTTGGCTTTTAAATTTATTATTATTATTATTATTTTTATTTTTATTTTTTGGTAGAGACAGGGTGTCACTATGTTGCCCAGGCTGGTCTTGAACTCCTGGGCTCGAGCAGTTCTCCTGCCTTGGCCTCCCAAAGTGTTGGGATTAGAGATGTGAGCTACCACACCTCATCTATGGTTTGCTTTTTTTTTGAGACGGAGTCTTGCTCTGTTGCCCAGGCTGGAGTACAGTAGCTCAATCTCGGCTCACTGTAACCTCCGCTTCCCGGGTTCAAGCGATTCTCATGCCTCAGCCTCCTGAGTAGCTGGGATTACAGGCGTGTGCCACTACACCTGGCTAATTTTTGTATTTTTAGTAGAGAGGGGGTTTCTCCATGTTAGCCAGGCTGGTCTCAAACTCCTGACCTCAGGTGATCTGCCTGCCCCAGCCTCCCAAAGTGCTGGGATTACAGGCGTGAGCCACCGCACCTGGCCGTTTACTCGTTATTTATTTATTATTATTATTATTATTATTATTAGAGACAGAGTCTAGCTCTGTTGCCCAGCATGGAGTGCAGTGGCGTGATCTCGGCTCACTGCAAACTCTGCCTCCTGGGTTCAAGCAATTCTCCTGCCTTAGCCTCCCAAGTAGCTGGAATTACAGGCATCCGCTACCGTGCCTGGCTAATTTTTGTATTTTTAGTAGAGACGAGGTTTCACCACGTTGGTCAGGCTGGTCTCAAACTTCTGACCTCAGATGATCCTTTCACTTTGGCCTCCCAAAGTGCTGGGATTACAGGCGTGAGCCACCGCACCTGGCCTTTACTCATTTTTTAAAGCCACCTTCTTTGTTGGACGTTTTAGACATAACCAAAGGTGGAGAGAATAATACGGTGAGTCCACGTGTGCTCCTGCCCTGCACCTGCAGTTTGCAGTTGTGGCCAGTCTTATTTCTTTACTGCAGTTCATCTTGTGTGGCTGTTTCTGTAAGTATATCTGTTGTTTTGCTAAGAAAATAGAATATTTTCTTTTTTTTTTTTTTTTTTTCGAGAGGGAGTCTCGCTCTGTCGTCCAGGCTGGAGTGCAGTGGCCGGATTTCAGCTCACTGCAAGCTCCGCCTCCCGGGTTCACGCCATTCTCCTGCCTCAGCCTCCAGAGTAGCTGGGACTACAGGCGCCCGCCACCTCGCCCGG
This sequence comes from Macaca thibetana thibetana, assembly GCF_024542745.1. NCBI lineage: Eukaryota > Metazoa > Chordata > Mammalia > Primates > Cercopithecidae > Macaca > Macaca thibetana. The sequence goes on along the minus strand of NC_065592.1, from coordinate 104,834,087 downwards.
CTAATTAGAATCTTTTCTTTTTTTTTTTTTTGAGACGGAGTCTCGCTCTGTCACCCAGGCTGGAGTGCAGTGGCCGGATTTCAGCTCACTGCAAGCTCCGCCTCCCGGGTTCACGCCATTCTCCTGCCTCAGCCTCCCGAGTAGCTGGGACTACAGGCGCCCGCCACCTCGCCCGGCTAGTTTTTTGTATTTTTTAGTAGAGACGGGGTTTCACCGTGTTAGCCAGGATGGTCTCGATCTCCTGACCTCGTGATCCGCCTGTCTCGGCCTCCCAAAGTGCTGGGATTACAGGCTTGAGCCACCGCGCCCGGCCGAATCTTTTCTTATAAAACTTAACCATTGTTGAATTTTCACACCTAAGAAACTAACAAAAATTCTTTAGTGTCATCTGTTGTCCAGTCAGTGTTTGGACTTCCCCAGTTTGGCTCATAAATTTCATTTTACAGTTGCTTTGTTTGCTTCAGAAGCCAGGCAGGATCTGCAGGTTGCATTTGGTTGAAGGCCTTGTCATTTTTTTTTGTTTGTCTGGAGACAGCCTTGCTCTGTTGCCTGGGCTGGAGTGCAGTGGCGTGATCTTGGCTCAATGTGATCTCTGCCTCCTGAGTTCAAGCAATTCTCCTACCTCAGCCTCCCAAATAGTTGGGACTATAGGCGCACGCTGCCACACTCAGCTAATTTTTTGTATTTTAGTAGAGATGGGGTTTTACCATGTTGCCCAGGCTGGTCTCGAACTCCTGAGTTCAGGCAGTCAGTCCACCTCTGCCCAGCAAGCTGCTAGGATTACAGGCCTTGTCACTTTAAAGACAGCGCCATGTGTGGCCTGTCCTGTCCCCTTTCATACTGTGCTGGCATTAGCCCCCGCTATTCTATTCTCATGCTGTGGAGGGTGCCGGTAGGCGGAGATTCCCACTTTATCTGTCCCTGCCATACACTTTACCCTTGTCTTTCTCTTTTATTTACAGACGTATGTGTCTTTAAGCCATTGAACATGTATAAAAGTGTGCTGCCGGCTGGACGCGGTGGCTCACGCCTGTAATCCCAGCACTTTGGGAGGCTGAGGTGGGCGGATCATGAGGTCGGGAGATCGAGACCATCCTGGCTAAAACGGTGAAACCCCATCTCTACTAAAAATACAAAAAAATTTGCTGGGCATGGTGGCGGGTGCCTGTAGTCCCAGCTACTCGGGAGACTGAGTCAGGAGAATGGCGTGAACCCAGAAGGTGGAGCCTGAGGTGAGCCGAGATCGTACCACTGTACTCCAGCCTGGGCAACAGAGCGAGACTCTGTCTCAAAAAATAAAATAAAAACTGTGCTGCCTTTTAATCATTATTTTTTAAAAATGAACTACTTAGAAAATTTTTAGTTTTGTAGAAGAATTTCTTTTGTTTTTGTTTTTGTTTGTTTTTGAGACGGAGTCTCGCTCTGTCGCCCGGGCTGGAGTGCAGTGGCCGGATCTCAGCTCACTGCAAGCTCCGCCTCCCGGGTTTACGCCATTCTCCTGCCTCAGCCTCCCGAGTAGCTGGGACTACAGGCGCCTGCCAACTCACCCAGCTAGTTTTTTGTATTTTTTAGTAGAGACGGGGTTTCACCGTGTTAGCCAGGATGGTCTCGATCTCCTGACCTCGTGATCCACCCGTCTCGGCCTCCCAAAGTGCTGGGATTACAGAAAAATTTCAAAAATAGTACAGAGTTCCTGTATACCCCACACCCAACTGCCCCCTTATTATTATAATATTGTACATTAGTGTGGTATATTTGTTACAATGGATGAACCAATATCACGGCATTATTATGAATACTTTATTCAGATTGCCTTAGTTTTTACCTGATGTCCTTTTTCTGTCACAAGTATTGTCTCGGATATCACATTACATGTATTTGTCGTGTCTCCTGAGGCTCCAGTTGACTGATAGTTTCTCAGACCTTCCCTGTTTTTGATGACCTTGACAGTTTTCAGGAGGATTGGTCAGGTGTTTAGTAGAGTGTTTTTCCCTCGGAATTTGTCTGATGTTTTTTCTCATGGTTGGATTGAGATTATCGGTTTGGGGGAAGAAGATCACAGAAGTAAATGCCTTTCTCATCACATATCAAGAGTGTGTATTGTCAACATGACCTGTCACTGCTGCTGTTGACCTTGATCACTTGACCGCCACTGTAAAGTTATTCTTTCTCTTCCTGTCCCTGCTGTATTCTTGGGAAGGAAATTACTGTGCATAGCCCACACTTGAGTAGGGAGTTTGCTCCACCTCTTTGAGGGCAGGGTGATATCTACATAAATTATTTGCAATTTTTTTTGCGTGGGAGACTTTTCCCTCCCTCCCACTCTTGTTTATTTTATCAATGTAGACTCATGAAAGTTTATTTTATTTATTTTTTGTGAGACAGAGTCTCACTCTGTCGCCCAGGCTGGAGTGCAGTGGTGTGATCGTGACTCACTGCAGCTTTTGTCCTCCTGGGCTCAAATGATCTTTCCACCTCAGTCTCCCCAACAGCCAAGACTATAGGCATATGCCACCACCCCTAGCTGATTTTTTAATTTTTTTAGTAGGTACAGGATCTCACTATGTTGCCCACACTCATCTTCAACTCCTTGGCTCATGTGCTTCTCCTATCTTGGCCTTCCAAAGTGCTGGGATTGCAGGCATGAGCCACTGTGCCCAGCCCATAAAAGTTTATTTTGTTATTTGGGTTATAATCCAGCATTACCTCATTTTGTTGCTCAAGTTGCTCCAGCTTTGGCTCTTGAGAGCTCTTTCAGATGTCTTAGACCCCCTTTAATATACCACATCGTGGTGCTTTTTTTTTTTTTTTTTTTTTTAAGTTCTTCCTTTCTTTCTGGCACTACAAGATGTTGCAGACTTATCTGTTTCCTGCCTCAGTCCTAGAATCAGCTATTTACCCCAAGAAGCCCTGGTTTCTTTAGTTGAGAAAGATGTTAGAAACTTAAGCCGGGCGCGGTGGCTCACGCCTGTAATCCCAGCACTTTGGGAGGCCGAGGCGGGCGGATCACGAGGTCAGGAGATCGAGACCATCCTGGCTAACACGGTGAAACCCCGTCTCTACTAAAAATGCAAAAAACTAGCCGGGCGAGGCGGCGGGCACCTGTAGTCCCAGCTACTCGGGAGGCTGAGGCAGGAGAATGGCGTGAACCCGGGAGGCGGAGCTTGCAGTGAGCCGAGATAGCGCCATTGCACTCCAGCCTGGGCGACTAAGCGAGACTCTGTCTCAAAAAAAAAAAAAAAAAAAAAAAGATGTTAGAAACCAAGATCTGTTTGCTAGGTGTGCTCATTGCTATTAGGGTGTCTTTGATTTAAGGCCTGTCAGCTACAGAACAAGGAAATTGTTTTGAAAATGCAGTTAGTGGCCGGGCGCAGTGATTCATGCCTGTAATCCCAGCACTTTGGGAGGCCAAGCTGGGCGGATCACCTGAGGTCAGGAGTTCGAGACCAGCCTGACCAACATGGCGAAACCTCGTCTCTACTAAAAATACAAAAATTAGCTGGGTGTGGTGGTGGGCCCCTTTAATCCCAGCTACCCGGAAGGCTGAGGCAGGAGAATCACTTCAACCCAGGAGACGGAGGTTGCAGTGAGCCGAGATCACATCATTACACTCCAGCCTGGGCAACAGGAGCAAAACTCCATCTCAAAAGAAAAAAAATGCAGTTAGTGTATACTAACACCATGTATATACACATGTCAGTAAATATACCTATATGTATATTTAGTTAACCATGAGTTCATGCTGATGTTATGAACTCTAATCCATTACCACATGGATCGTTCTTACCATCTTCCCTTGCTTATCTGTAACCTCCCACTCCCAACAGTGAGACACTTGGCTCCCACCATCCACCATCCAGTAACTTAATTGTTTCATTCCAGTTTACATGTACAGCGGTAACAGAACTGTTAACCTGGGTCCCCATGGAAAACAATTTTATCAACTACAGTGCTTTTATATACTTCTTTTGCCTTTAGTATTATAGACTCTACTTATTTCCAAAGTTACTTAAGTTAGGGCTGGGCTCAGTGGCTCACACCTGTAATCCCAGCACTTTGGGAGGCCAAGGAGGACCAATTGCCTGAGATCAGAGGTTCAAGACCAGCCTGGTCAACATGGCGAAAACCTGTCTCTACTAAAAATGCAAAAATTGGGCGTCCGCAGTCCCAGTTACCTGGGGGAGGCTGAGGCACGAGAATCGCTTGAACCCAGGAAGCCGAGGTTGCAGTGAGCCGAGATTGCACCATGCACTCCAACCTGGAAGACAGAGACTTGTCTCAAAAAAAAAAAAAAAACAACCAACCACGTGGCCAACATGGTGAAACCCTGTCTACTAAAAAAAAACAAAAATTAGCCAGGCTTGGTGGTGTGTGCCTGTAGTCCCACCTACTTGGGAGGCTGAGGCAGGAGAATTGCTTGAACCCAAGAGGCAGAGGTTGCAGTGAGCTGAGATCTCGCCACTGCACTCCAGGCTGGTTGACAGAGCGAGACTGTTTCAAAAAAACAAATTAAGAAAAAAAAGAGTTGCTTAAGTTAGTGCTTTATTCTCCCATCCCCTTCAGTGAGGTTGTTTGATACATTTGTAATACAATTAGATTATTTTGTTACATTCTACATTCCAGTCCAGGATCCCTTGATCTCCCAAATGATTTTGTAAAACAGTTCACATACTAATATATTAAGGTTCACTGTTTGTTTTTATAAATACAGTGGCGTTTATCTACCATTACAGGATCATACAGAACAGTTTTACTGCCTTAAAAAAAAAAAACAACCCTATGCTTCACCTGTTTAAATCCACCCCCATCAACCTCTGGCAACCACTGATCTTCTTTTTTTTTTTTTTTTTTTTTTTTTTTGAGACGGAGTCTCGCTCTGTCGCCCAGGCTGGAGTGCAGTGGCCGGATCTCAGCTCACTGCAAGCTCCGCCTCCCGGGTTCACGCCATTCTCCTGCCTCAGCCTCCCAAGTAGCTGGGACTACAGGCGCCCACCACCTCGCCCGGCTATTTTTTTGTATTTTTTTTTAGTAGAGACGGGGTTTCACCGTTTTATCCAGGATGGTCTCGATCTCCTGACCTCGTGATCCACCCATCTCGGCCTCCCAAAGTGCTGGGATTACAGGCTTGAGCCACCGCGCCCGGCCTACCACTGATCTTCTTAACATATCATATGGTTTTGCCTTTTCCAGAATGTCACATAATTGTAATTATACTGTATGTGGCCCTTTTCAGACTGGCTTCTTTCACTTAGCATTATGCACTTAAGATTTATCCATTTTTTTAGTGGCTTGACTGCTCTTTTTTTCTTCTTAAGTCATAATAATATTATCTGGGTGAACCACAGTGTATCTGTTCACCTACGGAAAGACATCTTAGTTGCTTCTGCTTTTTGGCAAATATGAATAAAGCTGCTTTAAACATTCACATACAAGTTCTAATGTAGACCTAAGTTTTCAAACCATTTGGGTAAATACCTGAAGAGTCTGATCGCTGGATTTTATGATAAGACTGTATTTAGCTTTATGAGAAACTGCTAGACTCTTCCAAATGTGAATACCATTTTCTGTTTCCGCCAGCACTGAACAAGAGTTCCCTCTCCTCAGGCTGCACCCTCATAGTTCGTCCTGTGGTGGGAAGAACTCTGGGGATTGCAAGGAGATTGCAAGGCGTAAGAGTCTCCTGCTACTTGCTGATTGTGAACCTTGCTGGCGTCTCTTTCTAAAACAGTACTAATAAGGTGAAGAAGTGTGATGAGGGTTAGAGATGAAGTGAGGAGAAAACCCGGGCTACAGCCATGCTCTCCTGTGGTTTTCAACCCAGCCTGGCCCAGGCTGCTGTGCCCACTGTGCCATCCGCCCCTCACTTGGAACAGATGTGGTCTGGACAGCTGCCTGGCAGGGCCCCCAAGCTGTCCCCTCCTGCCCTGACTACAAGCTGTTGAATGGAGATTTGTGTCAGGGCAGCCAGCTGCCATGGAAGATGAGGGCTGGTCCCCAGGCCCCAGGACTGGCTTCTGTGTCCTTGGGCGGGGGAGCCAGGGTCTGTGGGGACCTTTGCCAGCCCTGGGCGCAGCTGGCCAGAAGCCTGTCTGCTGACACTGGGGCAATTAGGGTGTAATCTTCTCTAAATGGCACCCAATTCTGGCTAAATCCCTCCTGCCCAGGGATGAATTCCCAGTTTTCTAAAAGCAGCTTAGCATTTGGACATTGCCCAGGGCAGCTGGGGTTCGCGGTTGGCGATGGGATGGCTGCTTCCGATTGATGTGGGCCTTACAGAGGAGGGGCCGTGGGTAGGCAGAGGCTGGTGACAAGCGCCACAGCCCTACAGTGTTCCCTGTGTGGGTGCCTCTCAGCCCTCAGTCCTAGCGATCCCTACATCCACAAGTGTAAGTACTCCTTGGGGAAATGCAGTTCCAAAGCCACACAGTGGGAAGGGTGGGCCAGCACCCCTCAGCCTCCTGTGGTGTGAGGGACAGATGGGTCTGCAGAGGGGCTTGGGCCTGGGCTGGTCCTGCGGTGCCCAGCCTGATGGATATAGGCTGGCAGAGGTGGGTGGGTGCTGTCTCCTGGCCTGGAGGCCCCACTCTCTCTTCCTGACCTGGACCCCAGTCCCCAAGAGGCACCACCCTCTCTTGTAGGGACTCCTGCATCTTTCCCAGGCTCCTGCTTGAGTGTTCCTGGGCCTCCTTCCTCCTCCCTGTCTACCTGCCAGGTGAGGCTGTCTGAGTTCCTCAGGGACCACCTCTACCTCTTGCCCCCCCTCCTGTTACCCCCTTCCCCCTCCGTGTACCACTTCCTCTGGGAACCATCCTGCTGCAAAGAAGAAAAATGGATTTTGGAGTAAGAAACCTTATGGTGCCACTCAGATGAATCATCTCACCTTGTTGATCCTCTCAGTTTGTTCACCCGTGAAAGGGAGCGATAAAGGTTTTTACTTTGCAGGGCTTGTGTGAAGACACATGATTCACACTCACCTCTGTCCGCTCCTGGGGGCCCTGGACCCCACATCCTTTGTTGCCCGTGTCTGCTTAGGGAAGTACCTTTTGAGTAAAGAGAGGAGGAAGTTGGTTTGGTGATGGTGGTGGGCGTTCCTGGAGCATCCCCACCCAGCTGGGGGTGGGTGGGAAGAGCTGGCTGAGGGGTGGTGAGGTGGGGTCTCCCACATAACACCCATGGGATCCCATTGGGTGGGTCGTTGGGTCTGTGAGGGACCCAGGTAGTCAACAGGTCTAGTTCTGGCTTCTTAGCTGACTTGGGTTCCAGTAGAAGCATGTGGAGCTGGCTAGTTTGCTTGCACCCCAGGGTCACTGGGGGACTTTCAAAAATTCTAAAGCTCAGGGGCCACACTCAGACCTATGAAATCAGTCACAGGAGTGTTTACACTTCCAGAATGATCGCAGGGGAAAGATGCATGTGGGAGCACCATCCTGTCATTGCAGTTTACACCCGGGAGTCTGAATCCTCCCTGCTCTGCATGTCGTGTGTGATTCAGCCCTGGAGGGGGTGCAGCCCCTCAAGTGGAGAACTTGGGGTGCCTCCCTGACCCTCTCTGGAGTGTGCATGAGCAAAGGGAAGACCCAGGGCAGGGGCGAGCCTGGGAGCCATTCCTGCCGCTGAGTCCCTAGGGTGTGTCCCCTCCACTGGCTGGAGAGAGAGGGTCAAAGGGGAGATGCCCCAGAAGAACCTCCAAGGCCTGCCCACCCTGTACCCCTGGAATTCCCTGCAGTCCTTGCCTCACTGAGCCACATCCAGCGCCTCTCTGCACTCTCAGCACGCTAGCATCTGGCTATTCCCTGGACCTGCCGTGCTGTCTACCCACTTCTGGTGTGGGGCCTGTCACCTCCCAGCTGTGTCCGTAGGTCCCCCTGTCTGTCCTTCATTCATGCCACAGATGCTTCCTGAGCCTTGCCACTTGCTGGGCATGGGCTCCTCACTCCGCTCCTGCACTCGCTAAGGAGGTGCAGATGTGTGGTAGACGTGGGTGTCCACCTGTCCACAAGGACAGGCCTGAACCCTTCCCGTGTGAGAAGCCTTGCCGCACCCACACTGTGTGTGTATCTGGATGGTCGGCCCGGCCTCCTGCCTGACCTGTTTCTCAGCATCTGCGAGCTAAAGTGATGGGGGTGCTGGCTGAAGCGAGGGTAGTGTTGGGCTGGGGGGAATTCTGCTGTCCTGGGACAGCTGCTGGACTTTCCCATCCTGCCCAGTGGGTCTGGCCCTCCCTGCTGACTCCCTGCTGACCCCACTGTCCTGAGCCATGCCCCTGGAGCTGTTTCATGTGTGGCTATGAAAGAGTTGGAGGTCAGGACCTCACCCAGGAGCCTGGCGGGGACTTTGGAAGAAAGCATACAGGCATGCAGACCCACTTCCCAGCATAGCCAGGGGCCTGGGCAAAGGGCTTCTCCACAGAGCTGCCCAGCCTCCCGCACTAGGCCAAGATGCCAGGGGTCAGCACCTAGGAGGGGTCAGGCCTGAGACTGCTGTTGGTGGTGGGGCAGGTGGTGGACAAGTCCATTCACTCTCTTGGCTCCCAGCGACATACTGGCTCTGAGATTTGGCCTACTGGGGACCCACCAGGGAAGTCATCCAGAAGGTCTGTCTGTGTGGGAGCTTGGCAGCACCACCAAACTGGTGGCCTTTCTCCAGAAGCTGCTGGGAGACCCCCGCCACCCACCTTCCACGTTGGTGTGATTCACTGTGAGGCAGGGCTGAGCCCCATTTTAGTCCAGGCTGCATTTTTTAGGGTGGCCTTTGACCTCAACAGGCAGACATTTCCAGAGCAGCTCTGGCTGCTGACTAGATGATTGTTTTGTGCAGCTCTCAGTTTTAAATTGAGGTATGATTTGCCTGTAAGACCACATGCGGTTGTGCAGTTGCGTGCTCATGTGTGGCTGCCCCATGGTGCAGGTTACCCTGAAGTGCTCAGACCCTTCCTGTCCACCCAGCAGTGCACTGCCTGCCTTCTACAGCGATTAGCTTTCTTCATAGTTGGTGTATGGCCCTTTGGGTCTGGCTTCTCTAAGAGCCATCACGACAGTTACTTGCATGAGGAGTGAGTTTTCCGGCTGCTGAGCATCATCCACTGTGTCATCGCACCAGAGTTACTGCCTTCCACCTATTGTTGGGCGCTGGGCGTTGTGAATGCACCATACTTGGTGTGGACATGTGGCATGTGCTTCCCTATTTCTTTGGAGACCATGCGGTGTCTCACTTTATCACCCAGGCTGGAGTGCAGTGGCGTGATCTTGGCTCACTGCAACCTCTGCCTCCCGGGTTCACACCATTCTCCCTGCCTCAGCCTCCCGAATGGTTGGAATCACAGGCGTCCGCCACCACACCCAGCTAATTTTTGTATTATTTAGTAGAGACAGGGTTTTGCCATGTTGGCCAGGCTGGTCTTAAACTCCTGACCTCAAGTGATCTGCCCACCTCGGCCTCCCAAAGTGCTGGGATTACAGGCGTGAGCCATCACACCTGGCCAGTGCTTCCATCTTTCTTGGGTGGTACCTGCAGCAAGCCCCTCTCCCCTCTGTGTTCACATGTCAACACATCCCAGCAGGAAGGCTAGTCCTTTTACTCATGCTTTGCTACCTCAGGTAACCTGCTTCTAGGGAGGGAGGGACCGTGTGTCCGGAAGGAAATGATCTCCATAAATTGTGGGAGGTGGGGCCCAGGGACCACTATGACTGGCTTCAGCCAGATCTCAAGTGTCAGGCAGTCCCCACAGTGAGCCCAAGCTTTCTGGGTTCCAGGCCAAGACCAGGAAGGACTGAGTCCCAGATGTTCATGCACCTAGGAATGGGAGTTTCCAGTTCTCCAGGTGATTCTGAGGAGCAAGCAGGGTTGGGGAACTGATCAGACAGTTGAGCACTGTGGGCCGGGGTCCAGGCCCAGGCCCAGGCCCAGGCCCAGCCACTTCTGGATTATCAGCCTCCTCTTTCTTGCTTTCTCTTCAGACCCTCTTGGGGAACCGTTTATGGAGATGTGTGTTCTCAGAGTTCAGTTTCTCACTTGTGAGAGGAGCTAATACCTCCTGTGAGAGAAGCTAATGAGCTTACGTTGGTACAAACTGTGAAGTGCAGTGGTGCCTTGGGGTTATTGCCCTCCTCCCCTGGGCACCCAGAGTCCTCTTGTCTGTTAACAACTGTGTTGTCCTCTGTCTTCCTCCCTCTGGGCCCACATCAGAGCTGGAGAGGTGCTGACGGCAGCCCAAGGCTGGGAAGACATCTGGACAGAGCAGGGCCAGTGAAGATGCCTCAGGACAGAGGACCCCCCCTCCCCTGTCCCCACCCTTAGTTAGGTGGATCCCCTTCTCCCGTCGCCACACTGCCTCTACCCTGTCTTGGATCTGGGTCATTACTGGGCTGAACAGTAGGCAGAGGTTCTAGCTCATCTCACATCCATCTCCCAACTATACCTCCCTCCTGGCCCTGGAGCCCTCCATCCCCCATCCCAGTGTGCCCTGTGACTCTGTTTCTGCTGGTGTTTATAGCTGCTGTAAGTTGTTTTCCCAAATTGCTAGCAAGGCTGTACATCTGTTTGTGCGGTGATCTGAAGCATCTGGCCCTGTGTAAATCTGAAGTCCATTTCCTGCCACCATTTCCTGACCTGATCCTTTGTTCTTGTATCAGGTTTTTGCTGAAGTTCATTTATGAAAATTTGATCTTTTGTCTTGTTTCTGTTACTCTCTATTTCATGAATAACAAGTAATTTAACTCCCTGTGATATGTTTGGTTTGGGGTTTTATTAATCTTTTAAACTAGTATTACATATAGTAAAATGTATAGATTTTAAGTGCACGTGTGTATGTTGGCAAATACATCATCCCTTGGGTACATTTGATATTCTGCAGCTTTTCTTTTTCTTTTTTTGCTTTTGATATGGAGTCTTGCTCTGTCGCCCACGCTGGAGTGCAGTGGCGCAATCTCGGCTCACTGCAAGCTCCGCCTCCTGGGTTCATGCTATTGTCCTGCCTCAGCCTCCTGAGTAGCTGGGACTGCAGGCACCCGCCACCATGCCCGGCTAATTTTTTGTATTTTTTTTGTAGAGACGGGGTTTCACTGTGTTAGCCAGGATGGTCTCGATCTCCTGACCTTGTGATCTGCCCGCCTTGGCCTCTCAGAGTGCTGGGATTACAGGCATGAGCCACCGCGCCCGGCATCTTTTCTTTTTAATGCCCAGTAGTAATAGTAGCTAAGGCCCTGAGCTCATCTCGCGAGTGCTATGCATTCGGATAGCGTTTCAGATACTGTGTGCTTATTGCTGGGTTGCTTCAGGATTTTTTTTAATAGGTTGATTCTATTTCATTATTGTATTTCAGAGATCATTTTGTTTCTCCTTTTTTTAAATCAGGATATAATTTATTTTTAAACCCTATTCATAATGCTTTTGATAGTTTTCATATTTCACTAATTTTTAATAAAAATAAACATTTACTGGAGCGTAAGGTAAATATGGAAACTATAAAAATCATAATTGTATAGTTTGACAAATTATCAAAGTAAGTGCACCCATGTAGCTACCAGCAGATCAAGAAGTTGCATGTTACAGCTTCCCAGAACTGCTGTCTGAGCCCTGTCAAGGTGTGATCATTCTGGCTTTTGACAGCAGAGATGATATCTCCCCTGGTTTGGACATCTGATAGAGGGAGCTGCACTGTACTTTTTTGTGTGTTCCCTCAGTATTGTGAGACTGATCCTCATTGCTGCTTGTATTTGTAGGTTATTGGCACTCATTGCTACATGGGATTCGTTTGTGTGGACATACCACACCTTCCTCACCCACTGTCAGGTGGAGCGGCCTTAGGGTTGTTTTCAGCTGTCAGAACACTCATGGGGTGGCCGATGCCTGTTTCTGCTGGATGGACTGGCTAGGGTGACACAGGGCAGGCTTTCTTCTAGAGGAGCACAGGAGTGTGTGGCAAGCCCCTGTCCTCTCCATCCTCACCGCAGACACTTGATGTGTTATTAATTTACATACTAGCCATTCTGATCAGCATGTCACAGTAGCTCTTTCTGGTGGTAAGTTGCATTCCCCATGTACGTTTTCCTGTGTTTACTGGCCGTTTGGAGAGCCTCTTTTGTAAAGAGCCTCTTCAAGACCTTCTTCCAGTGTTCTTATTGGGTGTCTGCCTTTTTCTTATGTATGTGTAGGAGATCTTTATATATTCAGGATATGAAGCCCTTTGCCATCAGGCAGTAGTTCTGACCCAGTGATGCAGCAGAAAGACCCAGCATGGAGCAGGCAGAGATGGCTGTCTTCCATCTGTGTCTCTGCCTTGTCACAACCTTGGCCTCTTGGAGCCTTAGTTTCTTCCTCCATAAAATGGGAACACAGATTCTCCTGAGAACTTTGAGATAGGCATTAAGTGAAATAATATACTTAAGGAGACTACCAGAGTGGTGGCTATTGTTGTTACTAATACTTTTTTTAATAAAATGGAAAGAGGCTGAGCACGGTGTCTTGTGCCTATAATCCCAACACTTTTGGAGGCCAAAGTAGGAGGTTCACTTGAACCCGGGAGTTCAAGACTAGCATGGGCAACATAGTGAGACCCCATTTCGAAAAAAAAAGCTGGCATGGTGGCACGTGCCTGTGGTTCCAGCCACTCAGGAGGCTGAGGCAGAAGGATTGCTTGGGCCCAGGAGGTCAAGGCTGAAGGGAGCTATGATCTCACCACTACACTCCAGTCTGGGTGACAGAGCGAGACCCTGTCTTCCAAAGAAAGAAAATAGGAAGAGCTCTCATACCCACTGGGATGGTTGTGACCAAAAAATAGACAGTAAGAAGTCCTGGAGAGGATGTGGCAAAATTGGAATCCTCCTGTGTTGCTAGTGGGAACATAAAATGGGATAGCCCTTGTGGAAAATTTGGCAGTTCCTCAAAAAAAGTTAGAGATACCACATGACCTAGCGGTTCCACTCATAATAGCCTAAAAGTGGAAACAACCCAAGTGTCCATCAAATGATGAATGGATAAACAAATGTGATCTGTTCATACAATGGAATATTATTTGACCATGAAAGGGAAGGGAATTCTCATACATACTACAACATGGGCGAACCTTGAAAACATTGTGCTAAGTGAAGAGGCCAGTCACAAAAGACTGAAATGTCCAGAATAGACACATTCATAGAGATGGAAGATAGATTGGTTTTCAGGATGGCAGTGGGGAGAGCTGAAGAGTAATGCTAATGGGGACAGGGTTTCTTTGGAGGGTGATAGAAATGTGGAATTAATGGTGATGTTCACCCAACTCTGTGAATGTACTAAAAACCACTGAAAACCACTTTAAAAGGGTGGATATTATGACGTGAATTATGTCTTTTTAACATTTTTTAATGGAGGTAAGCAGGAGAGTCTTTTTGCTTGCTAAATCTTTGAGGTAAATTTCACTATTATTCTGAAGTAATCCCCAGAAGATTTGAGGCAGCTTTCTTCCAGGTCTGTAGCTGTGGTATCCATATCACATGAATCTACATGACAACTCGAGGAATCTTACCTTCCAACTTACCCTCTGTCTTTCTCATTAGTATTTTTATAATTTTCTTTGGATAAATCTCATGTTTCTAGTTAAGTTAATATCTGGGGGTTAATTTTTTAGGTCAAGATTATAAATGTAATTGCTCTTCTTTTGCGTACATAACTCAACAGTTTAATTTGGGAGGGTTTTGTGGGTATCTTGGTGTATTTGAGATCTCTGACTTTTTTGAGGATGTTTCTTAGTGCATTTTCTAGACAAAATCATCACTTGCAAAAAAATAGGAATTTAGCGGTATGCTTTTTTTCCCTCTTCCGATGTTTTTTGAGTGTGATGAAGAGTGTAGTCCTGCCTTCTCCTTTTAAGGGGAGGGTGGGTAACTCAAATGCATCTTCATTTACCAATGCTTCTCCATTATTTATTAATGCATTCCATTATTTGCTATGTTTGCTTTTGTTTTAAATCTATCCAGGTAGATTTACTCTATTGATGCTCTTTTTATGACATTTAGAAAGAAAAAAAAATTACCACATCCATTTTTCAAGTGCTTCAGTTGAGAAGAGTTCAGGCTAAATTATGGTAAAGCATATTAGCATAGATGACATTTTTAATTCCTTTTAAAATATGAGTTTGTGGCAGAAATATTGGTAGCTTGCCTTCAGTCTGTCTATATGGTTTACTTACTTGTTGGCCTATCTTGTTTCATAGCAGATGCTGAATATAGATTTTTAAAATTGAATTGGTTTACCCTGGTTTTATGTTCTTGGGCAAGGTCTTCTGATCACAGTAACTCTTAAGGTAAATTGTTACTTCTGTTTGCTAAGATTTTGTCAGTTTTTTGCATCCGTGTTGGGCATGGAGTTGGTCCATGAGTCCCTGCCCATTGGAAGGGAAGATCTGTTGAAACTAGCAGGTAAGTTCATGACATACCTGTTGAACATTCCTGTTGAGTTTGTAATGTCTTTTCTTCTGCCTTAGAGAGGACATTACAAACTCAGCAAACTCAACGGGAATGTTCAACAGATACATCAAGAACAGATAAGGCATGTCTTTCTGTTTTCCTTTCTCATTATTTGTTTGAGTGAATATGGATGTGGACAGGGACACTTTAGGCCAAGGTCGGAGCTCAAGACCTGCTGTGCTACACAGCACCCAGACTCCCTCCTGGGCACGCACTCCCTGTGTCAGTTCTCCCATGAGGCAGGCCTGCTGGTGCCGATGCCCATCTTGCCAATGGCTGTGGGGTGGAACCAGCGATGTGGTAGCTCAGTCCTCACGTTGGTAAGTGTTCAGTTCCCTGATTTAGGGGTATGTACTTTGCACAGACTTACCAACCTGAATACAGTCACTAGCGGGTTAAAAAAATACATGAACATGGTTGCTTTGCTTTTTCTTTTGTTTCTGGGTTTTTGTTGTATCACTTCCCCTTTGTGAGACTTCTGCTTGTTACTTTATTCAGTTTCTGCAATCCCAGTCTAGAGAGACTGTTTCTTTTTATCATTATTTATTTTTAGTGCAATCCCCCGCAACCCCCCGCACAGTACTGCTTTGGCCGTGATTCTGAAGTTTTCATATGATTTTTTTTCTATTTTTTGTTTATTTGGTTTCCTGTTGGTTTGTTCTGTATACCCTCTCTAATACAGATGTATTTAAGAGATCATTTTTCAATTTTCATGTTTGAGTGTATGCTAACTTTTTACAGCATATATTTTTTAGAACAGTTTCAGATTTACAGAAAACTTACATGAAATACCGTCTTTTATTTGTTCTCCTGTGGTGCACCTACACATAAATGGAATTTCTTCCTTTTTTAGATTGCTCTGATGTCATTCTGTATCCTCTTGTGGTATCATTTCCTTATGCCCTGAGTCCTGGTGTCTGTGCCAGTTCTGATTTGCTGGCTATTGCAGAGCCTGGATCTCTCCCTCTGCGTGGTTGACATTTTGATGTATTTTATACTAGGCTGTTTGGGTCACGATAGGTTTGATTAATCTATGAGAGAGTTTAATGTCATAATGCTATAAATTCTTTTTTTTTTTTTTTTTTTTTTTTTTTGAGGCGGAATCTCACTCTGTCGCCCAGGCTGGAGTGCAGTGGCATGATCTCAGCTCACTTCAAGCTCCGCCTCCCGGGTTCAGGCCGTTCTCCTGCCTCAGCCTCCCAAGTAGCTGGGACTACAGGCACCCGCCACCACACCCAGCTAATTTTTTTGTATTTTTTTATTAGAGACGGAGTTTCACCGTGTTAGCCAGGATGGTCTCGATCTCCTGACCTCGTGATCAGGCCTCAGCCTCCCAAAGTGCTGGATTACAGGCGTGAGCCAGTGCGCCTGGCCTAAATTCTTTATCTCATAATAATATTGTTGAGCTTGTATTTATGTCAGCTTGATAGGCCTGAGCACCCTCATGACTGTAATAAGGCTTGATGCCACTTGGACTCCTGTGGAGTCCTGGCTATGCGGGACAGGACTCTGAACAGCACATGCAGAGCTGCCCGGAGTGGAGCAAGGTGTATAGACACAAGCGTCTGAGGCCTCCAGGTCTTCTCATGTCCTGCAGACCACCCCAGCTCCTTTTAAGGCCTCGGAAACACCTGATTTCCCTTTGACCCCATCAGGTGTTGAAGCCCTGTGGCTTGTTGTGGCAGTTTTTGGGGGGCAAGTTCATCATTTGCTAGTATTTACTGACTGCATGATTGTGAAGGAGGTGGGTGCTGGACTTGAACTGCTGTTTCCTGGCTTTGCAGATTTCTTTGCCTCTTCCCTCTCACAAGGAGTAAAACCGTGGTCGGGGGTCGGGTCTTCCTCCAAAGGCTATGCCTCCCTGCCCGCCAAGTGCGAACTTCTGATAGGAATACTGCTTCAAAACAGTAAAGAGTTGACCAGCACTTCAGGGGCTCCTCACTGTGGTTGGGGGGAATAGAGAGTTTTATCATCCTGTGGTTCCCCAGGGTGGGAGGATTTGTGGTCTCAATTGACTATCTGGGCTACAGGCCCTCAGACTTGGGTCTTGGGAGGCCTGATAGTCTGTTGTCCCAGTACCTACCAGAGACCAGGCATGCAGTAAGCACTAATAAGTGCTGTTAGTAAACATTGAGGGGATGGTGAAGCCAGTCCCTGGGATTTTTCAACAAGCCTGGGTAGGAAGATGGGTGCTGAGCAGAGGGTATTCACAGCCCGTCAAGTGGATGAGGATCAGGCCTTTCCCCTGCTTGGACCAGCCCTGACAAGGAGCCCAACAGTGTCTCTACCTTAGCAGGTGGTGGGAGGGCCCAGCGGAGGCAGCCAGGCTAGGACTAGTGGGATTCCTGGGATGCCCAGGCCCAGCCGTTCCCAGGAGGCTGGGCCCACCCTCATGCAGGCATCGTGGACCTTCAGGGACAAGTGTGGGACCAGCTGGCTGTCAGTGGGTGGTGCTGGATCAGCCTAGCAGATGAAGGAATTGAGGCTCCCAGTTTTGTTGTGGAAACTGCATCCTGGAACAAGTCCTGCCTCATTGGAATGCTGAGGCTGGCTCTCCTGGCTTGGCAAGTGTTGTTCCTGTTGTATCAGATGGCCAAACTGGTTTAGGATGAAAGAGAATTCCCTGGGACAGCCCTGCCTAGAGGCCTGGTTCCTTGCCCTGGTGGTGTAGGCCTTCTCCAGGGAGCCAGACCCCAGTGGAAGGTCGGCAAGTGGGGTTGGTTCAGTTTCCTGTGCAGACCTGTTTCCACGCCCTGTACAGGTTTGTCCGGAGACTGAAGGGTCAACCTCTACTAGCTAGGGCTGATGGCCAGCTCTTATTGTGGAGATACACACATTCTCTCTTGAGAGTGGAGAGGGAGTGGGGTGACTTTCCTTTGTAGCTGAGGGAACTGTAATTAGGTAGTTGCCACAGAGCCAGGCAGCCCCACTGGCTGACTACAGAGTAAGGGCATCTTGCATGTGAAAAAGGACAGTGAGGCCACTTTGGAGCCAGCACCTGGCCTTGTGGGGACCATCAGGGACCAACCTTGTGGCAGGTGGGAGGGGGCAGGCACTGGCCTGGGGCTGCTCTTCAAGCCCTGCCACTTCTCATAAATGGGGTGATTGTGAATGACCCTGACCCGATGCCCATGCTGCCTTGGCATCAGGGTCGGCTTACACACGCCCAACTATGGGAACTTGACCCCGTAGCCCCTTTGACAGACAGGCACAGTGAGGGAGGAGCTCACCAAGTCATAGCTGACCAGTGGCAGAGCCAGGACGTGGGCCCAGGCAGCCTGGCTTCAGGTGTGCATATACCCATTGGCTCTCCTGCTGTGCCGCTGGGAAGTGGGCAGGCAGGGCAGTGCCTCTTGCACAGTGGGGTACCTCGGCAAAGCTGGAGGCCTACGTGGCTGAGGAGGGAGGGAAAGAGATTCTTGTCCAGAGGTTCAGAGGCCCTGGTATGAGGACCTAGTTCTCCTTCTGGCCTCACCTTGTCTTACCTCTTGCTTTGCTCTTCCTTCCACCTGGCGCACTTCCCCGTCCTCCCAGGCTCTGATCACCTGCCACTATTTCCTCCTCTGCACTAGGCACAGGCCAGGGTCTCAGCCATTCCAGCATAGACTTAGTTTTACTTTCACAGAAAGTAACGCTTGAAGAGTTGTTCTAAGGTGGTGGGAGTGCCCAGGTGATAACAGGGAGCTTTGCTGGTACTGGCGTCAGGAAAGAATGAAAACCACAGGGGTAACCGTAACCCGTTGTTGGTCGTAATCTTTTACTCTTCCTTCATCGTCCAGCTTCTGTTTCTGGATTTCAGCCTCTGCTGGGGGGTTGATGGGGGCCTAAGCATCTGCTATGGGCTCATTCTAAAGCCACCCAGCCTCCCATGCGCTGCCCCCACACTGGGGTTGTCAGGATCTCAGCATGTTAACACTGGTCCAGTGACAATAGCCTCAGCCACATCCTGAGTCAGAGATATGCTGACTCTGGAGGAGCTGGCTCCTTCTTGGGCATCCGAAAGGCAGTGGGAGCCCTAGAGAGGAGAACAAGGAGTAACTCCCTGAACCTGTATTTTAAAGCTCCTATCATCAGGGGATGGGTGGAGGAGGAGGCCACATAGACTCTGGTAAGTGAATTACGTTAACTGACTAAATCTCCTCCACAGCACTAAGCTCAGATTGGTGACATTATTAACGCAGGTTTCACATGAGGAAATTGAGGCACATTGTGATTGGCGCCCACCACAGTCACATAGCCCTGCCGCTGCAGCTTATTTCAGAGGTGCTAGCAGGGAATGTTGGCTGTGCTTCCCTGAGATGGGGGTGGTGGGCACAGATGGGCTCGTGCTCACAGGTGCCCCTGGTACCTGGCCTGCCTTCTCTATCTCCTAGGAGTAGGGGTAGGGTGGGGCACTGGGCTCATCTGTTGGACAGGATCCTTACTGCCCTGTTTTCCATCCTGAGGCGTATTCTGCCAGCCTTCTGTCTCCAGCCCTGCACCATCCCATACTGTGCACCCTTGGCAAGCATTGAACTCTGTTGTGCCTCAATTTTGTGGTCTCGATCTCCTGACCTCATGATCTGCCCGCCCCAGCCTCCCAAAGTGCTGGGATTACAGGCATGAGCCACTGTGCCTGGCCTATTCATTTTTTAATTAGGTTGTGTGTCTTTTTTTTTTTTTTTTTTTTTTTTTTTTGAGACAGAGTTTCGCTGTTATTGCCCAGGCTGGAGTGCAGTGGCATGATCTCGGCTCACTGCAACCTCCATAGTGGATGTCCTGCCTCAGCCTCCTGAGTAGCTGGGATTACAGGATTATCACACCCAGCGGATTTTTTTGTATTTTTAGTAGAGATGGGGTTTTATCATGTTGGCCAGACTGGTCTTGAACTCCTGACCTCAGGTGATCTACCTGTCTCAGCCTCGCAAAGTGCAGGGATTATAGGCGTGAGCCACCGCGCCCAGCCAGTTGTTTATCTTTTTATTGAGTTGTAAGAGTTTTTTTATATGATCTGGATACCATATCCTTATCAGATAGGTAATCTGAAAACATTTCTTTTATGGTGTAGGTTGTCTTTTCACTTGATTATGTCCTTTGATGTATGAGGTTTTTAATTCTGATGAAGTTCAAGTGACTAATTTTTTGCTGTTGTTAGTTAACGTTTTTGGTGTCATATCTAAGAATTCATGGCCAAATCCCAGGTCATGAAGATTAATCCCTACATTATCTTCTGAAAGTTTTATAGTTTTAGTTCTTATATTTAGGTATTTGATTCATTTTGAGTTAATTTTTGTGTATAATGTGAGGTAGGGGTTCAGCTTCATTATTTTGCATATATATAGCTACTTGCCCCCAGCATCATTTGTTGAAAACCTTTTTTTTTTTTTTTTTCCCTCTGGCGCACAGCTTGGAGTACAGTGGGGTGATCTCAGCTCACTGCAACCTCTGCCTCCCGAGTTCAAACCATTCTCCTGCCTCAGCTTCCCAAGAAGCTGGGATTACAGGCACCCGCTACCACGCCCAGCTAATTTTTTTTATTTTTAGTAGAGACGGGGTCTCGCTGTGTTGGCCAGGCTGGTCTCAAACTCCTGACCTAGTGATCCGCCTGCCTCGGCCTCCCAAAGTGCTGGGATTACAAGCGTGAGCCACCACGCCTGGCCGAAAAACTATTCTTTAACATCAAATTATTTTTGTACCCTTGCCAAAAATCAATTGACCATATATATAAGGGTTTATTTCTGGACTCTATTCTATCCCGTTGGTCTCTATATCTTTACACCAGTACCACATTGTTTTGATCACTGTAGCTTTGTATTAAGTTTTGAAATTGTGAGTTTTCTCACTTTGTTACTCTCTTTGAATGTTGTTTTAGATCCTCTAGGCCCTTTGCAATTCCATATGAATTTGAAAATCAGCTTTTCCGTTTCTGCTAAAAAGGCTTTTGGAATTTTGGTAGGGATTGTATTGAATTTCAAGTTAATTATCTTTTAAAGAGATTTAAATAATAAAAATAAGTATTTTATGTTTGCCTATTTAATTACCATTTCTTCCATGTAGATATAGATTCCATATGGTATTATTTTTCTTCTGCCTGAAGGATTTTATTTAACATATCTTTAAATACCAATGCAGATCTGCTGTTGATAAATTCTTTCAGCTTTTGTACGTCTGAAGTATTTCATCTCTATTTGTGAACAGTTTTCAGTGAGTATATCATTCTAGTTAAGTTTTTTTGTTTTGCCGTTTAAAAGATGTTGTTCCACTGTCTCCTGGCTTGTTAGAGAAATCAGCTGTCATTTAACTTTGCTCCTCTTGAGTCATGTATCCTTTTTCTTCTGGCTGATTTTAATATTTTTATTGTAAAATTGGTTTTAAACAATTTTATGTTATGCCTTGGTGTAGTTTTCTTCATATTTCTTGTGCTTGGGTTGACAAGCTGCTGATGTCTGTGGGTTTATAATTTTCATGAAATTTGGAAAATTTTCAGCTCTGATTTCTTCAATTTCTTTTTTATTTTCCTGTTTTTCTCCTTTGGGGACTCCAATTAGTCCTTATGTAAGACTTCCTGAAATTGTGTCATACTTCACCAATGCTCTGTTCGAGTTTTGCTTTTGTCTTTTAGCCTTTTTTCTCTGTGTTTCATTTTGGATAGTTTGCTGTGGTTTTTCAAGTTGACTAATCTTTTCTTCTGCATTGTTTTATCTGCTGTGAATCCCATCCGCTGTACTTTTCGTCTCTAGAAGTTCTATCTGGATCTTTTTCTGTCTTCCTCATTCGTACACCTTTGCCTACTCAGTGGTTAGTGATGGAATGCCGGGCAGTGGACCTCACCTGTTGGGAGATGGATGTTTTTGTATTCCTTCATGTGTTCTTGAGCTTTGTTCTGGGATGTAGTTAAGTGACTTGGAATCAGATCGGTCCTTTCAGGTTTTGTCTTTAAGCTTTACTCTGTGGTATCAGAGCAGATTTAATCCAGACGAATTTTGTCAGGCCCTGGGAGTGCTCCCCTGCTGCCTGTGCATCAGGAGGGCTCTCCTGTGGCTGGTGGGAGCAGGTGCTGTTTTTGGCTGGTGTAAATGGTGGGGATTGCTTTCTCTGCCCCTCTCGGTGGTCCTTCAGTGACTTCCTCAGCTCTGTGCTGCCTGGTCCTCAGTGGAGATTCTGGCCCTCTGTGTGCAGGTCTGCCTAGCTTGGCTGCCCTGCTGCCATCTTCCAGTCCCTCCTTGACAGGGTCTGCCACGCCTTGACTCAGTCTCCCATTTTTCCATGGCTGGGAAGTTCTCTTGGTGGAGGGGGCTCCTGGAACTCCCCTGATCTGTCCCTCACTATCTAGTGCCCATGACGTGAAAACCACTGCTTATTATTTATTTATATTCTGTCATTGTCTGTGTTTTTTTTTTTTTTTTAAGTTTTCACAGAGAAGGTAGTCCTAATTTCTGCAACAATCTTGTCTTGGCTGTAGGCGGAAGTCTCTATCTCAGTGTGTTTGAAAAGCTGCCTAGGAGTGTTCATGGGCCCCGGGCTGGGAGCTTAAGCAAAGGAAAAGATCCAGGTCTCAGGCCAGGAGGCCCGGACTTGAATGTCGTGTCATGGCATTTAGCTGTCATACCTGGAGAAAGCTTCTGAGGTGATGTGTGCATCCCCAGCTCCAGGCTTGTGGGCGTATTCTGAGCAGCCATGTGTGCTGGACCCTTCAGTTGGGTCCCGCCTGCTTGTCAGAAGGCCCAGATGGTCTGGTGCTGCCCATGCCGCCTGCAGCCTGTGGGCCCCTCACTCAGTGAGGGACTTGGGGCCTGGCTGCCACTTGGGTGGGGAGCCCACAGTTGGGGCCAGTTCCATGTCTGGTTTCCATTCTTGTGGCCTGGGGCTGGGCAGGGTGGATCAGGTGCTGTGTAGACATCATGATTCGGTCCTTCCTTGGGACTAGGATAAGAACAGAGCAGAAATCACGGCGCTGACCCGACTGCCTTGTGGAAGAACGGACATCTTCCACAGAGTGGTGTTGTGTTGATGGGTGGGGCAGGTGAGCAAGACCCAGCCTCCGCAGAAGTGTGGGTGCCATGGACGTCTGTACATCCACAGCAGGAGTGTCCATGACAGTCCCGAGTCCCCAGGTGGAGTCCCAGTGCCAGCACCAGTCTTCCTGCTGGGCTGTGTTGTCCTGTTAGCCTTGTTTAGGGGTGTCCCCCACAACACCATGCGAGACACACACACACAACACATACCTTATAGCACATGTCACCACACCTGCCACAGCACATGTGTGCTCTTCCAGGCAGGATCCTGTGATCCTCACAGTGCTGTGAGATCAGTCTGTCTTCCCCTTGATTCCCCTATTGGTCCCATGAGACTCTGGACTCAGACTAGACCCTGGTTTCTTTTGCCAGTCTCCTGGTGGGAGGAAATGAGTTACTCTTTGCTTTGATTTCTTGAAATTAGAAACTGTCCTGCTTAGTAACATCCTTATTCATGGTTTTGTACATTTTCCCTATTTTCTTGAACTGAATTCTTAGATTTAATATTGAATAGTAAATGAGTGAAAAAATGCTCCTTTTTCTCTCTTAGGGAAAAAAAGTCATCCACTTTCAGTTGCATCTCTCTTGATCTTGTTTTCTGCCATGAGCCAGGATTACCGTAAAAAGATAAGGTCTCCCTCAAGAACTCTGTGGTGGAGTGGCCAGTGAGACAGGGGCTGCTCGGGGTGACACACTGCGGGCCCTCTGCCCTCTACCCATGGAAGCCCTGTCCTGCCATGCCAGCTATGCGGGGGTAGTGGGCAGTGGGAGGGAAGGAGGGCGATGGCACCTGCTTGGAGGCTGGGCCACTCGCCTGGGGTATACACGATGGGAAGCCGGCTGGCCTGGGTTTTTGGGCATGGACATGACACAGCTGTCGTCTCTCGGGTGCGTGGGCAGGTGGTCACCCTGGGCTAGGCGAGCACGCCTTTCTGGTCGATCTCACCCATAAGGTCTCCTCCCTGAGCCCCAGGGCCCTACACTTCTTTGCCACATGCAGCCCCCGCCCCCCTTGTTCCTCACCCCTCTGGAACATGCTGGTATGTTGGCCTCTGAGCCAGGAACTAGGCAGAGTGGGTGGCACACTGTGCTGGCCTCTGTCTAATTCTTACCATCACTGCCGTCCTTGGGACTGGGGCTCTGACTGCTCAGTCCAGGTCTCTCCCAGGCGTGAAGGATGAGCCAGCATCAGGCAGCAGGATGGACAGACTCCCTCTGCCCTTCATATGTGGTGGCTGGCGTGCCATCTGGAGTGGGAGGAGGTAGGAGCTGTGTGGGAGCTCCCTCCGCGGGCCCCAGCTGCTGTCACACGTGCCCGCTGCGGCTCCCTGACTCCAGTACTTGTCTTGCCAGTGCAGACACTGTTCCTCAGAGACCAGGCTTTCTCTTATTTTGGTGAAGCAAATGAATCTTGGGTGCAGCTTGTTGCGTTTGCATGTGTGCAAACCATAGGCACGTCACAGATGCACCTCCCAGGGCGGGGGCCCTCCCTTCAGGCCCACAGTCCCCATCGTTGTTGCTGTTGTTCTGCAGCATGAATGTCGCCTGTGAGCTGAGTCTCTATCCTTCAGTGCCCCTGGGAGGCCCACCTGACAAGTGTTTTGTCTCCTGATGCAGGCCTTTGGACAAGCACACACGAATCACAAGAAGGTGGCTGCTGACGGAGAGAGCCGGGAGGAGAGCCTGATCCAGGAGTCGGCCTCCAAGGAGCAGTACTACGTGCGGAAGGTGCTAGAGCTGCAGACGGAGCTGAAGCAGTTGCGCAATGTCCTCACCAACACGCAGTCGGAGAATGAACGCCTGGCCTCCGTGGCCCAGGAGCTGAAGGAGGTGAGGGGGTGAGGAGGGGCCTACTCTGTGGCTGCAGTAGTGCCACCAGGGTCACATAGCAGGTGTGCCTGGTGGGTGGCTGGGCTGGGCTGGCTTCTGGGGATGCTGCAGCTGGCTGGGCTGTCTTGCTTTCCTTGTCTCATCCTCCACTGCCCATGTGGCAGAAGGGAGAGAGATGGACCCACGAGTTCCGCTGCATCTGGCTTGCTTCCATCTCACTAGTGAAGCAAGTCCCATGAGCAAGTCCAGAGCAGAGAGGTGGTCAGTCAGGGAGGGGTGCGGTTAGCCACTCGTGGAGGCTAAGGGCTGATGCCCATGGGGCACTCCTCGTCATTGGACTCCCCCCTGCCCTGGGAATGTTTTGTGTCATTCAGGGCCTGCATTATGCCCAACTGTAATAAGAACACAAACTCCAAATATTCCATGGAGACTCGAGGTAGGATGTGCGTGTCTGAGAATTAGGGGTGGAGACCACCGCCAGTGGCCCCAGCGGCCACACCCCTGCCTTGTGCACAGCAGAGTGCCTGCAGGGAGGGTCTGGGTGAGTGGTCCCTGGCACTAGAGCCTGTTGGAGTCCTGGGTACCCATGGACAGCCATGGGTACATGGCACAGGCTCTGCATCTAGAAATGAAACTGTGGTGTCCGTCCATGAGCTTGTGAACATGAAGTCAGAGGAACCAGCTTGGCTCTTGGGCCCTGACAGGCACAAAGGCCACAGGACCAGCTGCTCATGGCCCTGACACTTAGGCCCTGGAGTCGGGGAGGATTGGGGAGCCCAGGGGAACGATATGGCTAAAGCAGGATTTGGGAGGTTTGCTGTGGGGCGTGGAGCCTGTGCAGTGTGAGCCACCAGGAGGAGGAGAGTCTTCCACTGGGGCAGGTGGGAGGTGAGTCTCGCTGGCTTGAACAGGAGGCTCAGGGAAGGTTGAGTGAGCCCCTGAGTGTCTTTCCTCACTGACTGGCACGTATTTTAATTGAGCCCTGCTGGGGCCTCGGTGTCTGTGAACCTGAGGACACAGCATGAGGAAAGTCTCATTCTCCTAGAAGGCATGTGGCAGATATCAGGGGAGAGCCGTACCCCGTGCCTGTCCCTGGGGCAGGGGCATGTTCACTGTGGGGCTGAGCCAAGGGCAGGAGGAGTGTCGGGCGAGTCCCGCAGGCCTGGGTGGGGCCCTGAAGGAGGCAGGGTTCAGCTTGGGTTTGGTGGTTACACGGGGAGTGGGCTGTGGGGACAAAAGTGGGGCTGAGATGCCTGTCATGGGGGCAAGAGGGGCCAATGCCCTCTGAGGAAGGATGAGGCCCCATCACCAAGATGGAGGTGGGATGGTCCCTGGGTTCTGCAAGTGGAGCTGGAAGTTGACAAGTGAGCTGTAGTCCTCCTGGCCGTGGCCTTTGAGGGTCAGCCCCAAGTTCTCATTGGGAATGGCTGGAGGAGTGGAGCACCAGTCGGTTGGGAATGGGCTGATACTGACTTTGCCTTTCACTGAGACTTGGGGCCTGGCCTAGGCCTTATCGTTAGTCCTGGCCTCAGTTTCCCCGTCTGTAAACCGACAGTCTCTGAAGCCCCTTGTAGAGGATGCCCCACAGCTCCTTCGCCCCACAGCTCCTTCTCCCCACATTGTCGGAGCACTTGTGGACCCTTGTTCCTGCCACAGGAGCCCCACCCTCTGCAGCAGATAATCTTACTGGAGGTCAGCAGGGCATAGGCCCTGAGGGTGTGCAGTGATTAGGGCTGCTGCGGTTGGCTTAGCATGCCAGTACTGAAGGATACTGCCCTCGGTGCCAGCAGCGGTAGGAATGAGAGGTCAGAGATCGCTGAGGCCCTAGGGGTCCAGGGAGGAGCTTGGCTTGGAGTCAGGGTGGCGAGTCTCAGATTCTGAAGCGGCAGTACATGATCTCATTTCCTTCCACAAGGAGCCCTCTGGTCAGTGGGAGGAGGGGCTGTGTGGCTGGAGAGATGTATCCTTGGCTGCCCCAGCTGCCATCTGTCTGGCCCCTCTATTCCTGAAAAGCGTGTGCAGGTGCTTTCTCCCTAGCCCAGCACATTCCACTCCTTGTCTCTTCCAAGAGACCTATCTCTGGTGGCAGAGGCCAAAGAGGGCTGGGTGGCCCTGCTGGCTTCAGGTGAGACTGGAAATGAGCACAGCAAGTTAAAGATGCTGCAGGTCTTGTGGGGAAGAGAGGATTTCTGTGGTTCTGTTTGTGCTTCAGGAGGAAATCCTGACACTCCCTGCACACCCCTCAGCCTTCCCTCTCTCTCCTGAGGGTCCCTGCCTGGGTGCCTGGGCATGCTGTGTCCCCCATGCCCGTGTCCCTGCCCTGGCTTGCTGCAGAGCTGTAGGAACCATCCCAGGTCCTCGCCTTGGGTACCTGGTTGGGGTGGAGCATCTCTAGGACTGACCTTGTCTCACCACCACCAGTCCCAGCCGTGCACAACTCTTGTCTTCTGCTGCCTGCTGTTCTGAGCCACTGTGCCAAGCTCCTCCATGCTCCCCTACCCCCCAACGTGGCTTTGCCCAATCACTGCCCAAGGCTCACATCTCATGGGTCAGAAAGGGTACATTTGACGATAAAACAACCTTCATTGTATCCTTTGACCCACCACCCTGCTACCCTCAACAGCCCTTCCCCTTTTTCCTCCCTTGTGTCAACTGGTTGTCTGTCCACCTCCACACCCCAACACACCATGAGGACCTGTGAAGCTTTACAGTAACAAACATACTTGGCATGTGTTGGACAGTTCTGATTGCCTCAGACCTGGTCCTTCTGGTGACCCTACTGGTATCTTGTCAGATGTGAAGAAACAGAGGTTTGCAAGGTTCCACCATGTGCCTAAGGTGTCCTGGCTGGTAGAGGAGAGGTGCTTTTCAGATCTTGACTCTAATCGCTGTGTATGTGTGGGCCCCACATGTGGGCAGGTCCTCCAGCTTCTCTGCTGCTCGTGAGAGCATCTTTCCTGCCCCGGCCCCTGGCAGGTGGGGGAGCTTCTGAGGACTGACCTGGATGGGGCCTTAGTGGGGATGTGGCTCCATTTCCCAGATGGGGAATCAGAGGCCCAGAGAGCCACAGGAGGCCTGGGGTCAGAGCCAGGTCTCACACACACACCAAGATCTTTCTTCATATTTGCCCCAAGAAGGAGTAGGGTGAAGGGGCTGGCCTAGGCCGTCAAGGCAGAGATGAGAGTGTCCTGGGGTTGAGGTCTGGTGGGGACAGGAGAGACGGCAGCCGACCCCCTGCGGAGTGGCTCCTTGAAGCAGGCAGTTGTCACACCCTGCTTGCTGATGAGCCGTCTGAGGTGTGGGGATCCCATAGAAGGGGAGCTGAGATGGGACCCTGGTGGTCAGCTACAGGCCTGTGCGCCCACCTCCTTCATCTGGGCTGCTCGGCCACACACAGCAGAGTTTGTCCCCTGTACTCCTTTGGGCTGACATCAGACAGGCTCACTGGGAGAAGGTGCTTACTTGAGGGAAAACTAAACCCCATGGCGACCAGTCAGCCTGTTTGAGCCCTTGGCAATTGGGCGTGTGCTGGATGGAGGTGCTACGTGGCAGGCCAGATGAGCCTGGCTGCCTACGCCCAGTGGTGTGGGCATGAAAGCACAGTGTTTGTGTCCTACAGCATCAGCAGAGATGGTGCCATAGTCACCCACGGCATGGTATGGCCAGGCCAGCATTTGACATGGGTGTGCCTCTGTGTTCTGGGTTTGGCAATGGTGCAAGGCAGAACTCCTAGTACACCTTGCCTGGGCCAGGTGGTGAAGGACCCTGAGGACTCACATGGGCACTGCCAAGGGAACAGAAATCTCGTGTGTGCCTCTGGGGGACCCTAATGCTATGAGGCATCCAGCCAGGCTCTCTGCTTCAGTCTTTAGTTGGGCATGGCACTGTCTCTCTGCCCAGGCACATGGAAGCTTCTTGGCCCTCTCTTCCCACTGCCTGGAGCACCTTCTAGGTTTGTTGATCTTGACTGGCAGGCCTGGGAGAGTTGCTGGGACTTAGACCTTCCCCTCAGCTTCCACTCCACCTGAGGAGCCAGCTGGGTGACTGCGTTGAATCAGGTGGCACATGTTTGCACACCTGTTGCAGACTGCTTGCTTGCTGGTTAGCAAGGAAAAAGCAGGAATTGGAGAAACTTTTCTGGCATAGAGGTGCCCAAGTCCCCAGCTGGGGTGTGGAGAGCCTGGGTGTGACTTGGCTTGTGTAGCTCCGCTAGGCACACTCGTGGGGAGCGCTGCACTCGCTGCAGTCTCACTAACAGGAGAGAGGCTGGAGACCCTGCCCACTCCCCATCCACTCCTCGTGTAGCCACTGTGGGGCCTGGCCCTGGTGGTGGCTGTGCTGGTGCAGCTTTCTCTCCCTTCATCCCAGCATGCAGCTTGCTCACTTTCTCCTCTGGTACGAGGCTTTGCCAGGCCTTCTCTTCCTCCCTGTATGGTATCTCTGTTTCTTTTGGTGTCAGCTTTCTGTCACTTACTTGGATCACTTACAATGAGAGGACTATGTCTGTGTCCATTTGCTGTGGATTTTAAGTGTAATCTTTGTGAATAATAAGCATTTGTCAGTACTACTTGCTCTATATCGCTGACTCTCTTCCCTCTCTGTTGCATTCCTTTTTTCCTTTGTTTTGGGGAGGGATGTCCTATTTCATTTTGCTAACCCAGTATGACTGTTTTGTGTGTACTTGCGTGGGATCTTGGAATCTTGTCTATAAAGCATGTTCCATTCAGATGAGCACACACATGTGACCAGGAGAAACCATAGCATGAGCCAAGAGAACAGTGCAAGAGGTGGACGAAGCTGTGGGGCCCGCAAGAGGGACAGGGCTTCTGGCTGAGAGTCCAGGAGGGCTTTGGAGCAGGGGTGGTGGTGGTCTGGGGAGCCAGGCCTTTGCAGATACACAGGGAGGCAGCTGGGTCAGCAGAGTACAGGGAGGAGATAGAGAGTTTGTCAAGGGGATGATTTTGTCCCTGGGGGACATTGGCAATGTCTGGAGAGGAGATGGCTGTCTGGTGGGCAGAGGTCAGGGATATGCTAAACATGTAATATACAGGCCAGCTCCCATCACAAAGAAGAAACATCCCTGAATGTTGCTAGGGCAGCGGCTGAGGGGCCCAGGTCCCTGGCTTATGGCAGCAAGTTGGAATTCTGCCTTGATTGCATCCTGTTCGCCCCAACCCTGCACAAGCCTCTCCCATGACATCTCTTGGCTCCTTATGGGCAACTTACAACCCAAACTAAATTTTAACAGCTTTATTGAGATAATTTATGTCTCATATAGTTCACCCACATAAGGTGTACAATTCGGTATATTTTATTAGAGTCACATATATGTGCACCATTCCACAATCTTAGAACAGTTCATTGCTCCAAAAAGAAAACCTGTTTCAGTCACTCCCCATCTCCCTCCCCAGCTCCTAGCAGCCACTAACCTACTTTCTGTCTCTATGAATTTGCCTATTCTGGACATTTCATGGAAATAGAATCATACAATGCATGGCCTCTCGTGACAGGCGTTCTTTCACTCAGCAGACTGTGTTCACGGGTCATTCATGTTGTAGCATGTGTCAATACGTCATTCCTTATTGTGGCTGAACAACATTCCATTGTGGAGAGACCACATTTTGTTTATTCATTCGTCAGTCGATGAACACTTGGGCTGCTTCCACCTTTTGGCAAAATGAACGCTGCTGCTGTGAACATTTGTGGACCAGTTTCTCTGTGGGCATGTGTGCATTTCTCTGGGGTCGACACTCTGTGTTTAACAGTTTCAGCACCTGCAGGCTGTTTGCCACAGCACTATACCATTTATATGCCCACCTGCACACTACTGTGTACATGCCCAATAATAGAAGGCAGGAACTACTTTTAACCCCATTTTAATGTAAAGATGAAGAAGCCAAGGGTTGGAGCAGGTAGTCACTTGTCAGGGGTTCCCAGCTGAGAAGGGCTGAGGGGATTTACTCTGGAAACTTTGTAGTCCGCCGTGCACTCTGGCACACTGCTCTGGGCTCCTTCTCCTTTCCAGGCAGTCATACTAGCACCTGCAAGCCTGGGCTCTTGAGTTCTGGCTGTGTGGCTAGCCATGGCGTGCCTGCCTGTTCTGAGCTCCTCTCGTGCCCTGTGGAGGCTGCTCACACCTGCCTTTCCCTCTCCCTCAACAGATCAACCAGAATGTGGAGATCCAGCGTGGCCGCCTGCGGGATGACATCAAGGAGTACAAATTCCGGGAAGCTCGCCTGCTGCAGGACTACTCAGAGCTGGAGGAGGAGAACATCAGCCTGCAGAAGCAAGTGTCTGTGCTCAGACAGAACCAGGCGAGTCTTGGGCCTGTGGGGTGGAGGTGGCACGCGGGTTAACTGGGCCTCGAGGCCTCTCCCTGTTGAGAAGGGTTCCTGTCTCATTCCGCACACCTGAGGCCCAGGGCCAGCTTTCCCACTGGGGAGGCAGAGGGTACACTTGGTGGGACCCAGACCCTCCAAAAGATGAAACTCTGGCTGCAGTGTTTGCTAACATTGGCCAGGCTGAGGTGTCCCAGCCAACAAAAATGAAAACAAAAATCTGAGAGGTGATGAAGAGGTTACACCGGAAAACCCCAGACTGGACTTTGAGACTCTTTCCCCCATCGCGTGCTGACCATGAGGCCTGCAGTATTCCCGTGTCTCTGCCTGTGACAGGGACGAGGAAGGTCCTCTCTCTGATGGGGATGAACAGACACCCCTCTGTCTCTTATGAGGTCTCAGAGGGACCCCTCTCTGACAGGGATGAGCAGGGTCTCTGCCTGTGACAGAGATGAATGAGGAGGGTCCCTTCTTTCTGTGATGTGACTAAATTATCACGTGCTCTGCTGTTCTGCTGCCACTCAAGGCCTGAACTTGCTCTTCTGTCTCCAAGAGCCACAATCCTGCATGGTGGGGAATGGGAGTCTTTTCTCTCAGGAAACCCCAAAACTTCCCCCAGAATGCCATGGATGTCTTCCTTGCTTTCCTCAAATCCTCTACCACCGAAATCCTCTGAGTCTCACCATCAGGGAATGTGGTATTTGTGCCCGGAGGAGGAAGCTCATGTGTTTGTGCAGAGCTCCTAGCCTGGTCCCTCTGTGACAGCTCGTGCACATGAACAGTCTTAGCCGCTGTCTACATTGTAAGTACCATTTGGTCGTTGGTGCTGCTGTTGGCAGAGCCCAGCGCACAGTGGCCTTAGGAGAAGCGACACTGAGGCTTGAGGCGACCCTGTCCTCGGGTTGGCGCTCGGTGGAGTCTGAGTCTCTCCCTGTCTGGGATTCCTCACCTCCCCATTTGCGTGCTGAGACCGAGGGCTCCACCCACCACCTGTGAGCACACCTTGGATGTGGTAGTAGGTGTCCCTTCCGACCCAAGACCGCAGAGACGTGCTCAGCACTTCCTGTTACTGGTTTGTTTCTGATATTTTTGCCCAAATATTACAGAAAAATAAGAAATCGTTTTAGAAATTGCCCACAAATTCTGAACCTCCACATCAGGCATCATTTTCTATCTACTTTTGCCTTGTCCACCTGCAAATACGATTTTCATGGAGACAAGACTTTGATGTTGCTTTTCCCACCTACCTTCGAGCTCCTCCAGGTCTGGGTGTCATGTGCGTGTGGAGGTTTAGTAGCTGAGATGTTCTGCCTTGGGAGTTTCTGTTCCTTCATTTTGAAATAGGATTAGAAGTCATGATCACAGCGCACATTGAAATGCATTTTTATGTATCTTAAGATATTTAGTTAACTGTTAATGTTAATTAAATAACTTTATAAAATTTTAAATCAGCATGCACTTGGTAATATTTGTGAATGACTTAATACAAGGTTGGCAGCCTTCTATGGGTGGATGTGTGTTGTTCTTGGTGCATCTCCACATGTACAGTCCTGGCTTGGGGCCACCTCAGACATTTGTGTTGCCTTCCCAATGTCTGCTGATCCCAAGGTGGGTGGGTTGGGCTGAGGCTTTCGTTGCATTCACATCTCATGCCCTGGAACCTTGTTAGCATCCACATCTCTGAGCAGGGGAAGTAGTCTTGGCCTGGACGGGCTCCCTCCCTTCCCAGGATGGCACTTCACCTGGCGTTTCACCTTGTGCTTCATGGGTGGCTGGAGTTGGTGTGCTGATGTGTTTTCTTCATTTATGGGGCCTAAAAGGAGCTTCCATGTTGCCTTGACGCAAGAGCGTTGACTTCTTTTCCCAGGTGGAGTTTGAGGGCCTCAAGCATGAGATCAAGCGTCTGGAGGAGGAGACCGAGTACCTCAACAGCCAGCTGGAGGATGCCATCCGCCTCAAGGAGATCTCAGAGCGGCAGCTGGAGGAGGCACTGGAGACGCTGAAGACGGAGCGCGAGCAGAAGAACAGCCTGCGCAAGGAGCTGTCACACTACATGAGCATCAATGATTCCTTCTACACCAGCCACCTGCACGTCTCACTGGATGGCCTCAAGTTCAGTGACGATGCTGCTGAGCCCAACAACGATGCCGAGGCCCTGGTCAATGGCTTTGAGCACGGCGGCCTGGCCAAGCTGCCACTGGACAACAAGACCTCCACGCCCAAGAAGGAGGGCCTTGCACCGCCCTCCCCTAGTCTCGTCTCCGACCTACTCAGTGAGCTCAACCTCTCCGAGATCCAGAAGCTGAAGCAGCAGCTTATGCAGGTGAGCAGGCAGCGGGGCCTTCGGCACACTGTGCCCACTCCAGCCCTGCAGGGCTCACTGAGCAGTGCCTGCCTGACTCTGCTGATGTTAACGTTCCCTTTTCCTTACATTGATTTTATCTCCTGCTTCCTTACCATAAATGGAACTCCAGGAGCACACATAGAAGAGTCCCAGAGAAGTGGTTTCCTGGCACTACAGCACCCACATTGCTCCCCTGTTACCTACGTGGTGTCAGGGTGAAGTGATGAGACACTGGCCCCACATGTGGTCCCTGCACACAGGCCAGGTGTCAGAGGGGCCCACCAGGGTCATACATGGGCTCATCTCCTGGGACGTGGACCCTGTTGATCCAAGGCAACAGAGTCCCGTCCTCTGAAGCAGAGGGCTAGGGCACTAATATTCCCGACTACACACCCAGCCAGCCTAGAGCTCCACTTTCTGAGCCCAGATCCCTTGTAGCATGAGTGGGGAAAGAGCCTGCGTTGAGGGTGACCACCGTTACTGGTGACGGGCAGTGTTCTGAGGGCCCAGCATGAGTTCTATCCTTTCCACACCCTGTGTGTCTCTGTCCACCTCACTGACAGCATGACCAAGGAACCTGGGGCTCACAGCCTGCCCTGACGTGGGGTGGGATGTCACTGGGCCATCCTGGGGGTCCTCCAAGCTCTCGGAGTCCATAGCAACTGACGTGGTGTCCTGCTGCCTGTGCCTTTGCAGATGGAGCGGGAAAAGGCAGGCCTGCTGGTGACGCTGCAGGACACACAGAAGCAGCTGGAGCACACGCGGGGATCCCTGTCAGAACAGCAGGAGAAGGTGACCCGCCTCACAGAGAATCTGAGTGCCCTGCGGCGCCTGCAGGCCGGCAAGGAGCGGCAGACGGCCCTGGACAATGAGAAGGACCGTGACAGCCATGAGGACGGCGACTACTACGAGGTGGACATCAACGGGCCCGAGATCTTGGCCTGCAAGTACCACGTGGCCGTGGCTGAGGCTGGTGAGCTCCGTGAGCAGCTCAAGGTGCTGCGCAGCACGCACGAGGCTCGTGAGGCCCAGCATGCCGAGGAGAAGGGCCGCTACGAGGCTGAGGGCCAGGCGCTCATGGAAAAGGTCTCCCTGCTGGAGAAGGCCAGCCGCCAGGACCGCGAGCTACTGGCCCGGCTGGAGAAGGAGCTGAAGAAGGTGAGCGACGTCGCTGGTGAGACGCAGGGCAGCCTGAGTGTGGCCCAGGATGAGCTGGTGACCTTCAGTGAGGAGCTGGCCAATCTCTACCACCATGTGTGCATGTGCAACAATGAGACGCCCAACCGTGTCATGCTGGACTACTACCGCGAGGGCCAGGGCGGGGCCGGCCACACCAGCCCCGGGGGCCGCACCAGCCCTGAGGGGCGCGGCCGCCGCTCACCCATCCTCCTACCCAAGGGGCTGCTGGCTCCTGAGGCCGGCCGAGCCGATGGCGGGAGCGGGGACAGTAGCCCCTCACCTGGCTCCTCACTGCCGTCACCCCTGAGTGACCCACGCCGGGAGCCCATGAACATCTACAACCTGATTGCTATCATCCGCGACCAGATCAAGCACCTGCAGGCAGCCGTGGACCGCACCACGGAGCTGTCACGCCAGCGCATTGCTTCTCAGGAGCTGGGCCCTGCTGTGGACAAGGACAAGGAGGCGCTCATGGAGGAGATCCTCAAGCTGAAGTCGCTGCTCAGCACCAAGCGGGAGCAGATCACCACGCTGCGCACTGTGCTCAAGGCCAACAAGCAGGTGAGACGCCAGGCGGCAGGGCCACTTGTCACCCACTGCTGGCCTCAGGGTGTTTCCCCTTGGCCTCCTTCCTACCCCTGCCACGGGGCCCCCCAGGCCTGCGTCACCACCAGGCAAAGCCAGCCCACAGTAGCTTGGCCGCCTGCCCTCCCCTGCTCAGGGCCCCCAGCTGGGAGGGTGGAGCAGGCAGGTGGGCGTGAGGGCCCCTCAGCAGAGCCGCTCAGCCAGTGAGAAATGCCGCTGCCATTCACTCACTGTGACTGCCTCATAGTGCTTCCTGATGCTGGCGGGAAAACGTGTGAGAGCCGTAGTCTGAGCTGTGGAGAGTGATTGTGGGGCTTTGTGGGGGTCCCGTAGGCAGGTTTGGGGGCAGTCCCTCCTCTGCCAGTCAGAATCAGCAGGTGGGACTCCCCATGGCGTAGCTGCTGGAGTCCATCCCCAGGGTTTGTCAGAGGGAGGGGCCTCCCAGGAGCTCTCTTCCCAGGCACCGCCACCACTTCAGACCAGGGCTCCCCGTCCTACTCCCAGAGCACCTCTAGGATGACTTCACGCCTCTCACTTTTCTACCCTACACATCTGTACCCCAGACAGCCGAGGTGGCCCTTGCCAACCTGAAGAGCAAGTATGAGAATGAGAAGGCCATGGTTACCGAGACCATGATGAAGCTGCGCAATGAGCTCAAGGCCCTCAAGGAGGACGCAGCCACCTTCTCCTCGCTGCGTGCCATGTTTGCCACCAGGTAACCGTGCTGCTGTCGGGCCCTCCCCTTCCCTGAGGCCAGCTGTCCTCAGCACTTGCTCTGAAACCCTTAGCCTCTCACTGCCTTATACTGAGGCCTGCAGCCCTGCCTAGTCAGTGGCTGTGCCCAGCTCCATTGGGGCCAACATGGTACAAGGTTGGGGAAGCATGGCCCCTGGCACATCTCTGGCATACTGGTGCTCAAGTTGGTGACAAGAAAGGGTGAGGCGATATGGGGGCCACATGGGGTTGGTTTCCTCCGAGGTCACCTCAGTTTCCTTCGAGGTCACGCAAGCAGGTGCTGGAGCGTAGCGCATGCCTGGCAGGTGACCACATGTGGCCGGGGATAGCAGAGCGTGTGTGATCCTTTTTCTGTTCCTTTCACACCTAGCCCAGCCCCCAGGAGCCTGGTTCTGTGGCGCTGATTCGATTTTGCTGTGATTGAAAGCACAGCAGGCCCAGGCTTGCCTCTGCTTTGCATATATGGAGACTGAGGGCAGAGGGGCTGAGGAGAGCAGATCCTGGAGTGGATGGGCCAGAGTTGCGGAGCTTCAGGGGGTGCTTGGGCTCCCACCCCTTGGATCCAACATTTCCAGGGACTTACTTGGGGCCAACAGGTGACAGAGGAGTCCTGGCCTTTTCTCTCATGAGGTATTCGCCCCCAAGAACTTGGCCATATGGCACAAGTATGCATTTATGTTTGTAGAATCAGAAGGAGGATTACCCTCCTGGCTGGAGCAGGTCACTGCTGGGGTCCACAGTTCGGGTCCCACCTCTGTGCATAGCCCTGTACCTCTGCGTCATTGTGACCACTGGGTACTCACCTCCCATCCTCCACTTTGCCAATCTGGGGAAGGTGAGGAGAGGGCCTTGGGGCTTGGAGGAGACCAGCTTTCCTTCCTCCTCTGTGGTGGGTCTCTTAGTAGTGGGCTCTGGGTGGGCTGCCCCTGGTGGGTGCACACCCCTCCCTGGCTGGGAGTCAGACCCCAAGGCTGGGAATCGAGGCTCCCTAGGTGTTCATGGGCCTCTGGGGGGCAGGTCCTGGTTCCAGCATCTTCCCAGGTGCTCCCTGACAGGTGCCCCCATCTGTCTTTCATCTTCCAGAGATGGGTAGTGCCACCTGCTGGGTCATATTGGGATAGCACCATGGGGCCATCCCTGCATGGGGGACAGCCAGGCCCACCATGGGCGCAGCAGATAACCTAGATGTTTCCTTTTTGTGGGTGAGCAAGCTGAGGATCTGAGCTGGACAGGGTGGGAACTGCACATAGGGCCTGCTTCTCTCAAGCCTGGTGCCAGGCACTCCCAGTTTCTCGGTATCCCTGCAGGCCCTGCCAGGGTGGGGTATGGACTAGGAAGAGGCCCAGGGTTTCTCTGGAAGCGTCTTGTCTTTCTGGGGCTTGGGAAAAAATTCCACAGTTTCTCAGCATCTGGCATGTAAACCCTACCTTTTAAAATTTGTTTTATTTTAAAAGTTAACTTTTCAGATGGAGCCAAGATTTTGAACCTGCAAGGATCACAGCTCAGTGTGTGTCCTCAAAAGGGTGGGCAGCAGAGTCCTTGGAGAGGGTGCTATCCAAGGGCCAGTTCCTGGCAGGTGGGGACAGGCAGGGTGGGGTGCGTGTGGGCAGGGTAGGGCTGCGCTCAGTGCCTGCACAGCCTTACCACCCTGGGAGCCCCGGGGTTTAACCCGCCCTGTGTCTCTACCAAGCCCCACCCATATGGGACATGTGGAGGAAGGGCATCCAGGGACACATCACACCCTCCCACAGCTCCGCACCGGGTTTTGGGATGAAGCTATCGATGGCATCCACACACATGGTTCCTTGGCTCCGGTCAGTGCTCAGCACAGACTGACGAAGCATCGACCTTGGGAACAAGCCCAGTCCTGCTTAGGTTTACGTCCACACCCTAGAAGCCATGGCATCTCCATGTCTTGATGCCCCAGGCCACCTCGAGGCCTTTTAAGTGGGGAGCGCACCTCCTAGAAGCAGCCCAGTCACTGAGGGGCATAGCCTCTCTGTAAGCACTACATGCTGCTGAATGAGCACAGCAGCCCCTCCCCTACAAAACCACAAAACTCAAGCCAGCCTCATAGGGCTGCCCTGCCTGGGCCCAAGCCTCCCTCTCACCCTTATCAGGGATTTGTCCGAGCAAAGCCTGTGCTAAAATAAGCCAGAATAATTCTCCCCCACCCCCACCCTCCAGTCCAGAGGCCACACCGAAGGATGGCTCTGGTGCAGGCCTCTCAAAGGGCTGCACAGGCCCTGCCCTGCTCTCCTCTGCTCGGCTCTGCCCACTCCTCAGTCATGTTTTTGGTACCCACAGGTGTGACGAGTACATCACACAACTGGATGAGATGCAGCGGCAGCTGGCGGCCGCCGAGGACGAGAAGAAGACGCTGAACTCGCTGCTGCGCATGGCCATCCAGCAGAAGCTGGCACTGACCCAGCGGCTGGAGCTGCTCGAGCTGGACCATGAGCAGACCCGGCGTGGCCGCACCAAAGCTGCCCCGAAGGCCAAGCCAGCCACCCCGAGCGTAAGTCACGCCTGCGCCTGTGCCAGCGACAGGGCCGAGGGCACCGGGCTGGCCAACCAGGTGTTCTGCAGCGAGAAGCACAGCATTTACTGTGATTAGGGGCTGTGGGGCGCCGCACGCTGCAGCTAACATCTGCTTCACCTCAACTAACCCAGCAGCAGCGGGACAGCGGCGCTAGGTCAATCTTAACGTGACTAATGCACAGAGGGTAGGATTCTAGCCGAGGCGCCATGGGGCGTGTGCATCAGCAGGACACTTGTGAGAGCTTTGTGTCGCTTCTCACTCCTCAAAGCCCCCTCAGGAGCACCCAGTCCTCAGCTGCTCTCGTAGGTGGGGGTCAGAGGTGGGGATAGAGCTGCACATTCTTGCAGCAGATGTGTGATGAAAGCATCTTCTAAGCCCTGGGCACCCTTGGGGAAACCCAAGGGAAGGAGTCCTGGTCCTGCTCCCTCAGCACCCAAATGGGGCAGAACCTGAGTTGAAACTTGCATGTTCCTCGCATGTGTCTAATGTCAGCGCTAGAAAGCAGTTTTAGGAGGTTCCAGCTTGCCGTATAGGTACTGCTTCAGAGGACGGCTCTGCACTTGGCATAGTTTCATGGAAAGGATTATGTTGTAGTTTATGCACTATCTCACTGCAAATCATATTCAGTACAGAAGTGCAGAATTTCTTCCCCAAGCCCAGAGAAGAGCAGCCCTGAGTCCCTGTATTCTGCTGGCCAGACACACATGGCAGAGACACAGCTGACCATAACCCAGGAATCCAGAGCTCGGTTTTACATTTCTGAGATCAGGATGCTTGTCTAGTGGCCTGTGAGGTGACAAATGGGCAGGGCCCAAGGCCCCAGGTTTTCATTTTTCATGAGAAAAGCTGTCCAAGTGCCTGGCCAGACCTTGGTCCTCAGTGCAGAGCCTGTCCTTTTGTACTTGGGGTGACCTCAGCAGCCAATTATCTGGCTGTCCTTAGGGGGTTCAGTCCCAAAGACATGGGGCTTTGAAAACCCTAGCCTGAAGTCTGAGCCACCAGGGGCTTGGCTGGGTTGGACACCCACAGTTGTAGCCAGAGCCTAGCCTGGTGCTGGGAAAGCTTTGCATGGGGCCAGGGCCAATTGTCAGGATTCACAGGTAGGAGATGTTTAGGTCTCTTTATTTAGTGCAATTTGGGGAATGGCAACAGAGAAAGAGGAAAGGTAGCTGTAGGGCTCTCCCATTTCCAGAGGCTCCATCCACACCAGAGCTTTGGCATCAGGCCGCCTGCCTTCCCACATTCTGAGCAGAACTTTTATCAGTATTTTTCTCCCGATCACCCCGTGGAACCAGCTGGACTTGAGGCTGCAGTCTTCTCCCCTGCAGGCTGCTTGCCTTGTCTCTCATGCGGAAGAGGCATTCGAGTTACCTGGTGAGAGACCGTGTTGCCCGCTCCCACAGCTGTCTACCCTGCGTGCTCTTCCCTTTGGTGCCGAGTATGTCTCGGTCCTCTCCAGACTCCAGGACAGGCCCATGTTATGTTCCCTGCGTGTTCATCCTGGGTCCAGATCCCCCTGCCCCAGCAAGACTCGCAGTGGGATGACTGCTGGCATGCTCACCCTGCACGTGCTTTGCCCTCTCCTTGCAAGCCTGGCACACAGCTTCTCTCCATACTCCTAAGGGGCTTTGCAGACACTCAAGCCACTGGGCTCCCCCTAACACATGCAGGTCTTCTCTTCTGCCAACTAACGTGCTCGCACCCTCCCAGCACGTGGAGAGCTTCAGTTGTCAGATAAACAGGAAGCGACTGATGACCGCTTTCTAACGCTCTCTTTTCTCCCGTTTTCAGCTGTAGAGTAGCTGCCAGGAGGACTTGGCCACCCAGCCCTGTCACACTGCAGCCCCCTCCCCTTCCCTCTCGTGGCCCACAAGGAGGAAGGAAGGGCAACCTAAAAGCCCACTTAGAAACTTTTTGGATATACCACTGCAATTCTTTTCAAAATAGCATTCCCCAAGTTTTTAATGGGAGGAAAAAAAGCTTTAATGTTGAGCATGCTGCGAGCTGCTGCGTGGAAAGGCCTCTGTATGGGCCGAAGACCCTTCTTCCCTGGCTGCCAGGCTCGCCAGGAGCCCGCTGGAAACGCCCACCGCGGGGCTCCTTGTTACACATGTTCTTTTTTTATCCGATCAACCTGTGCACTTTTGATATTTTGATATTATATTTGCTTCCTTAATTCCTCGCATAGAGACGGTCTCAGGTGCCGTGGTCTATGCTCGTGGTCCTGTAGCTGTCCGCCTCAGCTCCCACTGTGTTTGTCTGGTGTCAGCACGAGGCAGAGCTGTGTGCT
The DNA here is from genome assembly GCF_024542745.1 of Macaca thibetana thibetana. Classification (NCBI taxonomy): domain Eukaryota; kingdom Metazoa; phylum Chordata; class Mammalia; order Primates; family Cercopithecidae; genus Macaca; species Macaca thibetana. The sequence continues at coordinate 104,793,809 of NC_065592.1, read as the reverse complement.
CCGTAGCGTGTAGCTTTAGACTCGGAGATGAGTGCTTTGACCCAGCAAGGAGCCCGGCTACGTGTATCCACGCTGTGGTTCAGCAGCCTTTAGATCATACGGCATTGTGGTTCATGTTTGAAATTACAGATTTTAAATGCCATGTTCATTAAGAAATCCAGGGTATTCAGATTCTGGGGTTTTTCATATTGTATTATTATTATTCTTAGGAATAGTTCAATGTAACAAGAAGAAAACTTGACCTTTGCTCTGGTTAAAACAGTAATAGGCACTTGAAAAAAAAAAGATAAATTATTGAATGAGTAGTATTACCTACAAATTCCAGAATTTTCTGGGTTTTAGGACATTGTGAAGCATGACTGATTAACAGAATTTTATACAACTGTACCAATAAAATTCCAAATTGGAATTGTTTTGTTACTCTGGTTGTTGTGCCAAATTGTGGTACACTTAGAAAATTCTACAGTCGTCGATTTTTAGGGTGTTCTCTTTCAACACCTTTTTGTTAGTAATCATTGCCAGTAGTGCCTTCATCAGTTAAGGGAGGTGTCCCAGCGTAGATCATTCTTGAAAGCGAGCAGGGAAGAGCTAGTGGGCATGCCGAAGGCCAGCGTGGACAGCAGGTGAGGCAGGCGCTCCTCACACCCGGACCTGGGCATCTTCATTGAGGGAAAGAAAACAGTCATTGTGCAAAATTCTGTTAGTCAGTGATTCTTTACTTGCAAATTCAGGGGCTTAGAAAATGAAAGCAAACACAAAACCTTGAGTGTGCTTTGGGAACCAAATGGACCTTCTGGGACAAGCTGAGCAAGCTGTATGAACGCCACGTTTGTGAAGAGCTGAGGGTGTCAGGAGGGCCGACGCTCTGTTGGCATGCGCAGTAGGGGACGAGGGTTAGCCATAGTATTCTTTGCAAATGTGAAAGCGAGACATTATATCTTCTCTTGCTTGGTGTAACTAATCACTGTTAATTTCAGGAAACAGAACTCATTAAAACTCCTTAGTAAACCAGGTCTACATCCTGTTTTGTTTGCTGAGTGAGGTTCGTGGGAGTGGTCAAATTGGTACTCTTGGAGGAAGAAAAACTGTCCTTCCTTCTCCAAAAAAGGAAAAATTATAATAATATAATGACAAAAATAAAAGAATTCTGTTTCCTGGAATAAGCATTTCTTATTCCTAGTTGTAGGGACTCCTATTTTTACCTTCCGTTACAGTGTTGATTCATAAGAAATATTGTTACATTTGAGATAACTTCATCTGTATGGGGTATTTATTTGCAACGATGTCTGAGTACTGTATTTTTTCTGTGCATTACCTTAGTGTCAGAATGTTGGTCTTTATTTTAAAGTCATATGCATGTTCTCCTGCCAAGGAACCTTTACACAGACCCAAACAAAAAAATAGTAATAATTAAATGCCTTCAATTTCTGAGAAAATGAGGCAGAGCATGGAAAAGGAATAGGAAGGAGAAATTAATTGAGATTTTCAGGACACAGACATGTGATGTGAATGCCTACAAAGCCAGTGCGCATAGGAACAGTGGGCCTGGGTAAAGAGTCACATTGGTAGGACCAATAAAGAATAATAAAAAGACAAAGCACATGTTTGTTCTCTGTGGTTGTTCTGACTCCGTGCTCCAGATGACTGTGGTTTAAGCAAGGCACAGTAATTCCACTGCCTCAGACAACAGCAGCAATAAAGCCAGCCTCGCAAGTAACCCTGGTAGTGGGAGCTGGAAGCAGCCTGGGGTCCACCTTCAGGAGAGGGGGGAGGGGTCACGTATATGTGGGGAGGCTGTCACTCCATCCCTGAAGCAGGAATGTGTTCAAGGACCCAGAAGATGAGGGTAGAGAAAGGGTAGAGTTGGTGTCTGGGTGCCTGTGCCAATCAAATACACCACCAGGCAGAAGTGAGCCAGGCCACACTGGGCCATGCGACATTTGTGGGAGTGGAGATCACAGACAGTGCCCCCTGGACAGAGGCCTGCCCCCAGCGCCCTGACGCCTTATGCCTCTGTCCTCCTCAAGGGTCTTCTGAGGTGCAGCATCAGGTTTGAAGCCACAGCAGCGTGGTGGTGAGAACACATCGTGTATACATAGACTGAAACAAGGAGTAGCCTGCGCCATCCTGATGAGGAGGCAGGGATTCAGATGACGTAGAATCCTTTGCTGTCTAAACTCTCACTCTCTGAACCCAGGAATCACATTTGTCTGTAGGAATATATACACACATACAGTGGGCATGTTCATATGATTGCTTTTGGGTATGAAAAGGGGACAGTAAATACCAGGGCACACTCCTGCCACCTCCTCATCCGACTGCCTCACTCAGGCCTATGTGGCTTCACTCATGTGTGGCTTCCCTCTGGAAAGCCATCGCAGGCTAGAGTCTCGCTGCCATGCCACTTCCCCAGGACCCCGCCATCTTACTGAAGTCTCACTGCCATACCACCCTTCCTCGCTTCACTGTCACTGCAGAACCTCCAGCCCTTGATGATACTCTTCTGCTTTAGTAGCAGCTGTTGGGACTTGTTTTCTGTTTAAACCATTCTTTCTGATGGAGTAAAAGAGGCAGTTGTCCAACTCCTGGAAAAGGTTGAAAAGAAAGCCCTCGACTGATCTAGAAGACCCTCAAGGAGAAGGGAGGTCTAAGGTATCAGGGCCCTGTGGGGCAGGCTCCTTTCCAGGGACAGTGTCTGTGCCTTCCACTCCCACACTTGTGCATGGCCCAGTGTGGCCTAGCTCGCTTCTGCCTGGTGGTGTATTTGATTGGCACAGGCATCCAGACACTGAGTCTGCCCTCCCCCTATCCTCATCTTCTGGGTCCTTGAACACAGTCTTCAGTTTCAAGGATGGAGCAGCAGCCTCTCGTGTGGGTGGGGTCTCAGGAGTTTGCAGAGGGGGACAGTCCATGCTGAAAGGCCTTCTGCTCAGCCTTGCCTCTGGGAGAGGGTGGTCTCCATTTCCTCTGCATCTTCCATCTCCCTGCAGTGTTTTCACCCCTACTTCCCGGCAGATTACTAGAGCTGGCAACAACAGCATGGACTTGAGAGCTGGACTGATGATTGAATCACCACCATTTGGTAACTGGCTGCCTTAGCTCTCTGAGCGTCAGCTTCCCCATCTGTTAGGTGGGGACAAAATAGTGCCTCTTGTATAGGTGGTTGTGAAGCTTCATCAAGCCCTTGGTACCAGCATGCAGCAGGTACTCAATTGATGATTGGTGCTAATATGGTTCTTACTGTCATCATCATCACCAGTGCTTTGGACACAGGCCATGGATCTAGGTCTTTGTCCTGTGGAGAAGATAATTTTAAGTCAAATTACTAACAGAGTGTAATTTGCATCCAGGAAAGTGTGCACATCCTAATATACAGAACGAATTTGCACACAGCGAACACAGCTGTGTAACTAGTATACCCCTATCCTCATATGCTTTTTAGGAAGTATTTATCCTTCAGCAGCACAAATTAATAGGGTGTCTGCTAGTCCTGGTGAGTCACTGGGCTGCCTTCTTCCCACAAAGCCTCCCAGGAGAACAGACATCCCACATCAGGTTTGCTTCTTCAAAGTTTTTGTGAAGTATAGCACACATACATTAAAGTGCAAATAAAAGTGTCCACTGGCTGACTGGATTTTTGCAAGCTGAATAGTGTCACACTGTGTAGCCAGCACTCAGAGGAAAGGCAAGTGAGGATATCCCCCAGAAGTCCTGATGTTTTCTGCACCCACTCCTCCCAGGGCTAACTCCTTGACTCTGACAATGCAGGTCACTTTTACCTATTTCTGTACTTGTAAATGGAAGCATACAATAGACACATGGAGCTTTGATAGATTTTCTTAACAAAAAACTGCATTGATTTAGCATACCATGATCCAACTGTGCGTTTAGAGGTGTCTCATTTTAGATTCAAAGACACAAAGAAGAGTAAGAGGATGGAAAAAGATACCCCATACAACAGTAACCAAAGAAGAGTACAGGTGGCCGCTATGCTAATGTTGGACCAAATTGACTTTAAGGCAAAAATTATTATGCAAGGCAAAGGAGGACATCATGTAATGATAAGAGTCAATTCACCAGGAAGATACAACAACCATAAACATACATGCACCAAACAGGAACCCCAAAATATATAAAGCAAAAGTTGGCCAAATTAAAGGGAGAAATAGCTCAACAATAGTGGGTGGGAGTTTCAATACCCCACTTTTAATAATGGCTAGAAAAACAAGACAAGATCAGAAAAGAAATAGAATACTTGAACAGGACTATAAGACAGCTAGACCTAGCAGACATCTATAGAACACTCCAAACAGAATACATATTAAATGCATATGTAACGTTCTCCAGTCTAGAACCCATTTTAAGGGACAAGTCTCAAATGTAAGAAGATTGGAATTATACTAGTTATATTCTCCAGTGACAGTGGAATAAAGTTAGAAATAACAATGAAATTTGGAAAAGTCATAAATATGTGGAAATAAAACAACATACTTCCCAATAAACAGTGAGTCAAAGAAGATACCATACAGGCCGGGCGCGGTGGCTCAAGCCTGTAATCCCAGCACTTTGGGAGGCCGAGACGGGCGGATCACGAGGTCGGGAGATCGAGACCATCCTGGCTAACACGGTGAAACCCCGTCTCTACTAAAAAAATACAAAAAACTAGCCGGGCGTGGTGGCGGGCGCCTGTAGTCCCAGCTACTCGGGAGGCTGAGGCAGGAGAATGGCGTGAACCCGGGAGGCGGAGCTTGCAGTGAGCTGAGATCCGGCCACTGCACTCCAGCCTGGGCGACAGAGCGAGACTCTGTCTCAAAAAAAAAAAAAAAAAAAAAAAAAAAAGAAGATACCATACAAAAGGTAGAGAGATCTGAAATCAATAACCTAACCTCCCAACCTTAAAAAACTAGAAAAAGAGAAACAGCCCAAAGCAGGCAGTAAGAAGGAAATAGTAAAGATTACACCACCAATAAATGAAATAGGGAATGGGGGCAAATGGCAAAAATCAACAAAACCACAAGTTGTTATAAACAAAACTGACAGACCTTTAGGTAGAACAAGAAAAAAAGTTACTAAAATAAAAAATGAAAACATTAGGAAAATTGTGAACAATTACATACAACTATATGATTTTACAGTAAAATTAGTGTTAAGGGGCGCGGTGGCTCACGCCTGTAATCCCAGCACTTTGGGACAGAGGCGGGCGGAATAATATAATGAAAACTAAAAATACAAAAAATTACATAGTCCCAAGCTACTCAGGATATGAGGCAGGATCATCTAAACCCAGGAAGCTTGCAGTGAGCCGAGATAGCGCCACTGCACTCCAGCCTGGGGACAGGAACTCAAAAAAAAAAAAAAAAAAAAAAAAAAAAAAGATTAGAGTGTGGATATAAATGAAATAGAAAACCTGGAGAGAAAACCAACCCAAAAGTTGTTTCCTTAAAAAGATAAACAGCCAGTGGCAAACCTTTATCTAGACTGTTGAAGAAAAACAGAGGATCAAATTACTAAATCAAGAATGACAGTGGGGACATTAATAATGACCTTACAGAAAGAAAAAGGATTATGAGAAAACATAACAATGCTAAAAAACATAGGCACACGATGAAATGCCAAATCACTAGAATCACACAGACTCACAAAACTGACTCTAAAGGAAATAAATAATAGGCATATAACAAAAGACTGACTCAGTAATCAAAAATCTTCCAACAGGAATTTCAGTTTCTGGCCTGGTATGTAAGGTGCTTAGAATTCATTACTCCATCCTAACAAGGGAAAAGCTAAACAGGAAAAATAACTTGTTAAAGATCCATCAGAGAAGTGAGCTCACAGGCCAAACCACTGTACCCAAAGTTGAGAAGACTCAGATACAGAGGACTCTGTGGAGTGAAGAACCTATTACTGGAGACTGTAAGAAGGGCCATCTTTGTTATGAAGTGGCAAAGAACTTGGCTGAATTGTGTTTGTGTTCTAGTGTTTTGCGGCAGGTAGCCCTGTGAGTGATTAGATCTTTAGCTGGAGCTATTTTTTTTGTTTTCTGTTTTTGTTTTTAGATGGAGCCTCGCTCTGCCACCCAGGCTGGAGTGCAGTGGCACGATCTCGGCTCACTGCAAGCTTAGATCTTTAGCTGGAGCTATTTCTGAGCAAACTGTTGAAGAGGCAGCCTGGTTCCTTTTAATTGTTTATAGTAAAATGAGAGAAGAAAGATAATTTAGAATTGCTGATCAGAAGGGAAGCAGAACTCAAAAATTTGGAAAACTCAGCATATCCATATTGGAAAAAATGAAAAACCTTGTTCCAGAGGAAAGGGTCTGGCCAAGTAACTCTTTGATGAGGTGATTAGTATGGATTGACCCATCTCAGTGAAAGCCAGGTGTTAAGAGAAAGATTGGTCTACCATCTATAAACAGAAGCAAGGACCTAATTTCCAAGGCAATGGAAGAATGACCCCAAAGACATTTCTGAGATCATCAGAGCTACCCATCCCATCACGGGCCCTGAGTGAAAAGATGTGGGGGCATGGCTATCTTCCCCCAGAATTAAAAGGATGCCCCAAGAGAGCTATGGGGCCGAGGCAGAGAATCACTGCAGGGGAAGGGTCACTATAGAGGGCCCCCACTAGGCCCATGAGTCCAGAGACCAGTAGAGCCACCAGTGGGAGTTTCCAGGGGCGCCTCAGATGCGTGACCCAGGCACAGAGCTACTGTGGAGGTAGGAGCAAGGCACAAGCACATGGCTGCCTCAGGGGCAGGACTGCTACCACATTGTGTCCTGAAGGTGGCACTATCATCTTAGTGGGCCTGGAGGGCAGAACATTGAGCCAATGATTATTCTCAAGCCGTTTAAGATTCCATGTTGTTTCCTCTGTTGGGTTTCAGACTTACTTGGGACCAGTCACTGTTTTCTTCTTTCCTATTTCTCCCTTTTAAAATGGAAATGTCTACCCTATGCCCGTCCCACCGTTGTATTTTGGAAGCACAGAACATGTTTGTTTCACAGCTAGAGAACATTGTGCCTCAGAATGAATCATACTTTCAGTCTCACCTATAACTGATTTAGATGAAACTCTGAACTGGAGACTTTGGAGTTGGTGCTGGAATGTTTTAAGAGTTTGGGGGCTGTTAGGATGGAATTAATGTATTTTGCTTGTGACAGACATGAATTTGAGGGGAGCATGGTGGAATGCTAGGAGTCTAAATGTGTTCCCTCAAAATTCATACGTTGAAATTCTAACCCCAAAAGTGCTGGGATTACAAAGTGGAGCCTTTAGGTGGTGATTAGGTCATGAGGTCAGAGCTGTCCTGATGAGAAAAGTGCCTTTATCTAAAAATGACAGCAACAACAGAAACAAAACAAAACCTACAGAGTGTGTTCTTCCCTTCCACCATCTGAAGTTACAGTGAAAAGATGACTTTCTCTGCCCCAAGGAGTGAGCTAGGTCTGCTGGCACCTTGATTTTGGATTTCCCATCCTCCAGAAATGCTAGAAATAAACTTCTGGGCCGGGCACATTGGCTTATGCCTGTAATCCCAGCACTGTGGGAGGCCGAGGTGGGCGGATCACGAGGTTAGGAGATCGAGACCATCCTGGCTAACACGGTGAAATCCCGTCTCTACTAAAAATATAAAAGTTAGCCGGGTATGGTGGTGGGCGCCTGTAGTCCCAGCTACTCGAGAGGCTGAGGCAGGAGAATGGCGTGAGCCTGGGAGGCGGAACTTGCAGTGAGCTGTGATCGTGCCACTGCACTCCAGCCTGGGCGACAGAGTGAGACTCCATCTCAGAAAGAAAGAAAGAGAGGGAGAGAGAGGGAGGGAGGGAGGGGAGAAAGAAACTTCTGATGTTTGTAAGCCAGTCTATTTTGTTTTTATGCTGTAATGGACTAAGACACATATGAAATGCCCAATTAAAACCACAAAAGGCAAAAAAGAAAAAGTGGAAAATAAAAGTGGAAACAAAGAATAAGGGCAACAATAGAAGACAGTGACAAATGGTAGAAATTAATCCAACCTTATCAATTATCACTTTAAACATCAATGGTGTAAATGCTAAAATCAAGAATGAGAGTGGGGACATTAATAATGACCTTACAGAAAGAAAAAGGATAGTAAAAAGATTGTTGGCCGTGGGCAGTGGCTCATGCCTATAATCCCAGCACTTTGGGAGGCCAAGGCGAGTGGGTCACTTGAAGTCAGGAGTTCATGACCAGCCTGGCAACATGGTGAAACCTGTCTCTACTAAAAATACAAAAATTAGCCAGGTGTGGTGGTGTGTTCCTGTAATCCCAGCTATTCAGGAGGGTGAGGCAAGAGAATCACTTGAACCTGGGAGGTGGAGGTTGCAGTGAGCTGAGATTGCACCACTGCACTCCAGCCTGGGCAACAGAGTGAGACTCCTTCGCAAAAAAAAAAAAAAAAAAAGTCAAAGTGGATGAAAAATCAAGAGTATATGTTGTTGTCTTAGTCCATTTTGTGTTGTTTTAACAATGAATGCCTGAGGCTGGGCCTCGGTATTCTGGTATTTAGGTATTTGACCCATGATTATGATGTGGAAGGTTCAAGATTGGGCAGCCACATCTGTTGGGGGCCTTAGGCTGCTTCAGCTCATGGCAGAGAGTTGGCATGTACAAAGAGATCACACATCAAGAGGAGAAGCAAGAGAGAGAACTAAGGAAGCCACACTTCAGCAACCCACTCTCAAGGAAGCTAATCTATTCCCACACAAGCAAGAACACACCTCCAGAGAAGGGCATTAATCTGTTTATGATGGATCTACTCCTGTGACCCAAATACCTACCTCCCACTAGTCCCCACATCCCAACACTGTCACGTTGAGGATCAGATTTCAACACGAGTTTTGTCAGGAACAGACCACATTCAAACCACAGCAGTTGTCTACAAGAAACCTACTTTAAAACGTGTCAATTAAAAGTTAAGGGATGGGGAAGGGTATACCATACTAACGCTAATCAAAGAAAGTGGGAGTAGCTATATTATTTTAGACAGAGCAGACTTAGAGCAAGGAAAGTTATCAGCAATAAAGAGGGGCATTACATACTGAGAACAGGATCAGTTCTCCAAGTAGGCAACAGTCCTTCATATGGATGCACCTAACTGTACAGTACCGAAATACATAAGGTAAAAACTCTTAGAACTGCAAAGAAAAACAGACAAATTAACTTATAGTTGGAATCTTCAGCACTGCTCTATCTGAAATGAACAAATCCGGCAAGCAAAAAAATCAGTAAGGACATCGTTGAGCTCAACACCATCAATCAACTTTATATAATTGACTTGACAGACTGCTCTATCCAACAGAAGCAGAATACACTTTCTTGTCAAGCTCACATGGGACATTCACTAAGATATACCATATCTGGGCCATGAGACACACCTTCATAAATTGAAAAGGAAATAAATCATGAAATGTCTGCTCCCAGAATCACAGGCGAATTAAACTAGAAATCAACAGAAAGATAGCTGGAAAGTCCCCCAATACTTGGAGGTGAAACAGCATAACTCTGAGTAGTACATGATCACAGAAGAAATCTCAAGATAAAGTTTAAAAGACTTTGAACTAAATGAAGATGAAAGTACAACTTACAAGTTTAGAACACGGCTAAAGCAGTGCATTGAGGGAAATGTATTCTATTGAGTTGCACATATTAGAAAAGAAAAAAGATGTAAAATGAATACACACCTACTTTAAGAAGGTAGGAAAAGAACAATTTTAGATCTGTGGTAAGCAGAAGAAAAGGAAAAGTAGAGCAGAAATCAATGAAATTGGAAACAGGAAATCAAAATTAATAAGACCCAAAGTTGGTTCTTTGAAAAGATTTTTTTTAATGGAAAACTTCTATTCAAGCTATTTGAGAAAAAAGACAAACTACAAATGTCAGAAATGAACAAGGGGACATCCCTGCAGATCATATGGACATCAAAAGACTAATAAAGGAATGCTATAAACAAGTCTGTGTCCACAAATTCAATAACCTCCATGAAACAGACCCATTTTTTGAAAGACTCAATCTGCCAGAACACAAGAAGAAATAGACAATGGGCTTATATCTATTAAAAACAAATCAGTAATCAAAAACTTTCAGAACGTAAGTGCAAGGCCCACATGGGTTTACTAGTGAATTCTACCACACTTTTTTTTTTTTTTTTTTTTTTTTTTTTTTGAGATGGAGTTTTGCTCTATGCCCAGGCTGGAGTGCAGTGGTGTGATCTCGGCTCACTACAACCTCCGCCTCCTGGGTTCAAGTGATTCTCCCGCCTCAGCTGCCCGAGTACGTGGGATTACAGGTGCACATCACCACGCCCAGCTAATTTTTATATTTTTAGTAGAGATAGGGTTTCACCATGTTGGGCCAGGCTGGTCTCAAACTCTTGACCTCAACTGATCTGCCCATCTCGGCCTCCCAAAGTGTTGGGATTACAGGCGTGAGCCACTGCGCCTGGCCTCTGCCACACATTTAAGGAAACAATTATACCAATCCTTTACAATCTGTTCCAGAAGATAGAAGCAGAGGGGAAACTTCCTAACACTTTCTATGAAGCCAGCATTGCCCTGTTATCAAAACCAGACAAAGACATTAACAGAAAAGAAAATGACAAACCAGTATTTCTAATGAACAAAGATGCAAAAGTCCTCAACAAAATATTAGCAAATCAAATCCAAAAATGTATAAAAAGAATTATGCTCTGTGACCAAGGAGAATTTATCTCAGGTGTACAAAGCTGTGTCAAAATTGGACAATCAATCCATGTAATCCATCACATAAACAGGGTAAAGAAGAAAAATCCTATCCTATCAATAAACTCAGAAAAAGCATTTGGCAAAATCCAACCCCATTTATGATTAAAAAGAAAAACTCTCGCTGGGTGCGGTGGCTCACACCTGTAATCCCAGCACTTTGGGAGGCTGAGGTGGGCAGATCACGAGGTCAGGAGATCGAGACCATCCTGGCTAACACGGTGAAACCCCGTCTCTACTAAAAATACAAAAACTTAGCCGGGCGGGGTGGCGGGCGCCTGTAATCCCAGCTACTTGGGAGGCTGAGGCCGGAGAATGGCATGAACCTGAAAGGTGGAGCTTGCAGTGAGCTGAAATCGTGCCACTGCACTCCAGCCTGGGCGACAGAGTGAGACTCCGTCTCAAAAAAAAAAAAAAAAAAAGGAAAACTCTAGAGGGGAACTTTCTTCAATTTCATAAAAAGTACATCAGCAAAATACAACTAACGTCGTAATTAATGGTGAGAGACCTCAAGTTTTCCCACTAAGACCAGGAACAAAGGCAAGGATGTCCCCTCTCACCAGTTCTTTTCAGTATTGTACTGGAAGTCCTAGCTAATGCAATAAGACTCAAAAAAGGGGGAGAGGGGCTGGGGACAGTGGCTCATGCCTGTAATCACAGTAGTTTGGGCAGATCACTTGAACCCAGGAGTTCTAGACCAGCCTGGGCAACGTAGTGAAACCCTGTCTTTACAAAAGGTACAAAAATTATCTGGGCATGGTGGCACGGACCTGTAGTCCCACTATTGCGCTTCAGCCTGGGTGACCCTGTCTCAACAAATAAATAAACAATAAATAAATAAATGGTATCCAGATTGGGAAGGAAAAAATAAAACTGTTATATGCAGATGACATAATTGTTTATATAGAAGACCTGAAAGAACAACAACAAAAACCTCCTGGAACCAATAAGCAATTATAGGCCGACGGTAGGATACAAGGTTAATATACAAAAATCAGTTGCTTTCTTATATACCAGCAATGGACAAGTGGAATTTGAAATTAAATACATAACACCGTTTACATTACTATCCCCCCAAATGAAATAATTAGGTATAAATCTAACAAAATATATTAGATCTATGTGAGGAAAACTAGAAAACTGATTAAAGAAATCAGAAAAAATAATGATACTTTATATTCATCGGTAGGAATACCCAATATTGTCGAAATGTCGGTCTTTAACTTGATTTATAGAATCAATATAATCCCAGTCAAAATTAGAACAAGTTATTTTGTGGATATTGACGCACTAATTCTAAAGTTCATATGGAGAGAATAGCCAGCTCAATATTGAAGGAGAGGAACAAAGCCAAAGGCCTGATACTACTATGTCTTAAAGATTATAAAACTACAGTAATCAAGACAGTATGGTCAGTGTGGTATTGGCAAAAGCATAGACAAACAGAATGGAGAGCCTGGAAATAGACCCACACAACTATAGTCAACTGATGTTTGAGAAAGGAACAAAGAAAGTATAGCAGAGAAAAGACAATCTTTTTAACAAATGGTGCTGGAACAACTGGTCTTCCACATGCAAAAACTGATTTTAGGCAAAGACTTCATATTCTTCACAAAAAATTAACATGGATTCCAGACCTAAATGTAAAATGCAGAACTATACAACTCTTAGAAAATAATATGGAAAATCTGAATGACCTGGGGAATGGTACAGTGACTTTTTAAAAATTTTATTTTGAGACAGGGTCTCTCTCTGACGCAGGCTGTAGTGCAGTGGCATAATCACAGCTCACTGCAACCTCTGCCTCCCAGGCTCAAGTGCTTCTCACACCTCAGCCTCCTGAGTAGTTGGGACCACAGGTGTATGCCACCATGCCTGGCTAATTTTTGTATTTTTTGTAGACGCAGGGTTTCACCACGTTGCCCAAGCTTGCCTCTAACTCCTGGCCTCAAGTGATCTCCCTGCCTCAGACTCCCAAAGTGCTGGGATTACAGGCCTGAGTCACCGTGCCTGGCTTTCTTTTTTCCTTTTCTTTCTTTCTTTCTTTTTCTTTTTTTTTTTTTTTTTTTTTTTTGAGACAGGGTTGGCTCTTTTGCCTGGGCTATAGTACAGTGGTGCAATCTCAGCTCACTGCAACCTCTACCTCCTGGGCTCAAGCCATCCTCCTGCCTCAGCCTCCTGAGTCTCTCCAGGCCCACACCACCAGGCCCAGCTAATTTTTGTATTTTTTTGAAGAGATGGGGTTTCACCGTGTTGCCCAGGCTAGTCTTGAACTCCTGAGCTTAAGCAATCTACCTGCCTCAGCCTCCCAAAGTGCTGGGATTACAGACATGAGCCACTGAGCCTGGCCACAATACATGGATTTTTTTCAATAAATATATTGGAAAATTTTTTTGGTGATTTGTGACAACTTGCAAAATCTCACAGGCAGACTATGTAGTTTAGAAATATTGAAAAACTTGGCCAGGCGCGGTGGCTCAAGCCTGTAATCCCAGCACTTTGGGAGGCCGAGACGGGCGGATCACGAGGTCAGGAGATCGAGACCATCCTGGCTAACCTGGTGAAACCCCGTCTCTACTGAAAAATACAAAAAACTAGCTGGGCGAGGTGGCGGGTGCCTGTAGTCCCAGCTACTCGGGAGGCTGAGGCAGGAGAATGGCGTAAACCCGGGAGGTGGAGCTTGCAGTGAGCTGAGATCCGGCCACTGCACTCCAGCCTGGGCGACAGAGCAAGACTCCGTCTCAAAAAAGAAAAAAAAGAAATATTGAAAAACGTAAATGAAAGATAGGTCATGAATGCCTAAAATATATGCTGATATTAGTTTATTTTATAATTGACTATCATAAAATATACACAAACATAAACTTTACCAAAATGTATGCAGATAAAGACTGTACATAGTGTCATTCACAGTCAAGAGAAATATAAATAAGCATAAAGATGCAATAGTAAATCATAATGGCATAAGATTAACTGTAGTGCATACTGTACTACTGTAATAATTTCATAGCGACCTCCTCTTTCTATTGCAGTGAACTTATGTGCTTTGATTGTCTGCTTAAAATGCCATCTGATGCTAATCACCTCTATGTGAGCAGTTCATCTCTCCAGTAACGTATCAGAGAAAAAAGTGGTCTTTCACAGTCTTCACATATTTTTCATCATGTTTGGTCCAATACCATAAACCTTGAATAACAACTTGAGATCCATATGAAATGCCACCAGTTATGCTGAAAGTTCCCCCAAGAAGCAGAAAAGTCATGACGTTACAAGAAAAAGTTGAATTGCTTAATGTGTACTATAGATTGAGGTTTGCAATTGCAGTTGCCCACCATAATGCTTCATCTTGTAAACAGACATTGTAAACTTATGGTATTGATAAATATTATACATTACTATAAATGCATTTTCTCTTCCTTATAACCTTAATAACATTTTCTTTTCTCTAGATTACTTTATTGTAAGAATATAGCGTATGACACATATAACAGAAAATATGTGTTAATCAACTGTTTATATTATCATTAAGGCTTCTAGTTAAGATTTCAGGGAGTCAAAACTTGTATGTGGATGTTTAACTTGATTGCAGGGGCAGGGGTTGGCATCCCTAACGTCTGCATTGTTCAAGGGTCAGCTGTACATGGAAAATCCTGAAAAGAAATTTGCATGCCACAGGTGGGACCTGCCACTGGTGCATGTGTGTGAGACGCACCACTGCCCTGCCTCTAGTGTGTACACATGGGGACGCCTATCACCCTGTCAGTGCCCCATGAAATCACTTTTACCAGCCCCCCTCCATAAGGATGTTTTTGCCAGGAGACTGGGAAAACCTCAGCCCCACCAATGCAGCAGATGCTGAACCTAGTGGGGCCAGAGAAAAAGGCTGCAGGTCTGGTCCCAGCACCCTCAGGTGTAGAGCACTCAGCCTGGGAGTGCAGAGCTGAGCCTTGGCCCCATGAAATCATCCAGAAACAAAGCCAATTGACTAAACCTAACTTATACCATAGTTAAATTCTCAAGAGCATCAAAGAATATAAAAGCAAAAAGTCCCATTCAGAGGACAGCAACTTCAAACATTAAGTAAACATCACCCTACACAGATGAGAAAGAACCGGTGGAAGAACTATGGCAACTCTAACAGCCAGAATGTCTTCTTAACTCCAAACAACCATATTAGATCCCCAGCAGTGGTCCTTAATCACACTGAAATAGCTGAAATGACATAGAATTCAGAATCTGGATGGCAACAAAGATCATTCAGATTCAGGAGGAAGTTGAAAGGCAATCCAAGGAATCTTAAGGAATCCAATAAAATCATACAAGAGCTGAAAGATGAAATAGCCATTTTATAAAGAATCAAACTGATCTAGAGCTGAAAAACTTGCTATAAGTTCATAATACAATCAGAAGTATTAACAGCAGAATAGACCAACTTGAGGAAAGAATCTCAGAGCTCACAGATCAGTTCTTCAAATCAACTCAGACAAAAATGAAGAAAAATTTTTAATGAACAAAGCCTCTGAGGAATATGGGATTATGTAAAGAGACCAAACCTATACGATTGGCATCCCAGAAAGAGAGAGCAAGCAACTTGGAAAACATATTTGAGGATATTGGCCCCAAAATTTCCTCAACCTCAGTAGAGATTGGCATGGAAATTAAGGAAATTTGGAGCATCCTAGAAAGATACTATATCAGACAACGATCCCCAAGACACATACTCAGTAGATTCTCTGAGGTCAACACAAAAGGAGAAATGTTAAAGGCAGCTAGAGAGAAGGGGCAGGTCACATACAAGGGGAACCCCATCAGGCTAACAGACTTTTCAGCAGAAACCTTACAAACAAGAAGAGATTGGGGAAATATATTCAGCATCCTTAAAGAAACAAAATTCCAACCAAGGATGTCATATCCAGTTAAATTAAGCGTCATAAGCAGAGGATAAATAAAATCCTTTTTACACAAGCAAACACTAAGGAAATTCATTATTACCAGACTGCCTTACAAGAGGTCCTTAAGGGAGTGCTAAACATGGAATACAAAACGAAAGACCGTTGCCTGCCACCATAAAAACACATGGCCCACTGACACTATAAAGCAACTGTACAATCAAGTCTATGTAACAACCTCACATATCAATATTAACCTTGAATGTAGATGAGGAAAACGTCCCACTTAAAAGGCACAGAGTGGCAAATTGGATAAAGAAGCAAGACCCAACTGTATGCTGTCTTCAAGAGACCCATCTCTTGGCAGGAGTGGTGGCTCACATCTCTAATCCCAGCACTTTAGGAGGACAAAGCAGGGTGATCACTTGAGCCCAGGAGTTGAAGACCAGCCTAGGCAACATAGTGAAAGAATTTAAAAAGAGAGAGACCCATCTTATATGCATGACACCCATAAACTCAAAGTAAAGCAATGGAGAAAGATCTATCAAGCAAAGAGAAAAACCAAAAAGAACAAGAGTTACTATTCTTACTTCAGACAAAATGTAAACCAACAATGCTCAAAAAGGACAAGGAAGGACATTCCATAATGATAAAAGAGTTCAATTCAACTATCCTATATATATATGCATCCCAAACTGGAGCACCCAGATTCATAAAACAAGTTATTAGAGACCTACAAAGAGACTTAAATAACCACATAATAATAGTGGGAGACTTCAACACCCTACTGACAGTGTTGGACACATTGAGACAGAAAACTAATAAAGATATTTGGGACCTAAACTCAACACTTCACCAAATGGACCTAACAGACATCTACAGAATGCTCCACCCAACAACAGAATATACATTTTTCTGTTCTTATGTACACATGGCACATGCTCTAAGATTGACTGCACACTCAGTCATAAAGCAATTCTAGTCACAAGTTAAAAAAAAAATCCTAACAACCACACTCTCAACCACAGTGCAATAAATATAAATTAACAACAAGAAGATCTCTCAATACCATACTATTACATGGAAATTAAACCACTGGCTCCTGAATTACTTTGGGTAAAGGATGAAATTAAGGCAGAAATCAAGAAACTCTTTGAAACTATTGAAAACAAGGATGCAACATACCAGAATATCTGGGACACAGCTAAAGCAGTGGTAAGAGGAAAGTTTATAGCTGTAAGCACCCACATCAAAACGTCAGAAAGATTTCAAATTAACAACCTAACATCACACTTAGAGGAACTAGAAAAACAAGAGCAAACCATCCCTAAAGCCAGTACAAGAAAAGAAATAACCAAAATCAGAGCTGAAGTGAACAAAGTTGACATGCGAAAATCCATATAAAAGATCAATGAAACCAAAAGTTGGTTCTTTGAAAGAATAAATGAGACTCATAGACCTCTAGCTAGAGTAATAAAGAAAAAAGAGAAGATCCAAAGAAACACAATTGGAAATGACAACAGTGCCATTACCACGGGCCCCACTGAAATACAAGAAACCCTCAGAAACTGTTATTGCCAGGAGACTGGGAAAACCTCAGCCCCACCAGTGCAGCAGACGCTGAACCTAGTGGGGCCAGAGAAAAAGGCTGCAGTTCTGGTCCCAGCACCCTCAGGTTTAGAGCACTCAGCCTGGGAGTGCAGAGCTGAGCCTTGGCCCCATGAAATCATCCAGAAACAAAGCCTAGAAGAAATGGATAAATTGCTGTAAACATTTAACCTACCGATATTGAACCAGGAAGAAGTTGAATATTTGAACAGACCAATAACAAGTTCCAAAATTGAATCAATAGTAACAACAACAACAAACCTACCAACCAGAAAAAGCCCTGGATCAGATGGATTCACAGCTGAATTCTACCAGACATGTAAAGAAGAGCT
This sequence comes from Macaca thibetana thibetana, assembly GCF_024542745.1. NCBI lineage: Eukaryota > Metazoa > Chordata > Mammalia > Primates > Cercopithecidae > Macaca > Macaca thibetana. The sequence goes on along the minus strand of NC_065592.1, from coordinate 104,776,225 downwards.
GGTACAAATCCTACTGAAACAATTATTAAAAATTGAGGAGAAGGGACTCCTCCCTGGTTTGTTCTATGAGGCCAGAATCATTCTGATACCAGAACCTAAGACACAGTGAAAAAATAAAAATTTAAGCTAATATCCCTGATAAAATTCGATGCAAAAATCCTCAGCAAAACACTAGCAAATTGAATCCAGCAGCACATTGAAGAGCTAATCCACTATGATCAAGTAAGCTTTACTGCTGGGATGCAAGGTTGGTTTAAATACCAGCCGGGCACAGTGGCTTATGCCTGTAATCCTAGCACTTTGGGAGGCTGAGGTGGGTGGATCACCTGAGGTCAGGAGTTGAAGACCAGCCTGGCCAACATAGTGAAACCCCGTCTCTACTAAAAATAAAAAAATTAGCTGGGTGTGGTGGTGGGCGCTTGTAATCCCAGCTACTTGGGAGGCTGAGGCAGGAGAATTGCTGGAACCTGGGAGGTGGAGGTTGCAGTGAGCCAAGATGGTGCCAGTGCACTCTAGACTGGGCGGCAGAGCAGGACTCTTTGTCTCAAAAACAAAAACAAAAACAAAAAAAACAACCTAGGAATACAGCTAACCAGGGAGGTAAGAGATCTCTACAATAAGAATTATAAAACACTGCTAAAAGAAATCAGAGATGACACAAACAAATGGAAAAACGTTCCATGCTCATGTATAGGAAGAGTCAGTATTGTTAAAATGGCCATACTTCCCAAAGCAATTTATAGATTCAATGCTATTCTTATCAAACTACCAACACCATTTGTCACAGAATTAGAAAAAACGATTCTAAAATTCATATGGAACCAAACGAGCTTGAATAGCCAAAGCAATCCTAAGCAAAAAGAACAAAGCCCAAGGCTTCACACTACCTATTTCAAACTATGCTACAAGGCTACAGTAACCAAAACAACATGGTACTGGTACAAAAACAGACCACATAAACCAGTGGAACAGGTTAGAGAACTCAGAAATAAAGCCACACGCCTACAACCATCTGATCTTTGAAAAACTGACAATAACAAGCAATAGGGAAAGGACTCCCTATTCAGTAAATGGTGCTAGGATAACTGGCTAGCCATATGTAGAAGATTGAAACTAGGCCCCTTCCTTTCACCGTATTAAGAAAACTCCATGAATTAAAGACTTAAATATAAGAACCTAAAACTATAAAAACTCTAGAAGAAAATCTAGGAAATCCTATTCTGGACATTGGCCTTGGCAAAGATTTCCTGACACAGACTCCAAAAGCAGTTGCAATAAAAACAAAAATTGACAAGTGGGACCTAATTAAATTAAAGAACCTCTGCATAGCAAAAGAAACAATCAATAGTATAAGCAGACAGCCTAGAGAATGAGTGAAAATACCCAGAAACTATGCATCTGATAAAGATCTAATATCCAGAATCTATAAGGAACTTAAACAGATCAACAAGCAACAAACAAATAACCCCATTAAAAAATGGGCAAAGGACATGAACAGTCACTTCTCAAAAGAAGACATACACTTTGCCAACAAGTATATGAAAAAGTGCTCAACATCACTAATCATTAGAGAAAGGCAAATCAAAACCACAATGAAATACCGTCTCACACCAGTCAGAATGACTACAATTAAAAAGTCAATGAATAAGGCCGGTGTGGTGGCTCATACCTGTAATCCCAGCACTTTGAGAGGTCAAGGCAGGTAGATCACCTGAGGTCAGGAATTTGAGACCAGCCTGGCCAACATGGTGAAACCCTGTCTCTACTAAAAATACAAAAAATTACTCGGGTGTGGTGGCGGGTGCCTGTAATCCCAGCTACCTGGGAGGCTGAGGCACAAGAATCGCTTGAACCTGGGAGGTGGAGGTTGACCTGAGATCACACCACTGCACTCCAGCTTGGGTGACAGAGTGAGACTCTTGTCTCCAGAAAAAATAAATAAATAAAAATAACAAATCTACAAACCTTTAGCTTTACTGACAAAGAAAAAAAGAAATGTGAATAACTAGAATCAGCAATAGAAGTGGAGACATTACTATCAACCTTACAGAAATGAAATGTAAGAGAAAAAACTATGAACACCAACAAATTAGATAATCTACATGAAATAGACAACTTCCTAGAAACACACAAATTATCAAAACTGACTCAAGATGAAATATAAAAAATGAAAAAACCTATAATATGTAAAGAGATTAAATCAGTAATTTAAAACCTCCCTAAAAAAAAAAAAAAAAATCCAAACTATAGGACTTTCTTATTGAAGTCTACAAAACACTTAAAGAATAATGAACACTGGCCAGGCACCTGTAATCCCAGCACTTTGGGAGACCGAGGCAGGTGGATCACCTGAGGTTGAGAGTTTGAGACCAGCCTGACCAACATGGAGAAACCCTGTCTCTACTAAAAATACAAAAAAATTAGCCAGGCGTGGTGGCACATGCCTGTAATCCGAGCTACTGGGAGGCTGAGGCAGGAGAATTCGCTTGAATCCAAGAGGCGGAGGTTGCAGTGAGCTGAGATCATGCCATTGCACTCCAAGCTGAGCAACAAGAACAAAATTCTGTCTTTAAAAAAAAATAATAATAATAATAATAATGAATACCAATTCTCCTTTTTAAAAACGTCTTTCTTCTCTAAAAAGGAAGACTTTTTAACTCATTTTGTGGAGCAATTATTACATGTATACCAAAGCTACCTAAAGACACCACAAAAAAAAACCCCACAATATTTCCGTATGACTGTAAATGTAAAACAATTCTCAATAAAATAATGGCAAACTCAATATAACAGAATATTAAAAGTATTATACAATATGACAAAGTAAGATTTATTACAGGAATGCAAGCATAGTTCAACATAAGAAAATCCATGTAATACACCGCATTAACAGAATGAAGAAAAAGAAGACCACATGATTATTTCAGTTGATATAAAAAAAGTATTTGACAAAATCTAACTCTTTTATAATTAAAAAAACCTCAGAAAACCAAGAATGGAAGGGAATTTCATCAGTGTGACTGACAAAGGGCATTTATGAAAAACCCACACCTAACATTATACTCAATGGTGAAAGGCTGGTTGCCTTCTCCCTAGATAGGAGGTAAAACAAGGATACTTGCATTAATCGGTGCTTTGTAAACTTTACCACCAGCAGCCCCTCAAGTTCTTAGACTTAGATCAAAGAAAAGTGTCCTGCTACTGGCAGGCAAGAGGAAAGTAGCTATGTTGCAATATGCCCAGAGCTCTCTCTTCTCTTTAACAAAGACCTGCCCTTAAGGGAAACTGTTTCAACAGAGCCTCACTACCTTGGAAAGATGGAAATTCCTAACATCAGCTCTATGTAGCCCTCCTGTCCCATCTAAGGAAGGAAAAAAGCCAAAAGCACTTATGACTGCAACATCCCAGGGAGCCCAGACCCACCAAAAGACTGACATAACCATGGCATTATAGATCATTTATCATTCCCTGATACTTTACCACCACATCAGTTGGGCTCCTGTTTAATAATAACAAGGGATGGCCGGGCTTAGTGGCTCGCACCTGTAATCCCAGCACTTGGGAGGCCGAGGTTGGTGGTTCACAAGGTCAGGCATTTGAGACCAACCTGGCCAACATGGCAAAAGCCCATCTCTACTAAAAATACAACAAGTAGCTGGACATGGTGGCATGTGCCTGTAGTCCTAGCTACTTGGGAGGCTGAGGCAGGAGAATTGCTTGAACCTGGGAGACGGAGGTTGCAGTGAGCCAAGATCACACGACTGCACTCTAGCCTGGGTGACAAGAGTGAGACTCCATCTCAAAAACAAAACAAAACAAAAAACAAAAACAAAAAACAAACCCCCAAAGGATTAGGGATTACAGTGGAAAGAACTGCAAGGCTCAGACGCTATTAAGAAGTCTCCAGGGAAATCTAAAGACAACAGGGGAGACAAAAAAAAGAGAGAGAGAGAATTTAGCCTTGGACACCTATAGCTATGCCAAACAGTAAACACAGCCTAACTTCTAGCCAAATAAACATAAAACCTCACACTAGAGGCGCATTTTCCTCAGTTTATTTTACCCAATATATTATGTCTGGCTTTCAACAAAAAATTACAAGGCATGCTAAAAGGTAGAAAACACAGTCTCAAGAGACAAAGCAAGCAGCAGAACTAGACTCAGGTATGGCAGAGATTGTGGAATTATTAGACTGGGAATTTAAAATAAGTATGAATAACATGGTAAGGGTTCTAATGGCAAAAGTGAACAATGTGCAAGAACAGATGGGTAATGTAAGCAAAGGAATAGAAACTCAAAGAATCAAAAGGGGATAGTAGACGTAAAAACCACTATAACAGAAGTAAAGAAAGCTTTTGATGGGCTTATTAATAGACTGGACATTGTCAAGAAAAGAATCAGTGAGCTTCAACACATGTCAACAGAAATTTCCAAAATGGAAAAGCAAAGAGAAAAATGAATGAACAAATGGAATACAATATCCAAGAACTTTGGTACAATTACAAAATGTGTAGCATACATGTAATTGGAATACCAGAAGGAGAAGAAAGAGAAAAGGGAACAGAGAAAGTATTTGAAGTAATAATTGAGAATTTAAAAAAATTAATGACAGATTCCTAACCACAGATCTAGAAAGCTCACAAGAATACCAAGCAGGATATGTGCCAAACAATCTACACCCAGACATACCAGAAAACAAAAGACAAGGAGGAAATATTGAAAGAAGCCAGAGGGAAAAAACACCTTACCTACAGAGGAACAGAGGTAAGAATTACCTCAGACTTCTCTTCAAAAGCCTTGCAAACAAGAAGAGATTAGAGTGATACAAAGTTTTCCGAGGAAAACAAACAAAATTACAAACTTAGACTTTTGTATCCAGTGAAACTATCCTTCAAAAGTGGAGGATAAATACTTTCTCACATAAACAAAAACTTACGGAATTTATCACCAGTAGACCTGCCTTGCAAAGAATGTTTAAAGTTCTTCATTGAGAAGGAAAATGATACAGGTTTAAAACTTGGATCTACGTAAGGAAACAATAGCGTTAGAAAAGGAAAAAATGGGCCAGGTGCGGTGGCTCACACCTGTAATCCCAGCACTTTGGGAGGCTGAGGCAGGCAGATCATGAGGTCAGGAGATTGAGACCATCCTAACACGTTGAAACCCCATCTCTACTAAAAATGCAAAAATTAGCCGGCGTAGTGGCGGGCACCTGTAGTCCCAGCTACTTAGGAGGCTGAGGCAGGAGAATGGTGTGAACCGGGAGGCAGAGATTGCGATGAGCTGAGATCGCACGATACTGAGACTCCGTCTCAAGAAAAAAAAAAAAAAAAAAAAAAAAATGGGCCAGGGCGCGGTGGCTCACACCTGTAATCCCAGCACTTTGGGAGGCCGAGGCAGGCGGATCACAAGGTCAGGAGATCGAGATCATCCTGTGAATGGTGAAACCCCATCTCTACTAAAAATACAAAAAATTAGCTGGGTGTGGTGGCGGGAGCCTGTAGTCCCAGCTACTTGGGAGGCTGAGGCGGGAGAATGGCGTGAACCCGGCAGGCGGAGCTTGTAGTGAGCTGAGATCGCACCAGTACACTCCAGCCTGGGCAATAGAGTGAGACTTTATCTCAAAAAAAAAAAAAAAAAAAAGAAAAAATGAAGATAAGATAAAATAATTTTTACTCTTAATGGATCTCTAAGTTTGCTCAAAATAATAATAGTAAAAATGTATTTGGTGATTATAGCTTATGGATAAGTAACATGAATGTCAGCAATGTTTTAAGGGATGGGAGTGAGAAATAGGGGATGTTTTATTACATAGTACTTGCCCTACCCATGAATTTTATTTTAATGATAGCCATCCTAGTGCATGTGAAGTGCATTCCTTTACTTTTAATCTGTTTTTGTCTTTATATTTAAAGTGGATTTTTTATAGACACAAATCGATTAAAAGTAAAAGGATGTGTGTCACACGCATTAGGATGGGTTTTTTTTTGTTTTGTTTTTTGTTTTGTTTTTTGTTTTAATGGAGACGGATTCTCACTGTGTCGCCCAGGCTGGAATGCAGTGGCGTGATCTTGGCTCACTGCAACCTCTGCCTGCCGGGTTCAAGCAGTTCTCCTACCTCAGCCTCCCGAGTAGCTGGGACTTACAGGTGCACACTGCCACTCCAGCCAATTTTTTGTATTTTAGTAGAGATGAGATTTCACCATGTTGCCCAGGCTGGCAGATGGCTATTATTTAAAAATAAAAACAGAAAATAAGTGTCAGCAGGGAGCAAAAATGTGGAGAAATTGAAATCCTTGAATATTGCTGGTGGGAATATAAAATGGTACAGCCACTTTGGAAACAGTTTGGCAATTCCTTAAAAAGTTATAAATAGATTTACTCTATGACCCAGCAAATCCACTTCTAGCTAAATACACAAAAACATTGAAAGCAAGGACTCAAACAGATACCTGTATACTAATGTTCATAGAGAGATGAATGTCCACATGTCCATCAACAGATGAATACATTTTTAAAACGTGGGTATACATACAACCAAATATTATTCAATCATAAAAAGGAATGAAATTCTGATACAAGCTACAACATGGATCAACCTTGAAAACACTGGCTAAGTGAAACAAGCCAGACACAAAATGATATTGTATGATTCCACTTACATGTGAAAATAGAATAGGGACATTCTTAGAAAAAGAAAGTATAATGGAGGTTACTAGGGCCCTGGGGAGAGGGAGGAAATGGGGAGTTTGATGGGTACAGGGTTTCTGTTAGGGATGATGAAGTTGTGAAAATGGATGGTGGTGATGGTTACACAACATTGTGCATGTGCTTAAGGCCACTGAATTGTACATGTAAAATGGTTAAAATGGTAATTTTCTAGGCCGGGCATGGTGGCTCATGCCTGTAACCCCAGCACTTTAGGAGGCCAGGGAAGGCGGATCACGAGGTCAAGAGATTGAGACCGTCCTGGCCAACATGGTAAAACTCCGTCTCTACTAAAGATACAGAAATTAGGTAGGCATGGTGGCATGCGCCTGTAGTCCCAGCTACTCGGGAGGCTGAGGCAGGAGAATCACTTGAACCTGGGAGGCAGAGGTTGCAGTGAGCCGAGATTGCACCACTGCACTCCAGCCTGGCAACAGAGCGAGACTCTGTCTCAAAAAATAAAAGGGAATTTTCTGTTATGTATATTTTACCACACACAGTAAAGTGAAAGGGAAAAAGAATAAAGGGATGGAGAAAAATATACCATGCTAACACTAGTCAAGAGAAAGCAGGAGTAGCTATATTAACTTCAGATACAGTAGACTTCAGAGTAAGGAAAATTATCAGGAATAAAGAGGCACATTATATTAACGATAAAGGGGTCAATTCTCCAGGAAAACATAGCAATCCTTAACACGTGTGTGTTTATCAACAGCACCAAACAATGTGAGGCGAAAACTGGCAAAACTGCAAGGAAAAATAGATGAATCAGCTATTACGGTTGGAGACTTCGCCACTCCTCTAATTGTAATTGAAAGCAATTGACAGATCTAGCAGGCCAAAGTCAGTAAGGACATCGTATTAATGGTGGTTCTCCAGAGAAACAGACTCAGACTCAATAGTGTGTGTGTGTGTGTATACAAACGTATGTATGTGTGTGTACATATTACATATATACACACATACACATATATGAGACATATATATATATATGAGAGAGGGAAGGAGGGAGAGAGAGAGAGTCTGGCAAGTCCAAAATCCAAAATCTGCACAGTGGGTCAGCAGGCTGGAGACCAGTGGATGATGCAATGTTACAGTTCAAGTCTGAAGGCAGACTGCTAGAGAATTCACTCGTATTCTGGGGAAGTTAGTCTTTTTGTTCTGCTCATGCCTTCAACTGATTGGATGAGGCCCACCCACTCCCTGGAGGGCAATCTTTATTCAAAGTCCACCGATGTAAACATTAATCTGCTGGGCGTGCTGGCTCACACCTGTAATCTCAGCACTTTGGGAGGCCAAAACGGGCAGATCACTTGAGGTCAGGAGTTCGAGACCAGCTTGGTCAACATGGTAAAACCCCATCTCTACTGAAAATACAAACGTTACCCATTCGTGGTGGTATGTGCCTGTTGTCCCAGCTACTCGGGAGGCTGAGGCAGGAGATTCGATTGAACCTGGGAGGCAGAGGTTGCAGGGAACTGAGATTGCACCGCTGCACTCCAGCCTGGGCAACAGAACAAGACTCTGTCTCAAAAAGCAAAACAAAACAGAAACCATTAATCTCATCCAAAACACCCTCACAGAAACATCCAGAGTAATGTTTGATCACATATCTGGGCACTGTGACCCAGTCAAGTTGACACATAAAATTACAATCATGGATACAGTTGGACTGAATAGCACCAACAGTCAACTGGATCTAATTTAACATTTATAGAATACTTCATCTAACAATAGCAAAATACACATTCATCTCAAGCTATATCAAACATTCATCAAGATAGACCACATTTTGAGGTCACCCTCCCACATTTAAAAGAACAGAGATCATACAAAATGTGCTCTCATAACACAATGGAATTAAATTAAATGTATTATAAGATCTAAAACTGGCTGGGGACGGTGGCTCACTCCTGTAATCCCAGCACTTTGGGAGGCTGAGGCAGGCAGATCACAAGGTCAGGAGATCGAGACCATCCTAGCTAACATAGTGAAAACCTGTCTACTTAAAATACAAAAACTTAGCCGGGCGTGGTGGTGTGCACCTGTAGTCCCAGCAACTGGGGAGACTGAGGCAGAATTTCTTGAACCTGGGAGGCGGAGGTTGCAGTGAGCTGAGATCATACAACTGCACTCCAGCTTGGGCAACAGAGTGAGACTCCATCTCAAAAAAAAAAAAAAAAAAAGGGAAAAAGAAAACGTGGTTCTTATACACAATAGAATGCTATTCAGCTATAGAAAAGAATGAGATCCTGTCATTTGCAACAACATGGATGGAACTGGTTAAGTGAAATAAGACAGACACAGAAAGACAAATATTGCATGTTCTCACTTATTTGTGGGATCTAAAAATCAAAACAATTGAACTGGAACTCTAGGAGATAGAGAATAGAAGGATGGTTACCAGAGTCAGGGAAGGGTTGTGGGGGTTGGAGTGTGGGGATAATTAATGGGTAAAAAAAAAAAAAAAAAAAGAAAGAAGGAAAAGACCGTATTTGATGGCAAAACAGGGTGACTACAGTCAACAATAGTTTATTATACATTTTAAAATAAGCATAGAGCTGGGTGCAGTGGCTCATGCCTGTAATCCCAGCACTTTGGGAGGCTGAGGCGGGCAAATCACCTGAGGTCAGGAGTTCGAGACCAGCCTGGTCAACATAGTGAAACCCCGTCTCTACCAAAAATACAAAAAAAGTAGCCGGACACGGTGGTGGATCCTGTAATCCCAGCTACTCGGGAGGCTGAGGCAGGAGAATTGCTTGAAGCCAGGAGGCGGAGGTTGCAGTGAGCCGAGATCGTGCCATTGCAATCTAGCCTGGGCGACAAGAGTGAGACTCAGTCTCAAAAAACAAAACAAACAAAAAACAAAACAACACATACACACACACACACACAACACACAAAAAACCTAAGTATAATTGGAATGTTTGTAACACAAAGAAATGATAAATGGTTGAGGTGATGGATACCCTATTTACCCTGATGTGATTATTACACATTGCATTTGTGTATCAAATTATCTTATGTACCCCATAAATATATGCACCTACTATGTACCCATAAAATTAAAATTGGAAAAAATTTTTTAAAAGGCTTGTACATGGATGTTTATAATAGCCATAAAATAACCATCATTATTCATAATAGCCAAAAAATGGAAAACCCAGTGGTCCGTCCACAGATGGATGCATAGAAACAATGTGGTATGTCAGTGTGATGAAATACCATTTGGTTTTTTTATGATACAACATGTGTGAACCTCAGAAGTAAGGCATGTAAACTATCTGAATTTGTTGAATTCTGAGAACTGATAACCAAAGCCAAGAAGCTTGCTTGTAGGACCAGGCCTGAGAACCTCCTGCACCTCCCAGCAATGGACCCTGATACTCAGACTGTAACCCCAGCCCTTGGTTTATAGCCTCTCTCTTGGCTTCTGAAACAGTGTGAAAGGAGGTGCCGCTAGTCAGCGTCTTGCTCCCAAGTGGCATTGTCATGCTTCTCACAATCAAGGTGATTGTTGTTTTCCTCAACAAGGAGATGCTCTAGGAGGAGGCTGGGGCATCGGGCTTCCCTCTTGCTCCAATTCTAACGGCCATACTGGTTCCTCCCACCCTGCCTCAGATATCACTAACTTCACCTTAAGGTTGAGACATCAACTTTTCCAACTCTGTCCATGAGGATGCTCTTGGTTGCAGGTAACTGACAACCAGCTTAAATGATGGCGAAATGCATGGGTGCGTGTCTGGACATTCAGAAGACAGTCGGGCTCCAGGTGCAGCTTGTTCAGGGCTCTGGCCCTGTTGTGCCGCAGCTCTCCGCCCTCCTCCACTCGTAGCTTCATCCCTGAGGGTGGGTGAGTTGCAGACGAGCTCCAGGCCTCCCACTGCCACGTCACACCATCCAGGAAGACAGATACCCCTTTCTCTACGCCCAGAAAACAAAAATTGGGCCTTACTCATGAACCTTCTTGGGTCTCCTGTCTACCAGGAAAAGGAATGCCATGTGCAGAACAATCCATGGTGGGAGGAGGGAGGAGCCTGATTTGGCTGAGGCTAATGACGGTCCCCCAGCAGCTGGGGTGGGATCATTCCACTCAGATTCTGTGACTACTCTGCGGTGGGTTCAGAGGGTAGAGATGCCAGGGATGTAAGCACTGTGTTCCCTCTGCAAGCCTACAGATGATAGGATCCTCTGCCACCTGGGCTCGCAGGCCAAGGGCAGAAGGGCTCACTTCCTGTCCACTTTGAGACAGACAAGCTGCAGTAGGAGGGCGCTGCTTTCCTTGAGGCTGTTCTGCAGCCCCCCTGGAAGAGCTCACACTCCCACTGCAGTTTTCTCCAGGTGCCCTAATCCTGCTGCTGACGGGCGTGTGGACTATGTCCCAGTGTATCACAGGCATCAGTTCAAGAATCACAGTCAGCTGGGTGCGGTGGCTCACGCCTGCAATCCCAGCACTTTGGGAGCCAAGGAAGGGGAACATACTTGGAGACCAGGAGTTCAAGACCAGCCTGGGCAACATAGTGAGACTCCGTCTCTACAACAAATTTAAAAATAAAGAATCACAACGTCCCAGCACAACTTGGAAGAGTCCTCCTCATGGAAAAGCCCACTGCTGCTTGAGGCCACGCTTTTTCTCAGTTTCTAGGTAATTCACGTGAAAGGCCCAGAATTGAGAGGCAGTGGAAATGCTGGTCAGCCTGACTGAAGGCACATGTCCATCCTTAAACTGGCAGCTGTAAAAGAGGATTCTCTGGTTGCCCTGGCCCAGGTCACATGCTCCTGGCCCCACGCAGGGATGAAATCGGTGTTACCAGGAGATCTGAGCTCAGAGTGGGCAAGGGGCATATTTCCAGATGGAAAGGCCTGGGTGTTGTCAGATGTAGGGAAAAGAGGCACTGGGCAGACCACACCCTCACCATAGACCATCACCCCTACCCCAAAGACCACCACCACCCATACCACAGACCATCCATCACCCATACCCCAAAGACTACCACCCACACCACAGACCACCACCCTCACCAGAGACCACTACCCTCACCACAGACCACCACCCTCACCACAGACCACCCCCCCACCACAGATCAACACCCCCACCACAGACCAACACCGCCACCACAGACCAACATCCTCACCACAGATCAACACCCCCACCACAAACCAACACCCCCACCACAGACCAACATCCTCACCACAGACCACCACCCTCACCACAGACCACCCCCCACCACAGATCAACACACCCCCACCACAGACCAACACCCCCACCACAGACCAACACCCTCACCACAGACCAACACCCCCACCACAGACCACCACCCTCACCACAGACCACCACCCTCACCACAGACCATCATCCTCACCATAGACCATCAGCCATACCCCAAAGACCACCACCACACCACAGACCACCACCCATACCACAGACCATCCATCACCCATACCCCAAAGACTACCACCCTCACCACAGACTACCACCCATTCCCAGACTACCACCCATGCCACAGACCACCACCCTCACCACAGACCAACATCCTCACCACAGACCATCACCCACACCACAGACTACCACCCTCACCATAGACCATCACCCATACCCCAAAGACTACTACTCTCGCCACAGACTACCACCCATTCCCAGAAGACTGCCACCCTCACCACAGACCACCACCCTCACCACAGACCACTACCCTCACCACAGACCACCACCCTCACCACAGACCACCACCCCCACCACAGATCAACACCCCCACCACAGACCAACACCCCCACCACAGACCAACATCCTCACCACAGACCAACACCCCCACCACAGACCAACATTCTCACCACAGACCAACACCCCCACCACAGACCACCACCCATACCCCAAAGACTACCACTGTACCACAGACCACCACCCTCTCCACAGACCAACACCCTCACCACAGACCAACACCCCCACCACAGATCAACACCCCCACCACAGACCACCACCCTCACCAGAGACCACCACCCTGACCATAGCCCACCACCCTCACCACAGACCAACACCCCCACCACAGACCAACACACCCACCACAGACCAACACCCTCAACACAGACCACCACCCTCTCACAGACCAACACCCCCACCACAGACCAACACCCATACCCCAAAGACTACCACTGTACCACAGACCACCACCCTCTCCACAGACCAACATCGTCACCACAGACCAACACCCCCCACCACAGATCAACACCCCCACCACAGACCACCACCCTCACCAGAGACCACCACCCTGACCACAGACCACCACCCTCACCACAGACCAACACCCCCACCACAGACCAACACCCCACCCCCACCACAGACCAACACCCTCACCACAGACCAACACCCTCACCACAGACCAACACCCCCACCACAGATCAACACCCCCACCACAGACCACCACCCTCACCAGAGACCACCACCCTGACCACAGCCCACCACCCTCACCACAGACCAACACCCCCACCACAGACCACACACACCCACCACAGACCAACACCCTCACCACAGACCACCACCCTCTCACAGACCAACACCCCCACCACAGACCAACACCCATACCCCAAAGACTACCACTGTACCACAGACCACCACCCTCTCCACAGACCAACACCTCACCACAGACCAACACCCCCACCACAGATCAACACCCCCACCACAGACCACCACCCTCACCAGAGACCACCACCCTGACCACAGACCACCACCCTCACCACAGACCAACACCCCCACCACAGACCAACACCCTCACCACAGACCAACACCCTCTCACAGACCAACACCCCCACCACAGACCACCACCCTCACCACAGACCACAACACCCCCACCACAGACCAACACCCCCACCACAGACCAACACCCCCCACCACAGACCAACATCCTCACCACAGATCAACACCCCCACCACAGACCAACACCCCCACCACAGACCACCACCCTCACCACAGACCAGACCACCACCCTCTCACAGACCAACACCCCCACCACAGACCACCACCCATACCCCAAAGACTACCACTGTACCACAGACCACTACCCTCTCCACAGACCAACACCCTCACCACAGACCAACACCCCCACCACAGACCAACACCCTCACCACAGACCAACACCCTCTCACAGACCAACACCCCCACCACAGACCAACACCCCCACCACAGACCACCACCCTCACCACAGACCAGACCACCACTCTCTCACAGACCAACACCCCCACCACAGACCAACACCCATACCCCAAAGACTACCACTGTACCACAGACCACCACCCTCTCCACAGACCAACATCCTCACCACAGACCAACACCCCCACCACAGATCAACACCCCCACCACAGACCACCACCCTCACCAGAGACCACCACCCTGACCACAGACCACCACCCTCACCACAGACCAACACCCCCACCACAGACCAACACCCTCACCACAGACCAACACCATCTCACAGACCAACACCCCACCACAGACCACCACCCCCACCACAGACCACCACCCTCACCACAGACCAACACCCCCACCACAGACCACCACCCCCACCACAGACCAACACCCCCACCAGAGACCGCCACCCCCACCAGGACCGCCACCCCCACCAGGGACCGCCACCCCCACCAGGGACCGCCACCCCCACCATGGACCACCACCCTCACCAGAGACCACCACCCCCACCACAGACCACCACCCCCACCACAGACCACCACCCTCACCAGAGACAAACACCCTCACCAGAGACTACCACCCTCATCAGAGACCACCACCCATTCCCAGAAGTCTACTACCCACACCACAGACCACCACCCTCACCAGAGACCACTACCCTCACCACAGGCCAACGCCCTCACCACAGACCAACACCCTCACCACCGATCATCACCTTCACCAGAGACCATCTCACCCTCACCACAGACCACTGCCCAACTCCAAAGACCACCATTTTTACCACAGACCACCTCCCGTGCCTATTTGGTCCCTGGGCTCTGAGCTGCCTTGTCAGCATGGCTGCTAGACTCCTGCAGCATCTATGCCAGGACAGCAGGTGCATTTGCAGGGGCCGGGTGAGCCATGAGGGGCTGTGTCTGCACCAGAGGACCCTCTGATCTCCTGGCCTGGAGAGGGGGAAGAGTATGCCCGGATCCCTGACTCAGCCTTGTCCAAAGGCAATTGCTCTTGAGGGAAACTGGCTGGTGCCCTGTCCAAGTGGGCAGTTTCCCAAGGCCCAGTTTGGCTTGTAAAAAAAAAAAAATATTACTAGACAATAAATTAAACTTTTTTTTTTTTTTTGAGACGGAGTCTCGCTCTGTCACCCAGGCTGGAGTGCAGTGGCGCAATCTCCGCTCACTGCAAGCTCTGCCTCCTGGGTTCACGCCATTCTCCTGCTTCAGCCTCCCGAGCAGCTGGGACTACAGGCGCCCGCCACCATGCCTGGCTAATTTTTTTTTATTTTTAGTAGAGACGGGTTTTCAGCATGTTAGCCAGGATGGTCTCCATCTCCTGACCTCATGATCCGCCCGCCTTTGCCTCCCAAAGTGCTGGGATTACAGGCGTGAGCCACCATGCCCGGCCAACAATAAATTAAACTTTTATTGAGGCATAATAAGCTGAGGTCCAGAAATGCATTTCTACTGACTTAACCCCAGCACTGTGAAAGGACAAGCCGTGCACCCTAACTTCCCTCCCTCCTCCACCAGGCGTGTCCATCCCCAGTTTCCCACTCAGGAGCCCTCCTGAGGCCCAGGCTGCAGATCCATAGCCTGAGCACAAATGACCGTGTGATTTCCGGGTCCCGTGGCACTTCAGTGGGAGTTTCTGTGGTGGCTGTTTGGGTCGCCCCTGGTTATTTCATCTGGTAGCTGGGACTTGCAGCTCATATGAACACTGGACTCCCACTTTCCACTTCTTTCAGGGGTGCACCATGTGTGCATTTGTTGGGAGGGCATTGGCTGTTTGCTTTCAGGGCATCCTCCTACAACGGAGCTGAAATGAAGTGAATTAAAATGAATTTTGCAATGGGATGTCGGAGCTCATTTCAAGACATCCTGAAGGTAATAAGAGACAACTGAGGTCCAGACGCAAACCAGACCCCTGAGAAGCATCCTTGGGGTGCAGAGAGCTGCTGTGAGCTGCTGCTGCTTCCTGTGTGTACCATGGCTCAGCACACTGCCAGCATCATGGGTTTAAGGGGTCATCTGAAGGCCAGGCACAGTGGCTCATGTCTATAATCCCAGCACTCAGGGAGGCCAAGGCGGCTGGATCACCTGAGGTCAGGAGTTTGAGACCAGCCTGGCCAATATGGTGAAACCTTGTCTCTACTAAAAATACAAAAATTAGCCAGGTGTGGTGGTGGACACCTGTAATCCCAGCTATTCAGGAGGGTGGGGCAGGAGAATCTCTTGATCCTGGGAGTTGGAGGTTGCAGTGAGCCGAGATCACGCCACTGCACTCCAGCCTGGGTGACAGAGTGAGACTCTCTCAAAAAAAAAGGGGGGGTCATCTCAGACCTCTACTTCCCCCTTTGTTAATAACATAAATACACAGTAACAGATAAGGGCTATGGCATAGTGAAGCAAACACCCGCCATCCAACTTAAGAAGGAGTAGACCAGGCCGGGCGCGGTGGCTCAAGCCTGTAATCCCAGAACTTTGGGAGGCCGAGACGGGCGGATCATGAGGTCAGGAGATCGAGACCATCCTGGCTAACACGGTGAAACCCCGTCTCTACTAAAAATACAAAAACCCGGGCAAGGTGGCCCCTGTCCCAGCTACTCGGGAGGCTGAGGCAGGAGAATCTGAACCCGGGAGGCGGAGCTTGCAGTGAGCTGAGATCTGGCCACTGCACTCCAGCCTGGGTGACAGAGCGAGACTCCGTCTCAAAAAAAAAAAAAAAAAAAAAGAAGGAGTAGACCTACCCCCCACCCCCTCCCAGCTTCTCCTGTGTGCATTGTGCACGCCCCTTTCCTCAATTTGGGTTGACTACTACCAATGTGTAGTCCCCAAACAATTTTGTTTAGTTTTACAGGTTTTGAACTTCTTTTATTTATTTATTTATTTTGAGACGGAGTCTCGCTCTGTTGCCCAGGCTGGAGTGCAGTGGCGCGATCTCGGCTGACTGCAACCTCCACCTCCTGGGTTCACACCATTCTCCTGCCTCAGCCTCCCCAGTAGCTGGGACCACAGGCGCCCGCCACCACGCCTGGCTAATTTTTTTTGTATTTTTAGTAGAGACGGGGTTTCATTGTGTTAGCCAGGATGGTCTCGATCTCTTGACCTTGCGATCTGCCCGCCTCAGCCTCCCAAAGTGCTGGGATTACAGGCGTGAGCCACCGCGCCCAGCCTGAACTTTGTATGAATGTTATCCGTCTCCTGTACTCTGTTGCAATTTGATTTTTAAATTCAGCATTATATTGGTGAGTTTGTTTCATATGGGCATCTGACGCTGTTGTCCGTGTTTACAGCTGTATAGTATTTCTTTGTTTGAGTGTGTCCCTGTTAATGATTGTCTGGGTCATTTCCAGGCTTTGCTGTCATAAACAGGGCTGCCACAATCACCGTGCTCTGGCCCTGGGCATCCATGTGCAGCAGGTGCTCCAGGAGTAGGAGTGGGCAGGTCCCCTTTATGGAGGATATGTCCTCTCACAGTGGCTGTACTGCTTCCCACTGCCACCAGAGGGGGAGTCCACTTTGCTCCACATCATCCCCAACGAACACTGGTCTTTTCAGATTTTTAAGTACTTACCAACATGGTTTTGTTTTGTTTTGTTTTGTTTATTTGCTTGATGCAGTCTTGCTCTGTTGCTCAGGCTGGAGTGCATTGGTGCCATCATAGCTTACTGCAGCCTTGACCTCCTGGGCCCAAGTGATCCTCCCACCTCAGCCTCCCGAGAAGCTGGGACTATAGGCTTATGCCACTGCACCTGGCTAATTAAAAAAAAAAAAAATGTGCCTGGGTGCAGTGGCTCACGCCTGTAATCCCAGCATTTTGGGAGGCCAAGGAGGGCGGATTGCTTGAGTCCAGGAGTTCGAGACCAGCCTAGGCAACACAGTAAAACCCCATCTCTACAAAAAAGTACAAGAATTAGCTGAGTGTGCTGGCACATGCCTGTAGTCCCAGCTACTAGGGAGGCTGAGGTGGGAGGATCACTTGAGCCTAGGAGGCTGAGGCTGCAGTAAGCCAAGATCACGGCAATGCACTCCAGCCTGGGCAAGAGAGTGAGACCCTGTCTCAAAAAAAAAATTTTTTTTTAGAGATGGAGTCTTGCTATATTGCCTAGGCCGGTCTCAAACTCCTGGCCTCAGGTGATCCTCCTGCCTTGGCCTCTCAAGGTGCTAGGATTATACAGGCATGAGCCACCACACCCAGCTGACCTGGATTTTTTTTAAAATTAACTTTATTAAGATATACGTAGGAGAAAATGCACCCATGTAAGTTCAGTTTGATCTCTTTTGATAAGTGTAACCAGCACCTCAATAAAGATAGAGAACATGTCCGTAACTCCACAAAACCCACCGGTGCCCTTTGAGGTCAGTCCCTGCCCCCGGTCCCAGGCAACCACTGATCTGCCTTCTGTTGGGTTTGACTTTTGCTGTTTCTTTTTTTTTTTTTTTTTTTTTTTGAGACGGAGTCTCGCTGTGTCGCCCAGGCTGGAGTGCAGTGGCGCGATCTCGGCTCACTGCAAGCTCCGCCTCCCGGGTTCCCGCCATTCTCCTGCCTCAGCCTCCGAGTAGCTGGGACTACAGGCGCCCGCCACCACGCCCGGCTAGTTTTTTGTATTTTTAGTAGAGATGGGGTTTCACCATGTTAGCCAGGATGGTCTCGATCTCCTGACTTCGTGATCCACCCGCCGCGGCCTCCCAAAGTACTGGGATTACAGGCTTGAGCCACCGCGCCCGGCCTGACTTTTGCTGTTTCTTTTGCTCACCATGTTTCTGAGATTCATGGGTGTTGTACGCACCAGTAGTCTCTGCCTCATGACTGCAGAGCAGTGTTTTGCATACCTTATCCACTCATCCACTGACGCGCATTTAGATAGTTTCCGGTTGGGGACTATCAAAAATAAAAACGTTGTGAACATTCAGTTATAGATATTTGTTGGGACGTAGGTTTCATTTCCCTTGGGTAAATACCTAGGAGTGGAAGTAAACTGCAGAGTTGTGGGTTAAGTGTACCTTGAGCTTTGTCTGAAACTTCCCAGTGATTCTCTACCCGTGGCTGCGCAGCGTCCACTCGCACCACCACTGTGTGAGGCCTCTGGTGGCTTTGTATCTTCTCCAGCCTTTGGCGTCACTGGCCTTCTTTTTTTTGAAATGGAGTCTTGCTCTGTCACCAGGATGGAGTGCAATGGCACCATCTTGGGTCACTGCAACTTCCTGGATTCAAGCAGTTCTCCTGCTTCAGCCTCCCAAGTAGCTGGGATTACAGGCATACGCCACCATGCCCTGATAATTTTTGTATTTTTAGTAGAGAAGGAGTTTTGTCATGTTGGCCAGCCTGGTCTCAAACGCCTGACCTCAGGTGATCCGCCCACCTTGGCCTCCCACAGTGCTGGGATTACAGGCATGAGCCACCGGGCCCGGCCATTGGTCTTCTTAATTTTGGCTCCTCTGGTGGGTGTGTAGTAGTCTCTTGTGGTTTTGATTTGCATTTCTCTACCAACTGAAGGTGCAGCACATTTTAATTGTTATCTGACATTTGTAATTTATAGTTGTGAGGTGGCAGGCCTTTTGCCTTCAGTGAGAAAATCTGTGGGTGTGTTACTTGTCTTACTATTGTAAGAGTTTGTTTTTCTCTGGATTTGAGTTCCTGTTGTGCGAGAGATACATAGGGTACTTTCTCCCAGTCTGTAGCTTGTCTTTTCTTTTCTTTTTCTTTTTTTTTCTTTTTTTTTGAGACAGAGTCTTGCTCCGTCATCCAGGCTGGGGTGCAGTGGCGTGATCTCGGCTCACTCCAGGCTTGTCTTGAACTCCTGACCTCATGATCCGCCTGCCTCGGCCTCCCAAAGTGCTGGGTTTACAGGCGTGAGCCACCGCACCCAGCCTTCATTTCTTTTTCTTTTTTTTTTTTTTGAGACGGAGTCTCACTCTGTTGCCCAGGCTGGAGTGCAATGGCACCATCTCGGCTCACTGTAACCTCCACCTCCCAGGTTCGAGCTATTCTCCTGCCTCAGCCTCCTGAGTAGCTGGGACTACAGGCGCCCGCCACCATGCCCGGCTAATTTTTGTATTTTTAGTAGAGACAGGGTTTCACCATATTGGCCAGGCTAATCTCTATCTCCTAACCTCGTGATCCGCCGGCCTCGGCCTCCCAAAGTGCTGGGATTACAGGCGTGAGCCACAGCGACCGGCCTCTTTTCTTAATGGTATGTTTTGTTGAAAAGAATTTTTTTTTTTTTTTTTTTTTTTTTTTTTGAGGCAAGGTCTTGCTCTGTCACCCAGACTGGAGTGCAGTGGCATGATCATAGCTCACTGCAGTCTCTAACTCTTGGGCTCAAGTGATCCTCACACCTCAGCCTCCTGAGTAGCTGGGACCACAGCCTGACTAACTTTTTTATTTTGAGATAGGGTCTCACTGTGTTGCTCAGGCTGGTCTTGAACTCCTGAGCTCAAGTGACCCTCCTGCCTCTGACTCTCAAAGCACTGGAATTATAGGCATAGGTCACCACACCTGGCCCCACCCGGCCCCAAAACGATACTATCTTAATTACTGAAGTTTTGTGGTGAGTTTTGAAATCAGGCTGTGCATGTCTCCAGGTTTGTTCTCCAAGTGTGTCTCCTGGGCCTTATCCTTTGCATCACTGTATAAAGTCAGCTTGGTAGGCCAGGCATGGTGGCTCATGTCTGTAAACCCAGCACTTTAGGAGGCCAAGGTGGGTGGGTCACTTGAGGCCACGAGTTTGAGAACAGCCTGGCTATCATGGTAAAACCCCATCTCTACTAAAAATTTAAAAAAAAAAAAAAGTAGCTGGGTGAGGTGCTGGGCGCCTGTAATCCCAGCTACTCAGGAGGCTAAGGCAGCAGAATCATTTGAACCCAGGAGGCAGAGGTTGCAGTGAGCTGAGATCATGCCACTGCACTCCAGCCTGGGTGACAGATCAAGATTCTGTCTCAAAAAAATAAATTAATTTTAAAAAAGCTGGGACTATAAGTTTTGTTTGTTGGATTTTAGCACAGAAAAGCATAAGAAAGAAATAGTGCATAATGCCATTGCTAAGATCACATCCTTAATCTCAAAAAGTGAAAAAGGAATGCAAGAGAATGGTTAAATATGTTACAATACATTGTCCATCTCCTCTCTGAAAAAAGCTTGTGTCGACAGTTTCTTATGTTAACTTCGCAATATTTTTTCTACACATCCTTTCCTAAAAATGCAACCAGAAGGCACCAACATTTATTTATTTATTTATTTGTTTGTTTTTTGAGACAGAGTCTCACTCTGTCACCCAGGCTGGAGTGCAGTGGTGCGATCTCAGCTCACTGCAACCTCTGCCTCCTGAGTTCAAGTGATTTTCCTGCCTCAGCCTCCCGAGTAACTGGGATTACAGGCGAGCACCACCACACCCAGCTACATTTTGTATTTTTAGTAGAGATGTGATTTCACCATGTTGGCCAGGCTGATCTCAAACTCCTGACCTCAAGTCATCCACCCACTTCGGCCTCCCAAAGTGTGGGGATTACAGGCGTGAACCACCACTCCTGGCCCGGAAGGCACCACACTTTACTTGTTGTCTTGCACCTGGAGGTTTTGCTCACTGCCGTGGAGGGTCTCCCTGTTTTCTATGAATGGCTGCAGAGTGTCCCTCCGACACACGCTCGCACTGCAGGGTGACCGGTCAGTCCCTGCTGACAGCCACACAGCTGGTTTCCAGTTTTGCTCATAGGAAGTTCTACAGTGGGTGCCGTTTTACAGCTGCCTTGGCATAGCTCTCTGTAGGTTCAGTGGATATGGCTTTAGCCCCACAACTCTGGGTGTCACAAGTGTCCTAGTCATGCTGTGCTGTGGCTGGCCTTTTCTTTTTCTTTTTTTTTTTTTTTTTTTTTTTTTGAGATGGACTCCCGTTCAGTCGCCCAGACTGGAGTGCTGCGGGGCGATCTCAGCTCACTGCAAGCTCCGCCTCCCGGGTTCACGCCATTCTCCTGCCTCAGCCTCCCGAGTAGCTGGGACTACAGGCGCCCGCCACCTCGCCCAGCTACTTTTTTGTATTTTTAGTAGAGATGGGGTTCCACTGGATTAGCCAGGATGGTCTTGATCTCCTGACGTCATGATCTGCCCTCCTCAGCCTCCCAAAGTGCTGGGATTACAGGCATGAGCCACTGTGCCCGGCCCGGCCTTTTCTCTGTGTCACTTCTCGTCTGCCTTCTGTCCATCTGGCCCCCACGCCCATTGGAGCTCCCAATCTTCCTCACTCAGGGTAAGATGCAGGACCTCCCTACGCAGGCCCTGGACAAGGGAGTTTACTGTCCCTCCTGGGAACATGTGTACAGTGTTAGTTCTCACCCAGGAAATTTTCCCCCAAGTCCATCTAGGACATTTTGGAGACACTTCTGGTTGTTACAACTGGGGGCTGGGGGTGGCTGTTGGCATCTAGTGAGTGAATCCCAGGAGTGCTGCTCACCATCTGTGTGAGCTGGGGTTGTCCAGAGAAACAGAACCGGTTCTACGGATATATGCAGAGAAAGAGATCTCTGTTTTTTTTTTTTTTTTGTTTTTTTTTTTGAGACGGAGTCTCGCTCTGTTGCCCAGGCTGGAGTGCAGTGGCCGGATCTCAGCTCACTGCAAGCTCCGCCTCCCGGGTCTACGCCATTCTCCTGCCTCAGCCTCCCCAGTAGCTGGGACTACAGGCGCCCGCCACCTCACCCGGCTAGTTTTTTGTATTTTTTTAGTAGAGACGGGGTTTCACCGTGTTAGCCAGGATGGTCTCGATCTCCTGACCTCGTGATCCGCCCGTCTCGGCCTCCCAGAGTGCTGGGATTACAGGCTTGAGCCACCGCGCCCGGCCGAAAGAGATCTATTGTAAGGACTTGGCTCAAGCAACTGTGGAGGCTGGTGAGTCCCAAGATCTGCAGACGAGACCCAGGGACACTGATGTGTGTTCCAGGCCAGAGGCTGGCAGGCTCGAGACCCAGGAGGAGGAGATGTTTCAGTTTGAGTCCAAAGACAGGAAAAAGCTGATGTCCCAGTTAGAAGGCCTCAGGGAGGAGGAGTTTCCTCTTACTTAGGGGAGGAGACCATTTATGTTCCATTCAGGCCTTTGACCTGAGAGATGAGGCCTGTCTGCCTTGCAGAGGACTGTCGGCTTCACTCAGTGCTGTGGTCTGAATGTCTGTGTCCCCCCAAAATTCAATGTGGAAGCAACCCCAAGGTGATGGTATTAGGAGACGGGGGTATTCGGGAGACGATTGGGTCATGGGGAGGAGTCTTGGGAATGGGATCGGTGCCCTAATAAAGGAGGCCTCAGAGAGCCCCCTTTCCCCTCCACCACCTGCCCCTTCCACCATGTGGGGACACAGCAAGAAGGTGCTCTCTATGAGGAAGGGGCCCTCTCTGCATGCCAAATCCACCAGCTCCTTGATCTTGGACTCCCCAGCCTCCAGGACTAGGAAAACACATTTCTGTAGTTGATAAACCACTCAGTCTAGTATTTTATTATAGCAGCCCAAATGGACTAAAACATCCAGCCTGCCAATTCAAATGTTAATCTCATCCAGAAACACCCTCAGAGACACACCCAGTCAGGTTAACACATGAAATTCACCATCACAGCATCCTACAATGCCAAGAACAATGCCTTCCGCAACTCAGAATTCCTTGATCCAAATGTCAGTAGTGTGGAGATTGAGAAACCCTGGCGTAGAGGAAAGAGCTGCATTTATCTTGATACGAAGGCGTATCTAGGATAAATTTCGCTGAAAGGGTGTTTGCACACTTTTTATTTTAATAGATATTGCCAAACTGTCCCTGGAAGGATTGCACTAGGTAAGACTACACTCTACAGTGTACGAGAAGGATGTTTGTTATCTCATGGCCTCTCCAGCAGTGGTTATTGTCAAGTGTTTATATTTGGAACATTTTTTTCTCATCAGAGAGCTATAGAACCAAGCCTTTGACCAGCAAATCCAGGGACTCTGTAGCCTGCTAGTTTTAGCTGTTTTCTAATTATTTTGATAATACAATTATTCACTGGCTGCAGATGTGGTGAAGCAGGTTGACATTCCTGAGGGCTGAGAGTCATTTCTGTGTGTTGGGGCTGATTGTAAGCAGCGTGGCTGGATCTGTACAGTGCTAACTTGAGGTGGGTCCCCTTGCAAGAGGCCAAGGACAGAACTCACTGGGGTTGTCCGCTGGGCTGGGGAAAGACATACTTCCCCTGGAGTGGGAACTTGCAAGAGGGAAGAGAAGTAAGGCTCAGCAAGGGGCTGGGTCCCAAACATCTTCACGGAGGATGCCCTGGGCAGAGGCCTCCCCAGGGAACCGCCCTAAGCCAGGCACCCCCTTCCTTCCATCTGCCCAGCCCTGCCTGTCACCTCCTCTAACTTCCATCCCTGGGGGACTCTGCTTCTCCTTGGTCCTGCAAGTAGGAGCATCTTCCTGGAGCCAAGTGGGGCCCCAAGGGAGGTCTGGTCAGTTTTAGTTCCCCACAGCCTGCTTGCTCGTGGGCCCCCATGGTCCCCGCCCCGGAAGCATCCCGTAGTTTTTGGCACCTGGTGTGGGCTGGCCCTTGCCCCATTCTCCACCCCTGGGTGTCTCCCAGCCTTTCCTGGCAGGTCCCCCTGCAACCCACCCAGTGCCTGGAAACCACACCAGGGTGCCGGAGGCCTTGGGGTGCAGGCATTGGCTTCGTATGCATGGATGGTGACACATTCTTGTACAGTCTCTCTCTTGGGCACAGAGAGGGTCATGAGTCCTGCTGGCCAAGCCTGCCTACGCCATAATCCAGCTCTTTATCACTGCTGCCTACAGCACTTGCATAACCCTGTGACTCAAGACGTTTCTGTCTGCCTGAGACCTGCCATCACTGTTCCCATCAGTCCTCTGGAAGGTTCCCAAGGGCTCCTCCCTCCTCCACCCCAGCAGGTGGCTGGCCTGTGCCTGCTTCTTTAGTGGGGTGCCCATGCAAGCTCCCTGGTGCCTCCGTGTGGCCTCTCTTGGCCTCCTCTCTTCCAACCCTTCAGAGCTTCACTCTGTACTAACCCTTCCTACAGTCCCCCGTCCGCACCCAAGGTCTGCGGTCTGTGTTCTACGAAGCCTCTGCCTGTTACTCTCTGAAACCTGCGGTGGGAGCACATCCTCATTGCTTCAGTGGCTCCCACTCCAGCCTCATCGGTGGTGCTCTGTGGCCAGTTTCAAGCCTGATGAACTCCAGGCTTGCTATGATGTTTCTCGATCCTTCTCTCAGCTACAGAGTTGCCTACAGAGGCTCTGCCCAGGAAACATGAGGAGAAGGGTGTCCTTCTGGGCACAGTAGGGGATGGCTGGGGCCCTTCTCTCCTCCACCTTAGCCGCACCAGGGAAATATGTCACAAGGCCCAAGGGCTCTCTCCAGGCCTAACACCCCACCCAGCCTGCAGGACTGCTCTGTCCCCATAAGCATGGTGTCCGTCTCTGACCTTCAAAGTCCTGCCCGGAACAGACGCTGCCAGCCTTTGTCTTGCCATAGTGCCCTACCTCATTAACACTCCCTCCTCACGCTTCTCTGTCACTTGCTATTTTTTGAGACTGGACTGGAAACCAGGAGTCCTCTTATATTTATTTTTAATAGGTAAAATATGTACACATGTGTGTATAAAATTCAAAAAGGAAAAAAGGTTATAGAGTACAGTGAGCTGTGTTTTTCTTTTTGGCCACCACCCATTCTACTCCTGGTATGTAACTGTTACCAATTTTTTTTAATGTATCTTTCCAGAGATATTCTATGCATGCCTGTCAAAATATGTGTGTATGTTGTATATTTTCATACAAATGGTAACAATATTCATAGTGTCCTAGCTTTCTTTTTCACTTGCTGTATCTTGAAGATCACTCTATTCTTTGCAATGACTGCATACTCTATCTTTGATGGATAATTTAGGTATCTACTTGCTATCTTTTTTTGACAGTTATGTAGATTGTGGTTATGTAGATTCTGTTGTGCACAGATTTTAATTTTTTATTGCAATAAAATATTCATAACATAAAATTTACCATTTTAACCACTTTTTTCTCTTTTTTTTTTTTGAGATGGAGTTTCGCTCTTGTTGCCCAGGCTGGAGTGCAGTGGTACGATCTCGGCTCACTGTGGCCTCCATCTCCCAGGTTCAAGCGATTCTCTTGCCTCAGCCTCCCGAGTAGCTGGGATTACAGGCGCCTGCCACCACGCCCAGATAATTTTTGTATTTTTAGTAGAGACGGGGTTTCGCCATGGTGGCCAGGCTGGTCTCGAACTCCTGGCCTCAGGTGATCTGCCTGCCTTGGCCTCCCAAAGTGCTGGGATTATAAGCGTGAGCCACCGTGCCTGGCCTTAACCACTTTTAAGTATACAGTTTGGTGGCATTAAGTACATTCATAATATTGTGCAACCATCACCACCATTAATCTCTAGAACTTTCCTCATCTTGCAAAACCGAAACTCTGAATCCATTAAAAGCTGGCTCCCCATTCCTCCCTCCCCCAGCCTCTGGCAGCCATCATTCTACTTCCTGTCTCTGTGAATTTGACTGTTCTGCTACCTTGAGATTTTACCTTTTTTTCTGTGACAGGGTCTCACTCTGTTGCCCAGGATGGAATGCAGTAGTGCAATCACAGATTACTGTATCCTTGAACTTCTGGGCTCCAGTGACCCTTCTGCCTTAGCCTCCTCAGTAGTTGTGACTATGGGTGTGCCATCATGCCTAGTTAATTAAAAAAAATTTTTTTTTTTTTGTAGCGATAGGGTCTCGCTGTGTTGCCCAGGCTGGTCTTGAACTCCTGGCCTAAAGTGATCCTCTTAACTCAGCCTCACAAAGTGCTGGGATTATGGGCATGAGCCACTGGGCCTGTCTGAGGTTTAATTTTAAATATAGACAAAGATGTCAGTCTTTTCTCTGATGGACTGTATTTTTTTTCTGTCTTGTCTAAGTCGAAGATGATGCTAATGCTATGGGATGCCCTCATTGGGGTGGAGTTGGAGCATCCCCAATTATGCTGCAGCACTGAGTTTCACTGGATTAAATTTCTAGCTGTTGAAATGATGAGTTAACTGAGATGAGCTGCATTAATTTTAATAATACGGCCAAACTGAACTCTAACATTGGACTGTCACCCTGGAGAGCATTTTCCTGGAGTGTAAGAGAGAGGTAGACGCAGGGCAGGTGCTGTGATTGTCCCCTCTAAAACTTGTGTTGAAATTTATCTGCCATCGTAACAGTATTAAGAGGTGGGATGTTTAAAAGGTAATTAGGGGCTGGGTGCGGTGGTTCATGCCTGTAATCCCAGCACTTTGGGAGGCTGAGGTGGGTGGATCACTGGAGCCCAGAAGTTTGAGACCAGCCTGGCCAACATGGTGAAACCCCATTTCTATTAAAAATACAAAAATTAGCCGGGCGTGGTGGCACGTGCCTATAGTCCCAGCTACTCAGAAGGCTGAGGCAGGAGAATCACTTGAACCCGCAGGGCAGAGGTTGCAGCGAGCCGAGATTGTGCCTCTGCATTCCAGCCTGGGCGATAGAGCAAGACTCCATTTCAAAAAAAAAAAAAAGTAATTAGGTCATAAGGGCTGTGTCCTCATGGGTGGGATTAATGCCATTACAAATGGACAAGTTCGGCCTTTTGGCTGGAAGCACCATCTTCCAGTAATTTGCCAAAATGGTGAGCACAAAGGGAAGAGAAGAGGGACCCAGTATATGTTATCTAAGCCTTTTAGAAAACAGGGAGTTATTCCTTTGCCCACATACATGCAAATCTATATGAAAGGTGATATTGTAGACATCAAAAGAATAGGTACTGTTCAAAAAGGAATGCTCACAAATGTTACCGTGGCAAAACTGGAGCAGTCTACAGTGTTACTCAGCATGCTGTTGGCATTGTTGTAAACAAGGGCAAGATTCTTGCCAAGAGAATTAATGTGCGTATTGAGCACATTAAGCTCTCTAAGAGCCAAGATAGCCGAGACAGTGAAGGAAAATGATCAGAAGAAGGAGGAAGTCAAAGAGAAAGGTACTTGGGTTCAACTGAAGCGCCAGCCTGCTCCACCCAGAGAAGCACACTTTGCGAGAGCCAGTGGGAAGGAGCCCGAGCTGCTGGTACCCATTCCCTCCGAATTTATGGCATAATAGGTACCACAAAAATAAAAGACCTCTGTACTACCAAAAAAAAAAAAAAAAAAAAAAAAAGATATAAAAAAATCAAAGCGCAAGTTCTATCTTTTCCTAACTCTCTCTTTACCCTTCTGCCATGGGATGCCTCCCATGCGATGACACAGCAAGGCCCTTGCCAGATGCTGACATCTTGATACTAGATTTCCCGGCCTCCAGAATTGTGAGCAATTAGTTTCTGGACATTATAAATTAGCCAATCTGTGGTATTCTGTCACAGCAGCACAAAATGTACTAAGGCAGAGAATGGGGAGCTGACACTCTGACAAGACCCCAGGAAAGTGACTGCTAATCCAGGTAACAGGCATGCCCATCTTTGTATTCCTGCGTGGGGAGGAGCCATGTGCTAAGGCCCCTGACTCACCATACTGGGAGGACTGCTCAGAATTGGTGGGGTTGCCTCAGGACAGCAGGGTCTTATTCCATGGCAGGTTCAGGTGACCCAAATATATGAGTCCGCCCTCAGGAAATATGTCCCAGTTCCATCTGGCTGGGCATCCTGAGTGCTGCATCCGGGCTCCGTTCTTGTTTCTAATTAGAGAGGTAAGTCACATCTTTTATGCAAAATTCAAATGTTACAGAATCATGTAGCATCATCAGTGCACATCGCCAAAGAAAATCTCAGTTAACAATAAGACACATATTCCTTGTTTTCTTTTCTATTCAAACACAAACATTTGTTCCTGTGTTTCACAATGTATCATGGCCATCTTGCATATCAAAACATAGACCCAGATCTACCTTATTTAAGAAATGTGTGAGGATTTATTCATTTTGTGAAATTTTAGAGAAGTGGTACATGAATATATTCTCTGGGAAAGAGTCAACAATATATAAATGTAAGAGGAAAGTTGGCCCAGTGCAGTGGCTCACGCCTGTAATCCCAACACTTTGGGAGGCTGAGGTGGGCGGATCACGAAGTCAGGAGTTTGAGACCAGCCTGGCCAACATAGTGAAACCCCGTCTCTACTAAAAATACAAAAAATTAGCCAGGCGTAGCGGCACATGCCTGTAATCCCAGCTACTTGGGAGGCTGAGGCAGGAGAATGGCGTGAACCTGGGAGGTGGAGGTTGCAGTGAGCTGAGATTGAGCCACTGCACTTCAGCCCAGGCAACAGTGTGAGACTCCGACTCAAAAAAAAAAAAAAAGAGGAAAGTGAATTTCCTCCCCCAGTTCTTCCCACTTCCCTCTTTCCAGAGGGACTAATAATCTCTTTTCCTTTTTTGTTTCATTTATATACACTCTCACACATTTGTTTTACTTAACTGTAGGCCTTGAACATCTTTCAGGTCAGTACAAAACAGGCCTAACGTATATTTTTACTGGCTGTATGGTTTTTCTGAGTATGTCACCATTCAGTGATTCTGAGAGTCATCTGGGAACTGTTAGAACACGGGTTGAGGAGGCCATCCTGAAGTGTCCTGAGCTAAAAACCAAGTCCTGTCATCACTCCTGTCTGTATGAACATCCTGTACATATCTCTGAGTATTTAAGGGAGAGTTCCATAGGATTAAATTTCTAGCTGTGGAGATGAGTCAAGTGAGATTAGCGTCATTACTTTTAATAATATGGCAAAACTGAACTTTAACATTGCAATGCATCCCCACCCTCACCAGCAGTGCATACGTGTGCTGTCCGTCCCCTCCCCATCACCCATGGCAAACACTGCCTAAGACTGTTTCACCACACTGATGTATGAGACACTTCATTATTTGTTTGTTTTTGTTTTTGAGACGGAGTCTTGCTATCACCCAGGCTGGAGTGCAGTAGTGCGATCTTGGCTCACTGCAACCTCCACCTCCTGGGTTCAAGCAATTCTCCTGCCTCAGCCTCCCTAGTAGCTGGGATTACAGGCGACTGCCACCATGCCTGGTTAGTTTTTGTATTTTTAGTAGAGTTGGAGTTTCGCCATGTTGGCCAGGCTGGTCTCGAACTCCTGACTTCAAGTGATCCACTCACCTGGGCCTCCCAAAGTGTTGGGATTACAGGCGTGAGCCACTGTGCCTGGCCGACACTTCATAATTTGAATTTCAATTAATTATGAAAGGAGCTGAACAACGAGTGTCTTCTTTTTCTGTAAATGAACTTTTTATTTTGGGATTACTTTAGATTTACAGAAATGTTGTAAAGATAGTACTGAGTTCCTATGGGCTCTTCACCAGCCTCCCCCAAAGTGAACACACATAACTGGCACATAGGCCCAAACAAAACAACTTACATTAGTATGCTACTATTAACTAAACTTTAGGTTTTATTTGGATTTTATGTGTTTTCCCATCAATGTCCATTTCTGTTCCAGGATCCAATCCAAGACCCCATATTGAGTCGTCGTGTCTCCTTAGGGTTCCCTGATCTGTGACACTTCCTCAGTTTATCCTTCTCTTCCATGATCATGGCAGTTCTGAAGTCCCGGTTAGTCTGGGTCAGTCTCCCATTCCCCCAGATCCTTCCTTCTCCTGGTTGGTCTCTCATCCCCTCATTAAGAACTGTGTGAACTGTCCCTCAATTTGGGTTTGTTTAATGTTCTCTAATGATTAGAAAGGGCTTATGGGTTGGGGGGAAACGCCACAGAGGTGAAGTGCCCTTCTTATCATGCCATGCCAGATCGTGGCAACACGTGGTCTCACATACTTTCTTAGGAAAATCCTGAACACACATAAAAATAGCAATAGTAGAGTAAGAACTCATTACTTGGTACTCCACAATTATCAATGCTTTTCTTTTTTCTTTTTTTTTCTTTTGAGACGGAGACTCGCTCTATTGCCCATGCTGGAGTGCAGTGGTGCGATCTCGGCTCACTGTAACCCCCGCCTCCTGGGTTGAAGCTATTCTCCTGCCTCAGCCTCCCGAGTAGCTGGGACTACAGACATCTGCCACCACGCCTGGCTGATTTTTGTATTTTTAGTAGAGACGGGGTTTCACCATATTGGCCATGCTGGTCTCGATCTCCTGACCTTGTGATCTGCGTGCCTCGGTCTCCCAAAGTGCTGGGATTACAGGCGTGAGCCACTGTGCCCGGCCCTGGATAGCTTTTCAATATGGTTGGAAGACATTTTCATTTTACTTTTCTGTTCTCTTCTCCATCCTTTCTTCTTCCCTCCCTTCCTCTATCTTTCCTTTTTAACACGAAAGGAGAAAGCACTAACAGTGCTGGCAGTCTATATCGGACTTAGATGGAAGAGCATAACACATCTAATTAAATTGCTCCCTCTCTTGGCTCAGACTGCCATGACAAAATACCATAGGCTGTGTGGCTTAAACCACAGACATTTGTTTCTCATGATTCTTTTCCAGCCTTTTCTTCCAGCCTCCTCAGATGGGAACCCTCTCCTCTGCATTCCCACTGTTCATCCCCATATTGTGTTTTTTTTTTTTTTTTTTTTTTTTTTTTTGAGACGGAGTCTTGCAGTCACCCAGGCTGGAGTGCAGTGGCAGGATCTCAGCTCACTGCAGCCCCACCTCCCAGATTGATGCAATTCTCCCGCTTCAGCCTCCCCAGTAGCTGGGATTACAGGCACATGCCACCACACCCAACTAATTTTTGTATTTTTAGTAGAGACAGGGTTTCACCATGTTGGCCAGGTCTTGAACTCCTGGCCTCAGGTGATCCAGCCACCTTGGTCTCCCAAAGTGCTGGGATTACAGGTGGGAGCCATCACACCCGGCCCCCCACATTTCTTTCAAAGCACCCGAGTTGAGGAGGGGAAATGGCATGGTCTGCCCAGGTGCTATTACCTGTGAATTTAAAAAGAATGATAAAACCAAATTTGAATTTAAAAAAACCTCTTTTTGAGAAGGGTCTGGCTCTGTCAACCAGGCTGGAGTGCAGTGATGTGCTCTCAGCTCACTGCAACCTCCACTTTCTGGGCTCAAACGATCCTCCAACCTCAGTCTCCTGAGTAACTGCAACTACAGGTGTGTACCACCATGCCCTGATAAATTTGTGTTATTTTTTGTAGAGATGGGTTTCACCATGTTGGCCAGGCTGGTCTTGGAGTCCTGAACTCAAAGTGATCCCCTCACCTAGGCCTCCCGAAGTGTTGCGATTACAGCCGTGAGCCACCGTCCCCAGCATGAATCTGCTTTTCAATCACCATATAATGTCAATTTTAAAGTATCAGGGATATAATACACCTCCATGGGGCGGGGGGAATCAAGATACAGAACATTTCCAGCACCTTAGAGGTTTCAAGGAAATAATTTAATGCTTAATATATTATTTAATCTCACCCCAATTCTCCTTTTGCAGGCTGCTGAGAAACTCAATTGCAGTCATGTTTAAGCTCCCGTGGCCTTGTAGGGGTGTGGGAAGGACTGAATTTTGTGAGTCCTAAGGTCCTCTCTCTCAGGGATTACTTACCTCCAGGAGCGGCTGTTTCTGCCACCATTTCTCAACCATCCCTGTGGAGGGTCCTGAGCAATCTCCCACCCAGCTTCCCCCCGCCAACCCCCTCCTTTTTTCTTTTTGAGACGGAGTCTCACTCTGTTGCCCTGGCTGGAGTGCAGTGGCACAATCTGGGCTCACTGCAACCTCCACCTCCCGGGTTCAAGCGATTCTTCTGCCTCAGCCTCCCGAATAGGTGGGACTACAGGCGTGTGCCACCACACCCAGCTAATTTTTGTATTTTTAGTAGAGATGGGGTTTCACCATATTGGCCAGGCTGGTTTCAAACTCCTGACCTTGTGATCCGCCCGCCTTGGCCTCCCAAAGTGCTGGGATTACAGGCGTGAGCCACCGCGCCTGGCCTCCCCCACTTTTTTTTTTTTGAGACAGGATCTCACTTTGTCACCCAGGCTAAAGTGCAGTGGCTTCATCAGGGCTCACTGCAGCCTCAACCTCCCCGGCGCAAGCGATCCTCCCGCCTCAGCCCTGCAAGTAGCTGGGGCTACAGGCACACATACCACACCCAGCTAATTTTTTGTAGAGATGGGGTTTCACCATGTGGCCCAGGCTGGTTTGGAATTCCTAAGCTCAAGCGATCCACCCACCTCAGCCTCCCAGAATGCTGGGATTACAGGCGTGAGTCACCATGCCCGGCCCCAGCCTCCCTTTTGAGGCCTAAAATAGGGGAAAGAGATGCTCAAAGCCTTCAGCTCATTTTCCTGAGTCACTGGCCTGATTTCACTACAATTCCCAAGGCCTGGCAAGGTGCCCAGCCGTTCTCAAAGTTGGGTCTGCAGGTCCTCTCTTTTTGAACTACATAACTGTAGATGTTCTTTACAATGTATATGTCAACCAATGCAATATATTGCAGCAGACCGAATGCTGAAGCACATGTGACAACCTATTAGATCAGATTTTAAAAAGATTCACAAAAGTGTAAAACAGTACCACTCCTTTATTTTGGTGGTGGGCGGGGAATGTAATGTTTACTTTTTTTTTTTTTTTTTTGAGACGGAGTCTCACTCTGTTGCCCAGGCTGGAGTGCAGTGGTGCCACGTTGGCTTACCGCAACCTCCGCTTCCTGGGTTCAAGTGATTCTCTTGCCTCAGCCTCCGGAGTAGCTGGGATTACAGGCGTGCGCCAACACACCCGGCTAATTTTTGTATTTTTAGTAGAGGCAGGGTTTCACCATGTTGGCCAGGCTGGTCTCGAACTCCTGACCTCAGGTGATCCGCCCGCCTCGGCCTCCCAAAGTGCTGGGATTACAGGCGTGAGCTACCGCGCCCGGCTGTTTACTTTTAAACGAAACAAACAACAAACTTTAAAGCATTTTAACTTACAATGTGGTAACATTGATAGCTGTAACCCCCATAAGCAAAAGCTTGGGGCCTTCATGTTTATGAGTATAAAATGGTCCTGAGACTAAGAGTTTGGGAAACGCGGTAGCTTTATGAAGCGGTGCCATTCTTGCCGCCGCATCAGTGAATTTAGGAGCAGGACGGTCGTCGGTCCTCTGCCTCACCGCCAAGCAGGAGCCTCGCGCTCCAACTGCGTCCCTCGAAGTCTTCGGGCAAAAGCGGGGCTGGGGAGTCCAGTCGTGTCGCCAAGCCACGTTTCCTCGCGTGGAATGTTGGACAATGTTCTCTACCTCACAGGACCATCGAAATGACTGCGTTGGGTATCCCCGTGACATGTACGATGAGTTAACACCCTATTCTACAGAAGAAAAAGCTGAGACTCAGAGACCCCAAGAGCTTTGCTGGGGTCCCGCGACTAAGCGGTCCCGAGACCCAGACAACCGGGCCACCCGGGCAGAGCCGGTCACTACCGGGCGCCGAAAAGCCGCCGGCTTCTCCCGCCAGCTACACATCCGGCGCCGAGGCCGGAAGCTTCTCTTCCGATTCCCAAGACCGCGTTCCGGAAATGAGTCACTCTACCAGTACCTAAAATGGCCGCCGGCCCATCCACCGTCGCGATCAATGTAAGGAAAGTGGTCACGAACCCGGAAGTTGCCCGACTCCGTCATGGCAGGCGCCGGGGGCGTGGCTTCCGGCGGCCGCAGCTTGCTAGTAGCCGCCGCAGGGTCGAGCGGGGGCGGCAGCTGACAGGCGCTCCTCCCCCGACGGCAGCGGCTGGTGCCCAGCGAGGCGGGCGGCCCCCAGCTCGCGTCCCCGCGTCCCAGCCCGCGAGGCGCCAGGGCTGCGCCTGGGCATGGAAGAGGGGAAGATGGACGAGAATGAATGGGGGTACCACGGAGAAGGCAATAAGAGCCTGGTGGTGGCCCACGCGCAGGTGAGCGGCGGACGTGCGGCGCAGGTCCGGTACCTCACTCCGACGGCCGGTATCACCCCGCCCCCAGTATCCGTTTCCCCAGCATGGTCGGTTCGACGTCCTCCTGGTACCTTCCTCCTCCCCGGCCGGTCTCCGGAATTCCCCCCTACCCCGTGGGTTCCTCATCACCCAATATCTCCTCTCTACTGGGTCAGTCTCCCATTCCCCCAGATCCCTCTCCTGGCCGGTCTCTCGTTCCCTCAGTATTCCCGTTCCCCGTCAGAGTCAGTTCCACGGCCCCCTCCACGCCCCGTCGTTGCCGCTCTCAGCCTCACGCGGTGCCGCCTCCCGCCTGGATGCCCGCCGGACTGCCAGGCCGCAGTGGGGCGGAGGCTTAGCTGGGACAGAGGGCCCGGCCAGCACTGGAGGAAGAAGCAGAGTGCCCACAGTGCTGTTACTCTCAGCACCAAAAGAGTTCGGCCTCGTGAGACTACGGAATTGCTGTGCTGTTAATAGTAAGGGGATGTTACCCACAGGTCCCTTCTCAACCTTTTAGAATTTGAAGGGTTTCACCTGAATTCAATGAGGGTGAAAGTTTTAGAAACTGCAGTAAGATCTCGCAAAGGTGAATCCAAGAGTGAAGGATGTGGGTCTGTGTGAGGGCCCAGATCTCTTTGACCTTTTGCTGTCTGGTACAAGCACGCAGGAATGTGGCCGGCTGGAAGGGGGGAGGGGTGTGAGGGAGGCGAGGATAGGTGTCATGTAGGGAGGAGTTAGAGCATGGGTGTTAAAGGCACAGGAATCTCAGTTCTACCACTGCCTGGTGGAGGCTCAGTGTTGACATTTGTGAAGTGGAACTACTAATAGAATTCACTTTGTGGGATTGTTGGTAAGATCAGTTATGCAGGAACCCATCAAGTTATGCTTAGCAAGTGATAATTATCATCCCCTTGGACAGATAGATAAAGTGAAAATAAGAGAGGTTGAGGGCACTACCCCAGTCCAACAGCTTGTCAGGGATGATGTAGGCAGTGGAGTCCTGCCTTGCTTCTGTTGTTCCTATGCTGGATGCATTGGTCAGCTGTAGTGTAAGCTGCAAACACCCAGGTAGTCCCCAGGTTGTGCCTTTGGATTTTGTTGCTCTTTAGCACAGGGAACTAAAGAGCAGAGACTATAAGCTTTGCTCAAGATCTTTAGGTGAATTAATAATGGACCAGGCTAACCTGAAGCTGTCGTTCTCTTGTGTAGTCAGCTGTTGGGGAAAGTGAGGGATATTTCCGCTTGAGTCCTGATGTTGGATTACTGTGCCGATCCCCTGAATCCTTTCCCAAAACAAATACTAATCTTCCAATTCCTTGGTAAGATTAGATGTATCTCTGCATTTTAGGTAAACCTAAGGTTTTCTTTAGTGAGGGCTGATATATTAAGTTTCAAAAGTAGTGGCAGATGAAGCAGCAAGTTTCAGGCTTGGAGCAAAAGGACACCCATGTTGAAAGAGCAGAGGCTTTGACACAGTTGCCTCTGGCACTGGGATCCCTCTGCATGTTCCCGACAAGTGCGTGTCCACCCTCTTCCCTGAGTCCACCCCCTTTCCTGAGCAGGCATCTCCAGGGCAGCCTGGCCCTACCCTGTTGCACAGCTCTGATTGTAATGCTTGTTTATTTTTATTTATTTATCTATTTAGAATTGGAGTCTCATTCTGTTGCCCAGGCTGGAGTGCAATGGCGCGATCTCGGCTCACTGCAACCTCTGCCTCCTGGGTTCAAGCAATTATCCTGCCTCAGCCTCCTGAGTAGCTGGGATCACAGGCTTGCGCCACCATGTCCAGCTAATTTTTGTATTTTTAGTAAAGATGAGGTTTCACCATGTTGGCCAGGCTGGTCTCAAACTCCTGACTTCCAGTGATCCACCCACTTCGGCCTCCCAAAGTGCTGGGATTACAGGCATGAGCCACCGCACCAGGTTGATTGTTTATTTTTTCTTTCACCTTTTCAAATTTACCTACAGCCACGAGGCTATTCTAGACCTATACTATTCGTTCTTTTTTTTGAGATGGAGTCTTCCTCTGTCTCCCAGGCAGAGAGAGTGCGGTGGTGCAATCTTGGTTCACTGCAACCTCTGCCTCCTCGGTTCAAGCAATTCATCTGCCTCAGCCTCCCAAGTAGCTGGAATTACAGGCACCTGCCACCATGCCTGGCTGCTTTTTTTGTATTTTTAGTAGAGATGGGGTTTCACCATGTTAGCCAGACTGGTTTCAAACTCCGGACCTCAAATGACCCGCCCGCCTCAGCCTCCCAAAGTGCTGGGATTACAGGCGTGAGCCGCTGTACCCAGCCTCATTCTTTGTTTTAAATCTAAATTTGCTTTACTGTACGCATTCCTGTTTGGTTGTTGTTTTTAGCTCATCATTTGAAATTGAAGATTATCACTGCAGGTAATCTCATGAGAAAATGTTTCCCATCAAGTTAAGGTCAGATGGAGCCTGTGCCTGATATGGTAACCTGAACCAAGCTGAGCCCACCAGCTCTGCCCTGTGGTGTATTTGCTCAGGCTGTGGACCAAGGAGGAGAGAACAATTCCTGGAAGGCAGCTTTTTAGGAACTGTTGAGTTTGAGCAGCGGGTATGTGTCAGTGGGATAGAAGATGGGTGAGGGAGAACAGGAGGAGTCTGTGGTCCTGTGGATGCTGAGCATGCGCCCGGCCTCCCTGCAGCTGGGTGTGGGAGCAGGTGGACCGTGCTACTCTGCTCAACTCCTTAGATCCACCTCATTCAGTCCGAGAGAGAGGGAGGCCTTTGCCCAGTTTTTCCAGGAAAGGAGAGGGTTGCTTTCTCTGAGAGGGCATCAGCTCCTCTCAGAATTGAAATGTCCCTAATGAGTCCTGTGCTGACCCCCATCCCCTCCACCGTGAGAACATGATTCACCTTCAGCCAGCCTGCGCCGGTCCTGCAGGAGCCGAGGGTCTAGGTAAGGAGATCTGCATGGTCATTGGCTGTCCGCACTAGAAGGAGCACAGTGACGTTCTTCCTGCAGTTTGCAAACATGGGATGAGAGAGAGCCTTCTGTACAGCGCAGTACTTGTAGGAAATGAGGCCTGGGGATGGAGGAGCGAGGTGTGGGCTATAGGAGGGTGTGCTCAGGGTGGGCAGGAAGGTAAACAGCAGGCCAGCCATAGAGAGGCATTTAAAGGTGTTCCTGACAGAAGGTGGTTAGCTTCCCCAAGGCCTTTCCACTCAGAGACGGCCCAGGACGATTCTCATTTTGCCTGTCAGTTTGCATACTGCCTCTGGGATGGTTGTGCACCTGAACTTTCCCAGGCGCAGGTAACGATGGTGTTCTCTGCCTTGTGTGGTGTGGACCCTGTGGCATGCTTGAGAGGCTCTCAGCAGCCTGGCATGTTCCCTGGTGGGTGTTTGGAACCTCAGACACTGACCCTGTGGGGGCTCCTTGGTTGGGGGAACTTCTCATCTGGGCAGTTTCCTTGTTGCAGCCTGAAGGTGCAGTACTTGGGCTAGTGACCACATCTCAGGTTAGTGAAGTCCACAGACTGCCCCTTTATGCACTGCCACAGGATTTCTCTCCCGTGTTACGCCTGCACCTGCCTCCTTCACCTTCAGCTTGTTGGTTTTGGCTCAGTGTCCTGTCCTGTGAAGGTCACTTTAGGTTTGGTTTGTCATTCCATCTCCTAGGTGTCTTTAGATCTGGATCGTGCACTTGTCTAGGGCACTGAGCCCCTTCCGGACCACCTCAGCCTTGGGGAGCAGGGGCAGAAGGGGGCCCACTCCTGTCGTGACACTAAGCCATCATGATGTTTTCCTTCTTACTGACAGAGGTGACATGAAAGACTTTGCCATTTAGTTGGCTTACCAGCAAAGAACATTGATCACGTGTGGACAAAGCTGCTCACTTCCAGTTGTTCCAGTTTCGTGACCTTTCTGAGAGTCTGAGAGCTTCAGATCATTTCTGCAAATTGTTTTGGTGCCTGGGGAGTTTTGGTGTCCCTTTGGTACCTGTTTGGTGCCTGGGATATTTGTCCGGGCATTGAAGGTGAAAAGTTGAAGCAGTCAGGTGCCCTCTTACTGTTTCTCTTCTCATCTTGTGTTTTAAGATTTCTGGTCCATAGATCATATATATATACATATACATATGTGTGTGTGTGTGTGTGTATATATACTTTTTTGCCATACAGCATTATTTTGTATATCAAAATTTTAATAATTTAGATGATTATTTTGTAGTGGATGGATTAAGTCATTCATATGAAGACCTGTTTACAATGTTATGTGGAAAAAGCAGGTTACAAAAGAAGATACATAATGTGGTTATAATTACAAAATGATTGGAAGAAAATACATGAAAATGTTCTAAGTGGCTGTGACTGGTAGTATCCTGAATTGCTTTTACTTTTCTTTTGTTTTTTAAGTGTTTTCTAGATTTCCTGCAATGGATAGGTATGATACTCAGGAAAAAGATTAATTTTTAAAAAGTTAATACTCTTTGATTTACTAATTTCTGTTCTGGTAGTCCGTTCTAAGAGATAATTAGAAATGTAAATAAAGATCTTGTACACAAAGATATCCATTACAGAATCACTTAGAACAGGTTAAGTGGAAAGCCATTGTGCAGTCCTGCAGGGCTGTTAACTGGGCCATACTTCCTACTGTGGATGCTGGAAGCACATACATTTATGTTCTCTGTTTTTTTCTGACCATATAACATATGCCAAGCCCTTGGCCGCTCCCTTTTACAATTTTTAGCTGGACCTAGTTGAAATAGTCTTAGCTTTCTGTTACTGCCAGCATTTTGTTTAAACCAGTGATGTATTCTGCATTTGGGATTTTTAATGGCGTTCTGGGCTGACGCAGCTGATGTGGCTTCTTTCCTAGTGAGGTTCCTTCTCGTCTCAGCTGAGCTCATTGGAGAGCTGTGCTTATGGCTCGCTCTTTGTTTATTCCCGTCTTTGTATCTGCAGTTGCGTGGTGAGGTCTGCTTTTTGGTGACTGTCAGCCTGTGACGGTGCCTCTCGTGCACAGGGGTTTGTCGGTTTGGCCTTGGCTCACCTCCTACTTTTACACCTTCTGAGGTGACACAGCCACTTTCCTTCTGCCTTACTGAGCCTCCTTCTTGGTCAGAATTCAGTCAGAGTGAAGCTCCCCAGTGACTTCCTCTGTCTTCTGAGAACTGCTATCCAGGAGGGTGAGAAAAGCATCATTGCTGTGTCTGCAGAGAGCAAGGCTGTGCCTAGGGCCCGGCCACTCCTGCCTTGTTGCCAAGCAGTTGGGAGATCTGAGGGCCAGGGCTTGTTCACACTTCCCTGTGGCCCTCACTATGGGCCTCTAGGCAGCTCTGCTTCCTTTTACAGGTGGCCAGGCTTTCTGTGCCTGTAGGGTCAGCCCCACACACCAGATGTGCCCATCCCCACAGGCCTCCCCATGTTCTGAGTGTTGTGTGCGTGGGTGGCCTCCCCCATGGCCCACACCTGCGCCTGCTTCAGTCCTGCAGAGGACACCATGAGGTCAGGATGGAGTTGCTGAGGCTTGAGAAGGATGTGCCCCATACGGGTTGGACAAGGGGCCAGCACCTACTGCTCCCTGCCCACCGGCTGTCTCCAGTCTGGCCTCCTTGCTCTTGCCTGCAGAGTACTGGGCTCCCATCCTCCACAGGTATCTTGGCAATGTCACATCTTCATCCCATGTCAAATGGGCTTTGGATTTCTGTCTGAGGCCACGCATTCCCAGTGAAGCCAAGCTCACCCTTGGGAGCACCTCCTGTTGGAGCCCAGTACCGTAAGCCCTGCTTCTTGTTCCCTCCATGGTCCTACGCGTACTGGACGTCCCTTTCTGGGTTGCAGAGGTGGACTTCGGCACCTCCTGCCCCCAGTGACTGACGGACCCTGGGCAGCCTTCCTCTGGCTGGGACAGAGCTGGAGCTGGAGCTGCGGGGGTGAGGTGAGGAGGGTGTACAGGGAGGGCAGCCTCTTGGGACTGGACATTTGGGATCCCCCATGGCCCCTGCCTGGGAGTC
This sequence comes from Macaca thibetana thibetana, assembly GCF_024542745.1. Taxonomy (NCBI): domain Eukaryota; kingdom Metazoa; phylum Chordata; class Mammalia; order Primates; family Cercopithecidae; genus Macaca; species Macaca thibetana. The sequence continues at coordinate 104,735,502 of NC_065592.1, read as the reverse complement.
ATCTTCACAGTTCAGGAGAAGCTGGAGCTGAGCGTCGCTTCTAGAAGGCTGGGGCAGCATCCTGAGGGGTGACCCCTGCTGCTGTTCTCTTTTTCTATCTTCCCTTCCCACAAAAGTCGTCTGATCTCAGCTTCAGTTTATCTCCTCAGCCTGATGGAAGACTTGACCTTGGTCCTTGTCCTTTGACCGATCTCTGGAACAGCTGGTTTTGTGAGCGATACCCCTCCAGAGTGAGTCCTCCGTGGGTGACAGGAAAGTCTCTCCTCATCTGTCCTGAGACGCTCTTCTAGTTAGTAGCTTTAATTCCACCCATGAGGTGCCCCTCAGGCTTCCCATTGGCAGGTGTCCCTTTTAATGTATTAGGGTTTTTGTGGCCTTCTATTTTTATTTAACACCAATTGTTGCTTCTCTCTGAAAACATAGAATATCAGAAGGAAGGAAGTGGAAAACACCCAGTATTTGTCTATGAAGAGAACAACTTTTGTTAACACTTTGGCGCACTTTCTTCTAGTCTTTTTCTACTTATTGTCAAGCATCGCTTCGCACCAGGGATGCACTCTGAGAGCTGCATTGTTAGGTGATGATGTCATATGAACACACCTAGATGGTAGAGCCTGCCTCACGCCCAGGCTGTATGGGGCAGCCTGTGGCTCCTAGTCCTCAGTCCTAGTCCTCAGACCCATGCAGCATGGTTCTGGACTGAGTGCTGCAGGCCGTTGGGACACAATGGGAAGTGGGATACAATGGGAATCTAAACGTAGAAACTGTGGTATTATAATCCTATGGGACACACCATTGTTTCATGCAGTCCATCGCTGACCCAAGTGTCGTTATGTGATCCATGACTGTATTTTGCTTTTATTAGGTAGTTAAGAATACTACGTATCTGTTTCTGTTTTGGGATTTTTTTCACTTAATTTTATAGCACAAATATGTAGAAACTCCTCATGCACGTCTTGTAGGATGCTCAGGGGTTCCCAGTGTTGCGTTGGCCGTCCTCGTGGGTGGGTTTTGCCGAAAGTCTTCGTACACACGTCTTTGGGCTTCTGCTGCTCAGGCTGGGCTCTTGGGTGAATCAGGCTCCTTGGCACATGTTGCAAATCGCTTTCCACACGGCCGTGCCGCCTGCCCTCCCGCTGCAGCCCAGGAAGGGATTTTTATCGAAATGCTTTTTGCCACTTTTGTAAGTGACCAGTTGTGTCCCTTAACTTTTTAAATCTTGGGGTTATTTAGTGTGTGTGTATAAATGCATCACTCCTCTTGTTCTTCCTATTGCTTGGTGTTTTTGACTTGTTAAAATCCTTGATTTTCATCGAATTTTCCAAGGCAGTAGCTTCCCTGTTACCAAGAATGAAGGTGCAGCTTGGGCTTTGGTCTAGCATTGCTCTTGTTAAGAAACACCCCAGCCCTCAGACTGCAGAAGTGTCAAGTTCTTCCCTTGCAATCTTAACCCTTTTGCTTCACTTTTTTTTTGTTTTTTGAGAGGGAGTTTGGCTCTTGTTGCCCAGGCTGGAGTGCAATGGTGCAATCTTGGCTCACCGCAACCTCCGCCTGCTGGGTTCAAGCGATTCTGCTTCAGCCTCCCGAGTAGCTGGGATTACAGGCGTGCGTCACCACGCCTGGCTAATTTTGTATTTTTAGTAGAGACAGGGTTTCTCCATGTCGGTCAGGCTGGTCTCGAACTCCCGACCTCAGGTGATCCGCCTGCCTGGGCCTCCCAAAGTACTGGGATTACAGGCATGAGCCACCGTGCCTGGCCCTTTTTCTTCACTTTCAACATTTTATTCTAGACGTTAAGAAGAAGGTAAGCTTCAAATATCTGGTTTCGGATACTTTTTGAAAGAGGAATAGTGTCATTATCTCCGTAGCTGGTAAAGACGTGGTGAGCTGGCAGGAGCTCAGAGCCTGCTGGGGTGTTGGTTCTTGCCCCCTCCTTCATGGGAAGTCCCCCAGGTGGCTGTGTTCACCCCCCTTCCCCAGCCATGGGTGCCCCTTGGACTCATTGTGTCTTTCTGCTAATGAGAGCTGCTATGGTGTGTGTTCACCTGTTTCCTGCCAGCTGCCTGCATGAGGGGAGTAGGGCCCTATGGCCTATGCATTACTGAAGCCCTCAGCCTGGCACATCTTGGGGACCACCCACCTCAGCCAGCCCAGCCTGATCAGGCGCCTCACATGGGGCAGTTGGCATGGGCTGTAGAGGATAGGTGAGCTGAATGTGTCTGAGTTTTGGTATTAATGAAAACTGGCTGATGCTGTGGTTCCCCTGGGGGTGTGTGGGTGGGTAGATTTCTCGTGATAGTTTTTGGATCATAAATGGGTGGGTGGAGAAAGCAGTTTCCCTTGAAATGGACGAATCATTGTATTCAGGTTTCCTTGGTTGGCTGTGGCTCTTGGGCTCCGTAATGGGAAGGGATAGCAGGAGATTTCCCGTGAGTGACAGCAGGGAGGTCAAGCCACTGTGTGTGGATGTGGTGATGGAGGAAATGTGAGGAAGGGGCTGGGAGGGCTGAGCGGGAGGGCCGCTTTGGGCTTCTCTGCCCAGGCTTGGAAGGCTTGTGTCCATGCCCTCTCTTGGGGGCAGCACAGTACCCAATGCCCCCAGCCCCTGCTGGTGACTCAGTAGCAGCGAGGAGCCTGGCCACCGGAAAGACGCTGAGAACCTCCCAGGGTCCAGGCCCTCCTCTAAACTTGGCTTCACCCCACGTGATCTTCCCTCATTCTGTCAACCAGGACTCAGTTGCCCACCTTAGAGGGAGAGACGGCTGGAGATGATGGACTTTAGGAGTGTATCGTGGGCCCTGAAGCACTGGTACTAGCACCTGCTGGCTATTGCAATAATAATTAATAAGTGCTAGCGGGAAGAGTGGTGCTACTTTATTATCCACAAGGACTGAGGCCTAAGGCCTGCAATCATTTAGGCCGACATCTTTTTCTCCTGGGACCTGTGTATGGTTTTTCTTCGTATAGTGCCCTGTTCAACTTATTTTTAAAAAATTTTTCTTCATAAGCCAGATAATGGCTTTCTGAATTATACTTTGAGTAGTTTTGTATGCAATAATCATAGGAAATTTATAATTTCCATTTATAAATAGACAGAAAAGACCAGTTGTTCCCGCCTTTCCTGGCAACAGAGTGGCAGGGAACTTTGGAAAGCTGAGTCCGTATTAGCAGGTGAATGCTGCCAGGGGAGGGGGTCCTATGTTCTTGTAGTTGGCATTTCTCTTCATGGGCCCACTGAGCTCCTTCCTCTGAGGCTACAGTGGGGAATTTCTGCGAAGAGAAAGCTCGTGTGTCTCGGCCTGGCGTCACCCTGCCCAGGACTGCTCAGGACTGCTTTGCTACAAAAGTCCATTGTGCAGCTTATGAGTTATTTCTGTGAGAAACTGAGAGAGGCCTTGCTTTCCTGTAGGTGCCACAGAGCTCTGTGCATGCAGTCTGGCAGGTGAGTAAGCTTGGTCCCTGTGGGTGGCGGGGTTTGCCCTGTGTGAGGGACAGGGTGAGAGCTTGCACCATGGCAGCCTGGGTCAGTTTACACTAATCAGGGATTTAATGTAATATATTTTCTTATTGTGTTGATTTTTTTTTTTTTTTTTTTTTTTTTTTTTTGAGACGGAGTCTAGCTCTGTCGCCCAGGCTGGAGTGCAGTGGCCGGATCTCAGCTCACTGCAAGCTCCGCCTCCCGGGTTTACGCCATTCTCCTGGCTCAGCCTCCCGAGTAGCTGGGACTACAGGCGCCCGCCACCTCGCCTGGCTAGTTTTTTGTATTTTTTAGTAGAGACGGGGTTTCACCGTGTTAACCAGGATGGTCTCGATCTGCTGACCTTGTGATCCGCCCGTCTCGGCCTCCCAAAGTGCTGGGATTACAGGCATGAGCCACCGCGCCTGGCCAATTGTGTTGATTTTCAAGCATGACCCTCAATCACACTTACACATCACTAGCAGGGCATCGCTGAATGCCTGCCATCGGTGGAGAGCTATACTGTGCCTAATTGTTGGAGGGCAGGTCAGGCACACTGAAATAGCACACACCATCATGTGTAGGTGAGGAGCAAACACACTTTTAAGGGAGCGAGCTTCTGGAGAGCTGTCGAGTTGGGACTTCTGTCGATCAACTTCTGCCTTTCCTTAAATTGTGGTGGAATTATAGTTCCGTTAAAATGATCCTTAGCCAGTCGATTCCCATGATTGATTGTTGATGCCTGCCTTCAGCTTGGGAGGGGACAGCGGTAGCATGCATGCCTTGATCTTGGCTTCCCCAGGTCTCAGCTTGGGGCTCAAGGAGGGGACAGCTATCTGCAGCATAGCGAGCCAGGAGCATGGCACTGGCTGGGAACTGGAGCTCAGTCGGAGGAGCCCAGGGGGCCGGGTGCCTGGGATTTAAGAGCAACAACGTACATTGTCTAAATAGGGCTGTGGGGAGCGGGCGGGGGAGTCTGGCTTGGTCTCCATAGGGCCTTTGTTGCTCCTTAGGCATCTTTTGATCTAGAAAATGGCCCTTTCTAAGCCGTCTTCAGTGCAGCCTGCTTCCTCCCTCCTGCTTAGGCTTTGCCCTGTGGCCTCAGCAGGGGTGCTACCCAGGGCGTTGGACCCCCCACCCTTGCACTGCAGCTAGAGCCCCTCCCAGGCGCGTTCTCCTTCGTACATATATATGTTCTTAGAATGTATTTTTTGAACATTTAACAAATTGAAATATTCAAAATAAAGATAAATTAAAAAGAAGTTATCATAATCATTGCTACTTGGAGATGTTGTTAAACTTACGCCGAATGTCCTTTCAGACCTTTTGATGTAGACACATCATACTTATTTTATTTAAACATTTTTATTTTAAAAACTTGAAGTGTAACAAATCTACAGAAAAGTACTCAGATCATGGGTATAGCTTAATTATCACAAAGTAAGCGGACCCGTAATCCTCTGACCAGTCCCTTCTAGAACCTTCCTCGGCAACTATTCATGCACACCCAAGGGGTGGGCACAAGGGGTCAGTGTTACCTGTTTTTTGAGCTTTATATAAATAGAATTACACCCATATGTGTGTGTGTGCACGTGTGTTTCTCTTTTTATGAAAATTGGCTCATTCCATAAGCCCTGTTCGGTAGCTTTTTTCATTTAGCAGTTTGTGATGACCACACGTCTGTGTCTGTAAATACTGATCTTTCTTATCAGTCATTGACTGGTATTACATGGTTTGAAATGTGTGCCACTGTGTTTAAACCATCTCATTGTTGGGCATTTAGGTTATTTCCATTTTATTTCTTTCCTTAAGATCAAGTCCTGGGAGGGGCTGGTGGGTCAGAGGCTGGAGGTTCCTGGTTGTCCCGCTGCCCAGTGTGCCCTCGCTGGGTCCCAGCCCTGGCCTCTCTGCCCTGGGGGCTTCCCAGCCTCCTTGCCGTGGAGCCTCACTGTGGGCTTTGTCCCCTGAGGATGGGACCCCCAAACTGACCGACACCTTGTGCCTTGGCTTTGAGCAAATACTCATCAGATGTGTGTTATTTTCTAACAGCGCTGTGTCGTGCTGCGGTTTCTGAAGTTTCCTCCAAATAGGAAGAAGGTAAGGTGGGTGGGTTTTCACCCAGACATTACATCAATTATTTAAGAAAACTCTGATTTCTTTTTTCCGATGTAGAAATATTGATGCTAATTGTAGGATTCAAAGATGATACAAGCATTCAGTGCAGGAAGTGGTGTGTCCATCATTCCTGATGTAAAACTGACTGGGCCCAGCATGTTGACCTGTGTGTCACTGTGGTAGTCCATGTGGCCCTCAGCCAGGAGCTGCCCTAGCCTGGCACGTAGGTCCTGCTCAGAGGGCCCTGCTTGTGGCGAGGACCCCAGGACCAGGCAACCTTTGCCTTGCCGAGTTCCTTAGCACCTGCTGCCTCAGTTTTCCCATCTGTGGAATTGTATCTATGAAAATAGAGTCTCCAGTGCTGTGGTAGACTGTCTGTGTTAAACATTGCGGTGGAAGGGAGTTGTTAGGTTTCTTTTCTGTGAGTCATCCAAGCAAAATGCCATGGACCACCCGTAAAAAAGCATTGCCCTTTCGTTTTTGACCACTGAGTTGCAACTTGCTGTGCAAATCTCTGTCGGTCCTGGGGTGCATACTGAGTCGCGGAGGCTTCCTGCATTAATGGCCCTTCTCTGCTCCCCATCTGATGTGTGTGGGTCCTGTGAGGGGACACGTGCAGCTGAGCTGGGGGTGAGCTCCTGGACGGTGGCTGTTCCACTGTGGGGCAGGCGGAGGCTGGCTTGGGCGAGGGTAAGGGGGTGATGAGTCACTGCCCCTTGAGGGCTCCTGGGAGATGGCAGGTTGGAGCATCTGAGGTAGAGGTCACAGAAAGGGAGGCCGGGGGGTTGTGGTGGGTGGAGGTGACAGTTGCCGCGTGGGCACAATAGAAAGAGGGGAGAGAGCCATGGGAGAAAGCTGCTGTTGGTGGGGCCACAGTGGGTGTGGGGTCGGGGTGGGCAGGCAGGGGAGGATAGGAAGGCCCCACTGTCTTCCGGTTTCTGCCTCAGCTGCTGAAGAAAAACAGGCCAAGGTGGTTTTGGTTTGTGGAATGCATCCCATGGAAACAAAGTCCCTGTGGCTGCCTCCAGCCTTCTCTGTCTCCTTCTTTGCCGAATTCAGTGGCTGCAGAGCCCAAACCACCCTGACCTTGACTCCCCCAAGGCCTGGCCTCTGTGGACCCTGTCAGATCTGTATCCACAGATGTGAGCGGGGCAGTGTCTGCCAGCAGTTGGCTACATTTCCTCTGTAAATGACATAATGTGACACACTGTGTGATCAGTGGAGACTTGAGTGGTCACTTTTCTGTTGACCAGGGGGTCTTTTTCTTTTTTGAGACAGAGTCTCGCCCTGCCGCCCAGGCTGGAGTGCAGTGGTACGGTCTCGGCTCACCGCAACCTCTGCCTCCAGGGTTCAAGTGATTCTCCTGCCTCAGTCTCCTGAGTAGCTAGGATTACAGGTGCCTGCCACCACGCCTGGCTAATTTTTGTATTTTTAGTAGAAACAGGATTTCACCATGTTGACCAGGCTAGTCTTGAACTCCTGACCTCAGATGATCCGCCTGGCTCGACCTCCCAAAGTGCTGGGATTACAGGTGTGAGCCACTGTGCCTGGCCAGGGTTTTTTTTTTGTCAGAAGCTGTGACCGCAGCTGTACCGGGCTACTGGGTGTGTTCTGGAGTTTTCTGTCAGGCTTAGTTCGGACTGGTTTTGTTGCACAGCCACGGGACACCTGCACGTGCTGTGACCGTGTGGGCAGCAGGTTCTCCAGAGGCTACGGGGGCACAGGGCAACTGCACAGTCCTGGGACCTTCTCAAGCATGAGCCAGGCACTGGGCACCTCCGGGCCTGCCCTGGATGAGCACCCACAAAGGCAGGTGCCCCGCAGGGAGCAGCAAGACTGCCAGGCCAGCCTTTGTGGATGTCTTCCAGGAGCAGCCTACCAGGGGCCCTCTGGGCTTCTCACCTTTGAGACAGGTTGAGGGACATGGGGATGATTTCTATCTCAACCAGTTTCATCACCTTACTGATTCTTTAAGAACCTCTGACTGGGGAAAGAATATTCTACATTTAGAGGCTAAAGAGTAAAATCTCTTTAGAGATTGAGATGTGAGATGTCAGAGGTTTTCAAAGTCACATTCCTTGGAAGGCACGTTTAGGGGCCGCTTTGGGAGAAGGGCAGACGGGAGGCGGCAGCAGTGCGGTCCTCAGACTGCTACCTTCCCAAGTCTGGGCTGGGGAGGGTGGCATGGCTGGGGAGGGACGCTGGTGAGGCGGGGCACTGGAGACCTTCCCCTGGGTCTGAGGGCCGTCACTCGGGTTCTGTCTGTGGCTGGGACGTCCCCTCTGCTTGTGGCAGTCTGTGGTGGTTTTTGCCTCTCCCCTCAAGCAAGGCTCCATCGGGAGGTCCCATCATGAAGGCTTTCTTGTGGTTGTCTCTTACAGACCTCGGAAGAGATATTTCAACACCTGCAGAACATAGTGGACTTTGGCAAAAATGTCATGAAGGAGTTTTTGGGGGAGAACTATGTTCATTGTGGGGTAAGTGCTTTTTATTCATGTCTGAATTCTTGGGTATGTTTTGCGTCAATACTGCCAACTTCCCGGTGATCTTCTGGAACTTTGTGGTTAATGATAACCCGCATCCAGCTAGTCTCCAAGTGTTTCTCATTTGCTGTGCTGGGTGGCAGCGGAGCGGCTACTGCAGTTTCTCTTTCCTAGCTGAGAAGCCTGGGGTTCAGAGGGCCCACATGAGCCCCTGCTGCCCAGGACCCGTCTCTGCTGGCCCCCCTGGAAGCTCCTGCAGGGTGAGGGCTCTTGAGCAGCATCCAGTGCCACTAAGCCTCAAGGAATGGCTTTGCTCTCTGCCCCTGGGCACCTTTGAACACAGGACGCCCAACATGGGAGGGTGGCAGGGCCTGCTGGGGCCGTCCTGGGTGCGGCTCATCACACCCAGGAAGGGCCTTAGCTGCTCAATGAATGTTAAAAGCTGGGGTTTAGAGAAAAGCTGTGGGAGCCTCTGGGTGTTGCCACCTGGGCTGGGATCTGTGGGAATGGGACCAGGGTTGCCAGCCCTGGCTCACCTCTTGCCTGGGGCTGTGCTCTGAGCAGATCTGTGATTTTGAGGCCTGGACAGGCCCCTGGGCCCCACCCTTCTCCAGCCGCTGTGGGCGCGTGACTTTTCTCCAGCCTGTTCACTGCACTGTTGTGGTGTTGGGAGCATTTGGAGGTCCCCTGTTAGGAAGATTCATGCAGTTTTTTCCCCTGGGCATATCCCTTGGACGGTTCTGTGCTGTGACCAGTTTTCTCCTTGAGGAAGGAACATTCTTAGAGGTGAGATCCACCAGAAGCCTCTGTGACCGGAAGACTCATGTGGTGATGGCCCTTGTTGGCCAGGGGCATGGGATTAGACTCGAGGTCCCTTGGCTACCTGGTGGAGTGAGCGTTGGGGACTGCTCTGAGGGAGGGGACAGGACGGGGAGCATTTCCAGCAATCAGCAGTCTGACTTTGGGTTTGTCCTCAGTGGGAAGGGTCACAGTAAATGAACCCACAGCAAACAGGGCTCAACCCACAAGGCCGCCTGTGAGTGCATTTCCTCCGCCTTAAGATACCGACAAAGTGAAGCAGAGCTTGTTTGCGCTGCAGGTGAATGTGTCCCAGTAGGACGCCGCTGGGCTCTGGAGCAGTGGGAAAGTGGGCAGAGCCCATTTCAGGCTGACGATGTCCCCCTCAGGGTGGCTGCGTCTGCAGGGCCACACAGGGCCACGTGAGGGAAGAACAGAGGTATGGGCGAGTTGGGCAAAGCGCAGCGTTTCCCTCCTGCTGGCTGTGAGGCAAGATACAACCAGCCCTGTGATGACAGAGACAGGGACAGCCACACCCTGGCTCCTGGCCCTGCCCGGTGGGTGTGACGCTGGTCTGAGCCTATCTCCAGTGCTGGGTCTGGGAGCTGGAGAGTTTAGGAAACGGGGAAGGAGCAGAAGCTGCTTGTCTTGTTCCTCCACTGTTGCTACTTACATACTGGAGGAACCTGAAGGCTCGGAAGTTCCAGCTTGCTGCTGCTGTGGGCCAAATCCTGGTGACGTTGGACGCTCTCTGGCGCCAGCCTCAGCTCTGCTGGAACCTCACATGCTGACAGTTAGTTCTGTGCTGTGGCCCAGTTTTCAGGCAGGGGACATGAGGAGTGAAGGGACAGCCAGGCTGGCGGCTCCTTGTCCTTCTGAGCAGTTGTCCCTTTGCCATTTAGAGGGTGACGCCTGGAGGTCCTCCCACATCTCAGCACCCAGGTTACAGGAGTTCTGTGGGAATTCCAGGGGACAGTCCAGGAGGGGACTTCTGTGGGCTTTCCCTCTGGTCCTCTTAGGTGAATGCCTTGTGCAGGAGCTGGTTGGTGCGTCCTCACATGGTTGGATGGTGGTGTGGTCCACACTTGCCAATGTAGTTGGACTTGTAAGAGGATGCTTACTGTCAGTATTTGTTTGTCTTCTATCTTGCTCTGTCACCCAGGCTGGAGTGCAGTGATGCGATCATGGCTCACTGCAGCCTCGACCTCCCAGACTCAAGTGATTCTCCTGTCTCAGACCCCCACCCGAGTAGCTGGGACTACTGGTGTGCACCACCACACCCAGCTAATTTTAGGTTTTTTTTTTTTTTTTTTTTTTTTTTTTTTTGTGGGAACTGGGTTTCACCATGTTGGGCATGCTGGTCTTGAACTCTTGGGCTCAAGTGATCAGCCTGCCTTGTCCTCCCAAAGTGCTGGGATTATAGGTGTGAGCCACTGTACCAGGCCAGCATTTTATTTTGACTTTAAACACAGATATGCTTATTATAAAATCAATGATTTACAGCTGTTGGAAATAAACCCAGGTCTGCTTTTCACCTGGGTGACTGTGAGTTCAGGCCGTGCGTGGGCAGACAGTGGTGTGGAGGGTCATTGCCCTGTATGTGGACCTGAGACCTGCGTGGCTGCTGTGTCTCCCAGTAGTATGTGCTGTGGGGTGGGGGCCAAGGCAGAGTGAGGGCCTCGTGTGGTTCTGGGCGATGGTTCTCACACGCGAGGCATCCAGAGTCAGCATCCAGAGTCGGCATCCACGCCTTTTGTGCTTTTGCTTTCTTTGAAGTGGAGCCAGAACTTGGACTTCCTGGAGATAATCCAGTTTACGAATTTTTTTTTGTTTTTGTTTTTGTTTCTGTTTTTGAGACAGTCTCGCTCTGTCGCCCGGGCTGGAGTGGCGTGATCTCAGCTCACTGCAGCCTCCGCCTCCCGGGTTCAAGCAATTCTCCTGCCTCAGCCTCCTGAGTAGCTGGGACTATAGGCGTGCGCCACCACACCCGGCTAATTTTGTATTTTTGGGAGAGATGTGGTTTCACCATGTTGGTCAGGCTGGTCTCGAACTCCTGACCTTGTGATCCACCTGCCTTGACCTCCCAAAGTGCTGGGATTACAGGCGTGAGCCAACGCGCTCATCCTCAATTTACAAATTTTCGAATGTTTACATTCCCCACTCTTGTCCATTGTGTCACCTTACCTAATTCTGTACTAAGTTTATAATAAGTCACATTTTGTTGGTTTATAACATGTTTAGGTAAATGACAAATCGCAAGTGAAACTGGCGCAGCTGACTGGGAGTGGATAGGGTGGTGGTGGAGGGGCATGGGTGTGACGGCGCAGGGTGGGGAAGGCATGGTCTCTGTGGGCAGGATCCCACCGTTCTTAGCCTAGTAGATCTCCTGTGTCCCTTTGGGACTTTTTCAGAAGTCGCAATTCTGCCACTCTAGAAACACGAGAGGATGGGGAGATGGTAAGCAATGTGGCTTAAATAAAAACCTTTCATCTGGGAAACTGCATAGAAGAGCCATGTGGAGGACAATGCTGGTTATGCCGCATCCTCCAGGGCTGAGGAGGCACAGGCCACCTTCCTGAAATAAGTGATTCTTCAGATGCTGAGCTGCTCCTCAGGTGGAAGCGTGAGGTCCTCAGGTCGTCTGAGTGGTCAGTAAGGGTCTTCCATGTTGTCTAAGAACTGCTGTGGGTCCATAAATGCTGTGAAGACTAGAAAGGGGCTCGGAAGGGGTGCTTGGTGGCGAGAGACACTGACCTTGAGGCTGGTCACCACCGTGGGCCCCGCCATTCTGAGAGCTGACCACCGATTGCAGTGAAATGTTCGTGTCTCTGTTTAACCTGGACATGTCTTGAAAATAATAGAGCAGCTTTTATTCCCAAAACCTGCACACTGATTTTTTTAAGCAGTAAACTTTAAAAAATATTACAAATTACACATAATTTTTTTTTTTTTTTTTTTTTTTTTTTTTTTTTTTTTTTTTTTTTGAGACGGAGTCACATGCCCAGGCTGGAGTGCATAAAAACCTACAGCTCAACTAGCCTCCTTTTAGGCCTGCATTTCTGTGGCATTGTGTTCATGTCATTGTGCAATTCACCCTGAGAATTTTGTGTGTTTTCTTACAGGAAGTCGTTCAGCTACCTTTAGAGTTTGTGAAACAGCTTTGTTTAAAGATACAATCTGAAAGACCAGGTAAGGGTGTTTAACTTACAAATATTGTTTGTAATTTAAAATATTCCATTTGAAATGATTGTCCATGTTAGGTATATGCAGTTTTCAGTAATTCTTTTCTTTTTTTTTTTTTTTTTTTTTTTTGAGCTGGAGTCTTGCTCTGTCACCCAGGCTGGAGTGCAGTGGTGTGATCTTGGCTCACTGCAAGCTCCACCTCCCAGGTTCACACCATTCTCCTGCCTCAGCCTCCTGAGTAGCTGGGACTACAGGCGCCCACCACCATGCCCAGCTAATTTTTTGTATTTTTAGTAGAGACAGGGTTTTATTGTGTTAACCAGGATGGTCTCGATCTCCTGATCTCATGATCCGCCCACCTTGGCCTCCCAAAGTGCTGGGATTACAGGTGTGAGCCACCACGCCCAGCCAATTTTCAGTAATTCTTTTGCCAGAAACTTCATTATCAGGGACAGAAATCCTGGGAGCTCATGGTTACAATTTTCTGTATCAGGAAACCAGAGCACTGCACAGAATATGTGATGAAGAACCAGTAAAGGCAGGTGCGGTGGCTCTCGCCTATAATCCCAGCACTTTGGGAGACTGAGGCGGGCACATCACCTGAGGTCAGGAGTTTGAGACCAGCCTGACTAACATGGTGAAACACTTTCTCTACTAAAAAAAAAAAATACATATATATGTATGTATGTATATATGTGTATATATGTATATATATGTGTGTATATATGTTTGTATGTATATGTGTGTGTATATGTGTGTGTGTGTGTGTATATATATATATGCAAAAATTAGCTGGGCGTAGTGGCGGGCGCCTGTAATCCCAGCTACTCGGGAGGTTGAGGCAGGAGAATCACTGGAACCTGGGAGGCAGAGATTTCAGTTAGCTGAGATCACGCCACTGTACTCCAACCCCAGGTGACAGAGCAAGACTCCGTCTCAAACAAACAAACAAGAAAGAACCAATTAATACCACAGAAAAAAGCATGAGGGAAGAGCTGGAGGTGGAGGGTCTGGGGCAGACTTAAGAAAGGGAAAGGTTCCCAGAGGCCTGGGAGAGGCAAAAGGAAACTGAGGTGACCTGAGCTTCAGGAGGGAGGGCCTGGCCCAGGAGGGTCTGCAGCCCTGGAAGCTGCCCCCAACCGGAGTCTAGGCTAGGTCCATGTCCTTCTGAGGAACAGGGAATCTAGGGGCCTTCTGTGGCATCACCTTCCCCATCCTCATGCTGTCCTTCCCCAATCCCCTCCCATCCCTTAGCCTCTCCCTTTCTCCTCCATCCCCACCCACTCCCTTTTCTGCACTTGCTGATGGCCTTACGGACAGGAACCAGGTCAAAGGTTTTTTTTTCAATCAGTGATCAAAGAGATAAATTTCATGAGTTGAGGGTGGAAATGCCTCTGCCCAGAGCACAGCCAGGCAATGAGGGTGTGGAATTGGCCAGTATAAAATTTTTTCCTGATTTGATTTGGAAAATGGAAGCAACCGTTCTGTGGGTCTGCAGTCTCTGGCTGGAGCAGGGAGGAATGGGCTGCACACTGCAGGAAAGGCTGAGGAGGCGGGAAGGCCACAGGACAGTGGCTAGGCTCCAGTTCTTCCTCTCAGTGAATGCGGTCTGAGCCCGGCTCCAGGGTGCTCTGCTGCTCAGCCTGCCATTTCATAACAACCATGGGAGGTTTATCACGCCAGTGATAAGAACCAGACTTGGAGTAAGGCTCATTATGTTAAAGGAGGAAAGCCTGTCCCTGGGGTGCCTGGAGCCCAGGCTTGTTTGGTTCTGTACATACCACGGCTTCCAGCAGATTTGGTGCTGGGGAAATATTGGAGCACTGGGGACTGGGAAGGGCCTAGATGTGAAAGAAGGTAGAGCCTGCAGCCCCGTCCTCTTCAAGTTCCTGGGCTAAGGGTGTTGTGGAATTAGGGGACCATCCCCAAGACCACCCTCAGGATTGATAATATGCTAGAAGGACCAACAGAACTCACTGTTTTACTCATGGTTATGGTTTATTACAGGAAAAGGATAAAGATGGAACCAGACAAGGGGAGAGGTGCAGGGGTGGGGTCCGGGAGAGACCTGGCATGAGCTTCTGGGTCCTCTCCCTAGGGGTGGTGTGGGCAGTATTCACTCTCCCATCGACTATGTGTGACACACTCGTGGAGTGTGCCCACCAGGCTGGTGTCCAGAGTTTTCATTGGGGCTCAGGCACATCGACATGGCTGACCATCCGTGTGGCTGACTGCAGTCTCCAGCCCCTCCATAGCTTGAACCGATACCACAAGGCCTGAAACTACCCCCTACATAAACCACGTTATTTTTTTTTTTTTTTTTTTCTTTTTTTTTTTTTTTGAGATGGAGTCTTAACTCCGTCGCCAGGCTGGAGTGCAGTGGTGCGCGATCTGGGCTCACTGCAACCCCCTCTGCCTCTCTGGTTCAAGCGATTCTCCTGCCTCAGCCTCCCGAGTACCTGGGACTACAGGCGCCTGCCACCACGCCCAGTTAATTTTTTGTATTTTTAGTAGAGACGGGGTTTCACTATGTTGGCCAGGATGGTCTCTATCTCTTGACCTCATGATCTGCCCACCTTGGCCTCCCAAAGTGTTGGGTGTTGGGATTACAGGCGTGAGCCACCGTGCCCACCTTTTTTTTTATTTTCTTTCTTTTTTTTTTTTTTTTTTTGAGATAGTCTCGCTCTGTTGCCCAGGCTGGAGTGCAGTAGCACGATCTCGGCTCACCACAACCTCCGTCTCCAGGGTTCAAGCAATTCTGTTTCAGCCTCCCAAGTAGCTGCTACCATAGGCACATGCCACCATGCCTGGCTAATTTTTGTATTTTTAGTAGAGACGGGGTTTCACTATGTTGGCCAGGCTAGTCTTGAACTCGTGACCTCGTGATCCACCTGCCTCGGCCTCCCAAAGTGCTGGGATAACAGGTGTGAGCCACCGTGCCTGGCCTTAACCATGTTGTTACTCTTGGTGTTCCACAATCTCCAGGGAAACATGAGGTTTTCATCAGGCACAGAGATGCCCCCTGGAACCAGGGACAAGGTGGGGCGTGTTTTGGGCAGGGATCATCTCATCTCTCTCACTGACTTTGCTCTGTATGACCCTTGCTCTGTTTTCCAGAGTCTCGCTGTGACAAGGACCTGGACACTCTCAGTGGTTACGCTATGTGCCTTCCCAATTTAACCAGACTTCAAACCTACCGCTTTGCAGAGCACCGGCCCATTCTGTGTGTAGAGATTAAGGTGACCTGTCGAGGGGCAGATGGTGTGGGTAAGGGGGAAAGGTCAGTCCTGGGCAGTGAGTCTGAGAGTCCTGTGCCTTGGGTTCCAGTTCCCACTGAAGTGAGTGGTAGGCACTCTCGGCTCCTGGAAACTCCACTTGCTTCTCTCCTTCCACAGCCCCCGCCTGCATTCTGGTTCCTGCCAGGGCTCCCAGACCCCAGGTTCAGGCTCATTCCTGGTAGTTCATGACAGGAGACCTCACCCACCCTGCGTGCCGGGGCTAAAATAAGCCCTGGTCGAGGGTCACCCACCCTGTATGCCTGGGCTACAACAAGCCCTGGTTGTGGGTCACCAGAGGGAAGCGTGTTGGGTCCCCCCACCCCGTTTTGCTCAGAGGGCATGGCTTGCCATGGTCCCCTGGGGCCTTCCTCTGTGCCCCTCCCTGCTGGCCATGCCTGCTTGGTGCTTGGCTGCTGTTTGCTGTGCTGCAGGAGCCCCATCCGCAGGTTGCCCTCTAGACTGGGAAGCTCCCCGTGTCCTGCTCAGGACGGATTTTCCTGGAGGCACAAAGGCCAGTGTGATCCTCAGAGGCACTGGTGTGTCATGGCCAGGAGTCCTGAAATTCTGTGGTGCCAGGTAGTGGGGGCTGCTTGGGCCAGGGGCCCCCTTGCTTCAGCTCTCTGCTGCCCACGTCAGGGGTGGCTGTCAGAGTCCCTCAGGAAGCTGCCTCACACGTGCCTCCTCCAACTCAAAGGCCGTGATTTCTGGGTCACACTCCTGGCCTGAGCTCATGCCTCCTGATCCTCCTCACTTGTGGGTGGATGTTCTGCTTCCCCAGCCACCATCTCCAGTGCCCAAGGCTCAGTGCAGGCCTGTGTGTTGTGTATGCTCAGAGGCTGCAGCTTTTAGAGGGCATGGGGCTTCCTTGACCTTCTGGGAGCCTAGCAGCTATCAGATGGGCCCCTGTCGGGCCATGTGCTAGTGTCAGCGGGAACAATGGTTCTGCTTCTTGGAGCTGGGAGTCCTGGGTCCATCTCTTCTAGAGTCTTGCAGTGACATTCTTGAATAAAAGCACAAAGCTACTGTGTGTTGTGCTTGTGTTGCGCTAGTGTAGGGCGCCGCTGACCCTCCCCAGTGAGCGTTCCGGCTGTGGGTCCTCTAGCAGAGATGTTTGTGTGATCTGATGCAGGAAGTGTTGTTCCCACTGGGAGGTGCAAATGAAAACAGCTTCTGGGGCCATTTATGCGTAATTATCTTGCTGCACTCATTATCTTGTAGTCAGTGATATGTCTATTTAGAGGTACGTGATTTCTTCCTAAATGTTTTTTCTCCTTATTTATTTTACAGCCAAAATGTGGGTTTATTCCTTTCTCGAGTGATGTCACGCATGAGATGAAGCATAAGGTCTGTCGTTACTGCATGCACCAGCACCTCAAGGTGAGGAGAGCCAACGCCCAGCCGTGGGCTACTCTAGCTGCATGCCGGGGATCTGGGCTGAGGCATGGGCACACACAGTTTTCAGAAGAGTAAAAGAAAATGCGGATATTTTTAGTTGACATTTCATTTCACAAAGTGATTCATGTTCACCTTTTTTATTTTTTAAATTTGGAGACAGGGTCTCTGTCACCCTGTCAGGCTGGAGTGCAGTGATGGAATCATACTCACTGCAGCCTCCACCTCCTGGACTCAAGCAGTCCACCTGCCTTGGCCTCCCAAAGTGCTGGTGTGAGCCACTGCACCCGGCCTGTGTTCGCCAGATTCACTCTTTTTAAAATATATAATTCAGTGGTTTTAGTCTCTTCACAAGGTCGTGCAATCATCACTTCTATCTAGTTGCTGACATTTTTATCACTTCAAAGCAAGATATCTTCCTCTTTCTATATTAATCTGGCATATTACATTGGTTTTTGCATGTTGGACTAACCTTGCATTTCTGGTACAAATCCCAGTTGCTCATGGTGTATGATACTTTTATATGCTGCTGAATTGAGTTTGCTAGGTTTTGCTGAGGGTTTTTGAATGATAAGGGATGTTGGTGTGTAGTTTTCTAGTGATACCTTCTCTGACTTTGGTACTAGGGTAATAACTGGCTTCATGGAATGAGTTAGGAATTATTTTTTTTTCACTCTCCAGTTTTTTGAAAGAGTTTCAGTATTGGTATTGATTCTTCTTGAAATGTTTGGTAGAATTCACTAGTGAAGGCATTTTGTCCTGGGATTTTCTTTGTTAGAAGATTTTTGATTACTGATTCAGTCTCTTGTTACCAATCTGTTGAGATTCTCTATTTCTTGAGTGGGTTTTTTGGTAATTGTGTGTTACTAGGAATTTGTCCATTTCCATCTAATTTGTTGGCATACAGGTCAGTAGTAGTGTCCCCTTCTTCATATCTGAATTTAGTAATTTGGTTTCTGTCTTTCCTTGGTCTAGCCAAAGGATTGTGTCGTATTTGTTGATCTTTTCAAAGAAACAACTTTTGGTTTTGTTCATTTTTCTGCTCACTCTCCCCCATTTTCTATTTCATTTGTCTTCACTTTAATCTTCACTGTTTCCTTCCCTGTGCTTGGATTGGGCTTAGTGTGTTATTTTTTTTCTAGCTTTATTTATTTATTTATTTATTTATTTATTTATTTATTTATTTATTTTTGAGATGGAGTCTCACTGTGTCGCCCAGGCTGGAGTGCAGTGAGTATCTGGGACTACAGGCGCCCGCCACCACGCCCGACTAACTTTTTGTATTTTTAGTAGAGATGGGGTTTCACCGTGTTAGCCAGGATGGTCTTGATCTCCTGACCTTGTGATCCGCCCGCCTTGGCCTCCCAGAGCGCTGGGATTACAGGCGTGAGCCACTGTGCCTGGCCTCTAGCTTTTTATTGTAGAAAGTTAGGTTATTCATTTAAGATCATTCTTTTAATAAATCTTTAACTGCTTTCTCTTCATCCCATAAATTTTGGTATGTTGTGTTTTCATTTTATCTTAATTCATTCTCTGATTTCTCTTTTGCTTTCTTCTTTGACCCATTGATAATTAGGAGTGTTTACTTTTTACATATTTGTGAGTCAAATTTCCTTTTGTTACTGATTTCTAGTTTCATTTCACTGTGTTTGGAGAATATTGTTTGCACGATTTCACTCTTAAAATGTATTGAGACTTGTTTGGTGGTTTAACGTAAGGTTCTTCCTCAAGACTGTTCCATGTTTGCTTGGGCAGAGTGTGTAGCCTGCTGTTGCTGGGTGGAGTTTTCTATAGGTGTGTTAGGTCTGGTTGGTTCATAGTGTTGTTCAAGCCTTCATTCTTGTTGATTTTCTATCTCATTGCTCTGAGTATTAATTTAACATAATAACCTCAACAGTCTAGTTCAGGTTCATACCAACTCCATTTCAATCATAGACAAAAGCTTTGCTCCTCTAAAGCCTTGCTCCCTCCCCCAACCTTTGTGCTGTTACTGGGATACAAATTGGATGTTTCTACATCATGTTCTGGTTGATACAGATTTGTATCAACCTTATGCAGTTGTCTCTTAAATTATATAGAGAAACAAGAATTACAAAATGTGTTTATATCCTCTTTTATATTTGCCTAGGTAGTTACCTTTACTGATGCTCTTTGTTTCTTCCTGTGGATTTTAGTTACTATCTAGTATCCTTTATTTCAGCCGAAAGGACCCCCTTTAGTAATTCTTGTAAGATAGGTTTGCTAGCAATAAATTCTTTTAGTTACAGTTTATTTGGGCAATGTCTTAATTTCTTCTTCATTTTCAAAGGATAGTCTTGGGAGATCTAGAATTCTTGGATGGCAGTCTTTCTTTTAGCACCGAGGATATGTCATGATCCTGCCTCCTCCTGGCCTGCATGGTTTCTAATGAGGAATCAGCTGTTAATCTTAGGGAAGGTGCTTTGTATGGATGAGCCACTTCTCCCTTTCTGCTTTTTAAGATTCTCTCTTTGTCTTTGTCCTGTGACAGTTTGATTCTGGTGTGTCTAGCTGTAGATCTCTTGGTCTCTATCCTAAAATTCAACCATTTTCTCTTCTGCCTACTCAAGTCTGTTCTTGAGCCCCTCTAGTTACTTTTTCATTTTAGTTACTGTACTTTTCAACTAAAGAATTTCTTTCTTTCTTTTTTTTCTTTTTAGACAGGGTCTTGCTCTGTCACCCAGAGTGGACTGCAGTGGCATGAACATGACTCACTGCAGCCTGACCCCTGAACTCAGGCCATCTTCCTGCCTCAGCCCCCACCGAGCTGGGACTACAGGCACACCCCACCGTATCCAACTAGTTTTTGAATTTTTTGTAGGACAGGGTTTCACCATGTTGCCCAGGCTGGTCTCGAATGCCTCAGCTTGGGCAGTGTGTCTACCTTGGCCTCCCAAAATGCTGGGATTATAGGCGTGAGCCACCATGCCCGGCCAGAATTTCTTTTTGGTTCCTTTTTATAATTTCTACCTCTCTATTGATATTCTCTATTTGTTAAGACATTGTTCTCCTTGTTGCTTTTAGTTCTTTGTCCCTAGTTTCCTTTAGCTCTAAGCGTATTTAAAATAGTTGATTGAAGTCTTTGTCTAGTAAGTCCAGTGTCTGGGCTTCCTCAGGGGCAGCCTCGTGATTGTCTTTTTTCTTGTATATGGGCAGTACTTTCTTGTTTCTTTGCGTCTTTTGTGATGATAGGTTGAAAGTGGGCATTTGAAATAATATAATGTGGCCCCTCTGGAATTAGATTCTACTCCCTCTCCAGGATTTTTTATTGCTGCTGCTTGTAGTTGTTACTGTTTGTTTAGGGACTTCTCTGCGCTAAGTTTGTGAAGTCTGTGTTCGTCGTCATATGTGGCCAGTAAAGTCTGCTCAGTTAGCTTAGTGGGCAGTGAGTGGGTCCATAGATGTTTTCTTAACTGGCAGGCATTCCAGAATGAGGAAGTCTCCTAGTCTTTGCTGCGGGGCTCTGTTTGTGTCTTGGGCCCACTCAGTACTCACTAGGGTGTTTGATAACTTTGCCTTTGCCCTTCACTTCCCCGGAGCCTCAGATCAGCTCAAGTGAGAGCTTAGGGCCTTCTCCGTTCTTTTCTGGGTCTTTGCATGACTTTCTAGATTCCTAGGTGTATGTTGGAGCTTTCAGAGTTTCTATGTACATCTCGTTACTCAGCTTTTTCTTTTTGGCTTTGGTTAGCCTATTGTTTGCCCTTTTATTCACCTTCCAAGGAAACCATGAAGTTAAACAATTGCCTCTAAACGTTTTCGACACATGCCGGCAGTTAAAAGGCCTCCTGCACGGGTGAGTTCTGAGCCAGGTCAGTGAAGACAGCCTTGCAAGCGTGATCTTTCCGGGAATCCAGAGACAGGTCAAATAGTGATTGTCAGAGAACGAGGCTTTGGAGATGTCCTGCCCTCATCTGCGCCCTCTGTGGCTGTTGGGCAGCTGGTTTTCACTGTGATTGCGGCTGTTGGTTTTCAAGGTTCCCTTGGAGCTAGAGATACGGGGATGGGAATATGGCATTTAAAGTGCCAACAAGCTCACTGATCTTGCTTAGATTTAGCTGTTTTTCTTGAATAAATGTGTCCTGGATTGTTGCAAGTCTATGGTCAATTTCCAGAGTTCAAAAATTTTTGATTCTGACATTTTTTTTTAACCGGTTTTCTGATTGCCTTTACAGAGGAGAGAATTTCTGGAGGTCATTGCTCCACTATTTCACCAACATCACCCGTTCTTTTCTTTGTGGTGTGATTACTATCTGAGCTCTTAGGGGAAAGACAGTCTGTGAGCCATATCCCTTAGGATGCGATTTTCATGATCACCATTCACTTTCAACATATGTGACAGATGTTTAAGAAATACTTTTTACTATAAAGCACTACCTGCTCATATAACTGGTAACATATGACATGGCATGAATTGGATAACCTGCCTTCCCAGGCAACTCATATTGTCAGATATATTTGCATATCTTTCCAGACTTCTTTCTGTGCCCACAAAAATATGCATGTAATTCAGGTGGAAATGAAGTGATGTCTGTCCACGTGTTCTAATGTTTACATGCCTGTACGTGCACACACACACTCTTGCAAAGCAAAAATGGGGTCATGCCATATGTACTTTTTCTAATTGCTTTTTTCATTTAATCCTTGAGGATTGTGATATATTCTTTAGGGCTTTTTCAGTGCATATTTGGATATATGCATGGATATTTGCACATAAGCTTTTTTTTTTAAAAAAAAAAAAAAAACAAAATTGACGTTACACTGTATCCATTGTTCTGCCAGTTGCTTTTTTCCTTTGAATAAATTTTTGTGACTTTTAACTCTACCTCTTTCTGGTAGTGGCTGCATATCATTTGTGCATTTCTTCATTCAATAAATTGCTTGCTGTGTGCTGGCCCCACTAGTGGATGGGCTGTGATTTATTTAGTCATTTCCCTACTGATGAGTGTCTCTCTTGGTTTCAGGGTTTGCTGTTGGCAGGAAGGCTGCAGTGCACATTCTTGTCTCTGTACCTTTGCCCTGTGCTAGTTCTTCTAGGTTCCTTGTAGATTTGCTGAGTCAGGGAACATAAACATTTTAAAGTTTGGTGGATACCAGCAAGTTGCCTTTCAAAATGTTATGCCAACTTATCTTCCCACTGGCAACATGAAATTTCTTGTTAAGGACACCTTCCCTGTTACTGGATATTGTAACTTCTGAAGGTTTGTTACTCTCATTACCAAAATTTAGCCATGTAATTTGAAGGTGTTTGCCGCTGTCTTCCCTGCTCCTGTGAAGGGCTGGCCTGGGGGCCACGCCATCTCATATCTCACAGATGGGGCCAAGGTTTCTTTGAATGGAAGTCAAGTGGCTCCCTCCCCCACTTAGCGATGTGCACCTGCAGAGGTGGTGGCACCTTTTCCGGGGCAAGGCTGCAGCTCGTCTTCATTGTCTTCATCACTGATGCTGTTCTATGTTCGGCTGGCACAGTGCAGTCACCAGCGCCAGTCACCTCATGCCCTCCTGTTGGTGTTTTCACAGGTAGCCACTGGGAAGTGGAGGCAGATCAGCAGATACTGTCCCCTTGATCTCTACTCAGGGTAAGAGAACGCTTCTCCTTTGCCCCCTTGTGTCACGTTCCCTGGAGATGAGTGGGGCGGGGGCCAGTGCCTGGTGGGGGGTGTTTCATGAGGTAGGAAGCAGGGGAGGGCCGTGTTCTGTCTTCAGGGCTCTCTTTTGCCATCAGCGCTGTAGACGCTTGTGGCTTTGTGCTCCGCGCCTTGTCTCTGTGCTCACTGTTTGAGGTGCTTGCTCACTTTTGGTTGTTCCCTCATCCGAATTGTGATCAGATTTGTCTTCTACTTGTGTCAGAAATCAACTGGTGCTCAGCCTTGACCTCCAGGCCTCAGTCTGGGCCTTCATAGTTTGGTTGTTTGTACCTTGGATCTCTGCCTCCTCTGTGGATATTAAAAAGTCTGCTGCTGTGGTGGCCATTTCTGCCCCGGCAGGGCCTGCTTGCAGCCTCCGACCAGGTGCCTGGGCTCTGCTGCCCACCTTGGCGCTGCCTCCACGCTCCCCAGCCTTCAGAGCTTTGCTGTGCATCCTGCACACTACTTTCCTGGGTCAGCTCAGACTCCGGTCCTGCCAGAGCCTGTGTGGTCAGGAAGGCGGTAGTGGCTGGGAGCTGGGGAAGGTCAGTCCGCAGCGGGGCCTGGGGGCCTGGCGAGCAGGCCCTGGGGCAGAAGGGGCAGCAGAGGGAGCAGGCAGGGCTGAGGGTGGGAGCAGGTGGAGGGAGGTGGGACCTGGGACTCATGGCAGTGCCCTGCCCCGATTCAGGCCCCCCCCCCTCGTCACACCCCCAGGAGAGAGTCCCTGGCCACAGGGCGATGTAGATTTGTGAGCCTTTGCTGTCCTTTTTGATCAGCACACAGCTCCTCTTTCCAATCTCCTTTCCCTCCCTGGGACCCCCATTACTGCAGAGCTGTTCTGGTGAGTCCGAGTTTTCTTACTCCGCTGCGTGAGTTTCCTTCCTCTTTCCTCCCCCGCTGCCCTCCAGCCATTCATTCTGTGCCCCTGCCCTTGTCGGCGCTCAGCACTGCCTCTGTGTGCGCGCCTGGCCGCCATGTCAGTGCTTTCGGTTAGATGCCCTTGCAAACTTCCTGGAACAAAGATTGGACACAGAGTTGTCTTTGGAAGTTAAAAAGTTCACAGACACTGGGAATGCTCGTTCAGAAGGCGGCACCAACACCGCTCGCTCCAAGGCTTCAGCGAGGCTGGCGGTGCGCTCACGCGTGGGTCCCATGTGGATTTCCCTGTGCACCTAAAGGCTGTGAATTGTGAAGCATTCAGTAATAAAGATTCATTGTTGAGAATTTATTCATGTGTCAGAACATAAGTAGGGAACCCTCCCTGGAATGTTGTAGAATGCAGGCTTTTAGGAGTCAGCTAGAGAGTGCGTGGATACTGGGAGCCTTTCTGAATGCGTGCTCATGGGCTGTCCCCACTGGCAGGGTCAGGCTCGCGTGCTTGCATGGGCAGCTTGGCCTCCAGAGGTTCCTCTGTGGGGGTGGGGGAGGAGGCCAGCCTTGCAGCTCCTCGCTTGCAGGGCGAGGGCTCCCTGGGGCTCTAGCCTCTCCCTGGCTCCCGGCACTCCCTTCATGGCCCGTCACAGGTCTCCTGCCACCCCTGAGCCTTTGGAAGTTGCGGCAGGAGGAACAAGGGAGGCAGAGCAGCCCATAACCCCTCTCGGGTCGGGCTGTGGTGCGGCTGGTGGGGTTCCCACTCCCGTGCCTCAGTTGGGTCCCTCACATCTCCCGAAGGCCTGGGGTCAGGGCCAACCCCCACATCTTTAGTGAGCGCGTGTCAGGCTGTGGAGCTGTGTCTGTGACCGTCCGGGGAGGGAGCCCATGGTGGGGCTGTAGTGAGGAGAGAATGTCACTGTTTGGACCCAGCTGGACCCTAGGTTTCCCAGCGGCCCCTAGGAAAATACCTGGCTTGTCCTCTGAGCCACGAGCAGGTGTGTGTGCAGGGACAGGTCAGTTCCAGCTGCTTTTAAAGCATGTTAACACTTTTCCCTTTTAGAAACAAACAGAGAATGCACTTTGCCTTGAAGAGTTTGCTGCAGGAGGCACAGAACAACTTGAAGATATTTAAGGTAAGAGCTGCTTTGATTCTACGGTGGTTTCAGGGTGGGGCCGGCGAAGGTTCAAGTGACCTCACAGATGAGGGTGTTGGGCTGGGCTGCACGTCGTGTGTGCTGGACATCCCCTTTGGGGTCCTCATACCCCGACTGGTTCACTCATCACCTGGGACCTTCCAGTTCCAGACCTGTCTTTCCCTGACCTTTTTCTGAGCACGATTCCACAAACACAGCATCTGAGTGACCCTGGGTTGTCCATGACCCTGCGGTGCTTGACCAAAGCCCCAACAATTGCGGGGTGGGCCTTGGTCTCCCCTGATGAGCAAATGGGTGAACCGTGGGTGAGGATGACTCTAGCCCTATCTGGGCTGGCATCATCTGGCCTGCTGCTGGCAGTGGTGTCCAAGGGAGAGGAGGTGGGGGTGGGGCCAGGCAGGATTGGGGCATCTGCAGAGGAGAGGCTGTTGGGGAGGGAGGGGATGAGATGTAGGGCAGGGCAGGCCTGGGTGGCAGTCAGAGTGCCGGGCCCATGTTGGACATGCATCCTCTGGGGTCCCCGTTGTCATCACCTCAGTCCCAGTTGTAGTCTCATGATCACACATAAGTGACACCTGGGGACAGAGTCCTGGACTCCCTGCAGGAGCTGACAGCCATCGAAGGTGGATCCTTCAGAGGAGGCAGGGCTATTGAGCGTGGGCCTGTCAGCTTCCTATGTGCCGTGGTCTGGATGAGGCGACTGGCGAACCGGAAGCCCTGGCCCCTCTCCTTGCTGCTGCATGTGGTGGTGTCCTGCTGCCTGGCTGGCTGCCTCTCAGCACTGGGCAGGTGGGGCCTGCTCTTGACCTGCCTCCCCAGGTCTTGGTTGGAAACCCATGGTGCTGGCTGCTGGGCAAGTGAATCGGCTTCATTCCCCGTCTGCCTCCACCTTCCCAAATCCAGGAAAGGATGGCATATTTCACAGTAGCTTTTATTTCATGTTTATATAATTTATTTTTATAAACTCAATATTTAAACCCTGAAGATACATTCTGTTTCATCAGGGATTTGTTTGAAGCCTATCATAAGGCTGGCATATTATCCCAGGTGGACCCTTTTCTGGCCCCATCTGACCTGCACCTAAGGTCTCTGGAACTCTGGCTGTCTGCTGCTTCTGTTAAAATCAGCATGGAAAAGTCCCGAGGATTAGGATTGTTTCAAAAGAGTTGAAAAGGGGATGGATTAAGAGAAGGGATGCAGAATGATTTAAGATAACACGTCACGCCGCCAAGGCATGTTACCTACTGTGCGTTTCATCAGCTCTCCCGCCGATCTCGTCCGGTTCAGTATTAAAAGCCAGCAAGGCAGAAAACCCTGAAAGCTCTGAAGTTCCAGGTGTGGGCCAGGTGTGGTGGCTCACACCTGTAATCCCAGCATTTTGGGAGACTGAGGTAGACGGATTGCTGAGGCCAGAAGTTCAAGACCAGCCTGGGTAACATAGCAAAACCCTGTCTCTACAAAAAAATCAAAAAATTAGCTGGGCGTGGTGGTTTGCACCTGTGTTCCCAGCTACTTAGGAGTCTGAGGTGGGAGGATTACTTGAGCCTGGGAGTTGAAGGCTGTAGTGAGCTTTGATTGCTCCATTGCACTCTAGCCTGGGCAACAGGGTGAGACCTTGTCTCAAAAACATTAAAAAATGGTTTTAAAAATACATAAATAAATAAATAAATAAATCAGGTTTAAAGAGTTGGTACTTTCCTGGGGTTGGCCGCTGTCAGGGGCCTTTCTCCTGGGCACCCCCCAGACCCCCATGAGTCATGTGTTGACTCCCCCAGGCACGGCAGCAGATGTCATTGCCTGTACCCTGGGAACGTGTGAACCTGAATGTTGATGATGATGTAAGGAGTTTCTTTGCTGGGCTTCATTTAAGCCAGCAAATGCCAGCAGCTTCTCCCACCATCTGGCTCAGCTGTACCAACCAGCACTGGGGTCACCCTGGGTGTGGCCTGAACCCCAGGACACACTTGTTTGCGGTGCTGGTGCTGACGGCTGTCCTCATGTTTGTCTGCTCAGGGCCAGAGCCAAGGCCCTCAGGTTCTTGAGTAACTGGGCTGGTGGCTTTGGGAGTTTGTCACTTGTGGTGAGCATTTGCTCTCGGCTTCTGAAGGTACTGTGGATCATTGTCTGGGGGGCGGTGGTCAGGCCAGGGCATTGCTCTTTAGTTTTTGAAACTTTCCTTCCTTTTCATGTCTTGACGTTTGGTGCTTGGTTGATAGCACAGCCCGTGAGGGTGGATTTCCCTGGAGGAGCCGGAGTATGCAGTGGCCCCAGACTGGGTCGACAGCATCAGGGCCCTTGGCTTTCACCCACTGCCTGGCCTGCTGGTGGTGAGGACTGAGTTCTTTTCCTACAAGCTTGGTGGTTTGACGTTTCCCTCTCTCTTTTCCCTGCCTGAAGAATGGTGAGCTGATTTATGGCTGCAAAGATGCCCGGAGCCCTGTGGCTGACTGGAGTGAGCTTGCACACCACCTGAAGCCGTTCTTCTTCCCTTCTAACGGCCTGGCCAGTGGGCCCCACTGCACAAGGGCTGTGATCAGGGAGCTGGTGCACGTGATCACACGGGTGCTGCTGAGCGGCTCGGACAAGGGCCGGGCAGGCACCCTAAGACTGGGGCTCGGGCCCCAAGGCCCGCGAGTCTGTGAAGCCAGCCCTTTCAGCAGGAGCCTTCGCTGCCAAGGTAGGGCCCAGCCTTCCCCAGGTAGGCGGTGGGGGCCACAGGGGCCTTGGGACTCTGCAGTCTCCATGGGTGGCCAGGCGGTCAGCAGAGCCTCCTGGGGGATCTGGGGGATGCCACCTGGTTACACCAGGGCTCCCAGCACGGAGCTTCGCCGCCTCTCACCCCCAGATGCAGATTCCCTTTCTTGCCTTTTATCTGTATCTGTAAATAGCAGGACACATTTGGGCTGTAGGATTTCCCTCCAGAATATCATCCATATGTTGTGGTCCTCTCTGGTTTGTTGAATGTTTTCAACCATGTTTTCTATCATGTTGGAGCCTCATTGCAACCGTGGGGACAGGTTTTCCTTGGCTTGTTCCTTAGATGGGGAGAATTGAGGCACAGAAATCCTTCAGGGCTGGGTCCTACCACAATGGGGTGTCTTCACAAGTCTGGGGTGAAGACATAGACCCGTGGGGACTTTGAAATGCAGGACACCTTCCTTGCAGATAGGAGCCGGGCCCTGGCTGCTGCTGCGTGTCCTGACGTCTCATGAGCTGACGCTGCCTGTGATTCTTGGCAGCCCTTGGAGACCCCATGGTCTCTGGGAGCCTGAGATAGTTTGAAGACAGCAGTCCTGCTTGTGTGCAACCAGAAACCCACCCACACCCTAAGCCCTGCCTTCTTTTCTGCTATCTGTGCCAATTTTTTCTTTTGTTTTTTCAAGACAGGATCTTACTGTATTTACCCAGGCCAGAGTGCAGTTGTGTGATCTCGGCTCACTGCAACCTCCGCCTCCTAGGTTCAGGCAATTCTCCTGCCTCAGCCTCCCGAGTACAGGTGTGCACTGTCACACCTAATGTTTGTATTTTTAGTAAAGACAGTTTCGCCTTATTGGCCAGGCTGGTCTCGAACTCCTGACCTCAAGCAATCTGCCTGCCTTGGACTCCCAAAGTGCTGGGATTACAGGCATGAGCCACCATGTTTTCTTATTACAAATGAACTTTGTGGGGTTTTTTTTTTTCTTGTTATGAAAGTGATTCCTGATCATTTCAGAAAATTTTGTTAAAATTATGCCTATAATCTGGGCACATAACTGCTTTTAAGGAAGCAGACTGTGTCTGGAACGACAGATGGCACCAGTTGCTGAGGTGGTCTGGGGGCACCAACAGGAGGCGCCACAGCACCCCAGGGCTCCTGCAGACCTTTTTGGACATGGACACAGACAGAAGGGAGTGGAGCTGGGCCCCAACTGCTGGGATGTGCAGTTTAAAACAATAAGATCATACTCTACATGTCATTTTGTAACCTGACTTTCTTTACTTAATTAGCATAAATCTGTATCTGTATCACCACATATGTATGTTCTTTTTTTATTATTATTCTTTTAAAGACAAGGTTCTGTTGCCCAGGCTGGAGTGCGTGGTGTGAACTTGGCTCACTGCAACCTCCACCTCCTGGGCTCAAGGGATCCTCCTGCCTCAGCCTTCTGAGTAGCTGGGAGTATAAACACGCACGACCACGTCTAGCTAATTTTTTTTTTTTTTTTTTTTTTTTTTTTTTTTGTAGAGATGGGGTTTCTCCATATTGCCCAGGCTGGTCTTGAACTCCTGGACTTGAGCAATCTGCCGGCCTTGGCCTCCCAGAGAGCTGGGATTACAGGCGTAAGCCACAGCGCCTGGTGATCACATGCATTTTATTCAACTTTTAGTGACCATGTATGGATCTGCTGTAATTTTAACAAATCCCCTCTAGTTGGGCATGTGAGCTTTTACTCCCGTTCTCCTGCAAGTTGGCATTTTCGTGTCGGGTCCTACAGACATCTGCAGGTGACTACAGTTTTCCCCCTGCACGGACACCTTTCTTACTGTGTCTTTGCCTATAGTTTGGTTCTTTGTGGGAGATGGTTGCTCCCTTCAGTGGGAGGAGATGATCTGGGACTTGGTACCTCCCAAGCTCACTTGGCAGCCGGTACAGCACAGGTGCCAGACAACTGTGAGTGGCAAGTGGAGTTTTGTTTCTGCCTCTGTCCTACGATATAACAGGTCCTTGTCAGTGGCTTTGACCCGTCTGTGGCTCTCTGTGGCTGGTTCTGAGCTTGCGCCTGTTGCCAGCCCAGGTCTTCCCTGCCTCTCACTGTGGGCTCGTGGCTCTGGACTCTGCAGACAGTGTCCTGGGGTTGTCCTCCGGTAGTGGTCTTGCAGATTTAGGATGTCAGCAGGATCTTTAGAAATTCCCTGCCTTGCAGTTGCAGTGGGTCAAGATCGCGCCACTGCACTCCAGGCTGGGCCACAGAGAGTAAGACTCTGTCTCAAAAAAAAAAAAAAAAAAAAAAGAGAGAAGAAAGAAATTTTGTGTCCTGACTTAAAATGAGGATTATATCTAAACTTAGATCATAAAGTGACTTCCAGGGCTGCTGTGGTAGAATCTAAAAGACATTCTGAGAGTTGTGTTGGGAGAGGAGAGGCACGAGGCAGGACGTATGCGTTTCTTGCTCTCTGCTTTGTGCTTGGCCTGGTGCATCCAGTGTGGTCCAGGCTCGCTCCAGCTCCAGCAGCTCTGTGAGGCGGGAGCGTCATCTCATCTGTCCTTAGCGCCAGTCCAGGGTCCAGTCCTTGCCTGTGGCGATGCCCGTATGGCGGAGCCCAGGATGAGCCCTGCGGTCTGCGCCGGCCTGTGTCTCCCTCCACGTTCTTTGATAATCAACGTGCTCTCGTTTTCCCCTGATGTTCTCGGTAGGAAAAAACACCCCAGAGCGCTCGGGGTTACCGAAGGGCTGTCTTCTGTACAAAACCCTCCAGGTGCAGATGTTGGACCTGCTGGACATCGAAGGCCTCTACCCTCTGTACAACCGGGTTGAGCGATACCTAGAAGAGTTTCCTGAGGAGAGGTGAGGTCGGGTGGTCCCCGTCTTGGGCAGCCCTGAGAGGAGACTGTGGGGGTGGGCAGGGTAAGAACGTGCCTCCCAGGGCACAGCTTCCCAGGAGGACGAAGCACACCGGCCACTCCCAGCCCCAATCCTCTGCTCCCCGGCGCCGAGGCCTGGCTCTGGAATGTAGTGCCTTGTGAAGGAGGAACAGGGTCACTTACTGCTTTCTGGAGAAGAAAGCTCATCTGTGAGCCTGCTAATTCGAAACCCCAGGTTGGGGACGAGCCTGCAGAGGGCAGTGTTGCTCCACGGCTGAGCAGCATCCTGCAGGCCCTTCTGTGTCAGCTGAGCCTCTGTCGTGGGCTTTCGGTGCCAGTCACTGGGGTCCACACCCGCGGTGTCCAGTTGGGGCCAGGATCCTCTTCCTTCCTCGCTGGAATTCACTTGTGTCTCTGACTCAGGATGCTACTTGTCATGAACAGGAGAAGGCTCAGCTTCAAGGCTCCCTGGTTCTGGTCTTGCTAAGTTCTGTTTAAAACCTTGATGTTTAACATGAGGGAGATACATCTGTTAGGTGTTTTTCAAAACAAAATGTGTGATGTTTAGTGGTGCTGGGCTTTGTAGACTGTGTTAGCAGTTTAAGAAACAACCTCTGTGCGGCGTTGTCATCCTGTTTTTATTGTGCTTTCTTCTTCAGAAAAACCTTACAAATAGATGGGCCTTATGATGAAGCATTTTACCAGAAGCTGCTTGACCTTTCCACCGAGGATGACGGGACAGTGGCCTTTGCGTTAACGAAGGTTGGCAGACCCATCCAAAAACTTGTTGTGTGATGCTTAGATTCTTAGCACTAATTTTTTTTTTTTCCATTACCTACCCCTGAGGTTTAAAGCAGAAAACCTGGGATGTAAACAAAGTGGCTGAAGTTTCTCCCAGATGAACCGGGGCAGGTGGTGGTACATTTAGGTTTTAAGGGGAATTTCCCTAGGTTGAATTCTGCCCTGGCCCGTTCCTGGTGGGATCAGGCCCCAGGGGCGGCCAATCTGCAGTCCATCTGTGTGCCTTCTCAGCAGCCCGTAACAGGCTCTCTGCCAACCATCCCTTGCTGCAAGGCCCTCGCCAGGGCCCTGGGACCCCACCTGTGTCTCTGCCCTGCCCCGGCTGGATGCGGGCAGCTTCTTTCCCTTAGAACCGAGGCCAAGGGACAGCCTGCAGGGGTCTCTTAGGGAAGAGGACTGGCCCTGCACTTCCTGGGTCTGTGAAATTCAGAGCTCCATGAGCTTGGATAGGAAAAAAATGGCATCTTCATTTTCACTAAGCTGTACCTGGAATTTAGCATTTCTTTCCATTACGAAGGTGGCAATGAGCCTGTGGGTTCATCAGGACCCAGGACTTTGCCACTAAGAGAATAAAAAAACAGACTTTCCGTCTCACACTGTAGCTGCAGACGCTTCGAGATGTGGTTTATTCATCACTGCATGAAATGTTGCATATTAGTATGGAATACATTTGTTTTTAAAAATATTTTGGCTCAGCACTTTGGGAAGCTGAGGTGGGAGAATTACTTAAAACCAGAAGTTGGAAGCCAGCCTGGTTAACATAGTGAGACGCCCATCTCTGCAAAAGAAAAATACAAAAATTAGCTGGACATAGCGGCATGTGCTTAGAGTCCCAGCTACTTGGGAGGCCGAGGCAGGAGGATGCAGTCAAGGCTGCAGGGAACTGTGATCATACTGCCGTGCTCCAGCCTGGGGGACAGAGCAAGCCCCTGTCTCAAAAAAAAAAAAAAAAAAAAAAAAAAAAAAATTGGCATTTTACATTTTTGCCACCTGTATTTTATATTACACGTTTAAAAATGTTATCCTGGGCTGGGCGTGGTGGCTCACGCCTGTAATCCCAGCACTTTGGGAGGCCGAGGTGGGTAGATCAAGAGGTCAGGAGATCGAGACCATCCTGGCTGACACAGGCAAACCCCGTCTCTACTAAAAATACCAAAAAATTAAGCGGGCGTGGTGGCGGGCGCCTGTAGTCCCAACTACTTGGGAGGCTGAGGCAGGAGAATCACTTGAACCTGGGAGGCAGAGGTTATAGTGAACCGAGATTGCACCACTGCATTCTAGCCTGGGTGACAGAGCGAGACTCCATCTCAAAAAAAAGTTATTCTGAGAGAGGCCCATAGGCTGTACTAGGCTGCCAAAGCCTTCACAGGACAATAAGCAGTGAGGAAACCTGTTCTGGAGCGAGCTGGTGCTCCCCCCTGCGTGTGCGTGTGCTGCTGCCTGGAGCCCTGGGACCTGCTTCCCCTGTCCCGTTGACGTGTCCGTGGCTCACACTTGGGAAAGAGTCCTCGGTGCTTTCTTTAGTGGGGCTGCAGCTGTCAATGTTTTGAGGAGGCCTGAGGATGCCTGGTAGAGCCTCAGGTGAGCCTCTGACGCGAAGGGCCACAGGGATGTTAGCAGAGGCCCAGGGCAGAATTGTCACCCTGGTGAGGAGGGTTCCAGGTGAGAAGAAAGCAGGGCACCTGCCTCGTGCTGCCTGCCACTTGGGTGCGTTGATTTAGGTATAATAAACAGCAGCATGGCGGGTTTTTCCCAAGAAAAGAAACAGGACTTTATTTCCTTTTTTATGTATTTCTGTATTTTTCAGTTTTCCACAAAATAAGTATGGTTTACTTTTTAATTTTACTTTAATCTTCTAACCTTGTATGTAAATGTAGTCTTATAAGCAGCTAAAGCAGCCGTCACTTAACTAACAGAATGGCTAAGATGAAGGCATTGAAACACCACCAACAGGTGCAGAGAAACTGGATCTCTCATCTGTTGTTGATGGGGATGGAAAGGACACAGTCACTCTGGGAAACAGTTTGGGAGGTTCCTACGCACTAAACATGCAACCACCCTGTACTTGCGCTCCTGGGCATTTATCCCAGAGAAATGAAGACTGACACTCACCAAAAAACCTGTACGGAAATGTTCACAGCAGCTCTCTTTGTAACAGCTAAAAACTGGAAGCCGCCCCTGTGTCTTTCCACGGTGACCTCCAGCGGGTCAGACAGACCGTGCATTCACACCACAGAACTCTGCTCAGCGCCAAAAAGGAACGGACTCTTGCTAAACAGCCCAGGTGGATCTCCAGGGGACTTTGTTGGTGACAAAAACCAATCCCCAGAGGTCACACTAAATGATTCTGTGTGTATAACATCCTTGAATGACAAAGATGAGTGGTTGCCAGGGGTTGGCAAGGAGGAGCAAGGGAGGTAGATGTGGTTATAAAAGGTCAAACCAGGGGATCCTTACGGTGACCATACTGTTCTGTATCTTGACTGTGGTGGTGGTTGCATGAACCTACGTGTGATCACACACACACTCTCGCACGTACACACTTGCATATATGTAAAACCCGAGATATCTGAATAAGATTGTGGATTGTATCAGCATCACTCACCTTGCTGTGATATTGTAGTTTTGCAAGATGTTACTTGTGGGAGAAACGTGGCTTGAGGACTCTCCGTGCTGTCATAGAAGGGCCTGCTTTTTCTCTTGTAGGAAGTTAGCTTCTGGTAATTGAACCTGAAGAGGGTAATTGTGAAGCTGAAGCTGGGGAGTAGGCTGAGGACATTCCTTCCTACACAGAAGTTCTTGCACTCATATTGTTTATCGAATTGAACCCTGTAGGCTGGGCGCGGCAGCTCACGCCTGTAATCCCAACACTGTGGGAGGCTGAGGCAGGTGGATCAGTTGAGACCAGCCTGGTCAACATGGCAAAACTTTGTCTCTACTAAAAATACAAAAATTAGCCAGGCATGGTGGTGCACGCCTGTAGTTCCAGCTACTCAGGAGGCTGAGGCAGAAGAATTGCTTGAACCTGGGAGGCGGAGGCTGCAGTGAGCCAAGATTGCGCCACTGCACTCCAGCCTGGGTGACAGAGCGAGAGTCCATCTCAAAAAAAAAAAAAAAAAAAAAAAAAAAATTGAACCGTGTACCTCTGAAGAAAAGAGGGAATATTGTCTTCATTTCAATGCTCAGGAGACCGAAGCCCCCAGTAACTCTTGCTTTTGTCTGTTGTGTAGTATCTGGTAGCAGGGTTCAGCAGACATTTGTAATGTCTGGTCCCTGTTGCAGGTACCCTGCCTTGCCACTGTAGCTCACAAGGATCCATGGAGAAAACATGAGTGGGGCTGAGTTCCAGGAAAACAAAAACAGGAGGTGGTGGGCTGCATTTGGCCCCCAGCCCATAGTTTTCTGACCTCTGTGTACTTTTGCTTATTAGTTTTTTATTCCATTTTTTGCTCTATGTATTTGGAAGTTAGTCCTGTTTCCCTTTTTTGGTGTCTTGTCCTGTTTGATCCTGCATATTTAAAGTCTAATCAGTTATTTCATACTCCGAGTCCCCACACAATATAAGGACTTGGGACACTTAATTCCAGTTATCTCTCCAAACTTACGTGCAGTATTGTTTTGTATTCTGTTTGTCTTTGTTTTTTTTTTTTTAAGTCATAATTTAGGGTATTATTTTACACAGGTTTTTTTTTTAGATTTATCCATGTGGTTTTCCCTATCACTGCCTAACATTCTTGGAGCTTAGATCTTTCTCCATTTTCCTTTTTTTCTGTGACTTTATTGAGATGTAATTTATATACTATACAGTTTACCCACTTAAAGGGTTCAGTGCAGTGGTTTCACTGTATTGAAAGATAAGTGCAACCATCAGCACAGTGGATTTTAGATTTGTATCACTTCAGTAAAAACCCTGTATCCTTTAGCCATCATCCTATTGTCTCCCCATGATCCCCAGCCCTAAACAACCACCTGTCTGCTTTCTGTAGACTTGTCTCTTCCAAATATTGCCTATAAACAGAGTCACTGAATGTGTGATTGTTGTGGCTGGCTTCTTTCACTTAGCCTGATGTCTTCAAGGTTCATCCATGTTGTGGCATGATCAGTACTTCATTCCTTTCCATGGCTCAGTAATAGTCCATGGGGTGGACATATCCATTCATCCATTGATGGACATTTGGGCTGTTTTTGCTTTTTGGCTGTTATCCTCAATGCTGCTATCAATATTTGGGTACAGGTTTTTTTGCATGGACGTGCGTTTTCACTTTTCTGAGGTAATATGCCTAGGAGTGGAATTGCTAGGTCCAGTGGCACTTTTATGTCTAAATTTTTGAGGACCTGGGCAGACTTTTCCAAAATTGCTGTATGGTTCGATCTTCCCACCAGCAGTGTATAAAGGTGTGTTTATTTTTTTCACATCTTCAGCAACACTCAATAACGCTTGTTATTACCTGTCCTTTTGATTTTAGCTGTTCTCGAGGGTGGGCAGTGGTATCTTGTAGTTTTGATTTGCATTTCCCTGAAGACTAAGAGCATCTTTTCATGTGCTTGTTGCCCACTTATAGATCTTTTTCAGAGAAATGTCTATTCAGATCCTTTGCCCACCTTTTTTTTTTTTTTTTTTTTTTTTTTGAGATAGGGTCTCTCTCTGTCACCCAGGCTGAAGTGCAGTAGTGCGATCTCAGCCTCCTGAGTAGCTGGGGCTAACTGTAAGTGCACACTTACAGTGCACACCTGGCTAATTTTTTGTATTTTGTTAGAGACAAGGTTTCACAATGTTGCCCAGGCTGGTCTTGAACTCCTGAGCTCAAGCGATCCACCCACCTTGGCCTCCCAAAGTGCTGGGATTACAGGTGTCAACCACCGTGCCCAGCCCCCTTTGCCCACTTTTTGATAGTGTCATTTATCTTGTTGAGAATTCTTTGTGTATTCTGGCTACTAGACCCTTATCAGATACATGATTGGCAAATATTTTCTCTATTCTGTTGTCTTTTTACTTTCTTGGTAATATCTTAGATATACAAACATTTTTAATTTTGTTGAAGTACAGTTTAGTTTTTCTTAGGTTGTTCATACTTTTGGTGCCATATCTAGGAATTCATTGCTAAATAAATCTAAGGGCATGAAGATTTCCCATGTTCCCTTTTAACAGTTTTATAGTTTTAGCTCTTATAGTTAGGTGTTTGATCCATTCTGAATTAATTTTGTATGTGATTTCAGGTAGAGGTCCAACATCACTCTTCTTTTTTTCAGACAGAATCTTGGTCTGTCACACAGGCTGAAGTGCAGTGGTGTGTTCGTAGCTCACTGCAGCTTCAAACTCCTGGGCTCAAGTAGTCCTCCTGCCTCAACTGCCCCTGTAGCTGGGACTACAGGTGTGCACCATAATGCCCAGCTCCAACATCAGCCTTTTCCATGTAGATATACAGTTGTCTCACCTTTGTTTTTTTTGAGACAGAGTCTCTCTCTGTCACCCAGGCTGGAGTGCAGTGGCACAACCTCGACTCATTGCAACAACCTCTGCCTCTCAGGTTCAAGTGATTCTCCTGCCTCAGCCTCCTCAGTAGCTGGGACTACAGGCATGCACCACCATGCCCGGCTAATTTTTTGTATTTTTACTAGAGACAGGGTTTTGCCATGTTGGCCAGGCTTGTCTTGAACTCCTGGCCTCAGGTGATCTGCCTGCCTCAGCCTCCCAGAGTACTGGGATTACAGTTGTGAGCCACCACACCTGGTCAGCACCATTTGTTGAGGAGACTATTCTTTCCCCGTTGAGTGGTCTTAACATCCTTTTTGAAAATCAGTTGACCATAGATGTCTGGGTTTATTTCTGGATGCTCAGTTGTGTTTCATTGATCTATATGTCTGCACTTAATGCCAGTACCCTGTCTTGAGTACTACTGCTTTTTAGTAGGTTTTGAAATGGGGAAGTGTGAGTTCTCTAACTTTGATCTTTGTTTTCAAGATTGTTTTGACTATTTGGAGCCTCTTGTAATTCCATATGAATTTTAGAATCAGCTTCTTCTACAAAGAAGCCAGCTGGGATTCTCATAGGGACTTGGGGAATCTTTGAGTCACCTTGGGCAGTAAGTCTTTTGATCTATGAACATGGGATGCTTTTCCATTTATTTAGATCTTGGTTTTCTTTTGACATTATTATTTAGTTTTCAGAGTGTCAAACTAAGGTTTTATGCTTCTTTGTTAAACTTATTTCTAAAATATTTTCTTTTTAATGCTGTTGTAAATGGAATTGTTTTCTGAATTCCATTTTCAGATTGCGTATTACAGGTGTAATCAGGTGTAGAAATACAATTTGATTTTGTATATTGATCTTGTAGCCTGCATCGTTGCCGAGTTTGTATGTTCTAATAGTTTTTTAATGGATGTTTTAAGGATTCTATTTAAGATCATGTGTGAATAGAGAGAGTTTTGCTTCTTCCTTTCCAATTTGGATGCCTTTGATTTATTTTTCTTGTGTAATTTCCTGACTAGAGCAATGTTGAATGAAAATAGTAGGAGTAGACATCCCTGATTTGTTCTTGGTCTTATGGGGACAGTGTTCAGTCAGTCTTTCATCATCATGTGTGATGTTAGCTGTTTTTGTCAATTCCTTTATCAGTTTGAAGCAGTTCCCTTCTCTTCCTGATTTGCTGAGTGTTTTTATTCTGAAAGCATGTTGGATTCTGTTAGATGCCTTTTCTGTATCATTTGAGATTATCATGTGGTTTTTGTCCTTTATTCTGTTAATGTGGTGTATCACATAAATTTATTTTTGGATGTTAAAACCAACTTTGCATTTCTGGGCTAAATCCCACTTGGTCCATGGTGTCTTGTCCTTCTTATATGTCGCTGGATTCAGTTTTTGATTATTTTATTGAGGATTCTTACATCCATATTCTTAGTGTGTAGTTTCATTTTCTTGTGGTATCTTTGATTTTGGGATCAGGGTGTAACACTGGCCTCATAGAATGAGTTGGTGTGTTCCAGCCTCTTCTATTTTTTGGAAGAAGTTGAGAAGGATTGGTGTTAATTCTTCTTTAAATATTTGACAGAATTCACTAGTGAAGCCATCCGAGTCTGGGCTTTTCTTTGTGGATAGTTTTTTGATTTTTAATTCATTTTCTTTGTTATAGGTCTAATCATATTGTCTGCTTTTAAGTCAGTTTTGGTAGTTTGTGTCTTTTTAGGGAAGTGTTCAGTTGATCTAAGTTGTCTAATTTATTGGCCTACAGATATTTATACTTTTCTTCCTCTTGTTGAAGAATATTCTTTAGAAGCTGTATTAGTGAAGGGTTTTTGGTAAATTCCTCTGTATCTGAATATATTTATATTTTGCCACAATTTTGAAACTAATTTTTTTCTGGGTGCACAGAAGGGGTTGATTTCTGGGGTTTTTTTTTTTTCTTTATAGCACTTAAACGTTTCATACAACATCTGGTTTTTGCTGTTAAGATGTCTTTTGTTAGTGTGTACTTGCTCAGTAGGTAATCTGTCTGTCCTCTCTGGCTGCTTTTAAGGTCTTCTCTCCCTCTTTCTTGTCCTTTTGACATTTCAGTGCAATGTAATTTGGGTGTGCTGTGCTTTTTATTTTTCCTGTTTGGTGTATGTTATGCTTTCTCTATTTGTAGATTTATGTCTTTTATTAGTTCTCAAAAATTCTCAGTAATTTTCTCAAATATTTTCTCTTCTCCATTATATTCACTTCTTCTGGGACTCTAATTTGACGTATGTCAAACCTTATTTTATCTTCCACACATCTTAACTGCTCTTTCATATTTTTAATCTCTGTGTCTCCTTGTGCTACATTCCAGGTGCTTTTCTTTTTTTGGCCCTATCTTCAGTTCATTGATTCTTTCTTCAGCTGTGTCTAATCTGCCATTTCACTTGTTTGTTGAGTTTTCCATTTCAGTCGTTCTTTTCTTTTTCTTTTTCTTTTTGAGATGGAGTCTCGCTCTGTCGCCCAGGCTGGAGTGCAGAGTCGCAATCTTGACTCACTGCAAGCACCGCCTCCCGGGTTCATGCCATTCTCCTGCCTCAGCCTCCCAAGTAGCTGGGACTACAGGCGCCTGCCACCACGCCTGGCTACTTTTTTGTATTTTTAGTAGAGATGGGGTTTCATTGTGTTAGCTAGGATGGTCTTGATCTCCTGACCTTGTGATCCATCCTCCTCGGCCTCCCAAAGTGCTGGGATTACAGGCGTGAGCCACTGCACCCGGCCCCATTTCAGTAGTTCTTTTTTTTTTTTTTTTTTTGAGACGGAGTCTCGCTCTGTCGCCCAGGCTGGAGTGCAGTGGCCGGATCTCAGCTCACTGCAAGCTCCGCCTCCCGGGTTTACGCCATTCTCCTGCCTCAGCCTCCCGAGTAGCTGGGACTACAGGCGCCCGCCACCTCGCCCGGCTAGTTTTTTTGTATTTTTAG
This sequence comes from Macaca thibetana thibetana, assembly GCF_024542745.1. Taxonomy (NCBI): domain Eukaryota; kingdom Metazoa; phylum Chordata; class Mammalia; order Primates; family Cercopithecidae; genus Macaca; species Macaca thibetana. The sequence continues at coordinate 104,696,348 of NC_065592.1, read as the reverse complement.
TAGAGACGGGGTTTCACCATGTTAGCCAGGATGGTCTCGATCTCCTGACCTCGTGATCCGCCCGTCTCGGCCTCCCAAAGTGCTGGGATCACAGGCCTGAGCCACCACGCCCGGCCCCATTTCAGTAGTTCTATCTTTAATTTCTGAAAGTTCCATTTGGTTTGTTTTCACATCTCTTTCGTATTTTTTGCTAGTTCCTTGTGGCTTGTCTATTTCAAAGTTCTATCTTTTATTTCTTTAAGCAATTTATGAAGTTATTTTATATTCTGATGTCAGATACAATAAAACCTTGGTGGTAAAAAAAGAAAAATCTCTTATTTTGTTTGACTCATCCATGTTGCCATGCTTGATTTTGTTTGCCTTGTTGATTTGTTTGATCTTAATCTACAGGAATCCTGGAGACCCAAATAGGGGATGCCTTCTTCCAGAGAGGATAGGGATCCTTGGCAAAGGAGAAGAGTCTCTGGTTTAGATAGATCCTCTACCCTGTGGTTTATTGCTAGAATCAGTGTCCTATAGGACAGCTCAGCCTTACCAGTTGCTTCATGCTCAAAACTCTAGTTGCAGCTCTTTGTGGGTGGGTGGTGAGAAGAGAGGGAGTTCAGTTAGGGATTTTCCTTACCTTATGTAAGCCCAACAATACGTTAAAAGGAGCGGTTTCAGGGATCTGGTTGTTTTGTAGAAGGGCTGTTGGATGTCCTCCATAATCCTGTCTCTTTAGTGTGTTCACACGATTGTTAGTTACTTAGGTGTTGATATTAATTTGTTGGTATTAATGTTGACATTCACATGTTTGTGCATCTACCTTTGTGCACTTAACGTAGCATTTCTGTAAGACAGATTTTTAGATTTAAAGTTGCAGGGTTTATTTTTGATAGATCCTGTCACATTGTCCTCCCCAAAAGATTTTACTAATTATATTCCTTCTTGCAACAATTGAAGACAGTTTCCCCATGCCCTTGCAAACACTAGATATTACGAATACTTAAATTTTTTATTTTAGTTTTCTAAACTTTTGCTTCATTAATCATTGTGAAGTAACAGCAAATACAGAAAAAAATATACAACCCACTGACTTGTCACAAAGTAAAAATTCTTATGGAACCACCACTTATATTTGGACATGGAACACTGGCAGCGATCAGAATTCCTGTTGTCCCATCCAACCAGGCCTTTCTCCTTCCTCCCAGGGTTAACTATTGTACTGACTTGTATCCCTGTAGTTTAGTCAGTCCTGTTTTTGAACTTGACATACGAGATCATGCTGTATATGCTCGTGTCTTCTGTTTGTTTGTTTTTAGCTCTGTATAACATTTATGAGATTCACCTTTGCTAGTGCACCCACTGCCACATTTCTATTTACTTTAGAGCGATCCATGAATGGATATATAGTAAGTCCTTTCTCAACATCATTGACGGGTTCTTGGAAACTGTGACTTTGAGTGAAGTGACCTATACCGCAGGTCCTCAAATAACATCATTTTGTTCAATGTTGTTTTATTATAATGATGAGAAAAAAATGGTTTTGTTTTTTTGTTTTTTTTGAGACAGAGTTTCATTCCATCGTCCAGGCTAGAGTGCACTGGCACGATCATGGCTCACTGCAGCCTTGACCTCCTGGGCTCAGGTAGGTGATGCCCCCACCTCAGCCTCACAGGTCGCTGGGAAGCACAGACATGTGTCACCACGCCTGTCTAATTTCCTTCTTTCTTTTCTTTTGAGCTGGAGTCTTGCTCTGTCACCCAGGCTGGAGCGCAGTGGTGCGATCTCAGCTCACTGCAACCTCCGCCTCCCGGGTTCAAGCAATACTCAGCCTCCTGAGTAGCTGGGATTACAAGCACCTGCTAATTTTTGTATTTTTTAGTAGAGATGGGGTTTCACCATGTTGGCCAGGCTGGTCTGGAACTCCTGACCTTGTGATCCACCCGCCTCAGCCTCCCAAAGTGCTGGGATTACAGGTGTGAGCCACTGTGCCCGGCACGCCTGGCTAATTTCTTAAATGTTTTGTAGAGATGCAGTCTTATTATGTTGCTCAGGCTGGTCTCCATCTCCTGGGCTCAAGTAGTCCTCCCGCCTTTGCGTCCCGAAGTGCTGGGATTACAGGTGTGAGCCACTGTGCCTGGCCTAGTTTTGTTATACATTGTTTGGCTTCAAGTCACAGTTTGCCAAGAACCTAGTGATGACATTAAGTGAGGACTTAGTGTACTACAGTTTACCTGTTCTGCTGTTTTATGAACATTTGGGTTGTTCCTAGTTTTTGGCCGTTAAGAATATTCTTGCACAGATTTTGTGTACATGTGCACGCATTTCTCTTGGATATATCCCTAGGAGTGGGATTTCTGGGCCACAGGGGTGAGTATACTTAGTTTTAGTAGCTACTGTAAAACAGTTTTACCTGATTATGTTCCCTGCAACAGGTTAGGAGTCACCTGTGCTCCGCACCATCTCTTACACTTAGTTTTGGGTCTTCTGAATTTCAGCCATTCTGGTGTGTGTGTAGTGGTATCTTGTGATGAGATTAAGTACCTTCTAATATGTTTATTGGATTTTTCCTTTTGTGATCTATTTAAGTCACACTTTAAGTCTCTTGCTCGTTTTTTGGTAGAGTTGTCTTTTTCTTACTGATTTGAAGGCATTCTTTGTATGTTCTGGATAGAAGCCCTTTGTCAATTTTGTGTCCAGTAGGTATCTTTTCCCACTATGTAGCCTGTCTTTTGACTGTTAATGGAGTCCTTATAAGAACGCTTCATAATGTTAAGGTAGCCTAATTTACCAGTCTTTTTCCCATTTAAGAAGTCTTTCTCTGCCTTAAAGTCCTAAAGATATTTTCCTACTGTATCTTTAGAAAGTTTGTTGTTTTATCTTTCACATTTTGTTGGGTGACTGTCTGAAACTGATTTTTGAAATGGCAGGAGGTGGGGTTTTATTTCCTTTTCAAATGGAATTTTCCTGGCATCATGCAATTATGAACACTATAGAGTCATAACAAGCCTTGATATCTGACAAATCCTTCTGTCTTCTTCAAGCATATCTTGGCTGTTCTCAACCTTTTGCATATCTACATGAATTTGAGAATCACCTCACTCAGTTCTGCAGGAAAAGCACAAACAAACTGCTGTCCCACAAAAATTAAAAACTAAAAAAAAAAGCCATTGAGATTTTCATGGTGTAGCATTAAAATAATGACGAGTGTTGAAATCTATACAATACTGAGTCTTCCAACATGGACATTTAAACTTTTATATATACATTATTCTGATAAAAATGTTTTATGGTTCTCTTCAGAGAGGTCTTATATTAATTTCACGTTATTTGATGGTTTTAGATGTAAATGGCATCTTTAAAAAGATCTTACTTTAAAAGTGTTTGTTTGATTATGCAGTAATGAAACTGGTTTTTCTGTTTTGACCTTGGATACATCAACTTTGCTCACTTATATTAATCCTAACGATTATAGTTTCTTTTGGATTTTCTTTATATGTAATCATAGTCTGTGAATTTGATGTTTTCCCTTCCCAATATTTATACCTTTCACTTCTTTATTTTACTTCACTTTATATAGTTAATTTGTGAGAGTATGAATTTTAGTCTTGTTCCAAATCTCAAAAGCATTTTACCATCAAGTAAATTGTTTATTGTAGGTTTTTTTTGTTTTTCCTTAAGTGGCTGACATCAGATTAAAAACGTTTGTTCCCTTCTTTTCCTGATTTATTAAGAGGATTTTTAAAAATCAGGAGCAGATGTTGAACTTTATCAATGCCTTTTCTATTTCTATTGAGATGATCATATGATCAAAATATTTTCTGTTAATGTGGTGAATTGCGCAATCTGTTGTGATGTGTTCTTTCTCTGCATGATGCTATTGGGTTTGCTAGTATTTTGTTTAGGGATTTTTGCAGATGTTTATGAGTGATAAGAACTGTGCTTTCTCTTTTTGCACTGTGTTCAGCCCTGGTGTCGAGGCCTAGGCCTGCCCATAAAACACTTAAAAGATCGTCTGTTTATTCGTTCTCTGTTCCCTGGAAGAGGTGGATTAACAACGGCCGGGTTCAGTGGCTCACGCCTGTAATCCCAACACTTTGAAAGGAGGCCAAGGTGGGAGGACCACTTGAGCTCAGGAGTTCAAGAATAGCCTGGGCAACATAGTGAGACCTCGTCTATACTAAAAATAATAAAAAATCAGCCAAGTATGGCGATGCATACCTGTAGTCTCACCCACTTGAGAGGCTGAGATGGAAGGATCACTTGAGCCCTGCAGGTCAAGGCTATAGGTAAGCTGTGATGGTACAACTGTGCTCCAGCCTGGGCAACAGAACAAGACCCTGTCTCAAAAAAAAAACAAAAAACAAAGGAATGGTATTATTTCTGACTTAAATGCTTTGTAGAATCAGATGTGAAACCAGCTAGGCCCCCTAGTTGTCTTTGTAGGAAAGTTTCAAATTTTAGTAAGTTGCATTTTTCTATAAATTTTTTCTGTTTTCTGTTTTCAGAATTTTGGCATATGATTTGTTGGGCAATATTATTTTATTATCTTGTCATGTTTTATAGGATCTGAAGTATGCTCTTTTATTGCAGATGTCTGATACTTGATTTCTCTCCCTCTCTGCTACTGTCTGAATGTTTTACCCTCCTGCCCTGCCGCCAAATTTATATGTTGAAATCCTAACTCTGAAGGTGATGGTGTTAGGAGGTGGGGCCTCTGGGAGGTGATTAGGTCATGAGGGTGGAGCCCTCATGATTTGAATTCAGGCCTTTATACAAGAAACCCCAGAGCGCAAGCCAGCCCCTTTCACCATGTGAGGTGACAGTGGAAAGAGGGCTGTCGATAAGTCGGCTCTCCCCAGATAGCAGATCTGCTAGTGCCTTGGTCTTGGACATCCCAGCCTCTAGAACTGTGAGAAATAAGTTTCTGTTGTTTATAAGCTTCCAGTTTTGGGCATTTTGTGATAGCAGCCTGAAGGGGCTAAGACACTCTTAATCATTCCCACCAAGAGTTTAGTTTCCTAAGAATCAACTTTTGATCCATTTGTACTGTATGATTGTTTTCTGTTTGATTAATTCTTGATCATTTCCTTTTTTCTATTAGGCTAATTTTTTCCTTTTGTAACTTCTTCCTGATATGGATGCTTATCCAAGTTTCAGCACCTTCTTTGTTCTAAAATGTGTATTTAAAGCTATATATTCCTCTAAAAATGGCTTTGGCCACATTTCACAAGCTGTACTTTCAATATTCAATTAAAATATACTCTGATAACAATGAACATTTCTTCTGTGACTCATGGAAATATTTAGAAGGGAATTAATTAGTAAGCATGTGAGAGTTCTTGTTATCTTTTTTGTATTGATTACTAGCAAAATTACATTGGAGTGAGAATAGAGTCTAAGGGATCCTGTGGCATTTGTTGAGATTGCCATTTGATCCTTTGAAATTTTTTGTGGCTTTATTAATTTTTAAAAATAATGTTTCTATGTGTGCTTGAAAAGGTAGTGTCTTCTTGGCTGGGCATGGTAGCTCACGCCTGTAATCCCAGCACTTTGGGAGGCTGAGGTGGGTGAATCACCTGAGGTCAGGAGTTCGAGACCAGCCTGGTCAACAAGGTGACATGCTGTCTCTACTAAAAATACAAAAATTAGCCAGACATGGTGGTGGGCGCCTGTAATCCTAGCCACTCGGGAGGCTGAGGTAGGAGAATCCCTTGAACCTGGGAGGCGGAGGTTGCAGTGAGCTGCGATCACGCCATTGCACTCTAGCCTAGGCAACAAGAGCGAAACTCCATCTCAAAAAGAAAAAAAAAAGAAAAGGTAGTGTCTTATCAAACGTTGGGTATGGCATTTTAATCTGCCTATTAGGCTAAATTAATTGTTTTGTTCAGATCTGTAATCGTAATGATTATATTGTCTGCTTGTTCCGTAAGAAGTATGGCCAGAAACTTTCCATGATAATTTTGAATTTGCCTATTCTTACTTATCTTGAGGCTATGCTATTAGCTGCCTCAGAGTTAGAACTGTTACATCTTCCTGGTGAATTAAAATGTTCATTTTGGTGTCATTTACCATTTCCTTTAAATTTTTATTTTTATTTTTTCTTTTTACCATTACATAATATGTCCATGTAATCATTTAATCAGTTTCAAGTGTCCTTTATCTCTGGTTATACTTTTTGTTTCCTTTGACTGATTGTAATGGAACTTCTCTAGGTTCTTTGGTTTCATATTTGCACTATGTATCTTTTTCCATCCTTTCATTTTTAACCTTCTGTTTTTGTATTTAAAATGTGTCATATAATTGGGTTTGGTTTTTTATTCATTCTGACATTCTGTCTTTGTTATTTTATTAGACTTACACTACAGCTTAAATTTAAAAAAATTTTTCTTACCTATTTTAGGTTTCTGTTTCTCTTCTCGGACAGTCTTTTGGCTTATTTGTTTATTTATTGAGGCGGAGTCTCGCTCTGTCGCCCAGGCTGGAGTACAGTAGCGCCATCTTGGCTCACTGCAAGCTCCGCCTCCCGGGTTCACGCCATTCTCTTGCTTCCGCCTCTCGAATAGCTGGGACTTTGGCTTATTTTTTATTTATCATTCCGTGTCCCCGCTCTGCTTGGAAGTTGTAGAGGCCTTTACTTTTTTTCTAGTGGTTATTTTAGTTATTGCCAGCAAGCAGTTGGCTTATTAAAGTCTAATATTATTTAGTACTTTTACCCTCTTCTTGGACAATGCAAGGTTCTTAGAGTACATTTTACTGCTGCTCCTGACTTCCATTGTTATTGTTGTTGTGTATTTTATTATTTTAAACTTAAGGAGACATTCTTAATTTTTTTTATTACAGGCATTATTCATTTACCCATGTATTTATTTCCCACGTTGCCCTTCATTCTGGCCTGTATCTCTGAGTGTGTGTGTGTGTGTGTGTGTGTGTGTGTATATATATATATGGGATCATTTTGTTCTTGTCTGGAGAGCACTCTTTAATATTTCCTTTAGTGTAGGTCGGCTGGTGATGAGTTCTTAATTTTTGTTTCATGGTATGTATAAATGATATTTTTGGAGGCTTTCTAGAATCTGTGGCTTGATGTCTTTTTTTCATTTTAGGAAAATATTAGCCTTAATTTTGTCTTGTTTTTGCCCATTTCCTGTTTTATTTATCTTTATTTTAATTTTTGTGAGAGATGGGGTCTAACTCTGTCACCCAGGCCGGAGTGCAATGGCATGATCATAGTTCATCATAGCCTCAAACTCCTGGGCTCAGGGGATCCTCCTGCCTTAGCCTCCTGACTAGCTACAGAAGCATGCCAGCATGCCCGGCTTTTTAAAATGTTATTTTATTTTTTAAGAGATGAAGTCTTGCTATGTTGCCCAGGCTGTTCTCAAACTCAAGGCCTCCTGCCGTGACCTTCCAAAGTGCTGGGACAGGCGTGAGCCACTGTGCGTGGCCTTTTTCCTCTTTTCTTTTGGATTCTAATTACAAGTATGTTGGACACATTCTCTTACTTTTCTATGTCTTGTAGCCTTTGCTTTATCTTTTCTCGGTTGTATCCTTTCCATGCTTCATTCTGGGTATGTTCTTGTGGTCTGTCTTCCAGTTTATCTGGTATCTTTAGCTTTCCCATTTTCTTACCTCTGCCTTGTTCCTTGACCCCAAATTATTACCTCTTTTTGTCCAACCCGTATCTTCAGGTTTAGAAAACTCAACTCGGTTTAGAAAACTAGTTAATGTGGTAGTGTTATGCTTCCTAAATAACATTTGCATTTTAAAAAGAGTGAATAATGTGGGAATTGCAGGTGTTTTGGAAGAAACAGTGGAAGAGACTTCAAACTCTTTGGACCATAGTAGTTAGCTGCCCCTCAGCGTATGCCAAACGTTGGTTTTGCCAGTTCTTCACCTAGAGCTACAGCAAGGATAACTGTTCCCTCCTTGTAACCCTAGCTATACCACCACAAGGGGAACCACAATTAGGAGAAATGCTAGTTGGTCTTCTGTCAATCATTGTTACATTGATTGAAATTATCCCCATCCACCTGCATGTCTTCAGTTTTTTCTTCTCTGCTGTTTAATCTGTTGAATTCTTAATGTCTATTTCTGCATCTTTTTTGTTCTAGAATCTCTGAATGATTCATTTTTATCATTTCCAGTTCTCCCTGAAGTTCTCAGTTTTGTCTTTGATACAGCATGTGTGCCTGGCACCTCCAATAGTTGGAATCCATGCATGTGTGTTTCTTTCTACTATTGTGGGTTTTTCTTTTTTCAATGGCACCTTTTTCTTTTAATAGACTTGTTTTTTAGAGCAGTTGTAGGTTCTCAGCAAAATCAAGTGGAGTATGTAGCTTCCCACAGACCTTCTCCCCCATCGTGGTTTTATTTTTGCTGGTTTCCATTCATGTCATCCTGTCTCCTTGTGTCTGCATAGTTTTGCTTGTGTGCTAGAAATTGTATTTGAACAATTATTTTAGAAGTAACTTGAGGCCTAGGATCATAGGCCTCGAGAGAATTTTAGGTTTGTTTCTATCAGAGGCCTGGGAAACACTAGCAGCTGGAGTCATTTTAATTCATTTTTGATGGTTTGGTCTCTTTGAAGTAAAACTGTAATTCCTGGTAGGGCCTGTTGACTTTGGCTCACTTCTACTCTTTTTTTTTTTGAGACTGGGTCTCCTCTGTCTCCCAGGCTGGAGTGCAGTTGTGCGATCTCAGCTCACAGCAATCATCACCTCCCTGCAGTCTTCACCTCCTGGGCTCAAGTGATCCTCCCACCTCAGCCTCCCTGAGTAGCTGGGACTACAGGCGTGCACCACTACACCTGGCTAATTTTTGTAGAAACAGGGTTTTGCTATGTTGCCCAGGCTGGTCTGAAACCCCTAAGCTCAAGTCATCTGGCTGCCTTGGGCTCCCAAAGTATTGGGATTACAGGCATGAGCCACTGTACCTGGCCTCACTTCTACTCTTAAAAGGGCAGTATTTTGAGTACTAATCCAAAGAAGGGGGTCATGACGGTTACTGTCCCCATAGCCCTGAAGTTTGGTTAAAAGTTCCTCTCAGTCAACTGTGGAATTATCACTACCCTCTCTTGGAAAAGCAGATCCAGATACCTTTGTCCTTCCCTATTCTAGCAGTTCTTCCCTGACTTGTTAGCTCTGCCTTCAAGCAGATATTTTGTCTAGCTTTTTTAGTTGGCCTCTGCAATTTATTTATTTATTTATTTATTTATTTATTTATTTTTTGAGACGGAGTCTCGCTCTGTCACCCAGGCTGGAGTGCAGTGGCGCGATCTCGGCTCACTGCAAGCTCCGCCTCCCGGGTTCACGCCATTCTCCTGCCTCAGCCTCCCGAGTAGCTGGGACTACAGGCGCCCACAACCGCGCCCGGCTAATTTTTTGTATTTTTAGTAGAGACGGGGTTTCACCGTGGTCTCGATCTCCTGACCTTGTGATCCGCCCGCCTCGGCCTCCCAAAGCGCTGGGATTACAGGCGTGAGCCACCGCGCCCGGCAGCCTCTGCAATTTATTGGCCTCAACTACCTATTCTCGCATTACACGAAGTGGAAGTCTAACCTCTTCATTTTATGACACACACACACCAAAATCTGAGGATGCTCAAGTACCCCAGTTAAGTCCTCCATATCTGCAGATTGTGCATCTGGAATTCTCAGACACCAAGGGCCGACTGTGTGTGTGTGTTGTGTGTGTAATTCTCCCCATCTGATGCCTGGAAAATACTTCATTGTTATAATTTGCATTTCCTTGATTTTAGTAAGATTGAACATCTTTTCATATATATATATATATTTACACACACACACATACATATATATACATATATATGCACACATATATATACACATACACACACACACATATATATATATATTCCTTTTGTCAATTTATGTGGTCCACTTTTGGGGATAGTTTTTTCATATTGATTTCTTACACTTTACATATTCCTGACATTGATACTCTGTTACATGTTGCAAATATTTTCTCCCAGTCTTTCATTTATCTTTTGCCTTTGAATTATGACTGTGTTATATAAAAACTTTTTATTCATTCGTTGACTTATTATTGAGATAGGGTCTCAAACTCCTGGGCTCCAGTGATCCTCCCTCCTCCATCTCCCAAAGTGCTGTGATTATAGGTGTGAACCACTACACTTGGCCCTGCTAAGGCTTTTTAATTTAATTTTATTTTTATTTATTTTTATTTTTGAGACAGAGTTTTGCTCTTGTTGCCCAGGCTGGAGTGCGGTGGTGCGATCTTGGCTCACCGCAACCTCCGCCTCCCGGGTTCAAGCAATTCTCCTGCATCAGCCTCCCAAGTAGCTGGGATTACAGGCCTGCGCCACCACATCTGGCTAGTTTTATATTTTTAGTAGAGACAGGGTTTCTCCATGTTGGTCAGACTGGTCTCAAACTCCCGACCTCAGGTGATTCACCTGCCTTGGCCTCTCAAAATGCTGGGATTACAGGCTTGAGCCACTGCGCCTGGCAATTTTACATTTTCAAATGTTGAGAGACCTTAATGGCTTCTGGGTTTTGCCTCTTAGAAAGGCTTTTGCAGTACACTAAGGATGTAGTACATGTTTTACACTTCTTTCTTATATTTAGTAATTCTTTTGGACTGGGGTGTTTCTGTACTCTGGGAGATAGCTGATTTCGTAGCTAACTGAATAGAGTGTAAGGATAGGAGCTGCTCATTTCCATCTGCTGTGAAAGGTTTTCTCAGGCCCCAACAACAGTGTGCGGGCCTGAGCTCAATCCGTGCTTTGAGGTTCTTCCCACTCCCTCTCGCCCAGTCCTGCCCTTTGGAAGTTGCAGCTTGGATGTTTTCAAAGGCCATATCCTCCGGGTTATATGCAGTTGAGGGGAGCGGTTAAAAGGGAGACAGGAGATGATGGTCTGTCATCAGTAGAAATATTGAGGCCAGTGACATGTGAGGCCCAATTACTTTTTTTTTTTTGAGACGGAGTCTCGCTGTGTCTCCCAGGCTGGAGTGCAGTGGCGTGATCTCGGCTCACTGCAAGCTCCGCCTCCCGGGTTCACGCCATTCTCCCGCCTCAGCCTCCCAAGTAGCTGAGACTACAGGCGCCCGCCACCACGCCCGGCTAGTTTTTTTTATATTTTTAGTAGAGACGGGGTTTCACCATGTTAGCCAGGATAGTCTCGATCTCCTGACCTCGTGATCCACCCGCCTCGGCCTCCCAAAGTGCTGGGATTACAGGCTTGAGCCACCGCGCCCGGCTACTTTTTTTTTTTTAACAGCTGTTTATTTTTGTGAAAGTGAGAGCTATGCAGTCTAAAACAATCCAAACCGGATGTGAAAGTCCAAAGAAGGAAGGGGAGAGAGTGCCTCACATTCCGCTCTGTAGAGGGACAGCTGTGAGCGTCCTTCACCTCCCTCCCTGCCTGCGTCACACATGTGAGCATGTGTACGGCTTTACGTGTGTCAGCTCTGACAGTGTGGTGTGTGTTGAGCTGTCTCTGGTCAGTATGGACAGACCCACATAGCTTGGAGCATGTGTTGAAGAGTGCAGATGTCAGAGCCAGCGTACCGGGTTTGAGTCCCTGCCCTGCCAATGACGACGGACAAGTGATGTCTGTGTCTGTTGCTTGTCTGTAAAGCGCGACGCCGGCCGAGCTGCCCTGTCGGGCTGCTGTGAGGGTGGAGTGAGTTAACACACACACAACCTGTGGAAGGGTGGCCGTCTGCAGTTGTCTCTGGTGACTGTGACGTTCCGGAGGGAATGTCGTGCTAAGTGACGCCTTGCCGAACGCCCTGTGCACCCTTCCCGCGGGTGTCGAGTGATGCTCGCTCGACACTCTGAGTGTGGCCAACATGCGGGGCTCAGGTGGCTCACTGCCTTTCCTTCCAAAGGCCGACTGTGGGGACCTTGCTGAAGATGGATCATCCGTTTCAGGGTCCGGAGTTGGGGTCCCACACCGCTTGCTGTGAGAGGTCAGGGGGCGGTGCCGGCCTCCGAGCAGCCCCGTGGGGCTGAGGGCTGGCCCAGGTGCCCTCACAGGGCGACCTCCTGACGCCCCTGCTCGCTGTGGCCCACGCTCCTAATCCCACCCTCAGGTTCTGAGGCAGGAAGCAGTTCCCGCACTTGGCTACGGGGAAGGAGGGTTGTGTGGGGGGCAGAGGCTTCCTGTGTGACCTGAAGCTGATCTTTCCTGCCCCTGCAGGTGCAGCAGTACCGCGTCGCCATGACTGCCAAGGACTGCTCCATCATGATTGCGCTGTCCCCCTGTCTGCAGGATGCCAGGTGAGGCGCCCACTGCAGGGCATGCAGCCTGGGTCTCGCGGGGTTTTATGGACAGCTGGTTAATTGTTAATAGGACAGCTGGTTTCCCCATACTTAGGGACTCCTTGGCCTACGTGACGTCATGGGGCTTACAGCTCTCGCCCTCTAGAAGCTTGTAATTCGGTCGAAAGACAGATTTATGGAGAGTATCTTAAAAAGGTTGTTATTACATTGAAAGTTACTGTTTTCTAAGAAAATACTCCAAGAGCTCAGAAACAATGTGGACAATGAGCTGCCCATTCCATTCCCTCAAAGAAAGCCAGTCCCTGAGATGCGTGGGTGCCTGTGGCCCTTGTTCCTTGGTTTCCCACGGTGCCAGCGTGGTGCACCTGCCTTTTTACTACCATAGTCATTTGAAAGCCTGTGAGGCGCACATTTTCTTCTGCTTCCTCCTCTGAATAACCGGCCTGTGCGCAGCCTTCTCCCTAATGCCACTGGTTTTTGTTCAGTCCCCTCTGTTTCTGGGAACTCAGGATGAAACTGATAATCTCATCGTCGTTAGACAGCATCTCCATCACTGATCTTCAGGGGTGCCAAACCCTGCACCCTGTATTTGCGGAATGTTCCACATTCTTCTAACATGTGTTCCTGGGTCAAGATGACCTTGGTTGCTGGCTGCCAGCCATTCATTTTCCCGGTGCTTTTGAACTAAACAGTTCCCAGGATTCCTGTTCCCTGGCAGGCACACAATTGTTTACTTTCCAATATGAAATACTGAGGAACATGATAGGGCATAACTGAAGTAGAAAAAAGGTGGTTCTATTTAGTTGAAAAAACTCCTGTTATCCCCTAAGGAAATACCTACAGGGCTAAGTTATGAGGAATTCCTTAGCTGGATTAAGCTGGTGGTGGTCGAAGAGAGAAAACCCACAAGAATACCACTGTTCAGCAGCCCCCCGGACCAAGGATGCAGCCGGGCAACAGAGATGTGCTGGGATGCGGGGTGCTCAGGTGGGCTGTGAAAGGTGTTACTCACCTCGCCTAGCACCTGGGAATCTCTTAATGCCTGGTCAGTGATGTCAAAATGGAAACGCAGCACCCGGGGAAAGGTGAGGGCCCGGGTCCTCACGACCAGCTGCTCAGCAGAAACGACACTGGGAGGAGAGCGTGTGTCCCGAAGTGCTGAGCCACACGGCTTAGACCTGGGGTGAAGGAACGGGAATCATCCGGCACAAAGCACTCTAGCCAGGCCTTTCTTAACAAAAGGAGAGGATCTCAGAGAGGCTTCTCCTCCGAGAACATGAGAACATGGCATGTGGGGCTGGGCCTGCTTCCAGGAAGGTGTGCACAGTGGCCGCACCTGTGAAGTCCCAGTGACTGTGGTGCTCTAGAGGCCTAGGGACAAGCCAAGGCTGGGATTTCTCATGAGTCGTCTTGGCATCTTGAGATGCCTGGTAGACCTGAGACTAAATTTAGATCCCTAGACTTTAATTTACAGCTCACAGATAGACTGACCACATTTCAACTTCTTACACCCCCTAAAATAAAGGCTTCTCCAGCTCTGTGCTACTGTTTCTGCCCTGTCATAAAGGAAAATGTCTCAAGTTGGATCTGCCTTCCTGTCGCTGCAGAGCTTTGCCCCTTTGGGAATTTGGAACTGTGGAGAGAGCCGCCACGGCTTCCCGTGCCTAAACCCTGCTGCTCCTCTCGACCTCCCGTTTGAAACACAGTGCGCGGCCTTGGCTTCTCCACCCCGATTCCCGGCAACCCCCAGCGGGTCGGTGTCCTGGAGAATGGCCTTCCAGGCAAGGGCAGCACCCCCTGCAGCCAGAAGGCCACCTGAGCCTCATTCTCCAAGGCTGCTGGAGGGCACACTTGTGGCACAAAGCGACATGTGTGTCCCTGGAGCCTCTTGCCCAGTCTTGAACTCCGGGGTGCTGACAGGAAGAAGAGCATTTCTGTGTCAGGAGCTGGTGCCCGCTGGTCACTGCCGTTGGCTCCCATGGAGCTAGCTTGTAGTTGACCCAGGTAGTCAGACCCTCCCCGGGAGCTGCCTGGAACATCCTTCCTGTCTTTACACCCATGGTCATGTCAGGTGCTGCTTCTGAGAAATTAATTGAGGTGTCCTTTAAAATATGTAGCCCTAGTCATGGGCTGGGGATGTGACTGTTTCAGCCCAGGTGCACCAAGCTTGGGTCTCAGGCCTCAGAACCGAGGGGCGCCTTGGGCTTCTGTGGTTCTCACAATAAAATGTGGCCCCTTGGGGGGAGCTGCAGGCGCCTTCCAGCTTCTGGAGGAGGCTCACGACCTTCATCTGTAAACGAGTTATTTGCTGTTTACTCTTCAGGCGAGAATAGTTACTGACCCCAGCAGCTGAGTCAGGGATTCGTTTTTCCTACAAACAGGATTCTGGGGCAGGTGGCAGTGAGCGCCGAGGCCGTGGTGAGCAGCGTCACTCACAGCAGGGACGTGCTCATCAGTATTTCCTCTCCTCGGCAGGAGCCTTTGAAGTTGGGGTTTGGTTTGTTGATTTCTAAATCTTCTAAATCTCGAAGAGTAGTAAACATTGGGACACCAGAACCCAGGATACTTCTCTTGGACTGAACTGAGCTTAGGTCACTTATTTAGCCAGTGACTTGAGTGCTGTGTGCCCTGAGATGAAAAGCGGGACACACAGCAGAATTCAGCACTCGGAGTGATCCTAAACGTGTTTTTCAGGGCAAATAATTATTCACATCTTGTTATAAGCACATGACTTCTGATGTTTATTAAAACCACAAAACTAAGCCCTGAGAAGCAAAATACAAAGGACTGAAGATAAAATTTGAGAATAAAATGAGAAACCAGATCTCTTCAGACGTGAACCAAAGGAGCCTGCGTTTCTCAGCAGCCAGAGAGGCACAGGAGGCGGCTTGTCGACGTTTCATCCATTTGGCGCTGGAATGGCCAGATCTACTTTTTACTTTTTCTTGGGTTTTGTAATACTTGGCTCATGATAAAGGGACTTTTCAGCGTTCGTTTATACCACTGGGCTGGGGGAACACTGCTCACATGATCCACATAATTACTTTTCCATCTTTCAGTCCTTTAACCCTCTCTCGCCTGGTATGGTGGGGTGCACTGGCCTGAGGAAGCTTTGCGTGCTGGTGCACACAGCCAGCGCAGACAGCTGTCCACACGCACAGATGCACAGAACGAGTGCTTTTTGTGAGCTGGGGTGTGAGGCCATTCACTTCTCTTTTAAAAGAGATTGATTTATCTAACTTTGCAGAAGTCAAAGAAAAATATAAAAAAAACCCATACTAGTTGAAAGAAGGAAGGGAGAGAGAACGGGAGGGAGGGAAATGAATGGGAGGCTTGTGTATCCTGAAATGGTATTTTTTACTTGCAGCTCTGATCAAAGGCCTGTCGTTCCTTCATCGAGGTCCAGGTTTGCCTTCTCTGTGTCTGTGCTGGACCTTGACCTCAAGCCCTACGAGAGCATTCCGCATCAGTATAAACTGGACGGCAAGATCGTCAACTATTATTCAAAGACTGTATGTGCCAAAGACAATGCTGTGATGTCGACTCGGTTCAAGGAAAGCGAAGATTGCACGTTAGTTCTCCACAAGGTCTAACCCTTTCCCTGCAGTGTCTTTGAAACTTGAACACAGAATGTGAAGGTTGAATGATAGAGCTATTTTCTGTTGTGTTGGGTGAGCTTTGGTTGTGAATGTTTTTGCTTTTAACCCCTGTTGAGGTGGGATTGCCTCTTGGAGACATGGAATTGAAGAGCACTGGGAACATCTTCCTGGACAAGGAATGTAGGACATGCTGTGTCCCAGGAAGCTGCTCACACTCTTAATATGGAAGTGTCCGTTAAGCCCTGGGAAGACCTTCTGGATAGATCTTCCTTCCCAACCAGGGCTCATGTCTGATTCTCTAATGCTAAAAGCCTTATTCTAAGACCCAAGGTTTGGATCTGCTACCACCAGACTCCTAACATAGAAAACTTGAATTGTCACATACATTTTACAGTTTGAACTTTTAAGAAAACATGGATACTACTGGAACTTTCCCCAGCTGAGTTACATGGTCACTTTTCAGTGCAAGCCACATATCAACACAGGTTTTTAGGTGGTTCCCTGCTGCAGAGCGTGACCTCGTGGTCGTGCAGACGCCGGTTCTGAGCAGTGTAGACTCAGGGTCCCTGTGGAGGTGCTGAAGCCCGTGGTTCCACACGGGGCAGCAGGGAGCGCAAGACTCAGGTCAGGATGGACACCACTCATGCGAGCATTGACCTTTTTTTTTTTGCTTTACAATTTAATCTTTCACATGAGGGGGAGATGAGTTGTTCTTTCCCACTAAAAATTGCTGCTGTAGAAGTTGGAGGTGGAGCTGTGACTGGCTGAGCTGCTGGGGCCGGGCTGGGATGTGTGCCCCAACAGCTCAGTGCTTTCCTGACACTCCAGTGTCTGGGCTGGTTGAGGAACGAGTTCTCTCTTCCTCCCGGACCGAGTTCCTCCCTCGGGTTTGCCTTGAGACGCATTGAGTTTTTGGGCCCCGTGGCCTCTCCCTGTCAGGCTGCCACAGGCCCTGCTTCCGGAAGGTGAACAGCTCCTGGCTGCTGCCGAGAGGGTTCTCGTTGGGGTCACCAAAGTGTGCCCGGCTGCTATGAAAAACGTTGGGAATCTTGGTTTCAGTTTTTTATTCTATGCTAGGTTGTACAGACTTATTTATATCATCGTTTTGAGGGACTAATGGAGGCTTATTGTAACATATAATATTAGCGAAACCATGGAATTATATGAAAATTATACATGAGAAATAAGGGAACTATTTTGCTGATTGTAAATTTTTGTGGGAAATTTTGTGATAACTTGAGAATTATACTTGTTTGAATCAAGGCAACTCTTCTAGAATTTATTGTTCAATTCTGTCATATTCTAATTCTACACTCAGAGGTGCAAAAAGATACTTACACAACTGGACACTTTTACTGTTTGCTTCTCACTTCAAATGACACCGTCTCATACACACGGGTCCTGTGTGCCGGGATGGGGGCTTTGGAGACTCACCTAAGTGAAGTGCATGGAGCTCACAGACGGGCCACAGGCTCTGGGAAGTGTGGAGGAAGTGTGGAGGGAGTGGCTGTGAGTACTGTCTTGACCCAAGGGAGTTCACTGTTGCTGGGCTGGGGCTGGGGCAGCCTTGTTTGGGATGATTTTGCCCAGTGTCACGGTGTGTGGAGGATGCTGGGTCCTGGGTTCAAGTGCACATGAGAGGGAACCCCAGTCCATGGGAAGGTGGGCTGGGCTCCCGAGGTCCTTCAGGGCTGCAAGAGTTATTGCCTAGCACAGGGCCCAGACAGGGCTGGACTAGACACAGTGAAAACAGCCTGTATTTGAGGGAGAAGAGAAAACAGGTGGACCCCCACTCTGTCTGGTCTTGGCTCCCACCAGCCCGGGCTGTGAGGAGCCCCTGAGCAGTGGGTGCCACTGCTGTGGATGCGTTTCTGGCACGTTCTGGAAACTGCTGCTGCTGTGTAGTCATGGCAGCCCTGATTGGTTTGAGACAACACGTGTTCACAGATACTAACAAACAATGCTAAATGGGCGACTGATGATGATGTCACGGTTCTTACGGCACATCCGGGACGATCAGTGTAGCACTTAGGCTCTGCAGGGGGGTCTCTCATAAAGGACCTCATTCCTCACGCCCTGGCCCTGCTGTCTTTGCTGTCTTAGGCCATTCTTGTTACTAAGCTGACAGCTCCACTTTCTTGTGGAAGACCAAGAACAGTGTGAGGACTTGCCGAGACTGCCTCTCAGTGCCACTGTGCGGACCTGGGGGAGGTAGGGAGCGTGGGCGTGGCTCCCCTGGGCTGCTAAGGACAGTTTAAAAATGAGGTGCCACAGGCATCCATCTCCAGAGCCCCCAGGAGGCAGGAACCAGGATAAGGGTGGCTTCTCCCAGCTGAGCAATGTGGCTGCCATGTCCAAGGTGGACTCGGTGTGAGGCCACGGTGGGTGGGGGGATGGGTCCTCCCCACACATCTGAGGACACACGACCACTTGGTACATTCTCTCAGATGTTAAGCTTATTTTTATAAACCACATTGTACATGTCACTTTTATTTGGCATTTTATACTTAACTAGCTGTATTTATTTTTCATGTCATGAGAATTTCCATATAATGTGCCATAACTGCATAGACAGCATGTCTTCAGGGTGTGGTTCTAAGTGGAAAATAGCAAATGTTTATATTCAATAAAATTGCATGCTCCTCCGCGCAGCATCTTAACCCTCCCGTTCACTGTTTTAGAACTAGTTGTTCTCCTCTGCACAAAGCGATTTTATCAAGCTTTCCAGAGCAGCTTCGATTCCAAGCACTCCGAGCAGGGTTCGGAAGCCGAGAGGAGCGGCTTCTATGGCTCTGTTCTTGTCCAGCTCCAGGGCTAGAAAGAAAACGTTAAACCGGGTAAGAAACTTCAAGGTGGCAGCTTTTGGTTTTTGTTTTCTGCTGGCATGGACCTCACCAAGACCCTGCCCTCCTCCTGACGGGCTGCATGGGATGGGACGTGCTAGTGGCGGGCGAGGAGATGGCGTGCGTGGAGGCCTCACCCGATGGCTCGAGGCACATTCCCTGTGCATTCAGCCCGGGAGGGCTTTGGGGCAGCAATCCCTTCTCATGTTCAGCAATCCCTTCTCATGTTCTTTTTGAGTGATTATTGGTAAAAATATTTAAAAATTGATAGACAAAGTACATTAATGAGATTTCCAATTTTTGATTCTTGCCCTTTGAAACCCAGAGGAAATAGGCAGGTGGCTTTGCTGGGCATGTTGAGAAGTCACCTAGAGCAGCCACACCCAGGGACCTACCTCGCTGTGGGACTTTGGTGAGAAGATCCAGCTTTGGAAAAACCTTCCCGTCTTCATCTATTTGTATCCTCCAAACAATGACTAATTCAAACCTGAAAAAGCGATAAAACATGTCATTCTGTGCTTTTTGAAATCTGGCAAAAAGATGAGCAACCATGAGTTGTTCCTGGTGTCCATTTCCCCATGCTGGGCTCCCCTGCTCCTAGCAACCGTGGCCCACAGCGAAGAAGAGGCACGGTCAGTAGCACAGGCAGATGGAACCAGGACCACAGGACAGTGCTGCTCTGTCCGCACTGCATTGGCAAACATCAGTAGACCAGCGAAGTACAGAACACGGAGCAACAGAAACTTCAAAATTACTGGTGGGAGCAGACATGGACAAGCCACTTTGGAAATAATCTGGCACTGACAGAAAGCTGAACATGCACCCAGGAATTTCATTTCTAGGCAGTTGAGCCCAGGAGAAGCTTGTGTAGTGTGTGCCAGGAGGTGTGAGCCAGAACAAAGACGCCACATGCTCCAGAGCTGAAGAGCGCAGCAAGAGCCCGTGCATGATCCCCTCTGGGAGGATGAGCAGCCAAACTGCACTGCAGCTGCTCATGACCCTGGAGGAGGTGAGGGTGACAAAGGCAAGTCCCAGAAGCCTGCCTAAGGACCACACGATTTTAAAGCTTGGAAACCAGTTGAGTTGAGGCCTTCACACACAGGTCATAAAAGCACACCCAGATGGACACATGTCCACACATGCACAGCCAAGGGAAGAGGATGGAGAACACAGCACAGGCCAGGGTGGCGCCGGGGCTGGTGGAGGGATGGGCTGTGCAGTCAGGGCCCTGAGCCTGTCTTGTTTCTTCTCACTGCTTTGGGGTTTTCCACTCACCCCTGGCTTCTTCCCTTCGATTTCTAAGTAACAGCAGATCCACAAGCATCTCCACTTTCTCCAAGCCTCCCTTCCTTGATCCCATAAGTCCTGGGGCGGGCCCCAGGACTGGCATTTTCCCCCTGCGGCCCAGCACATCCTCCAGAGCTCCAGCTGCCCGCACCCCCACGCTGGGCATACCTGCTGGGACCACTGATTCCTCCAACCGAGGACCTTTAGTTCTTGGTTAGGTGGTTTACTACTTAGAGTCCTACTTAGGTGGTCTCCTGCTTAGAATCCTTGTTTTAACAGGAAATGGGAGGCCCTGTGGCCTGCACAGACTCACCCTGGCTGGCTGGCACTGCGGATCCCCATGGAGCAGGAGGAGGGCCCCTCCGAGAGGTACACGGCATCTGGGTACTTTTCCTGCATGGGGAGAAGAAACGGTTACAGACAGATCCACTGGTGAGGAGAAAGGGGCCGTGGGAGGGGCACGGGGCGCCGTTCCAGGTGTCCAGTGAAAATCGGGGTCCAAGTGTTCACACAGCACCCACGGGCGCCGACTGCCCCTCCTGCCCTTGCTGTCACACGTCTGCCCCACTGTAGGTCTCTCCACAACCTCCAGGCTCCCATGACTGCTGCTTCCCCAGCATGAACATGGTACACAACCACCCTACAGCTGCATTCTCATCTCACAGGTTTCCCCACACCCCTTCCACCTGGGATGGCTCCTTGCTCTACCCTTGTCCGTCACAACCTGGATGGTCTGGGGAGGACTGGTCAGAGGATTCCCAAGTGGAGGCGCCAGGCTCCTTGCTGGAAAGCAGCTGTTTTTTGCAGGGTTTTAGCATCTGACCTGAAAAGCCCTTTGAGCTGAGGCTCCGTGAGGGCTGTGGCCGGGCCTGGACGCCCCTCGCCTGTCCATCCTCAGGACTCACCCCAGTGGCGCCCAGCCCACACACCATCCTGGGCATGGGCAGGAGCCCACTCTGGTACCCTCACTGTGCCCAGTGGTGTCGCAGCTCCCACTGCAATAAGGGAAAGGCCCTGCCTTAGTGAAAGCTTCATGATGAGATGGCATTTTATTGTCAAAAGCCTCCTCCTGAAAGCAGGGAGATCGAGTGGAATCTCACAGATTTCTAGGCTTGCAGTTCTGGGAGAGTCTGGTTTCCCCCATGGGCTGTGAAAATTCTGGACACGTCTGCTTGTTTCTGTTACTTACAGCAGGACCCGGTAGCCTCTAGCTCTACCAGAACCGACCCGCGAATTTAGATCAAACCACAACAGTTTGCTTACTGGAACCTGAACAGATGATACATATTCAAAACTGATAAAAGTAATGGTGGCCGTATTCTCTCAGTTCTTAAAAACTTGTCTTTTTGGGCTGGGTGCGGTGGCTCACGCCTGTAATCCCAGCACTTTAGGAGGCTGAGGTGGGCGGATCACGAGGTCAAGAGATTAAGACCATCCTGGCCAACATAGTGAAACCCTGTCTCTAGTAAAAATACAAAAATTAGCCGGGCCTGGTGGCATGCGCCAGTAGTCCCAGCTACTCAGGAGGCTGAGGCAAGAGAATCGCTTGAACCTGTGAGGTGGAGGTTGCAGTGAGCCAAGACTGTACCACTGCCCTCCAGCCTGGGCGACAGAGCGAAACTCCGTCTCAAACAAACAAAACGTGTGTCTTTGGCTGGGTGCGGTGGGCGGCTCACACCTGTAATCCCGGCACTTTGGGAGGCCAAGGAGGGCGGACCACCTGAGGTCAGGAGTTCAAGACCAGCCTGGCCAACATGGTGAAAGCCAGTCTCTACTAAAGATAAAAAAAAATTAGCTGGGCGTGGTGGTGGGCGCCTGTAATCCCAGCTACTTGGGAGGCTGAGGCAGGAGAATCCCTTGAACCCAGGAGGCAGAGGCTGCAGGGAGCCGAGATCACGCCACTGCACTCCATCCAGCCTGGGCGACGAGCGAAACTGCATCTCAGAAACAAAAACAAAAACACACACACGAAAAAACTTGTCTTTTTGTCTGCTCTTGTGAGAACAGCTTGCAGGGTCGGGGTGACAGGAGACTTTCATGGCAGGCTCCGCGTGAGAGGTCGAGGTCCTAGGGCCAGTCTGCCAGACATGCTTTCCTTTCTGTCCTCTCACAGCGACTGATGTAGAAAGGGCAGCCTGGGGGTGCTGCTTAAGTCCCATGCAAGCCCTGCCATGATTAAAAAGCACTGTGGCCTCCCCAGGCCTTAGGGAAGGATAGTGAGGGGAGGTTTCCCCTGAGAAGCATCCGGCCTGACAGCTAGTCCGAGGACACAAGGCAAGGGAGCAGGCTGGAACTGCAGTGACAGCGCCTTCCTGCTGCTCCAGAGACTTGCCGGATTGAACCAGATCGGCTCTGCTGAATGGGGTTGTGTGGGGACAACGGCGTGACCGAGTTTTTAAAAGCAGCAGCCCCTGCATCGCTGAGCTCTCGCCAGTGTGGGAGGCCCTCACCCTGCGCGTGTGGGCCTAACACAGCGAAGGCGCGTCACAGCACCATCTGCACCCACCACAGGCTGAGAGGGGCCTGGCGGAAGCTTACAATTACTAACTTCAGCACAACAGTTTCCATAAGAAAATGTATACCTAAGTGATTTAAGTGGAAAGTGTTGGTTGATTTTTAAACCGCAGCTTCTTCCAAATTAATCACAACTGCTTGAGGACCGTAAAGGAGAGCCTGTGAACGTGGCAGCTCAGCTTCCAGGCTGGCTCAGCGGCAGCACTTGGGACGCGTTGGAACGGCTGGGGCCTGGGCCAGCTCCAACGTGGGGCCCAAGGCTCAGCCTCCAAGCACAAGGGAGCAGATGGAGCAGCTCTCTGCCTCCCTGGGCCTCTCCTCACCTCTCCTTGTGAGCAAAAAGGGGTTTAAATGAGATGCTTTCACTAAAAAATTAAAGTGTACCTTACTCCCTTTAGTTTGTAAAAGAAAGTCAGGTAGAAACGCTGACATTAGGAAGAGGTCAGGCACACAGTGCATGTTTCTGGAGGGCTTTTGTGGGACTGTGTGCAAAGGTTCTTTTGTGGAAGTTAATGCCCCATTCGTTTAGCCAAGGTCACGGTCACTGATGACTTGAAATAGAAAGGATGGGTCTCATTGGCAGACGTGTACAGGTGGGGAGAGAGGATGGAAAAGCTGTGAACAGGGGTACACTAGTTATATACAACTCAAGACAGAGTGGGCTTGAGGTCATTAGGCCTAAAGTCAGCACATCCCATCAGCAGTCGAGTTTTATAAATGACTGTATTTGACGTGGATAGAAGATGACCAAATTGGCAAGAAAGAGTTAAGGCAAACATGCGCTGATGAGGAAGAGGTATGTACCATATATTTTTGAATGCTTTCCATGACAAATAGTTACACAAAAACAGTGAATTGGAAAATCATAAGCCTTATCTGGAAAGCTCCTTAGATGTGTCACGTTTAAAACCGAGGCCCAGAGAAGGAAGGCACCTGGCTGAGCCCCCGTGGGACAGTCTTGGACCTGTGGCTCTTCGAGTGCATCTGAGGGACCTGCACAGCCCTGAGAGTTCTGGCTTATACGGGAAATGAGCAGGACGCCTGTGCTTCCGTGGATATTGTCAGGAAGGTGGTGATGTAGGGGTGGCTGTTGGGAGGGGACCTCGTCGTGCACACTAACTGGTTGGCAGGCACTGGCGCTTCCCCTCTGGAGCCCCCAGCCTTCCATGGGAAAGCTGGTCTTAAGCTGGAAATGCTGAGGCAGCGATTCAAGTGGTGTTTGTTCAGCTGGTTGCCGTATGTGGGGAGTCTGCATTTGAGAGCTCTCCTGATGTTATGATAGAAAGATGGCGGCTGTGAGAATGTTGGCAATTTGATATCCAGCCCCAGTTTTACACCTGAGACCCGCTGTGCTGTTGCAATAGCTGCCGGATGCTAGTCCAAAGGGAATAGAATTTTTAGCAGAGCTTTACAGAAAACCAACCTTGTATTATATTTCAGTGCAATACCAAAGAGGAATGCTATGTCTCCCACTTAAACAAATGGGAAAACTTGAATCCTGAGTTTAAGTCTACCCTGGAGTGTCCACAGATACGTTAACTCATCTTGACTTTAATATTTTCCCAAAAATTATGTCTGGCCGATTCAGTGACTTTTAAAGAACTGAGATAAATTCATATAAATTATATGAGACATAATTCCTTTAAAGTGTGTAATTCAGTGGGTACTAGTATACTCACAAGGTGGTGCAACCATCACCACTTTCTAATTCCACAACATTTCATCACCCCCTAATGGACCCTTTAGCTATTGCCCCTAGTCCCCTTCACCCACCCTCCCAGTACAGCCGTAAGCAACCACCCAGGCTACTTTATGTCTTGCTTTCATTTGTATTTTAGTAACATTTTCTGTTTTGAAAGATACTCTGGTCTATTGAGAGATGACATCAGTGAGGTTACACCGTGGCATAAAATGCTGGCAAAACTCACCCTAGACTCCTCAGTAACTGGCACTGGGCCAACTGGATATCCACATGATAAAAAAATGAACTTCAATGCTTACTGCACACCGAATACAAAAATTTATTCTAATGAATCATAGAAATGTAAGGGCTAAAACTATAAAACTTCTCTATTCAAGACATTTCATACAAATGGAATTATATATGGTCTTTTATGTGCCACATTTTGTTTATCCAATGATCAACTAACAGACTTTTGGGTGGTTTTTACTTTTTGGTATTTGATTTTTTTTTTTTTAAAAAAAAAAAAATTATTATTATCATCATTATTTTGAGAACGAGTCTTGCTCTGTCGCCCAGGCTGGAGTGCAGTGGTGCGATCTTGGCTCACTGCAGCCTTTGCCTCCTGGATTCAAGCAATTGTCCTGCCTCAGCTTCCTGGGTAGCTGGGACTACAGGCACTCCTGGGTTCAAGTGATTCTCCTACCTCAGTCTCCCGAGTAGCTGGGACTACAGGTGCATGCTACCACACCTGACTAATTTTTGTATTTTTAGTAGAAATGGCATTTCACCATGTTGGCCAGGATGCTCTCGATCTCCTGACCTCATGATCTGCCCGCCTTGGCCTCCCAAAGTGTTGGGATTACAGGCGTGAGCCACTGTGCCTTGCCCTTTTTGGCTTTTTGAAATAATGCTCATAGCATTACTGTTCATAACATTTGTGTATAAGTTTTGCACATACGTATTTTCATTTCCCTTGGTTATATATCTAGGAGTGGGATTTCTGGGTCATATAATAACTCTCCAACCATTGAGGAGTTGCCAAACTGTTTCCCACAGTGGCTGCACTGTTTTTATAATGCCATCAGCAGTGTATGAGAGTTCTGATTTCTCCATAGCCCCATCAACACTTTGGCCATGAGTTGGTTGTGATTTTGATTTGCTTTTCTCTTATGTGCTTACTGGCCATTTGTATACCTTCTTTGGAGAAATGTTTATTCAGATGTTTTGCCAATTTTTATTTATTTTTTTTAAACAGAGTCTTACTCTGTCTCCCAGGCTGGAGTGTGGTGGTGCAGTCTTGGTTCACTGCAGTCTCTACCTCCCAGGCTCAAGCAATTCTCCCACCTCAGCATCCCAAGTTGCTGGGACTATAGGCGCATGCCACCACACCTGGCTAATTTTTGTATTTTTTTGTAGCGACGGGGTTTTGCCGTGTTGCCCAGGCTGGTCTTGAACTCCTGGGCTCAAGCGATCTGCCTGCCTCGGCCTTCATAGCGCTGAGATTATAGGTGTGAGCCACTACACCTGGCCCCTTTGCCTATTTTTAAATTGGGTTATCTTTTAGTTACTGAATTGTAATAGCTCTTTATATATTCTGGAACAAGTCACTATATGTGTTAAAAAATATTCTCTCATTCTGTGAGCTGTCTTGTTATTTCTTTAATGGTGTCACTTGAAGTACAAAGTTTTTCATTTTGATGAAGTCCAATTTAAGTTTTTTCTTTTTGCTTACTGCTTGTGCTTTTGGTGTCATAGCTAAGAAACCATAACCTAATTCACAGTCACAGAGATTTGTATTTATGTCTAATTCTAAGAGTTTTTACATTTTTAGCTCTTAAAGTTAGGTCTTTGATCCATTTTGAGTTAATTTTTATATATGGTGTGAGGTAGGGGTCCAGCTTCATTCTTTTATCCGTGAATATCCAGTTATCTGAGAACCAATTGTTGAAAAGACTCTTCCTTCCCCCATTCAATCATCTTGGTTTCATTTGCATGTTAGTAACATTTTCTGTTTTGAAAGATACTCTGGTTTATAGAGAGATGACATCAGTGAGGTCACACCGTGGCATAAGATGCTGGCAAAATTTACCTTAGATGGTTCAGTAACTGGCACTGGGCCAACTGGATATCCACATGTTAAAAAAAAAAAATGAACTTCAGTGCTTACTGTATACCATACACAAAAATTTACTCTAATGAATCATACATAGAAATGTAAGGGGCTGGGCGCAGTGGTTCACACTGGTAATTATGGCACTTTGGGCGGCCAAGGCAGGTGGATCACTTGAGGCCAGGAGTTCGAGACCAGCCTTGCCAACATGGTCTCATGGTGTAACCCCTTCTCTACTAAAAATATAAAATTAGCCATGTGCCTGTTGCATGTGCCTGTAATTCCAGCTACTTGAGGGGCTGAGGCACGAGAATTGCTTGAACTGGGAGGTGGAGGTTGCAGTGAGCCAGGATTGCATCACTGCCCTCCAGCCTGGGTGACTGAGACTCTGGTCTCAAAAAAGGGACATGTAAGGGCTAAAACTGTAAAACTTCTGAGAGAAAACATAGGAGTAAATCCGTGTAATTATGGGTTAGCCAAAGATTTCTGAAATAAAAAAGCAGGCCAGGCATGGTGGCTCATGCTTGTAATCCCAGCACTTTGGGAGGCTGAGGTGGGTAGATCACCTGAGGTCAGGAGTTTGAGACCAGCCTGGCCAACATGGTAAAACCCGTCTCTACTAATAATAAAAAAATGAGCTGGGCATGGTGTCACACGCCTGTAATCCCACCTACTCCAAAGGCTGAGGCAGGAGAATTGCTTGAACCTGGGAGCCAGAGGTTGCAGTGAGCTGATATCGCGCCATTGCACTCCAGCCTGGGCAACAAGAGCAAAACTCCATCTCAAAAAATAAATAAATAAAACTAAATAAATAAAAAAGCAGTGACCATAAGAGAAAAATGAATTAGGTAATTGACAGACTGGCTTCATCATAATTAGAAACTACTACTCTTAAAAGCCATTGTAAAGAAGAAGAAAAAGAAAAAGGCCAACCTCAGACTGAGTGAAAATATTGGCAAAAACTTGTATCCAGAATATATGAAGGACACAACTCAGTAAAAAGAAGATTAACAACCCAATTTTAAATAATGGGCAAAGGATTTAAACCAAACTAGTGACGTATGTTTTGCACATCTCTTATTTGGTTAAATGTGCAGAAGATACATCATTAGTCATTAGGGAATTGCAAATTAAAACCACAAGGTGATGCCACAACATACCCATCAGAATGGCTAAAATAAAAAAGAGAGCAATACTAAGTTCTGGTGAAGATGTAGAACAACTGGAACTAACATACACTGCTGCTAGGAACTGGATAAATTTGGCAGCTTCTTGCCACATTAAACCCATTAAACATACATTAAACATACACCTACTATGTGATCCAGCAATTCTACTCCTACATATTTACCCAAGAGAAAGGAAAACATATGTCCATACAAAAAAACTGCATGCAAATGTTCATTAATAAGAGCTCCAAAACTGGGAGCAGTGAGTGATTCCTTCAGAATGCACATCAGTCCCGTTACCGCCTGCTGGTGCTGGGGAGAAGGGCAAGGATGAAGTTGGGAGCAGGGCAGGGCCAGGACACACAGGCTGGTCCCCAGACCCCCACCTGATGTCGTTTGGAAAGGATCACACTGATTGCTGCGTGGAGAGTGGACTGGGCAGGTGGGTGAGATATGGGAGAAAGCAGGGGGACCATGGCTGAGTGACACTGGAGTGACGGATGTGCTCTGGGGGTGTGGCATCAGGGCTTGCTGGATGTGGGGCGTGGAGAGTTTCTGACCTCCGGGGCAGGGGTGCAGATGAGGTACTTTTTGTGGGGTAAGGCAGGAGAGGTATGTCGGGGGTGATCAGAGCTGAGTGCTGCTCTCCATGCACAAGACTTCTGAGAGAAGTGTGACAAACTTCAGAAAGGTTTAGAAATGCCTACAGCAGGAGCACTGGGAAGAACAATGATCTACCCTCATTTCAGAAAGAAAACTGACAAATACAAAGGTACCTCTGTGCCAGACACTGGTCTAGGTTCTCCACATGTTACCATGTGTATGATCTCACTTGTGTTAGACAATCAAAACCATTACCAAGTGAACAGGTACTGCCGGGGCCCTGGGGCCAGTGCAGCTGCTCTGCCCAGGACAAGGGGCCTTGGTCCTACCTCAGCCCACTTAGCTGCTGATTGGCTATATGACTTTGAGAAATCCCTTTTAAACTCTCTGAGCCTCAGTTGTGTTTTTAAAGTTTAATTTGAGGCCGGGTGTGGTGGCTCATGCCTGTAATCCCAGCACCTTGGGAGGCCAAGGCGAGCAGATCACGAGGTCAGGAGATCGAGACCATCCTGGCCAACATGGTGAAACCCCATCTCTACTAAAAAGACAAAAATTTGCTGGGCGTGGTGGCGGGAGTCTGTAATCCCATCTACTCAGGAGGCTAAGGCAGGAGAATCGCTTGAACCCAGGAGGCAGAGGTTGCAGTGAGCCGAGATTGCACCACTGCACTCCAGCCTGGTGACAGAGCAAGGCTCTGTCTGCAAAAAAAAAGTTTAACATTGAGTGTAATTTTGAATTTACAGAAACAGTACACGAGGAGAATGAGAAGCTGCCGCCTGTTCACACCGCCTGTCACCTCCCTCTGTGTTGCGCCATGCTGAGACATGGTGCCCCTCGCCCCTGGATACACACAGGGTTCTTCCCCAACTGAGCACATCTCCTCCGTGACCAAAACATACCTCTCCAAACCAGAACATGCCCCTTCAGATGTCCCCAGCTGTCCCAACTGCGTCTCTCCTCCCTTGTCCCCTCAGGCCCCAGCATGGCTGGTCTTGACAGCCTGGGTGTAGCTGCTGGCACCACCGATGGCTGAATCTAGCTGAATCTGGGCCTAACGCTACATGTCCATGCTGAGATGATGCCAGGTTTGGAGCCCCATGGAAATGCTGCCTGTGCGTCTCGGACGTGGCCCCACCACTGTGCTCCATGGGATGTCCTGAGACCACTGTCCACCCCCGAGTCTGAGACCCTACGATGGCTCATGGCAACACCAATGACAGTGAGGGTCCCAAAAGGTGGCTTTCCGTTTCCATGATTCCTCCCGTATCTGTTGATTTTCTACCAGCAGAAAGAGCTTCTCCTTTTCCCTTATTCATTTGTATCAGTATCCACTCACAGTCACTTGTTTATTCCACAGGCTGTAACCTGTTTAAGATCACTACTGGTTGTGATGCTCAAGCCCCCAGGTCTGGCCAGTATGAGCTCCTGTAAACTACTCCTGGTTCTGACACAGCCCCACCATTCTTTGAGGTCTTCCTGCTCTCTGGCATCATCCGCTGTTCTGAGCTCATTTTGTACTTCCCTGCCCAGCTCTGGAATCAAAGGAGCTGACAGTATTTACAAACCAGGACCTGGGCTCGTTGCTCCCGGAGCTTCATTGCTTCTAGGGCCCGTCAGTGGAAAGAGCTAGGAAGGACGCACTGGTGTGTGCAGGTGCATGAGCCACTGCAGCCACTTCCACCCGTCTGTGCACACCCATATTCAAAACACACGGGCACGAGCTCTCCCAGACACCTCAGTCCAGCTCCTTTGACATCTGTCACTTTGCTGTTGGGGAAAGACTGTGTCCCTTCACCCTCAGTGCATGGCCTTGTTTGATCAGCCGATTTACAGTCTCGCAAGAGTGCCTGCTGTCCCCTCCCAGCCCGCTCCTCTGTGGACACATGGAGCATGACATGGAGCTGACACAACGTAGTCATTTATCTGACACTGAGACTTTCCCAGGCCTAATACCCGGTCAGGCACCTTTGTCCTTTTGGTCACAGCGTAGCGTTTAAATGAGGGCTGGCGCCTCCGTGGGGGAGGTGGGATGGGGTTTTCAGATTCTCAAGAGCTCTAACATGGAAAGGACTGGCTATTCGAGTGCTTTGCATCATCACAATCATTTGAAGTAACAACTAATCGCCGGCAGCACCAGAAGCCCCCTTTGGAAATTTCCTGATTGGCACAACTAGCAGAAGACAGTCCCTCACGGACACAGCGTCCAACTGAAATGTTAACAGAAATCCCCAGTCTACAAGGCCTGACAAAAGGTGCCTGACTTTTAAATCTTTTGATTACATACAGGATGGAAAGACTCTATCTCCAAGTCTAATTGTGTGGATTTTTAACCAGTTTTTCTAGACTCTGTTTGTGTTTTTGAAGTAAATAGGTCCATGTAGTGACACAAGCAGAACGGAATGCAGTGGCTGTGCGGCTGAATTACCTCCTGTAAACCATATTAGCCTAACTTTCCTGGACGTGGTCCTGAGGCTCGGACACGCAAACACAGACCTAGCGACACACACGTCTGCCCCCAAGAGTGGTCTGGTTGGTAAAAAAACAAGGGAGCACAGCAGCTTGCTGGCTTAGGAGGCGTCAGACCTACTTGTCTGACCCTATGTGGGGACAGAAGTCAGAGATCAGATGCCCTCAGTGGATGAACATGGGTGTCCAGGAAGGACCCCTCAAGGGACCTGCACCGTCCATGAAACCATCTACAAAAATAACTGGGAACAGCTGAGGAGCTCTGTTAGAAGGATTGCTTGTCCACAGGGAGTTAAAAAATGTGTCCTAAATGTTGCTTAGTAAAACAAACAACCAGAAAAGCCTCTCTATTCCAAACCCATGGTGGGGCATAAACCTGGGAGAGTTGGAATGTCATTGCAGCACTTTGCCACAGGAGCAAAAACACAAGCCCCACCGGAAGGGATGGCCCACCCGGCCCAGTACGGGCATGACTTGTGCTGTCTTTCTGGCCGTGACTGATGCCCCAGAACCCTCGCAAGGGCTTGTGCCAAACATTCTCCATGTGCCCCAGCCCCAGTGGGGCGGCCCAGCCCTCAGCATTTACCTCATCTCCAGACCTTTGCAGAACAGACAAGCTGGGAGCCTCCATCCTCCCTTCACCCAACTTTTCTTGTTTGTGCAGACTTGGGAAGAACCAGAGAACTCAGAGTTGAGAGAGCCACTCTATTGGAAATATACCCCAATGACATTTTTAAAACGAAGAGCTGGGGAATTTTAATAAACAGAGCAAATGCAAGCATGAATAATGGGCCTGTATGGAAAGGAAGAGAGCCAGGGTAGGAGACAGCAAAGGACAGGCCACAAGCCAGATCCCACGCCCTTCTGTTCTTATATGGAACCTCAGGCTAAACATGAAGAACTCCAAACGTTTCATGACATGTGACAATTACATGAAATGCAAACTTCAAATTTCAGTGTCTGTAATAAAGTTTGATGGGCACACAGCCACCCTCACTTAGGTATATATAGTCTGTGGCTGCTTTTGTGCTGAACTTAGTGACTGAGCAGACTACACGGCTGCAGAGCAGACTCCTTGACCCTTTGCAGAAGACACAGACCCAGAAAGACCAGGGGAGGTGGGTCCCACTGGTCCCCCAAGGAAGCCCGTGGAGCTCCAGGCAGTTTGGATGTTCAGGAGACACAGATAAACCAAAAGAGGCGGTAGGAGGCCACAGCCTAGGGGGAAAGTAATCTGACCATGTCTCGTAAATGGAGAAACATCTAGTGGGAGCTACACCAGACTTTTAATAGTGCTTTCTCTTGGGAAGTGACCCTGAGAAACGAGGAAAGCAGATTAAAAAACAACCACTGGGCCGGCCGTGGTGGCTCACACCTGTAATCCCAGCACTTTGGGAGGCCGAGGCAGGTGGATCACCTGAGGTCAGGAGTTCAAGACCAGCCTGGCCAACATGGTGAAACCCCATCTCTACCAAAAATACAAAAATTAGCCAGGTGTGGTGGCAGGAGCCTATAGTCCCAGCTACTCAGGAGGCTGAGGTAGGAGAATCACTTGAACCTGGAAGGCAGAGGTTGCAGTGAGCCGAGATCACGCTGCTGCATTCCAGCCTGGGTGACAGAGGGATACTCCATCTCAAAACAAAAACAAAAAACAAAAAACAAAAACAAAAAACCAACCACTGGCCACACAGTCCCTCCTGTATGGTGCAGTGATAGTCTAGCCAGGGGCTGGCGTTGGAGGGGGATGTTTGTCCCATGTGACCTTAGCCCCTAAGCCTAAGATGGACTTTTTTCTTTTTCTTTTCCTGGACTCCTTTCAGGGCCTGGTTTGGGTGCCATTTCTGTGCTTCTGAATAGTAAAATGGTTTTCGAAGCTCTAGGGATGAAATTCCAACAGAAATCCCTTTATTCTCAACCGTATTTCTGTTTCCTTGTCTTGTTTTTTTTTTTTTTTTTTTTTTTTTTTGGACACAGAGTCTTGCTCTGGGTGTGGAATTCACTCCACTCCCAGGCTGGAGGGCAGTGGTGCGATCTCAGCTCACTGCAGCCTCCACCTCCCGGGTTCAAACGATTCTCCTGCCTCAGCCTCCCTAGTAGCTGGGATTACAGGTGCCTACCACCATGCCCCGCTAAGTTTTAGTAGAGATGGGGTTTCACTATGTTGACCAGGTTGATCTTGAACTCCTGAGCTCAAGTGATCCACCTGCCTCGGCCTACCAAAGTGCTGGGATTACAGGTGTGAGCCATTGCGCCTGGCCTCCTTGTAGTTTTTGCTGTGTTTTATCATAGTTCATTTTAATTCTGTTAAGCTAGAAAAATTCCTCAAAAAAAAAAAAAAACAAAACTTTGTTACTTGTTTTATAATTGAATATTTAAGTTTCATTTATCTGTAATCTTTGTAATCTTTGCTTCTCATACCAATTTCTGTCTCAGGAGACAGGAAACAGTGTGTTCCGAGCTGGCCATGTGGACCGGCCAGTGGGATGCCTCCCGACCTGTTCCCACCGGACCCTTCTGCACACAGTGCAGGGTGGGACCCAGCGCTGCCTCTGCCCATGTCATGTCACATCACGCCCCCACGAAAACCCAAGACAAGTTATTTTCCCATGTAATTTCTCCCTCCTGACACATCCTCTAGATTCCCACTATTCCGGACACTCTGTGGAGGGTCTTCTCACTGGAAATCACTGCCGCTTTCCTAGAGTGATTACAGAAAGCTCAGAGGAGCAGGGACTACTGTGCTGGGCTTGTGGGGATGAGGCCAACTCGCCCTCACATGCCCACCTTCTCCCCTCCTTCACTCCTCAGAGGGACCCATGGCCGTGGGGGGTGAGAGCTGGCCCCTGCCGTTGGCCAGCCCAGACAGAGAGGAGCCCTGTGACTCACAAAATCCACACACCCAAAGAGTGCCACCTAAAACCAGTTTGAAAACAAACCTTAGCCCTTTTTGGGAAATCAGAATTGGTGCTGGGAGAGATGACGATGTGGACGTTTGGCCATAAACACTTTGTCTAGAAAACGGAACTAAAAGAAGGAACAAAGGGATGTGGGAATCCTAAAAATGAATAAAAGTTACAAATATGATTCTTCTATACTTTCCCACTTTAGAATGGAAAGGGGAAAATTACTCAAGCAAGTTGGTATTTATACACCTTAGAAACATGCACCCTGCAATCACTCTAAAGGCAAATTTACCCATAAAAAACCAACTTCCCATTAAGATTACTAGAGAAAACAGAGAACGCTTCAGATTGGAATGTAAGTCCTAGAAGTAGTTCTGTTTTTAAGATTATCAGTGAAAGTTAATCATGTAGTAATTTTATGCTTTGAAAAGGAATTCACTTCTCTCCTAGACCACTAATGTAAAAATGTGAGCCAAGTTGGTTTATTTTAAAATAGTCAGAAGTGATAATAAAGAAGCTAAATATACACACATATAAATATAACAGTAAATGCTAGAAACTCCTTAGAGATAATTCCACAATTTTCTCTTTATGTAATTATTCATATGTAATTATAACAGATAATGAAAGTAATATTCCAGATATACACAGAATATTTTATAATTAAGGTTTAAACTCTCATTATTTCATAAATCTCAAAGTAATGCTGTCTAAAAACATTGAAACTAATTGTAATTTAAAATTATGATCCCATTTAAACTTTTTCATGGAATAAAGGAGATTCTGAGATGGGAAGGCACTCTTGAGGTCTTCACGTTCTTTTTCACATGACAAATCACTCCCACTCCTGTCCCTATCCCAGTTTGGAGCCCTTCATTCTTGCAGGCCCTGTGCAGTCGACTTGCACTAGCTCATTCAATCCTCACAGTGGTCGTATGAAATCTTCAGTATAATTTTAATGAAACTAAGGCTCAGAATAATTAAGATAACTTGCTGAAGATTACACAGCTAGTAAACTGATTAAAACCTAAGGGAAACAGATTCCAAAACCTGAGTTCATAAACATTCTACGAGATAACATCTCTAAGCTCACATATAGTTGTAGTATACAGGTCAAGTTTTATCACAATCAATTTGTAGCAGCATAATTCAGTGCTGGCAACTGACTTCGATGGTAGCCGAAAAAACATTTTTGTTGGGAAACATAATTGCCCCTAAAAAGTTTGCTCACTTATTCCCAATCTAGTGCCAGACATGAATACGGCCAAGTCTCAACCGTGAAGACCCCTGATCTAGTAAAAGAAACTTCCTATGCCTAATTTTTTTATTAAAAATACTTAGAGGAAGTATTATAGAGGAAGATTATTTTAAAAAAGCCACAGTGGAGCCCAGAGTCCAGAACCTCTCTGGCTCTTACCATCGTTTTTTTATTAATAGATCGCTGCTATCATGGTGGGGATGGAAGCTGGGGTGCGGGAGAGCCTTTCTGCCTCCCGTATGGACTTCCGACTAATTCTTCTCAATCCTGTCCCTACTTTCCAATGTACTTGATGCCTCCCATTTCTGAGCAAATTGGAATTCTATAAAACACATCAGCCTTCCTCAAGGCTTTCTCTCGTTTTAATCAAATACCACACTTTCTAGCTTCCAATATTGTATTGCTGCCTTCTTCCCACCTATTTTTTTTTCTTTCTTTTTTGACACAGGGTCTTACTATGTTGCTTAGGCTGGCCTTGAACTCCAGGGCTTGGCTTGGCCCTATTTATCTGTGCATTTATGTCTTTTAAAAACTAACTAGTCTGGGCGACATAGTGAGACCCCATTTCTACAAAAAATTGTAAAAATTAGGCGTGGTGTGTGCCTGTAGCCCTAGCTACTTGGAAGGCTTAAGCAAGAGGATCACTTGAACCCAGGAATTCTGGATTACAGTGAGGTAGGATCACACCACTGCATTCCAGCCTGGGCAACAGAGCAAGACTCTGTCTCAAAACAAACAAACAAACGAACAGAACACCTTTTTACTGTCATTTTAGAAAGGTTTTGGCAGGGTGCCTGAAAAATGCTGTATGTTTCAATCTGCCATTTTTTGAGGACTTTCATGTTTAACAATGTGTTTAATTTTCCCTCATACTTGATGAACAGTTTGGGTATAGAATTTAAAGTTTAAATAATATTTACACTATATTTTATAAATAAAGCCAATGATGTATGTTCAAACTTGTACTTCAGAGTCTTACGTTAAATGCTTTCAGTTTTTTTAAAATGGGAGGAAATGGGCTGGACGTGGTGGCTCACGCCTGTAATCCTAGCACTTTGGGAGGCCGAGGTGGGCAGATTGCCTGAGATCAGGAGTTCTAGACCAGCCTGGCCAACATGGTGAAACCCTGTCTCTACTGAAAATAAATCACCCAGGCATGGTGGTGCATGCCTGTCATCCCAGCTACTAGGGAGGCTGAGGCAGGAGAATCGCTTGAACCCAGGAGACGGAGGCTGCAGTGAGCTGAGATGGTGCCACTGCACTCCAGCCTGGGCGACAGAGCGAGACTCCATCAAAAACAAACACACACACACCGACCAGACTTGGGAGTTCATGCCTGTAATCTCAGCACCTTGGGAGTGTGAGGCAGGAGGACCGCTTGAGGCCAGGAGTTCAGGACCAGTTTGGGCAACAAAGTAAGATCCCCATCTCTATAAAAAATCAAAAAATTAGCTGGGTGTGGTGGTGCATGCTTGTGGTCCCAGCTACATGGGAGGCTGAGGTGGGAGGATTGGTTGAGCCCAGGTGGTTGAGGCTGCAGTGAGCCATGTTTGTGCCAGTGCACTCTAGCCTGGATGAGAGAGTGAGACCTTATCGCCAAAAAATCAATAAACAATCCATGAAGTCAACACATGTCCTTAGAAAAACAGCAATGTGGCTGGGCGCGGTGGCTCATGCCTGTAATCCCAGCACTTTGGGAGGCCACGGTGGGTGGATTGCCTGAGGGCAGGAGTTCAAGACCAGTCAGGCCAACATAGTGAAACCCCGTCTCTACTAAAAATACAAAAAATTAGCTGGGCTTGGTGGCTTGCGTCTGTAATCCCAGCTACTTGGGAGGCTGAGGCAGGAGAATCGCTTGAACCTGAGAGGTGGAGGTTGCAGTGAGCCGAGATCGTGTCAATGCACTCTAGCCTGGGCAACAAGAGCAAAACTCCATCTCAAAAAAAAAAAAAAAAGCAACCTCTCACATCCAGGACATAGAAAAATAGGGCACAAATAACTTACAAAAATGAAAACTTTTTTTAATTTTTAAAAGTTTATAAAAATGTTTGTAGACATGGGGTCTTACTATGTTGTCCAGGATGGTCTCAAACTCCTGGCCTCAAGTGATCCCTCCACCCCTGGCCTCCCAAAGTGCTGGGATTACAGGTGTTAGCTACTGTGCCTGGCCACAAATGAAATTTTAAGTTGAAATTTTGTATTAACATCAAGAGCTGATGGTTAAGGAAAAATAAAATAAAATAATACTAGGCAGAGATTTAAAACTTGAGGGCAATGAAAAGTCTCAGCAAAGTAGTCCAAAGGACAATGATAATTTATTCCATTTGCATAGTAGTTCTAGTGTGGAAAGATCTTTTAAATATTGAATCACGGAACACCTTTATGAGGCGGAGATATAAAATTATGCCCATTTTTTAAAATAAGAAAAACAAGGCTCAGACACGCCATGCTGTACCGGTGGCCCAGAGCCAGAAGTGGAAGCAGCAGCCGGCCACCTGCTCGTGGGGTCACCTGCTCAAGGTGCCTTTCTCAAGAAAAGTTTAGGTTTCCCGTGATCCCGCTGATTAGAATGGAGGGAGACCAGAGGTGGGCTGACCCCGAAACTAATAAAGCTGAAGCTCCAGGAGCCTCCCTGCACAGGCTCCTCCGAGGCCCTCACTTGTTTTTTCTTTAACTACTTTTTAAAACAGTTTTACATTGACAGGAAAATTGCAAAGACAATACAGAGTCCTTACATATCCCACACCCAGTTTCCCCTGTTATTCCTTTGTTATTAGCATCTTCCATTAGTGTGGGATGTTTGTTATAATTAATGAACCAAGATTGCTGCATCACTACTATGACTAAAGTCCAAATTTCATTCAGATTTCCTCAGTTTTGCCTTAATGTCCTTCTGTTCCAGGATTCCCATCTATCATATTACCTTTGAGATTCGTAAGAAAGGAAGCAAAGTGTACCTATATTCTTGGCTTCTCTCCCAGGTTCCCTTTATCTACTGCTACCAATTTAAGTATTATGCTTGCTTATTTTAATAAGTGGCTCCCATTTTTTACCGAAAGAATTTAAAGAAAAACATTTATAGTTTTTATTTGGGTCTCAAAATAACACTCGCCTTGTAGTCTGGCCACAGACCACATAAACCAGCTCTGCCAAACTCTAATCACTGTTCGCTTTCATTGTTGGCCCAGGCAGGAGGAAGGAACCAGCTTATTATGGGCTTGACTTAAAACTCAAAACAGATAACAGGAGAGTAGCAAACACCACTCTTTCATTTATTCATTTCTGTACAGATCATCCATGAATTGGCAAAACATCTTACAGCTATTCATATTTCAACATAAAATAGCTCTTGAATTAGGGGAAATGAGGGCAGAAGGAAAGAAAATCCTTTGCTGTCCTAAAAGGGCTTTGCTTTCCTAGAGTAATTTCAGTAAAAATATTTCTGGTTCACCCTGTCGATGGCCTGCGCAACATAAGCTTGGGCTGACTCATTCATTCATTCAAAATGATATTATGGAGTATATCTCCTGGGTGTGATACCATGGTGGTCTGTCAGAAGCCTGTTTTTCTTTGTCCAGTGAGCCTTCTCATCTCCCTTCTGCTGGTGACAAATCCTTCTCACCTTTGCCCAGGAGCCGGCTCACCTCTTCACAGCACTCTCAGCATCTTACACACAGAGTGTGGCTCCCCGGGGGCCTCCTGCCACCTGGGATTGAGAGGTGGATGCTTGGGGCAGATGATGCCAGGGCTGCTGGGAGGCTCACACAGTGGGAGAGAAGCCTCCAGCCCCAGGGTCAGCAGCTCTGGTTGTCTGAGCTACTCCAGCCTCTCTACTAGCTACAGGAGCCACTAACGTTCCTTTTCGTTTAAGCCAACTTAAGTTGGGTTTCTGTCCCATCCTCTCTCACTTGTACAGAAAGAGCCTTAATAAAAAGCACAGACATGATGTTAAACGCTGGGTATATACTGATGAACAAAATAACTGTGCATCATCAGGGGAGTACAAACTAAAACCACAATGGTATACCACGACACACACACCCAACTGGCTAAAAACGACTAACAAAACCAGTGTTGAAACAGGTGTGAGCAAATGGAACCCTCGTACACTGCTGGTGAGAGTGTGAACTGTTACAGCTGCTTTGGAAAACTGTTCAGAAATAGGTACCAAAGCTGAGCTTATGTATATGACATGATTCAGCAATTCCACCCAACAGAAATCTGCACCCGTGTTTGCAATGCTCATAGCACTACTGTTCATAGTGCCAGAACTGAGAAATACCCAGGAACAGTATGATGGACAAAGACTTTGTGGTATATCCACACAATGGAATACTATACAGCAATGAGATGAATGATCAAAAATTACCATGTGGATACCTCACCAAAAACAACAGGGAGCGAAGGAAGGCCAGCACAGAACACTAGGCACGGCTGGATTTCATCCACATCAGGTCCTAGAGCAGGCTAGTGGATCCCTGCTGTCCGAAGCCAGCAGTGCTCACCCTGGGCAGGAGAATGAATGGAAAGGAGTGAAGGGGCTTCATGCTCTGGGGCTGTTCATGCTCTGCTTCCTGATGAGAGTGGTGGTCATACAAGTTCATTTTGTGAAAAACTATCAAACTGTATATACATTTTGATATACATTTATATATGTATATGTGTCTATATATGCCCTTTTCTGTATGTCTATATTTCAATGAAAAGTTAAAAAATAAGACAGTAGGCCAGGCGCCGTGGCTCACACCTATAATCCCAGCACTTTGGGAGGCCGAGGCAGGCGGATCATAAGGTCAGATCGAGACCATCCTGGCTAACACAGTGAAACCCCGCCTCTACTAAAAATACAAAAAATTAGCTGGGCGAGGTGCTGGGCGCCTGTAGTCCCAGCTACTCAGGAGGCTGAGGCAGGAGAATGGCGTGAACCCAGGAGGCGGAGCTTGCAGTGAGCCAAGATGGCGCCACTGCACTCCAGCCTGGGACAATGCAAGACTCCATCTCAAAAAAAAAAAAAAAAAAGATAGTATTCCTGACCTCATGAAGCATAAAATTTGGTGGAAAAGACAGATAACAAATAATGAAATAAATTAAATTTAATTTTAAAATTGTGATGAGTGCCAAGATGCCTTCTGCTGTTACCCTTCCACTTTGCAGAATGCTTTTTCTTTTTCTCATCTGGAAGCTCTGTAGCCGTCTTGGTGACTTTACTTCCTCTTTCTGGATCTCTTCTAGCTCTGTCATATTTATCTTATCCTAAAGAACAGTGACCATAAATGAAACATTGCGGACAGACTCTCCAGGATTTGTTACAAAGAACATATCATCTATTTTATTTCCTGTGATTTTCCTGGATTAAGATGGGCAATCTGCAAGCCTTTGTTAATACTGTGGTATCTGGAATGCCGTTCTGGCAAGTCAGTGTGTCTTTTCTTGAGTTAGGGTTGACAGACAAGGGCATATCTTCCTATAAGTATGGTTTGGATTCTTTTTTTTTCCCCTGCAGGTCTTATTTTATGCACACTTTTTTATTGTTTTTTGGTGTGCTCTGAATAATGTTTTCAGTGCATTCCCATTCTCTTGGTATTTCAATGAGTGGAAAAGTTTAAACTTATCTGAAAGTATAAACACTTTAATGTTGACTCCCTTTTGGCTCATTTATTCAAAACTTCAATTGCTTAATACTTCTCTATCCTGAAACTATGGTCCACAAGATTTTGTTCCACTAGAATTAGTTGCATCACGTTTGAATAAACAGGCCAAAAGCTGCAGATTAGAAATCTCTGTTCCATGCAGATATTAGTTATACACATTTGTTTTGATGTTTGTGAGCTGTCTATTTATCTTTCAAAATCTCCTTCTATTAAGAATTCAGCTAACTTGCACGTTTAAATAACAGTTGAAGAAACACACTAATTTCCAGAAGCCAAGGCTGACCAAAGACATGGAAAGGGATTGTACAGTTCTTGTATTTATTTGGAAACAGAGACGTGTTTAAGGGCTGGACAGGGATAAGGGCCCCTGAGACCAGGAGGCTTGCATAACAACTGTCTAACTTTGATTATGCAGCACTGGCCCGCAGGAGGAAATGGAAACAGAGAGTGTGGGCCAAGAGAGTCAAGCTGTCAGCTTCTTAAAGACAAAATAGCCAAAGGACAGATTCCAATTTCCTAAAAGTCATACTTCGGCCTCAGACAAATACGAATTCTACACTGTTTTTAAAATCAAATATATTTAAGCATAGCGTTTATTCAC
Source organism: Macaca thibetana thibetana (assembly GCF_024542745.1). Lineage (NCBI taxonomy): Eukaryota > Metazoa > Chordata > Mammalia > Primates > Cercopithecidae > Macaca > Macaca thibetana. The sequence continues at coordinate 104,655,408 of NC_065592.1, read as the reverse complement.
ACATTTGTAACAGAAAGAGGATTCTTTTCTTTTTTTTTTTCTTCTCTTTTTGAGATGGAGTCTCGCACTGTTGCCTGGGCTAGAGTGCAGTGGTGCAATCTCAGCTCACTGCAACCTCTGCCTCCCAGGTTCAAGCAATTCTCCTGCCTCAGCCTCCCTAGTAGCTGGGATTACAGCCACCCACCACCACGCCCAGCTAATTTTTGTTATTTTCAGTAGAGACGGGGTTTCACCCTGTTGGCCAGGCTGGTCTTGAACTACTGACCTTGTGATTCGCCCGCCTCAGCCTCCCAAAGTGCTGGGATTACAGACGTGAGCCACTGTGCCCGACCAGAAAGAGGATTCTTTATTTACAAGTGTCGTAAGTGCTGAATGCTAACCAGATATGTTTTATAGTGGCATAAAGCAAGAGAATGCATTGAGAAGAAAATAAAGTTTGAAAAAAACCTTAGAACAAGTAGTTAACAATTTGTTGTGTTAATATAATTAAAGCCTGTTAAAGCCCTTTGGTGAACTGTGCCTCACCACTGACACACCATTAGAGAACTGGCTCTACCAGTGCCTGCCAGTGCCCTCCAGGAGCATTTGCAAAGCTCTTTGGGTATTTTCTGTTCCACATCCTTTGTATGTGAATGTGATAATGATGTTATTATAAAGTGGGGAGAAGAAATAATGAGGCCTCTTTTTGGGAGGTGGGCGTGGGGGAGCAGGGATGATACTGTGTAGTTTGAGTTTTTCAGATGAATACAGTATTTTAAACATAATAGAAACATCATAATTAAAGGGTGAATAAAAACTGATAGAGTCAGGAAATGTGAACATATGATTATCTTCAATTTAAATTACGACTTTGTAAGATAAAGTAGTTAAAAAGGCATTCAACAATTTGAACTATCATTAAAAGCTCAAAATAAAATAGCTGTAAATAAGAAAACAGGTCTGTATAATGCTTAGTTGAAATCTTCCATAAATGCATAAGAGAATCACTTCACACCATTAAAATAGCTGTAATCAACAAAACAGACAACATAGAGTGCAGATAAAAATGTAAAGAAGGTGGAACTTCACGTACTGTTGATACAGCCAACATGTATGAGAATGTCCATGTAATTTCAAGAATGTGGGAATGCCCTTCTGAGAACTCAGTGAGAGGTGACAACGTGCTAGCAGCCCTCACTTTAGGCGCCTCCTAGGCCTGTCTGGTGGCGTTTGAGGAGCCCTTCAGCCCGCCACGGCACTGCAGGAGCCCCTCTCTGGGCTGGCCGAGGCCGGAGCTGCCTCCCTGTGCTTGTGGGGAGGTGTGGAGGTAGAGGCGCGGGCGGGAACTGGGGCTGCGTGGCGCTCGTGAGCCAGCGTGAGTTCCAGCGGGTGCCGGCTCGGTGGGCCCTGCACACGGAGCGGCCAGCCGGCACCGCCAGCCCGGGGCAATGAGGGGCTTAGCACCTAGGCCAGCAGCTGCACAGAGTGCACCAGGTGCCCCAGCAGTGCCAGCCCGCTGGCACTGCCCTCCAGTTCTTGTGGGGCCTCAGCTACCTCCCTGCAGGGCAGGGCTCGGGACCTGCAGCCAGCCATGGCCGAAACACGCCCCTCGACCCCGCCCCACGGTGGGCGCCTGCATGGCCTGAGCCTCCCCGACCAGCGCTGGCCACTGCGCCCAGGCACCCAGTCCCATCAACCGCCCAGAGGCTGAGAAGTGCTGGTGCATGGCACGAGACTTCCAGGGAGCTCCACCAGTGCAGGATCCACTAGATGAAGCCAGCTGGGCTCCTTAGTCTGGTGGGGACTTGAATAAATTTTATGTCTAGCTAAGGGATTGTAAAAGCACCAATCAGCACTCTGTATCTAGTTCAAGGTTTGTAAATACACCAATCAGATCTCTGTAAAATGGACCAATCAGCAGGATGTGGGTGGGGGCCAGATAAGAGAATAAAAAAGCAGGCTGCCTAAGCCACCCACGGGCAACTCGCCCAGGTCTCCTTCCACAGTGTGGAACCTTTGTTCTTTTGCACTTTACAATAAATCTTACTGCTGCTCGCTTGCTGGGTCCATGCCGCCCTTATGAGCTGTAACACTCACTGCGAGGGTCTGCAGCTTCACTCCTAACACTCCTGAGGCCAGTGAGACCAGGAACCCACCAGAAGGAAGAAACTGCGGACACATCTGAACATCTGAAGGAACAAACTCTAGACTACGATCTTTAAGAACTGTAACACTCACCGCAAGGGTCCGCAGCTTCATTCTTGAAGTCAGTGAGACCAAGAACCTACCAATTTCAGACACATTAGTATGACTTTTCTTGGGTTACGATCGACAGACAAGGGCGTATCTTCCAATAAGCATGGTTTGGATTTTTTTTTCCCCTGCAGGTCTTACTTACACACATTTTTTTGGTGCATTATAAAATGGTACAGTCATTTTATAAAACTATTTGGTAGTTTCCTTTTTTAAAAAAAAAAATTTTTTTTTTTTTTTGAGACAGGGTCTCGCTGTTGCCCAGGCTGGAGTGCAGTGGCATAATCTGAACTCACTGCAACCTCCGCCTCTGGGATTCAAGCAATTCTCCCACCTCAGCTTCCCTAGTAGTGGTGCACGGGGACTGTGCACCACGCCCCGCTAATTTTGTTTTTTTTGTATTTTTGGTAGAGACAGGGTTTTACCATATTGCTCCGGCTCGTCTTGAACTCCTGGGCTCAGGTAATCTGCCCACCTCATCCTCCCAAAGTGTTGGGATTAAAGGTGTGGGCCATTGCCCCTGGTGCCTTTCAATTTTTTAATGTCCTTTATAAATTCTGAAATGATACATTTGCATATAAAGCAGAGCTATATTTGTCCCCTTAAATTTCGTAGTAATGCAGCTATTTTATTTATTCATAACCCCACATACATTCACCTCTCATGGGGGTCTCACACTAGGGATTTACTAACTTTGGCAAGGAGAATGCCTTTATCTCTCATCTTCCTACATCCCTAACCCTGGGGGGGGGCCCAATATTGGAGCTTCTTCCAGGAAAGCACTTGGCCAAGGTTCCACCTTCTTTACATTCTCACCTGCACTTGCTATTGTCTGTTTTGTTGATTACAGCTATTTTAATGGGTGTGATGTGATTCTCTTACGGGTTTACAGAAGATTTCGACTAAGCATTATACAGATCTATTCTGTCTTCAAAAACACTTTTCCCTGAGCCCATATCCTGGGGGTTAGGTGATGGGATGGGAAGGGAGACGTTACAACAGAGAAAAGCCTTTTAAAGCTCACAGTTGCTCTTTCTCTCTTTACATTTTTATTTTTATACTTTGGTGAAATTCACATGACATAAAAGTAACTACTTTATTTTATTATTTTAGTTTTTTGAGACGGCGTTTCACTCTTGTTGCTTAGGCTGGAGTGCAATGGCACGATCTTGGCTCACCACAACCTCCGCCTCCCAGGTTCAAGTGATTCTCCTGTCTCAGTCTCCCTAGTAGCTGGGATTATAGGCATGTGCCACCACACCCAGCTAATTTTTTGTATTTTTAGTAGAGACGGGGTTTCGACATGTTGGCCGGGCTGGTCTCAAACTCCTGACCTCGTGATCAGCCCACCTCGACCTCCCAAAGTGCTGGGATTACCGGTGTGAGCCACCGCACCCGACCAATTTTGTATTTTTAGTAAAGACAGGGTTTCTCCATGTTGGTCAGGCTGGTCTTGAACTCCCGACCTCAGGTGATCTGCCCGCCTCGGCCTCCCAAAGTGCTGGGATTACAGGCGTGAGGCACAATGCCGGGCCTATTTTATTTTTTGAGAAAGAGTCTTCTTGCTCTGTCACCCAGGCTGGAGTGCAGTGGCACAATCTTGGCTCACTGCAACCTCTGCCTCCCGGGTTCAAGCGATTCTCCTCCCTCAGCCTCCCAAGTAGCTGGGATCACAGGCACCTACCACCATGCCTTGCTCCAACATGCCCAGCTAACTTTTTTTTTTTTTTTTTTTTTTTTTTTTTTTTTTGAGACAGAGTCTTGCTGTGTCTCCCAGGTTGGAGTGCAGTGGCGTGATCTCGGCTCACTGCAAGCTCCGCCTCCCGGGTTCACGCCATTCTCCCGCCTCAGCCTCCCAAGTAGCTGAGACTACAGGCGCCCGCCACCACGCCCAGCTAGTTTTTTGTATTTTTAGTAGAGACGGGGTTTCACCATGTTAGCCAGGATAGTCTCGATCTCCTGACCTCGTGATCCACCCGCCTCGGCCTCCCAAAGTGCTGGGATTACAGGCTTGAGCCACCGCGCCCGGCCAACCAGCTAATTTTTATATTGTTGGTAGAGACGGGTTTCGCCATGTTGGCCAGTCTGGTCTTGAACTCCTGACCTCAAGCAATCCACCCACCTTGGCCTCCCAAAGTGCTGGGATTATAGGCGTGAGCCACCGTGCCTGGCTCAAAAGTAACTATTTTAAAGTGATCAATTAGGTGACATTTACTACATTCTCAGTGTTGTGCAGCCACCACCTCTGTTTCCAAAACATTCTGATCACTCCAAAATAAGCGGTTCCCACTAAGCAGTTAATCCCAATACCTGCCTCCCTTGGCCCCAACAACCACCACCCGCCAATCTAATTTCTCTATTTCTATGGATTTATCTATTGTGGATACTTCATATAAATGGAATCATATAATATGTGACCTTTTGTGTCTGGCTTATTTAGCATACAATTTTCAAGGTTCATCAGTATTTCACTCCTTTTTATGCCTGAATAATATTCCATTGTGTGCAAATACTACAGTTTGATTGGTCCCCCATCTCCCCCCCACCTTTTTTTTTTTTTTTGAGACGGAGTTTTGCTCTTGTTGCCCAGGCTGGAGCGCAATGGCACGACCTCGGCTCACCACAACCTCCGCCTCCCAGGTTCAAGCGACTCTCCTGTCTCAGCCTCCCAAGTAGCTGGGATTACAGGCAAACGCCACAACGCCTGGCTAATTTTGTATTTTTAGTAGAGACGGGGTTTCTCCATGTTGGTCAGGCTGGTCTTGAACTCCTGATCTCAGGTGATTTGCCTGCCTCGGCCTCCCAAAGTGCTGGGATTACAGGCGTGAGCCACTGCCTCCACCTGGGCCCCCTTTTTATAATTTCTGTCTCATTATATCTCATTTTGTTCATACTTTGTTTTCCTGTTACTTTTTTTTTTTCCTCTGAGCATATTTAGGACAGTTGTTGATTAAAAGTGTTTGTCTAGTAAGTCCAATGCTGGGTTTCCTCAGAGATGATTTCTGTCATTCCTCTGCCCCACCCCTCTTTCCCCAGGCCAAATGGGACATTCTTTCATGTTTCTTTCTATGCCCTGTATTTTTCTTGTTGTTGAACACCAGGTATTTTGAATACTAGAATGCAGTGACTCTGGGAACCAAATGCTCCCCTGTCCTCAGGGTTTGCTGTTGTTGATTGCTGAGGGCTGCAGTTGTCTGCTTAACAACTTGTCCAAATCATTTGCACAGACTGTATTCCTGTTTGTGTGTGGTCAGTGAAGTCTTTGTTACAATATCTCATTGGTAAGCCAGTGACCTGAGGGAGATTTTCTTAGATGTCTGGAGACCAAAAGAAAATTTAAAAAATTTTGATTCTCCCGGTCTTTCCAGTTTGGCTCTGAGAGGGGCACTCCCTCAAAGCTATAGCAGTCTGCTTATAACTCTGCCTTAGCCCTCACCTGCTACTTGCTCCAGCAGAGGCGCAAAGCTAGCCTCCTCTTAGGTCTTTTCTGAGTATGCACCCAATACTGGGCAGGTATGTTGTACTCTTTTTTTCCCTGGTATATGCATGGTCCTTCCAAGCCCATGTCCCCCAACAAACTTCCCCCAGCCTCCTCCTTCCAAGGTTTTTGGATTTTTTGCTGCTTGCTCTAGTCCACCATCCCTTGCCCCAGACAGGCATGGGTAGTGCATGAGGCTGGGTATGGTGGCTTATGCCTGTAATCCCAGCACTTTGGGAGGTCAAGGCAGGCGGATCACCTTAGGCCAGGAGTTTCAGAACAGCCTGGCCAACATGGTGAAACCCCGTTTCTATTAGAAGTACAAAATTAGCCGAGCATGGTGGTGTATGCCTGTAGTCCCAGCTACTTGGGAGGCTGAGGCAGGAGAATCGCCTGAACCTGGGAGGCGGAGGTTGCAGTGAGCCGAGATCGCACCACTGCACTCCAGCCTGGGCGACAAAAGCGAAACTCTGTCTCCAAAAAAAAAAATTTTTTTCTACAGATGCTACCACTTCCCAGAAAGCTACTCCAACTCATGAGGGGGTGGTGGGACAAAGGTCAGCCTCTGCACTAGTCCCTTCAGGAACCAGCAGACAGGTCAGAATGAACAACCACAGTTTTTAAAGAAGGTCTATATTCATCCCTCATCCCTTGGTACCAAGCAAGCTATACCAAGAACATGAGCTGCTATTGTCACAGCCACTCCTGCTGTGCTAGGGAAGGATAGATGATAGCCCAGTGAAAACACCATAATATTAATACTTTCACTGGAATTCATATGCCTTTTCTTCACCAAGCACTTGCCCAGTGGTTGCAAGTGTTCTGAAAATTCTGAAAGTTTATTCTGTCAATTTTAGATTCCAGAGTTCCGAAAGTTTATTTTGTCAATTTTTGGCAGTTTATGGTGGTTTCAGAGGAGATACTGATTCTTTGAGTGCCCTACTTGCCCATTTTCTTTGGTTTGGCAGTTTCTTAAACTGTAAACATAAGCTTGCCATACAACCAGTAATTCCACTCCTAGAAATCTAACCATGAGAAATGAAACCAAGTCCATACAAAGACTTGCACATGAATGTTTACAGCAGCTTTATTTGGTATAGACAAGTTCTAACTACTCAAATTCTCATCAACTGGTGAATGGATAGCCAACTATCAAAAATGGAGCCAGACTTTTGATTCTCTATCATTTACAAATCTCCAAAATTATCCTCCTTAAACATGAGTGATTTCATGTCACTATCCCCCCTCAAAAATATAAAGTGGTTTTTTAAGAGCCTAGAATGAAGACTATATTTCTAAAATGTGGTACTCAAGGTCCTCTGTAACATTTCTCCAAACTTACTTTCTAGCCTTTGCTTCTAATATTACAGCCCAGTCCTAGTGAGCAGTCTTCCTTCAGGCATCACCTGTAAACATTCTTGTCATTCTACTCAAATGCCATCTCTTCAGGAAATCTCCCTGCTTCCTCTACTGTGTCCCCATATAATCTGTAGAGTATAGCAATCACTTGTGGTTACAGTTAGGTGTATATATTTGTTGCTTCAACCAAATACTGAAGCACTGAAACAACTATATAACATGCAATTTGTTACTGCTAGCATAATACCTCGGCACATAGTAGGCGCTTGATAAACATTTGCTGAATTCATGAATGTACGAATGTACATGGCCTACAAATGAAAAAGCTAAAGAAAATTTAAAAGAAATTCGTGAAACTGGGAATTATGGAAGAACAATTGAGAAATAAATGTAAACAAGAAAGGAAAAATAGGGAAAATGTTATATAGATGTTTTAAGTTAAAGACTCTAGAGCTTTAGGGAAGACACTTGGCCCAAGACAGAAGCAACTACTGCAGTTCCTCACACATAAGAGCCTGCTGAATGAACAATACCACTAATTGGTTAAAACGAACTTACAGCCAGGCATATCCCAGCACTTTAGGAGGCTGAGGTGGAAGGGTGGCTTGAGCCCAGGAGTTTGAGACCTGCCTGGGCAAAATAGAGAGACCCTGTCTCTTTCAAAAATGTCAAAATTAGCCAGGCATAGTGGCGCGTACCTGTGTCCTAGCTACTCTGAAGGCTAAGGGGGAGGACTGTTTGAGCCTGGGAAGTCAAGGCTGCAGTGAGCCATGATGGTGCCGCTACACTCTAGCCAGGGTGATAGAGTAAGACCCTGTCTCAAAAAAAAAAAAAAAAAAAAGCAAACATAGACACAAACAATAAAATAAACAAAACGCTACGTGAAACACATACTTAGGCAACACCCTCATCTGATTTTGGGAAGCAAGAGTAAATGGAAAAGCCAATGAATGCTGGGAGTCGCTGCCGCCAGGGGCTTGTTTGGGAAGTATTTGTATTGCTGCAGACGGGAGTTATTTGAATGGTACCTCATGAAATGGGCCAGGCTGGCACTGGGGGATGGTTGGGGTGAGGTGTGGCCAGGTCCCTGACACATTCTGAGGAAGTGGAACTAATCCTGGTGTTGTCATTTGGCCTTTGGTTATATTTGATAGCATAATGCTTGCATGGGGCTTAGTAATGGGTAAGAACCTGAACTAAGGAGAGCCATCAACTCATAGACAGAAAGCTTAGTTATTACCACATACCCAACTGTTGCTAATACTCTTCTCCAAAGACATAAAGAAGCAATTTTCAGTATGCAAACATTTAAATTTTACCTTTACTGCTGTGAATTATAGATACCAAATGGCATACCATCATAAACAGATGATGGCACAGCTCTTCCAGCTAGCATGCTGGTGATTTCATAGTGAAAATATTGTTTGTTTCACTAAAGCCTGCTTGAAAAATTTGAATGTGACACAACTCTTATCCACTGAGGACTTTGTCTAAGTATAACTGATAGTTTTAATCTACCCTCCAAAAAAAAGAAAAAAACCCCCCCCCCCACTTCTCTGTAATTTAAGCATATATTTAGAAAAAAATGCTAAGAATGAATAAGGCACCCATAGTCTTTGAACCTCATATATTAATTTAAGAATGACACTTGTGAGATACAGCTGAAAACTACAAGATCCCTGTAAGCATTTACCAATATGCTATAAGTGAATGAAACAAAGAGAAAATAATCAAACCAATAAATACTGACAGATTAACAGGTACAAAGCTTGCACTAGGTTACACAGTAAAGCAGTCCAACAATACAAAGGATGTTCTATTCAGGAAGTAAAGATAAATGCATCTTGACTGAATAAAGTTATACTAAACACTAACTTTTCTCTTTGTTACAAAGGCTTTTTATAGGGTAGTCTACATGAATATTCTTCTGCTGAATATGTTTAACTCTATACTAGTGTATATCAACACCACCCAGCCATGCTTGTACAATTTGACCTTGACCCCACAGATAATAATTGATGAGACCAAGGATGGACACATGACCCAAGATGACCCAATCAGACTGTCTTGGAGAAACTTCACATTGAGAATCTGACCACCAGTCTTGGAAATTGCTTAAACTGAAGACACATAGACGTGTCATTTTGCCATGTGCCTGTCAAACACAGTGAAAGCTGTTCTGCAGAAGACAACACCTTTTGGGAGAGGAGAGTGAGGTAGACTTACAGAAAGTGGTGGGGCTAAGGGAACACAAGACCTCAGAAAAAGAAAGCAAGATAGAGAATCTGAAGACTGGGTGGGCCACAAGGGTATCCCCATTCCTTTTCCCAGGCCCTAGGGAGTCGCTCTACTCTTCCTGCCCTTTGAGAGCAGGATATTCTTCAGTGCCCTTCCAGTACATCCCCTTGTGTACTAGGGCTTATTTGAAGTGTTGTTTCTATTACTTGCCACCAAAAAGAGTCTTAACAACTACAACAGTCATTTCTATTCCATTACTTAGTGACAATGAGGAATGTGGAATGGGGATGGGTGTCTTTTTTTTCCCCAGAAAGACTATCTAGGACACCGTTATTGAACACAGATAATAAAAGAAAGGGCAGAATTGCGCTCCACGTTATTTTTTTCTTTACCTTTCATCAATCTCCAGGGCCCTAAGCAATTATTTTAATGAATTTTTCAGTTTTACAATTTTTATCTTGGGAAGAGGTCACTGACCTCTTCATTCTGTTCTATCTGGAAGTCCCACAACAATTGACTTTTTAAATTATTTTAAAATTATTTTTTCCTTTTTGCTTTCTTTATTACCTTTTTAAAAATATGTCTTTGGGCCAGGTGTGGTGGTTCACGCCTGTAATCCCAGCACTCTGGCAGGCCAAGGCAAGCAGGTCACCTGAGCTCAGAAGTTCGAGACCAGCCTGGGCAACATGGCAAAACTCTGATTCTACAAAAAAAAAAAAAAAAAAAAAAAATTAGCCAGGCATTGTGGCATGTGCCTGTAGTCCCAGCTACTTGTGAGGTTGAGGTGGGAGGATTACTTGAGCTCAGGAGGTTGAGGCTTCAATGAGCTGAGATCATGCCACTGCACTCCAGCCTGGGTGACAGAGATCCTGTCTCAAAAACAAAACAAAACAAAAAAACACCACGTATTTTCCCCGTGTTAGTTGAAAAGTCATAAACCTTATTTTTGTTAAGTGGTTACCTTAGACATTTTATCATCTGTACTCATTAAAGTCTAAACAAATCCATGTCTCAGTCCTCCTCTTGAACACAATAATTCAGATATTTTCATTTCAAGCAACCTTGTATTACTATGTATTTTTGAATTCTAGCTTAAAAAGCCTCTCATATGGCATCATTATGATTATGTTATACAGTCACTGTTTGACATATTTACCATATTCTTTGCTTTTTATTCCTTCTTGCATCTCAAACCTTCCTTCCTGGATCATTTTCCTTCTACTTGAAGATGATCCTTTCATTCTAAAATGTGTGTCTATTGAGGTAAATTCTCTCAGTTTCTATTTATCTAACATTCTCTTTATTTCACTTTCATTCTGAAAGAGAGTATTTGTTGGGTATAGGAAGTCTGATATTATTTCCTGTGAGAGTACTGAAGCTACCAGTCTATTGCTTCCTGGTTTCCATTGCTGCTGTTGAAGGATCAGAGTTTGCCAATATAGCCAATTCATTCCTTTTGGATGCTTCAAAGATGTTCGTCTCATCTTTGGTAACTGAAGTTCCATTAAATTGTATTTAGGTGTGATTGTAATCTCATAATGATTAAACTGTAATCTCATAATGATTAAAATTTATATTTTTTGTTTGGATCTTATTTGGTTTCTTGATACAGATTTTTTTAATACATAAAATATAATGTATGTCTTATAGAATGCAGGAAAAAAACATAAAATGTAATATGGCTTAACAGAATCTTGCCAACACCCCAGAAGTCCCCTGGCATTCCTTTTCCCCATCATATACCTCTCACTTTCTGCTAAAGTAGTAAGTATCTTGATATTTATTTATGTATTTATTTTTAAAAGATGGGGTCTCGCTATGTTGCCTGGGCTAGACTTGAACTCCTGGGCTCAATCTTCCTACTTAGCTTCTGAGTAGCTGGGACTATAGGGGCATAACACTATGCCCAGCTATCTTGATTTTTATACAAATATCTTCCTTGCTTTTTTTTTTCCCTTAGGTATTTTTCCCTACTTAAGTGTGCAACCCTAAACAAGGAAGTTTATTTTTTTGCCTATTTCTAAACTTTATGTATATAGAATCATAAAACATACATTTTGACTTGTATTGCTCAGTATTTTGTTTGGGAGGTTCATTTATGATGTTGTATGTAGCTCTATGCTGTTGTTCTTCTCAATTCTAAATGGTATTTCATAATAAGAATACATCACAGCCTTCAGAGTAGCAAGGACTACAGGTGCCCGCCACCATGCCCAGCTAATATTTTGTATTTTTAGTAGAGACAGGGTTTTGCCATGTTGGCCAGGCTGGTCTTGAACTCCTGGCCTCAAGTGATCTGCCTGTCTCAACCTCCCAAAGTGCTGGGATTACAGGTGTGAGCCACTGCACCGAGCCCCTGTGCATATGTCTTGATATACATGTGCACATGTTTCTTTGGATATACATATATATATATACATACCTAGGGATATGTGAATCTTCAAATTTTACAGATAATATCAAAGTATTTGTGTCAGTTTACAGTTCCATCAGCAGTATATGAGAATATCTATTGCCCCATATCCTAATAATTGGCAATTAGTCTTTTAAATATTCTTTTTAATACCCACCATTCTGGTAGGTATGCTATGGAATATCATAATGATTTAAAATTGCTTTTCTTTTATTAATGGATTTAACACTTACATTAGTTTACTTGTCATTTGAATTTTGTGAGTTTTTTTGGTGCAACGGTCTGATCAAATTGCTTACCCATTTTCCTACTGAGTTGTCTGTCTTTACCTGCCATACCTACCACTTATTTACTGTTTCCAAGATATATTCTGGCCTGGCATGGTGGCTCATGCCTGTAATAATCCCACTTTGGGAGAGGCTGAGACACAGCCTCATATTTAAGCCATTATGTATAGACATGTAATGCATTAAGATTATTTAAGATTTAAATAGATAAGATATCAATAGATATACACATCCCGTAATAAATATCCCACATCAACAAACAGGCATGCATTATGATTTTTAAAAATTATTGTTGTAAAATACAGATAACATAAAATTTATCTTAACCACTTTTAAGTGTACAGTTTAGTGGTATTAAATATATTCATAATGTTGTGCAACCATCACCACCATCCATTTCCATAACTCTTTTCCTCTTGTAAAATTTAAACTTGACACCTATTAAACACTGACTCCCCATTCCTTCCTCCCTTTGCCTTTAGCAACCACCCTAAATCTCTAATTTAGACTACTCTAAGTACCTCATGTAAGTAAAATCATACAGTATTTGTCTTTTTGTGACTGGCTATATCACTTAGCATAATGTCCACAAACTTCATCCATTTTGTAGCACATATCAGAATTTCCTTCCTTTTTAAGCTGAATAATATTTCATTATATGGACAGACCGCATTTGTTTATCTATTCATCCTTTGATGAACACTTGGATTGCTTCCAATGTTATAGCTATGGTGAATAATGCTGCTGTGAACACAGGGGTAGAAATATCTGAAGACCCTGCTTTAATTATTCTGGTATATACCTCAAGTGAAATCACTGGATCATAGGGTAATTCTATTTTTAATTTTCTTAGGAACTGCTCTTCCGTTTTCTACAGCAGCTGTACCGTTTTATATTCCTACTATAACAGTGTGCAAGGGTTCTAATTTTTCTTTCTTGCCAGTGCTTGTTATTTTGTTTTTTGGATAGGAGACATTCTTTTATTTTTTATTTTTTGGAAACGGAGTCTCACTCTGTCACCCAGGCTGGAGAGCAGTGGCGCAATCTCAGCTCACTACAACCTCCACCTCCCAGGTTCAAGCGATTCTCCTGCCTCAGCCCCCCGAGTAGCTGGGATTACACAAAACTTTTACATTTTCACTAAGTCCAATCTGTTTCTTTTCCTTATGCTGACTATATCTTTGCTGTCATATCTAAGAAATCACTTGCCAAATCCAATGCAGTGAAGCTTTTCCTGCTTCTAAGACTATTACACTTTTACATGTAGCTCTTTGATCCATTTTGAGTTAATTTTTTTTTTTTTTTTTTTTGAGACGGAGTCTCGCTCTGTCGCCCAGGCTGGAGTGCAGTGGCGCGACCTCGGCTCACTGCAAGCTCCGCCTCCCGGGTTCACGCCATTCTCCCGCCTCAGCCTCCGAGTAGCTGGGACTACAGGCGCCCGCCATCACGCCCGGCTAATTTTCTGTATTTTTAGTAGAGACGGGGTTTCACCGTGTTAGCCAGGATGGTCTTGATCTCCTGACCTCGTGATCCGCCCGTCTCGGCCTCCCGAAGTGCTGGGATTACAGGCTTGAGCCACCGCGCCCGGCCCATTTTGAGTTAATTTTTATATATGGTGTTAGGTAAGGTTCCAACTTCATACTTTTGCATGTAGATATCCAGATTTCCTGACACCATGTGTTAAATGAATGTCATTTCCCCATTGAATGGTCTTGGCACATTAGTCAAAATTAATTTGACTAAGTATGGGATGGTTCATTTTGGGCTCTGTATTCTATTCCATTAGCCAATGTCTGTCTTTACATCAGTCCTACATTGTTTTGATTATTGTAGCTTTGTAGTAAGTTTTGAAATCAAGAACTGTGAGTCCTCCAGCTTTGTTCTTTTTGAAGACTGTTTTGGCTATTCAGGGTCCCTTGAGATTCCATGTGAATTTTAGAATGAGTTTTTCTATTTCTGTGAAAAACATCACTGGGATTTTGATAGAGATTTCATTGAATCTGTAGATCGCTTTGAGTAGTACTGACATCTTAACACAGAGTCTTCCAATCCATGAATTTGGGATGTGTTTCCACTGATTTATGTCGTCTTTATTTTCTTTCAGCAATGTTTTGAAGTTTTCATTGCACAAATCTTTCACCTTCTTGGTTAATTCCTAGGTATTTCATTCTTTTTTATGATATTGTAACAATATCATAAATTGTTTTTGTAATTTCCTTTCCAGATTGTTCATTGTTAGTGTATAGAAATGCAACCCATTTTTGTTTTTGTTTTTCTAACCAATTTTAGTGTGTTCACTTTGTATTCTGCTACTTTGCTGAATTTATTTGTTTTCACAGGTTTTTTGGGGTAGAATCCTTAATTTTTTACATATAGATCACATAATCTGTAAACATAATTTAACTATTTCCTCTTATAGACAGCCTATAGTTATATCATTTAAAAAATACATTCTGCGAATCTTGTCTTTTGATTGGAGAGTTTAATCTAGTTACATTTAAAGTAATTACTGATAAGGGAAGGATTTGTTTTTGTCATTTTGCAGTTTGTTTTATATATTCCTTATAGCCATTTTGTCCATTTCCTGTATTACCTTTTCCTTTGTGTTTGGTTGGCTTTTTCTAGTGAGGTATTTAAGCTCCTTTCTTGTTTCCTTTTGTACATGTTCTGTAGTTATTTGCTTTGCGGTTACCTTGGAAATTACATTTAAGATCCCAAAGTTGTAACAGTCTAAATGGAATTTATACCACTTTAACTTAAATAACACACCTAAACTCTGTTACTTTAACAGCTCTGTCACAAAATTACATCTTTATGCATACTGAGTCCCAAAACACAAGCTACAAATTCTTTGAAATACATTAGTCTCTTAAATTATATAGAAAGCAGTGTCTGAGGTTACAAACCAAAATTATAATAATATTAGCTTTTAGACTAATATTTTTAAAGTGTAATAAGTTCTAGTGTTTTATACTACTGTAGGATGATTATAGTTAATATATTTATTTTCAAGTAGCTAGAAGGATATTGAATGTTATAACACAAAGAAATGATAAATGTTTCAGATGATGGATATGCTAATTAATCTAATCACTAACCATTATACATATATATCTCACATAACTGCATACCCCATAAATAATGTACAATTGTCAATTTTAAAAATACAAAAGTATTAGTCTCTTATAATCATGTTGAAAACGAAAAGTGGAATCATAAACAGTTGTTACAACACTATAAGCTTTTATAATTGCTCATATATTTGCCTTATTGAGATCTTTATTTCTTCATGTTGTCTTGAGTTGCTGTCTATGGTCCTTTCATTTCACCCTGTAGGACTCCCTTAAATATTTCTTGCAGGCCGGGCACAGTGGCTCACGCCTGTAATTCCAGCACTTTGGGAGGCTGAGGCGGGTGGATCACGAGGTCAGGAGATTGAGACCATCCAGGCTAACATGGTGAAACCCTGTCTCTATTAAAAATACAAAAAATTAGCTGGGCATGGTGGTGGGCGCCTGTAGTCCCAGCTACTCGGGAGGCTGAGGCAGGAGAATGGCGTGAACCCGGGAGGCAGAGCTTGCAGTGAGCCGAGATCGCGCCACTGTACTCCAACCTGGGCGACAGAGAGAGACTCAAAAAAAAAAAAAAAATTTCTTGCAGGACAGATGTAGTGGTAACAGACTCCCTCAGCTTTTGTTCATCTGAGAATGTCTTAATTTCTCCTTCACTTTTGAAAGAGAGTTTTACTGGATACTGTATTCTTTTGTTTGCTTTTAGCACTTTGAAAATGTCAGCCCAGTGCCTTCTGCCCTCCAAAGTATCTGAGAAATCCACTGACAATCTTATTAAGGATGTCTTATGTGTGCTGCTTTCAAGTTTCTGTTTTGCACGGGTGTATCTTTGAATTCTTCTTATTGGAGTTTGTTGAACTCGGATGTTTATATTCATGTTGTTCAACAAATTTGGGAAGTTTTCAGCCATCAATTCTTCAGATGTTCTTTCTGTTCCTTTCTCTTTCTTGTCTTCTTCTGAGACTCGCACAGTGCATAAGTTGATCCTCTTCAGGGTGTACCACAAGTCTCTTATGCTCTGTTCATTCTTCTGCAGTCTTTCTTATTTCTATACTTAAGAATTGATAATTTCCATTGCCCTATCTCCAAATTTGCTGATTATTTCTTCTATCTGCTCAAATTGGCCTTTGAATCCCTTTAGTGAATTTTTCATTTCAGTTATTGTAGTTCTCAGCTCCAAAATTTCTTTCTGGTTTTAGACTTAGTATCTCTGCGTTGCCATTTCCATTTAGTTCATGCATCATTATCTTGACTTTCTCCAGATCTTACTTCAGTTCTTTGAGCATCTTTAGACAGTTTTTACAAGTCTTTAGTAGATCATCTGCCATCAGGTTTTCTTCATGGACAGTTTCTATTTATTTTTTTCCTTTGAAAGGCTATACTTTTACGTTTCTTTGTATGTCTTTTTTTTTTTTTTTTTTGAGATGGAGTCTCGCTCTGTCGCCTAGGCTGGAGTGCAGTGGCGCCACCTCGGCTCACTGCAACCCCTGACTCCTGGGTTCAAGCAAATTCCCTGCCTCAGCCTCCCGAGTATCTGGGATTACAGGTGTGCGCCACCACACCTGGCTAATTTTTGTATTTTTAGTAAAGACCAGGGTTTCACCATGTTGAGCAGGATGGTCTTGAACTCCTGACCTCGTGATCTACCTGCCTCAGACTCCCAAAGTGCTGGGATTAGAGGCATGAGCCACTACGCCCGACGGTTTCTTTGTATGTCTTATAATTTTATTGTTGAAAACTGGACATTTGAATCTAAGAATATGGTAACACTAAGAATCAGACCCTTTTCCTTCCCTATGGTTTGCTGTTTTTATTATTTTTGTTTTACTGATTGTTGTAGGTTGTCTCTGTGCCAGGGAGCAGCCTGAGGTGTAAACTTAAGGTTTTCTCAGGTGTATTCTGCCCAATACCTTTCCCTGAGCATGTGTGGTCACTTTTTAATTGTCCCTGTATATGCAGTTGCTTTTGAATCCTCCTAGTCTTTAATGTGTGGTTTCCAAAAGGGGAAAGAGAAAAAAAATGAGAGTGGGGAGGGGGTGCTAGCCCTTTAAATCCTCTGGAAGTTGCAACAGTAGTCACCTACCTCTTTGTCTGTATCTCTGTGATCAGAAACAGCAATCAGAGCACAAATCTCTGATATTTGGAGGATAGTAGTGCTGGCCCCAAAAAATTGTCTGCAGGTTACTCCAGGAACCGATGCACAGCTGCCTGCCCTGGGGCTGGGTGGCTACTACTTTGCTAAGAACTGAAATTGACCAGAATTAACCACAATTTACTGACCTAGTCTTCCTGTAGAACGAGTTTGTCTAACCCATGGCCTGTGGGCTGCACGCAGTCCAGGATGACTTTGAATGCGGCCCAACACAAAATTTGTAAACTTTCTTAAAACATTATGAGATTTTTTTTTTAGCTCATCAGCTATCATAGTGTTAGCGTATTTTATGTGTGGCCCAAGACAGTTCTTCTTCCAGTGTGACCCAGGGAAGCCAAAACACTGGACACCCCTACTGTAGAAGTTGCAAGCCTTGAATAGACTCCAGAGTTCAAAAATAGTTACATCAGATGGATTCTGCCAATGCAATTGTTGTTGAGGTAGGGAGATAGATTCCTGGTGCTTCCTAGTCTGCCATCTCCCCAGAATCCTCTGATATATTGTGATTTAACTAATCTTCTATTGATAATCATTTGGGTTAATTGTATTTTTTTTTTTTTTTTTTTTTTTTTTTACTATTTTATATACTACAAATGAATAAGTAAGAGATTTTTGTACATTTGTACAAACATTTTTGTAGGGCAGATTCCTAGAAGTAGAATGGCTTAACATTTAGTAAAGGCTGATAAAATGACCTACATAAAGAGTCTATCAATTCACATTTCTATCAACAATGTGTGAAACTGCTTATTTTGGAGAGTTTTAAAATTATCTTCTTTTAGTTCCTGTAATTTCTGTAAACCTTGCCAGATGGCCTGGTTATATATCACGGTCTATGATCTCATCCAGTTTTGTGGCTTCAGTACCATTCACACATTCTGAGGGATCTTTTATCTCTAGTTCAGGTTTCTCTTTTGATCCACAGAATGGATTATATTATCTTTCTCCATAAACCTGTGTTTACCTCAGGAAATAGCTGTCCTACCATGCACTTGCTCATGCCAAAAACCTGGGCTTCATATATTTGCTTACTCTTCCTTCCTTTTCCCTACATCCAACTAAATCTTAAGTCCTGTTGATTTTACCTCCTAATGATATCTTGAATTCCCCCTACCTTGGTAAGGAAATAATTTTCTGCAGTAACCTGTATTTATTTTATTTTATTTTATTTTTTTGAGATAGAGTCTTGTTCTGTTGCCCAGGATAGAGTGCAGTGCTGTAATCTTGGCTCACCGCAGCCTCTGCCTCCCAGGCTCAAGTGATTCTTGTGCCTCAGCCTCCCGAGCAGCTGGGATTACAGGTGTGTGCCATCACACCTGGCTAAATTTTTGTAGTTTTTAGTAGAGACAGGGTATCTTCATGTTGGCCAGGCTGGTCTTCAACTCCTAGCTTCAAGTGATCTGCCTGCCTTGGCCTCCCTAAGTGCTGGGATTACAGGAGTTAGCCACTGTGCCCAGGCAAATGCAGTAACTTTTAAATGGTGCCCTCTAGACTTGATCCCTCCATTCACTTCATACACCACATTACAATCTGTGATTTTTCCAAAATGCAGACCTGTTGCTATGTAACTGGCTAAGTAAATAAATACATAAATAAATAATTCCCCCCTCACCATGCAGACCTGGTTATGTTCCTCCCCTGTAGCCTTTGGGTCCCAAACCTTTACTGTCATTTCCAAAGCCTGTTGTGATCTGGCCACTTCTTTCCTGCACTCAACCCTCTAGCCTCACAATCGTGTTCACACCACCCCACTTGTGAGGAGGAAGAGGATGAGGGGTGGAGAGGGGGGAGGAGGGAGGAGGAGGAGGAGGAGGAGGGGGAGGAGAAGGAGGGGGAGGAGGAGGGGGAGGGAGGAGAAGGAGGGGGGAGGAGGAGGGGGAGGGAGGAGGAGGAACCAGTCAAAGAGATTAAGAAGGGAGACACAAGAGAGTGGGAGTTTCTCTCACTCTCACCAATTCTTTTGGTAAAAACCAAAATAATTTGAGTGCTTGAAGGAAGATCATCTGTTGAATGCTGCTAAATCATTTTCTAATTCTTTAACAACTCTAGATGTGTACTCTCCTGTAGATTTCCAAAATAACTTCACATTTCTGCAGTCACAGAAATGATCACACTGTTTCACACAGAGGCACTAATTTGATCCCTTCGTATAGACTACTGACTCTAATAGACTGTAAGAGCCATGCTTTATTATTACACTCAAGATGCACTCAATAAAAATGATATACTGATACACATACGTGTAAGTCCTCAAAGAATTTATGTACTGTTTGGGGAAAACAGATGGTAACTGCCATTCATAACATAAAGCAGAGAGAAATCAGTCCTGGTGTAGCAGCGTAAGTAGGGTGCTATGGGAGCAGCGTGAAGCTGGAGAACGCTTCTTCAAAGGCTTGATATTTAAGTCAGGGATTGAGGAAAAGAGCAGGCTACCAAAAACTGGAGGCTTGAGGCTTTAAAAGAATAATCCTTGTACACATAAAAGAAAAGTCAGTCATTTCCACACTACAATTCTTATAAAAATGCCATGAATCCTCGGGTACAGTTTGAAAGCCCCATTCACATATCTGGTAAAATTAAAACTAAAATTGTCTTTAAAAATAAAAATGGCACAATAAAACCAGCTAATATTAATTTTTCATCCCCCTGGACGCTAAAAGATTCTAATGGAAATGAAAATGATGATATCATCTTCCAGTAATGGGGAAAAAATGAGGCTGTGGACAAACACTATGTTTTGATTTATTAAACCTCAAGTGAACTTCTCTTTATCCCCCCCATAAATGATGGGTTACATCAGTTGCCAAAGTCATCTTTTTCATTAAATACTTTTGTAAATATTGTGGTCACTCTGGTTTACAGCCATCTCCTTCAGACAGTGTATCAGTGGAAAAGAATCCCCATTCCCAGCAAATGTTAAAACTACCATATGTGTAATTTTCTCATAAACCTCACGCTAAGCATGGGTTTCAGGGTTTGCAGAAGGAAAATTGTAGGGAAAAGAACAGTTCTGGAGGCTGTGGCTGTGGCTGCCTGCTTCCCAAACCCAGACCACCACACCCTACAATGTGAAAGAGAAATAACCTATGACATCTCTAATGGTCTCACTTTAAAGATAAGAAAACTGGGGCAGGGCACGGTGGCTCATGCCTGCAATCCCAGCACTTTGGGAGGCTGAGGCGAGTGGATCACCCGAGGTCAGGAGGTCAAGACCAGCCTGGCCAACATGGTGAAACCCCGTCTCTACTAAAAATACAAAAAATTAGCTGGGCATGGTGGTGGGCGCCTGTAATCCCAGCTACTCAGGAGGCTGAGGCAGGAGAATTGCTTGAACCTGGGAGGTGGCGGTTGCAGTGAGCCGAGATCATGCCACTGCACTCCAGCCTGGGAAACAAGAGCAAAACTTGGTCTTAAGAAAAAAAAAAAAAAAAAAAAAAAAAAAAGAAAGAAAGAAAACTGAGTTCCAGAAGAAGGGAAATGTGACTTTATGCAATACTCACTGTGAGGCAAGTGGCCTAGCTGAGATCTGAGCTCCAGTTCTGACTCTTTCACAGTGATCTGTCACCAAATTCAGGCACTCAAGCCATCTACTTTCCATCTCAAAGGCTTCTGAATACGTGTCTTTCAATGTCTGTTGTGGGGGCAAGAAGCGCTGACCAGTGACTTTTCAGTTAGCCTGGCATCTGGCAGCCAGTAGGTGCTCATTCATGCTGACTTCTTTGTTTCTCTCCCATCTGGCTCTCCCTATCATCTGGCAGGTATACCGTATGTAGGAACATGTAAGAATCCGATTCTGCCAATAAGCATACCCAAAATGTCTACTCTTAGGTTACTTTGAAACTCTACAAAACTACTCCAATGCTGAATAACATAAATAACAATTTTAGCTTTGAATGCACACCGTTATGGTAAAAAATGACTTAATGTAGTCTTTAAGAAAAACAATTAAACTATAAATACCAAATGTGGTTTTCTTTGTACAAAGTTTCTCCTGTAATTTAAACTCTTCCTGAACTCTTGCCAGAATATTACAAGTGTTAAAACAGGTTGGTTTAGATAAGCAAAAACAATTTCCTGCTGTAGGGACATAATATAAACTCACTATATCCATCCAAGCCCAAACGTATAAAAAGCTAAATGTTAAAACCCAGACCTAAAACCAATTGTTAGGTAAATCTTGCATTTCTGCTGTTCCATGAATTATCTACAATAAGGGATATTAAAGGAATAACA
This sequence comes from Macaca thibetana thibetana, assembly GCF_024542745.1. Lineage (NCBI taxonomy): Eukaryota > Metazoa > Chordata > Mammalia > Primates > Cercopithecidae > Macaca > Macaca thibetana. The sequence continues at coordinate 104,633,945 of NC_065592.1, read as the reverse complement.
AGTTTGAGGGGTTGGGGGAGGAACAGGGATGACAGTATGGCTTGTTCTTATAGATGTGCTAAGGTAGTGCTTGGAAGAAATCAAAGCCAAGGTGACCAAATGGAAGCTGGCAATTTAAGCTGTGTATGAAGCTCAGGAAAGAGCTCAGAACTTAAAACTGGTATGTAACCCATTAGCATATATTAAAGCAATGTGATTAATGGAGGGGCTCACTTATGCTTATTTAATGAATGAAGCAGATCATGGGGGACAGCAAGAATGGGAAGAGAAGAGGGCCAAGAGGAAACCTGGGGAGCATCAACATTTAAGACATGGACGAAGGTCGTGGTGGAGGGGAACCAGTATGAGGTACTGAGAAAAAAAGTCAGAAAAGTAGAAGAGCAGATTGACTTCCAAGAATTGGGTAACCAACTTAAAAAGAAAAAAAAAAGACAAGGAAAAGGAAGGCTGCATAGATAGGTCTGGAGCCACTGCGACTTTTGAGACTGCAGTTTTCTGAGAGCCATAAATGCAGAAGCAGAAATGTGGTAGAATAAGGAATAAATGGAAGGTGAATACATAGAGGCATTTCCTGTAGATTACTTTGTAAATAAATGGAGTAGAGAATGGGATGAAGGAATAAAAGCAGTTTGAGGACAGCCAAACAGGATGTAGGAAGATTATTTTTGGCTGATGGATGCTTAAGTAGGCTAAGAACAGATTAAGATTATACAAACTGCCATGCTCCTGATTCAAGACAGGCTCCACAGTGACCCCACGGGCACACAGTTGCTGTCTACCACTGAACACTTGGGCTCTAATGTAATGCTAGATAGTTTAGTCTAATTAAGACTTTGCAATCAGCTTTGGGTCATGTCCAAAAGGAAGGAAACTGGGTAGTTATGGGTTCATACCCAAGACTAGATGGCAAACTTCATGATGCAACACCAAGGGATTCATGACTAAGTTTCTCATCCTTTAATGTTGATATATGATCTTTTGCTGTAATGGACAAGTTCATGGTGATGCTTTCTTCAGTCATGATATGAGAACCTACTGGCCACTCACATGTTTATCTAGTTTGTTTTTTGTTTCTGCCAAACTAGACTATGACAGATTTTTTTTTTTCTTCTATTTTCTTGCATTTTGTTTCATTTCTTTTAGAGACAGGGTCTTGCTGTGTCACTCAGGCTGGAGTGCAATGGTATAATCATAGCTCACTGCAGCCTTGAACTATTGGGCTCAAGTGACTGATCCTCCCACCTCAGACTCCCAAGTAGCAGTGACTATAGATACGTGCCACCTTGCCCAGCTAATTTCTAAATGTTTTGCAGAGATGGGGTCTTGTTTTGTTGCTCAAGCGATCCTTGTGCTTTAGCCTTCCGAAGCGCTGGGATTACAGGCATAAGCCATTGTGCCAGGCCCAGATTGGTTTCCTTATGTTACATTTATGGTAGAGCTTCCCTTATTTCATCAGCAAAATACATTTAAAAACATAGGACAGCAGGCACGGTGGCTCATGCCTGTAATCCCAAAACTTTGGGAGGCTAAGGCAGGAGGATCACTTGAGCCCAGGAGTTTGAGACCAGCCCTGGCAACATAGTGAGACCCCCATCTCCATGAAAAAAAATTAAAAAAAAAAAATGTAGGAGATGGAGGGGATCATGGCAGACAGGAGGCAGGACTAAATTATAGCTCCAGAGAGACCAACATCCGTAGGCTTGCATTGTGAATTTTAGCTCCAGATCGACTGCAAGAACAAATTGGCAATCCCAAGAGGACCCACAGACCCTCTGAGGGAAACGGACTGCTCCTGCAGGACTCGGGAGACACCCTAACTACTGTGAGTGCCCCAAATGCAGAAGTGGGAAAGGGAGGCCCTCCTCTCCTAAACACACACCCCACTGGAGAAGCTGAAGGTCTGTTTGCAGGAGAAGTTTCCGACTTAACTTACAGCTGAGTCAAGTTAGAGAGCCGAGTGAAATACAGGGGTAGAGGAAGCAGCAGAAAAGCCCTGGGAGCTCGTTGGGTCCCCAAGCAGCCCATTCCTGCCTGACACCACAGGGATCCATCGGGAGGGTGGCCAGAGGAGCAGGGGGTAAAACTCCACAGGGAGAAGGAATTCTCCAGCCGAACTTTGTAACAATTTGAATGGGCAAGAAGCCTTCTGGCCAGAACTGGGGAGGAGGGTGTGAATCCGGTGTGCAGACTTCAGAGGCAGGGGAAGAGCCCTTTTCTTTGGCAGCTGGGAGGCGGACAGCCTCGGGCAAGTTTTCAAGCCCCTCTTGCCCTCTGCTTGGAAACAGACTTGGGGCTGTTGGGCGGTGGGGGAACTGCCCTTCAGTTTGCGTGGGAACTGGGTGAGGCCTATGACTGCTGGCTTTCCCCCACTTCCCTGACAACCTCCATGACTCAGCAGAGGCAGCCATAATCCTCTTAGGTACACGACTCCAGTGACCTGGGAGTCTAACCCCATTCCCCACAGCAGCCGCAGCAAGACCCACCCAAGGAGAGCTCAAACACACCAAGCCTGTCGCCACCTGATGGTCCTTTCCTATCCACCCTGGTAGCTGAAGACAAAGGGCCTACCATCTTGGGAGTTCTAGGACACTGGTCCCTTTCCACACTACTACAGCTGATGCTTTCCAGGAAGCACCACCTCTTGGCAGGAGGCCAACCAGCACAAAACTAGAGCACTAAACCACCAAAGGACCCTCATGGAGCCCACTGCACCCTCTGCCACCTCCACCAGAATGAGAGACCCATATGCAGTTCATATCACAAGACTCTATACAGACAATCCCCCGTACCAGCCTGGAGTCGGGTAGATTCGCTGGTTGGCTAGACCCAGAAGAAAGACAATAATCACTGAAGTTCGGCTCACAGGAAGCCACATCCATAGGCAAAGGAGGAGAGTACTACATCAAAGGAACACCCCGTGGGACAAAAGAATCTGAACAACAGCCTTCAGCCCTAGACCTTCCCTCTGATAGAACCTACCCAAATGAGAAGGAGCCAGAAAACCAACCCTGGTAATACGACAAAACAAGGTTCTTCAGCACTCCCCAAAAATCACACTAGTTCACCAGCAATGGATCCAAACCAAGAAGAAATCCCTGATTTACCTGAAAAAGAATTCAGGAGGTTAGTTATTAAGCTAATCAGGGAGGGACCAGAGAACGGCAAAGCCCAAAGCAAGGAAATCCAAAAAAATGATACAAGAAGTGAAGGGAAAAATATTCAATGAAATAGATAGCTTAAAGAAAAAACAATACAAAATTTAGGAAACTTTGGACACACTTTTAGAAATGCGAAATGCAGGCCAGGCACGGTGGCTCACACCTGTAATCCCAGCACTTTGGGAGGCCGAGGTGGGTGGATCATGAGGGCAGGAGATTGAGACCATCCTGGCCAACATGTTGAAACCCTGTCTCTACTAAAAAAAATACAAAAATTATCCCAGCACTTTGGGAGGCCGAGACGGGCGGATCACGAGGTCGGGAGATCGAGACTATCCTGGCTAACACGGTGAAACCCCATCTCTACCAAAAAATACAAAAAATTAGCCAGGCGAGGTGGTGAGCGCCTGTAGTCCCAGCTACTTGGGAGGCTGAGGCAAGAGAATGGCGTGAACCCGGGAGGCAGAGCTTGCAGTGAGCTGAGATCCGGCCACTGCACTCCAGCCTGGGCCACAGAGCGAGACTCCGTCTCAAAAAAAAAAAAACAACAAAAAACAAAAAAAAACCAAAAATACAAAAATTAGTCGGGTGTGGTGGTACATGCCTGTAGTCCCAGCTACTCGGGAGGCTGAGGCAGCAGAATTGCTTGAACCCGGAAGGCGGAGGTTGCAGTGAGACGAGATTGCACCACTGCACTCCAGACTGGCGACAGAGCGAGACTCTGTCTCCAAAACAACAACAACAACAACAAAAATGCGAAATGCTCTGGAAAGTCTCAGCAATGGAACTGAAGAAGTAGAAGAAAGAAATTCAGAGCTCAAAGACAAGGTCTTTGAATAAACCCAGTCCAACAAAGACAAAGGAAAAAGAATAAGAATATAAGAACAAAGCCTCCAAGAAGTCTGGGATTATGCTAAACGACCAAACCTAAGAATAACTGGTGTTCCTGAGGAGGAAGAGAATTCTAAAAGCTTGAAAAACATATTTGGGGGAATAATTGAGGAAAACTTCCCCAGCCTAGCTAGAGGGCCAGATATCCAAATACAAGAAGCACAAAGAAAACCTGGGAAATTCATCGCAAAAAGATCTTTGCCTAAGGCACATTGTCATCAGATTATCCAAAGTTAAGATGAAGGAAAGAATCTTAAGAGCTGTGAGACAGAAGCACTGGGTAACCTATAAAGGAAAACTTATCACATTAATAGCAGATTTCTCAGCAGAAACCCTAAAAGCTAGAAGGGATTGGGGCCCTACTCCTCAAACAAAACAATTATCAGCCAAGAATTTTGTATTCCGCGAAACTCAGCGTCACATGTGAGGGAAAGATAGTTGTTTTCAGACAAACAAATGCTGAGAGAATTCGCCATTACTAAGCCACCACTACAAGACCTGCTAAAAGGAACTCTAAATCTTGAAACAAGTCCTGGAAATACATGACAATGGAATCTCTTTAAAGCATAAATCACACAGGACCTATAAAACAAAAATACAAGCTAAAAAGCAAAAAACAAAAAACCCACAAACTACACAGGCAACAAAGAGCAGGATGGATGCAATGGTAAATGGACTAAGTGCTCCACTTAAAAGATACAGAACAGCAGAGTAGATAAGAACTCACTAACCAACTATCTGTTGCCTTCAGGAGACTCACTTAACACATAAGGACTCATATACACTTAAAATAAAGGGGTAGAAAAAGGCATTTCATGCAAATAGACACCAAAAGCGAGCAAGGGTAGCTATTCTTATATCAGACAAAACAAACTTTAAAGCAACAGCGGTTAAAAGAGACAAGGAGGGACATTATATAATGGTAAAAGGCCTTGTCCAACAGGAAAATACCGTAATTCTAAATATATACGCACCTAACAACACTGGTGCTCCCAAATTTATAAAACAATTAGTAATAGACCTAAGAAATGAGATAGACAGCAACACAATAATAGTGGGGAATTTCAGTACTTGTTCTAATACCTTGGAACAAATGGATTAACAGATATATATACAGAACATTTCATCCATCAACTGCAGAACACACATTCTATTCAAGAGCACATGGAACTTTCTCCAAGACAGACCATATGATAGGTCATAAAATGAGCCTCAATAAATTTTTAAAAATTGAAATTATATCCAACACTCTCTTAGACCACAGTGGAATAAAATTGGAAATCAATTCCAAAAGGAAACTTCAAAACCATGTAAATACATGGAAATTAACCTGCTCCTGAATGAGCACTGGGTCAAAAATGAAATCAAGATGGAAATTTAAAAATTCTTCTAACCGAATGACAATAATGACACAACCTATCAAAACCTCTGGGATATAGCAAAGGTCGTGCTAAGAGGAAAGTTCACAGCCCTAAACACCTACATCAAAAAGTCTGAAAGAGCACAGACAATCTAAGGTCACAACTCAAGGAACTAGAGAAATAAGAACAAACCAAACACAAACCCGGCAGAAGAAAGGAAATAACCAAGATCAGAGCAGAATTAAATGAAACTGAAACATAAACAAAAAAAATTAAAAATGATAAATGAAACAAAAAGCTAGTTCTTTGAAAAGATAAATAAAATTGATAGACCATTAGCAAGATTAACCAAGAAAAGAAGAGAGAAAATCCAAATAACTTCACTAAAAAATACAACAGGAGACATTACAACTGACTCCACTCAAATACAAAAGATCATTCAAGGCTACTATGAATACCTATACACACATACAACGGAAAACCTAGAAGAGATGAATAAGTTCCTGGAAAAATACAGTCTTCCTAGCTAAAATCAGGAAGAATTAGATAACCTGAACAGACCAGTAACAAGCAGCAAGACTGAAATGGTAATTAAAAAATTACTGGCCGGGTGCAGTGGTTCATGCCTGTAATCCCAGCACTTTGGGAGGCTGAGACGGGTAGATCACCTGAGGTCAGGAGTTCAAGACCAGCCTAGCTAACATGGTGAAATCCCGTTTCTACTAAAAATAGCCAGGCGTGGTGGTACGCATCTGTAATCCCAGCTACTCGGGAGGCTGAGGTAGGAGAATTGCTTGCACCTGGGAGGCGGAGGTTGCAGTGAGCCGAGATCGCACCATTGTACTCCAGCCTGGGCAACAAGAGTGAAACTCCATTAAAAAAAAAAAAAAAATTGCCAACCAAAAAAAGTCCAAAACCAGATGGATTCACAGCAGAATTCTACCAGACATTCAAAGAAAAATTGGTACCAATCCTTTTCACACTATACCAAAAGATAAAGAAGGAACCTTCCCTAACTCATTCTATGAAGCCAGCATCACCTTAATATTAAAACCAGGAAAGGACAAAACAACAACAACAACAAACAATACAGACCAATATCCTTGATGGACATTGATACTAAAATCAATAACAAAATACTAGGTAACTGAAGGCTGGGCGCAGTGGCTCACGCCTGTAATCTCAGTACTTTGGGAGGCCGAGGCGGGTGGATCACGAGGTCAGGAGTTAGAGACCAGCCTGGCCAACATGGTGAAACCCCATTTCTACTAAAAAAACAAAAATTAGCTGGGTGCAGTGGCAGGTGCCTATAATCTCAGCAGTTTGGGAGGCTGAGGCAGGAGAACTACTTGAAGCCGGGAGGTGGAGGTTGCAGGAAGCCAAGATCGTGCCACTGCACTCCGGCCTGGGTGACAGATCAAGACTCCATCTTGGAAAAGAAAACAAAACAAAAGCACAAAATACTAGCTAATAGAATCCCACAACATATCAAAAAGATAATCCACCATGATCAAGTAGGTTTCATACCAGGGATGCAGGGATGGTTTAACATATGCAAGTCAATAAACATAATACACCACATAAGCAGAATTAAAAACAACAGCAGGGCGCAGTGGCTAACGCCTGTAGTCCCAGCACTTTGGGAGGGTGAGGCGGGTGGATCACCTGAGGTCAGAAATTCAAGACCAGACTGATCAAAATGCTGAAACCCCATCTCCACTAAATACAAAAACTTAGCTGGGAGTGGTGGCACATGCCTGTAATCCCAGCCACTTGGGAAGCTGAGGCAGGAGAATCATGAACCTGGGAGGCAGAAGTTGCAGTGAGCCAAGATTGCTCCACTGCACTCCAGCCTGGGCAACAAGAGTGAAACTCTGTCTCAAGACAAGAAAGAGGAGAGGAGAGGAGAGGAGAGGAGAGGAGAGGAGAGGAGAGGAGAGGAGAGGAGAGGAAGAAGGAAGAAGGAAGAAAGGAAGGAAGGAAGGAAAGAAAGAAGGAAGTAAAGAAGGAAGGAAAGAAGGAAAGAAGGAAGGAAAGAAGGAAGGAAGGAAGGAAAGAAGGAAGGAAAGAAGGAAGGAAAGAAGGAAAGAGAAAGAAAGAATTAAAAACAAAAATCACATAATCTCAACAGATGCAGAAAAAACATTCGACAAAATCCAGCATCCCTTTATGATTAAAACTCTCAGCAAAATCGGCATACAAGGGACATACCTAAATGTAATAAAAACCATATGACAAACCCACAGCCAACATAATACTGAATGGGGAAAAGTTGAAAGCACTCTCTCTGAGAATTGGAACGAGACAAGGAGGCCCACTCTCACCACTCCTCTTTAACATAGTACTGGAAGTCCTAGCCAGAGCAATCAGACAAGAGAAAGAAATAAAGGGCGTCCAAATTGGTAAAGAGGAAGTCAAACTGTCACTGTTTGCTGATGATATGATCGTTTACCTTGAAAACCCTAAGGACTCCTCCAGAAAGCTCCTAGAACTGATCAAAGAATTCAGCAAAGTTTCCAGATACAAGATTAATGTATACAAATCAGTAGCTCTTCTATAGACTAACAGGGACCAGGTGGAGAATTAAATCAAGAACTCAACCCCTTTTACAATAACTGCAATAAAATAAAATAAAATATTTAGGAATATACCCAACCAAGGAGTCGAAAGACCTCTACAAGGAAAACTACAAAATGCTGCTGAAAGAAATCACAGATGACACAAACAAATGGAAACACATCCCATGCTCATGGATGGTAGACTCAATATTGTGAAAATGACCATACTGCCAAAAGCAATCTACAAATCCAATGCAATTCCCCTCAAAATACCACCATCCTTCACAGAATTAGAAAAAACAATTCTAAAATTCACATGGAACCAAAAAAGAGCCCACACAACCAAAGTAAGACTAAGCAAAAAGAACAAATCTGGAGGCATCACATTACCTAATTTCAAACTATAATATAAGGCCACAGTCACCAAAACAACATAGTACCAGTATAAAAATAGGCATATAGACCAATGGAACAGAAAAGACAACCCAGAAATAAACCCAAATACTTACAGCCAACTGATCTTCGACAAAGCAAAAACATGAAGCGGGGAAAGGACACCCTTTTCAACAAATGGTGCTGAGATAATTGGTGAGCCACATGCAGGAGAATAAAACTGGATCCTCGTCTCTTATCTTATACAAAAATCAACTCAAGATGGATTAAAGACTTAAACCTAAGACCTGAAACTATAAAAATTCTAGAAGATAACATTGGAAAAACCCTTGTAGACATTGGCTTAAAAAAAAAGAAAAAATAATAAAAAGAAAAAGAAAAAGAAAAAAAGAAGAAAAAAATAAAATAAATAAGTAGACATTGGCCTAGGCAAGGATTTCATGACCAAGAACCCAAAAGGAAATGCAATAAAAACAAAGATAAATAGCTGGGACCTAATTAAACTAAAGAGCTTTTGCATGGCAAGAGGAACACTCAACAGAGTAAACAGACAACCTACCGAGTGGGAGAAAATCCCCACAATCTATACATCTGACAAAGCACTAATATCCAGAATCTACAACGAACTCAAACAAATCAGGAAGAAAAAAAACAAACAATCCTATCAAAAAGTGGGCCAAGGACATGAATAGACAATTTTCAAAAGAAGATATACAAATGGTCAGTAAACATATGAAAAAACGCTCAACATCACTAATAATCAGAGAAATGTAAATCAAAACCACAATGTGATACCACCTTACTCCTACAATAATGGCCATAATCAAAAAATCAAAAAACAGTTGATGTTGGCATGGATGTGGTGAACAGTGCTGGTGGGAATGGAACCTAGTGCAGCCACTATGAAAACGGTGTGGAGATTCCTTAAAGAACTAAAAGTAGAACCACCATTTGATCCAGCAGTCCCACTACTGGGTATCTACCTAGAGGAAAAGGAAGTCACTATTCAAAAAAGATACTTAGACATGCATGTTTATAGCAGCACAACTCACAACTGCAAAATCATGGAACCAACCCAAATGCCCATCAATCAACGAGTGGATAAAGAAACTGTGGTGTGTGTGTGTATACCATATCATATATATACTTACACACACACACACCATATCAAATATATATATATATTCCATATATATATAATACTATGGAGCCATAAAAAGGAATGAATTAACAGCATTTGCAGTGACCTGGATGAGACTGGAGACTATTATTCTAAGTGAAGTTACTTAGGAATGGAAAACCAAACATCGTATGTTCTTACTGATATGTGGGAGCTAAGCTATGAGGATGCAAGGGCATAAGAATGATACAATGGACTTTGGAGAGTTGTGGGGAAGAGTGGGAGGGGATGAGGGATAAAAGACTACAAATAGGGTGCAGTGAATACTGCTCAGGTGATGGTACACCAAAATCTCACAAATCACCACTAAAGAACTTACTCATGTAACCAAATACCATCTGTACCCCAATAACTTATGGAAAAATAAAACAATAAAATAAAATAAAATAAAATAAAATAAGCCAGGTGTGGTGGTATGTGCCCGTAGTCCCAGATATTTGGCAGGCTAAGGTGAGAGGATTGTTTCAGCCTGAGAGGTTGAGGCTACAGTAAGCCGTGGTTGTGCCACTACAGTCCAGCTTGGGTGACAGAGCAAGACTGTGTCTCAAAAATCAAAACAAAAAGCATAGGACATCATTTTGGGGAAGTATGCTATATCACAATAAGACCTCTATACCTAACACCTTACTATATAACAGTACTATATATTTCTCGCCCAAATTTTTTTGCCTGAAACTATGGCTTCCACTCATGATAATTCCTGGCTTCCAATCCCAGCATCACACTTAAACTTGGACAAGAGGGGTTTGTGACATGGGCTCCGCTTGGCCACTAAGCAAGATGTCTATGTGCCACAGTCACCTCCCCAGGAAATGCTCTGAGTATCTGGCAGCCTGGAATTCTCTGCCCAAATAACTTTGTTTCCAGGGCTTATGCATTCCTCTTCCCTGGCTCTGTCACCCTGAAGACAGACAACACTGCGTGTGCAGGTAACCCCAGGGCCAGAGGGTAGCTGCTCATACAGAGCTGGGGAAAGGGCCTGGAGGCACAAACATGTCATGACATAGGGTAGAAAAGTGTGGTGGGCTGTGTACTGGCTCCTTCCTGAGCCACCATGTTTTGGTGTAAGTGAATCCTGAGGAGTTCAGGATTCTAAATTGGAACCTGGCCTTCCAAGTTGTTATGAAGGATACTTTTCAAGATAAGAGAATAAAACATAATTTATTTAACTGCTTGTTGGCTTGAGGTGTAACTTTTACACATTTGGAATATCATATATGAACCTTCATTTGTACTCTTGCCTCAACCCCTACATCCCTTCACATGCACAGCTATCTAGAAATACTTCCAGCCTCCCGGACTGAATATTACTGCAGCAGGACAGGAAATCAAACAAAGTCTAAACAAAAAAATAACAGGTCTCAAGAAAACTTGTTATATCAAATGTCATATCTTACAGTCTAATTCTCAAAAACAAAAGAAACTGAACGATTTCATTAGATTATACCCTCTTACCAAGACTTCAGCACCCAGCATCCTCCAGTGATACCACTTTTTTTATTATTATTTTTTTTTGAGACAGAGTCTCGCCCTGTCACCCAGGCTGGCATGCAGTGGCGTGATCTCGGCTCACTACAAGCTCCGCCTCTCGGGTTCAAGTGACTCTCCTGCCTCAGCCTCCTGAGTAGCTGGGACTACAGGTGCACGCCACCACGCCTGGCTAATTTTTTGTATTTTTAGTAGAGACGGGGTTTCACCATCTTTGCCAGGATGGTCTCGATCTCCTGACCTCATGATCCGCCCGCCGCCCGCCTCAGCCTTCCAAAGTGCTGGGATTACAGGCGTGAGCCACCACGCCCGGCCCAATGACACCGTTTGTTCAAATGAGTTTGTTTCCACTTCTAGACTGAATGCAGGGGAATCCATCAATGTGTCCTGTCTCTGATATCATGCTGAGTACAGAGATTCAGCGTCTGTTTTAGTCACCTGCGACTTCAAGGAAAGGCTCCAGACGCTAGTGGCTTGGAAGAACTATGGATGGAAGAACCAGACCCAGAATCCAGCCTGTAACTGTACTGTACTTTGTCCACACTGGCCATTATTACTAAGCCTGGCTCCTGAACAAACTTTGCTCAGGGAGTAAGAGAAGTGCTCAGAGACAGAACGTACATCTATGTTCTCCACTGCCTAAGAACACTATCTTAGGGAGGCAGAATCAAAGCAGCACAGACCCTATTGATAAAATGATATCTAGTCCAGTGTCTGGGAAATTCCTTCGGCAAAATTCTCAATAGAATGTCATCTAGTTTTTTTTTTTTTTTTTTTTTTTTTTTTTTGAGACGGAGTCTCGCTCTGTCACCCAGGCTGGAGTGCAGTGGCCAGATCTCAGCTCACTGCAAGCTCCGCCTCCTGGGTTTATGCTATTCTCCTGCCTCAGCCTCCCAAGTAACTGGGACTAAGGCGCCCGCCACATCGCCCGGCTAGTTTTTTTTAAGTAGAGACTGGGTTTCACCGTGTTAGCCAGGATGGTCTCGATCTCCTGACCTTGTGATCCACCCGTCTCGGCCTCCCACAGTGCTGGGATTACAGGCTTGAGCCACTGCGCCCGGCCTAGGTTTTTTTTTTTTTTTTTTTTTTGAGATGGAGTCATGCTCTCTCGCTCAGGCCGGAGTGCAGTGGCGTGATCTTGGCTCACTGTAACCTCCGCCTCCTGGGTTGAAGCGATTCTCCCGCCTCAACCTCCTGAGTGGCTGAGACTACAGGCATGCGCCACAATGCCCAGCTACTTTTCATATTTTTAGTAGAGTCGGGGTTTCACCATGCTGGCCAGGCTGGTCTCGAACTCCTAATATCAAGTGAGCCACCCGCCTCAGCCTCCCAAAGTGCTGGAATTACAGGCGTGAGCCACTGGGTCGGCTTCATCTAGTTTTTACTCAACTCATTCTTGTCCTGTGGCCCTGGCACCTCATTAAGTAGCTCAGCTGGACAGATCTGGTTATGAGAAAGTTTGTTCTTTTTCTAATTAAGCCCAAATCAGCCTGCTTGTAGTTTCTGTCCATTGATTCCAGTTCTAGTCTCTAGAGCACAACAGAGCAAGTCCACAGCCTGTTTTCCTACGAGTGGTCTGTTTGGTCTCTTCTCCGTCTCCCTCCGCAGTTTCCTGAAACCATTCACGTGAGAAAGTCGAGTAGCTACACGTGAATGACTATTTTGCTCTCTTTCTGTGCCGCTGTCGGTTGTTTATCCTTCCATCACTACCAAATTGCCTTAATTACTGTAGCTTGTTTATATTCAGTGTTGATATTTGGGATAGAAAGTCTTATAACCTTGTTCTTCTTCAGGAATGTCTTGGCTTTTCTTTGGCCTTTACATTTCCCTATAGAGTTTAGAATTTGTCAAGTTCTAGCGCACACACACACACACACGTGAACTGCTAGGATTGTGATTTGAATTTCACCAACTCTAAGATCAGTGTAAGGACAAATGTTATCTCTGCAACATTGAATGTTCTACTCACTGAGTATGGTATCTCCCAATTCCCATATTTAAGCTTTAATTTCTCTCAAAATTTTATAATTTTCTCTGAGGATATCTTGCTTATTTTTTGTTACTTTTATTCTTAACTACTCGATATTTACACATCCTTTCTTTAACTTCATTATCTCACTATATAAAGACACAATTATTTTTTAATTTCTAGTCAGTATAACTTTTTATTAAAATATATTTCCAATCTGATAGTTGATGTACTGCATTTGTGTTGTTTTGCCCAACATCAGTGATCACATGCAGTAATAAAATGTTTAATATCCTGGCAAGTATGGGGTAGACAGGCCCCTAATTGGGACTCTCACATTTCAGGTGTCCTTCTCTTCCCTTTGCTGAGCTGAAATAATGATTTTGTCTTAATCCTAATGAATTTGACGGGCATCAATTTTCACATTAATTTACCATCTGATCTTCTTTGAAGCAGAGCTCCATTGAGCAGAGAAAGTACCAGCAAGAGAGCTTTCATGATGCCAAAGCAGTGGAAGACCCCACAAAGCAGAACCATCAGCATGGTGGATTACACAGAGAGGACCATGAACCTTCCTAGTGACACACATGCAGCAGCACTCTGGACCTCTGGGAGGCTGTTTATTTTTACTGAACGATTTCATTAGATTATTCCCTCTTACCAAGACTTCAGCACCCAGCATCATCCAATGACACTTTTTTCTTTTCTTTTTTTTTTTTTGAGACAGAGTCTCGCTCTGTCACCCAGGCTGGAGTGCAGTGGTGCAATCTCAGCTCACTGCAACCTCCGCCTCCGGGTTCAAGTGACTCCTGCCTTAGCCTCCCGAGTAGCTAAGATTATTTAAAGTGTTATTTAAAAATAAACACTATTTATTTTTATATATTAATTGTGTGTCTGGAAAACTCTAAAGATAATTTTAGTAATTAATCTGAATTTTTACATACACATCCACATAATCTGGGAATAGTAACAGTTTTTTTCTTCCTTTACTTCTCTTTTCCCATAAGAAAATGAAGGAAAAACTGTTTCTCTTCTTTTTCTTGCTTTACCACACTGGCCAGGGCCTTCAGTGGGCATCACTGTTTTGTTCTCAGAAAGGGAAAACTGTCAATATTTCACCATTTAAAAAAATAACAGCTTTCTCGAGATATAATTTACACACCATAAAATGCATACTTTAAAATATACAATTCTGTGGTTTTTAGTATATTCCTAGTTAGGGCCATCACCACTATTTTTAGAACATTTTAGTCACTCCATAAAGAAACCCTGTACCCATTAACAGTCATTCCCTATCTTCTTACCCCCTTCATTTCAGGCAACCACTAATGTACTTTCTCAATGGATTTGTCTATTTTGGACATTTCATACAAATGAAATCATTCAATATGTGGTCTTCTGTGACTGGCTTCTTTTACTGCATGTAATGTTTTTGAGGTTCATCTACGTGGTGACACATTCAGCATGTGTCAGTATGACATTCCTTTTTATTACCAAATAATATTCCCTTGTATGGATATGCAGCATTTTGTGCATGCATTCATCAGTTGATAAACATTAGGTTGTTTCTAAATTTTAGCTGTTGTGAATAGTGTAGCTATGAACAATTAATGCTCAAGTTTTCACGTGGACTTATGTATGTTTTCACTTCTCTTGGGGACATAGCTAGCAGTTGAAGTATGTTGTTTTTTTGTAGATGATCTGTCAGACTAAAGATGTTCCTTATATTCCTAGTATGGTAAACATTTGCTTTCTTTATTCTTTTCAAAACACCAATGGCTGTTGAATTTCATCAAACTTTTTTTTTTTTTTTGGCATCTGTTAAGATGATCACAAAGTGTTTGGACTTTTACACTTAAATTAAGCCGCTAGTTCTTGAATAAACCCAGTATAGTCATAATATATTATTTATATATTGTTGGATTTGGTCTGCTTATATGTATTTTAAAATCTCTATTCATTAGTGAGACTGACCTGTGAAATTTTCCTTTCTTGTAATGTCCCTGTCAGTTTGTAATATAGTTATGCTGGTCTTAAAAAACCGGTAGAATTCATTTGTGAAGAATATAGAGACCTGTGGTATTATTTCTTGTGGGAAGGTTTGCAATTATGGACTCAATGTCCTCAATAGTTATAGACAATTTGGATTTTCTGATTCTTCTTGTGACAATTTTGTTAAGTTGTGTTTTTTCAGGAAATTATTCATGTAATCTAAATACATCAATGTACTGGCATAAAATTGTTCATAATATGTTCTTACTTTCCTTTAAATGCTTTAAGAATTTGTAAGCTGGATGTGGTGGCTCACACTGGTAATCCCAGTACTCTGGGAGGCTGAGGCAGGTGGATCACCTGAGGTCAGGAGTTTGAGACTAGCCTGACCAACATGGTGAAACCACATCTCTACTAAAAATACAAAAAAAAAAAAAATAGCTGGGCGTGGTGGCATGTGCCTGTACTCCCAGCTAGTCCGGAGGCTGAGGCAGGAGAATTGCTTGAACCCAGGAGGCAGAGGTTGCAGTGAGCCGAGGTTGCGCCACTGCACTCCAGCCTGGGCAACAACGGTGAAACTCCATCTCAAAAAAAAAAAAAAAAAAAAAAAAAAAAAAAAAAATTGTGGTGGTAGCAGTTTGTCTAGTCCTCACATTGGTGAACCACGCTTTCTCCCTTTTTTTCATACATCAGTCTTGCTACAGCTTCTACTAGTTTTGTTTTTTAAAAAACAACTTTGGAATGCAGAATATTTGACAAAATTCAACACCTTTCATGATATTAAAAAAAAAAAATCCTCAACAAATTAGCTATATAAAGAATGTACCTCAACATAAATAAAGGCCATTTATTTATTTTTTTGAGATGGAGTCTTGCTCTGTCACCCAGGCTGGAGTGCAGTGGTGCAACTGTGGCTCACTGCAACCTCTGCCTCCAAGGTTTAAGCGATTCTCATGCCTCAACCTCCCAAACAGCTGGGTTTACAGGCATGTGCCAGCACGCCTGGCTAATTTTTGTATTTTTAGTAGAGACGGGGTTTTGTCAAGTTAACCAGGCTGGCCTCGAACTCTTGACCTCAAGTGATGCACCTGACTCAGCCTCCCAAAGTGCTGGGATTATATGCATGAGCCACCACGCCAAGCCCAATACAGGTCATTTATGACAAGTGCACAGTAAGTATGTCATACTTAACAATGAAAAGCTGAAAGCTTTTCCTCTAAGATCAGGAATGAGACAATGGTGCTGACTCATGCAACTTCTATTCAACATAAAACTAGAAGTCCTAGCCACAGCAATTAGATAAGAGAAAGAAATAAAAAATATCCAAAATGGAAAGGATAAAGTTGCATTTTCTCTGTTTGCAGATGATATCTTATATAGAGAAAATTCTAAAGACTCCACCAAAAAACTGTTAGAACTGATAAACGAATTCAATAAAGTTTGCAAAATACAAAATCAACATACAAAAATCAGTAGCTTTTCTATATACTAACTAAACTACATGAAAAAGAAATCAAGAAAATTTACAATAGCTACATAATAACAAAATACTTAAGAATAAACATAGCCAAGGAGGAGAAAGATCTCTACACTGAAACCTATAAATCGCTGATGAAATAAACTTAAGACATAAGTAAATGAAAAGATACCTCTTGTTCATGGATTAGAAGCGTTAATATTGTTAGAATGACTATACTACCCAAAGTGTTCTACAGATTTTATGTAATTCCTATCGAAATTTCAACATGTTTTTCAATGTCATTCTTAACAGAAACAGAAAAACAATCATAAAATTCAAAAGGAATCACAAAAGACCCTGAGTAGGCAATGCAATCCCTTTTTTTTTTTTTTTTTGAGACAGGGTTTTACTCTGTCACCCAGGCTGAAGTGCAGTGGTGAGATCTCGGCTCACTGCAACCTCCACCTCCCAGATGCAAGTGATTCTTCTGCCTCAGCCTCCTGAGTAGCTGAGACTACAGGTGTGTACCACCATGCCCAGCTAATTTTTGTATTTTTTGATAGAGATGGGATTTCACCATGTTGGCCAGGCTGGTCTTGAACTCCTGACCTCAAGTGATCCACCTGCCTTGGCCTCCCAAAGTGCTTGGATTACAGGTGTGAGCCACCATGCTGGCACCAATGCCATCTTGATCAAAGAAAACAAAGTTGGAGGCATTATACCACCTGACATCAAAATATACTACAAAGCTATAGTAGTCCAAACAGCATAGTATTGGCATAAAAACCGACAGAGACCAATGGAACAGAATAAGAGCCAAGAAATAAATCCATGCATTTACAGTGAACTGGTTTTTGACAAAAGTGCCAAGAGACACAATGGGGAAAGAAGTTTCTTCAATAAATGGTGCTGAGAAAACTGGATATCCACATGTAAAAGAATGAAGTTGATCCTTATCTCACACCATAAACAAAAATCAACTCAAAATAGATTAATGAATTAAATGTAAGAACTATAAATGATGAAACTACTAGAAGAAAACATAGGGAGCCAGGCACGGTGGCTCACGCCTGTAATCCCAGCACTTTGGGAGGCCGAGGCGGGTGGATCACGAGGTCAGGAGATCGAGACCATCCTGGCCAACATGGTGAAACCCTGTCTCTACTAAAATACATAAAATTAGCTGGGTGAGGTGGTGCATGCCTATAGTCCCAGCTACTGGGGAGGCTGAGTCAGGGGAATTACTTGAACCTGGGAGGCAGAGACTGCAGTGAGCCAAGATCATGCCACTGCACTATAGCCTGGCGACAGAGCAGGACTCCATCTCAAAAAAAAAAAAAAAAAAAAAAAGAAAAGAAAACACAGGGGAAATGCTCTATGGTATTGGTTTAGGCAATGATTTTTTGAACATAATCCCAAAAGCACAGGCAACAAAAGCAAAAATAGACATATAGGATTATATCAAATTAAGAAATATCTACACAGCAAAGGAAATAATCAACAGAGTTAAGGGAAAACCTACAAAATGGGAGAAAATATTTGCCAACTATATATCTAATAAGGAGATAATATCCAAAATATATAAGGAACTCAACTAAATAGCAAGAAAACAAATAACCCAATCAAAAAAATAGGCAAAGGACTTGAGAATACATCTCCCTTTAAGAGAAGAGCCATTATATAAAACTGTATGGAGGTTCCTCAAAAATTTAAAAAGTAGAACTACCAGATGATCTAACAATCCCACTAATCTCA
Source organism: Macaca thibetana thibetana (assembly GCF_024542745.1). Lineage (NCBI taxonomy): Eukaryota > Metazoa > Chordata > Mammalia > Primates > Cercopithecidae > Macaca > Macaca thibetana. The sequence goes on along the minus strand of NC_065592.1, from coordinate 104,615,741 downwards.
AAGGGAATAAAATCACAGGCTGGGTGCAGTGGCTCATGCCTGTAATCCCAGCACTTTGGGAGGCTGAGGTGTGTGGATCATGAGGTCAGGAGTCATGAGATGTCTATTATCTCTTTTCACTTCATTCAACAGGTTTAAAATGAAAAATATTTTGAATTATTTATGTTCTTTTAGGACTTAAAAATTAAGAATAGTATTTTCAAACCAATTTATACTTCTGTTGAACACAGATTAAAATTTTGGTGAAACCCCATCTCTATTAAAAATACAAAAATTAGCTAGGTGCAGTGGTGGAAGCTTGTAATCCCAGCTACTCATGAGGCTGAGGCAGGAGAATCACCTGAACCAGGGAGGTGGAGGTTGCAGTGAGCCAAGATTGTGCCACTGTACTCTAGCCTAGGTGACCGTCTCAAAAAAAAAAAAAAAAAAAAAAAAAGGAAATAAAATCAGTATGTTAAAGAGACAACTGAACTCCCATGTTTACTGCAGCATTATTCACCAGAGCCAGGATATGGAATCAACCTAAGTGTCCATCAGCGAATGAATAAAGAAAATGTATATATGAAAGGCAGCAAATTCTGTTATTTGTGACAACATGGATGAACCTGGAGGACATTAAGCTAAGTGAAACAAGCCAGGCACAGAAAGGCAAATACTGCATGATCGCACTTATATATGGAATCTTAAAAAATCTAACTCAAATTAGCTGGGCACAGTGGTAGGCGCCTGTGATTCCAGCTACTCACGAGGCTGAGGCAGGAGAATTGCCTGAACCGGGGGTGGGGGGTGGGGGGGGCGGGGGTAGCGGTGGAGGATGGAGGTTGCAGTGAGCCGAGATGGCACCACTCCATCTCAAAAAAAACAAAACAACAACAAAAAATTGAACTCAGAGGCAGAGTAGAATAGTGGTTGCCAGAGGCTAGTGACTGGGGGAAATGGGGAGCTATTAGTCAAAGGGCACAATGTTTTAGTTAGACAGGAGGAATAAATGGTAAGTATTTGAGATGATAATTTTTATTTTATTTTGAGATGGAGTCTCGCTCTGTCACCCAGGCTGGAGTGCAGTGGTGCAATCTTGGTTCACTGCAACCTCCGTCTCCTGGGTTCAAGTGATTGTCCTGCCTCAGCCTTCTGAGTAGCTGGGACTACAGGCACCGGCCACCACACCAGGCTAATTTTGTATTTTTAGTAGAGATGGGGTTTCGCCATGTTGGCGAGGCTGGTCTCGAACTCCTGACCTTGTGATCCGCCCACCTCGGCCTCCCAAAGTGCTGGGATTACAGGCATGAGCCACCGCCCCCAGCCGATAAATTTTTTTAAAAACAAAAAATCCCCAACTTTTGGCTTTCTCAATCTTTTCTCCCTCATATTTGTTTTTTACTTTATTGATATTTTTAGCAAACGCTCACAAGGCAAAAGGCTGCTCACAGTTATCTCCTGATCTAGGCCCAGTGATTCCTCATTATAGTTTCACTTCACTGATGGTTTTTTTTTTTTTTTGAGACTGAGTCTTGCTCTGTTGCCCAGACTAGAGTGCAGTGGCACGATCTCAGCTCCCCACAACCTCCGCCTCCCAGGTTCAAGCGATTCTCGTGCCTCAGCCTCCCAAGTAGCTGGGACTATAGGCGCGTGCCACCATACCCGGCTAATTTTTGTATTTTTAGTAGCGACAGCGTTTCACTATGTTGGCCAGGCTGGTCTTGAACTCCTGACCTTGTGATCCACCCACCTCGGCCTCCTAGAGTGTTGGGATTACAGGCATGAGCCACTGTCCCCAGCCTTCATTGATGATTTTAAGATGTGATCTCATTTCTTTTTTTTTTTGAGACAGAGTTGCTCTGTCGCCCAGGCTGAAGTGCAGTGGCATGATCTCGGCTCACTGCAACTTTTGCCCCACGGATTCAAGGGATTCTCCTGCCTCAGCCTCCCGAGTAGCTGGGACTACTGGCGCATGCCACCTTGCCCGGCTAATTTTTTGTATTTGTAGTAGAGACAGGGTTTCACCATGTTAACCAGGATGGTCTCAATCTCCTGAGCTTATGATCCGCCAGCCTTGGCCTCCCAGAGTGCAGGGATTATAGGCGTGAGGCACCGCGCCTGGCTGATCTCATTTCTTAATTACTTCAGTGGGAAGGTTGGTATCAGTCTATCAGTATTGAATATAGAAAACTGAAATTTTAACTGTGCACTGTAAAAATTTATGCCACTTATATGTATTAACCATTCGAAAATGTGAAAACTATTTAAAAAATAAAGTGGCAGGGAAATGGGCATTTTATCTATTTCTGGTGAGAGTATACATTATCTACTACAACCTTTTTGGAAAGCAACCTGGAAATGTGCACCCAGATGGAAAAAGCCCACTCTATTTGAGGGGGAAAGGGGAAACAACCCAAATGTCCATCAATAGGGGCATGGTTGAATGAGTTGTGGGATACTTATATATCATTACTCCACTGAAATGTAATATTCCACTGGGAAAGTAAGTTCAGCTACAGTAAATGAAGCAACTGTCACACTTGACTATAGTTTAAAAGGCATTTGAACTATGGGCCAAGAAAGAGAAGGTCAGTCCTAGAACGAAGTCCATACTACTCCTCCCTGCACTTACCATCCTCTCCATCTTCCTCCTACCAATCTCCCCACTAACCCTGCTTATCTTCTAGAAATTTAGGTTCAACAAGACCAAGAGCCTTCAAAGCCCTTAGTAAGTAGGCTATAGTTAATTTCTACAAACCCAAGGACTGCAAAACTCTACTCTGCATCAACTGAACGCAAATCAATCACTTTAATTAAGCTAAGCCCTTACTAGATAAATGGGACTCAAACCCATAAAAATTTAGTTAACAGCTAAATATCCTAATCAACTGGCTTCAATCTACTTCTCCCGCCGTGTGGGGGTGGTGGGGGGAGGTGGGGAAGGCAGGAGAAGCCTGGCAGGATTTAAGCTGCTGCTTTGAATTTGCAATTCAACATGAAAGTCACCTCTGGGCTGGTAAAAAGAGGTTTAGCCTGTCCTTAGATTTACAGTCTAATGCTTTACTCAGCCATTTTACCTCCCCCTACTCCACTTATGTTCGCCAACCATTGACGCTTCTCAACTAACCATAAAGATACCAGAACATTGTACCTATTATTCGGTGCATGGGCAGGGGTTGTAGGCACAGCTTTAGGCCTCCTTATTCGGGCTGAACAAGGTAAAACTAATTTCTGAGTATGGCCCTACTTAAAATTTCCAGAAGTTACCTTTATTTGGGTATTAATATCTACAAAGTTGTCATATGGTAGACAGTTGCATCCTTATTGGTAATCTAGACCATCAGGGAAAACACTGAAAAGGTGACTTTACTTAAAACAAGTATCACCTGAAATAAATGTCCTAGAGTCTAAATCTTCATAGGCAGATGGCCCTGTGGCACGGGTAATGCTCACTCTGCTCATGTTGTTTGGTGACCAACACCACATTCCTGCAGAGTGTTGTCAGAACCAAGTTTTGGGACATAATCATGCCTGTAATAATAAAGGGGGTAGGAGAAACCATAATACCAGCATTTTCCATGTACTAGTGTGGTTAAAATAGTTTCTGCAAAAGGACTCATGTAACAGTCCATTAAACCACAAAATTTTAGAGCAGGAACCTCAAAAATTATAAAATTTAGTTTTCTGCAACTTTGTCAATCTCATCATGGTAATTACTGGTATTCCTCAGTGCTGTTACTTTAAGAGTTACTTCTTTTTTGATTGTATTCTTTTTAAAAGTTATTCTTTTCTGATCTGATTATACAAAGCTCACAACAGGATACAAATATAGAAGTACATAGTAAAAGTCTCCCTATAATTACTGTTAATATTTTGTTGTTTATTCCTTCCAATTTGTTCTCTAGTAAAATGCTAAATTACACACCTCAAAAGAAGGTAAGATCATAATACGTGTACAGTTTTGAAAATCTCTTTATTCCTGGTATAGCGTGGACAACTATGCATGGTGGTATTAATGGAATTACTTCTGTTTCTCCAAATAGCTTTATGGTAAGCCCACATTGTTCTCTAGCAATACACAACTGGGCTTTTTTTTTTTAATCCATGCTTACAGTACTTCAGAGGACTTCCTTGAAGGCACACTTTTGTACCGAAAGAGGTGTTTCTACAATGGGTTCCTAGAGGTGAAATGCTAGGACAGACAGTATAGCTACTGTTCAGTTGTCCTCAAGGAAGAGGAGAGTTTCTGTTTTCCCTACACAGTGGCCAACACAGCATATCATCAACTTTTTTTTCCCCCAAAAAACAATGTATGTATTTCAAATCAGGCCATGATTTTTGATTAGCAGTGGTCTTCAAGCTTGATTGAGCATTGACATTATTTGGGTAATTTTTCTACCCCCGAAGTTTTGTCAGCAACATCTCACTATGATAGTGAAAAAATAACCTTCCTGTTTTAATTTACTTTTCTTGACTGTTACTGAAGTTGAGAAATTTTCTTCTTCTGTTTTATTGACCACTGACATTTCCTCTTCTATGAACTGCCTGTTTAATGGTATTTGCTCATTTGTGGACTCATTCTTTTTCTTTTCTTTTTTTTGAGATGTAGTCTCGCTCTGTCGCCCAGGCTGGAGCGCAATGGCGCAATCTTGGCTCACTGCAACCTCCGCCTCCTGGGTTCAAGTGATGCTCCTACCTCAGCCTCCTGAGAAGCTGGGACTACAGGTGTGTGCCACCATGCTCGGCTAATTTTTGTACTGCTGGTAGAGACCAGGTTTCACATGTTGGCCAGGCTGGTCTCAAACTCCTAACCTCAGGTAAGCCACACGTCTCAGCCTCCCAAAGTTCTGGGATTACAGGTGTGAGCCACTACGCTCAGTCAGTTTTACATTTTAAAAAATAAGTATCATTTTCCTTATTTTTAGGAAGTTGAGTGGCTTATGTATTTAATCCCTTATCTTGATTCAGTCTATCTAGGTCATTTTACAAAATCCTGATTCAGTCTAACCACGTCATTTAAACAAATATTTAGCTCCTCTTTGCCAAATGATTTAGACCCCTGAAATACGGATATAAGAATTTAAGGCCGGGTGCGGTGGCTCATGCCTATAATCCCAGCACTTTGGGAGGTTGAGGTGGGTGGATCACATGAGGTCAAGAGTTCGAGACCAGCCTGGCCAACATGGTAAAACCCCATCTCTACTAAAAAAATACAAAAATTAATCTGGAATGGTGGCGGGTGCCTTTAATCCCAGCTACTCGGGAGGCTGAGGCAGGAGAATCCCTTGAACCTGGGAGGCGGAGGTTGCAGTGAGCCGAGACCGCGCTATTGCACTCCAGCCTGGGCAACAGAGCAAAAACTCCGTCTCAAAAAAAAAAAAAAAAAAAAAATTAAAAAATAGTTCCAAAATTACCTAGTCTAGGACAGGCACTGAGTTAGGCCCTTCATATATGTTATTCCTTTTATTTTCAGAAAAATTTGAAAGGTATCACCCTAGTTTTACAGAAGAGTAAACTTTGGTCAGAAACATTAAGTAACTTACTCAAGGTCCCTCATAAACAGTAAGGTTGCACTTGGAATCCTGATCTGTCTCTAACTTCTCATTTGCAGATAAAGAAACTGAGGCCAAAGTACACAACTAATTTGCCAGAGTTAACAGGTAATTAGGAGCCACACAGCTCCCTTTCACATTTTCTTTCTATTATTTAATGGTTAGAAGTTACATAATTTCCACTGACATTAATACGTAACCATGTTGTTGTTTTGTTAATATTGTGGGTGAGATCGAGGTGGGCGGGCAGATGAGTTAAATATTATTAATCCACATTAAAATAGATTCCAGATATATACAGCCTTTAGCTGACGAGAATATCATCCCTATAATCTGATAAAGCTCAAGTGACATCATGCTGGCTAGTATAAGCCTTCAACTTTTTAATGCAAATAGTCTATGAAAACCACAGATTTCTTAATCAAGCTCATTTTTATGCTTCCAACTCTGCCTTTTCAGCCTACAAACAAAATGCTCTTTCCCCACACCCACTGCTGTTTTCTACTTTTCTTATGATTAAAAAAAATATTTCCCTTGGTAACCATTTTCCCTGGTTACTTTCTTGGCTGATTTTCTGCACAAAAACTGAAAGGCATTTATCCCCAAGGGAGGCAGTTATTTTAGATTTTACTAAGAAGTTCAGCAAACACTTTTCAACATTCCCTTCTGTCCTTTCTTTGTTTTTAAAGAAAGCTCTGATTTTGTTTCATTTTCAGCTGGAGACTTAAATGACACCAAGCAAAGCCTACTTAGTTTAGATTTCCAGGTAAAAAAGTTTTAAATTTTAAGTTTCTACTTAGCATGTGGAATGGTTTTAATATTTGGGTATTTTATTTCGCAACTATGTTTAAACTCTTGAGTAAATTAGCTCGTTACTAATAGATTTTTAAAGTTCAAAGTATGCATTATTGTTTGTTTTTTTCACGATGTACTTCCCAAGTATTTCAGACCTTGTAGACTTAGTATTAAATTATTTTTATATGTTTAGGTGGAATTCTGTGTTCAATAGAAGTATAAATTGGTTTGAAAATATTATTCTTAATTTTTAAGTCCTAAAAGAACATAAATAATTCGAAATATTTTTCATTTTAAACCTGTTGAAGTGAAAAGAGATAACAGACATCTCATGACTTCATGTAGAATTTTAAAATTCTAAATTAATATTTTTAAAGTTTACTTAAGACAATTGGTGAAAAATTTTAAATGAAGAAAAATAAGTTAATCAAGGTTTATAAATAATATTTAATGTTGGGATAAACACAGTAAGTGCTAGAAGGAAAAAAATTACTTGATAAAAATGATACTATGATTGGAATCCCAGAAAATTTACCTCTAGGAGGCATACACTCAATTACGAAGTTGTTTATGAAAGCAAATATTAAGTGCAAAGTAAAATTCTGTATATCATATCAATGAAAATAACGAAGGCCTAACCATTAATAGTAAAATTAGTATTGAGAGACCATTTCCTAAAATGTATTTAAACACTGTAGTGAGACTGTTTAGATACTGATTTTGTAAAAATTAAAATAGCTCTGTAAATTTGTTTCTGTATGTATCTACTTAGATTTCTGGGTAAGTAAAAGTGAGTCAGTTTGGGGGGGAAAAGAAAGAGAGGTAGTTTCCAGAATGAGGATACTGGGAGAGAGGGGTGTGCTCAGTCTGGCTGCAGCTGGCACATTCACTCCTAAGCACTCAATCAGGCAATGCCCCATAAGTGAGTGCTTTCAGGAGGCTTCAGGACAACAGGATGCCTGAGACCCTCATGAGAGTTTAACTCTGGAGCCCTGAGGTCTAGGCCCTGACTCCTCACAACAGGAGGGAGGGTCTGCACATATGATTGTTAAAGCAAGAAAATTTAAATGTATACATTTCATGCATTGCAGAGCACTTATGATATCCATCGGAGCCCACAGGCCCAGCCACTCAGCAAATTCTAGTTTCACTTTGTCTCTCAGTTCAGGTTTTCATATTGCTTTCCCCTGCTGCTGTTGTTATTCCCTTCCAACATACTACTTTGCTCTCTGAATTGACTTTTATGATTTCAGGTGCCAATCAGCTAATGGATTTGGTCCTTCTTTACATGCTGCACGTTAATTTTTCTAAAACTAAAGTAGATTGCAAAAAGTTGTTCAAATGACCTATGAAATACAGGTCATTTCAATGACCTATAGTAATGGTTTTCAAATGACTGCAGCAATTAATGTATATATATACTGAAGAAAGGTTATATGCTGACATGAAGATACTTTAGAGACTGCCATTTGTTGAACAAAGGTGATGTGGCGAAAGTCAGACTATGAACTAAGTGAAACCTGACTAGAGGAAGATGATTCTGGCAGATGAAGTTATAAAAAGAACTACTGAGATTCAAGAGAGGAGACTGAGCTGACCTTGTGCCCTCTTCCCCTCTCACCAAATCCCTTGAAATAATACAAGATATATTACAAACAAATAAATACACGAATATACAGCTACACTAGGAAGTAAAATGGGCAGCCCCTGGTGGGACAGACACTCTGAGGAGTCCTTCACAGACAAAGAGAAGATGGGAATGAATTTTAAGAGGGAAAATGTACCCTTGAACAGTCATGAGAGAAAACAGAGTTGAAGACAGCTTGTATAGGAAAGAAGTTTTTGGTTAAAAGATCCCAAGAAGGATACATTTAACAACAATAACAACCTATACCAAGGTACATTCCATTCTTTTAGCAAGGTAAAACTTCCAAATATCAAAGATATGTTGAAAATTTGAAAAAAATTTCTATAGAAAGAAAAAAAAATTTCTTACAAAGGGATGAGAATCAGATTCAAGTCAAATTTCTCCTCAGCAACACTAAATATAAGAAAATAATGGACAAATATCTACAAGGTATTAAAGAAAAATGATTAGAATGATTTTGAAACCATAATTCTGTTTCCAATTAAACAACGATATTTTCCGATCTTTAATAAGAGCACAAAATTTTACAACTTACAACATTCTCTGAGAAAAAAAGGATATATTTCTGCAAGAAATAAAAGGAATCTGAGGGAGCTTCTCCTTCTGATAATGGCAGACAAGGCAAGTCAGATCATTAGACCTGCTGAGAATAACCAGAAAGGGTGAGAAAAACAACAGGGTCAATATTTGGGATAGGACTGAAACCCAGAGAGGTTTAGAACAGTTTTTCTTCTAGAAGCATCTGGATTCCAGAAGAGGTGGTTGAGAAGATTAGTAGACCTTTAAAATAGCCTCAGGAGGACAGAGAGAAACAAACAAAATGGAGGCAAACAAGCAGTGGGGGATGGTAGGAAAAGTTAAGTGGACCCAAAGCATATATATATAGAGAGAGAGAGAGACGGAGTCTCGCTCTATCACCCAGGCTGGAGTGCAGTGGTGTGATCTCGGCTCACTGCAACCTCTACCTCCCAGGTTCAAGTGATTCTCCTGCCTCAGCCTCCTGAGTATCTGGGACTACAGGCACATGCCACTATGCCCAGCTAATTTTTTTTTTGTATTTTTAATAGAGACGGGGTTTCACCATATTGGCTAGGCTGGTCTCGAACTCCTGACCTTGTGATCTGCCCGCCTTGGCCTCCCAAAGTGCTGGGATTACAGGCGTGAGCCACTGCACCCAGCCCAAAGCATAATTATTAATTGGATATGGTGAAGCCCAGCTTCAAATCACTCAATATTCGATTAATAATGTACTTAACCTTACGCCTGAAACAGATGCAAATCCTCAAATATTTTCATATACAATATTCGGCACTCCATCAAAGGTCATCAGGTATATGAAGAGACAAAACATGGCTAAAAACCTAAAGAAATAAGAGACAACCGAAATAGACACATAGAGGATCCGGAAAACCTAGTCTTCAGACACAGACTTTGAAACAAATATTTTTAATATGTTTAAAAAAATAAAAGATGAGATTAAAATTTTTAGCGAAGAATTGGAAATAAAAAGAACATACTGAAAACTTGAAAACTAGAAAATACAATAAAAGAACAAGGAAGTCAATGGATAGGTTTAATAGCAGATAAATCACACATGAAGAGAGTATCAACGAACTGGAAGATCAGAGAATAACCAGGATGAATCATTGAAGTGATAGAAGAACAAAAAATACAAATGGGGGGAAAGTGACATTAAAGACAATGAGGAAGCTAATAACAAAGTACCTGTAGTTATAGAAAGAATGAAAAAAGGGAAAAGAGAATGTACTATTTATACAGTTAAGGGCTGAGAAGTTTCCAAATGTGATGAACAACATCAGGCCACAAATTCAAGAAGTGCCAAATAGGCTAAAAGCAAGAAAATTCTATCTTTGTACACAGAGTGAAACAGCTGAAAACCAAAGACAATGAGAATATCTTAAAAACAGCGAGAGTAAAAAAAAAAATTACTTTTAAAGGTGAAAAAATTAGATGGAGAGATGATTTCTCAAAAGAAACAATGGGAAAAAGAAGACACAGAAATTGCATCTTCAGGCCGGGTGTGGTAATTCACGCCCGTAGTCCCAGCCACTCGAAAGACTGAGCCAGGTGGATCGCTTTAGCCTAAGGAGTTCAAGGTCAGCCTGTTTAGTGAGACCTCATCTCAAAAAAATAAAAATAAAATAAAATAAATAAAAATTAAATTAAATTAAATAAAAAAAGAAAAAGAAAAGTAGGTGGGAAGAAGGCAACAATAAAATACTGGAAGCTAGGAAGCAAATGAAAGTGTGGGGGGTAAAAATCAACTGTATCTTCAAAATGCTGAAAGAAAACACTTGTCAACCCAGAATGTGTTATCTAACAAATACATCCTTTCAGGTAAACAAAAAGAACTGATCAACACATGTGCACAAAACGAATTATTAGAAGGTGTTCTTCAGTCAATAAAAAAATAATCCTAATAGAAGAATGGAGATTAGGAAGGAACGAAGGAAAATCAAATGATAAATGTTTAGGTAAATCTAAACACGTGATTCTCAACTGAGGCGCAGGTTACATTCGGTAATGCCTGGAAATATTTTTGGTTGTCACAACTAGGAGGAAGGTACTAATGGTAATTAGTGGGCAGAGGCCACGGATTGCTGAGCAATAGCTTATAATATACAGGGCAGCTCCCCACAAAAAAAGAATTATCTGGCGCAAATTTTTTTTTTCTTTTTCTTTTTTTTTTTTTGAGACTGAGTCTCGCTCTGTCACCCAGGCTGGAGTGCAGTGGCACGATCTCAGCTTGCTGCAACCTCCGCCTCTCGGGTTCAAGCAATTCTCCTACCTCAGCCACCTGAGTAGCTGGGACTACACGCACCCGCCACCACACCCAGTTAATTTTTTGTATTTTTAGTAGAGACAGGGTTTCACATGTTAGCCGGATGGTCTCAATCTCTTGACCTTGTGATCCGCCCACCTCGGCCTCCCAAAGTCCTGGGATTACAGGCGTGAGCCACCGTGCCTGGCCTCTGGTGCAAAATGTTAATAGTGATGAGGATGAAAAATCTTATCTAAATGAACTTTGACAAAATAATAATAATATTTTGAGGGTTTAAAAATACATATATAATTAAAACACAGAACTGAAATAGAATACATACTGGGATGGCATAAATGGAGTTGAAGTTCATCCTGGTTCTTGTATTGTCCAGGAAGAGGTAAAGGTACTAATTTATATTAGGACTTTGGTAAGTCAAGGATGTATGTGGTAATCTCTACAAAGAAGAGAATGATAAAAAGTGTATAACTGGCCAGGCGTGGTGGCTCACGCCTGTAATCCCAGCACTTCGGGAGGCTGAGGCAGGTGGATCACGAGGTCAGGAGATCGAGACCATCCTGGCTAACACGGTGAAACCCCGTCTCTACTAAAAATACAAAAAATTAGCCAGGCGTGGCGGCAGGCGCCTGGAGTCCCAGCTACTCGGGAGGCTGAGGCAGGAGAATGGCATGAACCCGGGAGGCAGAGCTTGCAGTGAGCCGAGATAGTGCCACTGCAATCTGGCCTGGGTGAAAAAGTAAGACTCCGTCTCAAAAAAAAAAAAAAAAGTGTATAATTACTAATGAAATCATAAAAACCAAGCAACCAATTAAAAAGAAAGAAAACAGAAAAAGGAACATAGAATATGTAGGACAAATAAAAAGCAAATATAAAGTATATTTCAACTCAAACATATTAAATTTTACATTAAATATAAACAGCCTAAATGTTCCAGTTCAAGACAAAAATTGTTAAACTGAATTAAAATGCCACTAATAGGAAGTATACTGAAAATACAAAAACATAGAAAGGCTGAAAGCAAAACATATATTTTGCAGACATTAACCAAAAGAAAGCAACTACATGCAGGAGCAGAAAACCAAAGACCACATGTTCTCCCTTATAACTAGGAACTAAGTCCATTAGGTACTCATGGACATAAAGATGGCAACAATAGACACGGGAGGAAGGGAGGGAAAGGAACAAGGATTGAAAAACTGTTGTGTGCTATGCTCAGTGCCTGAGTGATGGGATCATTCATATCTCAAATTTCAGTATCACATAACATACTCAGGTAACAAACCTGCATACAACCCTCCTGAATCTAAAAAGTCAAAAAAGAAAAAAAAATGCAGCTACATTAATATTAGACAAAGTAGATCTTACAGCAAAAGCACTCCCAGAGACACTGAAAGTATCTACCTACTGACAAATGCACCAGAAAGATATAACGACTCTAAATTTGTACATACCTACAATCATTAGGACAAACAAGGCAAATTATTAGGACAATTTGGACAAATAGGTTGATAGTATTAAAGTCTTTAAAATCTGGACTGATATTCTATCTACTAATTAAAAAATATTAATTACTTTTTCTTGGCATAAAATGACTACTAATTTTTTTTAACAGACTTTTTTCAGAGCCTTTTTAGATTCAGAGCAAACTGAGTGGAAAGTACAGAGTTCTCATATGTGCTTTTCCCCCACTATCGAAATCTCACACCCTGGATAAATCTATGCTGACATATCATTACCACCCACAGGTCCATAGTTTACGTTAGGGTTCACTCTTGTTACTCTGTCTTGGGTTTTTACTAATTTTTAATGACATGTACCCACCTTTATAGTACTGTTGTCCATTGGTATCCTTGGGGGACTGGTTCCAGGAGCCCTCAAGGATACCAAAATCTGAGGCTGCTCAAGTTCCTTAAGTAAAATGGTATAGTATTTGCATATAATACACATATATCCTCCTGTATACTTTAAATAATCTCTAGATTACTTACACCTAATACACTGTAAAGGCTATGTAAGTAGTTGTTACGCTGTATCATTTAGGGGACAATGACAAGAAAAAAAAAGTCTGCATATGTTCAGCACAAATGCTACATAGGCCAAACTACATTTTTCACTCATGGTTGGTTGAATCCAGATGCAAAACCTGTGATATAAAGGGCTGACTATACTGTATTAGAAGAGTTTCACTGCCCTAAGAATCCTCTGTGTTCCACCTATTCATCCCTCCCCACCCCAAATCCACTATTCTTTTATAGTTTGCATAGTTTTGCCCTTTCTAGAATGTCATAGAGTTGAAATCATACATATGCCATCTCAGGTTGGCTTATTTCATTTAGTTATATATTATATGCATTTAAGGTTCCTCCACGTTTTTTCATGGCATCATGGCTCATTTCTTTTTGGTGTTGAATAATGTTCCATTGTCTGAATATACCATAGTTTGTTTATCCATTCACCTATTGAAGAACATGTTGCTTGTTTCTAAGTTTTGGCAATTATGAAAAAAGCTGCTATACATATCTGTGTGCAGGTTTTTGTGTGGACATAGATTTTCATCTTATTTGGGTAAATACCAAGGGGCACGATTGCTGGGTTGTATGGAAAGAGTGTTTAGTTTTATAAGAAACTGCCAAAGTGTCTTCCAAAGTGGCTGTAGCATTTTGCATTCCCACCAGCACTGAATGAGACAGTTGCTCCACACACTCACCAGCACTGGGTGTTGCCAGTGTTTTGGGTTTTAGACATTTAATAGATATGTAGAGGCATCTGAATTTAATTTGTAATCTGTCTACTATTTTTGAAACTAATATTTGGGATAAAAGTGTTGAAATTTTGGAGGATAATTGTAGATTTGTCTATTTCTTTTTGCAGTTTTTGAAAACAAGTTCACCAATTATTTTTGGTAATGTCTAATCTGCTATTCATCCCTTGTCATGTATTTTTTTCTCTCTCACATTGTAGTTTTCATCTTTAAAAGTTTGATTTGGGTTTTTAAAAAATATCTTCTATGTTTCCACATTACATGGTTAATCTTTCCTCTACCTTCTTGAACATACAGAATATAGGTATAGTGATTTTTAAAGACCTAATTAGTATATCAGCACTGTCATTTCTGAATTGGTTTCAATAAACTGATTTTTCCCATTAGGGGTCAACTTTCCCTGATTCTTTGTGTACCTGGTAAATTTACATTGGATCCTAAAACATTTGTTGGGTTCTCTGAGACACTGTCAAGTTACTGTACACAGTTTAGTTCTTTCAGAAAGGCTTGCTTTTAAGCTTTATTAAATGAGATTACAGCAGCCTTTAGCCTAGGGCTAATTATTTTCCTCTACTGAGTTAATGCTCTTCTGAGTACTCTACCAGATGCCCTGTGAATTGTAAGGTTTTCCACTCTGACTGGTGGAACACAAACTCTTCCTGGTCTTTTTAAGCTCCAGAGACCATTTTTTTTTACTCCTCCCCCCCACCCCCCGCTTTGTCCTTTAGGTTAGTTCTTTTCCCAGTCTCAAGTATTAATAAGTTTACTTACATATATGTGTTATCCAGTATTCAGTGGAAGACTTCACATCTCTGGAAGGGTTTCTCTGGGTTAGCTCTCACCTCTCTGTACTCTGCCCTAGGAACACTAGTCTCTTTGGTGTCCTCAGATTTCCAACTCTATCTTTTCAACTCAGGCAGACTGCTGGACTCTGCCTGTGTTCCCCTCCCTGCAACTCCCTTGAGGGAGGAAGCAGGTCAGTCACAGGTCTCTCCAGGCATTTGATTTGCATCCCCTCTCAGGGATCACTGACCTGGACTGCTCTTTGTTTAATATTTGGAAAATGCTTCATATATATTGTTCTACTTTTAAGTTGTTTCAGGTGGGAAGGTATACGTGGTCCCTATTACTCCATGTTGACTGGGAGTCAGATTTGATAAGTTTTGTCATAATACTGGTGTAATGGCTGAACGATTCTCTAGGAAGCGACCATGATGTAGCTTCACAGACTCTCCAAAAGTCTGTGAAATTACATCATGGTCGCTTCCTAGAGTATCATTCTACTTCATGGAGCCACTCTGGTTACTAGTTGTCAAACTAGTAGGAATGTTGTTATGGCAATACAGGGAAGGTGATCTCCACAAAACCATGCTCATTTTCTTGGCCTTCAGGTGATATACTGTATGCAGAATGTCAAAAATGGGTCAGTTAGTGACATTTGTACCTAGGCCGAGGACCCAGGATGGCAGCCATATGTTTGCTAATACCATTATAGGTTTCTACTAAGAAACAATCACAATATTTGCCAAGACTTAGCACGGATGACCCCGCATTTCCTAAACATTTGGGTGGTAGACACTGTGGCTTGAGGAAGGCATGCATTACCCTGAGCTCATGCTCATGGTTTTCAATTTAGATATGCTTGGAATTTCCACAGCTTGTCTTAGGTTGTGAAGTGGACTTCTAAGAATCTGCATATCAACAAATTACAGTCATATGTCACTTAGCGACAGGGATGCATTCTGAGAAATGTGATGTTAGATGATTTCGTTGTTGTACATCATAAAGTGTACTTACACGAACCTAGATGGGACAACCTACTATACACCTAGGCTATATGATAGAGCCTATTGCTCCTAGGCTACAAACCTGTACAGCCTGTGACTGTACTGAAAACTGTAGGCAACTGGAACAGAATGGAATTTGTGTATCTAAACATATCTAAAGCCAGGTGTGGGGGCTCATGCCTGTAATCCTAGCATTTTGTGAGGCTGAGGTGGGTGAATCACTTGAGCTCAGGAGTTTGAGACCTGCCTGGGTAACATAGTGAGATCCCGTCTTTACAAAAAAAATATAAAAATCAGCTGGGCATGGTAGCATGTGCCTGCAGTCCCAGCTACTTGGGAGGCCGAGGTGTGAGACTGGCTTGAGCCCAGGAAGCGGAGGTTGTAGTGAGCTGAGATGGCGCCACTGCACTCCAGCCTGGGTGGCAGAGCCAGACCCTGTCTCTAAATAAATAAAAAATAAACATATCTAAATATAGGAAAAGTATGGTTAGAATATGGTCTAAAAGAATTTAAAAAGGGTACACTATATAGAGTACTTACCATGAATGGAGCTTGGAGGACTGGAGGTCACTCCGGTGAGTCAGTGAGTGTGAAGGCCTAGGACATTACTATACACTACTGTAGATTTTATAAACACTGTACACTAAGACTCTACTAAATTTATAAAAAAGTTTTTTTATTTCTTCAATAAATTAGCCTTAGCTTATTGTAATTTAACTTTATATACTTTTTATTTTTTTAAAAACTGACTCTTTTGTAATAGCATTCCTCTCTTTTTTTTCTTTGTCTAAAGGCTTGATTTTTTAAATCGTTTCAGAAAACTTTTCGTTTATCTTTTCTACAGTTTTTTTGGTTTCTGTTCTGATCTTTAATATTTCTTTTTTGTAACTAATTTTGGGTTTGGTTTGCTCTTCCTTTTCTAGTTCTTTAAGATGCATTATTAGGTTGTTTATATAAAGTTTTTCTACTTGTTGATGTAGGTGTTTATTGCTGTAAATTTCCCTCTTAGTAGTGCTTTTGATATATCTCATAGGTTTTGGTGTGCTGTTTTCATCTTAATTTGTTTCAAGAATTTAAAAAAATTCCTTCTTAATAACACTTGGCTTAAAACACAAATACATTGTACAGTTGTACAAAAATATTTTCCTTGTAGCATAATTCTATAAGCTTTTTTTCTATTTTTCTATTTTAACTTTTTTGCTAACTGTTTTTGTTAAAAACAGGCAAACATGCATTAGCCTAGGCCTGCATCAGGTCTAGATCATCAATATCACTGTCTTCCACCTCCACATCTTGTCCCACTGGAAGGTCTTCATGGGTAACAACACTCATGATAATGCCTTCTTCTGAAATACCTCCTGAAGGAACCACCTCAGGCTGTTGCACAGTTAATGTTTTTTTTTTTAATAGGTAGAAGGAGTGTACTCTAAAACTGATAAATAGTAAATACATAAACCAGTAATATAGTCATATATTAAAGTATTATGTACTGTACATAATTGTATGTGCTGTACTTTTTTCTTTTTTTTTTTTTTGAGACGGAGTCTCTCTGCACTCTGGGCATGGTGGTGCATGCCTGTACTCCTAGCTACTCAGTGCAACCTCCGCCTCCTGGGTTTAAGTGATTCTCCTGCCTCAGCCTCCCGAGTTGCTGGGATTACAGGCGTGTACCACCACACTCAGCCAATTTTGTATTTTTAGTAGAGACAGGGTTTCACCATGTTGGCTGGGCTGGTCTCGAACTCCTGACCTCAAGTGATCCACCCACCTTGGCCTCCCAAAGTGCTGGGATTACAGGCTTGAGCCACCGTGCCCAGCCTGTGCTGTATTTTTATATGACTGGCAGTGCAGTAGGTTTGTTTATACCAGCATCACCACAAACACATGAGTAATGTGTTATGTTATGATGCTGTGACATCTCTAGGCAATAAGAATTTTTCAGCTCCATTATAATCTTTTGGGACCATTATGGTATATGCAATCTGTCACTGACAAAAAAGTCATTATGTGGTACATGACTGTACTTTCTTTGGTCAAGTGGTCAGACAGAAAGATTGAGTCAAATGCTTGTAGGGTCTCTCAGTTTTTGTTTTTTTGTTTTTTTTTTTCTTTTGAGACAGTCTGTCTCTGCTGTTACCCAGGCTGGAGTACAGTGCTGTAATCGCTGCTCACTGCAACCTTGAACTTCTGAGCTCAAGTGAGCCTCCTGAGCCTCTTGCCTCAGCCTCCTGAGTAGCTAGGACTACAGGCATGCACCACCATGCCCAGCTAAGTTTTTATGTTTTAGTTGAGACAAGGTCTTGCTATGTTCCTTACTCTGGTCTTAAACTCCTGGCCTCAAGCAATCCTCCCACCTTGGTTTCGGCCTCCTATAGGGCTGAGATTATAGGCAGAAGCCACAGTGCCTGGCCTCTCAGGTATTTTCTAAGGTTCCAACAAGACGACTGGGTTAGCAGTCTATGGCCACTTCTTATCTCTTAATCCTTCAGTGCCTCTCCTTTGCAGTTTAGTGTATTAATCTCTGTATGTAACATCACCTTGAATGTTTTACCATTCCTTCCCATCACAGTTTTGTTCTGGTTGGTGAAGGAGACCAAGGCATGCCTGTGAGAATTGAAATAAATTTCATCACTGAGCAAGTTAGTTACTTTAACCTTCTAGAATCACCAAATACTTTAAATGCTCATTAAAAAGATAAGAGCGGCGAATCTGTTGTGATCTGGGTTCTTATGATACCTGGGGTTTTAGTTTCTCCTCCATACTGGGCTGTGTAAAGAAGGCTCTTCATCTTGGGGAACACTGACAGTGAGTGGACCTGAGGAGAGAGCAGGAGGAAAGCTGCAAGGGGTGTAGGGGTGTGTGTGTGTATATGTGTGTTTCGTAGCTGTAAAATTCTGAGAGGCAGTCAAAACTGCCAACCTTCCTTTGTAGGACTAACTTTAGGCCAAGAGAGATTGGCTGAGTGAATCCTTTGATGACAGCTGCTGCAACACCTTGGTGAAGGTTTCTCCTGTCTCTGGCCACCAGACTCACAGGAATTGCGCCAGTCTGTCTGACCATAATGCTACTACTGTACCAAGAGTGCCTAAAGATTCATTTCTTAAATGTTTTTCAGCTTTACTATGTGCAAGGCCCTGTACTAACCCTGAGACCAGCTAATTAAAGAGTTACTCTTCCTGACTCTTACCTCCTTATAACTGATGCTGCTGACCGTTATTTTTATATGGTATCATCATGCCCTTCCCCCCAGACAATTCTAAAGGTAGAGAATAAAAGCACAAAACAGAACGGCTGGGAAAATGGGTTGTGGATTACATCAGTCATAGAACGTCTTAGCAAACAGGCGGAGAGAAATCTCCCAAGTAATCTTTGAAAACCTGCAGAACATCAGAGCCCAGAGCGGGGGCCATGTCTGATCCACCACCGTTACTGGTAATGAGAGTTTCCCTGGAACACATCTGCGCTCATTTGTTTACATACTGTTGTTGGGAAAAAGGCTTATGGGGTGCCTGCATAAACGGGCCATAAAAATATGGGACAGTAAGTTGTGGAAAGCCACAAGAGAACTCTGAGGAGGAAAGCCTTCCTATTGCCATTATGTCCCCATGCTCTGAGTGCAACCTGCTCTCTTATCTATAAACACTGTGCTACAGGAGAAAGACACTCCTTTGAAACATTGAAATGTGGACAGACATACAGGCTCCTAGTTAAGCCCGCTCCCATTAGCTACTCCCCAATAAGTTAAAGATATGCTATTTAAGCACAAAGGAGATTCATTGAAACTGCTATTGCTATAGATTACGCCTATGACACACTGCCTCCCTTTCACTGTTTCGCCCTAAACATCTGCTTCTTAGATCTAAGTGATTGTACTCAACAAATAGTGTGGAGATCAGAACTCTGGGCCTTTTGCAGCCCCCATTTTGCAACTGGCCTCCTGGCTCCCACCTTTATAAAATCTTAACCTGTCTCTTCTCTTCCTTTGTCACCACTGGGCTTTGGGTACCCTATGGGTGGTGTTGAGGCTGGTCCCCAACATATGACTATGGATGCTTTCATGCTACAATGACAGAGCTGAATAGTTATGACAGGGAAGGTGTAGCCTATGATGCCTCAAATATATACTATCCGGCCCTTTATAGAAAAAGGTTTCTAATTCCTGGTCTAAAGATAAAGGTAAGATGCAAAAAGGTTCTGGCCAGGCATGGTGACTCATGCTGTAATCCCAGCACTTTGGGAAGCCAATGCAGGAAGACTGCTTGAGCCCAGGAGTTCAAGGCTGCAGTGAGTCATGACTGAACCACCGCACTCCAGCCTGGGTGATGGAGCAAAACCTCGTCTCTATGAAAAAAAAAAAAAAAAAAAGTTTTTTGATTCTGATAGAAGAATTCCAAATTATGATTTGGCAATAATACTGTAGCATATAGCCCATATATCATAAGTGTAATTTCTCAAAGACTTGCCTACTGAGGCATACAAGCAAATATATAAGCCAATTTTCAGAGGTAAAAATTTAGTCACCACTAACTTTCAAATATTGTTTCATTCTAGAAATTAGCTGGTGAAAAAAAATCAAACATGAAGATTGCAGTTTTGTTTTGTTTTTTTCTGCTTATCATTTTTCAAACTGACTTTGGACAAAATGAAGAAATTCCTAGGAAGCAAAGGAGGAAGATCTATCACAGAAGGCTGAGGAAAAGTTCAACCTCACACAAGCACAGATCAAACAGACAGCTTGGAACTCCGCAAACAACAATTTTTACACCAGTAGCACGATTTCCTGTTGTTAACTTTGATTACGGCATGGAGGAAAAGTTTGAATCTTTTTCAAGTTTTCCTGGAGTAGAATCAAGTTATAATGTGTTACCAGGTAAGAGAACAATATAAGAGAGAGACAGAAGGAGGGAGGAGGGTGAGAGATGGTATGGGGAAAGAGAAGGAGAGAGGGAGAGAGGGAGAGAGGGAGAACATCTCCATGAAGATAATCTTCTAAAGAAAAATCCAGGTTATTATATTACTTTTTGGTTTAATCTACAAACATACATTTTAAAATAATTTTTAAAAATGGGGCCAGGTGCGGTGGCTCACACCTGTAATCCCAGCACTTTGGGAGGCTGAGGTGGGCAGATCACGAGGTCAGGAGTTTGAGACCAGCCTGGCCAACATGGTGAAACCCCATCTCTACTAAAAATACAAAAAATTAGCTGGGTGTGGTGGCGTGTGCCTGTAATCCCAGCTACTTGGGAGGCTGAGGCAGGAGAATCACTTGAACCTGGGAGGCGGAGGTTGCAGTGAGCAGACATAATGCCACTGCACTCCAGCCTGGGCGACAGAGCAAGACTCTGTCTCAAGATTAAAAACAAAACAAAACAAAACACCCCCAAAAAACCAAAAGCAGCTTAAGGAACATATTTATAATACAAAATTATTAGACAAAAGTTACTTATCCCACCACTATATTTACAAAATCATAGTTATCATTTTGGTTTATTTCTTTCCAGTATGTTTACTATGCATATATTTTAAATAGTTGTAATCCTAACATAGATAACATACATAAACATTTATAAACTGCTTTTCCATTTATAACAATAGATCATCTAGAATACAGAAATAAATTATTCAGATGATTCTGTGAACATATGGCTATTACATATTTTCAACCAAAAATTTTCAACCACAAATAGAATTAAAGCCACTGAATTCATTTTATATAGGTTAAGCCACTGACATTTAAAAGATTTAAGTGACTAAAAATTCTGCTAAAGATTTCAATTAGGCATTTATAAAAACTAGTATTAAATGGTTTACATTTTTCCAAATTTGGAAGAAAAAAGTATTATAGGCATGTTACCATTAAATAAAACTTTCAAAAGAATAACAGAAAATATCACCATATGATGTTCTGTGGCCAGTATTTCATATATTGTCTCAATACAGCTAAATGCTTCTTCATTAGTTATTTCCATGAATTTAACAGAAATAATATACAATTATCCTGAAAATAGGCAATTTAAGCCACACTTACAACATGATTGGGAAAAGAAAGGAAGAGAAATCAACTTTAAAAAATTGTAATAATAATGTACTCATAACTGCTAAAGAATGATGAGGTCAATATTTTTAGTTAAGTGGAAAGATAGCTAAGCTATAATAATGGAAAACGAAAAAGCCGAAAAAGAAGTATTCATAACGTGATCTCAAACTTGTGTAAAAAAAAGTTTGTATATGTAAGCATATATGCATAAAAGTACAGAAGATATATACTAAGCATTTCCAAATTGTCCAAAAATATTTTCCAGTGATTTTACAGTACTTTTTGATTGTATCACCACACATAACACAAAATTTACCATTTCATCCATTTTAAAGTGTACAATTCAATAGCATTTAGTACAGTCACAATATTGTGCAACCATCACTACTATCTTGTTTCTGAACATTTTCATCCCACCAAAAGGAAACTCTGTACCTAAACTCCTCATTTCTCCCCACTCCCAGCCCTTGGCAACCACTAATCTATTCTGTGTCTATGAATTTGCCTATTCTGGAAATTTCATGTAAATGGAATCACATAATATGTAGCCTTGTGTATCTAACTTCTTTACTTAGTATAATGTTTTTAAAGTTCATCTATAGTTAGCCTGTATCAGAACTTCATTCCTTTTTATGGCTGAATAATATTCCATTGTATGGCTATACCATATTTGTTTATCCATATTGCTTATCAGTTGATGAACATCTGGGCTGTTTCTACCTTTTGGCTATCATGAATAGCACAGCTATGAGCATTAATGTAAGTTTTATTTCAACACCTATTTTCAATTCTTTTGGGTATATACTTAGGAGGAGAACTGTTGGGCCATTTGGTAATTCTATATTTAATTTATTGATGAACTGCCAAATGTTTTCCAAAGTGGCTACACTGTTATATATCCACCAGCAATGGAAGAGGATTCCACTTTCTCTACATTCCTGCCAACAACTATTTATTTTTAATTATAGCTGTTCTTTTATGAAGTGGTATCTCATTGTGGTTTTGATTTGCATTTCCCTAACAACTAATGATGTTAAGCATCTTTTTATGTGCATGTTGTCTATCTGCATATTCAACTCCTATGCCTATTTCTTTCTTAAGAGATGGGGTCTTGCTCTACTGCCCAGGCTGGAATACAGTGGTACAATCATAGCTCACTGCAGTCTTGAACTCCTGGGCTTCAGTGATCCTCTGCCTCAGCTTCCCAAGTAGCTGGGACTACAAGAATGCACCACCGCACCTGGCTAACTTTTTAACTTTTTCTGTAGAGACAGCATCCCATTATGTTGTCCAGGCTGGTGTCAAATTCCTGGCCTCAAGAAATCTTCCCTCCTTGGCCTCCCAAAGTGCTGGAATTACAGGCGAGAGCCACTGTATTGGGCAAGTTTTGCCCATTTTTTAATCGCATTGCCTTTCTGTAATTCAGTTATAAGAGTTCTTTATGAATATTCTGGATATCAGGACCTTATCAGATATATGATTTCACATATTTTCTCCCATTGTGTATACTGTCTTTTCCCTTTCTTAACAATGTCCTTTGATGCACCAAATTTTAAATTTTGATAAAGTCTAATTTATCTTTTTCTTTAGGTGTCATATCTAAGAATCCACTGCCAAATATGAGGTTATAAAGATTTACCCCTATGGATTTTTCTAAGAGTGTTGTAGTCTTACCTCTTATATTTAGAGCAAAGGTCTAAATATAAGATATATTAGGTCTTTGATCCATTTTAAGCTAATGTTTGTATTTGGTGAAAGGCAGGGATTCAGCTTCATTCTTTTGCTGGTGTTGTCCCAGCACCAGTTGTTGAAGATTGTTCTTTCCTCCACTGAATGGTCTTGACACCTTTCTTGAAAATCAGTTGTTCACAGATGTATGTCCGACTTTCAATGTTCCACTGGCCTATATGTCTATCCTTATACTAGTATCACACTGACAAAAGCTGATTATTGTGTCTTTGTAGTGAGCGTTTTGAAATCTGGAAGTGTGAGATCTCCAACTTTGTTCTTTTTTCTCAAGATTGCTTTGGTTATTTGGGATCCCCTATAGTTCCAAATGAATTTAAGGATCCGCTTTTCCATTTCTGCAAAAAAAAAATGGCCATGGACATTTTGATAGCGTGCTTTTGATAACCCGGAAGAAACTCATATGTGTATTTTTGTTCAGAGGAGCAACTGGGTAGGTGGGATTAGCCTATTGCAAGTATCCAAATGAGAGATGGGTAGGGCCTGAATTGGGCTGAGTTAGTGGTCGGGGAAAGAAGGGGACTAACGTTGAGAGGCTCATTTGGGGGTGGAACTTGGGGTTAGTGGCTCAGATGGAGGAAAGTTATCTGGAATGACACCTGGATTGGAAGAAAAACATCCCCCCTAATATTCTCCTCAGCTTTCTAACGGTCTGCTTAGCTGATACACTTATCCACATATCTGCAATCTTGTATGTCGGAAAATGAATATATGCACTGCATCATGCACTTTATTTGTTTATTTATTTATTTAGAGACAGAGTCTTGCTCTGTCGCCCAGGCTGGAGTGCAGTGGAACGATCTTGGCTCACTGCAACCTTCACCTCCTGGGTTCAAGTGATTCTCATGCCTCAGCTTTTAGAGATGGGGTTTCACCATGTTGCCCAGGCTGGTCTCAAACTCTTGGTCTCAAGTGATCCACCCGCCTCAGCCTCCCAAAGTGGTGGGATTACAGGCATGAGCCACCGCGCCCAGACAGTATTATACACTTTAAAAGGGTGAATATTATAGTATGTGAATATTTCAATAGCATAATAAACCATAAAAAAGATAGCTCAGTGTCTCACTGAGAAGCACCATAGAAGCATGCTGTCTGGTTTCACCTATTCCCATGTGCACATCAAGGGTGGGCTGTGAGCTTGTCATTAGTGCTAGCTCAGCTCTCCGATCACATGATGGAACTGGATTGGCTGGTGGCTTTGGAAGTTTGGTGTGGCCATACAATTTGCATTGGTCAGTGTAATTAGACACTTTTAGAGTTCAAGTGTGATTTGTAACCTCACATTCCCACTATCGCAGTGATCGGGACAGCCTACTTATAGATGAATCCTGAGTGAATATGATGAGCTGAGCCCCTGTGTCCCCACATTAGACACAAAGTATAAATGAAAAATAACTGAGATTTGGGGATTGTTTGTTGCTGTTGTATAATTTAATCTACCCTGATGGATACAAAATGGAAGTGCAGTTCAGCCCCAAGTTACCATGAGGGAGTTCACTCTTAGAGCCTAAGTGAAGGGGCTGAGAGGAGAGCCTGTGAAAAGCATTTCAGCATTTCTTGTCTATATGACATTTTTACCCTACACATGAATGCACGTAGAATTCTACTCTTGTGTGGTCAGAGCAGTCTGACTTCACATTGTGTTTACTTCCATTCACAGTTGCTGGTAACCACATAAGAAATTTAAATTTGTGCTTTTGTTTTCTTCTAGGAAAGAAGGGACACTGTTTGGTAAAGGGCATAACCATGTACAACAAAGCTGTGTGGTCCCCTGAGCCCTGCACTACCTGCCTCTGCTCAGATGGAAGAGTGCTTTGTGATGAAACCATGTGCCATCCCCAGAGGTGCCCCCAGACAGTTATACCTGAAGGGGAATGCTGCCCTGTCTGCTCTGCTACTGGTATAGAGATTTAGCTAAGCAAAATATCAGTGTGTGATTGATCTTTAACTTCCATTTGTTTTTGTTACTAATTTTAGATTAAAATTATGATACGTTAGTCATCTGAGTACTTAAAATATTGGCAGAATGTTGATTAACATAGAAAATATCTGGGAAAATGCATGGTAGGGGTTATAAATAATAGACTGTGGCTTTATAGTTCTAGCTCTATCAGATTCAGTAAACTTGGATGAGATTACATTCCACATTTGACTCTCAGCTTTAGAGGTACGGTAAGAGAATTTCTACAACTAACAGACCCTGAATTCTTACTGAGTTAAGGGCTCTGCTTTGGTCTATGTGTGCATTATCCCACTTAATCCACCCCAACATGGCTTTATCACCGTGAAGCCAGGGTAAACAAAGGAAGAGTGATTTGCATCTAAAGAGAATAAAGCCCCAGCCCTCTGGCTATACCCAGCCACTCAAAGGCAGCACAGGAACCCACATCCCTGCTTGGATAATCCCAGGAAAATGCAGAAGTGTAGCCTGAAGCATGATTTTCTCACGTGGCCCTTCTGTGTGCAGGAGATCACAGCATGGGTTTTGTTGGCTGCTCATGGACCCCTTCTCCAATGAGGCTCATACCTGACTGAATGAAGGACCCTTCCCGGGAGGCCCAGTCTCCTCTGAGAAAAGCCTAACCAACACCTTATGAAAATAAGCAAATAAATACTTGTTAAATACTTGGCTGGGAAGGGATAGGGACATCTTCTCTTGTCTATAACCGAGGTAGATTGCTCCCATGCACACAGATGATCACAGGGTAGGTGTCTACAAAAGTCTCCTGCCAGGAAAAACTTTTGACGTTTTAGAAATTGTGTTTTGCTTTATACTACCAAATATTTCACTAACGTTTAAAGAGAGTTAGGAAAAAAGTGTTCAATGAAACGGATTCCTTGGAGTGAAATAAATACAAGGTTTACAAAGTAAGAGTCACAAATTCTCAGACATTTTTTCAAAAGACTTGGAGTATTCTTGAAATGTAGTTATTTTGGAAAAATAAACTTGGATATACAGGAAGGATTTTAAATGTTTCAATATGATAGCTTTAGTTTCCTTTTACTAACTTTTTCCTATTCTCCTTCTGCATGTTTTGCTAGAGATGTGAAAAAACTCACAGACTTTATAATACATACTGAATTGATATCTCAAGTAATTTCTCCAAATAATTATATTTCCTGAGTTCTTTTCGGGAGTAGTTTATATATAGTATTAAATAAGAGTAGGCAGATGATTAAGTAAATTTATAAATCTTGATGAAAGAAAATGTATGCACCCTGGCTGGGTACGGTAGTTCACACCTGTAATCCCAGCACTTGGGGAGGCTGAGGCGGGAGGATCACAATGGGTCACGTGTTCGAGACCAGCCTAGTCAACACGGTGAAACCCCATCTCTACTAAAAATACAAAAATTAGCCTGGCATAGTGGCGGGGTGCCTGTAATCCAAGCTACTTGGGAGGTTGAGGCAGGAGAATCGCTTGAACCCGGGAGGCAGAGGGTGAAGTGAGCCGAGATCATGCCACTGCATTCCAGCCTGGGCGACAGAGCAAGACTCTGTCTCAGGGGAAAAAAAAAAAATTTATGCACTGTGAAATCAGTTCTTCCTAGAACTGTTTACTCAGAGAGTGAATTTGAATCTAGTCTTTGTCTTGTCTTCCCCACTTTCTGCCAAAGATTTAACAGCTGAATATAAATGTAGATTCACTGTCTACTATCATTTATTCTACTCCCACCGTCATGGAAGGATAAACAGCACTCCTGTGCATATGTCTAAGTTAAAGCAACATCACTTAAGTCCAGAACGTCATTTGTAGGTCTCAGGTAGTAAAGACGATTTAAGTATAGAATCTGAGAGAGAGGAGGAGGACAACTTTCTCTCTATAACTCTGAATTTCAGAGGATGACACTAGGATGCCAGGGACAAAAATAGTGACAAATCTATAACAAAAGTTGGTTTCACTGCTATAAGCAATTAAAATATACACCTGTTTCACTTTTTTAATGTCTGGTAAACAGTCTACAAATTCTCAGATTAGCAATAGCCCTAGTGAACAGAACAGTATCTATTATAAAGGTATCACATCTGATTATAACACAATCTCACAACAGGATTGCTTACCATTTTGCCTCATGTGGCAATATTATTCCCTCCTTAGTCACCAGGTAGCATGATATGTTAGCAAAAATAAGCATTAAGTTATTTAATATAAAAATTAGTATTAAGGTCCACAGGTGAAAAAAATGTAAGAGATCTTACAAAATAGAAATAAAGTGACTATTAAAACTTTTTAAGCAAAAATTTCAAGGTGCATTTCATCTTTAAATTGCACTCAAATACTTGGAGGGAATAATATTTACTAATCTCATTTTTGTTATGATTTTTTCTTTTATTAATATCATCAACTTATCTCTGCTACCTCATCCTTGCGTGGTCATTAGTCTCCTATTCTCTACTCAGTGGTATAGCATTAAATGATAGAAATGAATTTTCTGGTGATTCTTCAGAACAAAGAGAACCTACCAATTTACTTCATAAGCAACTGCCACCTCCTCAGGTGGGAATGGACCAAATAGTAAGAAAAGCAGCACTTCAATCTGAGGAGGATGAAGCAATGAAAGAAGATACAGAGCAAAAGACAGAGACCCCTGAATCTAGAAATCAGAGGCAACTTTACAGTGAGGGGGACAGCAGAGGAGGAGACAGAAAGCAGAGGCCTGGAGAGGAGAGGAGGCTGGCACACCAGCAGCAACGCCAAGGAAGGGAGGAGGAGGAGGAGGAGGAGGAGGAGGAGGGTGAGGAGGATGAGGAGGAGGAGGAAGACGAGGAGGACCCGGTAAGAGGAGATACGTTCCGAATGCCCTCTCGATCCCCACTTCCTGCTCCTCCCAGAGGCACACTGCGCCTGCCAAGTGGGTGCTCTCTGTCCTACAGGACCATCAGCTGCATCAACGCCATGCTCACCCAGATACCACCACTCACAGCACCACAGATAACAAGTCTGGAGCTCACTGGTAAGAGATGTTCACTTCTGCTTTATTTTGTGCTTTAGAAGTAAATGACTCTTAGCAGTTGGGCATGGTGGCTCATGCCTGTAATCTCAGCACTTTGAGAGGCTGAGGTGGCCAGATTACCTGAGGTCAGGGGTTCGAGACCAGCCTGGACAATATGGCGAAACCCCATCTCTACCAAAAATACAAAAATTAGCCGGGTGTGGTAGGGCATGCATGTAATCCCAGCTCCTCAGAAGGCTGAGGCAGGAGAATCGTTTGAATCCAGGAGGCGGAGGTTGCAGTGAGCTGAGATTGAGCCACTGTACTCTAGCCTGGGCAACTGAGCAAGACTCCATCTCAAAAAAAAAAAAAAAAAAAAAAGTAAATGACTCTTAGGCAAGTGCAGTTGTATACACCTGTAGTCCCAGCTACTAAGGAGGTTGAGGTGGGGGAATGGCTTTAGCCCAGTAGTTTGAAACCAGTCTAGGCAACAGAGTGAGATCCTGTCTCTTAAAAAAAAAAAAATGAACGATTCTCATTGCTCTATGAAGATTATATTTTAATTTCATCCTAAAAATTGATCCTGAATAGACTAATTTCATAATCTTCAAATATATAAACTTTGCAGAAAAGATAGCTATTTACTGCAGAATAGCAATCAGGTATAAAGCAAACTCCTCCAAATCAAATGATGATTTCCTACTGATGTTTCTTAAAAATCAGCTTTCATGAGGTATAATTTGTATGTAGTAAAACTTATTTTTAGTACATAAGTTCTGAGTTTTGACAAATGCACATTGTCATGTAGCCACCACCAAAAGTAAGATATAGGACATTCTGTCACTCCCCAGAATTCCTTGTTTCCCCCTCCAGCAGTCACTGGCCACCAAAGAACACTGATCTGTTTTCTGTCTCTACAGTTTTGCCTTTTCCAGAGTGTTACATAAATGGAATCATACAATACATAGCCCTTTCAGTCTGGTTTCTAATGTTTTTGAGAGCCACGCATTTTGTTTTGTGTATCAGTAGTTCATTCCTCTCTTCTGCCAAGTAGTGTTCCATCATGTGGATGGGCCATGGTTTCCTACCAGGTATACGTCATCTGAGTTGTTTCCAGTTTGG
Organism: Macaca thibetana thibetana; assembly: GCF_024542745.1. Taxonomy (NCBI): domain Eukaryota; kingdom Metazoa; phylum Chordata; class Mammalia; order Primates; family Cercopithecidae; genus Macaca; species Macaca thibetana. The sequence continues at coordinate 104,586,577 of NC_065592.1, read as the reverse complement.
GGTGATTATGTATAACGTTGCTATAAACATCCATGTACAAATGTTTGTGTGGACCTAAGTCTTCATTTCTCCAGGGCAATGCCCAGGAGTGGGACTGCTGATATGGTAAATACATGTTTAAGTTTATAAGAAACTGCCCGACAGTTCTCTAAGGTGGCTGCTCCTTTCCCACCTGCATGCTGGGGAGCTCCTGCCTCTCTGCAGCCTGCCAGCACTTGGTACTGTCAGTTGCTTTTTTCCCCTCGTTTTTGACATTCTAGTGGGAATGTGGTCATCTAGACCTTTTGCCCATGTTTCCATCGGACCACCAGGGAGGGCTCTGAGTAGAAGAACAGCAGGACCAGGTGTGACAGGCTGGCTGGTGGGGACACTTTGGGTGCTGGGAACAGCAGGAGCCTTCGTCTGGGTAATGAGGCCCCTATGCCAGGGGTGGCTCTGGAGATGCTGGGGTGAGGGGAGCTGAAAAGGTCAACACATTTGTGCAGGGATGGCCATTGGTGACAGCACACTGCCAGTGTCAAACATAATAGAAGCTTCCGTGGCCTTTCTGACAAAGGATTTCATCCTACTTTTATATGATCACCTAAGGAATTCCTCTCATGCTCAGCAACGCCCCTTCCTCCTGTGGCCTGTGCACCAGGTATGCTCTGCCCTAAGAAAACCCAATCTGTGAAAGTCTGAAGTCTTGGAAAAGATAAATGACCCACACTGAGCTACACTGTTACGGTTTTATAAGAAGGTCACCCCGTGACTTTTATGGTATGTACTATTGGTACGCTCACTTTCTGGGTTTAAAAATCGACTACTGAACTTAACTAAATGTTAAAACAAAAACCCATAAAATTAGGGCATATAGGAACCTTTGCAGATTGAAGCCATAGAGGCATAACATTAGATGTCAGAGAGTCTTGGAGATGATCTCCCCCAGCTTCGTATGCAGAGATGGAGACAGGCTCAGAGGAGGTGAGTGATTTGCATGAGCATTCATGGACAAAAACAGAGGCATGCTTCTAGTCCAAGAAAATGGCTATGGGAGAATATGAAGACTAAAAATCAGTTTCTGTATAACCGTCCACACCTTTATTGTAAATGCACAATGTTACCAGTACTCTCCAGCAGACCACATTCTGGCTGTGTTAAGCATCTTCATCTAAACCATGATATACTTACAGCCTGATGAATCCTTAGAGAGAAAATGTCAACTATGTTAAACTATCTATTTCCAGCCTGTTACTTTTCTGAACATACTTTGGTTATATAATATATATTCTGTCCTTGTTCTGAGTATTGCTTTCTCCTCCAGACAAAGCTCTCTCTTGAAATCTATGCACACACGCCCATACATGTGTGTACATGTATGTATATGCACACATGCCTAAAACATAACCGCTGTATGTCCTAGGCAATTCCATCGCCTCCATCCCAGATGAAGCATTTAATGGATTACCAAATTTGGAAAGGCTTGATCTGAGCAAAAATAATATCACTTCTCCAGGCATAGGTCCAAAAGCATTCAAGGTAAATACATGCTCTGATTTGTCTATTTGGACGAATGGCTTCACTATGACTTGCACTGGTTGGAGATGGGGAAGGGAGGAAAAGGAAAATGCTTCTAATTGGTAGTTTTCTTCTAAGAAAGTTTCCTCTCTGATGTTCCTAAACTGCATTCAAGTTTTCTCTTGAATATAGTTTATTATTTTACATACTTTTAGCTTTGCCATAAGGGCACCAACAATAGCATTAGTGACAAAACTAATGATTTTAATTTATGGAGTAGTTTCTCCCCAAGTAACTGAAAACATGCTAAAATCTGGTCTCTTAGCATACGAAGTATTTTCTGGAAATAAATTGAGCCTATCTGGAAACTCTATTAACATTTTTCAGGCCAGCAAGACACGGCTTCCTTTTTTTGTTTGTTTTGCTTCGTGCAATGAACAAAACCTGATGGAGGATACTTTGGCAGAAGGGGGTTCTGGAAAAACAGACAGGCTCAGATAAAAACTAGGGATAGCTTGGAAAAGAAGAGGGAAAGAGAGAGAACAGGAAACAGCATAGAATAAACCTTTGAAAGATACAGATTGAACTAATTTTATATATATATATAAACGGGCCAGGCGCAGTGGCTCATACCTGTAATCCCAGCACTTTGGGAGGCTGAGATGGGTGGATCACGAGGTCAGGAGTTTGAGACCAGCCTGGCCAACATGGTGAAACCCCGTCTCTATTAAAAATACAAAATTTAGCCGAGTGTGGTGGCATGCGCCTGTAGTCCCAGCTACTAGGGAGTCTGAGGCAGGAGAATTGCTTGAATTTGAGAGGCAGAGGTTGCAGTGAGCCGAGATTGCGCCATTGCACTCCAGCCTGGGCGACAGAGGCAGACTCTGTCTCAAAAAACAAAAAGGAGGAAAGAAGACAGAATTCAAGGAATTTAAGAGTTAAGAGAGAAGGGGTTTATGTTTGTTAAAAAAACAAAAAACAAAAAACAACTCATAAATGTGTGTGTTTGAAAAGCCATAAATAAAGCACATTATATTTTACTAGGTGAAACTGTTACTCCCTTGGGCAGTCTTCTGGGTCTTCCACCCACTCTTCAGACAAATCACTGGCCTCTTATATTCTCAGTTCCTGTTTCTTATCTGGAGTCTAGGCTGGCAGATAAGAGGGTTCCACATTCACATCCTAGATCTACTTCGTGCTATCCATCCTTCTCCTAGAAAATGGCTAGCATTAGGGGGTCCTTTCCCTATATTTGACCAAGAGAAAAACATTGTAGGAGATCACCTCCTTTTCTTGCTTTGGAATTCTCTGTCCCATTCCGAAACTGTTGAAATTTGAATATGATCACTGGAGAGGTGAATCATTCCATGGGACTTTACTAAAATCTACCTAACCACAGTTCCCCACTTTTGGTGGTAGAGGGTAGGTTTGATCAATGAACACACAACTACAAATGTGAAAAGATACTTTTCCAGACAGTCAACTGGATGCCATATAGGAATAGCTTGTAACATCTGTAGTCCTTAGTTTTGAAAAATTTCCACAGTTGGCCAGGCGCGGTGGCTCAAGCCTGTAATCCCAGCACTTAGGGAGGCCGAGACGGGCGGATCATGAGGTCAGGAGATCGAGACCGTCCTGGCTAACACGGTGAAACCCCGTCTCTACTAAAAAATACAAAAAACTAGCTGGGCGAGGTGGCAGGCGCCTGTAGTTCCAGCTACTCGGGAGGCTGAGGCAGGAGAATGGCGTAAACCCGGGAGGCAGAGCTTGCAGTGAGCTGAGATCCGGCCACTGCACTCCAGCCTGGGTGACAGAGCGAGACTCCGTCTCAAAAAAAAAAAAAAAAAAAAAAAAAAAAAAAAGAAAAATTTCCACAGTAATTAGTGTCATTTTATGACCTTTCTGGAGTAGATAAAAAACTGAGGTTTACAAGTATGTTAAAAGGATTGATTGCTATCTTAATTGTTAGCATCCATGACAGCTTCAGATTACTGCATGATTTCATGAAATTTCTGTGTATTGCTGAAAAAGTGGAAACCTAAGATCTAGCAAGAACGACCAATCCAGTAGTTATGGCAGCTTTCTCTCACTTTCTAAAAAGCTGCAATATAAACATGGTGAGTAAGCTACAAAATAATCAAATGTAGTCTGTTGAAAATCCCTGAGAATCAATGCTACTACCAGCATCAATATCAACCTGGCAGGGGGAATATGGGGTTTGCTGTGTGGCCTGGATATTACTGTCTAAGCCTAAGGAAAGATAGTTTGTGAGACTTTCAGTCAGTGCTTCAAAACGACCCTTATGTGAAATGTGACTGCACAGCTGTGACTAGATAAAAAAGTAACTTTGAGATTTGCTTTTTAAGCTTCTGAAGAAGTTAACGCGTTTGAATATGGATGGAAATAATTTGATACAGATTCCTTCAGAATTGCCATCTACATTAGAAGAACTTAAAATCAATGAGAACAATCTTCAGGCTATTGATAAAGAAAGTTTATCAGGTATTTAATATTTGTTTTTCAATGATATGCTTCCTTATAATCTTTCTTATATAGTGGTATAGAAATTTTATTTACAGTATTGCCAAATGAATAAATAGTAAATATTTTTAGGTCACTTAACCATTTGAGTTGTTAAAACTTCTTTTAACTATTAATTGGCAAAACGTAAAATGAATTTTAAAGTACCTGTTATCTTTGTACCTTACCCATGAATAACATTGTTTCTCAATGATTCCAGGTTCTTATTATTCACAAGACAATAAATTTACTACAAATCCAAAATATCTGAAGAATTATACTACATATTCCCCACAACGCCATGCGTTTTGCATTCTGGATCGACAATTTTGTCGGTTCTTCAAAGTGACTAACTAGTGCCATGGCTTGTTGACTGGATCTCCTTTATCACTCTGATGGTCAATACACCCCACCCACAACTCTTGCTGCCTCCATACAACTTGCTATTTTCATTTATCATGGGTTGGAACCTAAAGACAAAACTAAGCACATGGGAATTATGCATGAAATATGAATAAACGGGCACTGCATATGAGGCTGAGATGCTGTCCTACAAAGAAAGCACATGCTCTTCATGGTGTTAACTTTGGCTTTGGCAATTTTGTCCTGAGAGGGCTTGGGCTGGAACTTCTGTACTCGTATGGCACTGAAGTCCTGCTAACTCCACACCCCACGGCATGTGGATGCACGGCTCCCCCTGTGGCCTAGCTTTCCGACAGCCTTTAGTGAGGGTGCCCTACATTCTGTGCACTTGACATTGCTGGCACTGGCTCCTCTTCTGCCTGTTTCTGGACTGTGCTAGATAGCTGAAGACATCATATGTGACTCTGTATAAAAGAGGCTTTATCACATTTTACTTTTCATGAATTCTAGCTAATGCCTTTGATTGTACTGTGTACTTTTTTGAGACAAGGACTGCCTACCTTTTCTTTTTATCTTCCTAATAGTCTAGCATAGCTCTTGAGGTTAGTGCTCAACACTGTCTGTTTACTTGCTTTGAAACATATTATGTTTTTATTCATTAAGTTATTTATTAAACAAAGCCTTTAAAGGAATGAAACAATCCAATTGTTTCCTGTAGGTCCCAAAAAACTTCACAGGAACAAAACACTTCTGGTACTGAGAAAAGAACAATAATAATGAGAATTGCCAAATCTGAGGATTAGTTATGGAAATACTCAATTTCCAGATGGATTTCAGGACACACAGAAAAACATTAATAAACACAAATTTTGATGGAGAGTGCCAAATGGGAAAGACATTAGAAAATTCAATTTCTAACTGCTGAAGACCAAAGGGTACCAGCAATCTAGAACAACTGTACTAACAGGCTGTATATGAACTACAAGTCAGTCACATTTTTAGTTGGGTTATCAGAATGAGGTGTTATAAAACATGCACTCCTGATTGTGAAGGTGCTTTCACACACCCCTGGAACTGCCTTAAAGAGTACTCTTCTCCCTCACTCACAAACGCTTCTAGATTCCCAGAGTGTTGACAGGAAGTCAGGGTGAGTGGGCTGTCTGCCTGCCTTTCTTAGCCCGCCTTTCTCCACAGTCTGAGCAACGAGGAGCCTCGGCTCCATGCCGGCAATGCTTTCTGTCCTCCGGCCCAGATACCCCTGCTGCACTCCCTGGGTGGGCTGAGTTCTAAGAGCTACTGCTGTACCGGTCCCTTGGGTGCTGGGCTCCCCCTGGCTGGGAGTCCTGATGCTGTGGATGGTCAGGCTGGCTGCCAGGAATGCTATGAGGCCACCCTGCTTCTGTGTGGAAGCAGGTGGCCCACTGCTCTTCTGTCATCTCTCTTGGGGCGGCTCCTCACTCATGACCTTTCAGATTATAGCTCCAGAGAGGGGGAAGGAGGGCATGCCAGGGAGAGAAAACAGCACAAAGGTGCAAATAAATGAGACAATTTGCGATACTGTGGGACCTGCAAGCAGGCACAGTGAAGGTGAAGGGCAGGCAATGAGTAACACCAGGGGCTGCACACACCTTGCTGAAGGGCAGGGAATTTACCTGCAGGAGGAGCAGAGTCCACCTGAGATGTGCACATGTGTTATGGAGAAAGGGAAGGACTTAAAATTGAGAGAGGTGTGAAAGGTGGAGGGAGGGACAGCAGAGGAAAACCAGGCATGCTTTAAAAGCATTTTTGTTGTCACTAATGACTGAAACAACCGAAGTAGGAGCCCTGGAGGTTGCTCTAGTGGATGACCATGTGATGCTGCCTGCCAGGAACATCGAGGCACCTGCCATGTCCACAACCTGTCATGGTACCACCCACCATGGAAGACTTCCTGTTTCCTGTCCATGAATCCTTTCAACATCTACCTCAAGTCTCACCTACAAGAAACACTCTAGCACCATCCTATTTCCTGTTACCTCCTATTTCCTATATATACCAGAGAATAACTGCAAAAGAAAACACAGTGTCCTGAATTTGTACTGTTTCTCTCTTTTTCTCTCAGTCATGTAATGGCCATTAGTTCATTTCTGTTACCTATTTTTCAAAGAAAAACTTCCACTGCGTTTCAAAACTTCACCTATTTACTAGAGAAAGACGTCAGATTCTCAGTACCTTTAGTTTTGGAAATGAAAGCGAATATGAGGAAATATAACCACTTATCACAATTTACTGGCTGGCCTGGCTACTTCCTGTTGCTCAGCACTTCCATTAATCCTAAGGACCACCACCAGGTTAACCTCTTGCTGCCTTGAGAATGAGAGCCAGACGTTGTTGTCCAGGGTGCAAAGGCCCTCCCAGAATTAGCTGGGTGTGGTGGTGGGTGCCTGCAATCAGCTACTCGGGAGACTGAGGCAGAAGAATCGCTTGAACCTGGGAGGTGGAGGTTGCAGTGAGCCAAGACCATGCTATTGCACTCCAGCTTGGGCGACAGAGCGACACTCTGTCTCTAAATAAATTAAAATAAAATAAACTAAAAAAAGGCCCTCCCAGTATACTTGTGTCTGAACACCAACCTTCACTCCACTGTGCACAGCCACACCAGGGCTAGTCTCCTCTCCCCCTGAACAACCCACATGGTCTTTCAGCTACATGTGCTCAGCTGGCTATTACAGCCTGGAAGTTCCTCCTACTTCTATCTCAATCTTTCTGTCTGTAGGAGACTGGCACTTTCATACCACTCACATCTACACTGCTTTTTCTTCTTATAATCTTCCAGCATTTATTATTTCTATTCTTGATGCAACTGTCTTTGCTGTTGCCTAAGAACAGAACTGAGTCCCACATGGCATTCGGTGCAATGCCCATGAAGGGGGTTGAATAGAAAACATCCCCTAATCTGGGAATTTTGGCCACACCCTGAACCTCTGATTCAGATGCCTCTGGGTATTGTCATTGCTGAGCTGTCCATTTTGCAGCATGGAGCTTCCATTTGACCTGGATCATACCACTCCTGAGACTAGTAGAAACAAAGTAGAAAAAAAACTTGTTTGTATAAAGGCCTTTCTTGCTAGTTCAATCTGAATGCGTGGAGAATTTTTGATCATCATTCTCTCAAAGCTTCCATTTGGCTGCACTCTGTGCCAACAAGTGAGTAACTATGATGGGAATTCACTGCTCTGGTTTACTTCTGACTCCCTTGTTCAGAGACTGAGGGTGAGCCAGGGAAAGTGTTCTTTTTTGTGTCCTGGAAAAAAAAATCCCTCATTGCATTAAACTTCCACCCACCCCATTGCCTATTATGCTGCCATTTCATACATCTGTGTCTTTGCAATGTTTCCAATGACTGTCCACAACTTTCTCTTCCTTTCCTATCTGAATTCCAAATCCCTGTTCAGCCACCACAACTTCTATGGAAACTCCTCTGCCTCTCTTTCCTATCTTCCTCCCTCTCTTTTCTCTTGCTTCTGTTCCTTACACATATTGTTAGCACCTAGCATTTCAATGATTTTTTTCGGGTCTGCCTCACTACTGGACCATGCATTTAGTGCTGGTTGAATTGAGCATCTGGGATGTACAAAGTACTTAAGAAAAGACTTTATAGGAGGATACAAAGGTTTTAAAAAAAACTGTATTTGCCCTGCAAATAAACTGGCCATTTCACATGACATTTCAAAAGCCTACAAAAATCTGCATGGTTTTTCAATTATTCTAATATTCTAATACTTTTATTTTTTATAGACTTATATCAACTGGTCACCTTAGAACTGGAAGGAAATAATCTCAGTGAAGTCAATGTCGATCCTTTAGCTTTCAAACCTTTGAAGAGCCTAGCCTACTTGCGTCTGGGAAAAAATAAATTTAGAATTATACCACAGGGTCTTCCTGCTTCTATTGAGGTAACAATATATTTCTTTTGATGCTTTAAATGTATTATATTTTAAATATGGTATACAACAAAATATATTTTAAGACTATTGTGATGTAAATTAAACTCTAGTTTCATGCTGTATGCAGAATTTCCTATAATTTAAGCATTGTTTTTTCTTCAAGCAATACAAAATTCTGAATCGAAATTATAATTACTAGTCGAGACACCTGATAAAGTGAAAAATGGTACTTCTGACAGCTCTTGGGGGAAATGGGAGAAAGGAATTGAGAATTTAAATGAAACCACAACTTCTATGAGGTACTCTGCCTCTCGAGACAGTGTATACTGTCCCAATCCAGAAATGTGACGCTCATCACAGAAGCTCAAACAGGTACTAACCGCAACAGAGTGTCCACTGACAAATTCCAGGCAAAATCACAGACACTCTGACCTAACAGTAACTTGCATGGATACAAGTGTTGTACAAAGAAGGCCTCTGACTGTTCCAGCAACTCTGTAGCTTACAAGTTTTGACCTAATTCCTACCAAAACTGTCCTGTGACTAACTCCAGGCCCCAAACTCCAGTCTTGCTTTATTATCCTCTAGAGATGCCCCACAGGTCCCCAGATGTGTGGTCTCCTTGCTGCAGGATGTGCTCCAGAGGGTCTTTGGCTGATGAATGTCAACACCCCTCATTTCCTGCATTAAAAACACTGAGGTGGACTGTGCAGTGGCTCACACCAGTAATACCAGCACTCTGGGAGGCAGGAAGATGGCTTGAGGCCAGGAGTTTGAGAGTAGTCTGGGCAACATACTGAGGTCCTGTCTCTAAAAAGTATATTTTTTAAAAAACTAGCCAGGCATGGTGGTGCACACCTGTAGTCGTAGCTGCTCAGGAGGCTGAGGTGGAGGATCACTTGAGCCCAGGAGTTTGAGGCTGCAGTAAGCTAGGATCGTACCACTGCACTCCAGCCTGGGCAACACAGAGGGACTCTGTCTCTACAAACCACACCCCACCCCGCCCGCCAAAAAGAACACTGAGGTCCAGAGAGTCTATACATACTGGCAGACCCTGTGGGAACACAGGTTTTCTTACTAAGCTCCGTTTCTCCTACACCACATGATCATCCAGCCAGAAGTCAGGATGCAGCATCTCCCGGCTTCAGCCCCAACAAGCCAGAAAAGAGGATCATCTATGGTGATCTTATGTGGCTGTCATGGCTACCACCCTTCCTCTTCTTCCTATTTCCAGATTAAGTGACAGAGTTATGTAACACTGACATTTATCAGTACCTGGCTTTCTATCAGAGTCTCCTGGGTTCTTAAGAAATACAGACTCTTGGGACCTATCCCAGACATGCTACGTCAGATTCTTTGTGGGGCAGGGCCAGAAATTAATAATTAAAAAATTAAAATTTAAATAGATAATGCATACACATGTTAAAAAACATACATACACAATGAGGATAATACAAAAGAGCAATGTGCCCCACTCTGAGCCTGGCTTCTCTCTCTCCAAAGAGACCCATTCCTACCAGTCTGCAAAGCACTGGGCATACAAGTGCACAAATGCATGGCACATACTATAAATCCTTCTAAAGCCACTGCTGTACACCTGCCTCACTTAACCATGCAGCCTCAAGGCTGCCGCATGTTATTCTTTCCTACAGCTGCAGATGTTTCAACATATGGACAGGTGTGCCAGGATTTATTTAACTAGTCTCTGACTGATCTAGCTCACCTCCTAAATACATATGCAGGTAAAAGCAAAAAGTTGAAAATTGCTTTACTAATTTCTAACAAATGCCAAAATTAACAAAGAGGGAAATTCTCACAGGTGGAATAGAAGGTGACACTAAAGATATAAGCCAGTTCTACTTCTGAATTCTAACAAGAGAACAAGGAGAATTTTTATAATGCAGATCCTTTAATGAAAAACTCCCTCTAATGCCAACTAAACTTAACTTGAAGGCAGCTAGCTATTAAAAACTTACTAACAGTTCTAGCAAACTTCTCCTTGGTTGTAAATTAAGACTCTTAATTAACTTTAAATTAATTATAAGAAAAGCAAATCTAAAAATATAAGACTAAAATATTATAGACCACATGAAGTAGTAGGAAACAGGCAGTCTGGGACTGGAGGCTCGGCTAGGACAAGCCCCTCTCAGCATTAGTCACGTAACTGCAGGTGAGCCTCCCTGTCTCTCCAGGCCCAACTTAACTCCACTGGTAAGTAGAGACAATAATTTTTGTCTACTTTTCAGTTTTTAAAGCCCAAATGAGATAATTTATGTGAATAAGTATTATAAAGTAGCGAGTCTTGTATAATTATTATGGTATGCCATTTCTTGCAACATAATATGGCTAATACATTTTAAATAAAATTCATTTGATTCCATAACCATGACAGACAGTGTGTTTTATTTCACTAATTAGTTATAAAATTTGACAACTTTCCTGTAAATCCAGCACTTTGGGAGGCCAAGGCGGGTAGATTACCTGAGCTTAGGAGTTCGAGACCAGCTTGAACAACATGGTGAGATCCTGTCTCTACAAAAAATATAAAAATTAGCCAGGCTTGGTGGTGCATACCTGTAGTCTCAGTCACTTGTGGGACTGAAGTGGTAGGATCACTTGAGCCTGGGAGGTCAAGGCTGCAGTGAGCCGTGTTTGTGCCCCTGCACTCCATCCTGTGTGACAAAGTGAGACCCCATCTCAAAAAAAAAAAAAAAAAAAAAAAAAAAAAAGACAACTTAAAAACACAAGCTTACTTGAAAGAGCAGTGAAAGACTCTTTAGATAATACTAATGACAACAGTCTATGTTACTATTTTAGTCTTCATGAAACTGAACATATCAACTAACACAAAAGAAAAATAATAGTCTTTTCTCTTAATTATAGGAATTATACCTAGAAAATAACCAAATTGAAGAAATAACTGAAATTTGTTTCAATCATACCAGAAAGATCAATGTCATTGTACTACGTTATAACAAAATTGAAGAAAATAGGATTGCTCCTTTAGCCTGGATAAATCAAGAGTAAGTACATGCTACAATTTAAATTTTATTGAACTATTTCTTCCACTTGTCATTATTAAACAGAGTAGGAAACCTGGGAATGGGATAAGTGAGGGAGGTGATGATACTGAAGGGCTCGGAGACAGAATCGTTTCTTAGTGAACCCTTACCCTATCTCCAGAGTGGGCTCCTTCATGCAATTTCCAACCTGTGCATTGCATGACTGGTGTTAGGATTATTACAGTTACTACTGCTGTTGTCACCATACTGCATACTGGACACCCTATCATATGCCAAGTGCTGAGCTAGCAAAAACTGAGCCCCAGCTGTCTGACTTTGAGGTCTGCCCACTACTGGTCAAATGCCACTCTAGCTCTGTCTACCTCACAGGTTGTCAGCAGGTTTGAATGAGATAATCCCCTGCACACAGTGAGAAAGAAATCTGCCAGACTCCTTCTCCTCATCATCATTAAGTGGAAGCACCAGGCTTCAGAGCCCAGGCCTGTTCTCCTACACTACACAGCCTTCTTTTCTCCAAACTATTTCTTCACCTCAACTCTTACAAAATAGACTGAAGAATGCTTGGCCTAACAGTGGAGGCCAAAAGTAGACTCCATCTTCCTGGACAAGAATCAGCAACCTCTGGCTGTAGCTCTCAGTGAAGGGGGAGGGAGTCAGAAGCAAGCCCTGCAGCAAATCCAGCAGACAACTGGGATCTGGGATTGCGTGTCCTGGAACTATGTGCCTAAGTAACACAGTCGGGGACGTGGGTCATTCAGAAACAGGATGGAGAGGCCAACTGGGCTCAGCAGCATGTGGCACTGAGTCCACTGTGGGCAGAGGAGTCTTTATCAGGTGAAAAGAGGGTGTGAGGCAGAAGCCTTAAGAGACTCAGGTGGGGTTCCTGAAACAAACCAGTGAGTTCACCACGTTTCCCAGATCTTCTAGATGATTAACAGCATTTTCTAGATCCCTCAGGCTCACCTCAAGTCTCAGGTGTGCCAGGTCATCAAATCAAATGTGGAATGAAAACGTAGGGGAAGGGGAACCAAAACAAGCCAAACAAACCAAACTTCCTTGCTGGAACCAGAGACAACTTTACAGATAGGCATTTCGATGTATGCTGGGATTCATGGAATTTCATTTTGGATTCAACACATCAACCTTACAGATATTTTAGTCTTTGGGCCTCAGTATTGCCTCCAGGGATATGAGTTTTTCCCTCCTAGTCTCTGATGCTCCCTCGCAAGGATTCACATAGCTGGGAGGCAGTATGGCACACTGGTAAGGACATGCACCTTGGTGCAAGAGACTAGGGCTGGCTATACCTGGAAAAGTTCCTATTTGGAATCTTCACTACAAACTGGGTGCTTATAGGAAAATGGACCAGCATCAAGACTGGCCTTATCAAAATTTAGAGCTGATGATCACCATCCTGATGTCCCTACCCTGTTTACTTTTTTCTTTGTTGCAGAAATCTAGAATCCATTGATCTCTCATACAATAAGCTCTATCACGTCCCGTCCTATCTACCCAAGTCCTTGCTGCACCTCGTGCTCCTCGGGAACCAGATTGAACGGATCCCTGGCTATGTGTTTGGTCACATGGAACCAGGCCTGGAATACTTGTACCTGTCATTTAACAAACTTGCTGATGATGGCATGGACCGTGTCTCCTTCTATGGGGCATATCATTCCCTGAGAGAATTATTTCTGGATCACAATGACTTAAAGTCTGTACCACCTGGGATACAAGAAATGAAAGCACTACATTTTCTGAGGCTGAACAACAACAAGATACGGTAAATTTTGGCTTTTTCAAGTGTCTGTTTAAATCTTGGTTGGCAAAATATATGATAAAATAACCATGACATGATCTCTGGGATTTATGTTAAGGAAAAAAAAAATGGTGCTAAGGGGTTGGATTAAACAAGATTGGCAAATGTTAGTAATTACTGAAGGTGGATGACAGGTATGTGAGGATTCATTAGAGGTTTTTCCTACTTTTGCACATGTTTATAAATTTCCATAGCTAAAACATCTTTCAGCCAGGTGCAGTGGTTCATGCCTATAATTCCAGCACTTTGGGAGGCCAAAGTGGGCGGGTCACCTGAGGTCAAGAGTTCGAGGCCAGCCTGGCCAACATGGTGAAACCTCGTTTCTACTAAAAATACAAAAATTAACAGGGCTTGGTGGTGCATGTCTGTAATGCCAGCTAGTCGGAAGGCTGAGGTGGGAGAATGTTTGAACCTGGGAGGCAGAGGTTGCAGTGAGCCAGGATCACGCCACTGCATTCCGGCCTGGGTAACAGAGTGAGACTCCATCTCAAAAAAAAAAAAAAAAAAAAAAAAAAAAGAAAAATTAACAGATTATTATTATATAACACTTAGAACTTTAGAGACAGTTTCAGATAAGTCTTCAAAGCACTAGATTATGTTACTACTCCCACCTCCATATGTAAATAAATAAATCTGTAGAGCATAGTACCTAAATATATGCTAAAATTAAAACTGCTTCTATCTAGATTTTTCTGAAGTCAAATTTCTGAAAACATTTATTGAGACTCACTTTCCCTACTTTTGGGAACACATTTTTCTGCGTGTATTCAGCTTATATACTGAATCATCACTCCTGCCTAGATGGCATGAGTGTCTTGAGAAGTAATCCAGAATATTTTGTCAGTAGGGTCTTTATAATTGGCAGTGAGGGAGACAATAACCTTGTTGTTCCGTCCCTGAGAATTATGCCTCTTAGTCTTTCCCCTTCTCTAAAAGTCCAAATAAACTAAATGCCTACAAAAAGAAAACAAAACAAAAACACAGAAAAGTTCGAGTTTTTAAAGGTACTGGAAGAAGAGATGGGGCTTGGGAAGGCTTTGTAAAATTCAGTTTCAAAATTTTTTTGCAAAAATACTTCACAGGTTGTGCCATATGCTTCATACTGCACTGCATCAGAAAGCGTTTAATGTTTATCCCACTTTTTGTGATTCTAAAATTGATCAGTGGGCTGAGGTGGTCACAGCCTGGTATCTCCTACGACAAACTTACTCTTCCATCACTGAACCAATGGTTTCACTCATAGATGAATGTTGTCTGATTCTTACTTCATTAGGGGTAACAAAATGATGAATTTCTATTTTTTCCATGCTTCTCATGCTTATTAGCTGGAATTCTGCTGTAAAAAATTTTTTTGCTCATCAACTAGGGCTGCTTTGTCACTCTGAAAGGCAAGAAAAAAGCTTAGTTCTTTCCTTTAAGCCACAAGTGGGAGTAAGAAATTGGAGCCTAAATGTTTTTGCTTTATTTTGTTTAAGGGTTCTCTCTTTTTCTGGTGAATCAATATACACTTACGCTTTCATGTAAGCAGTTATGCTTCAATCAGTTGCAGTCATTATTCTTAAACCGTCCTGTATCTGGACAATGGTCGTTATTCAAACTGGCTCTTGTGTCTGCTCACTTGCTTTTGGGCACACGTGGGCCTCGGGCTTACTTTCTGCATTCCCTACTACAGACCTTCCTCCAAAGGGCCTGGCCCCTTTCTTTGGGGAATAGTATTGAGAAGCCCCAAGTAGGAACCAGCCGTGGCCCTTTCAATTGTGTTGCTATTGTATTGAGGCCTTTCAGTGGACTGCCACGAAATTCCGTATTTTGAAAAGAAAATAAGTTCAGATTGACATTCCCAAATCAAATTTAACGTCATTTAATATTAATTCCTTTTATTAAAACTTGTTTCTTTTACACTGAAAATCTAGGTTCCCAACATTAACTTGGATGATCTTACAATATGTAAACAATTGTTTCAAAATGACATCATTATTACTGCTAATAATAAAAGCTTTAAGTTTATTATTTTTTGGTAGCTCTATTTGTCTTTAGAATAAGTTCCACTAAACATGTACAGCTGAAATACAGCGGTTTCCCCTGTGATATGCCAACAAGTTAATATTCAGACATGTTATTTAGTTTTTGGTTTTTAGAAATTGCTTTTTTCTTTTTGAATATTACTTTTGACTGTGTTAAATATTTATAATTCCAAAGTCAAAACTGTGTAAGAAGTTGAATTAAGAGAAGTCGTCCTTCTGGGATTGTCTGTCGTACACTGTATGATCCTTCCTATGGGTTAAATTTTTTTTTTTTTTTTTTTTTTTTTTTTTTTTTTTTTTTCTGAGACGGAGTCTCGCTCTGTCGCCCAGGCTGGAGTGCAGTGGCGTGATCTCGGCTCACTGCAAGCTCCGCCTCCCGGGTTCACGCCATTCTCCTGCCTCAGCCTCCCGAGTAGCTGGGACTACAGGCGCCCACAACCACGCCCAGCTAATTTTTTGTATTTTTAGTAGAGACGGGGTTTCACCGTGGTCTCGATCTCCTGACCTTGTGATCCGCCCGCCTCGGCCTCCCAAAGTGCTGGGATTACAGGCGTGAGCCACCGCGCCCGGCCCCTTCCTATGGGTTAAATTTTTAAATTTCTAGTTTATCCTTCCAGTATTTATTTTTGCAAACAGAAGCCTACATACATATACATATTTCCCCATCCCCATCCATAATTATTATACAAATTATTACACAAAAGGGCAGTTTTCTCTCTATATAGGTCTTAGTCCAGTTCTGATGCTATAAAGTAATGCCCAAGGCTGGGTAATTTGTAAAGAGAAAAGGTTTATTTCGCTCATGGTTCTTCAGGCAGTGCAAGCAGCATGGCACTGGCATCTGCATCTGGTGATGGCCTTCAGGCTGCTTCCACTCATGGTGGAAGGGGAGATGGAGTGTGTAGAGATTACATGGCAAGAGAGGAGGCAAAAAAGAATGGGGAGGTGCTAGGCTCTTATGGGAATTAATAGAACAAGAACTCACTCACTCCCCTGATCCTAGAGAGGATATTTATCTATTTATGAGTGATCTGCCCCCATGACCCAAACACCTCCCATTAAGCACCACCTCCAACACTGGGGATCACATTTCAACATAAGATTTGGAGCGGTCTAGAACTTAAAGTATAATAATAATAATAAAGAAATATAAGATATAAGAAAATGACATAAAAAACAAACAAACAAACCTTATGGGGTATGTGTATTTTTTCTACCATTTGTTTTTCTTTTTTCTTTTTTTTTGAGACAGAGTTTCACTCTTGCTGCCCAGGCTGGAGTGCAATGGCATGATCTTGGCTCACCGCAACCTCCACCTCCCAGGTTCAAGCAGTTCTCTTACCTCAGCCTCCCAAATAGCTGGGATTACAGGCATACACCACCATGCCCGGCTAATTTTGTATTTTCAGTAGAGATGGGGTTTCTTCATGTTGGTCTGGCTGGTCTTGAACTCCTGACCTCAGGTGATCCACCCGCCTCGGCCTCCCAAAGTGCTGGGATGACAGGTGTGAGCCACCACGCCCAGCCTACCCTTTGCTTTTTAAAAGTATCAGTATATCACTCCACATCAGTATGTAGAGAATTTCTTCATTCCTTTTTACAACTGAATATTATGCAGATATACTATATTTTATTCAATCAGTTCATTATTGATAGACATTTGTTTCCACTCTTACTGCTAAAAATAATGCCACAAAAGATAAGTTTGTATAAATGTCATTTTGTTTTCTTCCAGTTTAACTTTGGGATAAAATCCTAGGAGAGGGAATGCAGAGTGCAAAGGGTAAAGTGCATATGTAATTTTGCTAGATATCACCAAATTCCTCTCCAGAGGGGGTGCACCATTTTGCATTCCCTTCAGTGGTATCTGATTGGTCCAGGCTCACTATTAGAATATGTTAATGAGTTTTTGGATTTTTTTTTTTTGCAAACCTCATAAATAAAAAGTGGTATGCCAGTAAAGTTTCAATTTACATTTTTCTTATGAATGAAGTTGAGCATTTTCCATTTTCCTCCTAGATTCTTAGGAAGCCTTTGTATCTGTGATATAAGTTACTCTCTCCTTCTTTGTCATGTTGTTTAACTTTGCACTTTCTTTTTAAACCCTGTAGTAAATTTTAAATCTTTTCATTCAGTGCTTCTGGTTTTCAAATCACATATAGGAAGAATCTCCCGAGTCAGAGGGTGTGACCACGGTCTGTTCGAGTGCTTCTATGGCTTCATCTTTCACATTTGGATCTTTGACGTAGTTGGAATTTATTCTGGTCTATAATATAAGGATTCAACTTTATTTTAAGAACAAAATAATTTTTTTAACAAATGTTAAACTTAACTCCTAAATGAAGGCAGATTATTACTTGGACCATGTGTGACTTGCATGTCTATTTTTCCTTAGGAACATTCTTCCAGAAGAAATTTGCAATGCTGAAGAGGATGACGACTCAAATCTGGAACATCTTCATCTCGAAAACAATTACATTAAAATTAGAGAAATACCATCTTACACATTTTCATGCATAAGATCATATTCAAGTATTGTTCTTAAACCACAAAACATCAAGTAATTCCAAGTTTTCCTTTGCTGTTTATAAACTTTACTCATGTATTTGTAGTAGCTGCATTTGTCATTAACAAGAGACATAATCCTCCGGTTATTCTCAGTATCATTATATACTAGTCAATCTGATTCACTAATACACAGATGAACAACCAAAATATACCTAAAAGGCATAGTCTCTAGGAGTTTTATTAATAGTAAAGGTAAAATCTCTCAGTTTCCCACCTTTAGAAAGAGGTCATCTCACTAGAATAGGATATCATGCATACTGAGCTAGACCAGAAGAGTCTGGAACAAAATAAACACAACCTTTATAATCAACTTGAGTACTGGTGTTAGCTGAGAACTCTGTAAGTCCCTTTAAAAGTTATTTATCTTTTGGTTCAAGATTAAGAAGCATAATGACAAGAAAAAAAGCAGGCAGAATTTATGAATAAGTGTTGTTTATTATTCTGTTAAAACAATAATTTGTTAATTTCTTATAAGGCCCTGGGCTATAATTACTGGTATAAATATAACTAAGTATTGAGGTAGCTTTCATTTCTTCCATTAATTACATGTGTAAAATGAAAACACTACTATAATGTTAATTTCTTGGTTTTGAAAATCATATTATGGTTATGTACATTGTTAACATTAAGGAAAGCTGGCAGAAGGGTGTGCATGAATTCTATACATTTTTGAAACTTTTCTATAATTCTAAAAGTTTAAAGTTAAATTTAAAGTTAAACAGTATATTAAGATTACTTTCACCATTCTTCACTCGAGATTAAAACATTTTTTGAAAAGCAGTAGAGTCTGCTTAAAATACAAGTTAATTATTCTTGACTATAACCTTGTAAAGGTAAATCTAATGTATAAATTTTTGAAAAATTTTGCACCACTGGTCATAGCATCTATCTCCTTTGCCTTAATTTACTGAAATATATCATTTTATTCCGTTCAATTGAACATAAAGCTATGTCTTTACTATGTATTGGCCCTACCAAAACCATATATTAAAATTTTTTAACATAATGATCTTTTATCTTTGTATTGCTAAAGTAATTTATAAGACATATATAGAAACTATGTTGACTTCTTTTGTTACTCTTGGTTTTATGTCTTGGCTAGGAACTTAAGTGCCAGTGTTGGCCTCATTGCATAGGTTTCTCTAATTTTTTAAGCTTTAGTTATTTAATCATTTAATACTTCTTTCACCACTCTAGGAACCTTCCATCCCCACTTTACAAAGCTATTATAAGAACCAGAAAAGAATGTAAAGCATTTTGGAAAGTATGAATGCAGTTATTATCTCATATAAAACTGAAAGGAACCAGCATAGCCAACCACAATTGACAATTTCATGGGTGACTTTCAATTTCATGAGTGTGAAAAGTTTGACTTATTCCATAATGTTACTTCTTTTTCTTTTTTTTTTTTTTTAGATGGAGTCTTGCTCTGTCACCAGGCTGGAGTGCAGTGGTGCAATCTTGGCTCACTGCAACCTCTGCCTCCTGGGTTCAAGCGATTCTCCTGCTTCAGCCTCCCAAGTAGCTGGGACTACAGGCGTATGCCACCACGCCCAGCTAATTTTTGTATTTTTAGTAGAGACAGGGTTTTACTATGTTGGCCAGGATAGTCTCGATCTCTTGACCTTGTGATAAGCCCACCTTGGCCTCCCAAAGTGCTGGGATTACAGGTGTGAGTCACTGCACCCGGCCAGACTTACTCCATGTTACTTCTAAGCCTACTTTCTAAGCCCTTTCTTAATAGGCAGGATTCAGTGATTATAACATGAACAACAATAATAATATGAAGATAACTGTTAGACTGAAGGGTCAAAGACTTATAGCAGGTTGTTAGGAAGAAAAACAGGATTTTATGGAACAAAAGTTGAGCTTTGTAATCAGTTTAGGAATGAAGGAGCATTACTAATTTTAAATTGGCCAAGTTCAATTTAAGAGACAGGTAAAAACAAGAAGATAAGGTTACACATCCATTTAACAAGTATTGCATTTGTGCAATACTTCTTGATGTATGAATATAAACGCATTGACATAAATGGTTTAAGGCAATCTAAGCTGTAAACAAAATTAGTATTAAAGGGGGCTCAAACTGAATAAGGTGAGTCAGCAGAACTAGCATCCTGGGATGACGCAGAGACAGATACTGAACCACTCAATTCATTCATTTCTTAGTCTGATTTTATTCAGTTGTGTTTCAGATGCTGTTCTAGAGACAGTGACAAACAGAGCAGATGGGGCTTTCCTCTCTGGTAGAGGCAATAAGCAGGAAATCAAGCAGACAAGTAAGTAAGCAGGCAAGTGCTGTGCAGTCAGTAAAATGGGTGACAATACAATGAGCACACTGGTGCCTGATGGCTGCCAGGAGACTACGGCCACCCTCAATGGCCTGGAGTAACAGCAGATCCAGACCCGTGCCAGACCCTGCAGGCACACTGTGGGCTTGCTGTGCATGTCTCTTCTCACCTCTGCTCTAGCAGCAGAATCCCAAAGAAAAATGAAAATCGGAATGACCGACTGAAGCTTTTTTTCTTAAGTGGAAGTTGTACTTATTTCAACTGATTTTATAATTTTTAAAACATGGCTAGCATGGAACTTGTTCAGCCCTGAAATTTCATGATGTTCTGGATGGGAAGTTTTAATTCCATAAAAAAGTGATAAATGTCCTTATAGCAAACACTCTTCACAATATAATGTACTAAAAAACAGATGTTCTGTTTGGCTTCAAAAATTACACTATAATTACTAACACACATATACACTAAAGAAGTCCTGGTCTAGCCATGATCTAAAAATATAAATGGTGTGTCTTGTCTTTGTGTATATATACAAGGAACAGTATAACTTTGAGATTTGGCTTATTATCAATAAAAATATTATAAGCAGCACTAAAGAAATGATTTAGTGAAAGACATACAGAACCTGGTATAAGGAAATAACTATACCAGGAACCAAGAGACTTGGGAGCCCATCTTGTTCTCCAATAATTATTCAGTCATTTTACTTCTTTGGGGTTCATTTGATTCAATTATAAAATAACATGTGTGGAACAGATCAGTAGTTTTCAGACAAGGTTCATTGGGGTTTCGTGTCACTGATAAGGAAGTGAACAGACCTCTCTCTTCAAACAAAGCAGCTTTGCTCTCATCAGAAAGTGTTGACTCCCATCTCCCTTTTCTTCTTACAATCAACAAACTAGGTACTATCTAAATGACACACTAGGTTTTAAAATCCATGAAGAACATGCAGCCTTCTCTTCCCTTTCTCCAGCTCCGCCTGCATTCCCGGAGCATCCAGGCTGAAGAGGCTCGGCCTTAGGAAGAGGCTGCCAGGTTTTCCTTCTGAGCACCAGTGCAGCGGGGTGACATCAGCCCTGAGCAGACTGCTGGGCCCCTGACCACCTTAAATGGCTAGTGGACAAGCTTCTGTAGGAACGAGCACCGTGCTGCAAGCTCACCAACCTCCTTGCAGGTCAGGTGATGACGCTGGGGCTCAGCGAGGGCAGGTGGCACATGAGAACAACAGGGAATATGTGGCTAAGTCTGGACTTCCCCTGCATCTTCTGACTCTGAGGCTGGTGTTCCTCCTGCTGAACCAAGCTGTCTCTACCTTAGAGTTTGGATGGAAAGTCTAGGGCACCCAAGAGTGGCAGGCTGCCTAATAAAAGGTCCGAACCTGAGTGGCTGATGCTCAACCGGAGGGTACAGGGCATGTGGTATGGCAGGTGTTGCTAACGAGGGGAGGAAGATACTCAAAACCACCTCTCCTTCAAATGGCATCATCAAATGGCTCCACGTACATCTCCTCAGAAGCCATTCTCATTAAGTCAAAGTTAATTACTCCTTACGATGATTGCTTTCATTAAAACAGAAAAAAACTATCTACAATGTTGTACAGTTGAAATATGCACGGTGTCCTCTAGTTGTCATGGACACCTCCAGGGGTCATCAAGACGATTATTCCCATTCACACATAATTATTCCCGTAACGGCTAATAATACGTATTATAAATCTTTAAATTGACTTGGAAATGTTAACAAATTATGACAATGTTTGTTTTAAGATTATTTTAGACTCGGCATAAGTATATGAAAATTTAAGCCACAAATTACAGGTATATAGCTAAAGGATAAAACCCCAAATTTTTGGTAGCATATTTGTGTTAAGCATAGTGGTTTAGGCAAAAATGGTTTCTCTAATTTGACTAATTTAGGTGGGGAGTAACAAAAGATGACTGTGATATAATACAGGATATAATTAACACTAAACCATACAACACATACACGTGGTTCAGGGGAGAAAGATCAATGGACTTTGAAACAGGAATGTGAATCAGTGAGGCAAGGAAATGGAGGGGCTCACGTCTGGGCTCACTGGTCAGGAGTCTAGCCTCATTATGGCAGGAAAGGAGAGGCAAGACGAGGGCTCCTCAGGTCAGGAATTAGACCAGATTCAAGGCGATGAGAAATGCAGCGTACCACTGAAAAATGCTGAAGCATGAAGTGTTCCATGAAAGAAATAAGTTAAGAAAGGAAAAAGAACTACCCACTGCAAATATCTAGAAAGAGAGTGACGGCCTTCACTGCACAGATACTAGAGACACCAAAAGGAATTCAGTGAATAGTGATCTTGCCAGATAAGGGACAGACGGAAAAGAAGGGACCAAAGAAGAAACTGCTGATTCTCATAAAGCTGCTGAGAAGTTGAGAGAAAGGGGCCATCTGTGAGAGAATGCTGAACTTGGGGTGTCACCATGGGGGTCAGGCAAGACAAGGAGAGGACAGGAAAGACGGGAAAGTATGGGGTCAAAGCTGAATGCACAGGCAAGGACGTACACCTGAAGGGGCCTGACAAGACAGGGGCAGTTGAGCCAAACTCTGACGGGCGCCGACCCTCAGCTTCAAGGGAGGGACACAGAAGCCAAGTTCACTGCAGTCTCCATCTGACTTGAGCCTTTCACCTTTCAGAGCCAGGTTCCAAGCACAGGATGAGTTGCACCTAAAAGCCTAGTTCCTCAGGACCCCCAACCCCACAAAACCCCCGCCATTCAGCAGCTGTGCTGCTGCCCAGGACAAACCTGGTATTATTAGGTAGATCTGCAGTGATTACCTCTTTAGTGTTATTAGTTAGGTCCTACATAATGGTTATCTGGAATTATTAGTTAGGTATTGATTACTTCTCTGTGTATGCGGGTTTTGTACATAGCTGGGTTGAGGGGTATAGCTTGTTTCCCCAAAAAGACTGTAAAACTTAACAGAACAGAGACGACTCATTTCTTAACCCCCTGAATTTTGTGCAAAGTAGGTGCTAAAATGGCTCTTGAATAAAGAGTTCCATCTCCTTCATCTCCCAGTCAAAACTGGTTCGGCTTACGAGTTATATTACCCAAAGAGTTGATATTATCCAAAGTTGACATTACTCCTAAATAAAAAAGAAAGGAACCTGCAAAATTTAAGGATTTTCACAGAAAAACTTAGAAACTGAGCAGAAAAAGATTTATATAGGGTCACAAAATTAAAAGGGAATCATTTATGTTATTAATATTTCTGACAAGGACCTCAGAAAGCTAAGTATATTTTTTAAACAATTAAGTTATGCTTTGACAACTGGTAATACTTAGTAATCAATCTGATTGCTCTGCATAATAGCAACACTGACTATGCCTTCCAAAGCCATCATTTAAACATACCATAAATTACTATGTTCCTAAGATGCTGACTTAAAAGAATGAAATACTCAAATTCTGCTGTTGAAGTGAAACTTCAAAGGGTGGAGTAAAACCCTTTATGATATTGATTCCACCTCTTTCCCTTCTTTAGAAAAAGGATAGAAAATGTCCTCATGGCAGAAACATTTACAGACTGACAGATGACTGAACTATTTATCTATCCATGTTTGCATGTAAATTCAGAACCTTGATGGACTTAAAATTCAAAAATATTGAAAGTACCCATGAAAAGAAGTTTCTGCCCAGCTCTAACTTAACACCAAATGACCATTACGGGCCTTAAGCCCCCAAAGTCTGTGA
Source organism: Macaca thibetana thibetana (assembly GCF_024542745.1). Lineage (NCBI taxonomy): Eukaryota > Metazoa > Chordata > Mammalia > Primates > Cercopithecidae > Macaca > Macaca thibetana. The sequence continues at coordinate 104,562,818 of NC_065592.1, read as the reverse complement.
AACATGGAGATTCCTCTCTTGTAGTTAAAAAAACAATAATGAGTATCTTGGCTCTGAACTAGAATCAGTACTAGCCACGGACCTGGCCAAGTTACTTAGAGTTCTAGTTTCTTCGTGCACAAAATCAGGAAACAACATCTGCCTCCCAGGGCTGATGGGAAGACTAAACAAGTGGATATCCTGTGGAGGTGCTGGGCATAGGGCAGAAAAAAAGGTGAGTGTCAATGTTTCCAGGGATAAACTACAGGAAACTGGTGAGCAGGAAGTTACTTAACTTGCTCAAGGCTTCCAGGCCTCTGAGTATGGTGAATATTAATTATTTAAAATAACTGATTTCTTAGATTGGTGGAAATACAGTGGAAAAAGGAGTGGGTCTAGTATACTAAGACAGGGCTCTGCACACATGCTCTGCAGAGCGCCAGAAGTAAACCCCTTGGACTCTGTGGGCCCGTGGGGGTCCAGCGGGGACCCTGCAACCTTGGCAACAGCATGGCTCTCCTGAGGAGTAGGTGGGAAATTAACAGCAAAACCTGAGTTTGACTGCCTTTCTACTGTGTTACTGTATGATCACATCCAGGACACGGAACAGAGTGAACCACGGTATACACAAACATCTGAGCAGGATCTCCAGGCTGAGGGGGCCAAGAGGGTGAGGAAACTGGAACTCAGAGATTGTAAATGACATCTCATCATAAGATTAAAAAAAAAAGATCCTGACCATAGGAAAGAAAATTAAGTTTGATTTGTGTGATTCACTGTGATTACTTATAATATCTAAAAAGGGGGAAAATTGTATTTAAAACAGTCAGCCAAACTAGAGAAGTATCTGATCAATGAGCCTGTCCTATAAATGAATTCTTCCCTTAGAAATAACCCCTGAATGAGTCTCCAACGGTATAGCAAGACAGTCTGCACTGGCAAACCCAGGCCTTTCCATCTGTAGCCCATGTGGCAAGCTTTGGGCAGAGGCTTCCCTAGCAAGTTTGATCCTTTCGTATTCATTTCTGGCCCTATGACCATCAGCTCAATTGAAACTAGTCCAACAGAATCAAAGGCATTTGTAAAAGGTTTTAAGAGGAAAATCTCCTGCAAACTGTGTAATCCTGAATTAGTCCATGTTTGATTCTACATGTCTTAAGGCTTCAGCTTATGACATGTCTTTTACTACAAGGTGAACAGGAGCATTTGAGAATGTAAGCCCTGCTGGAGTTCAGTCTGTCACATACTGTTATTTGCAAAGGAATAAATGTTCTAAACTCAGTAAGTAAACTTTAGTGGTGATACAACTAAATCATAAAAGCATGACCATTTCTTCTGTGAAGTTATGTTCCCTTTTCTATATGAAAGTGGATAAAATTAAAACTTAGTCTAGCGTATTTTTTCCTTTGTATAAAATGTGAAGAATGTGAATCCACGCAAGGGAAAGCAGGACTGTATTAAAAATAACATGTGATTACACTAAATACGTATTAGTTTGGAAAAGAAAAGGAATACATCATGTTATTAAAATGTTCTGGTGTGTTTCTAAGTAACAGAATCTCTGTGGTCAAATAAACTTACATTAAACTATCAACTGATATAAGCAAATCTTTTTATAAGTTGGAATCTGCTGAAGGTTCATTTGTTTTGCCTAAACTGGGAATTACATTCACAAATATCAAATGTATATGTGAATCATTTGGAAAGTGAATTTAACTAGTATTGTGACACTCAGAATAAAAAAAAATTATAAACTGTAAATCTATACTAGGGCAGCAGTTCTTAACTATTTGAAGGATGGACCCCTTTGAAAATATGGTGAAAGCTATAACGGATCCTCCATGCAGAAAAATCCATATATAAAAACACTTGGCATGTATCAAAAGACTCATAAAGTCTTTCCACAAATTCTCTAGGTATTCATATACCCAAGTTAAGAATCCCTGTCTAGGGTAACATCTTAATTAACTTAAAATAAATTTGGTGGTAAATATTTCACTAGAGTGAAGGATAAATCAAAGAGTTAAAGTTAATTTAAGGCAAACTGCCTTATCTGCTCCAATTATTTAGCATTTATTCCCCCTTTATTTGGTAATATTTTCAAGGACACAGAAAAGTTTAAGTTCACAATGAGCACCTACATATCCTTCACCTATATTCACCAATGAATAATACAGATGCTCTCTGACTTATGATGGGTTACATCCTGATAAACCCACCATAAGTTGAAAATATCATAGGTCAAAATGTATTTAATACACCTCACCTTCATCTAATGTCATAGCTCAGCCTAAGCTACGTACATGGGCTCAGAACACTATATTATTCTTCAGTTGGCAAAATCATCTAACGTGAAGCCGATTTTATAATAAAGCGCTGACTAGCTCAAGTAATTTACTGAATGCTGTACCGAAAGTGAAAAATACAATGGTTGTATGGGTACTCAAAGTACAGATTCTTGCTATCGAGCAAACTCTGACCTAATGGTGTTATATATTTACTTATTTCTTGAGACAGGGTCTGGCTTTGTCACCCAGGCTGGAGTGCAGTGGTGTGATCACTGAAGCCTCGACCTCCCAGCCTCAAGTGATTCGCCCACCTCAGCCTCCCCAGTAGCTGGGACTATAGGTGTGTGCCACCATGTCTGGTCTATTTTATTTTTTGTAGAGACAGGATCTCACTGTGTTGCTGAGGCTGACTTAATTGTTTTAGCTTCCCTTGATTATCTTTCCTTAAATCAATTATTATATTGGAGGTTTCACTGTGGTGATTTTCTGTTATTCCTTCTGCATTCATTAGTTGACATTCATCTGTAAGGAAAAACTCTGATCCTTTTAACCTTCTTTTCTCTGTTATTATAACAAGGATTTAGTATCGTATGTGTTATAATCCACTGTTTTTTATTTTTTTGAGATGCTCAAGCTGCCCCTTCATGGTGGCTTCTATGTTCCTTTTCGGAGTCCTTGGTAAACTCTGCAAACTTTCACACTTCTTGGTACAAGAAACTTTTTCAGACACCTTTATTTCTCTGGTCCAGACCTTTTATGGGCCATTTTTCCAAGGAGTCCTGGTGCCCTTAGTGGGAAACAGTATTTAGAAACACAGATCTGGAAACCAGATGTGCTCACTGCTCCCAGGTCTGCTCACTGGAAAGAGGTAAGAAATTTATTTAAAACAAAACCATTACTTGTACAGATTCCTCAAAGCAAACTGACTTCAGACATTCGTTAAAAATATTTGACACAGCTGGGTGCGGTGGCTCACGCCTGTAATCCTAGCACTTTGGGAGGCCGAGGCGGGCGGATCACCTGAGGTCAGGAACTCGAGACCAGCCTGGCCAACATGGCAAAACCCCGTCTCTACGAAAAACACAAAAATTAGCCAGGCGTGGTGGGCTGCACCTGTAATCCCAGTTACTCAGGAGGCTGAGGCAGAATTGCTTAAACTCAGGAGGCAGAGGTTGCAGTGAGCTGAGATTGTGCCACTGCACTCCAGCCTGGGCGACAGAACAAGACTCTGTGTCGAAAAAAAAAAAATTGATACATGCAAAATATAATAAACAGAATTATATAAGTCCTTCATTTTTCATAAACTCAACTGAATGAACATTCAGTGACAATTTATTATAATTCATTTTTCAGAACTAGAAACTTTAAGTAGGATGACAGAGTGAGCTCAGCCACATGACACAGCAGAAGCCAGTCCCTGCAACAGAAGAGCTGTGAGGAGAGGGTAAGAGGAGGTCAGGGCAGCAGAGAACCATGGAGGGCCTACGTGCTCAGCAAATTGCTGCTACACAGGACGTCAGGGTCAGTGTTTCCAGCTCATATTTTTCAAAATACATTGTAAACTTGGACTTTGACATCAAATTTCCTGGTTTTTAAAAATACTATATACTCCAAACAATCTGCAGGCTGAATACTGCCCCTGGGTCACAACCTACAGTACAAAGTAAATTCATTAGAAACCAAAGTGCCTAGTCCACCATGAGGGATACTTGAACATCAAAACCCATGAAATCTTAATCATTTATCCCTTCACAGAAGTTTTTTTAAAGCATCTACTATACAAAAATCCCTATGTTATGCATATTTACATCCTAGGATTCAGTGGCCTAGAACATTCTTAAAGTGGGTGCTTGTATGGCATGGCTAACTCCCTCACAGCCCTCAGGTCTTGTGACTGTCACCTGACAGGGAGGGTACCCCTGACAGTCCCACCCCCATCCTGCTTCTCTCCATAGCACTTACACTATTTGTTGAATGAATGGATGGGTGGACGGCCTTTCTTGTAGCTACTACTATAAGAGAACATTGTACAATCTATTCCAATTCATTTAGAACGTGAAGGACACCAGACACTGGCAAAAGGACATCAGAAAATTCAAACTGCCTAATTTTTGGCAGGTGTGTGTATGCCCCTCAATATACTCCTGACACATGCTGCTCCTATAGCTCCTGCCTCGCCTATCAAACCTTTTCATTTGGGCTGTGTGCAGGTGGTTCCCACCTGGAATCTCAGCACTTTGGAGGCCGAGGTGGGACAACTGCTTGAGCCCAGGAGTTTGAGCTATGATTGTACCACTGCACTCCAGCCTGGGTGACAGAGTGAGACTCTGTCAATCAATCAATCTTTTATTTGCATGAGACAGTTTCAAGGTCCTCCCCTGTTCTTATTTGTGTTTGGACTTTGACCACTGCTGTCCATGTCTAGACCAGGAGAAGTTCTGGAAAGGGTGTGAGAAATCATATGACAGCTTAGATTAGGCAATTTATTTTTATTTTCACAATGGTTAGCATATATAAGACCAAAGGAAAATAAATTTCCATTAAAGTTTCTTTTATGGCAATCAATATTTTTATTCATAAACTGTCAGTACTGAGAATATTACTTTTTCAGTTTTGTAATTTATCTTTGTGTTTGTAACATAATGTAGATTATTTGTGATTCCTAAACATGCTGTTATAATGCAACTAGTTCTTCATTATTTAGACCAAGGCTCAATGAGGCAAAAATAGAACAATAAAAACAACAACAAACAAACATGGAGAAAAGAACTAGGTCCCCGCCATAGGACCCCTTTAGGAAACAAAAATGGAAGGTTTTCTCCTCACAATACTTGAGGGAAGAAGAGGTACACTGCTTCATTTGGAATGATAACCTGGAAAAGGGTGGGGATAAACTCAGGCATGTTCGTGCCTGCTGCACCATCTCTGGCAAGTGTGAGGCAAAGCTTTCCAAGCCACAGCCCCAAGATGGTGGAGGGCGGTGCCTGAGGCCTGCATGTCTACATTATCTGCAGAACAGAGTAATAAGCCGAATATACTACCCTAAACCCAGCATCTTATTCCAGGGCCTATTTCTTTCCCTGGGCCCTCTGCCCAAAGATCGAAGCAAAATATCAAGGAAAAGTAGCTGTAACATATATTTAGAAACAACCTTACAGGAACTGCCTCCTATCTCTCTAGACATGGGTGGCAAAACTGCACCCAGAAAGGCCACACAGGCAACTCGACTGAGGAGTGGCTTGGGTGGGTGACATGGACAACATCCTGTGAGTATAGAAGTGAAAAACACATGTCCCAGAGACAACAGTTGCCATGCAAAACCAGAAATCACGGACTGGCAAAGCCTAATTTTTAAAGAGAAGTTGAAATCTTATTTTTAAATACAGCAATTTCACCTAACAAAAATACATAGGCATATGACCCCCAAATGACAGACTGAGGAACGTTCATAGTAGCTCTCCAAAAGGTACTTAATCTAGTTGAATATATAAACAACTTGTGGCTTACTCATATATGAGAATACTACACAGTGATGAGAATGAACTGCCGTATATCACAATGACATGAATGGATCTCAAAAGCATGTCACTGAATGAAAAAAGCCAGATGCAAAAGAGAATGCACAGTATGATTCCATTTATATAAAATTCAAGAAATAACCTATGGTGCTGAACTCAGGCTGTGACTTGAGGAGTATGAGGAGGGATTCTGGATGTATGAGAATGGAGTATGAGGCTAGGATTTCTTGATTGGGGTCATTTTGTAAAAATTAATTGAGTTGTACCAATTTTTTTTTTTTTTTTGGTAACATACACTTCAATAAACAGTTCAAAAACAAAACACTGTGCAGGACAAACTGAATTTGACCCTAGGGCTTCCTGTTTATGACTGTGTTCTGAAGGAATTTAGGCAAACACTAGATGCTCTGGATACAAAGATTTTAAAAATCCAGTTCATATTTTCATGATGTTCCCAATTCATCCAGTTAACAGATACATCTGCAACTAAAACATACTTGAATAAATGAGAATATGAGCATTCTAAACCAAACAGGGGGGCGCCATTCCCTAGGTGCTGCAGGGCTAGGACGGGGCCTGAGCTACACTGAGGTCCACTAACGGGACTAGTGAGCTGCCTGGAACTGTCAGCTTGGAGGTCCAAGGAGGAGTACTTTATTTAAGTGAGGGAAGGATGAACACATAGCTAGCTGCTGTGCACATCTGAGGCAAATGTATTCTTTAGGACTGTAGCTGCCTTGTTTAACACAATGTGTGCCATTTCTCTGGAGAGAGGGAACAAACGATGGTCAGATTCTTGATGACAGGAGAGAACAAGTCTTCTAACCCACTGGAAAAGCTCTTCACTGGCCTCCAAATCTATACAACAGTTGGGAAGATCCATCGGGGTCACTTGCAACAGTGAGTCCTTGCCACTAAGGTTAGAAAACTGCCCTCTCTCAGTCCGGCCGTGGTGGCTCACGCCTGTAATCCCAGCACTTTGGAAGGCCGAGGCGGGCAGATCACGAGGTCAGAAGATCGAGACCATCCTAGCTAACACAATGAAACACCATCTCTACTAAAAAAACAAACAAAAAAAAATTAGCCGGGTGTGGTGGCGGGCGCCTGCAGTCCCAGCTACTCGGGAGGCTGAGGCAGGAGAATGGCATGAACCCAGGAGGCAGAGCTTGCAGTGAGCCAAGATTGTGCCACTGTACTCCAGCCTGGGCGACAGAGCGAGACTCCATCTCAAAAAAAAAAAAAAGAAAACTGTCGTCTTTTGAAGGTCTTAGTTGATATAGAATTGGGCAGTCTCTTGGGGATGAGTGGAAAAAGGAGTACAAATAATGATTTCTTTTCAGGGAATAGCATCTTCCCTGCTCTAAGTCTCCCTAAATGTCAGTGAGGCCACAGCTAATACTTTCTTGAAAAGGGAAGGTTGTATGCATCCTAAGAGGGTGTTACTTGGACATGCATGTGTGGCTGTGTTATATCACATATGTTGAGTCCAGGGAGCAGTTCATGGAGCCTCATACACAGTTTCCCTGACATGCCTATAGCAGTGCCAAAAGCTTAAAAAAAAAGTCTGGAGAAGTACGCATAATGCAATAGCTACAGTCATTAGAAGAAAAAAAAGGCATTGTTCTTTCTCAGGTACATCTGAAGTTTGGGTATATACTTCAGTAATGTTGGTATCCTTTATTCAGATTGATAAATATTTTATTAGTCTATACAGGTTGAGTAACTTTTGAAATTGTAATTTACAAATATTCATTCACTTAAGAATCTTGTATTTTTAAAACTAGGTATTTCTTGAATGACTCCGACTGCACTTTCAATGGCCAGTTGCCATGCATTATTAAACTTTTTTTTTTTCTTCAGAATCTTCCAGTAGACGTCTAGAGTTTAGCTAGAAGTCTTGGCTACGATACAAACAGTGATGGAAAACACATGAGCAGTAACAAGTTTTAATCTTGCTCCTCAGTACTAACATGGACTAATCTGTGGGAGCAGTTTATTCCAGTATCACCCAGGGTGCAGCCACACCAGGACTGTGTTGAAGGGTGTTTTTTTTCTTTTAAATGTAATACCTCCTCATCTTTTCTTCTTACACAGTGTCTGAGAACATTTACATTATAGATAAGTAGTACATGGTGGATAACTTCTACTTTTAGGAGGACTACTCTCTTCTGACAGGTATGTTTCATGTCTATCTTACATGTACCAATGTATACTTTATAGTCAGTACTAAGGAGACATTAATGTTATTAATAAATGCTTATAAATCATATGATAAAGTCCAAAGCTTATCTCTATAATTTCTTAAAAATCAGCATTTAAATATAAACCTAAATTTGTACCTAAAATTATTCTAGTTTTATGTCTTATCTATAATTTATTTTAAATATAATTATGTGACTTTTTTTTCCAGCTAAGTGAAAACCTGTCATTATGCTTTATCATAAATGTTAACATGATTGATTTTAAAAGTCATTTAAATAAACATCTTGTGTGTTTATCTAGGAAAATAACATTGCTACAATAATGATCATGAAGTTTGGGGATATCACAGCTATATTAAATGAAACAGTAAATATATTTTTCAATATTTAAAATATTGTCGAATGTGTATTTAAAATGTGTGAATTACTGAAATGTCATTTTTACTTATACATTTGAATATTCATATTTTTCCTTGATAAATGTCTTCCTTATTATAATGAAATGGCACTGAAAAGTTTAAATGGAAATCTATACAATTCCAAGAAAGAATACTTATTAGCAATAGTTCAGCTAGCACTATATTCAATATGAAAGATTAGGAAATTTTCACAGCATATATACAGTCAGAATTTAACACTTTCAAAGATTTCCTTTGTCCACTCTCAAAGTAAATTTCTGATTAAATTTTAGATTAAAAAATTTAAGCAATGTATTCAATATTCTACTCCCTAGTAACCTAAATAGTGCACAGCATTCTTTCATGTTAATCTATTCAGAGGTGTGGCACCCAAGAAACAGTGGCCACATGGTGTAGGGACTGAGTCATAAAGAACCTGAGGGGGTTATATTTCCCTAAAAATAAAGTTGTTTAAATCCAAGAATCAAGTTGTTAAAAGAAAGAAATAAAAAAAGAAAGAAAAATCAAGCACAAGCCCACACACATAAAAGGATCCTGATGTTTTTAGTTTGTTTTTTGGCATTAAGGAGTATAGTGTAGTAGTGGAAAGAACAGAGGATATATAGTCTTCTGTTACAACTAACTACTCAATTAAAAACAAATATTCTGATAATTGATCTGAGGTTTGAGACAAAAACGATTAACTTTACAAGTACAAGTCTTGAAGCACTGTGGGAAACATCATAAAAATGGAGAGGGAGATTTCGTTTTTTAAGACAGTAGCTTGGTTGCTAGACATATGGAAAAATTAGTGAAGGGAAAAATTAGTATAAAAGGAAAAACAGCCAGAATGCTTCGTCAGAATGCTAGTTATACTTCTAAGGTAAAATTAACTGCTTTTTAAGGAAAGTGCTACCTTTGTCAGTATCCACGAACAAATGGTACTGTGAATAAGTTTCCAAATGCATGCTTGGACTTCTAACTCATTTGTTAGCTTACAAGGCTGTGCCTTGATTATATCTGAATTTGGTTTGGATTCCTTCTGTGAAATATATGGAGTATGTTACATCACATTTATATACTGAAATCTGCTACTGGTACCTGTGAACTGATAGGCATGTTTAAATCAAGGGAAAGGTTGCCAAGCGGGCCTTTAAACATGGGATTTAAAAGCACAGTGACTTATTTACCTAATAATAGTGTCTGAGAGGAAATACCATTTCACTTAGACAAACTTTCCATTCTAAGTTTGTAGACCAGTTAAATGGAAAAAAGAAAGCTTATGTGCTTCTTAAGCTATATTTCCAGTCCATATGTTATGAACTCTTTTAAGACCTTGGCCAAACCTCCTTAACTAGGCTTTTCCAGAGGAAAGTCTGTTTACTGTCTGGAAGTAACTATGAGATTAAAATCCATTTAGGAGGACATGCAGTCTAGTGAAAAGCACAACCAACAAGCAGTGAGGAGGCCAGCCCTCAGCTCCACCACCTCCAGCCAGTTCTGGACACTCATTGCCTCAGCTTTTTCTCAGTAAAAGACGGCCGTGGGGGGAAGGTCTCAAAGGCCTCTCTTGGCTCTAGGCTGCTATGATTTATTAGTAACAGCAGTAGCACTGGAAGAACACTCCAAATAGTATTCTGATTAAGAGAGACTTGAAACCAAAATCCAAAGCTTTCCATGAGTGGAAAACACTGGCAAAACTGGTCTAAATCAGGGAAATATTGAGTATTCCTGAGAAGATTTAATATTTTTAAAGGTTTTAAAAATAGAATAATCTGAATACTGCCAAAACTAATAAAACAGAGGTTATACCTCATTCATAAACTCAAAACAAGCAAAAGTCATATCATTTTAAATGACATAAAATATTCTCTACATTTTTTCTGAATAATAAGAAAAAATACTGCTATCTAGGTTTCCCTCCTAGACATTCCATTATTTTCCTATTGGTAAACAGTTGCACACTGAACTGGGGGAGGTTTAGGACCTATCCTTAACTTGTACTTACTAACAAAGTGGTGGAAGAGACCCAGCAAGAGACTCAGGTAAAGAGTGTAAATAACAAATTCCTCATGGAATCAAGATTGGCCTTTTTTCTTTGCAAGCAACCAGGATACAAGAATGCAAAAGATTAGATTAATTGTATAAGGCTAACAGAAGACAGAACTAGCAGAGAGAAATGAATTTTCCAGAAGGCATTTTTGAGTTTCCATATAAAATAATCTTTCCTAACAGCCATGGATGGGCAACTGTGGAAGATGCTGCCTTGAGGCAGTATCCTCTCCCTGGAGTTATTCAAGCAGCATGGATATGCTCCCTGTTCCAGAATGTTCTGGAACCTTCACCACCAGGAAGAACTCCTGTTTCAAAGGTCTCCATCTCTTACTCTCCAGGAAAGGGCCCAACTGCTATATAAAAATGGCTGCCTCCACTGCTCGGCAACTGGAATGCTTCCCAACAACTACAGATAATGCTACTGCCTAAAACTTGCAGACAGAAGTCTCCATTTCATGTTTTCATTTTACCTCAGTTTTGATTAAGGGCAGTAACTTATCAGTCTCAGAAAAGAGGAGAGACAATGCTTCTCCTGATGCCACTGGGGGGCTGGTCAGCAGCCCTGAGGCGGGGATGTGGAAAAAAGCAGGCCCACTACTGTTCCACTCCCTGCCTTCCCTGCCCTGTGTACCTTCTCCTTCTCCTCTCAACTGTCAGTTCTGCTCCTCACACGTGATCCCGTTCCTCATCCTGAACCTCAACTCAGTACTGTGGAAGCCTCTTCTGACAGTGGCACGAGGCTGAAGGCATCTGGGAAACCATTATGTGGTGTGCAAAGGAGCCGAGGCCAGTCCTTGCTCCCACTGCCAGGCCACAAGGAACACCACGACGTGTTCTTGGCACCCCACTTTGGATCTCTAACACATTCCTGGTGTTTTACTTTTTTTTTTTTTAAGTTCCATAGTTTTTGGTTTCTGCATTTTGGATATATTATCTGTTAAATAGGTTTTTCCGGTCCAGACTGGGAACATAAAGTCCATATAGTTCAAAGATTCTATGGAAAAATGCTTAAACTAAAACAATCACGCTGGGTACAGTGGCTCACACAGTGGCACACTTTGGGAGGCCAAGATGGGTGGATCACTTAAGGTCAGGAGTTCAAGACCTGCCTGGCCAACATGGTGAAACCCCGTCTCTACAAAAATACAAAAAATTAGCCAGGCATGATGGCACATGCCTGTTATCCCAGCTACTTGGAAGGCTGAGGTGGGAGGATCACTTGAACCTGGGATGTGGAGGTTGCAGTGAGCCAAGACGGTGCAACTGTACTCCAGCCTGGGCGACAGAGTGACTTCATCTCAAACAAACAACCCAAAAAACAAACAAAACAGATCAACCAACTTAAAAAATAACCTTATCAAAATCTTCATTTCCCATTGACCAGAACAAATATGATTAAGCCTCAAGAAATTGTGAACCCCAAAACAATTTCCCAAGTAGGTGCTATTGTTTGACTTTTGGCTAGAGATAGGTGAGAATAGTGTGTACGGGAAACCTTTGATTATACCAACTCCTACCAAAAGTGGTAGGAAAAGACAGCAGTATATGTAGTAATAAAGCAAAGAAAATTCTGCTGGCGGACTGACATTTAAAATATTTTAAAAGCAACATAATTAAAAAACTATGCATGGGAAGAAAAAAATGCTTTGCTTATAATCCCATTATCCCTCTTGCCAGGTTTGTATATTCTATTTCAATCTTTTTTTCATATGAATATATGTTTTTATAAATGTCTTTAGTTCTACTGGTCTCAAACAGTAAACTGAGGGTTATGCGTAGACAGACATGGTGAAGAATTTTACTTTCAAAGCTCTGGGTACCACACATCTAGTATTAAAGCCCCACACCCCTATTCCTACCCCATAAGTCACAGTATATAAGGTTTACATTGTCTATTTACTAATCTACGCATTTTATTTTTTAGTTTTTCTATTAATGCACCTGACATTCAAGTGTTAACTTTACGATCTCATATTTACCTGACAGTAGTTGACCAGGAGTTGTGGGTTTTTTATTTTTGAGTAGGGAAGTGAGGGAGAGAAGAGGATGGGGAGGAAGGTGTGCTCTACTTTAAGAGATTCAGAATTCTGACAAGTGACACTGCCTGGGGTACAGTGCGTGCTTGGTAAATGCCCACTGAATAACTCCAGCAACCTCAAAGAAAGCCAGAAACAGGACCTCAAATGACATTATAATTCTATAGCTTCTTGTTGCCAAGGTCAGACAAGGTCAAGGGTAGCTGTACACCTAGAAGACAGAGCTGTAATGCAAGAATGTTACAGAATAAACTGGAATCAGGGGCCAACTTTGATTTAGCTAAGGACCAAGAGCTGACTTTTCTAGGGAATGAGTATTTTGAAGGTTGAGGCAAACCTGGGCACTAAACCTTAAGGAGTCAGGAGCCACACAACAGCCCTAAGTCAAAACACATAATGAGTCAAAGTCAGATAGCCAGCCAAGGAACAGAGACAATGTGTCAGGGACAAAGTGATATTGAAAAGGAAGCCCCCAGTAACCTTTACCAGGACCCCATACAGGATTCCCAGAATGACTGGAATACGAAACATCAACCTGCCTGCCAGCAGGGACACCCCACACCTGCTACAGAACAGTGGTCAGCCACAGTTGGTGATTTCCACCTGGGGCTCTCCAACAGAAGCCACTGGACCTTGTGTTGCCGGCACAATCTCTCACCCTGTACTGCACAAATCTGACCTCACAAATCATTCTATTCTCTACCTTCCAGTCCAAGCTACACAGGTGCTTCTTTATGTACAGATGTATACAGGACAGGAATTTGTATACTGGTTAGATAACAAGAAATGACAGAGTATGCCCAGGAAGCCACGAGATTTCTGGATAAAACAACTGAGTCCCCCCACATGAGCTGGAGCAGAAGGCAGCACAGAACAGGGAGTTGGGACACATGAGCCCTAGCTCTGGCTCCATTTATATTTGGTAGGTGACTTTGGGCGAGTCACTTAAGCTCTTTACACCTCATTTCCTATGAGGGATGAGTCTAGAATAACATCTGAATTGACACCTCCACAAAGTAGTGTACAGATGGGAGGCTAGGGCCAGTTTTGAAATGGGAATCAGGATAGGATTATTAAAATATAAAAAACTCTTGCCATTCTCAGATCTGTTCTGTAATCTCTTTCCTAGCATTAGTGTGGATTATCATAGGAATATCACACATACCTGACCAGTGCCATCCAGCTACCCAGTGGGCAAATGTTCATGCCACCATTTAGATTTTTGGAGCATATGAGGAATTAAATAATCATCAGGTTAATAACTAATGACAGTAGGACATTCTAGCCCTTGTCTGGTGATTAAAAAAGACATACCACATATAAATGAAGATATTAATTAAGTTAATGAATTCATTCTTGATTTTTAAATCCAGGAAAAAGCAGGCCCGTGGAGGGATGTTGAAGTTGATTTTTTGGTTCTGGGAAATTGTAACCAGTTGGGATTTGGAGGGGTAGGTCTTCCTGAGGCTGCGCCAATCCCAGCTGATTATGTAAGTCTTTTGCAGCTCAGCTGCTCTCTGGCACTTGGGCAATGGCGGGCAATGGCATGCCTGGTGGACTATTTAGGTGACTGTAGCCTGGTTGACTGTTAGGGTCTGCGGAGCCCTCTGCTGTGGTGGTGAGTGGATGCCCTCTTGCCACGACTCAGTTTCACCAGCAAGCATCTCTAGGATGCATCTATTTCGAATAATTCCATGTTTTTAATTTTTGAAAATTTTGAAGAATATACACATTTCACAGATGACAATTTAAAAATTGTGATATGTAAATATGGCAATAAATCTATGCTCTGAAGGTTCTTGTTTGTATAGTTCTGTTTTGTGTGCATTTAAAAAACGCAGCTGAAAGCAACCTGGTCCCCCAAAACCAAAACAAACAAACAAACAGACAGAACTCAGTGGAAAGACGAGTAAGAAAGAACAGTCTGGACATCAGACAGTTTGGATCAAACATTAGACAATGGAACAGATTAGAAGGAAAAATATACCACTTGTGGAAAAAGTGACCAACTATGAGAGTGAGGTTGGGAAAGGTGGAGAGAAATCAGTTAAGGAAAAATTCCAGATGTTGTCTAAGGAGACAATGAAGACACTCCTCCTTCAGGGACACTGAATACATTAAGGCAATAGAAAGATTTTGGGAATACAGAGTTAGGTAAGATAATCTGTTTCTAACATGTTTATTAGCTTTTTCATTATAAAGGTAATACTCATTGCTCATTATGAAAGTTAAAGGAAAAAGGAAAACACAAGTCATCTATGGTTCTAGTAACCAGAGTTTATCATCAATCAGGTATATTCCTGCCAGGTTTGTTTTTGGTTGTTTCTGAGTGTTTGTAAGTATACAGTTTACGGATTTTTTATATTTGCTTTTTTTCATTTCACAAAAGATAATATCTCATATTTTAAAATGTCTTTGCAAGCATTTTGTGGGTTCCAAAATATTTCATGGAATATACTCTTTTATTTTACTATTCCCTTGTAACCATTATAATTGTCTCAAATATTTCTGCTATTATACTTCTGTGATGAACATCTTTGTGCACTTTAGAAATGTTTCCTGAGACTACATTCCAAAAAGTAAAATTACTATCTGAAAAACAGAGATATTTTTAGAGTTCCCAATGCACATTGCTGAATTGTCTTCCAAAAATCTTTATAAATTTACTCTCACATTAGCTAAGCAATTGATAAAAATGTAATTTCATTGCACTCTTGCCGGAACTGAGTAATGTATATATGCAGGAATTATATCCATTTAAACTTAATATCCAATTTCTGTTTAGTCCTAGACCGATCTACACTAAGACACCATGAAGGAGTATGTGCTCCTATTATTCCTGGGTTTGTGCTCTGCCAAACCCTTCTTTAGCCCTTCACACATGGCATTGAAGAATATGATGCTGAAGGATATGGAAGACACAGATGATGATGATGAGGAGGAGGAGGAGGACAACTCTCTTTTTCCAACAAGAGAGCCAAGAATCCCTTTTTTCCCATTTGATCTGTTTCCAATGTGTCCATTTGGATGTCAGTGCTATTCACGAGTTGTACATTGCTCAGATTTAGGTAAGAATATAAGCCAATTTTGTTTTGAAGAATAATAATGCTATTCTGACAATTTGAAGGATGGAAAAAGTCTTCACAGAAATTTCAAAAATAATCTCACTGATTGTACAAGATTTTTTTCATTTAAGTTTTCAGGTGGAAAGTACAGCAAACCTCAAAGTACATCCAAACTTATTTTTAAAATTAAGAAAATCAGAGGAAAACTAAGGGAATGTTGTACATAGAACATTTTCTTCTCTTCCCCAGTTAAATCAAGGCATTTAATTTTAATTCCCTTCAGAGAGAATGGACATCACATGCAGCTCTATCTCAGGGTGTTAGCAGGTTGAGACTGTACTTTTGAGTAAAACCCCATGATAACAAAATAAGCTGCGTGTCTAGAACAATGAAACGAGTTACAGAAAGCTTGTGAAATCTCTAATCTAGACCTTTTAAAGATAATGCTTTATTTGCTTTTTAACAATGTGGGTTTAAAACTGCCTAAGAAAAAAGTGGATAAAGTCTTTTTAAAATTTATAATTCTTTGCTGAGTATTTTCTTTAATACTTCTAACGAAGGAGCACTCAAGAGCACACCCATGCCCTGTTCAGGGAGGGGACATGATGGCAATGCATAGCAAGAGTTGTTGCCCTCAGTTATTTCCAAGAGGGGACAGCTGAGACTGACCCCACTATGGAGGTCAAGGTTTGGCACACAACTCCCACTCAAGGGCTGATGGCCCAACAGGGTCACTTCATGAGTCTATATGAGCAGATGTCTTGAAAAGCATTAGACTTGCTTCCTACTGCCATAGCATTCATGGCAAGAGTTAAAGCTTATAATAATCTACTCTAGAGACCTTAATGAAGTTTGTCATTATATGACAAAATGAGAGGCGAACAAAAAGCATTCAGGAAAAGGGGAGACTAATATGAGCTAGACTTACTAGTAAAGTCTAATGAAATAGGTCTTACGCTTTACCTATGGAATTCTCATGAGAAAGAGATTAAGATTCAAGTACTGTTTGAGAAAACCTGTTCATGCAGAATGACTGTGGAAAAAGCAGCAGGAACAAGAAATGCAGAAGCTGAGACAGATGGTGGGTGCGAGAAGAGGTTAGTCAGGGAATACGAGAACGTACTATTGTACTAAACTGCATCTCAGACAAGAAAAAACATTACCTGCTATCAGTCTGCAGAATGGGTGCATGTTAAAGCACTTTGTAAGTCAAAATTCCAGATAAAAATATGTGTATCTGCTATGACTCCACTAGATGTAAATTGGGTTGGTTCTGGGTAAGATGGCGAATAAGGACACATTTATCTTTAGTGCAGACCACCCCCACGTGCTAGCCTCCATATGTGCCACGGCAGAGCAGTCATATGCTTCCAACATTTAGACCTTGGATGAGACATTGCATGAAACTGCTCCAGTACTTGTCACCAAAGACCTGAGAAGCCCAACCTACCTCATGGCAGGAATCTGGTGTTCCCATCACACAGTCTCCCGAACATTTAGCTTTGAAAAAACTCTAGTAAACAAAATCCACCTAAGGATATCTGTGACAGTCAGACATGCCATCAGCATGCTGCCGCAACCACCCTACCTCCCCCAAAACATGACCATAAAAAGGGTCTGGGCCCTTATCACTCTTCCTCCCTCAGGAGATGAAACTCTTTTCAGAACTTCAGTTTCAACAGGGGCAGGGCAGGAGTAGGTTTGTCAAAATCTGTGTTACTAGGAGGATCCCTTCTGCAGAACCTCCAGTTTCCTATAAGACTTCCACTTCATTTTCTAAAACCAAAATAATTTCCTGTGTTCATAAAAATGGCAAAATAAATCTATTCTAACAAACAGAACTGCCCCTCTACCTTGCTAATTTATCAAGTTAACCCCCTTTTCTTCCCATATAGAGTTAAATTTCTTGAGTGTCAATTTTATTTTATTATTATTATTATTATTATTATTACTACTACTTTTGTTTTTTGAGACAGAGTCTTGCTCTGTCGCCCAGGCTGGAGTGCAGTGGTGCGATCTCCGCTCACTGCAAGCTCCGCCTCCCAGGTTCACGCCATTCTCCTGCCTCAGCCTCCCGACTAGCTGGGACTATAGATGCCTGCCACCACGCCCGGCTAATTTTTTTGTATTTTTTAGTAGAGATGGGGTTTCATCGTGTTAGCCATGATGGTCTCGATCTCCTGACCTCGTGATTCGCCTGCCTCGGCCTCTGAAAGTGCTGGGATTACAGGCGTGAGCCACGGCGTCCGGCCTGTTTTATTATTATTATTATTTTTGAGATAGAGTCTCACTCTGTCACCCAGGTTGGAGTGCAATGGCACTATCTTGGCTCGCTGCAACCTCTGCCTCCTGGGTTTAGGCGATTCTCCTGCCTCAGCCTCCCGAGTAGCTGGGACTACAGGCATGTGTAACAAGGCCCAGCTAATTTTTGTATTTTTAGTAGAGACGGGGTTTCACCATGTTGGTCAGGCTGGTCTTACAACTCCTGACCTCAAGTGATCCACCCATCTTGGCCTCCCAAAGTGCTGGGATTACAGGTGTAAGCCACCACGCCTGGCCAATTTTAAAGTATGGAAAGGAAAAGTATACAGAGCTGTAGGATAGAATGTTGATATTCAAATACTAGATTTTCAATTCTTCAATTTTTGGCTATTAAATGTATGACTATACTTCAGGAGTGAGGACGGTTCTATCAAAAGTGTACTGACATCTAGGCCAAGGCAGGAGGATAACTTGAGTCCAGGAGTTCGAGACTAGCCTGGCCAACATGACAAAACGCTGTGTCTACTAAAAATACAACAATTAGCCAGGCATGGTGGTACACATCCTAGCTACTCGGGAGGCTAAGACAGGAGAATTACTAGAACCCAGGGGGCGGAGGTTGCAGTGAGTTGAGATGGTGCCACTGCACTCCAGCCAGGGCGACAGAGCAAGATTGTCTCAAGAAAAAAAAAAAAAAAAAAGAATTATGTATGAATCAGCATGTGGAAATCAAAGAATTTGCAACTAATTAGAAGAATTAATTAAAGGAAATGGGTGGCAAAGTTTTTGGTAATATACATGAAAAAAATCTAATTTTTCTATTTTCTAAACACAACTTTCTAAGGCTTCTTAAAATGATCAAGACCCGGCCGGGCGCAGGGGCTCACAACTGTAATCCCAGCACTTTAGGAGGCCCAGTCGGGCGGATCGTGAGGTCAGGAGTCTGAGACCAGCCTGACCAACATAGTGAAACCTCGTCTATACTAAAAATACAAAAATTAGCCAGGCGTGGTGGCACACGCCTGTAATCCCAGCTACTCAGAAGACTGAGACAGGAGAACTGCTCAAACCTGGGAGGTGGAGGTTGCAGTGAGCCAAGATCACACCACTGCACTCCAACCTGGGCAACAGAGCGAGACTCCATCTCAAAAAAAAAAAAAAAAAGAAAGAAGGAAAAATTATCAAGACCCATATGCTCCAATTTAGCACTATAACAGCCTGGAAATTTGCAAAGAAAGCTAATATTCCTCAGCCAAAGGTACATCAACAGAAGCTGCACCTCAGTGGTTGATCACCTTCTTTCTCACAGCCACCAGGGCAGCTCCAATTTATCACCTTTTATTCCACCTTAGAGGGGATGAGTGGTGATAGCTATACCAATCTAGACACCTTGTAAAAATTAGTAAGTTACTCAAAAAGGTCCTGAGGTCTTCCCCCAAAACAATGTTTTTTTGGTCATCTGTTATGACGGTTAAGTCATGTGTAACTTGATGATAATCATGGGTTTGAAAAAATGTGTTTCTATCATATTAGTAATCTCATCTTCAGCATGATTCTCTACTATATAATATGTTTGTTTCTTTCTAAGGTTTGACCTCAGTCCCAACCAACATTCCATTTGATACTCGAATGGTTGATCTTCAAAACAATAAAATTAAGGAAATCAAAGAAAATGATTTTAAAGGACTCACTTCGCTTTATGTAAGAATATATCCTCATACTTTCAAAGATTTAAGTGAAAACTCTTTGCTATAATGATTAATTATATAATCTTTGCTGTAATGATTAATTATACTATGTTAGTATAAACAAGTATTACTTTTCTGTACGTAAAGAATGACAAAAATCCCTGCATTCAACAGGGTTCTAGTCAATTAAAAATTACAGATTTCATTCAATTAATAGTCTAATTCAATGGATGTTTATTAAGTAATAGCCATGTAAAAGGCAGTGGGCTGACCTTAATGGTCCTCAAATAAGCTTACAATCTATTCAGGTAGTAACAGTCACTATACATTAAAATGAACAAGAAAACAATTACTTACAACAATCATTAGCAAACAGTGTAAGAAATCTCTACCCAAACGTGTGAAGACACCACAAATCTCTAACAGCGGCACATAGAATATATCTGATTGATTAATATATACACGTATGGCTTCTTTATTGGATCTTTAAAGAGGAAAAGAATTTTTTCTTTACTATATTAGTATCATTTTAATATTCTAGGAGTTAAAAGATTACTACTTCCACGTTTAACATTTTGGGCTGGCTCATGCCTATAATCCCAGCACTTTGGGAGGCTGAGGCGGGTGGATCACTCGAGCCCAAGAGTTCGAGATCAGCCTGGGCAACATAACAAGACTCCACCTCTTTAAAAAATATAAAATTAGTTGGCATGGTGGTGGTGCATGTAGTCTTAACTGGGAGGTAGAGGTTGCAGTGAGCTGTGACTATGCCACTGCACTCCAGCCTGGGTGACACGGTAAGACCCTGTCTCGAAAACAAAAACAAACCAAAAAACCATTTTGAAGTTTCTAGATTTTAGCAAGTAAAATTTCTGACTTAGTCTGAAATTGGGTTTGGAGGAGCGCCTCATTTCCCCCGCCACAGCTGTGGAAGTATCACCACCTCCCCTCAGCACAGCTCCTGCCTGCTGACTCCGGCGTGGTGTTAGAGGAAGAGCTCTGGTTCTGTATCATCTGAGGCGGTAAGCCAGGCCTGGCTATTCCAGGCCATTTCCCCACACTCTCAGGCTGTGCTGGAGAAAGCAAATTTAAAGTCTGTCATCTCTAGGTAAGCTAAAACTAAGAGAACAGGGTAGAAAATACCATAACCATACTAGCCCCTTGCTACCATGCAGGCCTGGCTCTGTTCCTGTGGCTGAGAGATGAGGGGTCACCAAACCTCCCTGTCACCCTGGGTCAGTGCAGTGGACCCTCTGGCCCATCCCTTCCTCCATGTCACCCTGGGATCGAGGCATGTATGCTGATCATACTTAAGGCAGACTGAGGGATGCTCAATCCTCGCATTAAGCCTCCCTGCAAAATCCAGCTCTCACACTGCACTGTCAGGTAGCCAGCACCTTGTCTGCTGTTTTCACTTTCAAAGTGTGCAGGCAGCTCAGATCTGGTAAGGCTCCATATCAATATAAAAGAGCAACTAGAAGAGTGTATATTTATAAGTTAGGTCTCACTAAAACACTAAGACAATCAGAAATGACACAATGGATTCTGCTGAGGATTCACCCAGTCCACCCACTAACTTTAGGCCACAGAATCTTTGGGAGAATGGCAAGGCCATTATTCTACCATCAGAAGTTGGAAATACAGCCTGTTGATGTGTTTACCACTTCTTCAACCCCTTTGCAGCTTAGATAACCACAAGAATAATAACTAATGGCATATTTAATACTGGGGCTATGAAAGTTTTAAATCTGTCATATCATTATTTTATTACATTTTAGGAGCATTCCAGGGACTTAGCCCATATGTATTCTTGTTATTCACCAGAAAATGAGAAACTAAAAGGTATCAGGATCTTTCTTAGACCTACTTGATTTTCTCTGAGAAATGCATGTCAGGTACAGAGCAATGGTGGGGAAGCCCCCAGCTGTTAAGTAGTATTACTGCCAAGCTACTATTAGCAGACTGACCCGACTGACCGGGTGTACTAATGTAAATCACTTTTTTTTTTTTTTTTTTTGAGACTGAGTCTGGCTCTGTCGCCCAGGCTGGAGTGCAGTGGCCGGATCTCAGCTCACTGCAAGCTCTGCCTCCCAGGTTTTACGCCATTCTCCTGCCTCAGCCTCCCGAGTAGCTGGGACCACAGGCACCCGCCACCTCGCCCGGCTAGTTTTTTGTATTTTTTAGTAGAGATGGGGTTTCACCGTGTTAGCCAGGATGGTCTCGATCTCCTGACCTCGTGATCCGCCCGTCTCGGCCTCTCAAAGTGCTGGGATTACAGGCTTGAGCCACCGCGCCCGGCCGTAAATCACTTTTTAAAGTACTTTAAAAAATATATAAAAGTATTAAAAAAAGAATAAAATGCTTTATATTTGAATTGTGGGTATACCATATAATTACAAAACATTTATATAATTATAGTATCACCTTATATATGTCTTTTAAGAGACTCAAACTATATTTTAGACATTCTACAAAT
Organism: Macaca thibetana thibetana; assembly: GCF_024542745.1. Taxonomy (NCBI): domain Eukaryota; kingdom Metazoa; phylum Chordata; class Mammalia; order Primates; family Cercopithecidae; genus Macaca; species Macaca thibetana. The sequence goes on along the minus strand of NC_065592.1, from coordinate 104,540,852 downwards.
TCTCTGTGTTATGTTTTAGCTGCTTATTTGGCACTCGGGTTCTTACACAAAGAATGATACAGTCAGAGCAAAATCACTGAACACACTCACAGCCCTCCCAGCTCACTTCCAGCCATTATCAGACACATGTGGCATGAATCACTGTCCTACTACTGAATGGCTAGGTTCTTCTCATCTTCTGTCCTTACACTGTTTGTTAATGATGAATTGGAGGCTCTGTGACCACCAAGTCGGCACTGGGAGTGCAGTTTAACTGGATCACTTAGCCAGCTCACCATGCAGGGCAGTCCGCCGTGTGGCGCGGCTCTTACTAGTCCTGCGCAAAACCTCTTACACAGTTGTGTATTACTTTTCCTTCCTTTTACACAGTTCCAACAACTGCATGTTTTAATCAGGAAAAACAAACTAACAAAAGCCCAATGCACTAGACTTGGATCTCACTGACGCACAGGTTCACTTTGTGGTGGGGCCTCTCTAACCCTCACTTGTTGGATGGCATAGGCAAGTCACCTTTCTTCACTTTATGCATTTCCTCTTCACTAAAAGGAGAGTAATAATTCCAGCTAAATTTACCTCATGGAGTCAAGAGAGGATTCACAAACCATCTCGATGATCCACCAAGTTGTTAAATTCCCCTCGCCTCATTTTTCAGTGTAACCAAAGGAAAAGAGAAGATACTTTCAGTTGGCATCACACACTCAGAAACGAGGATATTTTACCAGTTGGTAACAAAATGTAGTTTCACCTCTTCTCCTAGGCTTATCCTTTCTTGGTGAAACTTTTAGCAATAGTGATCTATCTGGAATTTCCGGAGGGTGAGAAAAGGAAAGCACAAAGGGCCAAGAGTGAGATGAGGAAACGTGCAGATAAAAGGAGTTTACTGAGCAACCAAAATGTGTATTTCTGCCATGGAAAAACAACAACAACGTGAGTAATACCAGTGAGGCATATTTTTCCAGTCTGGAAACAAAGGGAGATTTTTGTGAAATGAATTTGAGAACAAAATCATAAAATGAATGAATCTAGAGCTGCTCCTTGAGAAAATCAGATGACCTGGATTGGTAAAGAGGGACAGAAAGGTCCTGAAGACGCTCAGTGACCTGTCATCAATCTTGGTAAACATAGAAAATTCTCTCTGAATAATCTGGCAATGAGTAAAGAACTGAGCTATGTTCATTTTGCAATGCAAATCGTTATCAGTGTTACCAACATGTCCCAGTTTGCCTAGGACATTCCCAGTTTTGGTTCTGAAATTCCCACATCCCATAACCTCATGATCTGGGCAGACTGAGATGGTTGGTCACCCAAGCAGCCACGCACCCTTGGACATGTTGCAAAGGACTTGGTAGCAGAGAGCACACTCACACTGGTACGAGCTCTTTTTACTCTCTGGAGTTACTAGACCCCCTCTGGAGGATGCTGTCTTATTGCCCTGAGAAATATCCAAAAAACTGATCAGAGATTGAGTCATTTCTCAGGATCCATTACTATCTCCCCAATATGTAAAATATGCCAGAATGCTGAGGGTACTTTGTAGGAGTTTTTTCCTTTCAGGTCTCTGTTCTGGGAGAAATGGTAAACATCAGTAAATATGAAAGAAGTGAGGTTTTCAAAGTAGACAAAATCATGCAAAAGTATATTTGGTGTGCACTAAACATAGTTTTGTAGAGTAAACAGATTTTAAGATAAGATAAAGATAGTATCGTTGGTCACTTCCCTGAAGGGAAATAGGAGGCTGAGTAGAGGCTGAAGCCTTAACCATACGAATGTATTATCTATTCAAAGGTTTAAAAGATGCACTTCTATCTAAACCAATGGCACAACATTAATTATTAAAGCTCTGCACTTTTCTAACTCATTAGTAAAAATTTTTTTAAAGCTTAGATTGGGCTGGGAAATTTTTTACATGGGTGATCTAGTACACCAATGATATAAATTATACTGATTTCCATGATTGGCTAATCACTGTAGAATACTGGTAAATTAAATCCACTTCCTAATATTGTGTAACTTTCTATGCTTGATCAAGGGTCTGATCCTGAACAACAACAAGCTAACAAAGATTCACCCAAAAGCCTTTCTAACCACAAAGAAGTTGCGAAGGCTATATTTGTCCCACAATCAACTAAGTGAAATACCACTTAATCTTCCCAAATCATTAGCAGAACTCAGAATTCATGAAAATAAAGTTAAGAAAATACAAAAGGACACATTCAAAGGAATGAATGCTTTACATGTTTTAGGTAAGTTTTTCAAATGAATGGGACATCTTGAAATTATAACAAACAGATGTAGAACACTTTATCGCCACTATTAAGAATAATTTCCAAAATTAATGTTTAAATATAATAATCTTTGCCTAGATAAGCCATTTATAAATCAATTAAAATGTCCAACAAAATTTTTAGCACTTAAAGAAAATATGACCTTTGTAATACTGTCTCTCTTTCCCTCAAGAACCTCCTTTGAGGCCAGGCTTGGTGGCTCACGCCTGTAATCCCAGCACTTTGGGAGGCCAAGGCGGGCGGATCACCTGAGGTCAGGAGTTTGAGACTAGCGTGGCCAACATGGTAAAACCCCGTCTCTACTAAAAATACAAAAATTAGCCAGGCATGGTGATGGGTGCCTGTAATCTCAGCTACTTGGGAGGCTGAGGCAGGAGAATTGCTTGAACCCAGGAGGCGGAGGTTGCAGTGAGCCGAGATTGTGCCACTGCACTCTAGCCTGGGTGACAGAGTGAAACTCCATTTAAAAAAAAAAGAACCTCCTTTGAAAGACTTAGCGTGGTTTCTGTCTCTGACCAGACCCTAATTAATAAAATATAAATTATTCTTATTTAATTTAAAGGTAGTATTTTTAATGTATTGCATAAGCTACTCAAATATAATATACAAAATTAGTTCGGATATTATTTAGAATGTGCACCTAACATTTGGTTATCTGCTTTAAGATTATCGATGTGAGGAATTTTTTGTCTTATATTTACAACTCTACCTGATTTTATTTCTAACACCCATCATATAACCATGCCATCTCCCTATAATATCCATTCAAAATTCATAACCAATAATACTAATTCATTTATTCATTTAATTCAACCAAGTGCCTGGCCTCACTTACTGGCATTTCTTCAAAGTTATATTTCTGCTAACAAAACAATAATTTATAATTGACTTACAATTTTAAAAAGTTTAAGACACAAAAATGTACACAGAAAAATGTAAGCATTTTGGATTATATGAAGGACGATCTTTTTTGATGCACTATTATAATAAAAAAACCTTAATTGTGCTCATGGTTGGAGGAGAGTGAAAATGTCACTGATTTGGTAATTCAAAGTGAGTAATAGTGAACTTCTCATATATTCCAGTTTACATAATACAAAGCAGTATTTTTCTGTTGCTGACAGAAAGGACAGTAGATAGACAGAAGCAGATATACTGAGTGAGAATGAGCCTAGACGAAGGTCACGCTTCTTGGGATATTCATTCTTGGGATGTGTCTCTCTGCACTGCGAGTTTCCTTTATGTACAACCTATGTGTGCTAAGTCATGTCATTCTCCTCCGACAGAAATGAGTGCAAATCCTCTTGATAATAATGGGATAGAGCCAGGGGCATTTGAAGGGGTGACGGTGTTCCATATCAGAATTGCAGAAGCAAAACTGACCTCAGTTCCTAAAGGTTTGTATTTACTTTATCTAAGATATGGTATTTTAAAGTTGTCACCTTTCAGTAACGATTAAATCTAATATTGGAAACTGTACAGTATACACTGCAACTAGAAATCCTTGCACCAGTAAATCTGGTCAATGTAGTCTACACACACATAAAATGCCATATGTAGTGCTTTTTTTTCCTGACAGAATTAAGCCATAATTTTTTTTTACTCCACTAAGAATAAACACTAAGAAGCAATGAATGTTTAATTTTCCTTCTCTTTCCTGACATTTACTCATTTATACCTGTCATTCTGTGAAGTACCTGTTAGAGGTGGGAAATCTATACAGAAGAAAGCAGAGAAAGATAGATGGGGCAAGAGCCCCTGTCCCCAGGCATTTAGCCGCAATTTGAGGTGAAGCCTATGAGGCCAGACTGGGCAGCCCCTGGCTCTGGCAGGAATGGCATCCAGCTTCTTCCCAGGTATACCGTGAAGATTAATAGAACAATACACAGAAAGGTTTGGGGACAACATCTAGCAGATAGGAAGTGACCACCTATGACATAATCATTACCAAGATGAGCACTGTGCTCTTTATCATGGCTTTGTGTGACCCAAGGCTAGCACCTCAAGTAGAATGTTCCTTAAGTCTGCCAGATGGCCAGTGTTCTAACCCATTACTTCCAAGCTCCCTGTCTGATGATTAGCTGCATAGGATTGCCTTTCTTGGAACTCTTGCTCAAAGTCTTGCTTTCCTTATTCCCAACAAGGGCACACACTCTCTTTGCTTTGATGACTAACTGGGTCAAAAATAACCCCTACGATTAACAACATATTTTTACTTTCCAACAACTCTCTTTCAGTATCCATGAGTTAAAGCAGCAACTTCATCACGACTCCCTCTAATCTACTCAGCTGACCCAGAAGATCAATAAAACAAACATACATAGAGAATTTAAAAGACATAGTAAAGCTGTTATTATTAATCGAGACCTAAAGATCATCTTAAGTAAAAGAGGTCACCTAAAGATCATCTAAAGTAAAAGAGGAAAGATAATTTTTCTATCCAGGAACACAACAGTTTAATTCAGAACTATACAAATCCAAAAAACCATCTTAGTCTAGCTTTAAAGGAGGTGGATGTTTTTCTACAAGAAACCAAAAATGTTACATTTACCTTCCCATTTTAGAAAAACAACAAAAAATGCAAATGCTATCCAATAAGTTAAACACATAAAATCCCTTTCATATGCTGGAAGCTGACATCCAGTAAAGGAGAGTGAAGACAAGGAAAAGAAGAAGGGAGAGGGACGTGAGGAGGGCAGCCTACAGGGCTGGAGGAGGGAGCTGCTGTTCCAGGCCGCATCTCCTGGCATGACCATTCTTTTTTTTTTTTTTTTTTGAGATGGAGTCTCGCTCTGTCACCCAGGCTGGAGTGCAGTGGCCAGATCTCAGCTCACTGCAAGCTCCGCCTCCCGGGTTTACGCCATTCTCCTGCCTCAGCCTCCCAAGTAGCTGGGACTACAGGCGCCCACCACCTCGCCCGGCTAGTTTTTTGTATTTTTTTAGTAGAGACGGGGTTTCACCGTGTTAGCCAGGATGGTCTCGATCTCCTGACCTCGTGATCCGCCCGTCTCGGCCTCCCAAAGTGCTGGGATTACAGGCTTGAGCCACCGCGCCCGGCCATATTTCTGTATTTTTAGTAGAGACGTGGTTTCACCATGTTGGCCAGGATGGTCTCAATCTCCTGACCTTGTAATCTGCCACCTTGGCCTCCCAAAGTGCTGGGATTACAGGCTTGAGCCACCGTGCCCGGCCTGGCCATTCTTTATGTTCACACCAGAAGACTTTGCTACACTATAAAATTCTCTTTATATTTCAAAGTGTATCTGAAAAGTAAAGGTTTAACTTTCTCATGAAGTTTTCAAGATTCTTTCAAAGCCAAAAGGAATCTTTAGAAATTTAAATTGGAATCAAATCTCTCAACTTAAATAACTATTCCTTCAAATCCCTTTGACATTCAGAATTCACTAACCTGTGAAAGCTGACTGCCTGCGTGGCATAATCCAGTCAATATTACCCTCTGTGGCAAGATGAAAGGATGTAGATATCCTGAGGGTCCTCACCAGACCCAACAAGTTATCATGTGGACAGGAAGAAAATGTCTTCTTTCCTATTCGTTCAGGAAGTTCTACTGCATAATGATACTGTGTGGGGAAGAAGGAGACCTGTGTGAAGACAGGGTGGGAATAGAAATTCCAGTACAAAAGTGTGCTAACATTTGTCAGCAGTTACTGAGTTTCTGCCAAATTCACACCTCTGCTCGATTACCCTAGAGGCTACACTTCACTCTTCTCTCTGGTTACCCACCTTCCTCATTTCCTAAGGGACACAACAGTTCCCTCAACTTCTACAAGTCCTCTCCCAGAGATTTCTCCCTTCTGACTTTGTACAACCTATTCTAGAACAGGCTGGCACATTGCATCAGCTATTTTTCCGTGATTTTTGTATGTATGATGGATCCGCTCAATTAGAATATAATGTCTTTGAGGACAGAACTTTTATTTACATACTGGAGGGTCCATATAATCATTCCATAAATACAATTAAGCTCAATTAATCACAATTCAAGAAATTAGAACCTTCTCAGTTTAGAAGAATTATTTTTCTGCTCCCTAGTTTATTTTAAAATTCAAAGTAGATTCTGTTATCAAAATAAATTCAGTCATGAAGACCATTATTGCTATTCATAAGGATGTTTCAATTATCTTCATCAGTCTTTATTGCTAATATAGAAAGGAAATATTTCATCAAGAGTTGAAAGGAGGAAAGCATTTTCCAGCTAGCTAACCAGATACTTGGGTTAACAAATAATACTTTGTATATAGGACTAACAAAATCAGGTTTGACGGAACCTTCTGGTCAGTCCCTTTTACTCCAGCTTTAGTTCATCTGGGGAGAGTGGGGGTCAGGATATGCCCCCGTGAGAAGAGAAGGAGTAATTTTATTCACTGGGCACCTGCCATGTGCGGGGGTACTACAGATACACTTAGTTTACAGAAAACTACTGCTAATTGAAAGAACAGAGCCAGGCACAGTGGTTCATGCCTGTAATCTCAGCATTTTGGGAGGCCAAGGCAGGCATATCACTTGAGATCAGGAGTTCAAGACCAGTCTGGCCAACATGATGAAACCCCATCTCTACTAAAAATGCAAAAATTAGCTGGGTATGGTGGTGCACGCCTGTAGTCCCAGCTACTTGGGAGGCTGAGGCAAGAGAATCAGTTGAACCTGGGAGGCGGAGGTTGCAGTGAGCTAAGACTGTGCTACTACACTCCAGCCTGGGTGACGGAGTGAGACCCTGCCACAAAAAAAAAAAAAAAAAAGAAGAAAAAGAAAAAAGAAAAGAAAAGGAAGAATAAATACTGCAATGACCTGAACATATCAAACAGAGTAAAAATCCATGTTTATAATCGTGTTTAAAAAAACAAACAACAAAAAAAAACATACAAAAAACCTTAACTGGTCACCTCCGGGCATTGCATGAATTCATTACTTGAAACAATCAAGTTTTGCTGCCTTTTCTGTAAAAATAATCTTACAAAGTAACCAAATAATTAATGAAAGAAAATTCTTTAGAGAAGAGTTCCAGCTAATCCATAAAGAATGACATCAGGAAGTCACCATTTTCCAATTCCTAATGAGAGAATGGATCTAGGCAAAAATTGTGCATGAATGCTAAGACCTTCAGGTGAAAGGCTGATTTACTTCTATCTGAATGCATCTCTGGATCTGACTACCAGGGCACAGGAAGAAGTTAAAGGATTCTGATAAATGATATTACATGGAAGCTGTCAGCCAAATCCACAAAAGGAGTGTCTCAAACAAATTAATAATATAGAAATAAATCAACAGAAGAGGGAGAAAAAAGGAGGGAGTATGTTGTACATTAAGAGAGATTTCAAGAGCGATAAGAAACAAATGTATTCTGTAAACTTCATTTAATCCTAACTTGAACAAATCAACTGTAAAATGACATATTTGAGACAACTGGGGAAACTTTACTATATTAAATGACAGTAAAAAATTTATTAATTTTGTTAGATGTGATATTAACAGGGTGGTTATGTCAAAGAAAAAAAAAAAAACAAGATGACCTTATCAGTTACAGACATCCAGTTGAAGATTTTATAGATGAAATGACATTATGTATAAGATTTGACTTTAAATACTCCAGCAAAAGAAATGTGGCAAAATAAAAACAGATAAACAAGTCAATAAATAATTAATAAAGGAGATGAAACAAGATAGGAAAAATGGAGATAACTGTTGAAGCTGAGCATGGTGGTTCATAATACTAGTTTCTATTTTTATGAATGGTTACAATTTTACCATAATAAGAAGTTAATAAATACTAAGTATCAGGCCGGGTGTGGTGGCTCAAGCCTGTAATCCCAGCACTTTGGGAGGCCAAGGCGGGTGGATCACCTGAGGTCAGGGGTTCGAAACCAGCCTGGCCAACATGGTGAAACCCCATCTCTACTAAGAAATACAAAAAATTAGCCAGTTATGGTGGTGCGTACCTGTAATCCCAGCTACTCAGGAGGCTGAGGCAGAAGAACTGCTTGAACCCGGGAGATGGAGGTTGCAGTAAGCCGATATTGCAGCACTGCAATCCATCCTGGGCAACAAGAGTGAAACTCAGTCTCAAAAAAAAAAAAAGAGCAAGTACCTAAAAAGTTGCCTAAATCCATAATCTGCAACTTGAAAAGTAAACAAATAGACAATGGGGCTTGGTTATACTTGACTTAACATATATCTTTCTCTTCTTATTAGGCTTACCACCAACTTTATTGGAGCTTCATTTAGATTACAATAAAATTTCAACAGTGGAACTTGAGGATTTTAAACGATACAAAGAACTACAAAGGTAAAAATTCCCAAAATTTTAACTTAGAATGATACCTCCTGGAGAATGTGCACAGGGACCCTGGTAGAGATCACTGTCTGTTTAGCCCACTGCTGCTGGAACTGGAGAGTGTGAAGGGAAAACTAGAAAGAACCACCATTGGCTGGGTGAGGTGGCTCACGCCTGTAATCCCAGCACTTCAGGAGGCTAAGGCGGGTGGATCACAAGGTCAAGAGTTCGAGACCAGCCTGGCCAACATGGTAAAACAAAAATTAGCCAGGCATGGTGGAGGGTGCCTGTAATCCCAGCTACTCGGGAGGCTGAGGCAGGAGAATCGTTTGAACCCAGGAGGCAGAGCTTGCAGTGAGCCGAGATCGTGCCACTGTACTCCCCGGGCAACAGAGCGAGACTCCGTCTCAAAAAAAAAAAAAAAAAAAAAAAAAAAGAACCAACATTATTACCAACTCTGCTGATAGCGGCAAATCAAGTGAAAAGAAGAAAATGACTTTTCAAATTTCCCTTTTGTTAAATTTAGGTTAAAGAATTTTCTAACAAAACTGGGAGATGGTTGTTACATACTGAAAATACGTTATTAAATAAAGTCGTGAAATATCTTTGTCTGAACATATATATAAATAGGACTGGCTTATATTCTAACTAGTTTGAACTATCTATGTAAGACTTGATGCATTTTATATCATTTTTAGGCTGGGCCTAGGAAACAACAAAATCACAGATATCGAAAATGGGAGTCTTGCTAACATACCACGTGTGAGAGAAATACATTTGGAAAACAATAAACTAAAAAAAATCCCTTCAGGATTACCAGAGTTGAAATACCTCCAGGTAAAACATTCTACTTGTGTTCAGTAGGTATCAGTATTTTCTTTAGTTTTTATAACACACTTTAGCATACCTCAAGCAAAGACCAAGTAAGCAGCAAGGGTGATTCAAACATAATGACTCTCCAGGTTGCATGAGGTGTTTTAAGAAGTAGGAGAGCTTTAGGAGAATGGTTTCTACGTCGGCGTCACAAGAAAGCTCAGGATCCATTTCTGTCTTTTGGTTTCTCCTGTTGAAACTGCTCAGGACATTGTGGCAAAACCACCGGCACAGTTAATTTCAGATTTTAGGGCAGGGGTGGCTCTGCAGAGGCAGGACTAGTCAGGAGGACAGGGAGTAGGGTCACATGTTCTTTTGATCTGGAAACATTTCTCAAGGCACAGCACGAGGATTAGGCTCCCAGTATTTTCGCTTTCAGTCTGGTGCCAGGATAGACATGTATATGTTTTTAAAAAACATTCCAACCAGAATACAGTATATAACCAATTTAAAGTCACCATCTGGAGCATCATGAGTTCCTATTTTGTCGTTTGTTGTTATTCATTATTAGAAATCTTTTCCTTCCAATTTGACAACTCTTAACTGGCTGGGAGGGGTCACAGATTTCTCGGAGAATCTAATAAAGATTTAAATCTTCCCAAGAACAAAAGTTTCCACCTTCAAAGGAGCTTGAGAACAAAACTGGGCATCAAGCCACTTTGCCTCTTCTCTATTTCTTTCCAATGTATCTTTAAACAAGTTTCGTTCACTGTACTCCTTTGAGATACAAACCATCAAAATGGATGCAATATAGGCAGGTGCCAATTTCAAGGTGACAACTTTTGCTTTGACTTTTCCAAATGCTGCATTTGGATGTCTGTTTAGCTGGTGACTACAACTTGAGTCTATCCTCTCTTAAGCTGCCCCATCCCTGATGTCATTTCTGCTTCATTTGCTCCACAACTCTGCTTCCAGCTTCTGGTCTCTCTTAAATCTACCTATACTCTTGCTAGCATTAATTAAATGAATAGAATGATAACACAAACAGAAGAACACAAGTCATAAGCATACACTTCAGTGAATGCCCACAAAGTAAACACACTGATGTCCAGCAGGTTTTCGTTCCCAGTGAGATCAGTACTATGGTAAACTATACCTTGCACTGATATTGAGCAGCTGGGGGACTGAACACCAAACTTAAATGTTTTAGCAATGCCTAGAATTTTCATGATTGGGCTTGTATCAGTCTTACTAATACATCAAGGCAGAATCTACAGGTAACAACAGCCAGGGAAGATATCCCACTTTGGCCAGCAAAAGGCTTCTGCTCTTCAGCATACCAAAATGCTGTCAGTGAAGTAGATTGCTTTTATTTCCCAGAAATCTCACTGTTACCAAAAAAGGCCAAAGAAGGAATTAGAAGGGCTGTTAAAGGGAACGAAGGAAAGTTCCTCTATTTACGACACTTTTTGAGTAAGAATTTAACTTAAAAAGACATGTACACGGCCTATAAAATTGTGACTTGTCCACTGGTGTACATAAGATTGATTTCAACTGCTGATGCTATATTACAATTATGCATTTAAGATGTTGATAGATCTTTCTATAAAACAACTTACAAAAATTCTCCTTTGGTCACAGAAAATGCCAGCTAATAATTCTTCACAATCATATTGTGAGCCTAATTCTTGCAGCATTAAATTTCATTCTTCTGATCATTTCTAATGTTTTAAATTCATTATTGTAAATATGGCACTGAAGTAACCATATATATACACATATATATGTATATTTAAAAATATGTATATATGTATTATATATAAGTAAACATTATGTATGTATGCATGCATGTATGTATGTATGTATGTATCTATCTACTATCTATTGATCTATCTGGAGTGAGACAGAGACAGTGACCCATGTGACCAGGCAGAGCCAGGCACAGTGGTTCATGCCTGTAATCCCAGCATTTTGGGAAGCCAAGGAAGGCGGATCACTTGAGGTCAGAAGTTCAAGACCAGTCTGGCCAACATGATGAAACCTCATCTCTACTAAAAATGAAAAAATTAGCTGGGCATGCTCTAGGCCTTGGCAGGAGTCCTTCCCCAACACTTTTGTGTACAACATATGAGTTTGAGTTGTTATAATAGGTATTTAACATGCATAAGTGAGTACATCTACTTTACCTGGAAATACATTCAAGCCGATGTAAAATAAACAGAGGAATAAACCCATAAACAAATGGTGACTACAGAGTATCTTCCATTTACATTTACTGGGTATTTTTAATCCTTTCTTTTTTCCTACTACAACAGATAATCTTCCTTCATTCTAATTCGATTGCAAGAGTGGGAGTAAATGACTTCTGTCCAACAGTGCCAAAGATGAAGAAATCTTTATACAGTGCAATAAGTTTATTCAACAACCCGGTGAAATACTGGGAAATGCAACCTGCAACATTTCGTTGTGTTTTGAGCAGAATGAGTGTTCAGCTTGGGAACTTTGGAATGTAATAATTAGTAATTGGTAATGTCCATTTAATATAAGATTCAAAAATCCTTACATTTGGAATACTTGAACTCTATTAATAATGGTAGTATTATATATACAAGCAAATATCTATTCTCAAGTGGTAAGTCCACTGACATTTTATGACAAGAAATTTCAACAGAATTTTGCCAAACTATTGATACATAAGGGTTAAGAGAAACAAGCATCTACTGCAGTTTCTTTTTGCGTACAAATGATCTTACATAAATCTCATGCTTGCCCATTCTTTTCTTTATAACAAAGAAGTAAGACATTCAGTATTTAACACTTTGTTATCAAGCATATTTTAAAAAGAACTGTACTGTAAATGGAATGCTTGACTTAGCAAAATTTGAGCTCTTTCATTTGCTGTTAGAAAAACAATTAACAAAGACAGTAATGTGAAGAGTACATTATACTATTCTTATTCTTTAATAACTTGGGTAGTACTGTAATATTTTTAATCATCTTGAAGTATGATTTGATATAATCTTATTGAAATTACCTTATCATATCTTAGAGTCCATCTTTATGTTTAAAACTTTATGTTTAATTTCTTAAAATAAAGCCTTCAGTAAATGTTCATTACCAACTTGATAGATGTTACTCATAAGAGCTGATTTGGGGCTATAGCAAACGCTTTTTTTTTTTTTTAATTATTATAACCTGATTTAAAAATCTCTGTAAAATGTGTAGTGTTTATATAAAATCTGTAACCTGCATTTTAATGATCAGCTATTATAAGCTTTTAATAGTATGAAAATTGTTAGGCTATATAACATTGCCACTTCAACTCTAAGGAATATTTTTGAGATATCCCTTTGGAAGATCTTGCTTGGAAGAGCCTGGACACTAACAATTCTACACCAAATTGTCTCTTCAAATATGTATGGACTGGGTAACTCTGAGAAACACATATAGTATAATTGAATAAGCAGAACATCAAATTAAACAGACAGAAACTGAAAGCTCTATATAAATGCTCAGAGTTCTTTATGTATTTCTTATTGGCATTCAACATAAGTAAAATCAGAAAACAGGGAAATTTTCATTAAAAATATTGGTTTGAAATAAAATATTTGTGCTTTGATCTTATTTTTCTTCACTCACCCAGCAACATAAACTATTCTTCAGAAAACTCTAATCTATATATAACATTTTAAGAGCAGTATTAATATAAATTATTATTATTTTTTGTTTTGTTTTGAGATGGAATCCGCCCTGTATGTAGCCCAGGCTGGATGGAGTGGAGCGGCCTGATCTCGGCTCACTGCAACCTCCGCCTCCCAGGTTCAAGCGATTCTCCTGCCCCAGCCCCCCAAGTAGCTGGGATTACAGGCACGTGCCACTATGCCCAGCTAATTTTTTGTATCTTTAGTAGAGACGGGGTTTCACCACGCTGGCTAGGCTAGTCTCAAACTCCTGACCTCGTGATCTGCCCGCCTCTGCCTCCCAAAGTGCTGGGATTACAGGTGTGAGCCACTGAGTCTGGCCTAATGTAAATTCTTTTTTTTTTTTTTTTTTTTTTTTTTTTTTTGAGACGGAGTCTCGCTCTGTAGCCCAGGCTGGAGTGCAGTGGCCGGATCTCAGCTCACTGCAAGCTCCGCCTCCCGGGTTCCCGCCATTCTCCGGCCTCAGCCTCCCGAGTAGCTGGGACTACAGGCGCTGCCACCTCGCCCGGCTAGTTTTTTGTATTTCTTAGTAGAGACGGGGTTTCACCGTGTTAGCCAGGATGGTCTCGATCTCCTGACCTCGTGATCCGCCCATCTCGGCCTCCCAAAGTGCTGGGATTACAGGCTTGAGCCACCGCGCCCGGCCGTAAATTCTTAATAACAATACTAAAATACACCGTGTAATTCCCATGCTATGAAAGATAATCACCTTTATATTAAACTACCTCAAAAACAAGATTTTAAATAATTTGGGGGCGAGGGGGAAAGAATAACATTACAGATATACAAGAGATGGAGGGTTTGGATTTCGAGATTAAGAACGGGTAAATATACTCTTCAGAGTGGAGTTACTCAATTTTGGCTCCCTTGACATTTCGGTCATTCTTTGTGGTCATTCATTTTGTGGTCACTCATTTTGGTCATTCTTTGTGGCAGGGGCTGCCCTGTACATCTTTTAGTAGCACCCTGGTCTCTACACACTAGATGGCAGTAACACCTGCATCCCCTGTCCCCCACAGGTTTTTGTTTTTTATTTTGTTAAGAGACAGAGTCTTGCTCTGTTGCCCAGGCTGCAGTGCAGCAGTGTGATCATAGCTTACTGTAGCCACAAACTCCTAGGTTCAAGCAATCCTCCTGCTTCAGGCTTCCAAGTAGCTGGGACTACAAGTGCATACCACTGTGCTCAGCTAAGTTTTTGTGGAGACAGGGTCTCACTTTGTTGCCCAGGCTAATATTGAACTCCTGGCTACAAGTAATCCTCCAAGTCTTAGCCTCCTAAAGTATTAGGATTACAGGCGTGAGCCACTGCGCCCATCCTCCCCTCTACCTCTCCTCTACAGTTCTGACAATCAATTTCTCCACATATTGACAAATGTCACTGAGGGGAGTGGTGGAAGGTAGGGCAAAATCTCAGCAGGTTGCAAACAACAGCTTTACAGGAAAGTTAGTCAACTTCTAAAATGACATATCTGGAAACCTAGAACAAAACTGCTACTTTTTTGAGCAAAAAACGAGGGAAGATCATGGTATGAGTAGAGGGATGATGATAGTATGATTTTAATAATAAAGGTTAACTACCAGTAGTGCTACAACCAGTAGTGCCCAGGGTTGCAGAACTTTGACTTGGAAATCCAGTTCCATTTATAGTCTTGGGCAAGTCACCACCTCTTTGAGCCTGCTTCCTCACCTATAAAGGGTAGGGGTGACAACACTGAACAAGGTTGCTATGAAGAATAAATGATAAAAATATATATGCAATGCTTTGTAAACCATAAACATTTACAAAGAAAAATAAAAGATCATGAAGTCCTTAAAGATAAAAGAAAACAATACTATAATAATCACACAAAAATTAAAATATTCTGAAGTTTCAATTGTTTATAAACAAAATAAACTTTTCTACAATGTAACAAAAAATTGTGATATCATGGCACTTATAAGAACACATGTAAAAGTAAAAAATGTTTATTGACATTGAAAAAACCCAACATCTTGAAATTAATCATTAAAATCATAAGGTAAACACTAAGGTTAGAATAAAAAACAGATTTATCTATGATCTGAATAGTGGAATTTGAAGTAGCTAAGTTAATCTTTTTATAAAAAGAAACGACAAAACCAAAATTTTAAAATACTGGAAATGATTCTTGAAATCCCTGCAATTAATTTACTGAGGTTTATGTTTGTATTTTCCATCTTACAGCTGTTAGCCATTTTTGGTTTTAAGTTTGCAAAAAACAAATCACTAATAAAAATCATAAACAACCAAAACTGCATTAACATTTACTGCCACAAACATATTTTATGGTGAATACAAAATATTAGCCACTGGAAAAATCCATTAAAGACTGAAAACAAGTGACTTACTATTTACTGGGTTTATGACGGACTAAATTAC
This sequence comes from Macaca thibetana thibetana, assembly GCF_024542745.1. Classification (NCBI taxonomy): domain Eukaryota; kingdom Metazoa; phylum Chordata; class Mammalia; order Primates; family Cercopithecidae; genus Macaca; species Macaca thibetana. Next base: position 104,525,363 of record NC_065592.1, on the reverse strand, counting down.
TGAAGTGATTTTCTTTATCATGAGGTATTTAGAAGTCACTAAAACATTTTTTTTTTTTTTTTTTTTCCTGAGATGAGGTGTCTCCACAAATTGTCCAGGCTGGTCTCAAACTCTTAGGCTTAAGCAATCTTCCTGCCTCAGACTCCAGAGTGGATGGGATTATAGGCATGAGCTACCACACCCAGCATTCCAAAAGCTTTTTAAAAAAAATTTCAATTTTGTTCTCCCTTAAGCTGCCATAATATTTCTCTTTCATTCACAATTCCATTACTTTTTGAAAGAATTGCCTTACCTCAGTATTACCTTTCTACTCACATGAACCTTAATCTGTTGCAGCTGACCTAACAATTCTCCTGAATCTATTTTACCAAAATTATCTTATACAAATAACATTAAACAATAATAGCTGATTTTATTAGTCCATTCTCGAACTGCTATAAAGAAATACCCGACACTGGGTAATTTATAAAGAAACAATGTTTAACTAGCTTATGGTTCTGCAGGCTGTATAGGAAGCATGGTGGAGTTTGCTTCCGGGGAGGCCTCAGGAAGCTTCCAATGATGGTGGAAGGAGAAGGGGGAGCAGCATTCCACATGGCTGGAGAAAGGGGAGGTGCCACACACTTTTAAACGACCAGATTTCATGACAACTCACTTACTATCACCAGAACTGCTCCAAGGGGAAAATCCACCCCGATGATCCAATCACCTACCACCAGGCCCCACCTCCAACACTGGAGATTAAAATTTGACATGAGATTTGGGTGGGGACAGATCCAAAACATACCACTGATGTTTAAATAACATTTTCAGACATTCTTATAAATGCCTTACTTTTAATCCTTATAACAACCCTATGAGGTACCTTTACTTATATCTGTTTTTTTAGGTATAGGAGCTAAGGAAATTAAATCACTTGTGGCAGATCTGGGATTTGAATACAGCAGTCTAGTTCCTTGCTTTTAACTATGATGACACACTATTTTTCTTGAAAATCTCTGTTCACTTTGAAATCGCCTTTGCAAATATATCAATGAGAAAATTATGACAGTAAAAAAGATCTGAGCTAACCCAGCCTCCATCTTCCCTTTCCTTAAATTATTACTGTGCTATTGGGCTGAGCTAACTTTGGAAGACATTTAGGCTATAGTTTAAATGATAACAGACCTTGCCCAAAACTCATCTTCTTTTGCAAAGCTAATGAAAGGCCATGAACTTGGGGAAGAGAGGAGACTGATTCTGCTAAGGTGTAGACATAGATTGTCAGCTGTGCCTGCAAATAATATAACTATTGTGGACTGGCTTTTTGAGATACCTTTCCAGGTGTTTTTGCATGGCTGACAACTATGGCTTCACTTGAACCTTCCAATCCAGATGAAATCATAGGATTTCATCTCTGCCCCAACCAACCTGCAGCAAGCCTTGCCTCCCTGACGACTTCCCCAAAACTGCCTTTGAAAATCCCCTAACCCTCAGGAGTTCGAAACCAGCCTGGCCAAAATGGTGAAACCTCGTCTCTACCAAAAATACAAAAAATTAGCTGGGTATAGTGGTGGGCACCTGTAATCCCAGCTACTTGGGAGGCTGAGGCAGGAGAATTGCTTGAACCTGGGAGGCGGAGGTTGCAATGAGCAGAGATTGTGCCACTACACACCAGCCTCCTGGGTGACAGACCAAGACTCTGTCTCAAAAAAAAAAAAAAAGAAAAAGAAAAAGAAAGAAAGAAAAAAAGAAAAACCCCTAACCCACAAGATGATTTGCGTACTAACTCCATCTCCCGCGTGGTGTGGCCAGCCTTGTGACTATTAAACTCTTTCTTTACTACAATGCTGTGGTCTTCATTTGTGCAGCTGGCTGGAAGAAACCCTTGGGCGATTACAACTTTGCTAACACACATTATGCTTTCCCGTTTGTCCTTTAGTGGCAGTGTTCCCCAATATCCTTCACTTGGTATCTTCTCTCTATTCCCTAACAATTTCATCCATTGTAATCATTACCTTTAGGGTGAGTCCTTCAAAATCCACATCTCAAACACTTACCTCATTCACAAGTAGCAAATTTTCACAAGCAAACTTAAACATCTGGTGGCATAAAACTCAATCAAAATGAACATCATAAACAATTTCCTTCAAACTCATAAGGTCCCTATTAACTCTGTTTTTCCTCCTAGCTGTGCAGGTTCTAAACTTCTAGGAGTTGCTCAGCTGATTTCTAATCTTCCTGCATCTCTACGGACAGTCGGGTGCCAGATCCTGCCCTACCTTCTCATGCTTCTTGCATCCATTCCTTCCTTTTTATCCTCAGTCACTGTATCACAATCACATTCTTATTGGAATATGTGAAAGTAAAATAAAATCTCCAGACCCCAAATTCACTATGCCTGGGGTCTACAACCCTAGGGTCATGGACCATAACTGGTACGAACTGGAATACACAGCAGGAGGTGAGCAGTGGGCAAGTGAGTGAAGCTTCATCTGTATCTACAGCCACTTCCCATTGCTTGTGTTACTGCCTGAGCTCCACCTACTGTCAAATCAGCAGTGGCATTAGATTCTCATAGGAGCGCAAACCCTATTATGAACTGCACATGTGAGGGATCTAGGTTGTACGCTCCTTATGAGAATCTACTGTCCGATGACCTGTCACTATCTTCCATCACCCCCAGGTGGGACCATCTAGTTGCAGGAAAACAAGCTTAGGGTTCCTATTGATTCTGCACTATGGTGATCTGTATAATTATTTCATTATATATTACAATGTAATAATAGAAACAAAGTGCACAATAAATGTAATGCAACTGAATCACCCTGAAACCATTCCCTCCTTCCTCATGCCCATCTGTGGAAAAACTGTATTCCACAAAACTGGTCCCTGGTGCCAAAAAGTTTGGGGTTTGCTACACTATGTTAAAGAGGAAAAGTTAAGCTCGAAGCTGAGTCATGCAAGAAACTCATTCCTTTGTTTTGAAACATTTAGAAGGCCAGATGTCCCCACAGGTAGCTACTCTGTTTACTTTATCTTCTGTAAAGTGTTGATTTACTGAGCTGAGATGAATACATAGTTGACTATTCTTCCAGCCCTCCCTTTTTCTCTCCATCTCTTCATTCCTTTTTTTCTCTTTCTTTCTCTCCCTCCCTCTTTCTCTCTCTCTCTCTCTTTTTTTTTTTTTTTTTTTAAGAGACAGAGCCCCACTCTGTTGCCCAGCTTGGTCTGTTCTTTCATATTCTCCAGAGGATTTTAGAAATCTTGGTTGCAAGGACTGTGTGTTAGTCATCTTTGCATCTTCTCTCCCCCTCCCCAAGGCTAACATGCTGCCTTGGTTCAATATATTTTTCTAAATGAAATCACTGAATAATGCTTATTAGTGAAGGAAAAGAAAAAAACTTTATTCACACCTTAGGAACACAATGTGTTTTTATCTGCTATATTCTTCTTTTTGTAGTGTTCTGATAAAAGTCTTACACCATTTTTTTTAGTTACCCCAGGTTGGTGACAGCTCAGATGCTATTATAAATGATCTTTTAAAGTTTTATTTTCCAATTATGTATTGGTAGTATATGGTAAAAATTGATATTTTTATATTGAAATTATAATCAGTAGTCTTGCTAAATTCACTTATTAATTCTAATAGTTTGCTTGTATATTCTTTTGGGATTTCATAAATAAAATTATGTCTACTGTAATTAAAGTTAGTTTTTATTCCTTTTTTCCCTACTTTTGTACCTTTTATTTCTTCTTTTCTGTATCTCACTGCTAGGAGCTCCAGTATAAACCTGAATAGGAGTGATGAAAGTAGACATTCTTATCTTGTTCTCAATTTTGGTGAGAAGAGTTGAGTATTTCCTCATGTTATGTTAGTGGTATTTTTGTAGATACCCTCTATCAAATTAAGTCACCTTCCTAAACATTTTCATCATGATAATGGTGTGTTTAATTGTATCAATTTTTTTTTTTTTTTTTTTTTTTTTGAGACAGAGTCTCGCACTGTCACTCAGGCTGGTGGAGTGCAGTGGCGCAATCTTGGCTCACCGCAAGCTCCACCTCCCGGGTTCACGCCATTCTCCTGCCTCAGCCTCCCGAGTAGCTGGGACTACAGGCGCCGCCACCATGCCTACTTTTTTTTTTTTTTTGTATTTTTAGTAGAGATGGGGTTTCACTGTTTTAGCCAGGATGGTCTCGATCTCCTGACCTCATGATCTGCCCACCTTGGCCTCCCAAAGTGCTGGGATTACAGGTGTGAGCCACTGCGCCCAGCCATATCAAATGTTTTTTATTTACTAAGATGTTCATATAATTTTCTTTTATTCTGTTAATATTATGAATCACAATGGGCTTTTTCAAACCAATTTGGAGTTCCTGGTACAAATCCCACTTGATCATAATGGAGTATCTCTTTTTTTCTTTTTTTTTGAGACAGATTTTAATTCTTGTTGTCCAGGCTGGAGTGCAATGGCACAATCTCGGCTCACTGCAACCTCTGCTTCCCAGGTTCAAGTGATTCTCCTGCCTCAGCCTCCCAAGTGGCTGGGATTACAGGCATGCGCCACCATGCTTGGCGAATTTTTAAATTTTTAGTAGAGATGGGTTTTCTCCATGTTGGTCTGGCTGGTCTCGAACGCCTGACCTCCGGAGATTTGCCCACCTTGGCCTCCCAAAGTGCTAGGATTATAGGTGTGAGCCACTGTGCCCAGCCTCATTTTTATATATATCTAAATTTTAACTTACAATGTTTTATTTACTATTTGTGGTTTACTGGCCTACAATTTTATTTTCTTGTGATGCTCTTGTCAAATTTTGGTGTAGGGGTTATTTTGGCCTTAGAAAGAATACCTCCCTCTACTTTTTAAAACATTAACTACAATACAATTACCATACCAAAAAATAATTGACACTATTTCCTTATATCATCAAACTCACCAAATGTTCAACTTGCCAACTATTCCACAATTTTTAAACTCCTTTGTCTGTTTGAGTCAGTATCCAAACAAGGGCACACAGATGTCATAAGCTGATATATGTTTTAAGTCTTTGTTTTGTTTTGCTTTGTTTCCTAAGAGTCTCACTCTGGCACCCAGGCTGGAGTGCAGTGGTGCGATCTCGGCTCACTGCAACCTCCACCTCCACGGTTCAAGTGATTCTCGTGCCTCAGCCTCCTGAGCAGCTGGGACTACAGGCACGCGCTACCACGCCAGGCTAATTTTTGTATTTTTTGTAGAGGTGGAGTCTTGTTATGTTGCTCAGGCTGGTCTTGAACTCCTGGGCTCAAGTGATCCACCTGCCTCGGCCTCTCAAAGTGTGGGGATTACAGGTGTGAGCAACTGCACCTGGTCAATATACCTTTTAAGTCTTTTTCAACCTATACATTTCCCCTTCATCCCTTTTTTTCTTCCTTACATTTAATCTGATGGAGAAACCAAGTTGTTTGCTTCACCAGGCATTTCCCACAGTCTAGATTTTCCTGATTGCGTACTTGTGGTGTACTTTAACATATTCCTCTGTCCGCTGCATTTCCTATAAATTAGTAGTTGAATCCATATTGACTTCTTATAAATTTTCTATTGATGTTTAATATATGTATAGAAAAGTACATAGATGATAAATATGTAGCTTGATTAATTTTAACACTGTAGTTACATGTCATGTAACTAACATCCAAAAGTATGACTAATAAAAGATGAAAATTCATGTACTTGTTTTTTATTAACCTTTTCTTAAACATACATATAGCTCACATTTATTTCAATGTTTAATATTAGATATGTTTTGCGTCTTTATTAGGAAGTTCGGTGACAATTTTATAACCAGAAATATGCCACAGGAACTTAACACTTGTTTGGTAACAATTAGCCTATGGTAAAATCGGTTTCATTATATGTCATTTCACTTAAAGTCTCAGTTTCAAAGAACCCACTGATGATAAATGAGGACTTACTGAACAACAGTCTTGGTTTTACCATGGGGGATATGTTTTAAGACATCCCCTGTAGATGCCTAAAACCACAGCAAGTACAAAACCTGATTGTTGTCAACCAAAACACATTTCTGCTCACGTCTTCCACTCACAGATTTAATGCCTTTTCCCTCTTAACTAAATACTTATGCATGAATTGTGATCATAACTTTCAGTCTGAGGTACAACAAGAAAATAAACTAGTTTCTTTTTCCTTCTTCACAATTTTACAGATAGGAGATGTGGTCTTAGCACTCTCACCACACCATTCTTTTTCTTTCCTTATTAATTGAGAACATTTACCTTTTCACTTAAGGGAAGCACTTTATAGATCAAGCTTGTCCAACCCATAGCCATGGCCCACTGCAGCCCAGGATGGCTTTGAATGTGGCCCAACGCAAATTCATAAACTTTCTTAAAACATGATGAGTTTTTCCAGGATTTATTTATTTATTTATTTAAACTCATCAGCTATCACTAGTGTTAGTGTGTTTTATGTGTGGCCCATGACAATTCTTATTCTTCCAACGTGGTCCAGGGAAGCCAGAAGATTGGACACCCTTGTTACAGATTCTCTTTGACATAAGGGTTACTACAACATAAGCACTAGGATACCATGACAGGTGATCTAATAACCCTAAGTGACTAACGGGAAGGGAGTATATATAGTGTGGATATGTTCCACAAAGGGATGATTTATGTCCTGGGCTAGACAGAGCTGGACAACACGGGACTTCATCGGGCTACTCAAAAGAGCATGCAATTTGAAATTTATGAATTATTTATTTCTGGAATTTTCCATTTAATATTTTTGGACCATGGTTGACCACGGGTAACTAAAATGGGGGAAAGCAAAACTGTGGATAAGGGGAGGCCACTGCAACTATTAATCTGAATAAACGTAAGTAACAGATTCTCTATATTCACCATGCTTATCCATACTTACAATCATTTCAATACTTTGAAGACCAAAGAGTTCCTTTCACCCAAATGGTACTTGTGGCAATATTACATAATTCTACAGAAAATATAGAGGGGATCAGACCAATAAGACACAAGGGCATTCCAAGAATTTTAACATGGGATTGAGAAAGAGGACTAGATACAAAGTGATATCCCATAAAATAAGAGGAAGACAAACAGAAGGTGGCATAGAAAGCCAAAGGAGCCACACAAGTTTAGATGTGGAGCAGCCTCATTGAAACCTCTTCATTTTAAGATTATAAAACTGATTCTCCAGAGAGACAGGTGACTTAAGACCACCAACTCATGAAAAGCTGTGGCCAGGGCCTCCCACAGTCAGCCACTGTGACTTCATAGCTAGTGTGGGCCGGGGGGCGGGGGGGCGGTTTCTACAATTTCTGTTTATTTGGAAACACAGAATAGCTTATTGCTTATTTCCCACATATTTTAAAAATGTACGCATTTTAAACGATTTTTTCCAAAAATAAGCCCATTAAATTTACTGAAAAAAATTACCTAATTTTCACCATGGGAGGGCAGTCTTATTCTAATAAGTTATAGAAGTCTGAAAATAAAGACATCAAAGCCAGGTCTACTTTAAAATAGTCTTAAACCACTGCTAATTATATTTTAAAAATTTAGATAATAACATCTAACTAGAAGAAAAAATAACAACACAGAATCTGACTAATAAAAATACTTAGGAAAACAAAAAGATGAAATATTTGAAAACTAGGACAAACAGAATTGTGCTTCATATACGAAAGAATCTAAGTCACTTCACCGTACTGGAAAACCTTAATAAGAACAAAAGAACAGCACCACGCATTTACTAAGGTCATACCATGTAACAATAACAAATGAAGCAGATTATTGATTGATTGATTGATTGATTGGTTGGTTGACTGAGATGGAGTCTCGCTGTCACCCAGGCTGCAATGCAGTAATGCAACCTCGGCTTTGCAACCTCTGCCTCCCAGGTTCAGGAGATTCTCCCACCTCAGCCTCCCAAGAAGCTGAGATTACAGGCACATGCCACCATGCCCAGTTAACTTTTATATTTTTAGTAGCGACGGGGTTTCACCATGTTGGCCAGGCTGGCCTCAAACTCCTGACCTCAAGTGATCCACCTGCCTTGGCCTCTCACGGTGCTGGGATTCCAGGCAAGAACCACCACACCCAGTCAAAAATGAAGCAGTTTAAATGCAATGTTTAAATACTAAGCACTCAATCATCATGAAATCTTATGATGGTAGATGTAGACACACCAATCTCAAAAATTATATGAAAATGCAAAGGACTTACAACAGTGAAAACAATTTGGAAAAAGAACAACAAAATTAGAGGATGTATACTCCCCAATGGCAAAACTTACTGTAAAACTACCCTAATTAGGAGAGCGTGAGACTGGTATAAGGCAGACACACAGATCAATAGAACAGAACTTTTTAACATGTCTTTTTACAATTGTCTTTTTAAAGACAATTAAAAAGTTAAAATTAAAAAAGTTAAAAGACAACTTTTAACAATTGTCTTTTTAACAAATGGTGCAGAGACAATTGGATATTCATATGCAAAAAAGTGAACTTAGATCCTAATCTCACACCACACACAAAAATTAAATCAAAGTAGATCATAGACCTAAACATAAGAGATAAAACTTATAAAACTTCTGAAAGAAACAGGAAAAAATATTTAAGACCTTAGGCAAAGAGTTCTTAGACTTGATACCAAAAGCATGAATAATAAAAGTTAAAAATTCATAAACTGGTCCCAGTGCAGTGGCTGACGTCTGTAATCCCAGCACTATGGGAAGCTGAGGTGGGAGGATTGCTTGAGCCTAGGAGTTCAAGACCAGACTGGGCGACATAGGGAGACCTCATCTCTACAAACAATAAAAAAAATTAGCCAGGTGTGGAGGCACATGTCTGTGGTCTCAGCTACTCGAGATGCTGAGGAGGGAGAATCACTGGAGGTTGAGGTGGGAGGATCACTTGAGCCTGGGAGGTTAAAGTTGCAGTAAGTTGTGATTGCGCCACTGCACACCAGCCTGGGCAACAGTAAGACAGTGTCTCCAAAAGATAATTTATAAATTAGACTTTATAAAATTAATATTTATGTGTCAAAAGGCTATTAAGAAGATGAAAAGCCTGGGCACAAGGGCTCATGCCTGTAATCCCAACACTTTGGGAGGAGAGTGGATCGCTTAAGCCCAGGAATTCAAGATCAGCTTGAGCAACATGGCAAAACCCTCTCTACAAAAAATACAAAAATTAGCTGGGTGTGATGGCATATGCCTGTGGTCTCAGCTACTCGGGAGGCTGAGGTGGGAAGATTACTTGAGCCCAGGAGGCGGAAGTTTCAGTGAACCAAGAACCTACTACTGCATTCCAGCCTGGGCAACAAAGCAAGCCTCTGTCAAAAAAAAAAAAAAAAAAAAAAAAAGAAAAGAAAAAAGACAAAAAGAAAGAAAAAGACTAATCATACACTAGAAGAAAAATATTACAAGCTATATATTTGATAAAGGACTTATATCCAGAATATAAAAGAACCCTTACAACGTATAATAAGACAAAAACCCAATTAAAAAAGGCAAACTGGGGGCTGGGTGTGGAGGCTTATGCTTGTAATCCCAGCACTTTGGGAGGCCGAGGTGGGCAGATCACTAGGTCAGGAGATCGAGACCATCCTGGCTAACACAGTGAAACCCTGCCTCTACCAAAAATACAAAAAATTAGCCAGGAATGGTGGCGGGCACCTGTAGTCCCAGCTACTCAGGAGGCTGAGGCAGGAGAATGGCGTGAACCCGGAAGGCGGAGCTTGCAGTGAGCCCAGATCGTGCCACTGCACTCCAGCCTGGGTAACATAGCGAGACTCTGCCTCAAAAAAAAAAAAAAAAAGAAAAGAAAAGAAAAGGGCAAATTGATATACAGTTTTAATGTAATTCCTACCAAAATCCCAGCAATATTTACTTTATTTATTTTTGAGACGGAGTTTCCCTCTTCTTGCCCAGGCAGGATTGCAAAGGCATGAGCTCTGCTCACTGCAAACTCTGCCCCCTGGGTTTGAGTGATTCTCCTGTCTCAGCCTCCTGAGTAGCTGGGTTTACAGGCACCTGCCACCATGCCCGGCTAATTTTTTTGTATTTTTAGTAGAGATGGGGTTTCACCATGTTGGCCAGGCTGGTCTTGAACTCCTGTCCTCAAGTGATCCGCCTGCCTTAGCCTCCCAAAGTGCTGGGATTACAAGTGTGAGCCACCACACGTGGCCAGATTTCTTATAGACACAGACAAGATCATTCTAAAATTTATAAAGAAAGGCAAAGGAACTAGAACAGCCAAAATAATTCTGAAAAAAGAATACAGTGAGAAAAATCATTCTACTTGATTTCAAGACTTATGATACAACTATAGTAATCAAGACTAGGTTGTGTTGTCAGGAAGACAGACATATAAATAAAGAGAACTGAAAAAGAAAAGCCAGATATAGCATTGAGTGCAGACAATTTATTTTTGACATAGGCACCAAAGCAATTACTGAAGGAAAGACAGTCTTTTAAAAAAATGGTACCAGAGCAATTGAATATCCATAAAAAAACCTCTCAAACCCTATATAAACATTAACTCAAAATGAATCATAAAAGTAAAATGTCAAGCTATACTTTTAGAAAATAACATAGATGAAAATCTTTGAGAGCTAGGATTTTGTAAAGAGTTCTTAGATATGACAACAAAAGCATGATCCATAAAAGAAAAAAAGAATCAATAAACTGGACTTCACCAAAATTTAAAACTTTTGCTCTCTGAAAGATGCTAAGAAGATGAAAAGGCATGCAACAGAATGGAGAAAATCTTTGCAAACTACATATCCTACAAAGGTACTCCTAGTTCTAGTATCTAGAACTCATGAAACGCAATAGCAAATGAACAATTCAATGGGAAAATGGGCAAAGGACACGAACAGACATTTCACTAAAGAGAATACACAGATAGCAAATAAGCACATGAAAAGATTCTGAACATCATTAGCTACTTGGGAAATGCAAATTAAAACCACAGTAATATATCACTACATACCTATTAGAATGGCTAAAATAAAAATGTGTTAAAACATCAAATGCTAGTGAGGATGTCGAGAAACTGAATCACTCATACGCTGTTCGTGGGAATGTAAAATGGTACAGCTGTTTTGGAAAATAGTTTGGCATGTTTTTAAAAACTAAACATGCACTTACCGTATGACCCAGCAATTATACTCGGGGCATGTACCCAAGAGAAATGAAGACTCATGTTGACACAAAAACCTGTACATGAATGTTTAGAACAAGTTTATTAGTATTAGCCCAAACTGGAGGCAGCCTAGATGTTTTTTCAGTGGACAGTTAAACCAACAGTGGTACATCTATTTCATGGAATATCACTCAGTAATAAAAAGGAATAAACCAGTGATACATGCAGCACCTCAAATGAATCCTCAGAGAATTACGTTTAGTGACACATTTCCAAAAGGTTATATATTGTATGATTCCATTTCTATAACATTCCTGAAATATCAAAACTGTAAAAATTGAGAAAAGATTAGTGGTTGCCAGGGGCTAAAGGTGAAGGGGGAAGAGCAAGAGATTTATGTACCTATAAAAGGGCAACATGTTAAACTCTTGCAGGGATAAAAATGTTCTATAATTCTACTATCTCAACTTCAACATCCTGATTGTAATACTGTACCACAGTTTTGCAAGATGTTATCATTAGGGGAAACTGGGTAAAAGGTACATGGGATCTTTCTGTATTATTTCTCATAACTGCATGTGACTCAATAATGAAATCAAAATAACATTTTTCATTAAAAAGTAAATGATTGCAGTAGAATCTAAGGTAATAGGAGAAATCAACACCAGGGCCCACTTGAGAATGGTTTTATAAAATGGTCAGACAGTATTTTTAATCACTCTCAACCTTGGGGATTTATAAATAAAACAAAATGAAAAATAAGGGTTATAAAGACAAACATCTGAATCTTGAAAAAGATGACTGTAGATTGCCTGATGAGAGTTTCATCCCTGGACTATGTCTACCAAGCACTGCCAAAACACATATAAGGTTGTACACAGTGTACAGTATACTTTGTATTTTATTTTTGAGATGGGAGTCTCGCTCTGCTGTCTAGGCTGGAGTGCAGGGGCGTGATCTTGGCTCACTGCAATCTCCACCTCCCAGGTTCAAGCAATTCTCCTGCCTCAGCCTCCTGAGTAGCTGGGATTACAGGCGTACACCACCATGCTACACTAATTTTGTATTTTTAATAGAGATGGGGTTTCACCATGTCACCCAGCTGGTCTTGAACTTCTTGAACTCCTGACCTCAAGTGATCTGCCCGCTTCAGGCTCCCAAAGTGCTGGGATTACAGGTGTGAGCCACCGCACCAGGCTCAGAAAACTTTAAAATATTAAGGTTTGAACCGTCTTGCATCTCTGGATGTTTTCCTCCAAATTTAACAATTCCTTTTTTTTTTTTTTTGAGACGGAGTCTCGCTCTGTCACCTAGGCTGGAGTGCAGTGGCCGGATCTCAGCTCACTGTAAGCTCCGCCTCCCAGGTTCACGCCATTCTCCTGCCTCAGCCTCCCGAGTAGCTGGGACTACAGGCGCCTGCCACCGCGCCCGGCTAAGTTTTTTTTTTTGTATTTTTAGTAGAGACGGGGTTTCACTGTGTTAGCCAGGATGGTCTCGATCTCCTGACCTCGTGATCCGCCCGTCTTGGCCTCCCAAAGTGCTGGGATTACAGGCTTGAGCCACCGCGCCCGGCAACAATTCCTTTTTTTTTAAGTTTTACTTTTCTGAATGAGATTTTATCCCAATATTTGTTAAAAACATGATTCTTTCTCCGCTGACTTACCTTTGGCAAAAATAAATTAATCAGAAATTTGTAAGCCTATATCTGAACTTTATTCCACTGCTCAAGTGTCTATCCTTTTGCCAATGCTTTATTTAGATCTTCCTCAATGTTTGCAATTTTCAGCATGCAATTCTTACACAAATCTTATTAGATGTTAACTAAATATTTCCATCTCCAATTATTCATTCTTTTTCTTTTTTTTGAGAAGGAGTCTCGCCCAGTCGCCCAGGCTGAAATGCAGGGGCACAATCTCGGCTCACTACAACCTTGGTCTACTGGGTTCAAGCGATTCTTCTGCCTCAGCCTCCCAAGTAGCTGGGACTACAGGTATGCGCCACCACGCCCAGCTAATTTTTGTATTTTTCGTAGAGATGGGGTTTCACCACATTGGCCAGGCTGGTCTTGAACTCCTGACCGTGTGATCCACCGACCTCGGCCTCCCAAAGTGTTGGGATTACAGGGGTGAACCACCACGCCCGGTCTCCAATTATTCATTCTAGTATATAGAAATAACATTGATTTTTGTACACTGACTTCAATCTTTGCAAAGCTAGAATTACTGTGCTTTGGGAATGATATTTAAAGGAAGGTGAGCACAAAGTGTAAGATATGTGTATTTTAAACAGTTGATGTTTAAAAAAATGTATACTTGTTTTTTTTTTTTAAGATGAAGTCTTGCTCTGTCACCCAGGCTGGAGTGTGATGGTACAATCTTGGCTCACTGCAACCTCTGCTTCCCGGGTTCAAGTGATTCTCCTGCCTTAGCCTCCCAAGTAGCTGGGATTACAGGCATGCACCACTGAGCCCAGCTAATTTTTGTAGTTTTAGTAGAGTTGGGGTTTTGCCATGTTGACCACACTGGTCTTGAACTTCTGACCTCAAGTGATCCGCCTGCTTCGGCCTCCCAAAGTGCTGGGATTACAGGCCGTGAGCTACCACACCCAGCCTAGGGTACATTTTTGTAATTAAATTTTCATTGTTTTCATAGCAATCATTTATAAAACATTCCAGATGTTTTATAATAATGTTTTATAAATGTATCTCAAACTATATAATCCCTTATTAACTTATAGAAGGTAATCTTTCTGCTTAATGTACCTTTTACCCACATTAGAGAAGAAAAAAAGGTATCAGGCTGCCTTACAAAAAAACCAAATGTAATTAGGGAGACTCACTGTGTGTACCAAGTACCAGTCAAACAGAAAAGTGATTGCGGGAGGAATTTACTCCTCCTTCCTTGTTATGGTTTTAATGTTTGTCTCCTCCAAAAATCATGTTGAAACCTAACTGCCATCATAACAGTATTAAGAGGTGGGAACTTTAAGAAGTATTTAGGTTATCTGATGCTGTTATTACAGGAGTGGAACCACCCCCTCTTGCTCTCTTTAACCCAGCAAGAAGTCCCTTGCCAAATGCTGGTGCCTTGATCTTGGACTTCGCAATCTCTAGAACTGTGAGGAAATAAATTCCTGTTCATTATAAATTATTCAGTGTGTGGTATTCTGTTATAGTAGCAAAAGATGAACTAAGGCACTCCCCAAATGCCTTTTTGCTTTGTGGTATCTCAGGGTATCTTTTTTATTTAATCGAAGAAAAAATAAATCAATACCATGAAAGATTCAAGTCCAAAAGGTTTTTGTATCTTTTTCCTGCCCTTTCCTCCAATTATCTAATACGATGGATTATGTATTCCCCAAATTAAAGGGTCTACTTCTATCTGCACCTCCTCAACAACAAAAGTATTTCCCAATGATTTCACCAAGTAAAATGCATCTTTCCACCCTTTCCTAGTCCTGAAAATGTGATTTCTAAAAGTACAAAGTACTCAGTACTAGTCATTGTAGAGGAAACTTTGAATTAATTATGTAGAAAATCATTTTTTAATTGTGTATATAATTTTGGGACTTTGCTTCTGTGAGGGTGGAGTACTGGCTACTCCCCGTGCCTATGAGTGCTCTCTTGCTTTTTCTGCAGCCTGTGATTGGTTGTGTGCTGGCTTTTATACCCAACCCTCCTTATTTGGCGAGGATTCTATGATATCTTCTAGTTTTGTTGTCATGTGGCTTATTGATTTGAAATGTACTTTCATCTCATGTGGTTTATAGGAGCTAACTGAAAGACCAAACAATAAATAGTCCAGCTGTCTAGATACTAAAGATTTACAAAATGTCTTTCAAACAAACAGCTAGTCTCTCAAAAGCAATTAAAGAGAAGGTCAAATTACCATATTCTTTTTTCTTTTTTTTTTTGAGATGGAGTTTCACTGCAACCTCTGCCTCCCAGGTTCAAGCGATTCTCCTGCCTCAGCCTCCCGAGCGGCTGGGATTACAGGCGCCCATCACCATGCCCAGCTAATTTTTATCTTTTTAGTAGAGACCAGGTTTTGCCATGTTGGCCAGGCTGGTCTCGAACTCCTGACCTCAGGTGATCCACCTGCCTCAGCTTCCCAAAGTGCTGGGATTACAGGCGTGAGCCACTGAGCCCGGCCAAAATTACCATTTTCATATGAACCACATGTGCCTAAAAAATTCAAGAGAATCAACTGAAAACCTGTAACACAGAGTCATAGGTATAACCAGCAAGAGGTTAGTATCTATGAGATATAATGAATCTGTAAAAATCAATTTTAAAAAATTACGTAACAGAAAAATGAGTAAAGGCCGGGCGCAGTGGTAATGCCCGTAATCCCAGCACTTTAGGAGGCTGAGGTGGGCAGATCACGACGTCAGGAGTTTTAAGACCAGCCTGGCCAACATGGTGAAACCCTATCTCTACTAAAAATACAAAAATTAGCTGGGCGTGGTGGTGGGCACATGTAATCCCAGCTACTCGGGAGGCTGAGACAGAAGAATTGCTTGAACCTGGGAGGCAGAGGCTGCAGTGAGCCAACATCGTGCCACTGCACCCTAGCCTGGGTGACAGAGCAAGACTCTGTATCGGAAAAAAGAAAAGAAAAGAAAAATGAGTAAAAAACATCAACAGGCACACATCAGAAGAGAAAATCCAAATGTCTGAAAAACATTTGAAAAGATGTTCACTCTCTTTAGTAGGCAGGCCAATGGAAGTTAAAATCACAATGTATTGCCATTGAATACTTATCAAATTGGAAAAAGTTTAGAGAATACCAAGTATTAAGTATTAATGAGATCTAAACAAACGTACCCTTATCCACATCAAATGCCAACAATGCATCAATCGACAAGCATGTCAAAGGGAAATAATATAATGTCAAGAAATGCCTTCAACAGTTAAAGAAATCTAGTGTATGGAAACAGTGGCATTTCAAATTTGATAGGGGAAAGGTGGACTATTCAATTAATGTCAGCAAAATATTCAGTGGGATTGCATCTCATACTTAACAAGTACTGTAAACACTAAACATACCAGATTTTCAAATGCAAATTTTTTTAAAAAATTTGAAAATAGGCCGGGCGCGGTGGCTCAAGCCTGTAATCCCAGCACTTTGGGAGGCCGAGACGGGCGGATCACGAGGTCGGGAGATCGAGACCATCCTGTCTAACACGGTGAAACCCCGTCTCTACTAAAAATACAAAAAACTAGCCGGGCGCAGTGGCGGGCGCCTGTAGTCCCAGCTACTCGGGAGGCTGAGGCAGGAGAATGGCGAGAACCCGGGAGGCGGAGCTTGCAGTGAGCTGAGATCGCGCCACCGCACTCCAGCCTGGGTGACTGAGCAAGACTCCGTCTCAAAAAAAAAAAAGAAAAAAAGAAAAGAAAGAAACTGGCCAGGCGCTGGTGTGCACCTGTAATCCCAGCTACTTGGGCGACTGAGGCAGGAGAATCACTTGAATGACTTCATCTTTAAAAAAAAAAACAAAAAAAAAAACAGAGAAGAGATGGATAAACCCAGTGACGTAACAAAAAGTCTTCATGGCAAAACCATCAAAAGCAAACTACAAATTGAAAAATAATAGTTATAAGTCATAGCACATAGTTTCCCTTATGCATAAAGAACTCCTAAAAGTCATTAAGTGAAAGACTACAATACAGTAGAAACAAAAGTAAAAGATACAAGCAGTTCCAGAAAAAGCAGCATACAGGGCTGTAAAATATAAGAGATATTCAACTAGATCCATAGTAAGAGAAATAAGAACTCAACTATGAGATACCATTTTAACCTACCGGATCACTGAAAGATTAAAACCTGATAAATGGTATGCAGAGGATTTAACAGCTGGGAGTGCCACTTGGAAGGGCCTCTGAGGAGAATAATCATATCTGTGCCTGAAGATGCACCCCTCAGACACACTAGCACACATGTGCAGTCCCTTATAAAAGTATATTAGCTGCACCAATGTTTACATTAGGAAAAGAGTAGAAACATCTCGAATTTCATGCAGGAATGCTTCTTGAGAAATAATGATTTCTAAATATATGTATTTGCTTCTATATGTATAAGATATCTCTGGAAGAAATTCACAAGAAAATGACAAGATGATGATGATGATGATGATTTTGAGATGGAGTTTCATTCTTGTCACCCAGGCTGGAGTGCAACGGTGTGATCTTGGCTCACTGCAACCTCCGTCTCCTGGGTTCAAGGAATTCCCCTGCCTCAACCTCCCGAGTAGCTGGGATTACAGGCGCCTACCACCATACCTGGCTAATTTTTGTATTTTTAGTACAGACAAGGTTTCACCATGTTGGCCAGACTAGTCTGAAACTCCTGACCTCAGGTAATCCGCCCTCCTCAGCCTCCCAAGGTGCTGGGATTACAGGCGTGAGCCACCTCACTTGGCCTGAAAATGACAAGATTATATTCAGGTGATTCAAATGCTGAGTTAAGCATAACAGTCGTTTGTTCTTTCCCTTCGTTGTGTTCTGTAGACTTTAGCCAAGTATTCACTGATTGTCTTCTGTTTTCAGTGTTTCTGTATTCATGCTTTTGTGTTAATAAAAGTTGGTTCCACATACAGGGCCTATGAGGCCTGCTGATGAGTTCACCAGGTAAGGTCTGGGAGGTGACAGTAAGATTGTTCCCCTGAAGTGATAGAGGCCATTGTCTGGAGGCACCTTTCCTCCAACAGGCAGGAAATTAAAAACATCTTCAGAAAATGCAGGAGAAGATACGCATTGGAAGGTACTGTGCATTCATTCATTCATTCAAACAATATTTATTGAGCAACCACTATTGACAGACAGTTTGAGGACATGGCAGCTCATAAAAGAATCTTGTCAGAAAGGAGAAAGCAGACAAATAATTACATTCATCATTAATTGCAGCTGGGATAAGCTGATGTCCTAAAGATAAGAGTTAGCTAACAACGAGAATAAGAGGTACAGAGGCCTAGTATCCTCAACAGACAGAGATGCTCTTTCAAAGGTCATAGTGAGACAGAAACATGGCAATGTGAGTCTCAAAAAGAAGCCAGTGTGGGAACAGTGCAGAAACCAGCAGTAATGCAAACTGAACATTCCAAGAATGGGCAAGTGGTAGGCCAAGGTCAGATCATCCCCAATCTTGAAGATCAGTGTTTGGAATTTACTTTTTAAAAATAAAGCATCACTGGAAGTAGTAAGTAGAAACAAGTAACAAGTAGAAACAAGGAAGTTTAAGCAGAGACAGTGTGCAGTCTGATTTTTATGCAGACAGCTAAAAAACTGCTTGGAGAAGGATATCTGTGAACATAGTCAAGACCCTACCCAGAGCACCCGGGTTTGAGATGATGGCAGTCGTGGTATGAGACAAAGTCAGACCAAACAGATATTTGGGTGTAGAACACAAAAGATTCACCAACAGATTCAATTTGAAAGTCAGGGAGAAGTATTTACATTAGTGGTTCTCAAGGTTTGGTGGGACCTGGGACACCTGTTTAAAATGGAAGTTTCTGAGCCCATGCTCAGAGGTTCTGATTTTGTAGATCTAGAGTATATAAAGATGCTGGAACCTGAATTTTTAATAAGCAGCTCTGGTAATTCTGATGCTGATGGACCTCCTACTACACTTGAGAAGGCACTAATTTAAAGGACTCCCAAACTTCTGGCTTACACAAGAGAGTGGTCAGGGTTGGGATGGGGGCACCATTTACAGAAAATGTGAATGATGATGGCCAAGAAACCTTGTGAGTATGGGTCATGAATTCAGGGGCTCCTCATAGTCCCCTGGGAGCAGACAGACCAAGAGACTGACTGCAATTAATGTTTGGATTGTTTCTATAGGGCTGCCCAAGTGGCCTTTCCGATAGAAGTAGTTCATCAGCTAAGTGTTATTATCTGCCTTACAAACTTGATTCCATTTAGAATGCTGAGAGGTGGTTACTTCCAGGCATATGTCTGCCTTGACCCTGACACTGGCTACCTGTGAGAGTACCACCGACTCCCTCCTCCTAGATCACTAGGCATCAGCCAAGCTGGCCTGTCACCACTCTGATACCAACTTGGCTTGCCCCGTCACCATATTCAGTTCTAAATATCTAAACTACCTAAAATAGTGTCTGCCTACCCTTTTAAAAATATTAATAGGCAGGGCATGGTGGCTCATGCCTGCAATCCCAGCACTTTGGGAGGCTGAAGTGGGCAGACTGCCTGAGGTAGGGAGTTCGAGATCTGCCTGACCAACATGGAAAAACCCCGATTCTACTGAAAATACAAAATTAGCCGGACATGGTGGCACATGCCTGTAATCCCAGTTACTCGGGAGGCTGAGGCAGGAGAATCGCTTGAACCCAGGAGGTGGAGGCTGCAGTGAGCCAAGACAGTGCCACTGCACTCCAGCCTGGGCGACAAAGTGAGACTCTGTCTCAACAACAACAACAAAGATTAACAGATGTTATTTTTTAGAGCAGTTTTAGGTTCACAGCAAAACTGAGTAGAACAGAGACTCCCCAGATCTCTTTCTTTGCTGAGTGTCCTTTTTCTGGTACTGTGCAATGCTCCAGGCCCATCTCCTACTTTCCTTGCTCCAGTCCTCCTGGAATCAGCCATTTCTCCAAGGAGCAGCCCTGGTTCCTTTTACTGGAAAATGATGTTAGAAACCAAGATCTGGGCTTTGACTGTGTTTGCTGCTGCTTAAAACGCTCCTGCTTGTAGGCTCTCTCAGCCAACAGAGCAAGGAGGTCTATGTGTGTACTATGTATATATAACATAACTACATTTCCCTTTTAACCAGCTGCATTAAGCTAAATATGAGTTCATACTGATGTCTTCAACTCTAATCTATTACCACATGGATCACTGTCACCACCTCACCTCGCTTATTTATTTGTAACTCCCACTCCAACAGTGAGACACTTGGCTCTCACCATCTGCCATACCAGAAAAGAAGGGGGGAATGAAAGGCACATTCCTCAGCCCCGGGCTCGAAACTCCCTGAGCCTAGCACAGACACATCCCATCCTCCCATCCCACCACCATATATCTCTCAAACTCCCTGAGCCCAGTATAAACACCACCTGGAAAGTCTCCGATAAGGGGACAGCCATTCAAGGTTACTGAAAGCGCAGGAGCCAAAAGAATTTCTTTGTTCCCCTGCAACTTTCGGGCTATAAAAAGCAAACGCTCGCATTGTTCAGGGCCCTCTTATATACTGTGTAAAGGAGGGACCAAGTTCGAACTTGTAGTAAAGATCCTTGCCGCTTGGCTTTGACTCTGGACTCTGGTGGTCTTCTTTGGGGAACAAACAGTCTGGGCATAACACCATAACTTAATTGTTCCATTCCAGTCCCCACATACAGCGATGCCTGAACTGTTGACCCGTACCCCAATGCCTCATTTTTATCCCTTTACCTTGCATTATTCTCTTCCATTGCACTCTACCTTGTTTATATGCTGCATTTTATGATTATTTACATTTATTTTCTGTTTTCCTTCTCTGTAACAACAGAGAATTTCACTGCTGAGTCCCAAGCGCCTAAAATTTGCACAAAGTAGATGCCTAATAAATAAAGTGGAACAAATGCACAGAAAATTGTAATGCTTATATTGTTAATTAAGCAAGTCTCAGGAGGGCCTTTCCTAGCCAGTCCTATGTCACTCAGCTTTGAGATACTGAATCTATTTCAATCAAAGTATAATCATAGCACATAATTTACACTTTTCAACAATTCAACTCATTTTCTCCCCAACTGCTACAATTATAACCACTTAACTAAAACAGTGAACTATTACAAACTCATATTGCCTATTTTTTCCTTTAAGGCCTGACTCTAACCACCACCTCCCTGCATTCCCATCCCTTGCCACCTTAAACCTCCTAGATAGACATTGCCAATCAGTTTAAATTTTCTAGACATTTTTTATTCTGTGTGCTCTAATTACCTACTGATAATTTTTTCTCACATTTGTTAAAAACATGAATAACAATCAATATTGTAAATCCAAATCACAGAGTTAATGAGAAGTTATATAAACATTAGGCTGTTGATTTTAAGTTAATCTTCCAAAAGGACCGTGAAGGCACATAAAACCATTTTTGAAAAAAGTACACAGATTTGTTCTCTTTTCCTTAGTGAAAGCTTGAGTTTTAAGAACAAAGACACTAACAGAAAACATATGGAAAAGATCAGTAACAAGATGGAATCTTGGCTCAAATGTGGTCTGCCACGTTTTTCATACCAATGTCTCCAATAATAGACTAGATTTTTACAACTGCCAAAGCATCACTTGAAACACTGTATACTTTTCTTAAATGCAAAGTTTAACAAAATAAATCTTGTGAGTTCTTTGTAAAAAGCTAATGGAAAACACTTTTTTGAGGAAACAAAACGAACTCCAGGATTCACTTTATCTTATTAGTTTGTAAAAGCTTAAGAATTCCCCCCAAAATGAACTCTGAGTCCACTGCCAAAAGACACAAGTCAACTCTCTGTTTAGAATACGAAAACAGTGTAAAAATTAAACATTAAAAACAGTTAACTCTTACTAATCAGGAGAGACAGCTCTATGAAATGAAGAAATTTTCCAAATCTACAAAATGAAGGCAATAGCTATTGAGCAACATAAGCTTTTCATTCTATTTTATTCAATACTACAAAATTATTTTGTGCAATACTAAAAACAGGCAAATTGGAGATATACCTTTGGAGTGCAACCAACTGACTAATTTTATCTCAAAGGATATTAGAAGGCATTCTAGTGGGTACATCTGCAAACAAGAGGAGAAATGAGATAGCTGATAAAAATGAGGATGTAAGCCTTTGTATAGAAAAGTTATATACTTAATCTGTGTAAGCAACAACAATCCAGTGCCTTTTAAAAATAAACCGAATGCAAAATGTTATATGTTTCTAATCCTGATTCCTTGTTTTAACAAAGTACTGATGTGAACCTAGGTGTTGAACAACCAAGCGACTCAAGAAATTTTGAGTTCCAGGACAGGCGTGGTGGCTCACGTTTGTAATCCCAGCACTTTGGAAGGCGGAGGCGGGAGGATCACCTGAGGTCAGGAGTTCAAGACCAGCCTGGTCAACATGGTGAAACCCCATCTCTACTAAAAATACAAAAAATTAGCCGGGCGTGGTGGCTCATGCCTGTAATCCCAGCTACTTGGGAGGCTGAGGCAGGAGAATCGCTTGAACCCAGGAGGTGGAGGTTGCGGTGAGCCAAGGTTGCACCACTGTACTCTGGCCTGGGCGGCAAAGCGAGACTCCACCTCAAAAAATAAAAAAAGAAATTTTGAGTTCCACCTTAAGTTGCTGAGACACTGGAGTTCCCTGTCACAGTGGGCCTTAATTTGAAGAATTCTTTGGCATGAAAATGAAAATAAAAACAGTAATCAGTACATGCTGTTTCATTTAGTTTTGTTTGCCTTTCACATTAGAGGAAATTCTTGCCACACCTCAAACCAAAATTAAGGGGAAAAGAAAGAAGTAAGCCACATAAATCTGACCAAGAACACAAGCATCTTAATTTCAGTCCACAAAGTTTCATGTCATGAAAAGAAATACATAATTTTAATTCAACCCAAGTGTTTTCCAAGAAGATTGTATTTGCTTAAATTGCTACAGTAATTCAAGAGACAGCCCTGTCTGGACACAGAGTTACTGTGGATTTTTAAAAGACTCAGTTAAAGAATTTAGGAATTTCTGATTCATTTAAAGGATTTACAAATTCATCAACCCCTGAAAACTAAAGCAAATTGAACAGGTATGATAATAAAATAATTTTCAATTTTTTAAGAATGTATTCCTACTGTTAAAATTTAAAAAGTATATTGGATTTGCTTAATATTAAAATAGACTGCATCTATTATAAAAGCATATTTTTTGGAAGCAAAATTTGGTAAAAAAGTTACATTAAGCTTTTGATTAGGCAAAATGTTCAAGTAAAGTAGTATAATGAGTTTAACTTTCTCATTTAAGATTTACCCAACAAAAAATCTTTGTTTAGATTTTTTTTTTTTTTTTACTTTGAATGAAAGGAGAGATTCTCATGTTAAAGGAATCAATCTCTTCCTCTTCCTTAGGTCTCTTTTTCTCTATGAATTATAAGTAACAAAGAACCAGCTAATGCCTTTGAGGCATACAGCTGAGCAATGCTAGTGATTCCGGTTGGGGGGTTGATGGGCATTTGTACAAATTTCACTCAAGATTTCCTCCAAATTTCTCTACTGACTAAATCCCTGATATAGAATGTTTGTCTTTTCATTTACTTCTTTCTCAAAGGGAAGATACAGATCCTCTGTCTAGTCTACTGAAGGATCTAGTTACTTTGGGTTTTAGTTAATTAAGATTTAAATGTATTATGGCTAAAAATAACTGAGGTAATCGTACTTTTAATAGCAAAAGAATTTTACAAAATTAAAATTTAGAACTTTTTTGGAAAAATCTAAATTATATAATATTTGCTTTCTTATATGCTAATTTCTATGGCATACAAATAAAAACAATTATGTCTTTAACATAATAAAATGTTATGAGGCTTTTACTTTAAAGTTTTCCTGAACAAGTAAATTATACCTCATTAGTAATTTCAATTAAAACTTTTCTTGATGAACACATAAGTGCTTTTCTCCAAGTAAGAGAAACGTTATGACACAGATGCTTTTATTGCTATAATATGAAAAATTCACATTGAAAACTGGTAATATATATATTTTACTTTGTTCCATTCTTTTTCACATTTGTTATTTTCCTACTACACAATGTACTAGGAAAGTGAGGAATACAGTATATTGTGATGAAGAAATATTCAATAGAAAAAGGAACGGTCAAGCTCTCATGAATATGTTCATTTGAAGAAATTACCATGGTGAAATAAATGTCTAGGAATAACCAACATTAGTGGAGGGAAGCATTTGCAAGACTTAACCTATAGCTTATTAACCTAATCATTCATCCAACAAATCTTTGAGCACTTATAACACTGCATTGTACTAGATTCTGTTAAAAGATATCAGGAAATGAGATGATCGACAATGAAGTATACAATACTGCTGTGAGTTATCCTATAGAGAACAAGGCATAGATCGTAGAATGTGAAAAGCAGAAGTAACAAAAATATGTTTAGCAAATGACTGAGAAGAGATTAGTTGGGGAATGAAAAATTTGGATAAAATAAGTGATTGTTGTAACATGGGAAATCATCATGGGGAAAGAGTAAGAGGCATAGAAAATAATGAGCATATAGATGAAAACAGGATGGATTTCAGACCAGAAAACTGCACTTAATCAAAGGGAGTGGGACAAGATTGTACTACATGGTTAGAAACGTGGAGGGAGGAGGACAAGGATGTTTAAGATAAGTTCAGGTTTAGAAGACAAATTGTTCCTCAAGGAAAGACTTTCTTCTTAGGTGCTCACAAAGACCGAAAGCAGACAACATTAAGAATCTCTTTATTTTCAAAGACGCCCTAATCATGATGTCTTGATTCAAGGCCTTCTTCTTTTTTCCCCAAAATTTTTCATAGTTGTTCAACAACAGACTCTAATTCTCAAATGTAAGGTTGCTAACTGATGATGAGCTAATGTTCTCAACAAAAGGATAAAAATCAAGCTGAGTTTTCAGCCAGGCGCAGTGGCTCACACCTGTAATCTCAGCACTTTGGGAGGCAGAGGTGGGCGGACCACCTGAGGTCAGGAGTTCGAGACCAGGCTGGCCAACATGGCAAAATCCTGTCTTAACTAAAAATACAAAACAGTGTAGCCAGTTGTGGTGATGCACACCTGTAATCCCAGCCACTCAGGAGGCTGAGGCACAAGAATCACTTAAGGCTGGGAGGCGGAGGTTGCAGTAAGTGGAGATCGTGCCATCGCGCCCCAGCCTGGGTGACAGAGCGAGGCTCTGTCTCCAAAAATAAAAAGTTAATATGTTGTACTATAATGAGTACAAGAAAATATTATAAAATTATATGTAAAATATCATCAATGAGTATAAAATGTATCGAATATTCTATATCCATTCCTATTAATCTCCCAAAGTCTTAGTCAAATGATGTCTACAAAAGACTTTCCCGTCCCTCTGTAGCTGAGGTAAGCCGCTGGCCCCACAGCATTGCCTGTCTCTGCTATAAACAACATTACCCTCTGCCTTAGATTAGGGTTCACTTTGTTGTCTCTCTCTCTTCCACTAAGCTGTTTGCTCTTTACAGAAGGGACTATGGTTTCATGTCTTCTTCATTTCTGTATTCTCCACCAACTTAGCATAGTGCCTCACCGCTAGAAATAATTCAAGATAACTATAAACTGATATAACCCAATCAAACTAACTACTAATATTTGTAAAGTGCTTCACTAAGCATGTTCACATATGGTAAAGTAGTAGGTGAATAAGCATTTCCAAGCAGACCCACTGGGAGCTTCCAGCCCAGCAAGGAGAGCCTGCTCTGAACACTGCCCTTTGGTATAAGACCGTAACTCCTTAATTCTATCTCCTTCCAAGATTCTCTACTTTTTCACCCGTGAACACTGACTGTAGTGTGAAATCACAGCCTAAATATGTTAATTCATTAAATTAAGCATTCATTCCCAGAGTGCAAATTCCTTAGGTCAGAATTTAGGCCCTCCAAGGCCAAGTGTGGTGGCTCATGCCTGTAATCCCAGCACTTTGGTAAAAAAGTTACATTAAACTTTTGATTAGGCAAAATGTTCAAGTAAAGGCTGAGTGGGGGGCAGACTGGTTGGGCCCAGAAGTTCATGACCAGCCTGAGCAACATGGCAAAACCGTGTCTCTATAAAAAAAAAAAAAAAAAAATAGCCAGATGTGGTGGCATGCATCTGTAATCCCAGCTACTCGGAGGCTGAAGCAAGAGAGTCACTTGGGCCCAGGAGACGGAGGGTGAGCCAAGAGTGCACCACTGCGCTCCAGCCTGGGTGACAGAGCGAGACTCTGTCTCAGAAAAAAAAGTTAGGCTAATCCCTTCAGATCTGGATTTAATAGTCTTATTTTGCTCCTTCAAGAGTTAACTAACCACATACCCCAAACACATCACCATCTGTTGCTTCTATGTTTTTGCTTATCTCTTCTATCTAGAGATCTTCTTCCTCACCTCCCTCTATGAGAACCTCAACACTCCTTCAAAGTCTAGGTCAAATGCCACATCTTCCACAAATCTCACAGAACAGAAAGAAAAGTGGATGTAATAGAGTCGCACAAAGAAACGTCATAAGTTTCAAAAGCACATACTGTTAAAAAAAAAAAACAACCATTGCTATTTTGGCATTTTCTTTTGGTAGGGATAAATATAAGAAAATAGAAATAAATGATATCTTGATCCTATTTTCTCGACTTAAAAAAAAGAAGTAAGGTCATCACCCAAAAATAATAATGGGGAATGAGTTATTAGAGACTTGAGAGAGGAAAGTTACAAAACAGTAGCATAGAAGAGAGGGAAAGAGGATGGTCTAAGGAAATGCAGCAGGACAGCACTTGAGGTTAGTGGTCTTAAATTGAGAGTGAGACCAGTCACCATGCTCCTGCTTTTCTTTAGTTACAATCAGCTGTGACAGTCAGGCTGTGAGTAGGTGGAGAATTGGAGTAACCAGAGTTGGAGTCTGGCAGATTGAAGGAGCCAGAAAGTTTAGGGCATGTGCAAAAGAGCAACGATAGTGATGAACTATGGGGTCTAAGTTGGTAAGAAGGAACTGACAATGTTGGCAAGGATGGATGAGGGACAGTGAAAAATAGTAGAATCAATAGCTGAGGTTCCACTGAAATTGAAGAATTATTGCAGCTGGAGTTACTACATAGAGATAGTGGTCTGAGTGTGGAATACTCAAAATGGAGAGTATGAAGGGTTCCAGTAAGAGCAATGACAAAACCCAGGATGCGGGCGCATGGGAGCAAACGGTGAGGAAGAATGAAGGAGAGTATCACTGGTGGAAAAGAGCTCAAGGGTCTCTGACTTCACCTGAATAACTACTTCAAATCCCAAATACACATAATAGTTACATTTATACATTTATAATTTCTGACAAGAAAAGAACAAGAAACTGAGATGTTTCTTAACCTTTCTCAAATGAGGTTCTGTCAAAGAAAATAACTTAAGTAATTATTCTCTCAATTATACCAATGATGAAAAATAGAACCATTCTAGATGAACAGGAGATAAGTCATTTCATTATATGCAACAATTTTTTAGGAAACTCATTCTCTCATGAAATCCTGGATAGGAAAAGTAGAAAGGTCTCAGAATAAAAGAGGTAGGATTTTTTTAAACGTTTTCCCTAAACGATACATTCATTTCATCTGGACAGCAGTTTTCAACATGCAAAGTACTCGTACATGCATAGCTCATACAATGCTAACAACAACCAGGTGGGATAAGCAGGCAAGATATGACACAAGGAGGCTGGGTGCAGTGGCTCAGCACTTTGGGAGGCCAAGGTGGGTGGATCATGAGGTCAGGAGTTCGAGACCAGCCTGGTCAACATGGTGAAACCCCGTCCCTACTAAAAATACAAAAATTAGCCAGGTGTGGTGGAGCGTGCTTGTAATCCCAGCTACTGGGGAGGCTGAGGCAGGAGAATTGCTTAAACCCAGGAGGTGGTGGCTGCAGTGAGCCAAGATCACACCACTGCACTCCAGCCTGGGCAACAGAGCAAGACTCCATCTCAAGGAAAAAAAAAAAAAAAGACACAAGGCAACATACAAGATAAGCAGATAAGCAGCCAAGGTATAATTCAGCTATAACTGCAATTCTTCTTTTATTGATGAGGCAAGAGGCAGATATGTTAAGTGACAGAAATGAAATGTAGGTTTCAGGCTTCTCATCTGGGACACAACTGACCCTTCCCTAGAACTTCAAGTTTCAGCACCGAGTGTTCATTGTGAAGTGTGCCCCCTTGCAATCCTGCTCCACACAATATCCTCCTCCTGCATTCTGCTGCATATGTATCTGATCCTCCACCAGACTTTAAACTCCCGGGAGACAGGGACAGTGTGTTTTTAATAATATTTGTATATCCAAAACTTAACTTAAATCTATTAATGGAAAAAAGGAAGCGAGGAAGAAAAATGTAAAGACACTTGAATTTTGTAGAACGTAAACATTGTACGTCTTTAGGATTTAAAGTAGTTATTCAAGCAGAGTCAGAGACTAAATAATTGGATTCTGGAAACTGTTTCATGAGGAAAATTTGATGGTGCAATTAGTTTTGGACAGAAAATATTAAAAGGAAACATGAATACTATTTCTAAATATCTGAAATTATCACATAAAAGGGAGCATTTCATGTTCTTCTGAAGGGCGAAAACAAATAAAAGTTGTAGAATCTCCCAGGCAAAAGCTCTCTAACTAAAATAAAGGTCTCTCCTCCCCCAGGCAGTGACCATCATTAAAGGATCAGGTAATTCCAAAGAACACCCAGCATTTATAGTGGAGGGATCAGACTGTAGTTGAATGATGTCATGCTATCATCATAGATCTATACTCTAGTAAGCAAGATAAACTGGGACTCTTAAAAGATGGTTACTTGGTAGAAAGTCTAGTATACCAGACTTTTGACTCGAGTTCAGTGTAATATGTGACTTTAAAAAAAAAAAAATCTCGGCCAGGCGTGGTGGCTCACGCCTGTAATCCCAGCACTTTGAGAGGTCAAAGTGGGTGGATCACCTGAGATCAGGAGTTAGAGATCAGCCTGGTCAAGATGGAGAAACCCCGTCTCTACTAACAATACAAAAATTAGCTGAGTGTAGTGGCACGTGCCTGTAGTTCCAGCTACTCGGGAGGCTGAAGCAGGAGAATCACTTGAACCGGGGAGGCAGAGGTTGAAGTGAGCCAAGACTGCGCCACTGCACTCCAACCTGGGTGATGAGGCAAGACTCCACCTCAAAAAAAAAAAAAAAAAAAAAAAAAAAAAAAGAAAAAGAAAACAAAGAAAAAAAAATCTCACCTCATTGGTACTTAAACATTAATTTTGGTTTGAGGCTGGGCGTGGTGACTCACACCTGTTATCCCAGCACTTTGGGAGGCTGAGGCTGGAGTATCCCTTGAGGTCAGGAGTTTGAGACCAGCCTGGGCAACATAACGAAACCTTGTCTCTACTAAAAAATACAAAAATAAGCCGGGCATGGTGGTGTGCTCCTGTAGTCCCAGCTACTCGGGAGGCTGAGGCACGAGAATCGCTTGAACCTGGGAGGCAGAAGTTGCAGTGAGCTGAGATCATGCCACTGTACCCCAGCCTGGGCGACAGAGGAGACACTGTCACAAAAAAAGAAAGAAAAAAATTTTGGTTTGAGCACTGCCCATTCTTTCTGGATATTCTTTTATATACAGACATAGGTATAATACATTTCACATAACTGTCAATTTATACAAAGCGTATTGAGTTTACTCACTTTCTCCACAATGTTTCCTTTTCTCCTTGCAATAGAAAAAAAGAAGAAGAAGAAGAAGATGGGTTTTTTAAGTCCAATATTTGTTATTTTCTTCTTTCTTGGAGTCAAAGTACATTGCCAATATGAAACTTATCAGTGGGATGAAGACTATGACCAAGAGCCAGATGATGATTATCAAACAGGATTCCCATTTCGTCAAAATGTAGACTACGGAGTTCCTTTTCATCAGTATACTTTAGGCTGTGTCAGTGAATGCTTCTGTCCAACTAACTTTCCATCATCAATGTACTGTGATAATCGCAAACTCAAGGCTATCCCAAATATTCCAAGGCACATTCAGCAACTCTACCTTCAGTTCAATGAAATTGAGGCCGTGACTGCAAATTCATTCATCAATGCAACTTATCTTAAAGAAATTAACCTCAGCTACAACAAAATTAAATCTCAAAAGATTGATTATGGTGTGTTTGCTAAGCTTCCAAATCTACTACAACTTCATCTAGAGCATAACAATTTAGAAGAATTTCCATTTCCTCTTCCTAAATCTCTGGAAAGACTCCTTCTTGGTTACAATGAAATCTCCAAACTGCAGACAAATGCCATGGATGGGCTAGTAAACTTGACCATGCTTGATCTCTGTTATAATCATCTTCATGATTCTCTGCTAAAAGACAAAATCTTTGCCAAAATGGAAAAACTAATGCAGCTCAACCTCTGCAATAACAGATTAGAATCCATGCCTCCTGGTTTGCCTTCTTCACTTATGTATCTGTCTTTAGAAAATAATTCCATTTCTTCTATACCCGAAAAATACTTCGACAAACTTCCAAAACTTCATGCTTTAAGACTGTCACACAACAAACTACAAGACATCCCATATAATATTTTTAATCTTCCCAACCTTGTAGAACTCAGTGTTGGACACAACAAATTGAAGCAAGCATTCTATATTCCAAGAAATTTGGAACACCTATACCTACAAAATAATGATATAGAAAGTATGTAGACTTTTATTGTGTTTTAAAGAGAGAAAGAATGGAATTCTCATCTTTTAAGGAAAAAAATATTTAATAAGCTATGCTTTAGACATTGTGGAAAATGGTTGTTTTGAAGTTGCTTGAGGGAATGGCAGAAATTTGCCCCAGAGAAATGTGTGCTATTCAGTTTATAGTCCTTTCTATTAAATTGTATTGCCTTAAATATTGAGAAATAGGCTGGGCACAGTGGCTCATGCCTGAAATCAGAGCACTTTGGGAGGCTGAGGCGGGTAGGGTGAATCACTTGAGGCCAGGAGTTCGAGGCGAGCCTGGTCAATACGGTGAAGTCCCATCTCTACTAAAAACAAAAAAATTAGCCAGGCATGGTGACGTGCGCCTGTACTCCCAGCTACTTGGGAGGCCAAGGCATGAGAGTTGCTTGAACCCGGAGGTTGCTATGAGCTGAGATCATGCAACTGCTTTCTGGCCTGGATAACAGAGCAAAACTGTCTCAAAAAAAAAAAAAAAATATATATATATATATATATATATATATATATATGTGTGTGTGTGTATATATATATACATAAAATATATAGAGAGATAAATAATAGAGTATATGAAGAAATATGAGTATCCTAAGTAGTGAGATTGTAGATAATTTTTTTGAGATTGTTCTACTAGGACTTTATTAATCAGAAAAGCCAATGAAGCCATATATATTTTGGTAATACAAAACTCATTTATAATTTAATTTTCTTTTTATTATTTGATTAATGTAAAAAAGAAATCTAATTCAATTTATAAGTATTTTAATTAATTATATCCCATACAACATAAAATCTAACACAGAATTATGGTCATAACGATGGATTATACCTTATAAAGCAAGATTAATTTTTAATTTATTTCTTTCAGAGATGAATCTTACAGTGATGTGTCCTTCTATTGACCCATTGCATCACCACCATTTAACATACATTCGTGTGGACCAAAATAAACTAAAGGAACCAATAAACTCATACATCTTCTTCTGCTTCCCTCATATACATACTATTTATTATGGTGAACAAAGAAGCACTAATGGTCAAACAATACAACTAAAGACACAAGTTTTCAGGAGATTTCAAGACGATGATGATGAAAGTGAAGATCACGATGATCCTGACAACGCTCATGAGAGCCCAGAACAAGAAGGAGCAGAAGGGCACTTTGACCCTCATTATTATGGAAATCAAGAATAGCAAGAAATCATATAGGTATACACTTATGACTTCACAGAATCTATACTTAATATAGTAAATCTAAGTAAACATGTATTACTCAAAGTAATATATTTAGAATTATGTATAAGATCAGAATTGAATTTAAGTTGGTGACATCTGCATCATTTCATAGGATAGAACTTACTCAAAATAATGTAAATCTTTAAAAATATAAATTAGAATGACAAGTGAGAATCATAAATGTTAATGGTTTCTTACACTTTTTTAAAATACAGAAATATCATGTTAAAAAAAGCGAGTGTATCATTTCTATTAACAGTAATTTTTCTAAAAATGAGGAAGGAAGTAGCATTAGCAGTAAAGACCCAGAGGTCATGACCTTTTTGATCACTCTGAGGACAATATTTGAATGACAGGAGGGCATATTAATGTAACAAGCATTCATTTAAGGAATAGACCATTTTCTTTGACCTCTTCTCCGGAAAAGCTTTCACACTGGTGTTTGGGATCTCATCATTACGGCATCCATCCCGCTATCTCACCACACAGTGCATAGAATAATATTTTTGATTTGTAAGAGGCCATTCAGTTACTAAGGACCCAAGGCATACAGATTCACAAAATTAACTAATCTTTTTGCCTCAAAGTACCAAAACAACAAAATTATAAAGCTGCATTTGGACAACTAAAAGACACAAACTATCTCACCGCAATTGGTATTTTAGCAAATTTTAGCAACTATCCAAAACAATGTTATTGTGTTGCATTTTAACTGGGATAAATGTTTTTGTAATAAATACAACCATAGAAAGGCTTCTTTGTTACAAAATGATTTGCAAAGAAATAACTGCTTTGTTCACAAGATTAAATGTTGGCAAAATAAAGTTCTAATGATAATATTAAACACTTGATGCTTATCAGCCAATATCTACAGTAAAGCTAAAATTGAATACAGTTCCTTTATAATTTGAATGACAGGTTTTAACACCTTTAAAACCTTAAAAATCACTTTTTCATTAATGTATTATTTTTAAGTATTTTAAGTGTGCCTTACAATGGTGATTATCTAACTGCTGTGATGAACTCTCTTGATATACCATGCTAACGTTTCACAGAATTTCTCAGATAAGGGACAGATAACAATGTAGGGCTGCCTATACAAATGATAACAATTCTGACAATATGCAACAGACAGACAAGTCAAACTATATTTCAGAAGTAGTTTTCAAGCTTTCAAGTCTTTTTTTTTTTCTGGGAACACCAGTTTAAAGTGAAGTCTTTAATGCTGTTTATATCTTTGAGGAGATTATTAGCATTATCAGAACCAGAACACCCATCTGTTCCCAGGGACAAACTCAAGAATCCAGGATGAATATGAACAAGACTCCATTCATTCATCTAATCAACATTCATCAAGTCCTTTCTTATATAGGGCTTGGCAATAAGGGATCAATAAACAAAGTACGACGTGCAACTATGATGCCACGATATGGGCAAAGCACACTTTCAACAGAGGTTAAAAAAAAATCTTAAGGCCCACCTCCCTTTTCTTGCAATTTTTAAATACAGGGTATAAATTCAAACATTATGAGTTAACATGTGGAAAATACTATGAGTGTTTTAGAAAATAAAGATAAGACAATTTCTAACCTAGAGTAATTTAAAGCCATTAGGGAAACTCAAATAGATGAGATACCACTACGTGCTCACTAGGATAGCTGAAATCAAAAGGCAGACAAATAACAAGTGTTGGCAAGAAGTGGAAAAACTGGAGCCTTCATACACCTTTGGATGTAAATGCTGCAGCTGCTTTGGAGAGCAGTATGGAAGTTCTTTAAAAAGTTAGTTATATATGGCTGGGCGCGGTGGCTCACGCCTGTAATCCCAACACCCTGGGAGGCCAGATGTCCATTAATGGATAAACCACCCAAATGTCCATTAATGGATACACAAAATGTGATATATCCATATAGTGGAATATTATTCAGCAATAAAAAGTAATGAAGCACTGACATATGCTACAACATGGATAAACCTTGAAAACATTACGCTCAGTGAAAGAAGTCAGTCGTAAAAAGACACAAATTGTATGATTCCATCTATATGAAATGTCCAGAACTGGGAAATCCATGGAGACAAAGACTATTGGTTGCCTAGAGCTGGGGAGCATAGGAATGGGGGAAAGTGAGAACTGCTAATGGGTATATGGTTTCTTTTCTGGAGTAATGAAAATATTCCAAAATTGACTGTGGTGATGGTTGTACAAATCCAAAAACACTAGGCACTATTAAGTTGTATACTTTAGGCTAGGTGCAGTGGCTCATATCTGCAATCTCAGTGCTCTGGGAGACCGAGGTGGGAGAATTGCTTGAGGCCAGAAGTTCAAGACCAGCCTAGGCAACACAGTGAAAAC
Organism: Macaca thibetana thibetana; assembly: GCF_024542745.1. NCBI lineage: Eukaryota > Metazoa > Chordata > Mammalia > Primates > Cercopithecidae > Macaca > Macaca thibetana. Next base: position 104,491,211 of record NC_065592.1, on the reverse strand, counting down.
CTGTCTACAAAAAAATTAAAAATTAGCCAGGCATGGTGGTGCATGCTTGCAGTCTTAGCTATTCGAAAGGCTGAAGCAGAAAGATTGCTTGAGCCCCGGAGACCAAGGTTGCAGTGAGCCATGATTGCGCCTCTGCACTCCAGTCTGGCAATAGAGTGAGACCCCGTCTCTCAAAAAATAAATAAATAAATAAAAATAAAAATAAATTAAATTATGTACTTTAAAAGGATGAATTGTATTGAATGTGACTTATCTCAATAAAACAGTTATTTGAAGAATTTAATAAAGAGAAGATCAAACAACTCACTCTAACATAAGGAAGAAATAAAATGCTAAAGTGGCAATAACTATGAAAAACTGTATAAGCACAGACACCATAACTTTCACATCTGGTGAGGACCTGGAGAAGTAGTTGAAGGCTCCCAGGAAAAAGTTAATGTGTGGCAGGAATTGACTGGCAAAAGTGGAGAGAACAAGCTCCTGACGGGGGTTAATATAAAGACATGGTAATTACTTGTTTCACTTCTTGTACAGTTTAAAAGATTGAAAACCCTTCCTTTTTCAGAGCTCTGGAGTTTCAATTTGTATCTCCTTCTAAACGAATAAAAGAAAATACATTTCAATTCTCAAATAACAGCCTTAGCAAATAATAAAATTGCAATTCAAATTTAGCAGTTCTGGCCTGGCATGGTGGCTTACACCTGTAATACCAGCACTTTGGGAGGCTGAGGTGGGCTGATGGTTTGAGCCCAGGAGTTCTAGACCAGCCTGGGCAACATGGCGAAACTCTGCGTCTACTAAAAATAGAACAATTAGCCAGGCACGGTGGCCCATGCCTGTAGTCCCAACTACTTGGGAGAATGAGGTGGGACGATCGTCTGAGCCTAGCAAGTGGACGTTGCAGTGAAATGAGACCACGCCACTGCACACCAGCCTGGGTGTCAGGGTGAGATCCTGCTTCAAAAAACAAAAACAAATTTAGCAATTCAAAACAAGGAATCTGGCCGGGCGCGGTGGCTCACGCCTGTAATCCCAGCATGCTGGGAGGCCGAGGCGGGCAGATCACGAGGTCAGGAGATTGAGACCATCCTGGCTAACACGGTGAAACCCCGTCTCTACTAAAAATACAAAAAATTAGCCGGGTGTGGTGGCGGCGCCTATAGTCCCAGCCACTGGGGAGGCTGAGGCAGGAGAAAGGCGTGAACCCGGGAGGCGGAGCTTGCCGTGAGCCAAGATCGCACCACTGCACTCCAGCCTGGGAAACAGAGCAAGACTGTCTCAAAAAAAAAAGAAAGAAAGAAAGAAAAAAGGAATCTCATACAAGAGCTATGTGGGTATAAAGCATAACAGGACACTTTTAAGCTAGGTGACTTTGAGTGAATTATTTAGTTTGTATCTTTCTTTGTTTAAAAAAAAAGATGGTTTCCATATGGTCCTTATAAATAATAGATACAATAAAACACACAATGTGCACATGAGTTGCAGGTATCAAGTAAACAGTAAGGCTCACTGTAGCACATCTGGCCCAGCAGCCCCCAGATTCAGATGCTGCACACTCCTGGGTGCTCACACTGTTTTTCCTGGCACACAAAACAGAGTAAGCATCTCTTTGGGTTCCTTCCAACATTTTACTCATACAAAAGATTAGTGGACAAGAGAGACTATGAAGGGTTTCATTAGGGTGCTTAAATCATGTATCTCACAACTTCACAATCACTACTGGATACTGCAGCTTTTCAAAGCACCATCGGGACGGCCCACCAGGGTGAGGATGGCAGGGTTCCCTCCACCCCCTCACAAGGCACTGGGTTGCTGGCTTCCCTGCCCCAGAGTGTGGTCAAACTCCTCCTGTTTATTAGCAAGAACAGTTTAACTCTGCTCTGGCTCCTCCCTCTAAAAGTGCATATAAATAAATGCATCCCACGTCCACTAGCTCAGGGCCCAATGAGGAGACAGATTAACAATCACTTTTTGGTACTTGAAAATGCCTTAACTCAAACCTGCCTAAGTCTTTTTATTAAAAACAAAACAATGAGGCTGGGCATGGTGGCTCATGCCTGTAATCCCAGCACTTTGGGAGGCTGAGGTGGGTGAAACACGAGGTCAGGAGATTGAGACCATCCTGGCTAACATGGTGAAACCCTGTCTCTACTAAAAATATAAAACATCAGCCGGGCGCGGTGGTACGCACTTGTAGTCCCAGCTACTTGGGAGGCTGAGACAGGAGAATTGCTTGAACCCAGGAGGCAGAGGTTGCAGTAAGCCGAGATCGCACCACTGAGCTCCAGCTTGGGTGACTGAGCGAGACTCCGTCTCAAAACAAACAAAAAACAAAACAAAACAAAGAAAAACCTCAATGCTTTCCCTGGGAGACAATGAATAAAGTATTTTCTTCAAATAGTACATCAAGACTGCACAGTTACCTATCAGAGGTACAGACTAAACCAGTTAATTTGATATTTACAGCAGGAAATAAAAATGTGAAAATTCATTTATTATTTTTCTCATTATACTACCAAGTATTTAGTTATGTTAGCTAATAGGCTAAACTGTAACTATTAACAAATAAGCCCAAGTTGCACTATAAACCCAAGTTTAATTAACAAATATAAATGCAAAATGAACATATATTTAACTTTTAGAAAGGAAATTTTAAGAAGGATACTTCATAAATTTGTTCACGATAATACTGGTTGAGAATGTTCAGTCAATGTTTAAGTATTACCTGAAACATTACACATTTTCACTCGATTTCTCAAGCCTGGGAGCACTAAACTAAAATACAGATGTACACTTAACCAGCTCCATGAGGTAAAAAAGAAAATAGAAGAAATAAACCTTGTCTGTTCCATATAATTTTTCTGTTTTAAGAATTCATATGTCCCCAAGGATGGCTAGACCTAAAACCCTGGTTTCCTGATTCTAAATCCATTTCTTCTACATCTTGGAAATAAAGCATAAGAGCAGCTGGAAACAAAATTAAATCATAACGGCTAAACATCTGAAGTTTCTTATATGTTCCAATATCCTAAATAGATATAACTATGCCAAGTTATAAATCTGCCTAGTTGTAAATATCGTAACATCATGGACACATCTTGCATCACTTTACATGTTTAGGTTATGAATTCACTATACAGAGATTTATGTACTACTGAGAAAAACTAAATTAACAAATAAGATATAATTTTAACATGAGTTCTTCCTTACATTGAGTCATAATTCCTCTCCATATAAATTTGACCCTTTAGTCTGGGAAGTAAAATACATGGGTTCTCATATTTCTTGTTTGAACAAACAATTAGGCTTCAAGCATAAGTATGAGATTTAAGATGGAGATCCAAACCACAGACTTTCCACAAAATCCAGAATGCTGTATTTAAAAGGGTCTACGTGTATCTAATAACTCAGCAGTTCTCAATAGCAATGATTTTGATTCCCCAATCCCCACCCATTAGTGGACAGCTGGCAATGTCTGGAGACATTTTTGGTCATCACAAAGTGGGGGTGGAGGTGGGGTGCAACTATTAGCATCTAGTGGGTAGAGGGCAGAGGTACTGCTAAACATCCTACAATGCACACAGGACAGCCCCCACAACAGAGAATTATCAGGTTCAAAATGTCAATAGTGCAGAGGCTGAGGAACTCTATAGTAACCAGATTCAATAGATAAAAGTTCAATAGATAAAAAAACTGTGGCCTAAAACGTTAAAGAACTTGCCCAAGATCAGGGGAAGGTTCACGAAGAATCAAAACTAGAACTCAGCTGGGTGCAGTGGCTCATGCCTGTAATCCCAGCACTTTGGGAGGCCGAGGCGGGCAGATCACGAGGTCAAGAGATCGAGACCATCCTGGCTAACATGGTGAAACCTTGTCTCTACTGAAAATACAAAAATTAGCTGGGTATGATGGCACACACCTGTAGTCTCAGCTACTCGGGAGCCTGAGGCAGGAGAACTGCTTGAACCTGGGAGGTGGAGGTTACAGTGAGCTGAGATTGCGCCACTGGACTCCAGTCTGGCGACAGAGCAAGACTCCGTCTCGAAAACAAACAAACAAAAACAAACAAACAAACAAACACTGAAACTCAGGTGTCCTGACTTTTAAACCAAACTATTTCCTACAAAGTTAGAGAATGAAGATGAAGGTAGGGAAAAGAATCTTCCAGTTTGTAGCATTGATTGAAAGCTAATCCACTCGGAGGTTATACGGTCTCTATCAGAATTAAACCACTCCCCAAAAATACTTTTTCCCTGGAAACTCTTGTTTCCAAAACTCCATTCAACACATTTTTTGGTTGCCAACAGACCAAATAAAATAAATCCCCTATAAGGCACCAAAGATAATACAATAGGGTCACCTAAAATAACTCTGCAGAGGTCAAGGTGGATCACTTTAGGCCAAAAGTTCAAGACCAGCCTGGGTAACATAAGGAGACCCCCCCGTCTCTACAATTTTTTTTTTTTTTTTTTAATTAGCCGGGCATGGTGGTGCATTTGGGCCCACGAAGTTGAGGCTGCAGAGAGTCATGATCGTGCCACTACACTCCAGCTTGGGTGACAGAGCAAGACCTTGCCTTCATAAAAAGAATTCCACAAAGAAGATTCTTTCATCTTTGGATACAATGCCTGCTCTTGAGCATGAGGCAGCTTTCATCTTTTACTCCTGTGCAGTAAAAGCTAAATAGCTTTCTATCAGCATTCATTTCTCTCTGGAATAGAAAATCACCTCAGTTTCAAGCATTTTATATTGAGTACTGTGTAGTAAAGATTTTGGCTTTACCTAAAGAGAGGTCTGGGCTTTGCCTTGGCTTCTGAGAGGTGATCTATGTCATTTCTGGTAGGAGTGTTTTTGTTTAGGGTGACATCAGCCACACCTGATAGTCTTAAGGTTGAGGTGGCTATGCCAGGAAGACCAACCATGTGATGTAGGATAAGGGATTTGGGTTATGCAGTGTCAGTGGACCAGGAGGCTGGATTCAATCAATCAATCAAGCAAGCCTATTAATAAAGCCCCAATAAAAACTCTGAACACTGAGAATAAGCTTGCCTGGTTGGCAATACCCCACGTACACTGTCACATATCAACATGAGTAAGGCAATGCATCCAGAGAACAATAGAAGTCTCAAATCTGGAGGCTTCTAGACACTGCCCCTATGCATCTCTCCCTTTGGCTGATTTTAGGGTGTATCCTTTCTCTATATAAACCATAACCACGAGTATAATGGTCTTCAGTGAGTTCTGAGAGTTCTTCTAGGGAATTATCAAATGTAAAAAGAGTGGTTCTGGGAATCCCCTGAACTTGCTGTTGGTATCAGAAGTGCAGGTAATGCCCATCTTGCTAGACTATTTCCTTCTCTAGCTAAGACGCAGGCTGCAATGTTGTGAGCTGCCCTGTGGAGGAAGTCACATGGCAAGGAACTGAGGGAGGCCATCAGTCAACAGCTAGCAAGAAACTTAAGTCCACAGTCTCACATTCTGCAAGGAACTGAGTGCTGCCAACAGCTACATGGGCTTCGAATTGTATCCTTCCCTACTCAACCCCTGAAGTGAGGCTGCAGCACCAGATGCACTTCAAATGCAGATCCTGAAGCAGACAATCAAGCAAAGACACGCCAAATTCCTGACCCACAGAAACTGTGAGATAATAAATGTGTTATTTTAACTAAGCCATTCCATTGTGATATTTTTCACACAGTAATAAATAACCACTACAATAGATGAACAGTGGTATTCTTCAGCAATGCAACATCAGAGGAATGTTTCTAAAATGCAAACAGGATCATATTTAAGTCATCACTGGCTTAAAAATCTCTACATGGTCTCTCACTGACTGCAGACTAAAGCCCAAATACTTTAGCAGGATATAAAATACTTTCTGTAATCCAACCTCTATTCCCCCTGTCTAGTCGCATCTCTTAATATGGTCCATTCCCCTGACTACTTCTCTCTCTCCCTCCAAGCTCCAGCAGTATGCAAAACAAGTTACAAATTTTCTAAATGATCTACCCCCATCCCCTCCCCAAGGGGAGCACGTGATGCTCCCCTTGCCTACAATACCTCATCACCTGTGCATACCCTCCTCTCCTATCCTCTCTATAGAAGTCAGTTTGGGTGCAGTCTCCTTGACCCCCAGTCAGTTTGTGGCTTCTCCCAGGTTATCACAGAACTCTGCATATTTCTGTGTAGCAAGCCCTACCATGTATTCTAGCTGCTTGTTTGCTGCTTTTCCTGCTGACTTAGAGGCTATAAATGTTCCTTGAGGGAAGAAACTGAAGTTTGCTTATCTGAGTTCACGTGTCTGAAGTCCTGGCACAGAACTGGCATTCAATAAACTTTTATTAAATGAGTGAATGCTAATAACATTGTATTCACTGGTCATAACTTTTCAAGGAAAGTTGTTCCTCACAAAATAATTTTCTGTAGTACAAGGTATCAAAGTGTACCATTAATGAAACTATGAATCTCTAAGATTCTCTAAATTTGGACACATGGTATCTATCCAGCTTACTTGTCAATATCTTGTTAACCTGCCACACAATACAAAACAAATCAATGTCTGTTGTTTCATTATTATATATTTCACAGTCTTTAAAAAGTTTTATTGTATCCTTGAAGTCATAAAACCAACAATTTATATCAACTCAAGCCAGACAATATCACAACTAAACTTAAGATAATTCACATTCAAATAAAAACGTCAGTATTCAAGTCTTAGTTTATTTAAGCTTTGATTTGAAAGGTTCTAAAACAATTTTGACTAGAAAACAAATTGGTATTCTTTCATTTTCTATTTTAATAAAATATATATCCATATTTGTTAAATTTTTAGATTAAAGAAGAAAATGTTAATTTGATTGTTAAAAGCACCAAGGAGGAACTTTTTAAAAGTGACTCTTTAAAAACATCTTCAGAGTTGCTTGTATGGTATCTACAATGCCACTTTAACTTTTAAAACCCAATTTCAATATTAAAGTAATTTTATAAAGTTTCTTTCATTCAGCAAACAAAAGTATCTTTTACTATCAACCTCAAAAACTATAAATTGAATTTACTTTTAAAAAGCTAATTTTTATGGATCAGTTTTTCTTATATGTAACTAAAATAAAGGGGAGAAAAACCCCAAATGACAAAACTATAAAATAATTTGTCTTAAAACTAATTTTTACACTGGAAATTTCTTGGCTATACATTAATTACGGTATTAGGGCAGTATTTTTAATTCTCATAAGATTAACAACATGGACTATGTTTTCATTTGGTGTTCTATTTCATTCAAAAAGCAGATGTTAAATCTCCTGGGAAATCACCAAAATGAAAAGGAAGACTTTATATCATTTTCATAAACTAATATTCACCAAAACACGAATGTTTATTACACAATAATAAAATGACACAAGTTTAGAGTCAATTAGTTGAAGCGGACTGAGTGTAGCAGTTACAACAAATATCTTAAGCACAGTTCTCTAGTACAACACACTGCATTTCACCCTAGAGAAAGAATGCTGGCAAAGATCTCTATCACATGGAAACTGTTCTTAAAGCTGCTGGGCCCTGAAATTTTACTCAGCAGTTTGAAATCAAGCCATAGCTTTTCTCATTCACCCTCCTACTTGGGGCTAATGCACAGACATGAACATCTATTGAGGAAAACCACAAAAAACTTCAAAACAGCTACAACGGTAGGCTTACTTTTCATATATTATTTTAAATATTGTTTGTTAAAGTGTGACTCAACTAATAGGCTTAAAAATGTAAAGGCCATCTCTGGTTTAAGTTTCAGTTACCTCAAACAATTAATTTTTAACAAGTACTTATGTATATCATCGCATAACTTTAACATCCACGCAGGCAAGAATAGGGTGCTGCAAAAGTCACAAATCCATTTTATTCTTCATTTTCAACCTCTGGATTTTTGACAAACTGGCATCTATAATGCAGCATCAGCAACTCTGAGTGATTCTGTTTGAAGTTACTTAAGAAAAAGTCTGAAATGTGCACCCACCAGAGAAAATCCGTTGATGAGCCTAAAGGAATCTTTTCTATTACATTCCTCAAAGTTCTTTGATTAAAGTTCGGTATTTCCTCCAGCCTGCAATACTATTCTTTCAGTTTTCATAGTTTAAATTAAAAATACAATACTATTAACTAAAAATTGTGATCACCTATTAAAATTACAAAACCAAGAAAATTTAAAATGTATGGCTTTTCCTATATTCTGTACCACCTAAAGGTGTTAATGACTATTTTTCATAATGTTAAATTTAAGTTTTAAAACTTTTCTTGGAACTTGTTTCTGTTCATACCAATACAAATCAAGAGTTCTTATAAAGTAGCTAAGTTGAAATATGATATTTTTAACTCACATGAGACAGGATCTTGGGACTTCATTTTAACTATTTATACTACAGGTATCCTAAGAATATTTCAATTAAATATTAGTATGTCTGTTGAAGGCACTTAATTAAGAAACTTAAAATTAACAATCTTTCTTGAATTTCTGATAGAGAAGAAATAAAACTATTTTCCGAAACTATTTTTCAGAATGCTCACTGATATGTAAAAACTGCTGGCATCTAATTAAAGATCACTAAGGGTTAAATACTGTTCTCTGGCCCTTACTGCGCACACCCTGCCAAAACATCCTCTAAGCTTTTAAATATTGCTTCGATGGTCTGAATTTTTATTTCCAGGGAAAAAGAGAGTTTTGTCCCACAGTCAGCAGGCCACTAGTTTATTAACTTCCAGTCACCTTGATTTTTGCTAAAATGAAGACTCTGCAGTCTACACTTCTCCTGTTACTGTTTGTGCCTCTGATAAAGCCAGCACCACCAACTCAGCAGGACTCACGCATTATCTATGATTATGGAACAGATAATTTTGAAGAATCCATATTTAGCCAAGATTATGAGGATAAATACCTGGATGGAAAAAATATTAAGGTACTTTATTTCTACTCTAAATTTAGCTTCTAAAATACTGCCCATTTAAATGCATGTTTTTGTTTTTCCTGAATGTGTCTGATAAGGTAAGGGGAAGGGAAAATCACTTTAAATGATTCAAATGAATTCATAATAATTGTCCCTAAGATTATATTTTTAGAGTATGTATGCTTTTCAAATTAATAAATGGTACCTATGGTAACCAAACATTATCTATAGTAACCAAAAAATAAAACTTAAAGAAAACTAGACTTTAAGATGGTCTCTGACCAGTTGTAATTTATATATTAAGTAATATTACACAATGCCCTATATTTGCAACGTTGTGTTGCCTTCAAAAATAAATTAGCAGAAATGTGTATATGGAGAAATAAAGATGAATTATCAGCTTAAGGTTATTATTATAGAAAACAATTTTAAGAAAATAAATAAAAGAGTACTGGTTATTTTGGTATCAATAGCATTCCACAATAATTTATATATGCCATCTACATACAGTACCAAAAACTGAAAACCTACTCGATATAGGACTTTCTTTTTAAATCAGTTTTAACAGTTTAGACCCTCTATCAATTTGTACCAAGTAACTGTAACTGTCATTGAGTTAACACTGCAGGGGTGACGTTATACCCCATCATTCATTCTCCACCTTTATGGACAAAGTAATTACTTGTGGTTTTCTTGACACACAGAAATGAATGCTGGATAAGGAAAAAGTTAATACAGCACATTAGTATCTGTTGCCCACTATGTATGACACATACACATATACACTGGAAAATGAGAAATTCAGCCAAATATATAACAATACTGATTGTTTCAGAAGTTCTTCTCCACTATAAATTGGATGATAAAGACTGTAACATTGACCAGTTACAACTGCTACTTTCTCTTTTCTTTTTTTGCAGGGGTACACGATGAGCAAATGTTAACACCACAGTTTCTTTCTTTCAGTTAATGCTTTTAATATGATAGCATTATTTTTGCCCATCACTAAGACACAAAGGATAGGTATTACTAATTATAGCTTCAAGTTAAAGAAAAAAAAAAGCCCATCATAACATAGGCTACTGGCTCACTTGGATGATTTGAATCTATTAAAAACACTTTGAAGATTCCCTGATCCCCAAAGAGTTTAGAGATGATTTTTCTCTCTGATTCTTCTCTTTACAGGGCTTTAGAAGTTTCTTTATCTTACTATAAATGCAGGATTTAAGATATTTGTGGAGTGGAGTAGAATCCAACAGGACTTGATGTGCAAACACAGAGTAGAGGGAAGAAGTTCAACCACCTCACAAATGGGAGAATGAAGGTGAAGGGCAGAGTCAGGAGTCAAGACCAAGACTAAAATGGAACATGCTTACAAAGGACAGAAAGAATAGGACACCACATAATACACTGTAATCCAATGGCAGAAAACGTACTCTCCAACAATAGGAAAGAGAGGATTTAAATTATATCTACTCCAATTTCCCCAGAATTAAAGGCCTACACCATTAGGTGTTAAGGGTAGATAAGGTAAGCTGGAATAAAAGGGCTCCAAGAGCCAGGGCTTAATGGAGGGATATAGGTAATTAAAGGGTCACCCCAAGAAGAGACCTAAAGACCTTAATCAGTAGTTTATACTTGTGACATGGCTAGAGCTCTAGTCTTGCTCAAAATGGTAGAATCTGAATGAGAAACTCAGTTCAGACAAGACCCTTGAGGAATAGTTTCACTTCAGAAAAACTTTCATTCCAATTCAGGGAATTCTCACCCAGCTTTCATTTGGAATTTCAATAAGTTCAATATTTATTAAGCACTGAGTATAGCTACTGGAGATATAAAAACAAAAACACCCAGTTCTTTTACTCAAGGAGCTCATAGTCTAGAATAAAAACAAGCTAAAAAATATTTACACTGTAATTTAATAAATGATAAAATGGAAATATGTATGAAAGCCTAATGGAGCACAAAAGAAATGCCACTAATTGTAACTACGAGAAGGTGCCTGTGATCCCTCGGTTTTACAGTAACACAGACTTAATCAAGCTAGGTAACAAACTTTTATTTTTCCAATAGGAAAAAGAAACTGTGATAATACCCAATGAGAAAAGTCTTCAATTACAAAAAGATGAGGCAATAACACCATTACCTCCCAGGAAAGAAAATGATGGTAAGTATCATCTAAATATTTTTCAAATGGATCCTTTATAAATAGCTATAATGGACTTTATTCCTTGTGGTAATCAAAAACTGACTCAAGATACAGTAAATACAAACAGTGGAATTTTGTTTCCAATGATAAAGTCAAACAGGTGTACTGGGAGTGCACACCATTTGCCATCCCACATTGTAAGTGACAAATGTGGAATGAGAACTTTTGAGAACAACCAAAGCTTAGCCTCCACAAAGTGTGGTTTCTGTCCATATAAAATCTATTCAAGAAATACTTAAACAAGGATTATTTGCCAAATACAATGTACAGCCTCAGTATACGGTAAATATAATTACTGCCTTTAAGAAACTCACAGAACAGAAACATACATATACTTCAATAATTATCACATACATTTCAATTACAACAATAGAAAACTTGTCATGAAATAACAAATTACAAGTCCTACTTAATAATTCCTGTGTATTGGTTTACTCTTACTCTATCACGGAACGTTATTTCACATGAAAACATGACAAAAACCACATATTAATTTCTATATTGCTACAATAAAATGAAAATGAACCATAACAGAAAATAAAGCTTAAAAAACGAGAAGTATGATAGTAAAAATAGATTTGAATAAATTTAAAGACATCCCAGGCTGGGCGTGGTGGCTCTCGCCTGTAATCCCAGTACTTTGGGAGGCTGAGGTGGGTGGATCACGAGGTCAGGAGTTCAAGACCAGTCTGGTCAAGATGGTGAAACACTGTCTCTACTAAAAATACAAAAAATTAGCCAGGCGTGGTGGCGGGTGCCTGTAATCCCAGCTCCTCGGGAAGTTGAGGCAGAGAATTGCTTGAACCCGGGAGGCGGAGGTTGCGGTGAGCTAAGGTCGCACCACTGTACTCCAGCCTGGGCGACAGAGCGAGACTCCGTCTCAAAAAAACAAAAAAACAAAACAAAACAAACAAAAAACAAAAGACAGCCCTTCTTCTTGGATAGAATGACTCAAAATCAAAAAGATGTCAGTTCTTTCTAAATTTATAAATGTTAAACAATCCAACTAAAATTACCAATAAATTTTTTTATGAAGCTGGAAAAACGGATTCTAGAATTCATATGGAACAACATATAACAAATAGCAAGGGAAACAGTGAACAATGACAAGTATATGTAGGAATCAGATGTATTACACATTAAAATATATTATAAAACTCTATACTTTAAAAAGTGTGATACTGGTATATGAATAGACAAAAAGATCAATGAAATAGAATAGAAAGTCCAGAAACAGACAAAAATACACTTGAAAATTCAGTACATACTAAAGGTACCAACCCAAATCACTGAAGCAAAAATGGTATTTTAAAAAAATGGTGCTGGGAGAAAAAGCCATTTGAAGAGGGGTCCATTTAGATCCATACCTTACACAAAAATAAACTCCAAATAGATTAGCAATCTGAATGTATAAAATGAAACCATACAAGTACTAGAAAATAATCTGGGTGCAGGGCGCCTCAAAATCCAGAGACAACAATAGAAAAGAACAATAAATTTGACCCTACAAATACCTGTGACAAAGTCAAAGGCAACTAAAAACTGTGAAAAATATTTGCAACATATACTACAGATAAATAGTATAACTAAAGAGCTAACAGATAATATAACTAAAAATAAAGAGCTAGTATCTCTAATTTTATAAAGCACTCTTAAAAATCAAAGAAAAGAGATTAACCAAAAATCCACTGGAAAAATGACAATTCACAAGATAATTTAAACGATTTGACCCAAATAAATGTTCAATCTCACACAGAGACATACAAATTAAAATTACATTGAGATACCATTTTTAACCTACCTGATTGAAAAAACTGACGTATGACAACACATTAATATATTCCATGAGCAAGGCTCTGGGGTAAGACACTCATACACGACAGCAGGAAGGCAAATCAGCACAATGCTTTTGGACAGGAACTTGGCAATATCCAACAAAATAAAAAATGCATTTACTTTTTGACATAAGAACCAACTTTGAGGCCGGGCGCGGTGGCTCAAGCCTGTAATCCCAGCACTTTGGGAGGCCGAGACGGGCGGATCACGAGGTCAGGAGATCGAGACCATCCTGGCTAACACGGTGAAACCCCGTCTCTACTTAAAAAATACAAAAAAAGCTAGCCGGGTGAGGCGGCGGGCGCCTGTAGTCCCAGCTACTCGGGAGGCTGAGGCAGGAGAATGATGTAAACCCGGGAGGCGGAGCTTGCAGTGAGCTGAGATCCGGCCACTGCACTCCAGCCTGGGCGACAGAGCGAGACTCCGTCTCAAAAAAAAAAAAAAAAAAAAAAAAAAGAAAGAACCAACTTTGAGTGTTTATTTTTTGAGACAGAGTCTCACTCTCAGGCTAGTGTACAGCATTATGATCTCGGCTCACGGCAACCTCTGCCATTTGGGCTCAAGCGATTCTCCTGCCTCAGCCTCCCAAGTAGCTGAGATTACAGGCATGTGCATGCCAGATTAATTTTTATATTTTTAGTAGAGACAGGTTTCATCATGTTGGTCAGGCTGATCTTGAACTCCTGACCTCAAGTGATCCTCCTGCCTTGGCCTCCCAAAGTGCTGGTATTACAGGCATGAGCCACTGCACCTGGCCAACTTTGAGAAATTTATCTTGATGATATACTCCAAAATAAAATACAAATGCAAAATCACTAAAGCATTGCATGCAACTGCAAAATATCAGAAATAATTTAACTGCCCAAATACTGAAGAGTAGTTGAATAAACAAGGGTAAATCCAACAGAAGAGAATACTATGCAGTTGTAAAAATGAATGAGGAAGATCTCTAAGAATTAACATGGAGTGATTTCCAGGATACACTATGTGAAAAAAAAAACAAAGTGTAAAAGAATATCTATAATATGTCGTCTTTCATGTAAGAAAGAAAAGGATATAAGAAAACATATATGTATCTGCTTATTTCTGTGAAAATAAATACAGGCTAAAAAGAAATTGGGGGAGAGGGGATGGCAGTTCTCTGCATATACACTTTTTAATGTAGATTTAATTTTTAGAACAATGCTGTTTCGTACAGTCAAAAAACCAAATACATATATAAATGAAATCAACAAGAATAAGGTAAAAAGAACCCAAACTGGAATACAAACATACAAACATAAACTTAATTATATTTCAAATTAATAACACACCAAAGGAGGAAAAAACTCTAAGTAACTGTTAAACACAGCATTTTGCCTATATACCTTCAGGCTAAGGACAAAAAAGAACTACAAACAAATACGAAGCTCCAGTGAGTAGGTTTGCTATGCACAGTGTTACGACTTAGCAATATTGGAACTACTTAATGAGTGTGCCAGAACTAAGTAAATATATTGTAAATAATGAGAGCCAGGTTCCTCACTGTCAGGGAAACATTACAAATATGGAAAGGCAGAAGGCTAGAAAGAACGCTGTGGAGTCGGTTTGGAATAGAAGATACTAGTATTAACTCGGGGTTTGCATATATAAAGAGATACAGAAATATAGAAATGTTTATCTGTTTATCTCTATGTGTGTATATGTATACACATTAGTATATGTTATACATATGCATGTATATTGTATATGTTTCTATCCATATATGTTGCATGTATGTGTATTATCTATGGAGAAAGAGACAAATAAACACACACATTTATTTCCTAGCTGTCTCTGCTGAAAGAGCCTAGAAGCAACATTGATCTCAATGGCAATGAGCACACTCAGCACCTACATCTTGGTTTCTAATACCATTCTCCACTAAAAGACACCAATGGTGGCCGGGTGTGATAGCTCATGCCTGTAATATCAGCACTTTGGGAGGCCGAGGCAGGTGGATCACCTGAAGTCAGGAGTTTGAGACAAGCCTGGCCAACATGGTGGAACCCCGTCTCTACTAAAAATACAACAACAAAAAAAAATTAGCTGGGCATGGTGGTACACGTCTGTAATCTCAGCTACTTGGGAGGCTGAGGTAGGAGCATCACTTGAACTCAACAGGCAGAGTTGCAGTGAGACGAGACTGCGCCACTGCACTCCAGCCTGGGTGACAGAGCAAAACTCTGTCTCAAAAACAAATGAACAAACCAAAAAAAAAACCCCAATGCTTTCTGAAGAGATAGCTGATTTCAGGGTTGGGCAGGAAAAATGCAAGGTTAGTTTGGGACATCTTGCTATTTTAGAAAATAAGGAAGTTCTCAAAGAATAATGAGGGAATTTTTTTTTTTTTTTTTTTTTTTTTTTTTTTTTGAGACAGGGTCTTGCTCTGTTACCCAGGCTGAAGTACAGTGGCATGATCATGGCTCACTGCAGTCTTGACCTCCCAGGCTCCAGCAATCCTCCTGCCTCAGCCTCCCAAGTAGCTGGGACTACAGGCACGTGCCACCACACTGGCTCATTTTTGTATTTTTTGTAGAGATGAGGTTTCACCATGTTGCCCAGGTTGGTCTCAAACTTCTAGACTCAAATGATCTGCCCGCCTCAGCCTCCAAAAGTGCCGAGATTACACACCTGAGACACTGCACCCAGCCTCCCGACAAAATGTTTTTAAATCCATCAAAACATATGAAAGAAATAGATATAAAAGATGTTTATTGGAAGGCGAAGGCAAGAGGACTGCTTGACCTCAGGAGTTTGAGACCAGCTTGGGCAACATAGTGACACCATGTCTCTACAAAAATTTTAACCAAGAAAAAGCCAGGTGTGGTGGCACAAACCTGTAGTCCCAGTTACTTGAGAGGCTGAGGCAGGAGGATCACTTGAGCCCAGGAGGTCAAGGTTTGCAGTGAACCATGATCATGCAACTGCACTCCACCCTGGGTGACTGCGTGAGATCTTGTCTCAAAAAAAAAAAAAAAAAAAAAAGTATGTAAGATCTGTACACTGAAATCTAGATAATGCTAAGAGAAATTAAGGAAGAACTACATATGAGGAGAAATGTATTATGTTCAAGGTCTGGAAGACTCAATATCATTAAGATGTCAGTTTTCCCCAAATTTAGAAATTCAACACAATCCCAATCAAAATCCTAATAGGTTTTTTTGTTTGTTTAATTAACAAACTGATTCTAAAATATATCTAAAAATATAAAGGATAGGCCGGGCGCGGTGGCTCACGCCTGTAATCCCAGCACTTTGGGAGGCCGAGGCAGGCGGATCACAAGGTCAGGAGATCGAGACCACGGTGAAACCCCGTCTCTACTAAAAATACAAAAAAATGAGCCGGGCGCAGTGGCGGGTGCCTGTAGTCCCAGCTACTCGGGAGGCTGGGGCAGGAGAATGGCGTGAACCCAGGAGGCGGAGCTTGCAGTGAGCCAGGATCGCGCCACTGCACTCCAGCTTGGGCGACAGAGCAAGACTCCGTCTCAAAAAAAAAAAAAAAAAATATATATATATATATATATAGGACCTAGAATAGTCTAAACCACATTGAAGAAGAAGGAAGTTGCAGGATTTATACTAACAAGACTATTATAAAGGTACAGGAATCAAGACACTGCAGTATTGGCATAAAAATGTTGAAGTGGATCAACAGAACAAAATAGAATCCAGAAACAGGCTAGCATGAAGTAACCAACTAGTTCTTGACAATGTGACAACACAATTCAATGGGGAAAGAATAATCTTTTTCAAAAATGGTGCTGAAAGAACCAGACAACTATAGGAAAATGTTTCAAAAAAGAATCTTAACCCTTCCTGGCACCATATATAAAAATTAGCCCAAAGTATACCGCATACCTAAAGGTAAAGATCTTAAGCTATACAACTTCTAGAATAAAATAAAGTGTCAAATCTTGGTGGTCGGCAAACATTTCCTAAATACAACACAGAAACCATGAATTATAAAGGAACCAACTGTTCTTCATTGAAATTTAAAATGTTTCATTTCCAAAAGGAAAACTAGTAAGAGGAAAAAAAAAAAAAAAGATAAGTCATCAAAGAAAATATATGGATGCCAAACAAGGACATGAAAAGATGTTAACACCATTAGTTATCAGAGAATGCAAATTAAAACACAATGAGATACTATAACATGCCCTACATTTCAACTGCTAAAATTAAAAAGCCAGACCATACCAAATTTTGGCAAGGATGTGGAGCAGCTGGAACTCTCATATGCTGCTGGTAGGAATGTAAAATGGCACAGTCCTTTGGAAAATAATTTGACACTTTCTTCAAAAGATAAAACATACATTTATAATAAGACCCAGTCATTCCACTCCTTAGGTACTTACCCAAGAGAAATGAAAGCATAAGTCCACACAAACTTACACATAAATTTCTTTGAAATAGTGAAAACCTGGAAACAACCCAATGTCCATAGGAAATGACCATGTAAATTGTATATACTGAGACAATTGAATACTACTGAGTAATAAAGAAGAATGAACTACTGATACAGATTGAAACTCAAAATAATAATGCAGAGTGAAAGAAGCCAGAAAAGCGAGTAGATACTACATGATTCTTTTACTATAAAATTCTCTTAAATGCAAACTAATGTATACTGACCAAAAGCAGGTCAGTCATTGTTCGAGGATAAGAGTGGGAGGGAGAGATTACCAAAGGGCAGGAGAAAACTTTTTGGAGTGACAGTTATGTTAATTAACTCACTTGTAGTGAAGGTTTCATGGGGGTATACATATGTAAAAATCGTATATTTTGTACAATTTAAATACATGCAATCAATTGTAAGTCAACTAACCACAAAAAGCTGTAGCAGGAAAAAAAGCTTGAAAGGGCACTCACTGCCTAATCTGTGACGATTTGATTATTAAAATAAACATGGATTATGACTCATGGGACACAATGCATGTTGAAATGAAAATATCAATTAAAATTTCAAAAAATAGGCTGGGCGTGGTGGCTCACACCTATAATCCTAGCACTTTGGGAGGCTGAGGCAGGTAGATCACCTGAGGTCAGGAGTTCTAAACTAGCCTGGCCAACATGGTGAAACCCAGTCTCTACTAAAAATACAAAAAAATTAGCTGGGCATGATGGCACATGCCTGTAATCCCAGATACTTGGGAGGCTCCTGCTTGAACCCAGGAGGCGGAGACTGCAGTGAGCCAAGATCACGCCACTGTACTCCAGCCTGGGTGATGGAGCAAGACTTCGTCTAGAAAAAAATAAAAAAATTCAAAAAATAAAATTTGGCATGTTTATTTAATATATTTAAAATATATCAAAACAGGTCAGGTGTGGTGGCTCACGTCTGTAATCCTAGCACTTCGGGAGACAGAGGCAGGCAGATCACTTGAGGTAATGTTTGAGACCAGCCTGGCCAACATGGTGAAAACTTGTCTATATTAAAAATTCAAAAAAATAAAAAAAAATAGCCATGTGTGGTGGCATACGCCAGTAATCCCAGCTACTCAGGAGCTGAGGCAGAAGAATTGCTTGAACTGGGGAGGTGGAGGTTGCAGTGAGCCAAGATCACACCACTACACTCCAGCCTGAGCAACAGGGCAAGACTCTGTCTCAAAAATATGTAATTAAATAAATAATAAAATATATCAAAATATATAAAACAAGTTCATATTGATATAAAAAAATAAGAAGAGAGTGCCAACTAACAAATATAGAAGGAATGATGGAATTAGACAATCACTATTTGGTTACTCACAAATGATTCAGGTAAGAATCATCAATGGATGCTAAAACTAGCATATGAAAGTACAATGTCACACTAGACATTTAGATTCTCAAAGTACTTCTCCAGAATTACTTATTAGTTATGAAGTGAAAAAATATTAACTTTACTCAGTGGGCAACACGGCACAAACTACTTGAAACAAGTGACCAAAGATATTATCAGGAATGGGATAAACAGATATCATGTGCTTTTGGACACACAGCACTGAGGATCCATGGTACTCCTGCCAAAAATGAGAAACCTCTGTCAACTGAAAGGCATTCTGCAGAATAAATGCCCTGAAAAATAAAACTAAAGAAAAAAAAAAAGCTCTACACTTTTCAAAAACAGAAAAAGGTATAAAAAACAAAGATTAAGAAATGTTCCAAGAGGCATGACAAGTAAAGTAATAAATGACTTGGGGTGCTAAGGGATCCAAACAGTGCCTACGATTACTCTAATTTTCAAGTTAATGGTTTCCTTATTTAACTAGTGGTTACTAAAATCTAGCTACTGTCACCAGTCTGAAATATGTTTCTCACACATCAAACTTAATAAATCAAGCTTATGTTTACCTCAACTCCCGCTTTGTAAATTTTTTTGGTTTTCAAATAAGGAAATGTAACTGTCAATCAATTCAACAATTAAGCAATTACCAGTAAAACAAAATAAAAAGAGATTCTCAAACACTATTCTGGTGAATTATCAAGACAACATAGGTAACGAGTTACCATGACTATCTTTCTTATGATTCTGTAAAACATCTCTTCAAATTAGTAATAGCATTCATAATAGCAATAATTTTACTACTAGAGGCGAAATATTTTCAAACTATCGTTCATATTTTTATGATTTTATTTCCCAATTTAGAAATGCCCACGTGTCTGCTGTGTGTTTGTTTAAGTGGCTCTGTATACTGTGAAGAAGTTGACATTGATACTGTACCACCCTTGCCAAAGGAATCAGCCTATCTTTACGCACGATTCAACAAAATTAAAAAGCTGACTGCCAAAGATTTTGCAGACATACGTAAGTTAAACTGAAATATGATTATTAGTATTTAACTCATATAAATACAAGTTTCTATATAGTTGCTGCCTATCACACATAGGTTTGTCACCTGGAGTATATAAATATCAAACATGTTTCACAAAAGTCCATTCATTTGTTGGTGAATCATCTTTCCACTTAGACAGACCCTGTGATCTTTGTTTACTGGCGACCTCACTGTCTATGACGACAGCCCATCTAACACATGGGCAACTATATCTTCTCAACTCCAATACTTCAAGATCCGTTGCTCTGACACTGAGCAACACCAATATAACTGGGATGCTTTTCCAACCACAATGTTTTATTTTCTACCTGCACTAAAAAAAACACAGAAACCGCTTTTTCTTACTTTAATGGTTCTTAAACCTGGCTGCATATTAAAAATATCTTGGGAAGTGTTTTTTTTTTTTTCTTGCCCCACCCCGAGATGGAGTCTTGCTCTGTCACCCAGGCTGGAGTGCAGTGGCGTGATCTTGGCTCACTGCAACCTCTGTCTCCCAGGTTTAAGTGGTTCTCCTGTCTCAGTCTCTCGAGTAGCTGAGGTGCGTGCCACCACACCTGGCTAATATTTGTATTTTTAGTAGACATGGGGTTTCACCATGTTGGCCAGGCTGGTCTCAAACTCCTGACTTTGTGATCCACCCGCCTAGGCCTCCCAAAGTGCTGGGATTACAGGCATGAGCCACTGCGCCCGGCAGGGAAGTATTTTTTAAATACTGATACTAGGTCCTACTTCCCAGGGGTTGTAATTCAGATCTGGGGTAGGGCCCAGGCAACATCATTAAAAACAAACTCCTTGGATGATTCTAATATGGAAATAGTGTTGAGAACAGTGGAATTTAATTCCTTACCAGGTCATTATCAATCTTGAACTTCTAGCAAACCTTAACTCAATTAGAGTGTTGCCATAAGCACACCAGAATGCTCCATTTCTGCGGCACCAAATCCCAGTCCTAGATCACTAATTTCTTGTCAGTTTTCTAGACTCCTAATATCGTCGTCAAGAGTTCTGAAAAAAATCACACCAAGAAATGCATACTGGCCCCACTATACATTTATGAGATTAACCGTAACCAGAGTCATGCTGCCGCTGATAGCTCCCGAATGTGGACTGAAGTATAGTTGATCCTTGTTATTTGTGGATTCTGTATTTGTGAATACCCACTTGCTAAAATTTATTTATAATCCCAAAATTAATACACATGGTGCTTTCATGGTCATTCTCAGACACGCTCAGAGTGGCAAAAAATTTGAATTACTTGACATGCACATTCCCATCTGAGGCTGAACAAGGTAACACTGTCTTCTGTTCCGGTTTTCATACTGTAAATAAATGTTCCGGTTTTCATACTGTAAATAAATAGACCGTTCACAGTCTATTTAATGACATGTTTTTCACATTTTTGTGCTTTGTGTTTATGATTTTGCTGTTTATTGAGTTTTGTTTTTTTGGGAGGTGTTTTTGTTTGAGACAGGGTCTCGCTCTGTCGCCCAGGCTGGAGTGCAGGGGTGTGATCTCGACTCACTGCAGCCTCTGCCTCCTGGGTTCAAGGGATTCTTGTCCCTCAGCCTCCCGAGTAGCTGAGACTACAGGCATATGCCACCACACCTGGCTAATTTTTTTATTGTACTTTTAATAGAGATGAGGTTGTGCTATGTTTGCCAGGCTGGCCTCGAACTCCTGACCTCAAGTGATCCGCCCACCTTGGCCTGCCAAAGTGCTGGGATTACAGGCATAAGCCACCGCACCTGGCCTGATTTTGCTGTTTAACATGACCCAACACATGGTGCTGAAGTGACGTCTAACATCCCCAAGCACAAAAAGGCTGTAACATGCCTACAGGGAAAATATGTTAGATAAGGTTTGTTCAGGCATATTGAGTTACACTGCAATATTAATGATTCAACAATATATATTAAGCCAAGGGTCCTTAAGCAAAAACACAAAAAGTTATGTACTAATTAGTTGATGGAAATGTGTGACCAGAGGCTCACAGGAACATAACCCTGTATTTCTCCTAGGAATAATGGTTCAGTATTTACACATTCAGCACTTGTGGTAATTGTATAGAACACGATTCCTGTGAATAAGAAACAATTGTATTTCCTAATTATCCCAGATATAAGTGATGCACACGCAAGTACACACACACACACACACACACACTGAATTTCTCTCTCAATCTGTGTCACTTTAACAAATCAGGGAACATCTTTGTCTTTGTTGTTGTTAAGCGATAAGGCATAGAGAGATTAAGATTAAGATAACATACTCAGAATCACAATGCAACATGCCAACAAAAAAATCAAAAAATATTACATGATTCCAACCAAATGTAATACTTACTTTCCATGATTTGAAATAAGAATTTCTTTCAAACTGCCTGACCATCCTGAGGAATTTGAACAGAGAAAGATGAAAAGACTCGATTAACTTTAAGATCACTTTCAAACCTGAGATTCTAGGACTACAGTCAGAAAGTGCATCAATTTCAGGCACAAAGAGGTGTTCAGTGATCTACCAGGCACTAAAAATGAAAGATGCTTGAGTGATCTGTTAAACAAATGCTTTTCTTCAGTCCATACAATAAGAATTTTAGTTATTTAGTTGTTTTTTGTATATTTTTCCCTCTAGCTAACTTAAGAAGACTCGATTTTACGGGAAATTTGATAGAAGATATAGAAGACGGTACTTTTTCAAAACTTTCTCTGTTAGAAGAACTTTCACTTGCTGAAAATCAACTACTAAAACTTCCAGTTCTTCCTCCCAAACTCACTTTATTTAATGCAAAATACAACAAAATCAAGAGTAGGGGAATCAAAGCAAATGCATTCAAAGTAAGTATCTTATAGTAAAACTAAGCATAGTATGAGTGACAATATGATAGATAAAAGAGAAGCTTTGGTCTAGAATTGTATTTTGATTACACTTAAAAACTATTTTGATTTAATAAATGAAGACATTATTTACATAATAAATAACCATCCTATTAGGCTCATTCAGCCCAGCTTATACCCATATCTCAGCTAAAATATATAACCTTTATTTTATTTCATGGGACTATTTTGTTTCTCATTTTTTCACTTGTTCACACAGCAAATATTTATTTAGACAGACATGGTTGGCCCCCTCATGGCACTTACAGTCTACAAAAGCTCAAAATGGGACACTCCTGTGTTTCCTTTTCCTCACAATGTCAGCAAATTATAAATACCAGAAAAACATAAAGATCCAAAAGTAAATACTGAATTTAACTTTTAATATTTAAAAATACTAGACTATGAAATTCCATAGGGAGATTTTCCTTTGAATTTCATGATACCATGTAATACAAAATTTTTTATGTAGTAAGAATTAAATACCTTTCTTAATTTAACAATTCAAGGAAATATTATGTAGGAAAAAGGTAAGGTAATCTATTTTGGTTTAGGTAGACAATTTGTCTCAAAATGCATGGTCTACAGAAGTAATCACTTTAGCCCAGGATTTCCATAGCTCTGATGTAATCATTCCCCAGATAAAATGATGATCATGCCACTCCTGGTAACAGACATAACCTCATTCAAAAGGCAAGGTTTCTTGTTTCTAAAGGTAACCTCGGAAAGGACCTAAAACTATCAAATATTCATTATCATAAAGTATATGATAATCACACACAAGTAAATTCTGTCAAAAATGTACAATCTGTTAGAAAGTGTAGAAATAGTCCATTTTTTCATTTTTCATTACAATTAAGGTATCTTTTATCAACTTTAAGGGACATTTTAAAGTTACATCAGAGTTCATCTGATGTTTCTTATAAGGAACTCAGAAGTTAAGGGACTCTTAGGGTACTTTTTAAAAGCAGAAACACCTTTTTTTTTTTTTTTGAGATGGAGTCTTGCTCTGTCGCCCAGGCTGGAGTGCAGTGGTGCGATCTTGGCTTACTGCAACCTCCGCCTCCCAGGTTTGAGCAATTCTCCTGCTTCAGTCTCCCAAGTAGCTGGGAGGCACCACCACACCCGGCTAATTTTTGTACTTTTAGTAGAGATGGGAGTTGGGCCAGGCTGGTCTCAAACTCCTGACCTCAGGTGATCTGCCCACCTCGGCCTCCCAAAGTGCTAGGATTACAGGCATGAGCCATCGTGCCTGGCCTTTTTTTGTTTTAAAGTTGTAATTTGAAAATATTAATTTGAGTTGGTCACTCTTTGAATAACAGACATGTTAAAAACCTATAAAAGCTGATCAGGCCAGGTTCAATGACTCACGCCTGTAATCCCAGCACTTTAGGAGGCTGAGGCAGGCGGATCACTTGAGGTCAGGAGTTCAGGACCAGCCTGGCCAACATGGTGAAACTCTGTCTCTACTAAAAATACAAAAATTACCTAGGCATGGTGGTGGGCACCTGTAATCCCAGCTACTTGGGAGGCTGAGGCACGAGAATCGCTTGAACCTGGGAGGCAGAGGTTGCAGTGAGCTGCTGAGATTGCACCACTGCACTCCAGCCTGGGCCACAAAGCAAGACTCAGTCTCAAAAAAAAAAAGAAAAGGAGTTGATCAACATTTCACAAAAAGAACGTTTGAATATTCTGGGGTTTACACAGGAATTACAGATGGGATTTATGACAACTTGGTATGAAAATAATATACTTGGCCAGGCACAGTGGCTCATGCCTGTAATCCTAGCACTTTGGGTGGCTAAGCCGGGCGGACTGCCTGAGCTCAGGAGTTCGAGACCAGCCTGAGCAACATGGTGAAACTCTGTCTCTACTAAAATACAAAAAATTAGCCGGGTGTGGTGGTGGGCACCTGTAGTCCTAGCTTCTTGGGAGGCTAAGGCAGGAGAATTGCTTGAACCTGGGAGGCGGAGGTTGCAGTGAGCCGAGATCATGCCACTGCACTACAGCCTGGGCAATACAGCGAGACTCCATCTCTAAAAAAAAAGAAAAGAAAATAATAAACTCAGCTGCCCTGTAGTTTTGTTTAATGTCCTAGGCTGCTACAGTCACTAGTAGAATTAGGTTATTCTAACTCATGTAAATGAGACTGACTGGGAAGACCAGAGCTTGATGCCCATATGGTGGAAGGGTAAGATGCTTAAGAAAGTATTAAAATAGCAACACAGAAAAGAATTAGCAAAATCTAGCACAGGATGCATATTGAAGATAAGGTAAAAGAGTAATGTCAGGGGAAATTACAATTATACACAATAATAGGTTACTGATCATGAAGAATAATCCAATATTAAGCCCTTAGGGAAAAAAACCTGCATCAAGCTGCTTACTAAACTGCTTTGGAAAACATCTTGCTAAGCACACACTCTTTTTTTCTTTCTTGAGATGGAGTCTCGTTCTGTGGCCCAGGCTGGAGTGCAGGGGCACAATCTCGGCTCACTGCAACCTCCACCCCCTGGGTTCAAGCAATTCTCCTGCCTCGCTTAGGCCCCCTAGTAGCTGGGATTACAGGCATGCACTACCACACCTGCTTAATTTTTGTATTTTTAGTAGAAATGGGGTTTCGCCATGTTGGCCAGGTTGGTCTCGAACTCCTGACTTCAAGTGATCCGCCCGCATTGGCCTCCCAAAAATTGGGATTACGGGCATGGACCACCACACCTGGCTAAGCACACACATTTCTTTTTTTGTTTGTTTTTGAGACAGGGTCTCACTCTGTCGCCCAGGCTGGAGTGCAGTGGTGCGATCTGGGCTCACTGCAAGCTCCACCTCCCGGGTTCACACCATTCTCCTGCCTCAGCCTCCCTAGGAGCTGGGACTACAGGTGCCTGCCACCACGTCTGGCTAATTTAAAAAATTTTTTTAGGCTGGGCGCAGTGGCTCATGCCTGTGATCCCAGCACTTTGGGAGGCTGAGGCAGGCAGATCACGAGGTCAGGAGATCGAGACCATCCTGGCTAACAAGGTGAAACCCCGTCTCTACTAAAAAAATACAAGCACACACATTTCTAAGGAGTAACCACTTAGCTAGAAATTGGTGGAACTGAGATGGGAAACTCCAGAGGTACAGGAGAGGGTACGGCAGCACCAGGGTCAAAATTCAATCCCACGTAGGGACTCACCTCATTAGCTCCTATCAAGACAAACCCAAAGAGTACCAAAAGTTGGCATTAGAGCTGGATATTCAGATATCAGATGAATGGACAGAAAGGTGGGGTATGTGGCAGAGCTCCACTGGCCATCATAAAGGATCAAAATACACTACACGTGAAGCCAGAAAAAAACCCAAACAAGAAACTACCATATGAACAATTGATACAACTGATGTATTTATATCGATATGCAAGTCTGTATATATAATCACATACTCATATGCACATACATATTGCTTGAATCCTGTGAAAGAATGTACAGAACCTCAATAACACTCACATGAAATTTTCCTTATAGAAACTGAATAACCTCACTTTCCTCTACTTGGACCATAATGCCCTGGAATCCGTGCCTCTTAATTTACCAGAAAGTCTACGTGTAATTCACCTTCAGGTATGATGGTTCCTTTCACAATATCTGACTCTAATTACCTATGAGTCAAAATCCTGTGACTCATTGGGAACCTCACTTATTCACATACAAAGTTTGGTTAGATCACTGTAGTAGTGTGATAGCTGAATGCCTGCCTATCAAAAAGACTAGGCTCATGAAATTTCTTCCCAGAAGTCCAGATTCCATCCAGAGCATAACAAGTAGACCCGCACAGTAGGTGTGAAGTCTGCTCTTGATTGTATTTGTCTCCAGGTGTACATTTGAGTATTTCCTAATTAATCTGACACAAGGATTTGAAGTGAGGGGGCACTCACACCTCTGACTTAGGTTTCCTTTACCCATTATATAGCATATGAAAGGTTGATTTCAGATTTCTGAATAATTTTTTCCTCTTTTTTTTTCAGTTTAACAACATAGCTTCAATTACAGATGACACATTCTGCAAGGCTAATGACACCAGTTACATCCGGGACCGCATTGAAGAGATACGCCTGGAGGGCAATCCAGTTGTCCTGGGAAAGCATCCAAACAGTTTCATTTGCTTAAAAAGATTACCAATAGGGTCATACTTTTAACCTCTATCAGTACAACATATAAACTAAAGTACACATACATTTATAGTCTGTCTCAACAATGTGTAAAGGAACTTAAGTATTGGTTTAATATTAACTTTGTATCCCATTTAGAAGGAATTTGATATTTTAAGCAAGGATGTTAAAACTCTTACATATAAGTAAAAAGTAAGACTGAATGTCTATGTTCAAAACAAAGTAATATGAAAATATTTAAACAGCATTACAAAATCCTAGTTTATACTAGACTACCATTTAAAAATCATGTTTTTATATAAATGCCCAAATTTGAGATGCATTATTCCTATTACTAATGATGTAAGTAAGAGGATAAATCCAAGAAACTTTCAACTCTTTGCCTTTCCTGGCCTTTACTGGATCCCAAAAGCATTTAAGGTACGTGTTCCAGAAACTTTGAAAAGCTAAATGTTTCCCATGATCACTCATTCTTCTTTTATGATTCATACATTATTCCTTATGAAGTAAGAACTCTGTTTTCCTCCTATCAAGGCAGCTATTTTATTAAATTTTCACTTAGTCTGAGAAATAGGGGATAGTCTCATATTTAGGAAAACTTTCCAAATAAAATAAACGTTATTCTCTGATAAAAGCTAATACAGAAATGTTCAAGTTATTTTACTTTCTGGTCACACAGTTAATGTCTTCAGTAAAATATTTTCTCTATCTAAATATTAACATTCTAAGTCTACCAAAAAAAAGTTTTAAAGTCAAGCAGGCCAAAACCAATATGCTTATAAGAAATAACGAAAAGTTCATCCATTTCCGAGAGGGTAACCATAAAGTTCTCTATGGCAAAGTCTTTCAAATATGAGATAACTGCAAAATATTTTCCTTTTATACTATAGAAATGAGAATCTCATCAATAAATTAGTTCAAACATAAGATGAAAACAGAACATTCTGTGGTGCTAGTGCACACTACCTTCCCACCCATACACATCCACGTTCACTGTAACAAAGTGAATATTCACAATAAAGCTTCTGAGTAACTTTCTGATTACTCATGATAAACTGATTACTCATGATAAACCTAGGTCAGATAAACTGATATGACTAACTGCAAGAGTCAAGTATTCTATCGGAGAGTAATAGTTTATGATGACTCAGTGCTGCCAGAGTAAAGTTTCTAAAATAACATTCCTCTCGCTTGTTCCCCACTAAAAGTATTAGTCTACACATTGCACTGAAGTTAAACGCAAAATTATCAGTGTTTTAGAAATATGAGTCTGGACTGTGTAAATAAAAGTACAAACATTATTTCCATCATAAAGTAAGTATTGAAATCAAGTTGTCTCTGTGTGCTATTCCCAGAATACATACTTATTCCTATTTTTAAGCATTTGCTTCTGTTTTTTTTCCCTACCTAGAATGTCAGATGTTTTTCTATTATCTCCCCATTTGTCAGTTCACCTGAAGATAACATTTTTCATTAAAGCATCTGAGATCTAAGACTACAATTATTATTCTAACAATGATTATTAGCTTGTTCACTTATTTTGATAAATAATGATCATAACTATTATACTACTTTCTCATTATTTTGTGTGCATGCCTCATTTCCCTGTGACTTAAACCTCACTGAGAGCGCAAAATGCAGCTTCATACTTTATACTTTCAATTGCCTAGCCCGATAGTGAGCACATTTGAATTGAATATACAATAAATATTGCAAAATAAAATCCATCTAAATAGAAGGGTTCTGTTTTATTTGGAAAAATTGAATCTTTAAACTGTCATAATATTGAATGTCATCTTTCTAGTTTTCAGAAAAATAATGTATTCTTATATTATTTTTATGATAAAACTTATGGAACAAAACACCATAAAATAACTCTCAGATTAAGAAAAAATTCAAAAGTCAGTAGTTTTAGATAAGATGATGATAAGTGAGAAAGAGCATTGGTAAAAGGTATGAATTCTAGAATTAAAGAAATAATTTGGGGATTTCTAGATAAGAGGATATGAACATGCATACCTTACACCTTCATATACACAACCTTAAATCACAAATAAAACAAAATAAACAATACAAATTATACCACCAAGATCCAGAAGATATCAGAGGAAATCATTACAGAAAGTAAAAATATGCTGTCTCCATTATATTCATAATGTTTCATTCTTGACACTAATAATTAAAGAGGCTTTAAATTTTAAAATAATTTACTTCTTACATTGCTGAAAAAAACTAAAGACATACATAAATGGAAAGGTATCTTGTGTTTATGGATGGGAAGATTTAATGTTGTTAATACAACAATACTATCTGATATGATATGCAGACTGAACACAGTTGCCATCAAAATCTCAATGATGCTTTCACACAAATAAAAAAGAATTCACCTTAAAATTCATATGGAACCTCAAGAGACTCCCATCTTGAAAAGAAGAATAAAGATAGAAGACTCATATTTCCTAACTTCAACATTTACAACACAGATACAGTAATGAAAACAGTGTGTGGCTGAGCGCAGTGGCTCACACCTGTAATCCCAGCACTTTGTGAGGCTGAAGTGGGCCAATCACTTGAGGTCAGGAGTTCGAGACCAGCCTGGCCAACATGGTTAAGCTCCGTCTCTACTAAAAATTCCAAAAAATTAGCCAGGTGTGGTGGCAGGTGCCTGTAATCCCAGCTACTGGGAGGCTGAGGCAGGAGAATCACTTGACCAGGAGGCAGAGGTTGCAGCGAGCTGAGATGGCACCACTGCACTCCAGCCTGGGCAACAGAGCAAGACTCTGTCTAAAAAAAAAAAAGAAAACAGTGTGGTACTAGCATAAGTACAGACATACAGACCAATAGAATAAATTAAATAGCCCAGAAATAAACCCTTCCAAATAGGGTCAGATACTTTTCAACATAAGTACAAAGACCATTCAGTGGAGAACGCCAGTCTCTTCAACAATGGTGCTGGGAAAACTGGATATCCATATACAAAAGAATGATGTTGGACACCTACCTTATGTAATATTAAAAAACGAACTAAAAGACCTAAACTTAAGGGCTAAATTATACAATTCTTAGAGGAAAATATAGAGGAAAACCTTTATGAGATTGAATTTGGCATGAAATTACTTGGATTTGTCACCAAAAACACAGGTAAAAAAGAAAGAATAGATAAAATGGTCTCCATCGAAATTGAAAACTTTTGGGAGAGATTTGTTAAAGGATACAAAATTACAGTTAGGTAGGAGGAATAAGTTCTATACCATTGTAAGATGACTACAGTTAACAATAAGGTATAGTTTCAAATAGCTAGAAGATACTGATGGTTCCCAACACAAAGAAAGGGTAAATGTTTAAACTGATGGAAATGCTAATTACCCTGATCTGATCACTCTACATTATACATATTGAAACATCACTATGTACCCTATGAATATGTAAAATTACTATTAGTCAATTAAAAATAAATTTTAAAAATTAAAAATTTCTCTTCATCAAAGGGCACTATCAAGAGTCAAAAGACAACCCAGAGAAAGTATTCTGAAATCATATATTTAAGAAGCAATTAATATCTAGAATATATAAATAACTCTACAATTCAACAACAGAAAACAACCCAATTCAAAAATGGGCCAAGGACTTGCAGAGACATTTCCTCAAAGATATACAAACGGCCAACCAGCACATAAAAATATGTTTAACATCACTAACCATTAGGAAGATGTAAATCAAAACCACAATGAGTTATCACTTCCTACCCACTAGGTTGGCTATAGCCAAAAAAAAAAAAAAAAAAAGCAGAAAATAACAGTTATTAAAGTAGTTGTAGAGAAACTGAAGTACTTGTGCTTTGCTGGTGTAAAATGGTACAAGCACTGTGGAAAAGAGTATGCGGTTCTTCAAATAATTAAACATAGAATTACCTTATGATCCAGCAATTCTATTTCCAGGTATATAATTACACTTAAAAGAATTGAAAGGGGCGCAAACAGATATTAGTACACTAATGTTCACGGCTGGATTATTCACAATAGCCAAAAAGTAAAAACAACCAGTGCCCATCAGCAAATGAATGGATAAACAAAATGTATATACATTTAATGGAATATGATCCAGCCTTAATAAAAAAAAAAAAAAAGGCAGGGGGAGGGCACTGGGCTTGGGAGGCCAAGATAGGTGAATTGCTTGAGCCCAGTAGTTCGAGACCAGCCTGGGCAACATGGCGAAACTGCATCTCTACAAAAAATACATAAATTAGCTGACATGGTGGCAGGCGCCTGGAGTCCCAGCTACCTGGGAGGCTGAGGTGGGAGGATCACCTGAGCCAGGGACAGTCGAAACTGCCATGAGCTGTGATTGCAACACCGGACTACAGCCTGGGTGACATAGTGAGACCCTGTCTCAAAAAAAAAAAAAAAAAAAAAAGAAATCTGACACTTGCTATGACATAGAGAAACTTTGAGGACATTATGCTAAGTGAAAGGTCAATCCACATATATGAGATACCTAGAATACTAAAATTCATAGAAACAAAAAACAGAACAGTGGTAGCAAGCGCTAAGAGAAGGCAGGAATGAGGAGCTAATGTTTAATGGGTATGTTTCAGTTTGGGATGATGAAAAACTTCTGGAGAAGGATAGTGGTGATGGTTACAAAACATTGTGGATATTGGTGATGGTTACAGAACAATGTGATTGGTTTTTTCCACCCTAGTAATGTTAAAACTAGCAAAGACCAGCTCCTAGAAGGTCTCTACCCTCTATAGGAAAAATACACCAATTATACCTCCATACCTGCCTGGAAAGCACATAGAGTCAAATCAGCTTTGGAAACGGAGACTAGTGCTCCCATTTTCCATCACCCATTCAAATGCATAAGGAAACAGCAACATTAGGTGATTCATTTATTACCGTAACAGCCAGCACACTCCCTCGTCATTACTGTATTGTACCACTTGCGAAGCAGAAATATTTAATTTTTCTGGCACAAGACTACATATGATAAAATATAACAAAATCATGAGAACACCTCAAGGTACTGTAGTACAGAACTGCCCATGTTTCTTTGTGGAAAAAAATCCTAGGCCTGACAGATTTTATCAGCTCAACCAAACAGAATAAATAATAATAAAAAACAATAGAATCCCAAATAAAGGAGAGTTAGTACAAGTCCTAAAAACAATAGTCATGACCTGGTTAGGCTTTTGAGGGAATCTGAACCTTGAAATATTATTTAAGTTGACTTTCGGAACTGGTTTCTGTGTGGATTAATGCTGTCAATAATTTGATGCTATCCAAATGAGTAGAACCCGAGGTATTACAATGCAACCAAACTTAATTTCAGTTATGCCCGAAAACAAAGAAAGGGAATAAAAAGAAGTACTTTAAGGTACCCATATCAGGCTTTAGGAAGCATTACTTCACAAGAATCAGGCTTTGGTATTTAAACTCGAAATGTACAATTGAGAAGCTGAAAACACAGAGTCTGGCTCAGGAAGTTAGCAGTATACCACTACATGATAAGCCTGCTGTGATGACATTCTTTATTAACATTTGTTGTTTTCCTTCAAGTACTCTTGAAAGAATGGTTTTTCAAAATGTGCATTTTAAATAAATTTGAATATAACCACACTTCTTTCAAGACATTCCACAATATAAACTGTGTGCCAATTTGTACAGAAGTAATCCTCCTCCAGTTATGCCAAATAATCGCAAATTCCAAAAGTCAATGAGAATATTTTCTACTGTTTGAAAGCTTTTAAGAAAAGGATGTATGGATGAATCCCCAACTAATATCAGCTTTGTTTTCCATATATGTTTAAATTCAAAAAGTTCAGACTTTACCTTGAAATGTTTAAACGTGCGCTTACGATATTCAAACCACTCCACAAAAAAATGCAGGCTTCGAAAAAACATGAACAGATCTTTTCTGTCTTCTGCTCTGTAGGAATAAATGATTCTCTGATTAATAAATATCATTAAATGATAGACCCAATCTAGCTTTATTTCTTATTTTTCCTTTTCATGTATCCTACACTAAAACCAAAAACTACTTGATGTAGTTCTACATATCAATTCCTGCACTTGTGTGTGTGTGTTCCTCTGGTGTGACTGCTAATGCTACTTTCTCAGCCTAGAACACCCCTTTCCCCATTTTCAAATGTTTAAGTCTACCTATTATTCAAATCACTCAAATGCCACATTCTCTGAAATTTTATTTGATGACTATAGTATAATAAAGAATAATGAAGAATAGACAGTATGTAAGTGCCAGTTTCTGGCATAGTGCTTTAAAACCTTTGGAACTTCCTGAGTAATAGATGTGTCTTTGTTATGCTAATGAGCTGTCTCATAGTGGTTCCTACATATTGCAGACTGGAGGCGCTTCACCAGGAAAACACATCGAACACATCACCAAACACATCATTTGAGGGCTAACCAGGAGCATGGCAGAGCTTCCTGGTTGGTGAATACACTGATGTGCTGGGAGGATAATGTGCCTGGATTCCACAAGGAATCTCTGTCTCCCCAACCCCCAGACCTTCATCTACGCATTACTTCCATTTGGCTGTGTCTGGGTTGTATCCTTCATAATAAAATGCTAATTATAAGTATAGTGTTTTCATTAAGTTCTGTGAGTGGTTCTAGTAAGTTATTAAACCTGAGAGATTTGTGGGAACTCCAGAATTTATGGCCAGTTGGTCCTGACTGCAGGTGGACCCTGACACTTGCAGCTGGAGTGTGAAGTGGAGACACTCTTGGTGAAGACCTCTGCCTGTAACCTGGAGGGTCTGTTAGTGTGAGAACCGAACTGAGCTGCAGGACGTCCAGCTGGTGACAGAGAACCCTTGTCAGAACAATCACCACACCACCACACCACATATCCTATTCCCTAACAGCTAGAAATAATCTCATTCCTTTGCCTATGAGAACTCTCACAGGAATGAGTCTTAATTCTCTTAATAGTACATCTATATTAATAATGTAAGCCACATACACCACAAGTAACTTGAAGGCAAGCACCACGTATCATTTAATCATTCATTTGATAAATGATTGCGGGAGCTGAGTTCCTGTACCAGTCATGATAGAGTAAGCATATTCTACCCCAATGCTTCCATTACCTATAATTTAAAACCATGGACACAGCACATAAAGCAAACATCAGAAACTCTGAAATGTGGAAAGAAGAAAGCAGGTCAGGTAGAGTCTTCAGGAATCAAGGGAGGACCTGGAAATGAATTCCTTAGGATTTATTTTTGCCTTCTGTATATCCCAGTCTGTACACAGGAGCAAACTGCAACCCGGAATTACCAAAGGGTACATTAACAACAACAACAACCCCAAAAGCCTCGGGAAAGACCATTCCCTCTAGCCAATGGAGATCGTGCAAGATGAAAAGAAACAGGCCTGGCAGAAGGGAATCCTAATGCCAAAGAGGAGCTGTGCCCCTTTCACTCCTAATCAGGCACTTTAGCCACAGAGGCTGAGGTGTGAAGCCTGTCGACTATCACTGCCAACAATAAGAAAAGCAGGCAAAGCAGAGTCCTCACCTCCCAAACGGGTACTGCTACCAGAAAGACTGAGAGAGGAAGCTTTGTCAGCAACGCCCACCTAACACCAAGCAAACATAAGCAAAGAAAGGATGTCATTTCTGTTCTCGACCAACATGGCAGCTGCACACACAGTGGGGTGCTGTGTTAACTTTCCACACCCTGCACGTAAGTCATCCCAAGAAGAGATAAGGGAGAATCAGAGAAGAGCAGCCTTCAGACAAGAATCTTTTACATCTGTTTATGAAGTCCTAAATAACCCATACATAGAACGAACCAGAATCTACATAGAAAAAAATACTGAGAACTGAATTATAGTGTAGAATAATTTCCAGAATTCACATTGGCCTTGGGATAGTACATGAGTGGGGCAGACCACAACAGGATATTGAACTACAGACTAAAGTGGGCTGGGGTGTGCTTTTGACTTAGAAATGCATCAATAAGAACAACAACAACAAAAAAAAAATGGCAAAATAGGAAGTGCTAGGGGTCATCCTGTCTCAGAAACACTGAAAACTATTGCATAGCTGTCAGAACCACTTTTACTGGAATGTGGGAAGGGAGTAAAAAGCTTACAACTAAGAAAACAATCAGGAAAAGGGCAACTGAAAAAGGGTAAGAGCACTTTGTAGTATTTTAAAATACCCTTGCCACACTCCCCACCTGGCCACAGTAGCAGTCTTAAAGATAGCATGCTACTTTACTAGCCTGAGAACCTAATCCTGACAACAGTCAAAGGGATCCCATTCCCAAGGAATTGTTTGTCTTGACTTGGCTCCCAAGTAAAAGAGACCTCATTCCCAAGGAACTGTTTTGATTCAAGGGTCTGAGTGCATTTCAGCTAAGTCAGAACTTTGTTGCAATTGATACTGGAGCTAGAAAGAAATTATTTAGGTAGATAGTGAGGGTTAAGGAGCCCTCAAGCAAGGCTTCCCTTTTAATAAAAAGCAGCCCCCAAATCATTTCTTTTCTAACAAAGAGCAGCCTGAAAAATAGAGCTGCAAACATAGATAAGCAAGCTGGAAGCCTGCACAAGTAAAGGCTGTGCAATAGAAAAGGAGGCAGTGTCTGATTTACATAGGACATGAAAAATTGGTCAGACCAGGTGTGCCACTTGCATAGGATGTGAAGAAGCTGGCCGCCCCATCCTAATCTTTCATTATGCAGATGGATTCTCTACCGGGCCAGCTCCATGTTGCCTGCTTTTTTACTGTAACACACCTGGCTTCCAGGTAGCCCTGGAAACTTATCCTTTTGAATGACTAGCGGAATTACTAGCCCTGGAAGCCAGGTATGTTTAAACATACAGGCTCCATCTTGCCCTTTTTTTTTTTTTTTGAGACAAAGTCTCACTCTGTCGCTCAGACTGGAGTGCAGTGGTGCGATCTCCGCTCACCAAAACCTCTGCTTCCTTAGTTCAAGTGATTCTCCTGCCTCAGCCTCCCAAGCAGCTGGGATTACAGGCGTGCACCATGATGCCTGGCTAATTTTTCTGTGTATTTAGTAGAGACAGGGTTTCACCATATTGGCCAGGCAGGTCTCGAACTCCCAACCTCAGGCGATCTGCCCACTTTGGCCTCCCAAAGTGTTGGGATTACAGGCGTGAGCCACTGTGCCTGGTCTCCATCTTCCCTTTTCTTTGTCACCACGTGTACAGTAAAAAAGCAGGCAACATGGAGCTGGCCCGGTAGAGAATCCATCTGCATAATAAAAGATTAGGGTGGGGCAGCCAGCTTCTTCACATCCTATGCAAGTGGCACACCTGGTCCCACCAATTTTTCATGCCCTATGTAAATCAGACACTGCCTCCTCAAGCTCATCTGTAAAACCTGCATTTGACTGCAGAAGTGGCAACCTGTTGCAGGAAGTCAGGGACCCCGAACGGAGGGACCGACTGAAGCTGTAGCAGAATGACATAAATTGTGAAGATTTCATGGACATTTATTAGTTCCCCAAATTAATACTTTTATAATTTCTTACACCTGTCATTACTGTAATCTCTGAACATAAATTGTGAAGATTTCACGGACACTTATCACTTCCTCAATGAATATCCTTGTGATTTCCTATAACTGTCTTTACTTTAATCTCTTAATCTCGTCATCTTTGTAAGCTGAGGAGGATTAATGTCGCCTCAGGACCCTGTGATTGTGTCAACTGCACAAATTGTAGAGCATGTGTGTTTGAATATGAAATCTGGGCATCTTAAAAAAAAGAAGAGGATAACAGCGATGTTCAGGGAACAAGAGAGGTAACTTTGAACTGGCCGCTGGTGAGCCGGACGGAACAGAGCTATATTCCTCCTCTTTCATAAGCAAATAGGAGAAATATCACTGAATTATTTTTCTCAGCAAGGAACATCCCTGAGAAAGAGAATGCGCCCTGAAGGTAGGCTTACAGACAACCTTTTTAAAGGCGTTGTCTTTTACAGTCGAAGCCGAAGGGATGAAATAAGCCCTGGTCTCCTATAGTGCTCCCAGACTTACTAGGATGAGTAAATTCCCACCTAATAAATTATGGTCAGACAGGTTACCTGCTCTCAAACCCTGTTTCCTTGTAAGATGTTATCTATGACAATGCGTGCCTGAAACTTCATTAGCAATTTTAATTTTACCTCATCTGGTGGTCCTGTGATCTCGCCCTGCCTCCATTTGCTTTGTGATATTTTATTACCTCGTGAAGTATGTGATCTCTGTGACTCACACCCTATTTGTGCACTCCCTCGCCTTTTGAAAATCACTAATAAAAACTTGCTGGTTTTATGGCTCGGGGAACATCACGGATCCTGCCAACATGTGATGTCTCCCCGGACACCCAGCTTTAAATTTCTCTCTCTTGTGCTCTTTCCCTTTATTTCTCAACCCAGCCGAGACACTTAGGAAATAGAAAAGAACCCACGTTAAACATCAGGAGTGAGTTCTCCCGATAGCAACCCATTTTCTCCAGGACCCCTCTCTGTGCAGACAGTTCTTCTCCTTCTTTCACGTATTAAATGTCCACTCTTAACCTCACCCTGGTATGTTCACATCCCGGTTTTTGGTGGCTGTGGGACAATGAACCTTGAGTATTACCCCAGACAACATGAAGACATAGCTACACAGGGGATATTTTTCAAAAATACTAAAAGGCAAATTAACATGTCGCTGCTATGTAGGGCAAAAGAACAGTTGAGACAAACAACAGATATGTGGAAAGCCAAGAGAAGAAAAGGTAGGGAATGAGAATCTTTGGGGGATAAAGTCTTGGAAAAAGCGCTCAAGTATACCAGGGAACTAGAAAGCCACTGAATGCTCAGGGCAGAATGCATGCTTAGAAGAGAACTGAGGGGAGCATAACTTCAACCTCTGGCTAATCACTAGGCTAAGGACAGGACTAAGGCAGGGTTGTGAAAGACCTGGCTCAGCACTAAAGTAGTGTCCCCATACAGAAACAAAATGCATAGACCTGGAGACGATATCCTTTTTTCTTTTTTCCTTTTTGCCCATCATAATATTCAAAATGTACAGTATTTAATGACAATAACAAAACCTAAGCATGCAAAGAAAAAAGAAAATATGGCCCAGTCACAGAAAAAAAAAAAAAGAAATTAACAGAAACTTATCCTGAGAATGACTAGTGGAATTACTAGGCTATGACTTTAAATCAACTGCCTTAAATATGTTTAGAGAACTCAAGAAAAATCAAGAGAACAAAGTATGCAACAAACAGGAAATGTCCATAAAGAGAGAAATTTTTTTAAAAGAAATAGAAATTTTAGAACTGAAAAGTACAACAAATGAAATGAAAAATTCACTAAAGGGGCTCAACAGCAGATTTGAGTGGGCATAAGAATCAGTAAAAATGGCTGGGCGTGGTGGCTCATGCCTGTAATCCCAGCACTTTGGGAGACCGAGGTGGGCAGATCACAAGGTCAGGAATTTGAGACCAGCCTAGCCAATATGGTGAAACCCAGTCTCTATTAAAAAAATACAAAAATTAGCTGGGCGTGGTGGCATGTGCCTGTAATCCCAGCTACTCGGGAGGCTGAGGCACAAGAATCCCTTGAACCCAGGAGGCAGAGGTTGCAGTGAGCCAAGATCACACCACTGCACTCCAGCCTGGGCAACAGAGCAAGACTCCGTCTCTCAAAAAAAAAAAAAAAAAAAAAAAAAAAGAATCAGTGCATCAACTAATGACCAAAAAATGAATGTAGCTCCAATTAAAAGACACAGACTGGCAAACTGGATAAAGTCAAGACATACATAGGCTCAAAATAAAAGATCTACCAAGCAAATGGAGAACAAAAAAAAGCGGGGGTTGCTATACTAGTCTCTCCAAAAGAGACAAAGAAGGCCATTAATAATGGTAAAGGGATCAATTCAACAGGAAGAGCTAACTATCCTAAATATATACGCACCCAATACAGGAGCACCCAGATTCATAAAGCAAAGTCAACATTAGACAGATCAACGAGATAAAGACCTAATAGACATCTACAGAACTCTCCACCCCAAATCAACAGTCTTCTCAGCACCACTTACTAAAAGAAATGAATGAATGACTTTAAACCATCAAAGATCAAAAGAGACAAAGAAGGCCATTACATAATGGTAAAGGGATCAATTCAACAGGAAGAGCTAACTATCCTAAATATATACGCACCCAATACAGGAGCACCCAGATTCATCTTAGAGACTTACAAAGAGACTTAGACTCCCATACAATAATAATGGGAGTGTCAACATTAGAAATCAACGAGACAGAAAGTTAACAAGGATATCCAGGAATTGAACTCATCTCTGCAGCAAGCAGACCTAATAGACATCTACAGAACTCTCCACCCCAAATCAACAGAATATACTACCAGTACTTACTCCAAAATTGAAAGTAAAGCACTCCTCAGCAAATGTACAAGAACAGAAATTATAAAACTGTCTCTCAGACCACAGTGCAATCAAACTAGAACTCAGGACTAAGAAACTCAATCAAAACCGCTCAACTACATGGAAAGAACAACCTGCTCCTGAATGAAGAAAAAAGAAATAAAGATGTTCTTTAAACAGAGCCTAAGAGACTTGTGGGACACCCAGAAAAGTACTAACATATACATAATGAAAGTCAAAGAAGGAAAGTTGAAAAAAAATGGGAGCTGAAATTATATCTTGAGAAATAACAGTCAAATCCCTCTGGATGAAAAAGTTAATATACACATCCAAGAAGTGCATAAACTGCAAACTGGATAACCTCAAAGAGATCCACATCAAGAAACATTATGGTAAATCTGTTGAACTCCAAAGAGAATCCTGAGACTGATATCCAGCAAAAGTATCTCTTACAAAGGCAATAAAAATTAAGACATTCCCTGATTAAAGAAAGCTGAGGTCTGTTACTTGTAGACTTGACCTACAAAAAAATGCTCATGGGAATTCTTTAGGCTGAAAGGAAAAAACACTGGACAGTAATTGAAAACCATACACAGAAATAATGAACAATGGTTATATTCAGTTAGGAAAAGGAATCAAATTGTCCCTTACAGATGACATGATTGTATATTTAGAAAACCCCATTGTCTCAGCCCAAAATCTCCTTCTGATAAGGTAAATAATAAAGAAAGTATCATTGTATTTTGATTAATAAGCCCTCTTTTTCCCATATGATTTAAAGACAAATGCATAAAACAAAAATTACAAATCTATGTTAATGGTCAAACAATGTATAAAGATGTAATCTGTGACAATCACAATATAAGGGGGAGAAACAGAGATATAAAAAGCAGAGTTTTAAAAGGTATTATTAATACCAATCTAGTTTAGTATTCATTTAAACTAGGTTGTTATAAGTTTAAGATATTACCTGTAATTCTCAAGGTATCCACTAAGAAAATAACTAAAGATTGGGAGGCTGAGATGGGCGGATCACCTGAGGTTGGGAGTTCAAGACCAGCCTGACCAACATGGAGAAACCCCGTCTCTACTAAAAATACAAAAATTAGCTGGGTGTGGTGGCGCATGCCTGTAATCCCAGCTGCTCGGGAGGCTGAGGCAGGAGAACTGCTTGAACCCAGGGGGCAGAGGTTGCAGTGAGCCAAGATCATGCCATTGCACTCCAGCCTGGACAACAAGAGTCAAATTCTGTCTAAAAAAAAAAAAAAAAAGAAAAAGAAAAAGAAAAGAAAATAACTAAAGAATACATCGATAAGGAAAGGAGAAGAGAATCAAATAGTACACTACAAAAATCAATTAAACACAGAAGAAGGCAGTAATGGAAGAATAAAACAAAAAATAAAGAAAACGAATACAAAATAGCTGGGCATCATGGCTCACACCTGTAATCCTAGCACTTTGGGAGGCCTAGGCAGGACGATCACCTGAGGTCAGGAGTTTGAGACCAGCCCGGCCAACATGGTAAAACCCATCTCTACTAAAAATTTAAAAAAAAAAAAAAAAAAAAAGAAAAAGAAAAAAAAAAAAAAAAAAAAAAATAGCTGGGCATGATGGTAAGTGCCTGTAATCACAGCTACTCAGGAGGCTGAGCCCGGCCAACATGGTAAAACCCATCTCTACTAAAAATTTAAAAAAAAAAAAAAAAAAAAAATAGCTGGGCATGATGGTAAGTGCCTGTAATCACAGCTACTCAGGAGGCTGAGGCAGGAGAATTCTTTGAACCTGGAAAGTGGAGGTTGCAGGGAGCCGAGATCGTGCCACTACTGCACTCCAGCCTGGGAGACAGAGTGAGACTCCATCTCAAAAAAACAAAACAAAACAAAAAAAACAATAAAAAGTCTCCTAACATAGAAAAGACCAGGACCAGAAGGAGTAACAGCCGAATTCTATCACATATACATAGAAGAACTAATATTAATCCTCCTGAAACT
The DNA here is from genome assembly GCF_024542745.1 of Macaca thibetana thibetana. Lineage (NCBI taxonomy): Eukaryota > Metazoa > Chordata > Mammalia > Primates > Cercopithecidae > Macaca > Macaca thibetana. The sequence continues at coordinate 104,449,982 of NC_065592.1, read as the reverse complement.
ATTCTTACATCATCAAAGAGGAGAGAATTCTCCCTAACTCACTGCAAGAGGCCAGCATTACCCTGATACTAAAACCAGTTAAGGACACACAACCATAAGAAAACTACAGTCCCATATTCCTGATGAACACGGATGCAAAATCTTCAACAAAGTAATTAGCAAACCAAACCAAACAGCACATCAGAAATATATCACAATCAGATGTAATTTATACCAAGGATGCAAGGATGATTCAACATATACAAATCAATAAATGTAATATATCACATCTATAAGATATAAGGAAAAAATATAATCTCAATTGATGCAGAAAAAGCATTTGATAAAATTCAACACCCTCCCAGGATTCAAACACTTAACAAATTAAGCACGGAGGGCATATACCTCAAAATAATACAGGTTACATACAAAAAACCCAAGCTAACATCATAAGGAACAGGGGAAAGTTGAAAGCCTTTCCTCTAGAAACTAGAATAAGACTTCTACCACTCCTATTCAACATATGCCTAGTCCTAGCCAGAGCAATAAGGCAAAGGAAAGAAATAAAAGGCATCCCAATTGGAAAAGAGGAAGGTGAAATTGTCTCTTTTTGCTTATATGATCTTATATCTAGAAAAACCTAGACTCTACCAAGAAACTCTTAGATTTGATCAATGAATTCAGTTAAGTTGCAGGACAAAATCAATGTACAAAAATCAGTAGTGTTTCTATACACCAATAACAAATGAGTCATCTCATGCACATCCCAGGCTCACTGCTTTGAAGAATACTGTTAAAATGACCATATTGTCTAAAGCAATCTAGCAATTCAGTGCAATCCTAGCCAATCTCTAGAGATAATCAACAATTTGCCCTTGAGTGAGCTTTTCAAATGCAAAACAACCAACCCAGAATCCACACCTCCAAACACCTCCTTTACCAGGTTCTCTCTTTACCAGTTCTCTCCAGTATCCACCTGCTGTAATCACCCCAGGGCCATGTGCAAGAGAGTTAACTAGGCTCTGCCCCAGAGCCCACTGAAATTATTCAAACAAGCCCAGCTTAAACCAGCTTACGCTGCCTCAACCATTCCTTCCCACAGAAACCACAATAAAAGCTCTTGCCCATAGATTCCCCTCTCCTATTTGTCTCTTGACTGACCCCAGTGCTCCTCATGTGGCCCCTGTGGTGTGGTGTGCCTCTCCCTCTTGTGAACTGTAACTACGTTTTTAATGGCAATTGTCTCTTAATCTGTTAGCTTCACTATATTATTTGTTAATAATAATAAAAGCTATTAAAATAGGCTCCATTTATTTTTAGAGAGAGTGTGTTGCTCTGTCACCTAGCCTGGAGTGCAGTGGCATGATCATAACTCACTGTAACCTGGAGTTCCTGAGCTCAAGTGACCCTCCCATGTCAGCCTCCTGAGCAGCTACAACTACAGGCAGGCAGACCTGGCAAATTTTTTTCAATTTCTTTTTTTGTAGAGACAGGGTCTCACTATGTTCCCAACACTGGTCATAAACTCCTGGGCTCAAGCGATCCACCCATCTTAGCCTCCCAAACCATTAGGAGTACAGGCATGAGCCACTGCACCTGGGCCATTTATTTTTAACTTTTAAATATTAACCATGCAGTGCATATGAACGTAGATATATGTCAAATGTAAGCTGCTGATTCCTGTTAGTAGCCAAAAAAACTATCCACAATATATAGATATACAATATACAGAGGTGAGATTTAGTTTCTCCACATCTGATCACTCAAAAGGTTCTGTAACAGATGATGAACTCATTGGGACTGCTTCCCAGAGACCTCATGAAATTGGTCTTCACAGCAGCTATAGTTATGTTTTTATGGAGGTGGTTAATTTGATGCAGCTCTTGATCGTTGAATAAATGGCCCCATGAAGCTGCTTTGAAGCTAATTTTGATAAAATTATTGGAAGCTGGAATACAGGCTGAGTATCCCTTATCCAAAAATGGTACCAGAAGCGTTTCAGATTTTGATTTTTTTTCAGATTTTGGAATATTTGCATGTATATAATGAGATCTCTTGGGGACAGTGTCCAGGTCTTAGAGGTAATTTTACACAATATTTTAAATAATTTTGTGTGTGAAACAAAGTTTGTGTACAATGATCCATGAGAAAACAAAGGTGTCACTATCTCAGCCACCCATGTGGATGATCTGTGGTTACTTAGCATCATCATCATTCCTGATACTGAATTTATGATACCAATAAGCAATAATTTTCTTAACTTATTCACACATAAGAACTTAACAGTAAAAAAATGACATGTCATTAAATAGTGAAAAAATAATGTATGCAGTGCAGTATCACCAAATTACCAGTTACCAGCTTCTAAAAAACAGCAACAACTGGCCAGGCGCAGTGGCTCAAGCCTGTAATCCCAGTACTTGGGAGGCCGTGGCGGGTGGATCACGAGGTCAGGAGATTGAGACCCTCCTGGCTAACACGGTGAAACCCCGTCTCTACTAAAATACAAAAAATTAGCTGGGCGTAGTGGCGGGCCTCTGTAGTCCCAGCTACTCGTGAGGCTGAGGCAGGAGAATGGCATGAACCCGGGAGGCGGAGCTTGAGGCAGGAGAATGGCATGAACCCGGGAGGCGAAGCTTGCAGTGAGCTGAGATCACGCCACTGCACTCGAGCCTGGCGACAGAGTGAGACTCTGTCTCCAAAAAAAAACAACAAAGAAAACAAATGGCAACAACTAACAATGGTAGGCTTCCAGTCTCCACCTATGATGCTGTGTTTTGATTAAAATGTTACTGTATGCCAAGTGCGGTAGCTCACGCCTGTAATCCCAGTGCTTTGGGAGGCCGAGGTGAGTGAATCACCTGATGTCAGGAATTTGAGAACAGACTGGCCAATGTGGTAAAACCCCATCTCTACTAAAAATACAAAAATTAGCTGGGCATGATACTCGGAAGGCTGAGGCAGGAGAATCGCTTGAACCTGGGAGGCAGAGGTTGCAGTGAGCCAAGATCGCAACATTGCACTCCAGCCTGAGCAACAAGACTGAAACTGCGTCTCAAAAAATAAATAAAATAAAATAAAATGTTACTGTATACCGTATTTTATTTTTTTAGGTGAGAAGAAACATAAGAAGCAGTTGTGGGACCAAGAAATGGGTTCTCTAGGGATGAGGAGGCATTCTGCTGGATGGCTCCTGTAGAACCATTTTTAAATGTTTCCTCCAAAGGCTGGGCACGGTGGCTCATGCCTGTAATCCCAGCACTCTGGGAGGCTGAGGCGGGCAGATCACTTGAGGACAGAAGTTCTAGACCAGCCTACCCAACACGGCGAAACCATGTCTCTAATAAAAATACAAAAATTAGCTGGGTGTGGTGGCGTGTGTCTATAAGTCCAGCTACTCGGGAGGCTGAGACAGGAGAATTGCTTGAACCCCAGAGGTGGAGGTTGCCGTGAGCCTAGATGGTGCCACTGCACTCCAGCCTGAGAGACAGAGTGAGACTCTGTGTCAAAAAATAAATGAATACATAAAAACAAAATAAATGTTTCCTCCACAGTTATCTGCCTCATTAACAACAGTTTTTGTCTTATTAATCTAGCTTTGATTTTAGAATCTGACATGATTTCTTGTTTTGTTATGAATGCATGCTGCTACCACAGCTGAAGGGAGCTGGGAGGGTCTTTTTCCCTTGAGGATGTTGAATGAACTGTGTTGTACACCTGCGGTTTGACTGCAACCTGTCACAAGTCAGGTGTGGAATTTTCCACTTAAGGTAATCATGTCAGCAATCAAAAAATGTCAGATTTTAGAGCAGTCTGGATTTCAGATTATAGATGTTCAACCTGCCAGAATTCCATGAGAGTTCTTGGGGAAGTCAGTACTGAACTAACTGAATCGTGATCCTCTCAAACAACGTCCTCAAAACAGTCTCAGATGTTTGAAAAAATGAGCATGTGTGTATAATAATCATTCACTCCTATTTGCCTACAATGATTAATCAGAGGAATAATTTCTTCCCAAATCCCTTCCAGGTATAACTTTTTATACTTTTCTGTGCTTTATTTTAAAAATAATGCCTTTTTAAAAAGAAAAAGACCACAAATACTGAAGAAAGCATCTGGCACATAAAATTCATTACTGAGGACTCTAACAAGATCAGTTGAGTGATCTGTAAATAGTGGTGGGCATATATACTCACTAAAGGAATTTAGGAATCTGTGCCACAAGTAATACCAAACAATACACAATCTGTAAAATGAAGTAATTTCATGTCTAGTGGGTGGCCCAAAGCAGCATTGTTTTTTGTCTATCTGGTTTCACTGAGAAGGATTCCCCAAGTGCTGGCAATCATCCCATGTTATAAAGAAGAGATCTAAGTTATGGATGTTCTTCTACAGTTCCATCATTCCAATTCCAGTAAATTCCATCATTTCTCAGATATATTTTATTCTTTAATTCATAAATTTATAAGGTTTTAGAATGGGACAGACCCCTGGAAATTCTTTTTTTTTTTTTTTTTTTTTGGAGACAGAGTCTCGTTCTGTCACCCAGGCTGGAGTGCAGTGGCACTGTCTTGGCTCACTGCCAGCTCCGCCTCCCGGGTTCACACCATTCTCCTGCCTCAGCCTCCCGAGTAGCTGGGACTACAGGCGCCCACCACCACGCCTGGCTAATTTTTTTTGTATTTTTAGTAGAGACGGGGTTTCACCTTGTTAGCCAGGATGGTCTCAATCTCCTGACCTTGTGATCCGCCCACCTCGGCCTCCCAAAGTGCTGGGATTACAGGTGTGAGCCACCGCGCCCGGTGAACCCTGGAAATAATTCTATCCAGTTCTTTCATTTTGCAGATAACTCCACAGAGATTAAACACTTTTTCTAATTCAATGCTGTTAGTCATTAGTTTAAGGAAAAAAAAAAAAGAAATGAAATAAAGATACACTGTCCTCATTATCACAAATTTATAATTTATACGAGGATAAGAATAGTTATAGGCTGGGCACAGTGGCTCACACCTATAATCCCAGCACTTTGTGAGGCCGAGACGGGGTGGATCACCTAAGGTCACAGGTTTGAGACCAATCTGGCCAACGTGGTGAAACCCCATCTCTACTAAGAATACAAAAATTAGTAGGGCATGGTGGTGGATGCCTGCAATCCCAGCTGCTCAGGAGGCTGAGGCAGGAGAATCGCTTGAACCCAGCACGTGGAGGTTGCAGTGAGCCAAGATTGTGCCCCTGCACTCTAGCGTGAGTGACAGCATGAGACTCTGTCTCAAAAAAAAAGAAAGAAAAAATAAAATAAAATAAAATAAAAAGGAGTAGTTATAATGCAAGGCATAATTTGCTACATTTTTGATACATTTTTAGAGAGTACCTAGGGTTGATAACCAACTGACATGATCAGGCCAGGCAACCTCCTCCATGTACTCCTATGTCGCATTCTCAATGAGGCCTTCCCCAATCAAGCTATTTAAAAATGGTACCTTCCCTCCTCCTGTGCATCGCAATCTCCTATCCTAGTTTATTTTCTCCCCACCACTTATCGATATCTAATATATTATTTATTTTACTTATCTGTTTTGTTTATTGCCTGTTTCCCCTACTAGAAAATAAACCTCTTGAATTTATGAAGACGGATTTTTCTTTTGTTCACTGCTACATATTAAGCACAACGATGGTGCTTGGCTGCAGAATAGGCAACACATAACTGTTGGATAAATGAAAGAATACTAGTGACTTGTCTGTCTAATCTCTGCTTAACTTCAGGTCTTATATTTTCAAGTGGTTTGTTAGATGATTCACTCAAGAACTGTTTGAACACCAACCATGTACAAGGCACTCTCCTAGGTGACCTGGGGCTAATACCACCCCTCCCTCTCCCCTAGAGTAGACATTGTATGCATTTATATTCCCATAGCACTTACTCTACCATCAATTACCATGTATCATTGGTTTTGCACATACACTAGGTTGTAAGCTTCATAAAATTGAAAATTATCTTGTTCATCATTCTATTCTTAGAGACTAATACAATGCAAAGTGTATAATATGCTTTTAACATACATGTATTTATTTATTTAAAAGTTTACATACAGTAAAATTCACTCTTTTTCTTAATTTTATGATTTTGACCAAATGAATAGAGTTGTGTATCCAACACAACAACCAGTTCCATCATACAGGGGAACATAAAGAAGAAGCACAGCAAATGTACTGTTAAGCCACAAGACAATGGACAAATACCTCTAAAGTACTCAGGAGAAAAAACTCAAAGAACCAAAACAATCAACCAAGGATTCTATACCCCGAATGATATCTTTCAAAACCAAAAATGAAATAAAGACTTTTAAGGCCAAAATCATAGAAAAAGCTAAAAAATCCATTAAAAGCAGAACATTGGGCCGGGCACAATGGCTCACATTTGTAATCCCAGCACTTTGCGAGGCCAAGGCAGGATGACCGCTTGAGCCCAGGAGTGTGAGACCAGCCTGGGCCACATAGTGAGACCCCTATCTCTAAGAAAAAAAATTTTTTAATTGGGGAAAAAAAAAAAAAAAAGCAGGCCTTCACTACAAAAAACAATAGGATTGGCTGAGTACAGTGGCTCATGCCTATAATCCCAGCACTTTGGGAGGCCAAAGTAGATGGATCGCCTGAGCCCAAGAGTTCAAGACCAGCCTGGACAACATGGCCAAAACCCATCTCTACCAAAAATACAAAAAATTAGCTGGGCGTGGTGGTGCGTGCCTGTAGTTCCAGCTATTCAGGAGGCTGAGGTAGGAGGATGACTTGAGCCTGAGAAGCGGAGGTTGCAGTGAGCCAAGTTTGCACCACTGCACTCCAGCCTGGGCGACAGAGTGACACCTCATCTCAAAAACAAACAAAAAACCAATAGGATTGAGCAAATGAATAACTTTGTTGATATTTCTAGGAGCCAAGTTTCTCAATATGGAAGAAAGGATGTAGAAATGTGAAATGATAGTATGTATATAAACACATACATACTATAAACTGGGGATAAGCTGGAGTAGAACTGGACGCCTTGGTGTACAGTCACGATTTTGTAAATCATGTGTAGCTTAACGACAGGGATACATTCTGATAAATGCATTGTCAGATGATTTCTTTACTATAGGAACATCATACAGTGTACTTACACAAACCTAAATGGTACAGCCTACTGCAAACCTAGGCTATATAGTATGGCCAATTACTCCTAGGCTATAAACCTATACAGCATTACAGTACTAAATGCTGTAGGCAGTTGTAAAACAATGTTAAATATTTGTGCATTTAACATATCTAAATATAGGAAAAGTACAGTAAAATACAGTAATGTAATCATGAAACTACCTTGGTATATGCAGTCTGTCACTGATCAAAAAGTAGTTATGCGGCACATGACTATTAGTGCACATGAATATTTTATGAATCATGATTTCTTATATACAGGTTTGTGTGTGTGTGTATATATATGTATAAAAACATATTTTCTAGTACTGTTTGTTGAAAGAACCAAGAAGCAAAGACACTCCAATAGCAATGAACAGACCTAGTATCAGATCTTAGTCTCTAATACCATTTCCCACTAAAAGAAACTCTGGTTCCTCAGAAAAATTGCTGAATCTACACCTAGGGCAGGACAGGTATATCGTGAGCCTGGAAAAATCTTTTATTGACAGAATATGAGGAAGTGCTCAAAAATATAATAAGGAATTAACACATGGATTCAGGAGCCAGCTTAAAGAGATTCCCTCTGATCAAATCCGGTATAGTTTGAGCACCAAAATAAATAAGAAGAGAAGAAATTATAAATCGTTGGGAAAAAAAAAAAATGAATCCATACATATTATAAATATAGATATATACACATACATAGAGAATGGTGATCTATTTCTTAAGCATAATGCCAAATGCCTATTGAGAAATGTGGAGGAAGTAAGCGCTAGAGTTGAAAAATCATCATTTTGCAAACATCACAGTAGCGAGTAGATAAGGCAAGAATCATCAGTAGATGCTAAATTGAGGAAGGAATATTAATAAAGAGTAGTAACTGCGTGGTCATCAAGTGTGTCCCCACAGATTGCATATTAGAGCCAAGGGAGAAAAAATTAGTTATCATACAGTGGAGAAATATAACAGTTTCATTGAGTGAAAAACTTAGTATCACCTATGAGGGACAGCTATGCTGAGAAGGACAAAATATCATCTATACAGAATTTGCCTAAGAAGGCAGAGCCTCAACTGACCACAACAGAAGATCAAAGGCAAAATAAGAAACATTTTATTGGGGGAAAAAAGTAGAAAGAAAAAGAAACAAACAAAAACGTGGAAAGAACTTTTGTTTTTAGAGACAAGTCTTGCCCTGTGGCCCAGGCTGGAATGCAGTAGCATGATCATAGCTCACTGCAGCCTCAAATGATCCTCTTGCCTCAGACCCTCAGATAGCTAGAACTATAGGCATGCACCACTATGCCAGGCTAATTTTTTTTTTTTTTTTAACTTTTTGAAGAGATGGAGCCTTGCTCTGTTGCTCAGGCTGGTTGTAGGAAGAGCTTTTTAAAAAGATGACAAAGTGAAACATGGCAAAGGCTAGGCAATAACTCCAGATTAAAGGAGACTAAAGAGACATGACAACTAAATGCAATACTTGACTTTAGACTACATCATATAATTCAAGGAGAAAGAAGATGCAATATAAGATATTATGAGATCAACTAAGAAAACTGGATTATGGAAAGCATATTAGATAAAAGTATCATATCAATGACAATTTATGAAGTCGATCACTGCACTGTAATTATATAAGGGAATATCTCTAAACTTAAAACTGCACACTTGAGCTGGGTGCGGTGGCTCATGCCTGTAATCCCAGCACTTTGGGAGACCAAGGTGGGTGGATCACTTGAGGTCAGGAGATTGAGACCAGCCTGGCCAGCATGGTGAAACCCCATCTCTACTAAAAATACAAAAAAATTAGCCGGTCGTGGCGGTGCATGCCTGTAATCCCAGTTACTCAGGAGGCTGAAGCAGGAGAATTGAACCCAGGGAGCGGAGGTTGCAGTGAGCTGAGACTGTGCCACTGTACTCCAGCCTGGGCAACAGAGCAAGACTCCATCTCCAACATAACGTAACGTAACGTAACGTAACTTAACGTAACATAACATAACATAACATAACATAACAAAATAAAATAAGGCCAGGTACGGTGGCTCATGCCTGTAGTCCCAACACTTTAGGAGGCTGAGTTGTGCAGATCACTTGAGGTCAGGGGTTCGAGACCAGCCTGGCTAATATGGTGAAACCCCGTCTCTACTAACAATACAAAAATTAGCCAGACGTGGTGGTACGCGCCTGTAAGAGGTTGCAGTGAGCCAAGATCTTCCCACTGCACTCCAGCCTGGGCAACAGAGTGAGAATCCGTCTCAAAAACTAAATAAATAAAGTAAAATAAAATAATAAAAATGCACACTTAAGTATTTATGGGAAATGAGCCACGATATATGCAACGTGTCCTAAAAAGGCTCCATATCAAGAACAGCAACAGAAACATTAAAAATCTTGATAAACATGGCTGGGCATGGTGGCTCACGCCTGTAATCCCAGCACTTCGGGAGGCTGAGGCGGGCAGATCACAAGGTCAGGAGATTGAGACCATCCTGGCTAACACGGTGAAACCCCATCTCTACTAAAAATTACAAAAAAAATTAGCCGGGTGTGGTGGTGGGCGCCTGTAGTCCCAGCAACTCTGGAGGCTGAGGCAGGAGAATGGCGTGAACCTGGGAGGCAGAGCTTGCAGTGAGCTGAGATCGCGCCACTGCACTCCAGCCTGGGTGACAGCGAGACTCCGTCTCAAAAAAATCTGGATAAATATGACAAACTATTAGCCTTTTCTTAAGTTACTTAAAGTACGTATGATGGTTGAAGTAAAACATAATGTTATCTAACAGGGTTATTATTATTACTATTTTTGAGACAGGGTCTCACTCAGTCTCCCAGGCTAAAACACAATAGCATAATCATGGCTCACTGCCCTGTCAAACTCCTGGGCTCAAGTAACTCTCCTACCTCAGCCTACCAAGCAGCCGGGAGTACAAGTGAACTCCACCACAATAAGCTATTTCTGCTGTTGTTGTTTTTGTAGAGATAGGGTCTTCCTTTGTTGCCCAGATTGGACTAATGGAGTTTTTCAGCACATACATGTGAATATAATTCACATGAAAACTACCATATGAAGCAGGGAGGGGAAGTGAACCATGTGGTTATAGGACTACAAGACTATAATTGCAGTGGTAAAGTATCAAATCTAAATAGACTGTTAAAAGTTAGGTTATGTATGTTGCAATCCCAACAGCAACCAATAAAGAATAACACAAATATAGCCAAAACATGAATGAAATAAATTAAAAGAGAATATTAAAATATATTTAAAGGAGAGGGTTTTGAGAAGATGACAGAATAGGAAGTACCAAAATTCCATCTCTCCGCTTACATAACAATTTCACTGGCAGAATCTGTCTGATACAACCATTTAGAAACTCTTAGTCTAATGAAGGCTGGCAACATCCAGGGAAAGGCTTGGAGAAGGGCTTGGATGGTAAATTGTGATTAATTTTAGTAAATTTCAGCTCTTAGTGTAGCAGCAGCTACCCATTTCTTCACCCCCACCCCCCTGGCAGGCAGTCATGTGAGTATAACCAGAGCAGCTTACACACAGCTTATGGAAGGCAGAGCAAGCCAAAAAAAAAAAAAAAAGAAGGACCCTGTCCTCCAGCCATAAGGGATCTGTGTTTTGGTCACTGCTGCTTCTCATTATGGAAGTGTAGACAAAGAGTCAGGCAGCCATTGTAGTTACACATCCCCATACTTTTGAAAACCCTGCTTCCTACAGTTGAAGTGATTTCCAGGGGAATTAAAAGGCCAGAGCCCTTTTTTTCCCCACCTTCATTTTCTTCATTTTCCCTAAGAGCCAAACAATCAAGACTAGGACATTGACAAATAACCGCATCTAAGGGGAGATTCTGTAAGAGACTGCACATACCCATGGAAAGCTTCAGGCCCAGAAACAAACTGAGAGGACCTTAAGTTTATACCTCAGGTTAATCCCTGGCACAGAGGTGGCCTACGAAATATGAATAAATAAACAAATAAAAATAATAACAATAACAAAAAAGCCTGGGAAAGAGGGAGAATCTGACTTTGGGGGTTACCACATTATTAGGTTCAAATGAGTCCTTTTCAACAACAACAACAACAACAACAACAAAACACAAGGGATACAAATAAATAGAAAAGAAGGCTGGGCGTGATGGCTCATGCCTATAATCGCAACACTTTGGGAGGCCAAGGCAGGCGGATCACCTGAGGTCAGGAGTTCGAGATCAGCCTGACCAACATGGAGAATCCCCCTCTCCACTAAAAATACAAAATTAGCTGGGCGTGGTGACACATGCCTGTAATCCCAGCTACTTGGGAGGCTGAGGTAGGAGAATCACTTGAACCCGGGAGGCAGAGGTCGCGGTGAGATGAGATTGCACCACTGAACTCCAGCCTGGGCAACAAGAGTGAAATTTCGTCTCAAAATAATAATAATAATAATAATAATATTAATAATGAGGGAGATGATCAAAGGGATGTGGCTGGAGAAAAGAAAAATAAAAAATAAAAAAGTACAGGAGAAATTAAAACATTCTCAGGTAAACAAAAACTGAAGGAGTTGGTTATCATTTAACTTTCTCTGTAACAAATAGTCAAGAGAATTCTGTAGAGTGAAAGAAAGGACACTAGACAGTAATCTGAAGACTTATTAAGAAATAGACTCTTAGAACATATGGAAAGAACCTACGTTGAAATATTGGGGGTGGGTTCCCCTGATAGGGGACAGAGCTGTAAAGAAACACAGGTCTTTCCAACTTTTTTTCAGTTAAAGTGGCATAAAATGGATTTGCAAGGACATGTGTGGTGGCTCATGCTTGTAATCCCAGCACTTTGGGAGGACAAGGCAGGAGGACAGCAAGAGTGCAGGAGTTCAAGACCAGCCTGGGCAATACAGTGAGACCCCTTCCTTTAGCATTTTTAAGTGGATAGGATGGATAATCAAGTGGATAGGATAACCCACTACTCAGCCTCTTTCCCCAGCCACCCCTATCATTGATCAGTGGGCCCATGAACAAAGTAAAGTGGCCATGGTGGCAGGGATGAAGGTTATGCATGGCTCAGCAACAAGGACTTCCACTCACCAAGGCTGACAAGGCCAATTTGCCAGCAGCACAGACCAACACTGAGCCCCCCAATATGGCACCATTCTTTGGGGTGATCAGCTAGCTACCTGATGGCAGGTTGATTATATCGGGCCTATTCCATCATGGAAAGGGCAGAGGTTTGTTCTCACTGGAATAGACACTTACTCCGGATATGGGTTTGCTATACTGCAGGCAATGCTTCTGCCAAGACTACCATCCGTGGACTCACGGAATGCCTTATCCACTGTCATGGTATGCCACACAGCATTGGCTCTGATGAAGGCACTCACTTTACAGCTAAAGAAGTGTAGCAGTGGGCGCATGCTCATGGAATTCACTTGTCTAACCATGTTCCCCATCATCCTGAAGCAGCTTGATTGACAGAACAGTAGAATGGCCTTTTGAAGTCAAAATTACAATGCCAACTATGTGGCAATACTTTGCAAGGCTGTGGCAAAGTTCTCCAGAAGGCCGTGTATGCTCTGGATCAGCATCCAATATGTGGTACTGTTTCTTCCACAGCCAAGATTCATGGGTCCAGGAATGAAGGGGTGGAAGTTGAAGTGGCACCACTCACCATCACCCCTAGTGATCTACTGGCAAAATTTTTGCTTCCTGTTCCTTTGACACTACATTCTGCTGGCCTAGAGGTCTCAGTTCCAGAGGGAGAAACGCTGCCACCAGGAGACACAACAAAGATCCCACTAAACTAGAAGTTAAGATTGCCACCTGGACACTTTGGGCTCCTCCTACATTTAAGACAACAGGCTAAGAAAGGAGTTACAGTGTTGGCTGGGTGACTGACCTAGAATATCGAAATGAAATCATTCTGCTACTTCACAACAGAGGTAAGGAAGAGTATGCATGGAATACCGGAGATCCATCAGGGCTTCTCTTAGTATTACCATGCTCAGTGATTAAGGTTAACAGGAAACTACAGCAGCCCAATCCAAGAAGGTAGTCATCAATACCAGCTACGACCACGTGACCAGCTGCAGAAACGGGGATTGTAATTGTCATGAGTACTTCCTTCTCCTTTCGTTAAAAACATGTTTGTGCATGTATACACTTGTACTAAGAAAGTATCTTCATTTTATTTCCTTTTTCCTTTATCATGTGACATACAAATTATTGACTTCATATCAGCATTTAAGTATTGTTAACTTTATGTAATAGTATTTGGGTTGGGGATTGGTGAGTTTCTGGTTTTATGAAGGATAGTTTTATTATGTTAGGCGTAATTATGATTATTATTACCTTTATTTGAAGATTATGTATGATCTTAGGAGATGTGTATAGGTTCAAGTTGACAAGGGGTGGACTTGTCATGGTTAATACTAAGTGTCAACTAGATTGAAGGATACACAGTATTAATCCTAGATGCGTCTGTGAGGGTGTTGCCAAAGGAGATTAACATTTCCGACAGTGGGCTGGAGAAGGCAGACTCACCCTTAATCTGGATGGGCACCATCTAATCAGCTGCCAGTGAATATAAAGCAGGCAGAAACATGTGAAAAGGTGAGACTGGCCTAGCCTCCCAGCCTATATTTTTCTCCCGTGGTGGATGCTTCCTGCCCTTGAATACTGGACTCCAAGTTTTTCAGTTTTGGAACTCAGGCTGGCTCGCCTTGCTCCTCAGCCTGCAGACAGACTATTGTGGGACCTCGTGATCACATGAGTGAATATTTAATAAACTCCCATATACATATACATACACACAAACACACACACACAGGCTTTAAGCAACAGGTTTGAGAGAAAAGGTCCTGTCTTCTCTCAATGGGACAGATTCATAGAAGTATCTTAGGTTTTTTTGGTTTTTTGTTTTTTCAGATGGTGTCTTGCTCTGTCACCCAGAGGAGTGCAGTGGCACAATCTTGGTTCATTGCAACCTCCGCCTCCCCAGTTCAAGCGATTTTCGTGCCTCAGCCTCCCGAGTGGCTGGGAATACAGGCGCCTGCCACCACACCCAGCTAATTTTTGTATTTTTAGTACAGATGTTGGCCAGGCTTGTCTCCAACTCATGACTTCAGGTGATCTGCCCACCTTGGCCTCCCAACGTGCTGGGATTGCAGGTATGAGCCACCACTCATGGCCAGGACTATCTTATATAGATGGTGCAAATAAAGCTTACGTAGTGCTTTAAAAAAAAAAAACAAGGAAAAGAAAAAGAAAAAAATTCTGACTTATGCCACGTGGATGAACCTTGACATTATGCTCAGCGAAACAAGCCAGTCAAAAAAGGCAAATACTGGCCAGGCATGGTGGCTCGTGCCTGTAATCCCAGCACTTTGGGAGGCCAAGATGGCTAGATCACCTGAGGTCAGGAGTTCAAGACCAGCCTGGCCAACATGGCAAAACCCCATCTCTACTAAAAATACAAAAATTAGCTGGGCGTAGTGGCGGGTGCCTGTAATCTCAGCTACTTGGGAGGCTGAGGCAGGAGAATCGCTGGTGAGGTGGAGGTTACAGTGAGCCAAGATCACGCCATTCCACTCCAGTCTGGGCAACAGAGCGAGACTCTATCTAAAGAAAAAAGGCAAATACTATATGATTCCACTTATATGAAGTACTTAATCAAAATCACACAGACAGAAAGTAGTATGGTGGTTGCTAGAGGATGAAGAGGATGAGGAGAGGGAGGAAGTGGGAGTTATTGTTTATGTGTACAAAGTTTCTGTTTTTTTTGTTTGTTTGTTTTTTTGAGACAGAGTCTCACTCTGTCACCCAGGCTGGAGTGCAGTGGTGCTATCTCGGCTCACCACAACCTCTGCCTCCCAGGTTCAAGCAAGTCTCCTGCCTCAGTCTCCTGAGTAGCTGGGACTACAGGCATGTGCCACCATGCCCGGCTAACTTTCATATTTTTAGTAGAGACAGGATTTCACCATGCTGGATTTGAACTCCTGACCTCGTGATCTGCCTGCATCAGCCTCCCAAAATGCTGGTATTATAGGTGTGAGCCACCGCGCCCGGCCAAAGTTTCTGTTTTAAAAGAGGAAAGAGTTATGTTGATGGACAGTGGTGATGGCTGTACAACATAATGAATGTATTTACTATTATTGAAGTGTACTCTTTAACATGGCTGAGTTGGTAGATTTTGCAAGTATTTTGCCAAATAAAAAAAATAGGAAAAAAATTAAATAATCTAAAGGAAGGCAAGAAAGGGCAGTACAGGACCAAAATAACCAAGTAGATTCACTGAAAACAAAGAACATAAAATAATAGTTGAATTAACACAAAGCTGCATAAGCGTGTACTTTATAGGGAACACTGGAGATTATGTGTTAAAAGTCAGTCTAATAACTATTTTAAAAATTATTTTAACATCTGAAAAAAATTGTTTTCCAAAGAGTATGGGCCTATAAAGAGGAGAAATTAGTTCATTTGTGCTTAAAGGCCACAGTGACATGATATTTCGTTCTCCATCAAACAAGTGAGCAAAAAATAAACTCTTAATCATGTGATGAGGGAGTAAGCCATGAAAATAATCTTAAAAGCTATGATGACTCAAGTTTAAACACACACACAGAGGAAAAGACTGTTCTTTTACAGTGAACTTTAAAAGATTCACAATTCCTTCATTCTTCCATTTGCATCTTCATAAAGGATACTGTACTACAGCACATAAGAGTTTTCCATATAGAAAGAAATTTTGTGTGTGGGTGTGGGTGTTGGCTCTCACAGCTGTAAGAATGACTGTAATTCATTTATTTTTCCTAAGCAAAGTCCAAACTTCACTAAATGTAAAACAGATGTCATGGATTTCTTTCATAAAATGTTGGCAGTAACCCATTTCAATTTCAACTAAAGTAGTCAGGAAACAAAAATAACTCCAAATGTCTCCTTCTCAAGTATAAAGCGAACATAAAGATAAATTTAGGATAAAAATTCCAAGATTTTATTCTAACAATAAATTCCTGGGACTATTAAATCTAAAATTAGGTGACCATCAGAAATTAATTCACAAAAATATTAACAGTCATTCTCACATATTACTGGTGGGAATACAAAACAATATGGTTATTCTGGAAAATGGTTTGGCAGTTTATTATAAATTTAAACATACTCTTATATGACTCAGCAATTCCACTTCTGGTTATGTACCCTAAAGAAAACTTATATTCACACAAAAACCTCTAGTGAATGTTCACAGCAGCATATACATGTGTGTTTGTGTACATAATATACATATTTATAGCATATGAATGTAGCGGCATGAATGCATGTGTGTGTGTATATATATACACATATATAAAGATAATATGCTATATTATACACTATAATATGCTACATAAATGTATATATAGGCCAGGCATGGTGGCTCACGCCTGTAATCTCAGCACTTTGGGAGACCGAGGTGGGCAGATCATGAGGTCAGGAGATTGAGACAATCCTGGCCAACATGGTGAAACCTTGTCTCTACTAAAAATACAAAAATTAGCTAGGGGTGGTGGTGCATGCCTGTAATCACAGCTACTTGGGAGGCTGAGGCAGGAGAATCGCTTGAACCAGGGAGTCGGAGGTTGCAGTGAGCTGATATCACACCACAGCACTCCAGCCTGGTGACAGGGCGAGACTCCATCTAAAAAAAAAAAAAAATGTATATATAACTATAATATGCTATATTCACCAAAAACTGAAAATAACCCAGATATCCTTCAATGGGTAAATGAATAAACAAACTCTGTTACGTCCAACCAGGAAATATGAAAACACAAGAAATAAAAAGCATTAAAAGCAAGATAAAGATCTCCTTAAAAGGGCCCCCTGGCAAACAGTACTTCAACAGAGGAAAGACTCTGCTAAGTTGCAGATAGGCTAATAGAACTTATCCATACTGAAATACAAAGAAAAAAAGGCATGAGAGAAATAGAGCTGAGCATCCAAATGCTGGGACAATATGTCAAACAGTCTAACTTATGTGTCATTAGAATGACACAGGGCAAAATAAATACTTTAAAAGACATGGTTGATAATTTTCACACAAATATACCCTAAACATAGCACAAACTACAAAAATGCAAAATTAAGAGAAAGATTTAAGGCTGTCCCAAGTACACACACAAGACACACTAATACAGAAAAATAAAGACAACAATCATCGCAGACTTTTTGTCACAACCTATGCAATCCAGATTATGAAAGAGTATGTTTAAATACATATACTTTTTAAAAGCCTATCTACTCAGAATTCTATGGCCAGCAAAAATATCTTTCAAAAAAATGAAGGCAAAATTAAGACCTTTCCAGAGAAACAAAAGCTGATAGATACTACGGCCAACAGACCAGCACAGTAAGAAATGTTAAAGGGTCGGGTGTGGTGGCTCACGCCTGCAATCCCAGCAGTTTGGAAGGCTGAGTTCAGTGGATCACCTGAGGTCAGGAGTTTGAGACCAGCCTGATCAACCTCGTTTCTACTAAAAACACAAAATCAGCCGGGTGTGGTGGTACACACCTGTAGTTCCAGCTACTTGGGAGGGTGAGGCAGGAAATTCACTTGAACCCGGGAGGCAGAGGTTGCAGTGAGCTGAGATTGTGCCATTGCACTCCAGCCTGGGCAAAAAGAGTGAAATTCTGTCTCAAAAAAAAAAAAAAAGTTAAAGAAGTTCTCAAGGAAGAAGGAGCATAGCAGTTAGAAATCTGAATCAATATAAAGAAATGAAGAATGTTGGAAATGAAAAAATGAAGATAAATATACAAAAACATGTTTTATAAGCCAGGCATGGTGGCTCACACCTGTAATCCTGGCACTTTGGGAGGCCATGGTGGGTGGATCATTTGAGGTCAGGAGGTCAAGACCAGCCTGGTCAACGTGGTGAAACCCTGTCTCTACCAAAAATGCAAAAAAAGAAAAACAAAAAAAAAAAGAAAGAAAGAAAATTAGCTGGGCATGGTGGCTGGATGCCTGTAATCCCAGCTACTCAGGAGGCTGAGGCAGGAGAATTGCTTGAACTTGGGAGGCGGAGGTTGCAGTGAGCCGAGATCATGCCATTCCACTCCAGCCTGGATGACAGAGTAAGACTCTATCTCAAAAATACAAAACAAGTTTTGTCTTATTTTTAATTGCTTTAAAAAATAATTGACAGTCTAAGGCAAAAATAGTAACAATGCCCTGAGACATTTGAAACATGTAAAAGTGTATGACAATTGTATGACAATAATAATACAATAGTTGAAGGAAAATAAATGGAAAGTATACTGCTGTTCTTATAGTACATGTGAAATGTTTACTATTTAAAGTGAAGGTAGACTGTGATAAGGGAAGATCAAGGTAGAAGCAAGAGTCAATAAAATAATGACTAAATATTTTTCAAAACCTAAAGATACCAATCCTGTTCAAAAAACTACAGATCTATAATGAAAAACTAAATTCATAACTAGGCATATAACATTTAAATTGCATAACAGCAGAGATAAAGAAGAAAGAAACTCCAAGAGAAGCAACTTACACAAGGTAATTGAATCTGGACTAAAATCCAGGTCTTCTGACCTATGTTCAGCACCCTTTCTAAAATACCAGTCACTCTCCACAAAATGGGAACCCAGTCTAAAACATTGCCCAAGAAGCTGAGATTAAGTATTTATTAAGTAACGATAATATGCTCATTATTACAGGAAGAGAGATATCTCACTATTCTTCCTTTTGTATTTCCAAATAGCAGATGCTACTTCCAAACCATGGTCTGAACAAAAGGAAATATGTGATCTCTGCCATGATACAACACTTTTCTTGGTATTCTCCCTACTTCTCAAATAGTTCCTTTTCTAATTCCTTTGCAGGATCCTTCCCTTCTATTCAGTCAGTATATTTTAGAATTCCTCAAGGCTCAGTTCTAGGGCCTTTTCTAGTTTCACTCTGTATTCCTTCATAAGCAATCTCATTCCTGCTCAAGGCTTTAATTCCTACCCAATAGAAGATAATTCCAGTGTTCTATATATCCCACCCCCACCTCTTCTGTGCTGCCTCTTTCTCATTTTTATTTCAGTGTTTTCAAAGGCACTCAAGTCCCATATGTCCAAAATAAAGTCATAATCTCACCTGACAATGGTACTCTTCCAACCTTCCCTTAACAGCAGACAGAACCACCATAATCAAAGAGTCATCTCCTGTGAATGACCTCTAATCCCTTTTACTCAAGCAATCCCACGCCCACTGATTTTTACTCCCTAATTATCCCCCAAATCCATCTAGCTAAGTACCATCATTTCAGTCCAAACTACAAACTTCTCTTGCCTGAACTGTTTTAAAAGATTAGTCATTGACTCGTTTGTATCAATGATTGCACCCCTTCATTCCATTTCCCTATAGCATCCAGAATAATTCTTTCTATGATGCCATACTTTTGCTTTCCTCAGGCCCCGCTCAAAACTTTTCAATAGTTTCACTTGGTCCTGGGGTTGTAATAAAACTTTTTATACCAAATTCCTGGTAGTATGGACCTCACCTAATTTCCTAGCCTCATCTTACACCACTCTCCTAGGCTCTTGCCTCCACCTGCCACTGTGGTCCTGCGTCAATTGCTCACAGATGCCATGCTCCCTGCTGGCACAGTGCCCAGCAAAGTTATGCCCTCTTTGTTAGTTCACACCTACTCATTCTTCAGATGTCAGCTCAAGCTTCAGGAAATGATATCATGTTCTTTCTGCTGGTCAAATTCCTGATAAACAGTTTGGGAGGCTAAGGCAGGAGGACTGCTTGAGCGTAGGAGTTTGAGACCAACCTGGGCAACATAGTGAGACCCCATCACTAATTTAAAAACAAAATATAGAAATAATAAAAAACAAAAATTCCTGATATATACTTCAACAGCATTATGTAACTCTCCTCTATAGCATTTAATGCAGCCATAATTTTATATTTACTTCTGCCATTATTTGATTAATACCTGACTTCTCCACTAGACTGTCAATCCCATGAGGACTGGGGATTGTATCTTTTTTTTGCTCACATTTTAATACCCAGCAGATAGTGAATGTGCAATAAATATAAACTAAATGAAAGAATGATAGATATAGAGAATACGGGCTTAAATATAAGCCACAATAGTGGTGTTATACTTTCAGAGAAGACTTATTTACTTACTAAGAAAAGGAGAAGGTAAACTTAAAACTGTAAAGTGTAAATTTACTTTCTTTCTCTAAATAAGTTTGTTAAATAGCTTACCTAGACACAAATTCACTTAATTCTGAGCATTCTGTGGGCTCCATTATTATGTTGAGGTCAGTAACAGCAGAAGATAATCTCTCCTTATTCTAAAATAAAGATAAAATTTATGTATCAAAGCATGGTAAACTCCAAAAAGACAAAAATACTTTTGAAATATGCAAAATGAAATGCCACCAAATAAAAGGAAAGAGTAATCAAGAAATGAAACCAAAAATATTGGTTATTAAAAGAATGAAGTCAGATCCTTATTCTATAACAAAAACCAAAATGAACTCCAAATGAATTACTTATGTAAATTAAACACTGAAACAATGTGAGGAGAAAATACAAACTTAATTTATTAAGTGAAGAAAGACTTTCTAAGCAAAATTAGAAAAAAATTAGCAAATATGATTAAATAAAAACACAAAATAGCAAAGTAAAAAAATGACTTTATAATAAAAGAGAAGCAATAAACTAAGTATTTACCATAAACGTGACAAAGGGATATGGAAAAGGAAAAGGATATGAACTAAAAATTCAGAAGTGAAAAACAATTTACATGTACGAAAATGTTCGATCTCAAGCAGGCATGGTTGCTCATGCCTATTAGCACTTTGGGAGGCCGAGGTGGGCGAATCACCTGAGGTCAGGCATTTGAGATCAGTCTGGCCAAAATGATGAAAGCCCGTCTCTACTAAAAACACAAAAAATTAGTTGGGCGTGATGGCAGGCGCCTGTAATCCCAGCTACTTGGGAGGCTGAGACAGAAAAATCGCTTGAATCCAGGAGGCAGAGGTTGCAGTGAGCCGAGATCGCACCACTGCACTCCAGCCTGGTGACAGAGCGAGACTCCATCTCCACAAAAAAAAAAAGAAAGTAAGTTCAATCTCGCCAGTAATAACTGTAAATTAAAACAATAAGATAAGATGCCCTTTTTTTTTTTGGAGACAGAGTCTCGCTCTGTTGCCAGCCTGGAGCGCAGTGGTGCGATCTCAGCTCACTGCAACCTCTGCCTCCCGGATTTAAGCGATTCTTCTGCCTCAGCCTCCCCAGTAGCTGGGACTACAGGTGCCTGCCACCATGCCCAGCTAATTTTTGTATTTTTAGTAGAGACGGGGTTTCACCACGTCGGCCAGGATGGTCTCAATCTCTTGACTTCGTGATCCCCCCATCTCTGCCTCCCAAAGTGCTGGGATTACAGGCGTGAGCCACTGCACCCGGCCGACAAGATGCCATTTCTACCTATAAAATTAGCAAAGACTAAAAATGTTAATCCTAGTAAATATACTGAAACCTAGCATAACCCTTTTAGAAATCACTGTGACAATGCATATCTTAAAGATATTCCTAATCTCTGTCCCAGTAATTTAACTTCTGAGAATCTATCCGTAAGCACTGTAATGAGAAATGAAGACAAAGATCTATGAATAAATATATTCATAACAGTACTACTTATCACAGAAAACAAAAACAACTGTATACTCAATGATGGGGATTGTTAAACTATTTTGATCTGCAGATTCAGGTTTTCCCTTTTACTTTAGTAAAATTTCTTCTATTATGTATTTGCCCATAATTTCTCTTTACTTTTTTTGCTCTTCTTGTTTTTGGAAAAATCATATATTGGCTCTCCATTGTCTGTCTTCTAGATTTATTATCTTCCTTTCAATTGCTTTCACAGATGAGTTTTCTCAAGCATATCCTCCATATTCAATTCCCTTATACTGATAATGTAGCTTTCAGTACTATAATCATTTTATTCTTTTCTTTTTCTCTCAGCTTTTTCTCTTACTCAATTTTCTTTATACTTTGAGAGTCAGAACAGCTTTTATATAGCATGCTGTTTTATTTCCTGGATTAATTATTCTTAATTGAATTTGTCTGCATTTCTTTAACTTCCTTTCTTTTAATGTTAGCATTTTTGCTGTGATTTTAAATCACATTGCCCGATATGATGATGAAAGAACTCCATTCCACCTTTTTTTTTTTTTTTTGAGACGGAGTCTCGCTCTGTCGCCCAGGCTGGAGTGCGGTGGCTCAGTCTCGGCTCACTGCAAGCTCTGCCTCCCGTGTTCACGCCATTCTCCTGCCTCAGCCTCCCGAGTAGCTGGGAATATGGGCACCCGCCACCACGCCCGGCTAATTTTTTGTATTTTTAGTAGAGACGGGGTTTCACCGTGTGAGCCAGGATGGTCTCGATCTCCTGACCTCATGATCCACCCGCCTTGGCCTCCCAAAGTGCCGGGATAACAGGCATGAGCCACCACACCCGGCCCCGTTCCATCTTTGTGCTCTGAACTCTGTGGCTCCGATTTGTTACGAACAGCAGTAAATCCAGCATTTTTGCTATTTCCTAAGACTACAGTGAGTGGAAACTCCTTGACTCTCTTTCCTACATCTCTAGGTACTATCTGATTGCCCCGTAATATGCTGAGCTGTTGGAGAAAGAGATACTGATGGCTTATAGTCATTGCTTAGTTTTTCATCTGCTTGAGGGAAGGGTAGAAATTACCAAGAGAAGGTGCAGTTGAAGTAAGCTCTCTGTGGGCATCCTACCACCATTTCTAATCAACACATAAATTCCAGAAGCACTCTTACAGCTCAATTTTAAAAAAGATAACCCAATTTAAAACTGGGCCAAAGATCTGAATAGACGTGTCTCCAAAGATGATACATGAATGGCCAATAAGCACATGAAAAGATGCTCAACATCATTCGTCACCATTAGTAGTTCCATTTGACCTGGCAATTCCACTCCTGGTTATACATCCCCACAAAACAGAAACTTAAGTCCACTTAAAAACTTGTACATAGGGCTGAACATAGTGGCTCATGTCTCTAATCCCAACACTTTGGGAGGCTGAGGCAGGATTACCTAAGCCCAGAAGTTCAAGACCAGCCTGGGCAACACAGTGAGACCCCATCTCCACAATGATAAATGCCAAAGCGTGGATGGGCCTTGAAAACATTATGCTAAGTAAAAGAAGCCAGACAACATAGACCACATATTATATAACTCTATTTCTATGAAATGTCCAAAATAAGCAAATCCAGAGAGAGAAAACTGGTTCTTTGTGGTTGGGTGAAAGAAGGGGGAATTGAAGGGTGACAGGTAAAGAATATAGGGTTTCTTGGCCGGGAGCAGTGACTCACACCTGTAATACCAGCACTTTGGGAGGCCGAGGCGGTCAGGAGTTCGAGACCATCCTGGCCAACATGGGGAAACCCCGTCTCTACTAAAAATACAAAAAATTAGCTGGGCGTGGTGGTGGGCGTCTATAATCCCAGCTACTCGGGAGGCTGAGGCAGGAGAATCGCTTGAACCTGGGAGGCGGAGGTTGTAGCGAGCCTGTGCAACAGAGCAAGACTCAGTCTCGAAAAGAGTAACAATAATAATAATAATAAACTTGTGAAACAAAGCTTGTATTCCAAATAAATTATATCTTAAAAAAAATACTGAACTATACACTTTAAACTGGTAAGTTATATGGTATGTGAATTATATCTCAATAAAACTGTTACCAGAAAAAAAAAAGAGACGAAAGAAAGGAAAAGGAAAGAAAAAGTCTCAGGGGCACATCTGGTCTCTTGGTCAGGTATGTGTAGATACATGTTAGATTTCAGCTTTTCATCCATTAGGATAGGCAAAAAAATTTTTTTTGTTTGGGTTATAGAATCCTGTTCAACAACTCAAAAGCTGACTTCAAAATATTGTTTTTCCATCTCTCCCCTGCTTGTGGTACTGCTAACTAGGTCAGTTCTCCCCAGTTGGTAAATAAGGGAAGAGACCTTATAAACAATCTGACCTCAAAGCCCCTACATGAGTCTCAGCAGCACATTCCTTTCTACTATGGTCCATTTAAGCCCGCAGTTCTCATTCTCCTCTACAACTGAAGGATCATGGGTAGAGATCTTTAGGAAAAGGGTGCCATTAAGTTGGTCCTTTTTTTTTTAAGACAGAGTTTTGGTCTATTGCCCAGGCTGGAATGCAGTGGTTCAATCACAGCTCATTGTAACCTTGAATTAGTGGACTCAAGCAATCCTCCTGTCTCAGCCTCCCAAGTGGCTAGGACTATATATGTGAGCCACCAAGCCTGGCTAATTTTTTTTAATTAAAAAAATTTTTTTTTTTTTTTTAGAGCAAGGTCTCACTATGTTGCCCAGGCTGGCTTCTAATTCCTGGGCTCAAGCTATCCTCCTGCCTTGGCTTCCCTCAGCGCTGGGATTATAGGCGTGAGCCACTGTGGCCAGCCTAACTTTGTAAAACTTATAAACCCCTGATGAAGCACCCTGTATCGGATTTCAGTGTCTAGAATCAAATGTCATTAATATCAAACAGATTTCCTTTGGAGCCTGTGATAATGGAATTGTATTCTCTTCCATTTAAAAAAATTGCTTATTTTTTGAATAATTTTGTTCATTTCATTGGGACAGAAGTTATGGAAACATACTTAACCTGCCACTTTCCCCACAAACTCCTACCCATCTAATTGACTATATTGCTTGGATTATGAAAGGCTGATAAATGTTAATTCTGATGGCCTTACAACTCTTCACAAATGTACTACTAAGAACACCAGAAAGTAAATCTGGCCAACAGAGCTCTATGTCCCAACCACCTTGGACAACAATAGCTGCACCAACATGAGTAATCATTCAAACTCTCTGGATCCATTTACTTATAAAATAATAGGGTTGACCCAGACAAACTATAAGTCATCGTTGTGTTCTAACATTCTATTAACATGATTTGAGGTCATGTTTAGTTCAAATATTATATTAATATAACTTTATTACAACAATATTCTGTAAATTGAGGGTTTTACTATTTAGATTACTTTTTAATTTTCAGATAGCTAAACCTCTCCCTCTAGTGGAAATTTTATTTTTAAAAAATGTTTTAGAACACACAAGGTTGCTCTGTCATTTTTTTTTATCAGTCTTCACAGCAAAAATGTAGAACTGTGCTCAGTATGTAAAATGGTAAAACTATTTAGAAGGCAATTTGCCACTATCAATCAGAATTTATAAGTTTCCTTTGACTCAGCAATTCTACTAGATATGTTCCTAAAGGCATACATACACAAGTTGGTATAGAATACGCTAGAATTTACCATTAAATAATAAAAATTTCAAAAACTTTTCATCAGGTTATTATGTCAGAATTGTAAGCAATTGTTTTTCCCTCCCCAAGTAAGAACTCTTGGTGCCTCTCACACAACTGACTCCAAAAACCCTGATGATTACAGAGCTGTCTGTAATTTCTTCCAACACCTTGTTTACCAGTCTGGTCTTCAAGAAGAATCACAAAATCTAAAAGGCTCAGAGAGAAAGTGAGAGTTCTTAACACAGCCAGGGAGAACAAACTCTTTCTGTAGCACTTTGTTAGTAAAACCAATCAGTCCCAAAACACCTACACACTTTTAAACGTGAACAATGACAACTCATCTCTCTTTAGAGACTCAGCAATTACTAGGTTCTACGTCTTTCAAAGAATATATCAACAGTCCCTCTCCTTAGATTTTTTTTTCCCCCTGCATCCCCTAAAGCATATAGGACAGAAACTGCTAGTGGTCTCCTCTATTTATACTTTTTTCTTGTCCCAGTTTTTCATTGGCCATATGGCCAAGCATAATGAAGATTAAATTTCCAGCATCCTTTATATGAATTTGTTGGCCAATAGAACATAAGTGAAAATGATGAGTGTACACTTTCCAGAAAGTGTCCTTTAAAAGAACAGGTGAGCCTTTCTTTGCCCATCCTCTTCCTGATACCCGAAATGCTAATATGATCATTGCACCATGACTTGAAGCCATGTGTGGCTGATGGTAGAACCTGATTATCATAAAACCACCCTATTAGCCCTTGAAAACATACAAGTTTACTTAAGTAATAGAGAAATATACTTCTAGTACCTTTATTTTTAAGTTTTCTGTGAGGCACAGCTCAACTGATTCTAATTCATTCAGATGTGAGCTAACAGTGTAAGCTTAGGCCATTACCAAACGGTCACAAAATTTTCAATCATGCTTTCGTGGCACGAGGATGAGAATATTAGCGTAAAATACTGTTGAGGTCTGGGTCAGTGCCAACACTGTCTGGTAGGAGGCAGAGTGTGGCCACAGCAGCAGGGGTTGCAGGACCTAAGTGGCAGGACATCCATTGCCTGGCTTCTGCCCTGTTTGTGCTGTCCTGGGGTGGTTACCCAGGCCCAGCAGGGCCAAACCACGCGGTAGTTCATGCCGGGAATGACTCTGGTCAGGCAGCAGTCATTCTTCAGGAGCATATCACATTATCAAAAATGTCTTCTACACCGTGACCTCATCCTTATCTGACTCAGGAAGGCATCAAATTACTATCTGATACTTTCCATCAGAGGTTTAAGGTGACTGAAGTATGCAACTTAAATAAAGTGAAGATATTGCAGTCTATGTTGGATACTATAGTCTACGTTATGTCTCAGGCCATAGCCCCACTAAGAAGCATACCAATCAATCTTAGGGTACAACCCATCCTGGAAGGTACAACTCCACTAAGAAGCTCATCCACCTCAATGTCAGAGGATAATCTTTCCCTTCTCACTTAGATTTGTGGACAAGCCTCTCAAGGACAAGACTAATTCTGCCCACAACGGAGCTTCTCTCCACATAACCTATGAGGCAACTGTGAAAAAGATGAACTCTTACAGTAGAAAAAGCCTGCAAGACCCCAAGGCTGCTAGGATTCCCCTGAGCAGTTTCCTGGACATATATACTAGAGTGCAGACGTTTTTGGAGATGGAAGTGGACCACGGGATTATGATTCCACCAACCTGCTATGGGTTGCAAGCTTGGCCCATTAATGGATGCCAGCATACAGAAGAGCATTCAGTAGATTACCACTCTCAGGTCAAGTTCACATCAGCCACAAAGAAAGAAAATATAGTCAGTCAGACTATGAAACCTTTTACAAAGGGACAACATCCAGGAGTCCAGCAGCCGCCTAAAGGAAAAGCCTGGGGTGGTGGCACAGGTTGTCCAGCCTAAATAATACCAATCCATTTGGATCCATTCTCTGCTTTAGTCTTCAGCAAATGATCTTTGTGGTCATGTGATATCTCCTTGGTGACCGTGTACATCCCCAAGGCCTAGGGCCCATGTGGGAACAATGTCAGTCCCCTAGAGCCATTTAGGGGCATGTCCACCCATGCCCTTGACACACTGAACATGCTGAAATGTGTTTTGTATCCCGCTCAACTGGCCTTGGCAATGCTACACGGCACCTTTTCTTGGTCACTTTGGCAGTGTAAGAGTGATACTCTAAGATGAGTACAAGCTAGGAGCTTTGCCATCAAATGAGGGGGTCTAGACAACCCCTAGCCCATCCTCAGCCTGCCAGAGCCAGTAATAGCAAATGGAGACTTGGATTGCAAAGAGAAGCAAAACTTCCAAACCCAGGTAACTGTACCAAATCCTTGGGACTAGTTAGGGAGTGGCTATCTGACACAGAAGGAGGAAAGGTCCTGACTCCATAACCAACTCCTGTCTCATACTAAATGGGAAACTTGGGACAATTTTTGTGGCTAAGGACACTGATGAAAAGGATAAGGAATACTGGCACATGACCCTGAATATAAGCATGCAGCTTGTCCACAGGACTCAGTTACAATAAATACTCTACACCACTTTAGTTATCTGATGAGCTGAGGTCAACGCAGCCTCACTGCCCTTCCCTGTTCTGTTCCTCCTCTTTGCACACATTCCGTTGGCCCAACTGGCAAAACCAACTGGTTGAAACTGCTTTCTCCTCTTTCAACTGCTTTCTCCGGCTTTCAACTTTTCTTGGAGTCAGCCTTTGAAGGTGGTTGAGCCGTGTTCTGCTGCACCCTGGCCAGTGGGTTTACTTATTATCATTCTGTCTGCTTTTGCTTTCCTGCTTCCTGATATTATGTGAAGGTCTTAGCCAAATGAATCTTCCTCCCTTTGTTGTGTCTCAGCAGTTCAGTACAATGTGCAAGATCATCCAGCCCCAAGGAGCATTCAGATGGCTGTGGTCCCAGATGACCACAACCTCATGAGAGGCCCTGAGCAAAGACACCCAACTGAGTGGCTCCAAAATTCCTGACCCACAGAAAATAGGTGAGATAATTAATACACATAGTCAGCCCTCCCTATCTATGGTTCTACATTCATAGACTGACCAACTGCAGACCAAAAATATTTGAAAAAAAAATCTACAGATGCAGATGGTTGCATCTGTACTGAACACGTGCAAGTTGTTTTTCTCATAATTATTCCCTAAACAATATACTACAGTAACCATTTCACAGCATTTACATTGTATTGGGTATTAGAAGTAATCTAGAGATGATTTAAAGTATAAAGGAGGATGTGTGTACATTATAGACAAATACTACACCATCTTATATAAGGGACTTGAGCATCCATGGATTTTGGTACTACAGGGAGTCCTGGAACCAGTCCCTCACAGACACTGAGGGATGATTGTATTTTTGGTTGTTTTTTTGTATGTGTGACAGAGTCTCACTCTGTTACCCAGGCTCGAGTACAGTGGCACAATCACAGCTCACTGTAGCCTCGATCTCTTAGGCTCAAGGAATCCTTCCACCTCAGCCTCTGGAGTAGCTGGGAGCTCAGGTGCACACCACCACGCCTGGCTAATTTTTAATTTTTTTGTAGGGACAGGGTCTCACTACATTGCCCACGCTGGTCTCAAACTCCTGGGCTCAAGCAATCCTCCTGCCTTGGCCTCCCAAAATGCTGAGACTACAGGTATGAGCCACCATGTTTGGCCTATTTTGGGTTGTTTTAAAATGCTAAATATTATGGAGATTGATGAAGCAGCAACAGGTAACTAATAGATATTAGGTGGCTGGCATATCACCTAACTACTGATGACACCCAGGACTATTCCCACAATCTCATGGAATTGCACTGGGAGCCCAGGAGCATCTTGCCACCTGTCCTTCAATAAATCACCTATGGCTTTCACAGCAACACTACCGTATGCAGTTGCTGGGCTATTAACACCTGAAATTTTGAAAATGTACCACTTTGCACAAATGTGCTATGAATGGGGGCCCTGGCTCATGAACTCCTCTTCAGATCCACCACTGTTGAAGGCTGGGGTGTGGGAATTGTTTGTCATAGCAGAAGTACCTCTGTTATCACAACATGCTTCTTAATTTACCTGAATTTCCAGAATCTGAAATTCAAGTTGAAATGTAACCATGTGGCAATTTCCTGATAATCTGTGTCTCTGTAGAACTTTTCTTATACCTGTAAACCAGAAAAACAAATATTTTGTTTGCAAATAACCATTCTCTTCAAATGCCTATTATTTAATTTTGTGTGAATATCTACAATACATGTAGGTATATGTGTGAAAGTCTGCATTAGCAATTACATTGAAAAACTCTGGAAGAATGTAAACCAAATTGATTATCTTTGCAAAATAAAATTAATGATAACTTGTGTTTCTAGTTTTCTTTTTTTTTTCCAGACTGAGTTTCGCTCTTGTTGCCTGGGCTGGAGTGCAATGGCGCAATCTTGGCTCGCTGTAACCTCCACCTCCCAGGTTCAAGCAATTCTCCTGCCTCAGCCTCCTGATTAGCTGGGATTACAGGTGTGCGCCACCACATCCAGTTAATTTTTTGTATTTTTAGTAGAGACAGGGTTTCACCATACTGGTCAGGCTGGTCTCAAACTTCTGACCTCAGGTGATCCACCCACCTCGGCCTCCCAAAGTGCTGGGATTATAGGCATGAGTCACCGCACCTGGCCAAGTTTTCAACTATACCAAAAGTTATGGTAAGAAGTAGAAATGTACTAGTATAACCCTAGACAAATTTGAATCATGTTAACTGTTCAATGGTTTTTATTTTTCTAACACTACCTAGTTTTTAAAGGCAGTAAATTGAATCCATGCGTTTACCTCTGCTATTTCTCAAAACTGCACTAAAATGACAGTGATAAATGACATTTTTGAGATATAACATGCATACATTTGAATGCATAAAATGCCCTATCCTTTTTTTTTTTTTTTTTTTGAGACGTAGTCTCACTCTGTCACCCAGGCTGGAGTGCAGTGGCCAGATATCAGCTCACTGCAAGCTCCGCCTCCCGGGTTTACGCCATTCTCCTGCCTCAGCCTCCCAAGTAGCTGGGACTACAGGCGCCCGCCACCTCGCCCGGCTAGTTTTTTGTATTTTTTAGTAGAGACAGGGTTTCACCGTGTTAGCCAGGATGTTCTCAATCTCCTGACCTCGTGATCCGCCCGTCTCGGCCTCCCAAAGTGCTGGGTTTACAGGCTTGAGCCACTGCACCCGGCCTCCATAAAATGCCCTATTCTTAAGTATACAGCTCAATATTTCTTTTTACACATGTGGTTGTCCAGGTAACTACCACTCAGATCATGCCACAAGAATTTTATAGAACCTGTAAGGTTCCTTAATGTCCTTTCCCAGGCTATACCCTACCCCCAAGAGGTAAGTAGGCATGATCCTGACTTCATGTAGTCATCTAGTTTTGCTAATAACGTTACTTTTAGAAGGGCATGATTCTACAAGGATAAAGGGAACAGGAAAAATAAGAACAACTGGATTTGAGAAGCTGGAAATCAGATGGATGAACTAGATAGCACATGGACAAGTGAAAGTGACCTGGTAGAGCCAGGAAAACTGAAACCTAAGCCAGCAAATGAGGAAAACCCAGAAGCAAGTCCATTTACACAGCAGAATACCAGATGGGTTACTATGAATCAGCAGCACCAAGTACCTTTATAGGAGGTGAACCTGGGGCTCAAAATAGGAAGACTGGTTAAAGGTTTGTTCAATAAGCAGTTAGGAAAAAAAGACAGAATGGTACAAACGGACATAATTTGCCTCCTAATTAGATGTACTGGTAAGAGCAAAACATCACTTTCATAGTTTTCCTGCCAAAATTGCACAGGAATGTCATTAAGAGGAAACTATCAGGAAAAAAAGAGATTGAAGAACAATCTATAATACAAGTGGTCTTCAAATATGTCAATGTCGTAAGAGACAGAGAAGATTGACCAGATTAAGACTAAAGAGACATAACAGCTAGATGCAATGCTTAATCATGGATTAGATGTGGAATTGTTTAAATAAATGGCTATGGAAGACTCACTACGGTTAAGATGTCAGTTCTTCCCAACTTTGATCTGTACATTCAATACAATCCAATCAAAATTCCAGCAAGTTACTTTCTGGATATCAACAAAATGATTATCAAGTTTACATGGAATGGCAAAAACTCAGAAGAGCCAGAATAATTTTCAAGAGTTTTTGTTTTTTGTTTTGAGACGGATCTTGCTCTGTCGCCCAGGCTGGAGTGCAGTGGCCTGATCTCAGCTCACTGCAAGCTCCGCCTCCCGGGTTCATGCCATTCTTCTGCCTCAGCCTCCCGAGTAGCTGGGACTACAGGCGCCCGCCACCTCGCTCGGCTAATTTTTTTGTATTTTTAGTAGAGATGGAGTTTCACCATGTTAGCCAGAATGGTCTTGATCTCCTGACCTCGTGATCCGCCCGTCTAGGCCTCCCAAAGTGCTGGGATTACAGGTGTGAGCCACCGCGCCCGGCCAAAAGAAAGTTTAAGAACTTAAACGACCTGATTTAGAGACTTACTAAAAGTTTAAGAACTTAAACGACCTGATTTAGAGACTTACTATAAAGCTACAGTAATCAAGAAAGTATGGTATTAGTGAAAGAGTAGACAAATAGGTCAACAGAACAGAAGAGAAAGTCTAGAAATAGACTCACACAGATATAGTCAACTGATCTTTGACAAAGGAACAAAGGCAGTTCAATGGAGAAAGGATAGTCTTTTCAATAAAAGGTGCTGGAACAACTGAACATCCACATGCGAAAAAAAAAAAAATCTAGACACTGACTTTATACCTTTCACAAAAATTAACTCAAAATTTATTACAGTTCTACATATAAAATACAAAACTAAAACTCCTAGAAGATAATATAGGAGAAAATCTAGATGACCTTAGGCTTTGTCCATAAAAATAAATATGCCAAAAATGTGGTAAAGAAAAAATGCAGATGGAATCCTGGAAGTAATCTACGGCAACCACTTTATTTTGCACATAAGAAATCAGACCCAGAGAGACTTACTAATCTCTCCAGTCTCCAGGCTTTTTTTATGTACAGGTTTTATTTTTTCTTTATGGAACACTATGCATACATAAATTGCATATACATATATGTAGTATGATAAATTTTCAGTTTGATGCTTTTTTACTTGAACACACTGATTTTTATTTTATTTTTTACTTTTGAGATGGAGTCTCGTTCTGTCGCCCAAGCTGGAGTGTGGTGGCAGCATCTCCGATCACTGCAACCTCTGCCTCCCGAGCAGCTTGGAATACAGACATGCCCCACCATGGCCCGCTAATTTTTGTGTTTTTAGTAGAGACAGACTTCACCATGTTGGCGAGGCTGGTCTCGAACTCCTGACCTCAAGTGATTCACCCGTTTTGGCTTCCCAAAGTGCTGGGACTACAGGCGTGAGCCACCACACCGGTTTTTTAGTTTTTTGTTTTTGTTTTTGTTTTTTTGAGACAGGGTCTCACTGTCATCAAGGCTGAAGCGCAGTGGTGCAATCTCAGCTCACTGCAACCTCCACCTCCCAGCTTCAAGCCATTCTCCTGCCTCAGCTACTCGAGCAGCTGGGACTACAGGAACGCACCACCATGCCTAGCTAATTTTTGTATTTTTAGTAGAGACGGGGTTTTACCATGTTAGCCAGGCTGGTCTTAAACTCCTGACCTCAAGTGACCCGCCCACCTCGGCCTCCCAAAGTGCTGGGATTACAGGCGTGAGCCACTGCACCTGGCCTGATTTTTATTTTTAAATAATGAGTAAGGGTGTATTTTTAACAAAGTTTAAGGACCACAGAAGAGGATCAGTCCTTCAAAACCATCAATCCATGTATCAAGCCCATCCACATGTTTTTAACAACATACATTTAAAGCTCATTAAAAGACAAGAATAAAAACTATAAATTAAAAAACTACTCTCGGCCGGGCACAGTGGGTCACACCTGTAATCCCAGCACTTTGGGAGGCCAAGGCAGGTGGATCACGAGGTCAGGAGATCAAGATCATCCTGGCCAATGTGGTGAAACCCTGTCTCTACTAAAAATGCAAAAATTAGCCAGGCACGGCAGAGTGCGCCTGTAGTCCCCGCTACATGGGAGGCGAAGGCAGGAGAACTGCTTGAACCCACTAGGTGGAGGCTGCAGTGAGCTGAGACTGCACCACTGCACTCCAGCCTGGGCGACAGGGCAAGACTCTGTCTCAAAAACAAACAAACAAAAAACCCAAAAAACAACAACAAAAAAACTACTCTCATTACTTTGCGGTAACACTTAATTTTGGACTCCAAATTCCATTACTTAGTTTGTAAACTGACTCTTACAGAATCAAAATGGAGAATTTAAAAGAATCATCATAGGCACTAAAGGAAATTCCAAAAGAAGAGTTCTAAAAATGTTTGGAGAAATAAAAGCATAGCTGCAATAAAGTCTACATTCTTTACACATGATTATTTTGAAGGAAATCAAGATCATTTGATTACCTAGCTTCAGCTACATTCATTAACACACCACAGAAACTGTGTCTGCCCAATTAATAGCTATGGAAAATGATAATGACTTCAAATAGCATTTGGCCAAGTGCCTGGGCCAGACACAGTAATTATCTGATTAATTAAAGATTTGATGGCATCATACGTCACCAAACACATCCACTAAATCAAACTGTTTTGTTCTCAGTTTAATAGATTAAAAAGCCTCAAAATACAGTAGTATTAGAAAAACCATTTTGAATAATATTGTATCACTTCTGTTAGGAACAACTATTCACTTTTGCCTGGGAACTTTTTTACGTGTCATAACAAACATAAAATGTGACATAAGAAAATACAGTCTTTGATGACAAGGCTTTCAAGCATTTTTAACCTGTGAAGCCTAACAGCTGTTTAACTTCTTTATGAAATTATGCAATGCTTGTGAAAAAGAGAAACAGAAATATCGGAAAACCAGTGACACCGACACTACATCGTCACAAGGCTTATTCTGATAGAACCCTTTCACATGCAGATTATACTACATATGCCTATTACTGTCAGTTTGTATTACTATTTTCCTGTTCAAAATATTTTTCATAGACTGGGCTCAGTGGCTCATGCCTGTAATCTCAGCACTTTGGGAGGCCAAGGCGGGCAGACCACCTGAGGTCAGGAGTTCGAGACCAGCCTGGCCAACATGGTGAAACCCCATTTCTACCAAAAATATAAAAATTAGCCGGGCATGATGGCACGCACCTACAATCCCAGCTACTCTGAAGGCTGAGGCAGGGGAATCACTTGAACCTGAGAGGTGGAGGCTGCAGGGAACTGAGATTACACCACTGCACCCCAGTCTGGGTGACAATGCAAAACTCCATCTCAAAAAAAAACAAAACAAACAAACAAAAAAAAAAAACAAAGAAAAAAAGAACAACAAAAAAATAAAAAACAAGATATTTCTCTTCCCATGCCATTACTCTTGCTAAATTACTTCACAATTAATTTCAAGAAATTCCTACAACTACTTAGATTTCTGGCTTTAAAATGGTATTTCTTCTTTATAATTTTTGTGTTTTTCCAAGTTTGCTAAAATAAGCACATATTACTCACAGACAGAAAAAAAAGCATTTCAACTCTTGTGATGTCCCTGTCTGAAATCTCCCATTCAAACCACATTAGCTTTGTCATGACTCTACGCCTACTCTTCGTGCTGCAGCTTTTCAGCTAGTAAAAGTCTTATACTCGGCCTATCCTCATTCTCTATTCTCTCTGCATTCCATCTCTTCCTTTCAAGTAATTTAAGTCTCCAAATCCCATCACTCTATTTCTATATGTAATTCAGTCACCCCGCAGTGGCTGCCCAAGACCCTCTCCCCTGTCACGAGGGTTATTTTCAGTGGAAAAGTCAGGAAACACACGAAAAATGATTTCTGCTTTTGGGAATGTTATTCTTGACAACCAAAGTTCTTGACATCCAGTTGCACAGCTGCAGTAGCTTCCCTTTATCTCTTAGTGCATCACAGATCTTTGGCAATAAAATCTAGTCACTGGGACCCGAAACTTTCCTTCCGGCAAAAGGTCCAGCTGCTAAAACATTTATCTTGGCAGCTTTCATGTCAGTGCTGAACAACTCCTAAGATGTATAAATTAATGGTGCTGTTGTTTATTCACTTATTAGTATTTACTTGACTATTAAGGTACTTAATGATAGAAACTGTGTCTGTTCTTCTCCATCAGGAAGGAGAGAAGGTAAAAGAGAAAAAGAAACTCTGTCTGTTCTTTAATATTTACCTCAGGCAGCTTATTTATTTTTATTTTTTTTAAATGGAGTCTTGCTCTGTCCCCCAGGGTGGAGTGCAACAGCACAATCTCGGCTCACTTCAACTTCCACCTCCCAGGGTCAAGTGATTCTCCTGGCTCAGCCTCCCAAGTGGCTTAGATTACAGGTGCCCACCACCACATCCGGCTAATTTTTGCATCTTTAGTAGAGACAGAGTTTCACCATGTTGGCCAGGCTGGTCTCAAACTCCTGACCTTAGGTGATCCACACGCCTCAGCCTCCCAAAAGCTGGGATTACAGGCACGGCCACGGGGCCTGGCCCAGGCAGCTTTTTGAACACCGTGATGTTCAAAAGATATGTGAGTAAACATGTTTACCACAACCATACTTTCAAATACTTACCTTGTAGAATTTTAATTCAATATTACGACAACCAAATTTTTTTTTAATTATTATACTTTAAGGTCTAGGGTACATGTGCACAATGTGCAGGTTTGTTACATATGTATACGTGTGCCATGTTGGTGTGCTGCACCCATTAACTCATCATTTACATTAGGTATATCTCCTAATACTATCCCCCACTTCTCCCACCCCATGACAAGCCCCAGTGTGTGATGTTCCCCTTCCTGTGTCCAAGTGATCTCATTGTTCAATTCCCACCTATGAGTGAGAACATGCGGTGTTTGGTTTTCTGTCCTTGCGATAGTTTGCTGAGAATGATGGTTTCCAGCTTCATCCATGTCCCTACAAAGAACATGAACTCATTCTTTTTAATGGCTGCATAGTATTCCATGGTGTATATGTGCCACATTTTCTCAATCCAGTATGACAACCAATTTCTTATGCATAATAAGGAAAGCTTCAATACTATGTCTAGATTTTTAAAAAATGCTTACTCTTTTCTGCCATCTCAGTGCTTGTTAGGTCTTCTGTCTGCCTGGAGTAATTTCTTATATTGATGCCAGTAAGCGTACTTAGAAATGAAAGTTCTGATTCTAAATGTCCAAGCTGATTCTTCAGATCTTTTGAAGACTTCCATCCTTCCGAAGTGAATTGGTGTATGGCTTGAAAAGATTTTCTAAAAGGCAAATAACAAAAACAATCACTCCAATTACTAACATGTGTTTCATCTAATACCCCCATTTTCCTCAAAGCATTCCCATTTTGTCCCTCTTACTCTCTTCCTATTAAGTCCCCTTCCCCCATTAAAAAGAAAAAAAGAAAAAAAGAATTTTCTCAAAACCAGTGTGGTTACTAACACTGCCTTTTTTTTTTTTTTTTTTAAAGAGATGGGGTCTCTCGCTGTCACCTGGGCTAGAGCGCAGGGGTGTAATCATAGTGCACTGTAGCCTTGAACTCCCAGGCTCCAAGGATCCTCCTGAGTAGCTGGGACCACAGGTGTGCCACTGTGCCTAGTTAATTTCTTTTTCCTTTTTGTAGAGACAGGGTTTTGCTTTATTACCCAGGCTGGTCTTAAACTCCTGGCTTCAAGCCTCAGCCTCCCAGCATGTTGGATTATAGGCGTGAGCCACCATGCCCGGCCCACAATCTTTAATTTCAACAAAAAACATATGTAACCAAATTATACTTCCAAATTTCCACCTATTAGAAATACTTTTAAAATAAATTATAACAGGAGTACTTTGTAAAATTACAATGTGAGTTCTGACCCATGAAATTCCAGCCTAAATTCCTACCTCTCAAATTATTTTAAAAGATGTCTTGAAATTAAAAAAATAGGCCGGGCACAGTGGCTCACACCTGTAATCCCAGCACTTTGGGAGGCCGAGGCAGGTGGATCATGAGGTCAGGAGATCGAGACCATCCTGGTTAACATGGTGAAACCCTGTCTCTACTAAAAATACAAAAAATTAGCCAGGCGTGATGGCGGGTGCCTGTAGTCCCAGCTACTCGGGAGGCTGAGGCAGGAGAACGGCATGAACCCGGGAGGCGGAGCTTGCAGTGAGCAGAGATTGCGCCACTGCACTCCAGCCTGGGTGACAGAGCGAGACACCATCTCAAAAAAAAAAAAAAAAGAAATTAAAAAATAAAATCAATTAGCTAACTTTAATTTCTAAAAGTAAACATCACAGAACATTTTATAGTAAGAAAGAGTTTTTTAGGGAAAAGAAATAGCAAATCTCTTTAAACATCACTATAGCTAGACATTCTTCATTGAGAACATACAAATATATTTTCCTTGAGAACAAGAATGAAATTTTAGGGCCGGGTGCGGTGGCTCAAGCCTGTAATCCCAGCACTTTGGGAGGCTGAGACGGGTGGATCACGAGGTCAGGAGATCGAGACCATCCTGGTGAACACAGTGAAACCCCATCTCTACTAAAACTACAAAAAACTAGCCGGGCGAGGTGGCGGGCGCCTGTAGTCCCAGCTACTCGGGAGGCTGAGGCAGGAGAATGGCGTGAACCCGGGAGGCGGAGCTTGCAGTGAGCTGAGATCAGGCCACTGCACTCCAGCCTGGGCGACACAGCGAGACTCCATCTCAAAAAAAAAAAAAAAAAAAAAAAAAAAAGAAATTTTAGTTAGCTTGGTACAGTGGCTCACGCCTGTAATCCCAGCACTTTGGGAGGCCAAGGCAGGTGGGTCACTTGAGGTCAGGAATTTGAGACCATCCTGGCCAACATGGTGAAATCTCTTGTCTACTAAAAATGCAAAAAATTAGGCCGGGCGCGGTGGCTCAAGCCTGGGAGGCCGAGACGGGCGGATCACGAGGTCAGGAGATCGAGACCATCCTGGCTAACACAGTGAAACCCCATCTCTACTAAAAATACAAAACCTTAGCCGGGCGAGGTGGCAGGCGCCTGTAGTCCCAGCTACTCGGGAGGCTGAGGCAGGAGAATGGCGTAAACCCGGGAGGCGGAGCTTGCAGTGAGCTGAGATCCGGCCACTGCACTCCACCCTGGGTGACAGAGCGAGACTCCGTCTCAAAAAAAAAAAAAAAAAAGCAAAAAATTAGCCTGGCGTGGTGGCAGGTGCCTGTAATCCCAGCTACCCAGGAGGCTGAGGCAGGAGAATTGCTTGAGTCTGGGAGGCAGAGGTTGCAGTGAGCCAAGATCACGCCACTGCACTCCAGCCTAGGCAACAGAGTAAGACTCTGTCTCCAGGGGAAAAAAAAAAAAAAAATTTTAAAAACTTTTTAAAAAGAAGAAATTTTAGCTAATAATTGTGTTAGATGGTATTTTATTTTTTGTCATCCATTATTTCCTTTAAACACTCTGCTACATTCTACACTATTGACTTTTCCTGCCAGCTTAAAACATCCCTTCCTTAGATTCTTGGGCATAATTATCCCAATTCTCATTAGATCTTGGGTCGGCTTCTTGTCTCCAACATTAGAGGAAAACCCAAACACTCTTACTTCTGCTGTTCTAAATATGTATTCTTCCATTCTGCAGGAACACTAACTGATTAGCCTTAGCTCCTCTATGCCAGTAACTCTTAAAATATACCTCTAACCATATATCTCTTCTTCCTGCAAGGTAGATCTAGCTTGATATCTCACCAAATGGTTTCTCTTGGAATCTGCTTTTCCTCTAAATTACCCTACATTTGTTAATAATAAAACCTTTCTCTTGGTATGTCAGGCTCCAGACCTTGGAAGTTATCCTTGGCTCCTTCACTTGCCTGACATCTGGACTTACTGCCATCCTTTCTGCTCCTCACATAACTATTCTTCCTTTTGTATTTCTAATTCTACTACATTAGCCAATGCTATTATGACCTTACACCATCTCTACACAGAATAATCTAATGCTATAGTCTTCACACTGAGAACCCAATCTGTAAAAATTGTTTCAAATTTTGTTTTAATGCTAATTTAAAATGTTAACGTAAGTATATCCCGTATCATGAAACTACCACAGCCTCTTTTGCATTTGCCATCGTAGACTGATGCCCCCACAAATTACATTAAATATAGAAGTCAAGGAAAAAAGAACAGAGTGGGTGCAGCGACTCACTCCTGTAATCCCAGCACTTTGGGAGGCTGAGGCAGCCCAGGAGTTCCAGACCAGTCTGGAAAACATGGCAAAACCCCATGTCTACCAAAAAATACACACACACACACACACACACACACACAACAAATTATCTGGGCGTAGTGGCAGATGCCATGCCTTCAGTCCCAACTACTTGGCTGGTAGAGGGTCACTAAGGCAGGATGGTTGCTTGAGCATGGGAGGTGGAGGTTGCAGTGAGTCATAATCATGCCGCTGCACTTCAGCCTGGGCAACAGAGTGAGACCCTGTCTCAAAAAACAAAACAAAAAAGAAAAAGAAAAAAGAACAGAGATAAATTTCCTATATAAATGATGAGCGGCTGGGCATGGTGGCTCACGCCTGTAATCCCAGAACTTTGGGATGCTGAGGTGGGCAGATCACCTGAGGTCAGGAGTTCAAGACTAGCCTGCCCAACATGGCAAAACTCTGACTCTACTAAAAATACAAAAAATTAGCTGGGCGTGGTGGTGGGTGCCTGTAATCCCAGCTACTCGGGAGGCTGAGGCAGGAGACTCGCTTGAACTTGGGAGGCGGAGGTTGCAGTGAGCTGAGATCGCACCACCACACTCCGAAATTCCGTCTCCAAAAAAAAAAAGCCATAAATATAAATGAGCTTCTGACAAGTGAACACCAAATGTCACAGCAAGCTATGAATGAAAATTTCAAGGTATTTCCAATAGAGCAAAATGGTAAGAGAACCAAGTCATCATTAAAGGCTGGATATGCAGAACTCAAAAAAGAACCTGCAGTTGTCAGAGTGGCCAGTAGGGAGTTTGTGTTTCATAGGTATGGTGTTTCAGTTTGGGGAGTTGAAAAAGTTCTGAAGATGAACAGTGGTGATGGCAGTACAACAATGTGCAAGTGTTTAATGCCATTGAGCTGAACACTTAACAATGGTTAAAACAGTAAATCTTACGTATATTTTGCCACAAAAAGAAAATCTGCATATTCTTATTCATAGCAGCTATTTAGTTTGAGCAAAATATTTGTGTATTTCAACTAACGATGTTAGTTTGAGCTATTTTGGATTTGTCTGAATTTTATTCACTTTGTGGTTTTATTATTGGTAAGTCGGTCTTCACAGCATAAAAATTTGTCAGAATTAGGAGCTTGCAAGAATTTGTTTTCCTTTAAAATGAATCTATACACAAGTTTAAAGGTCAATGGTCTACTAAGTGTTAGTTAGTATTATGAGGCAAGTACTCTTCTAAATGAACTACATATATTAACTCAATTAGTCCTCACAGCAACCCAAAAACTTGGGTATAATTTTACCACGGAGGAAACTGAAGCACAGAAAGTGGGAGCTCACTTAACCAAGATCACTCGGCCAATAGCAGAGACAGGATTTGAAAGCAGGCAATTTGGCGCCACAGTGTGGACACATGGATATAGCTGAATAATTTAGCTACAATTTTCCTACCTCCAATCCATCCAACCACTTACAATCACTTAAAAAAATAGCTTGGTACACAGGTCCCAATCCTCCTCCTCCACTATAGTGAAAAGAAACCTCACGGTTAAGTCCAAACACCCTGAACTGACATTTAATGTCTCCCACAATATGGACTCATCTGACTTTCCAATTTAACCACTGAGAAGTTCCAGATTATATAAATAATTTACTAAGAACTAAAAATAAAATCCTACCCCACCCCCACAATCACCCAAACCGACTCCCTCTTGGTCAAGGGGACCCCAAAGAAACCTTAAAAACTCAGCTCTTAACCATGACAGGACGGGAGGTCAGACACACCTCATTAAAGCCCTTCCTATTTGGGATAGACACAACTGACCAGCATTAATGTTAAAACAGAGATCGTAAGAGTTGCAGAACAGACTCTGTGGCAATAAGATACCAAATTATAAACAAGACCTAAGGCCATGCCAGGCAAGGATTAAGTCACATACCCCCTACACTTAAAAGAATGAACTATCACTTTGGGAGGCTGAGGCAGGTGGATCACCTGAGGTCGGGAGTTCAAGACCAGCCTGACCAACATGGAGAAACCCCACGTCTACTAAAAACACAAAATTAGCCGGGGTGGTGGCGCATGCCTGTAATCCCAGCTACTCGGGAGGCTGAGGCAGGAGAATCGCTTGAAACCGGGAGGCGGAGGTTGCGGTGAGCCAAGATCGCGCCATTGCACTCCAGCCTGGGCAAAAAGAGCGAAATTCTGTCTCCAAAAAAAATGAACTATGTTCTAACTGCCACAATGTTTTTTTTTTCTCTAGTGGCTAAACAAGCACTGGCCTCCAGATAAGCAATATTGAAATAATTGCAGTTCATCCACCACCAGATGCTAACTGATTCCCGTGTTCCACAGGCTTTGATAGGACAAGAGAATAATTTCAAAAATTTTTCTTTTGATAAGATCACCAACCATGGACTTGTTCTAACAGGTTTACAAAGCCTGTGTACTTAAGTACCTTTGCTTCCCTCCTTCAACTTTTGACATACAGGGCCTAATTGTAATGCATTTAAATGTTAAGTCAGTTCCCCAAAATGAACATGGAATGTATGTAATATGCATGTTTATTCAGTACACGTGAGCACATCTCCCTTTGTGAATATTCATAGCCCCTCCTATAACCTGTTGTAATGTGTATACATAGCCCACTCATCCATCATAAATCCCTGCCCCAACCCCTCCTCTTCCAAAGTGCGGGCCTTTCTGCTTTGCCTGAGACTATGCTTCCCAGCCTGTCAGGATGGCCACTTTGCAGGCTGCAACCCTTTTTAAGAAACAGTCTCTCAAAATTTGCAGATCTCATGATTTTTCAGTTGACACTACTTTACCATGTGGACTAATGAAATCTTGTGGCTAGTAAAGAAAACACTTTTCCCCAGTTTTTAAACTTCAAAGTGTGCACACACATCATCTGTCAGGGCAGGGGATCTTTTTTTAAATGCAGATTCTGATTCAGTTGGTCAGGATGTCGCTCTAACAAACCGCCAGGTGATGCTAAAGCATCCCATCTGCGGAGCACACCTCAAGTAGCAACGGTCTTTAACACAATGACTCTCACTCGAGGAGGGGCACACCTGTTTCCTCTCCCTTTTACCAGTCACAGCTTCCTCTACTTTCACGACCGCACGCAGACATTTTCTGTAGATCTCCTCCTTCCCATCTTCTACCAATTCTTCTCCAGTTAGCTCAGGAAAAATAAATAAATAAATAAATAA
Source organism: Macaca thibetana thibetana (assembly GCF_024542745.1). NCBI lineage: Eukaryota > Metazoa > Chordata > Mammalia > Primates > Cercopithecidae > Macaca > Macaca thibetana. Next base: position 104,407,026 of record NC_065592.1, on the reverse strand, counting down.
ATAAAAAAAAATCTCATTCTCTCTGCACCTGTGTCAAATTAGTCTTGACTCAAAAATTGAAGATAGTTTGTTTTCGCGAGGCTTCCATGTTTGAGATGATGATACATAATTACGGCTGCAGAGCTTTTCTCTCCCTCTCCTTCAACAAAGCAGAAGTGCCCAGACTTTGGGGTTAAATTTTTGGGTTCCTAATCCATCTCTGACAATTCCTTTCTCTGGAACCTTGGACGAGCTACCTAACCCCTCTGAGCCTCAGTATCTTCAACTATGAAACAGGGCCAACAGTAGCACCTACCTTAGAGGAATGTCAAATTCTCCTACAGGCTATATTAACCACTCTTCTTGATATCAACTTACTTTTTTACCGAAGTTATTTTTCAAAGGAATTTTTATGTCATCGTAAACAAAAAGTCAGTATCACTTGCCATGGTTAGCTGACCCATTAAAAACAAATGCCATGAAATCAAACGGAGTTACTAAATCCCCACTAGAGATACCTCTGCTTACTGGAGGCGGAACTATCTAGCTAGGGACATAGTCAAGACTTTCTCCTTGTCAGTCATCCACACAGACGACTGCGATTAAACGAGCTAATAATCTGCAAGGCGTTTACAGCAGGGCGCCGTACGAGCTGCTCCCAACTCTAGGCCATTGTCATGAAAGGATCAACACCAGTTCATGCCCACATTTTGGGGCTGGGAGTAGGAGGCCGAGATTCACCCGCCTGGCCCGGGAACGCCGGTCAGCGGAGCCTAGGGAACTTGGGGGGTCACGTACTGGACTCTGGACTTCTCTTCCCAGGGCGCCGGTGGGTTCTCACACGCTCGCCGCACCGCCGCGATCTCAGCTTGCAAGACGCGCTCCTCTGCCAGCTCTGCGTCCATGGCGCGTTGCTCACCCGAGCCTGCCAGGCAGCGCCGCTGTCACTCGGACCTGAGCGCTTCACCGGCGCTTCAAGCCTCGCGCGCGCTCCCGGCGCGGACCATCCCGGAGCTCACGCGGAGGGGAGGCGGGAGAGCCCCGCGTGACCCCCGCGGCCCTGTCCGTCCAACTACACGCTCGCCCGAGAGCCTGGGTCCTCGACTTCCCTACACACGTTTCCCTGGCTGTCTAATCAGTGCCTATACTTTCTCGGGAGAGCGTGTTCTTTGCTACTCCAAGCCCAAGTGCTCCGCTGCTCACCCCAGCCGGCAGCCTTGGAGCCGCCCGGCCGCGTGCGTCACTGAAGAGGCAGGGCTGGGATCACGTGGAGGGGAGTGTCTCTTTATTTTTTTTCCCCCTACTTCCTCACTTAGGCCGACCTAGTCCAGGAATTGGTACACACAGCGATAGTGTTCAATAGAAACTAGGGGATTTTGGTTTGGGCTTTTTTGCGGTCGTTGAGGGGGAGGTGACGGAGGCGTCAGGGAAGGTGGGAGGACGGGAAAGGAAATTAAAAGCTCTTGGGAACTGAATTGTGGTAACGGAACCTTAGGAGGCTGGATTGGAAATCGAGTAGGAAGGAAGAGAGGATGGTCCGTTGGGACATGTGACCAGAAGTTAGGTGCTGCAGCGGCGCTGGCGTTAGGTGAACGACGTGGTGAGGAGTGGGTTTCAAGCATGAGAAGTCGCAGGGCCGTTTCCTAGCCTCTCTCTTCACTTCTCTGGGAATTCTCGGAGAAAGAAGACTGCGGTGGGTAGGCTGGGGGCGGAGACTGTCAGGAAGAGGTAGGCCGGAGCTCTGCCCAGAATATATGCCATGTGGGGACGCTGGTTGGGAGTCTCGTTTGGAAAGAGTCTCAGCTGTTGGGGAAGGGCAGGGCGAGAGCTGAGAGCCTGCCGGTTGCTAAACGAAATGAGAGATATGATGGGCCCTAGTACCTCTGGAAAAGTTTTCCTGAGTCTCCTGTGATCCAGCAACCTTCATAGTATAGTGTTAAGAATTCCAAGTTCTGAAGTTAGACCTGCATTATAATCCTGGATTCACTAATTTTCGGTATGGCATTGGGAAAGTGACTTAACTTCTTCTGTTCTTCTGAAAAGTGGGAAACGTGCAAACTACTTTGTACAATGCAGGCACGTAGCAAAAACACAAGTCTGTATTCGCTATATCACTTGATCTTTGTGACTGAACCCCACTTTGCAGCACTTTTATTGTGACATAATATTGTGCCATTTGTTTAATTCTTTTGTGACTATGAGGAGCTCCAGGAGCTCCTAGCCTCTGTATTCACTTCTTTGGGTCTTCCCGGAGAAAGAAGGCTGGAGTGAGTAGGTTGGGGGCGAAGACTATTAGGAAGAGATAGACTAGCTCTTTTTATCTTTTAGTGCATTACCTGCTACATCCTGTTTCTATCAGCCTTTGTTACAGACAGTAAATGAATGTATGAATGAATCAAGGAAAAACATCTAAAAACGTGAATACGTAACATTAAGAGGGATAGAGTAATATTATGGCCATTTGGAGGAAAAAAACCTCTGGACCTGTATCTATATGGGTATAGGGTTGCTGTTCCAAAGTACATTCATGAAAAATGTGGATGTAGGGCTTCGGCAAAACCTCCAAGACTAAAATTTGGAAGCAATACAATCGGAAGTGAAATACAGATCCAGGAGACGGATTTGATACAGACGGTTCAGAGGAAGTAGTAGTTTTGTTAGATTTTAGAAGAACTAAGGGAAAGAACTCTTCTCTGTATACAGAAAATTACTTTTCCCACTAGAACACACCAAGTATATGACCAGCCTTCATGAAAGTGAACAGAGAGACGAAGCGCCTTTATGTGGGTGGCCTTAGCCAGAACATTTCTGAGGCAGACCTACAAAATCAGTTCAGCAGATTTGGAGAAGTTTCGGATGTGGAGATCATCACACGGAAAGATGACCAAGGTAAATTTATGGTCCTTCACTGGGTAGTTATAGGCAGACATAACTCAGGTTAAGTACTAGAAAATAAAACGACCCCAAGATAAATGTTAGCTCTGAACACCAAAAGTTTTCAGTGATGTTTTGGAGATACAATGTGTGATGTGGAACTTGACCAGAATTCATTTCTGAAATAAGAAAAAATTCTAAATTCTAAACATCTGATTTCAGAAACATGTTAACTTCCAGTTTTGAGAGCTAGAATTTTCTAACATTGATTAAGTGTCCCATTAAGTAGACTATCACTAGCATACAATCAAAATGTTTCCTTAACTGACTACTGTACATTTTCTTCTTATTTTTTGGAATATTTTGATAATCATGCTTATTTTTATAGCCAATAAATAAAAAACCAGGTTTATGCTTGAAAGAATAAGTTTTCAAGAACTAATTTTTTTTTTTTTTAATTTAGAAACAACCATTTTTACATTGCTCTCTGGATAAAAATTTAAATAAATTGTGTTTTGGTTTTTGGTTTTTTTTTTTTAGGAAACCCACAGAAAGTCTTTGCATATATCAACATCAGTGTAGCAGAAGCAGACCTGAAAAAATGTAAGATCATCATAAATTTTCTATACTATTTGCCAGTTTGTATCACTCTGTAACTTGGAATACCTTTGGTTCTAAGCCTAAACCTCCACAGCCGTTTTTATGTTATCTAGAGGGACAGCAGTTGATCAAGAGAATTCCAGTATCGTTTGACTCAGCAGGTTTAGGTCCATTGCATTTGGCATCAGCGGACATGGTAGCACTTGCTAGTAAGTTTACTTAAAACTGCTATTCTCAAATATTTTGGACAAGGAATCAAACTTTCATAGAAACTGCCTGTTACATATATCCCACTGAATATCATGCCACATTCCCCTTCAGTCTGATCATTTCTTTGGGAGCTAATCCTTGTCACTAAACACTCTTAAGGAGGGAGCTTTACAATACACCCTTGTAAGACCATATCCTTGAAATTGTGAAATCTCTTGTTGATAAGTTTAGTAAAGTCAAGGGAAAACAGTGGCCTTCGATGAAGAACGGGAGATAATCCATACTGCCACTGACACAGTAGCATATTCTAGTTATTTGGAGGCCAAAAAGTGAAAAAAGACACAGAAAATAAGTAAAGGGAACATGCTAATAGAGGAAGAGGGCAATCAGTCTTTCGTAATTTCATTTGCAAAAAGAATGCTTTATTCTATTTTTCAGTGAGGAATATATGTGACAAATGTGAAGTTGTGGTTAAGAATACATAACTAGGCTTTGTGACCTGTGGCAGTTATTTAAACTTCTCAGCCCCAGTTTGCTTATGTGATGAATGACAGAAGATAGTGCTTGCCTCATAATATTTCTGTGATAATTAAATTAAATGATACATTTGCAACACTTTAGGAGGCTAAGGCAGGTGGATCACTTGAGGTCAGGAGTTTGAGACCAGCCTGGCCAACATGGTGAAACCCCATCTTTACTAAAAATACAAAAATTAGCTAAGTTTGGTGGCAGGCACCTGTAATCCCAGCTACTTGGGAGGCTGAGGCAGGACAATCACTGGGGAGGCAGAGGTTGCAGTGAGCCAAGATCGTGCCACTGCACTCCAGCCTGGGCGACAGAGGGACACTCGGTCTCAAAAATAAATGATACATTTGTATTTAGTATAGTATCTACCACCTACAAAATTCTGTTAATGGTATTATTAAGGAAGCTGATAGCAGATACTCAGAGAAATCAATTACTAGGGCATAGTAATTCAAACAGTTCAGTTACTCACAGTTAATTCATCTACAAGTTCTACAGTGATAATTAGTATGAGGTGGTAAATAAAATTAAGGTGCTGTAGGATTCCAGAGTGTCCTCTGATTCACCTGAAAAGATGATTGTTTTATAGTTATAGGAAATAACAATAAAATATACATTAAATGTCAGTTATTCAGAGGTTCCTGACATTTGTTTATAAACAAATTGCAAATGAATTTTGCTTTACTTTTTACACGTTTTGCCTCATTCCAATCTAGTAACACTGTGAGACAGGGAGTGTAAAGACTCTTGGTAAGTTGTCAACATGAGACAAGAGCCTAGGCTCCCTCTCTCCAGGTCTCATTTCTTTTCTTCCACTTCCCGTGGATCTCTGTGATAAACAAGCCTACTGTTCTTGATACTAAATAATTAGAAAAAGCACAAGCTGAAATATTTTTCATTGCCATGTACTTGAGTAATAATTCTTTACTTTATAGGTATGTCTGTTTTAAATAAAACAAAATGGAAAGGTGGAACATTACAAATTCAACTAGCAAAAGAAAGCTTTTTGCACAGGTAAGTTTTGCTTCACATGGATTTAAACCCTATTTTTTTTTAATATTGTAAGTGGTTTTATATATTATTTCAAATTATCAAGTAATATGGTATTATATTCTTAACAAATTCAAACGTTATAAGTAGAGCTGAAATCCCTTTGAACTCTGAATCCCTTCACGCCAGACACCAACAAAAAGGATAATTTCGTGCATTTACGTATGTATGTAATAAGCTATAAAAGTATATATGTACTTATTTGTTCTTTGTTAACACACCCTTTTGTAGCAATGTAGATCTTCTCCCTTTATAACAATTGTTAGTACTATTTCAGAAAATGGTTATACCACAGTGTAGTGGTCCCTTCCCACTGATGACTGTTTCTACTTTTTCATGGTTGTAGATGATCCTAGAGCACGTATCCTATGTATATGCAGGTGTTTCACTAGGTTTATATCAGAAAATGGAGTTGCAGAATCTTAGCATTGTCTGCATTTAAATTTTAGTAGACTTCTGAATTGCTTATGTTGATTTTGACTATTAACGCTGGTGTCATACAAAAATATAAAGAAAATAGGAGATCACTGTATGACAGGCATAAGAGTGATTATGCAAGTGATTTAAGAACAAGACAATGTATTATAAAAGCCGTTAGAGCTTTTAAAATCCTAAAGGTATTTTCAGGAAGAAAAGGTATTGTTAGTTGGGGAGTTTTCAAAATAGGAAACAATTTAAGAATATGCAGATAGAGGCCGGGCACAGTGGCTCACGCCTGTAATCCCAGCACTTTGGGAGGCCAAGGCAGGTGGATCACCTGAGGTCAGGAGTTCAAGACCAGCCTGGGTAATGTGGTGAAACCCCGTCTCTACTAAAAATACAAAAATTAGCCGGGTGTGGTCATGGGCACCTGTAATCCCAGCTACTTGGGAGGCTGAGGCAGGAGAATCACTTGAACCTGGGAGGCAGAGGTTGTACTGAGCCTACATTGTGCCATTGCACTCCAGCCTGGGCAACAAGAGTGAAACTCTTGTCTCCAAAAAAGAAAAAAGAAAAAGATAGAATGACCAGGAGAGTTGATAAGATTGTTCCAGACCAATGAAATGTAACAAGAACAGATATATTCTAAAACAAGTGGCAAGCAGCTACTTTGAGGCATGTTTTGGGGACTGGTCTTATGGAAAAGGTGAGAATTTGATTTTGTTCTTCAGCTGAAGCCTCAGACTGTGAACAGGGTGGTTATATACCTTTCATTCCAGCAGCAGTTGCCAGCCTACTGTGTGCAGGCACTGGGGCCCCATGCTGAGCAGGTTGAACACACAGTGCTGCTGCTTGGAGTATCTGCGTGAATATGCCTGAGAAGCATGGGTCTGATGGTTTTTCTGGGACATAAAGGAGACAGAGGCAAAGAGGCCAGTGAGGACTGCTCTGTGCAGTTGTCCAGGCTTGAAGACGGCGGCGGTGATTTGAATCAGAAGAGGTGGCATTCTCCTCATTAGGAGGATACAGATAATCAAGACCTAACAAATTGGGCTCCAAAAGATACCTTCGTCATGGGGAAGAGTGAATGGAGAGAAACAACATAAAATGTCAAACGTATAAATTGAAAGGGGGAAATTGAGAGAACTTGCGATCCATAGTCTTGGTCTTCCATAAAGGGGAACTGGGACATCCACTGGAGCAGAGCACAGGTGTGAGCATGCATGTCAGGGATTCAGGAGACTGACTGTAGAGGGTGGGCTAGGAAAAGAACTCTCGTGCTGTGGTGGGACAGCCCTGACAGCACAGCTTCTCACTGCTGTCCAACCCTGTATTGCTCAGTTGCTGGTGGTAAGGGACTGGTCAATAAACTACAGTAGATCGATGGAAAGGCATGTTGTGCAGCAATCATAGTGATGTTTTCAAAGAATGTATAAGTTGGTAAATGAAGTGTACCCAACTGTGCTTATGATATTTGGATTACATTATAAAATGTGTATATTTACATATAGAACAAAGATGAAGTTAAGTAGATAAAATATTAACAATAGGATGAGGGATACGGAATATGTTTTGTGTTCTTCACGGTTCTGTCTTCCAGCATTCTACAATAAAAACATTGTATGTTCAGATAAGTAGGTAAACTATTATGCTACTAACAAAGCATTTTTGTTTTATTTTGGTTTTTAGTACTACAAAGCTGTTTACTTTATAGTGCTCATTTAGGCTCACCTAAAGTGAAATAGCCATTTTACGTGGCTGATTGTTTTGACTCTTTTATTTGTATTTTCTTTTTGATTCAGATTGGCCCAAGAGAGAGAGGAAGCAAAAGCTAAGAAAGAAAAATCAACAACAGATAACACCAACTTGTTAGAAAAGATAGGAGGAGTGGATTTCCATATGAAAGCTGTGCCAGGGACAGAAGTGCCAGGGCATAAGGTGAGTCTCCTCTGTAGCCTGAGCCAATCACATGGTCTTGGGAACCGATGCCTGAGATCATGTGATCGTGGGTGTCATGTCTAAAACCAGTTCCTCTTTTCCCCTTTCTTGAGGCAATTAACATAGATAGGACTTTATGATTTTTCAAGGTGCATTTACAACTCTTAGTTAAGCATAGTTCTCTGTCATTTTACAGAGAAAAATCAAAACTCAAGCAGAGGTGGACTTTCAAGGGACATAGGTAGCCAAGAATACAGGCAGGTCCCAAGTTTGCCTGTTTAAATTAGCAGCCTGTGTTTTTTGTAAACCATCCTACATGGTTTACTTTGGGATTGATAGCTGCTCCAAATCTCCCTTTTTTTTTTTCCTTTCCTCTCACAATTTTTCTCTTTGGTAACTCATTGTCAGAAAAGTAAACCCAACAGTAATCATAGCCCACTGATTTTTTTGTTGTATTTACCTAATATTGTTATTAAATCTTTTCCATTTGTGTCACATATAGTAAATAAATTCTTTTTCTTTTTCTTTTAGAATTGGGTTGTGAGCAAATTTGGAAGAGTCTTACCTGTTCTTCACCTTAAAAATCAACATAAACGTAAAATATCCTTTGACCTGTCAAAGTAACTATTTACCACAGTGATGGATACTTGTAAAATACCTTTAGCATTTCACTGTCTCTATCAATGAATCTTTAGGTGTTTGTTTGCATGTTCCCAGTTTCTTGGTACTCACCTACATGTATGAAACAATTAGAGCATGAGAAAATGGATTGAGGTTTTATACAATTAAGTAATTCAAATGATGAGTGCCAAAGAGGCAGGTTGGTTTATTAATGTATTCATATTGTCATACATGGATTCAAAGCCATTGCTGAAGGAGCTAAAGAGGCGTGAGAGACCCGGAGACCATCATTAAAGAAGGCTTTAGAATTCAGGTAGGTTGTGAATTAACAGAAGTGATGGGAAGTAGTCCAGGGAGTAGGAATAGTAGATAAAAATACGTGGACAAGCAGGAGGATGGTGGGTTGAGAAATTGTTTGGAGCAGAGTGTGAGCAAATTCTAATGCCTATTCAATGAGGTCACATTGTCTAAGACCTTGAAGACCGGTATCATGGAATTCTGAGCAGTGTGTCTTGATATATTCTTTTTTTTCTCTTTTTTTCTTTTTTTTTTTTTTTTTGAGACAGAGTCTTGCTCTGTCCTCCAGGCTGGAGTGCAGTGGCATGATCTTGGCTCACTGCATCCTCTGCCTCCCAGGTTCAAGTAATTCCCCTGCCTCAGCCTCCCAAGTAGCTGGGACTACAGGTGTGTGCCACCATGCCTGGCTAATTTTTTGTATTTTTAGTAGAGATGGGGTTTCACCATGTTGGCCAGGATGGTCTTGATCTCCTGACCTCATGATCTGCCCACCTTGGCCTCCCAAAGTGCTGGGATTACAGGCGTGAGCCACCGCACCCAGCCGTCTTGATGTATTCTTTGGCTTTTAACCTTGGTGTCAGTCAGTAAGGGAAACAGTAGCAGGTGTTTCAAACAGAGGGAATATAGTATATGCAGTTAGTTAAACAAGTGCTGGAGGAGCAAAAGCCAAAGGTCAGATTGCCCACTGATTGACAACTGCAATAAACCACTACCCCCTTGGGACTAGAGAAGCAAAAACGTGTGTCCTCAGAGCTCACAGCTACTGTGCCACTGAAGCCACTACCGGAATCCAGGCCCTAGTTGCACTGGACGTAGCTATGACTTCTGCCCTCCCTACAGGTGGCTCAAAGTTAAGAAAGTACTGATTTCTTCTTTTCCACTTTCCAGCTTTCCACCAATGGCAGCTGCTGATGGCAAAGAGGAAAACATTGAAGGACAGTAGAGACAATAGACACTTTTTGCCACACCTCACATATAACTGACATGTATAAGTAGTTACTGGACAAAGGGACTTTTAAGAGTAATCGCTTAAGGTGCGGTGCAGTGGCTCCCACCTGTAATCCCAGCACTTTGGGAGGCCACTGGAGGATCACTTGAGCCCAGGTGTTGGAGACCAGTATAGGCAACATAGTGAGACTCTAACTCTACAAAAAATATTAATAAAAGAAAATTCAGGCTGGGCCCAGTGGCACATGCCTGTGGTCCCTGCTACTGGAGAGGCTGAGTTGGGAGGATCACTTGAGCCTGGAAGGTTGAAGCTGTATTGAGCCACGATCATGCCATGGCACTCCAGCCTGGGCAGCAGTGAGACCCTGTCTCAAAACAAAAAAGAGTGATAGCTTAAAGCACCTTAATACTTATCTATTCACATGCTTTAGGGAATCTGCAAATGACAGCCATCATTACAACACATCGATGTTAACTAGAATCTTTCCTGGATAATGTCAACATAGTCCTGGTAAAGATTTATTGGATTTTTTTTTAATTTTTAATTTTTATTTATTTTTATTTATTTTTTTTTTTTGAGACGGAGTCTGGCTCTGTCGCCCGGGCTGGAGTGCAGTGGCCGGATCTCAGCTCACTGCAAGCTCCGCCCCCCGGGTTTACGCCATTCTCCTGCCTCAGCCTCCCGAGTAGCTGGGACTACAGGCGCCCGCCGCCTCGCCCGGCTAGTTTTTTTGTATTTTTTAGTAGAGACGGGGTTTCACCATGTTAGCCAGGATGGTCTCGATCTCCTGACCTAGTGATCCGCCCGTCTCGGCCTCCCAAAGTGCTGGGATTACAGGCTTGAGCCACCGCGCCCGGCCTAATTTTTATTTTTAAGACGGGGTCTCACCATGTTGCCCAGGCTGGTCTCGAACTCCTGGGCTTATGTAATCTGCCCACTGCTGCCTCCCAAAGTGCTGGGATTACAGGCGTGAGCCACCGTGCCCAGCCCAGCTTTCTAATAAAGACCTAAAAATGATTGCAGAGAGTGAGTTCATGTGAAGTGGACGTTATTGTGCTAGGAGAATCAGTTAGGATGAGTAAGAACTGAGAAGACAGAAATAGCCAAAAGAGTTTGAGAGTAAAGGACACACACGGTACATATGTAACAAACCTGCATGTTATGCACATGTACCCTACAACTTAAAGTATAATAATAATAAATAAATTTAAAAAAAAAAAAAAAAAAAAAAAAAAAAAAAAACACACACACGGGGCCATGTCCTCCGGGTTCTCCTGAACCCAGAACTTTGCTTTACTGTATCAGCTCGATGGATGGATTTCTGTGATTTACAGAAAATAGTCCTGAGACCTGTGTACCTATAATATAATCTGAATAGGTTTGCTATAATAGCTATCTACAGTCCGAGTAATTTCTGCCAATTAATAGTGGTGATACTAGACTTTAACTCAGAAAATGTCATAGAAAGCTCAATTTCTTAGACCCTGAAAGGTAACCTAATTAAGCCCTCATTTTCTTTTACAGGAAACTGAAAGGGGGGGTAAAATGACTTATTTGAGATTAAGCAGTAATTTTTGTGTCAAAGATTGATAAGTTTTCCTAAAACCAAGTGCTTTAGTTTTGTTTCTTGACTTGCGTAACGTCATAAAATATGATCCCTCAAAATACTGCCACAACCTAAAGAAGATAGGGGAGGATTTCACAAACACCATTCCTATATCCAGCCTGACTTGGGAATTAGAAGGAGGGAATGACCCTATGAGTAAGAAACGGCGAGGAGAGTTCTCTGACTTTCATGGCCCTCCCAAGAAGGTGATAAAAGTGCAGAAGGATGAGAGTTCCATTGGGTCTCTGGCCATGAGTACAAGGCCCAGGAGGGTAATAGAGAGACCACCCTTAACACAGCAACAGGCTGCAGAGAAAAGAACTTGTGATTCCATTACTCCTTCTAAATCATCTCCTGTACCTGTTTCTGATACTCAGAAACTTAAAAATCTACCTTTTAAGACTTCTGGCTTGGAAACTGCCAAGAAGAGAAATAGCATTTCTGATGATGATATTGATTCTGAAGATGAATTGAGAATGATGATTGCAAAAGAGGAAAACCTGCAGAGAACTACACAACCCTCAATAAATGAATCTGAAAATGAACCTTTTGAAGTTGTAAGGGATGATTTCAAATCAGGCATTCACAAACTGCATTCTTTAATAGGTTTAGGTATCAAAAATAATGTCTCTTGCCATGATAGTGATGATGATATTATGAGAAATGATACTGAGTATGACTCAGGAGATACAGATGAAATCATTGCAATGAAAAAAAATGTTGCTAAGGTCAAAAACAGTACAAAATTTTCACAAATGGAAAAATCTACAAAGAAAACTTCTTTGAAAAATAGAGAAAACTGTGAGCTTTCTGATCACTGTATTAAACTACAAAAAAGAAAAAGCAATGTAGAGTCAGCCCTTGGTCATGGATTAAAGTCTCTTAATCGTAAATCTCCCTCTAACTCCAGTAGCAGTGAAGATGCTGATTCTGCATCAGAATTAGCTGACTCTGAAGGAGATGAGGAGTATAATGCCATGATGAAAAACTGCCTTCGTGTGAATCTCACTTTAGCTGATTTGGAACAATTGGCTGGCAGTGATCTGAAGGTTCCAAATGGAGATACTGAGAGTGATGGACCAGAAACCACCACCCAGTGCAAGTTTGACAGAGGCTCCAAAAGCCCCAAGGCTCCCACTTGCCTCCGCAGAGGCCAACAGTGTATTCATCCTGAGGAGATTGTGGCTTCCCTGTTAGAAGGAGAGAACACCTGTGGCAAACAGAAACCAAAGGAAAACAATTTAAAGCCAAAATTCCAGGCTTTCAAGGGAGTAGGCTGTCTATATGAAAAGGAGTCGATGAAAAAATCCTTGAAAGACAATGTTGCCTCTAACAATATTAATAAAGATCAGAATTCCATGAAACATGAGGATCCCAGTATCATATCCATGGAAGATGGGTCCCCATATGTTAATGGCTCATCAGGTGAACTGACTCCATGCCAACGTGCAAAGAAGGTGAATGGCCCAAACTATATTCAGCCTCAAAAAAGACAGACCACTTTTGAGAGCCAGGATCGCAAGGCAGTATCCCCTAGAAGTTCTGAAAACAGAAGTATGAATCCTATTTCTGGGCCATTAGAAGGTAAGAAGTCCTTAAGTCTTAGTGCAAAGACTCACAACATAGGCTTTGACAAAGACAGCTGCCATAGTACCACAAAGACAGAAGCTTCAGAGGAAGAGAGGTCTGATTCAAGCAGCCTCACATCTCTCAAGAAATCACCAAAGGTCTCATCCAAGGACACTTGGGAAATCAAAACTGATTTCTCACTTTCTATTAGTAATTCGTCAGATCTGAGTGCTAAAGGTAAGCATGCTGAAGACAATGAGAAGCGTTTGGCAGCCTTGGAAGCGAGGCAAAAAGCAAAAGAAGTGCAGAAGAAGCTGGTGCATAATGCTCTGGCAAAGTTGGTGAGTGTATTTTCAATGTATGGATTTAACAAGAATTCACAAAGGCCAGCTTTTCCTTCCCATGAAGTGAGGTGTGCCTCCATAGAGCTGATTGTCCTGGTGTTCACCAGTTTCATGTTTTGGTTCTTGAGTTAACTTGTTCATCTGGTTTATCTGAAATTTTCTTTATAATTTTCTTTCATTTAGAAGCTATACCTGATATAGTTAAGTAATGTATTCAAATGTGTCTGAATTTACATATAAGTCACTTGTCAAGTGATTTATACCTTGCCAAGTCTTCAAGATTTACTGTAACGGGCTTTTGTTCATTCTTCTAACAATTGTTAAGTACACCTTGATAGTAAGTGCCAGATTTATAGTATGAAGATGATGATCTTGCCTTTCATACAGTTTTTGGCTCATGGCGTGGCATGCTGACAGTCACAGTTCAGTTACACAGGGCCAGGAGGAGATTGTGCCCATGTGCCCTGGCAGCACACAGGAGACACACCAAGTCAGTTGGGAGCTTCTATAGTCTGAGCTGAGTAGTAGGAAAAGATCTGTGGGAATTGGTCAGGCCCAGGCGAAAGGGTGGGAAGGGAGCAGAAAGGCATTCATTCTAGGAAAAAGGAACATTTATACAAGGGTGAATGTTTTCAGTTGGTGTAACTAAAACTTATGCAGCATGAGGTGGCAAGAAATGAGGCTAGTGGTTTGATTTTGTTCATAAAATGAAAAGGGAGTGAAGAATTTTAAGCAAAGGAGAGAAGATTAAGCGAAGGAGAGAAGAATTTTAATTGTGTATTTTGGAACAGTAGTTGACAGACTACACCTCAAAGGCCGTGCAGCCCATGACCTATTTATGTACAGCCTTCAAGCTAAAAATAGTTTTTAAATACAGAACAAAGACCATATGTGGCCTGCAAAGCCTAAAATATTTAGTCTGGCCTTTTACAGAAAAAGTTTGTCAACCTCTGTTTGGGAAGAGATCCTTCAGACTATGATGAAAACAAATCGAATGGGTCCATCTGGAACCAAGGAGAGCCTTTGGGGAGGTGGAAAGTCAAAACCATGAGAACAGCAATGGAATAGATTGATTGAATTGATACCAAGAAGTTTAATTGCTAGGACTTAGTGATAACTGGATAGGGATAGAAAGAGGAATTGTAAGTTTCAGTCTTGGGCAAATAAACAGGTGGTGATGGCATTCACTAGATAAGGAAAAAGGGCAGGAAGTAGACTTGGCAGGGGAAGGGAGTGATAGGTTTAGACATACTCAGTTTGAGATTGGGTTGTTTTAAGCCGCAATGCTTTTTTTTTTCTTCCAATATTTATTTTAGGTTCTGGGGGTATAGATGCAGGTTTGTTACATAGGTAAGCTGCATGTCTTGGAAGTTTGGTGTACAGATTATTTTGTTACCCAGATACACAGATAATCAGCATAGTACCCAATAGGTGGTTTTTCTTTTCTTTTCTTTTCCTTTTTTTTTTTTTTTGAGATGGAGTTTCGCTCTTGTTGCCCAGGCTGGAGTGCAATGGTGTGATCTCGGCTCACTGCAATCTCCGCCTCCCAGGTTCAAGCAATTCTCCTGCCTCAGCCTCCTGAGAAGCTGGAATTACAGGCACCTGCCACTACACCCAGCTAATTTTTATATTTGTGGTAGAGATGGGGTTTCACCATGTTGGTCAGGCTGGTCTCAAATTCCTGACCTCAGGTGATCCGCCTGCCTTGGCCTCCCAGAGTGTTGGGATTACAGGTGTGAGCCACTGTGTCTGGCCCAATAGGTAACTTTTCAATCCTCACTGTCCTCCCACCCTCCACCCTCAAGTAGACTCCAGTTTTGATTGTCCCCCCCCCTTTTTTTTTTTAAACAGGGTCTCACTCTGTCACCCTGGAGTGCAGTGGTATGATCTCAGCTCACTGCAACCTCCACCTCCCAGGCTCAAGCAGTTTTCCCACCTCAGCCTGCTGAGTAGCTGGGACTACAGTCACATGCCACCATGCCCAGCTAATTTTTGTATTTTTGTAGACATGGGGTTTCAACATGTCACCTAGGCTGGCCTCGAACTCCTAAGCTCAAGCAATCAGCCTGCCTTGGCCTTCCAAAGTGCTGGGATATTAGGTGTCAACCACTGTACCTGGCCTACTGCTCCCCTATGTGTACTCAACGTTTAACTCCCACTTATAAGTGAGAACATGCAGTATTTGGTTTTCTGTTCCTGTCTTAATTTGTTTAGGATAATAACCTCCAGCACCATCAATGTGGCTGCAAGGGACATGATTGCATTCTTTTTTTATGACTTCATAGTATTCCGTGGGGCCCGTGTACCACATTTTCTTTATCCAGTCCACCATTGATGGGCATCTAGGTTGATTCCGTGTCTTTGCTGAATAGTACTCCGATAGTACTCCAATGAATATGAATAGTACTCCAACAAACATATGTATGCATGTGTCTTTATGGTAGAATGATTTATATTCCTTTAGGCAAATATTCACTAATGGGGTTGCTAGGTCAAATCATAGTTTTTAGTTCTTTGAGAAATCGCCAAACTGCTTTCCACTGTGGGAGAATGAATTCACATTCCCACCAGCAGTATATAAGTATTTCCCTTTCTCTGCAACCTTGCCAGCATCTGTTATATTTTGACTTTGTAGTAATAGCCATTCTGACTGGTGTAAGATGGTATCTCATTGTGGTTTTGATTTGCATTCCTCTAATGATCAGTGATGTTGAGCATTTTTTTTGTATGCTTGTTGGCCGTGTATGTCTTTTGAGAAGTGTCTGCTGTGTCCTTTGCCCATTTTTTTACTAGGGTTGTTTGTTTTTTTGCTTATTGATTTAAGTTCCTTATAGATTCTGGGTATCAGACCTTTGTCAGATGCATAGTTTGCAAATATTTTCTCCCATTCTGTACATTGTCTGTTTACTTTGTTGATAGTTTCTTTTGCTGTGCAGAAACTCTTTAGTTTAATTAGATCCCACTTGTTGATTTTGGATTTTGCTGCAATTGCTTTTGGAGTCTTCGTCATCAATCTTTTTAAGATGCAATGCTTTTGATGGCCTCCCTAGGATGGTCATCCAGAGGATAAGCCAACGCACATCATCTTCGGTTCTGACAGTGAATGTGAAACAGAGGAGACATCGACTCAGGAGCAGAGCCATCCGGGAGAGGAAAGGGTAAAAGAAAGAAGTTCAGGATGTCCCTGTGGACATTCATCTACTTCTGCAGATCCACATCATAAACAACTGCCAATCTCAACATAAAACCCTCCTGAGAGCCCCAATGAGACCCAGGGCTTGCCAGGTCACCACACATTGAGACTAAGGGGTTTTGGAGATTTTTATATATGAACCTGTATTCTCCACAGCATCTGCAGCATGACATCAATATTAGTGAAACACTACAGAAACTGTTCTTGCATGTAATAACTACCTCCCCAAATCCAGGCTTCACTGGGGAGCCTCTGGATTAGTGATCCCAGAGGCCAGTTAGATTTCACTGAGTCAGGAATTTCCACCTGACCCACCATTTACTCATTCCTGGTAGATGAGTCTGGGTTATTGGCTTTCAATGTGAGGGAGAAGATTACCTTATGAAGGAAATGCTACTTGTTTGCCTCTGCTATTAATAAACGTTTGTGTTTCTTCACAGGAGTCTGTGGGTAAAACATCTGGGAAGCTGTTTGATAGCAGTGATGATGAGGAATCTGATTCTGAAGATGACAGTAATAGGTTCAAAATTAAACCTCAGTTTGAGGGCAGAGCGGGACAGAAGGTTAGTGAAGACTGAAAATAATTAAACTTGCGACATGTCCTTATTTTTTGACATAGCCCTTAAATCTGAGTAAATGCAGGCAAACCTTAACCTACATTATAGCATCGGGGTGTTTATTTGGGGAGTGAGTCTTCTGTGATCCTCTCTGATTGGTTCATAGGTAGAAGGAGGTAGGCAAACATCTTAATGTAGTGAATTTCAGTGTGTGGGGAGGTGTACATTGACAGTCTTCGTCAGAAGCAATTTCTTGGGAATGTGGCTATCAATTATGTATGTTTTCTGTCTGTGTAGCTCATGGATTTACAGTCGCACTTTGGCACTGATGACAGATTCCGCATGGACTCTCGATTTCTAGAAAGTGACAGTGAAGAGGAACAGGAAGGTAAATGCTTCATTGTCCAGAGTCCTGATGTCATATCTGGGGACACTGAGAAATCACCTAGTGTACCTCCTTTATTTAACACATGAAGAAACTCTCCATCTCAAGACATTGGATTGAGGAGTTTATAATCAAGTGTATAGTTAATACTAAGTTTTTACATAGTAATTTAGGAAAATTTAATTACTTCGAGCTGCCAGAAAGGAAAGGAATAAATAGCATCCACCAAAGGTCCCATTTTCCTCTATCCCATCCTTGGTATGAGAAGAAGTTGAGTTTCCTACCTGGCAGCCTGTGTCAGTTGATCAGCAGGTTCTGGGTGAAGCCATGGAAGATGGTTAAGTCACTCCTGGCTTTCTAAAAGGAAGAGTGTTCATCGTCCTCCAATGTGCATACCTGGTGCAGATTGTGTTTTAAAGCTGTGTATCATGGAATGCCATTCTACTTGAATTTATCCCTATTTGAATGTATCTAAGAGTAATGATGCTATCAGAAGCATCCTAATTCTACTTCTTTCACTTACTATAGCATTTTTCACAGCAGTACTTCCAAACTTTTTCTACAGGATCTTCTCCTCTTACCCTTTTAAAAACACCTTACCTCCTACGTAGCTGGCTTGAATGAGCTCCCTAATTCCCTCTCCTAATCTCAGAACTTCTCTGCACTTCTTTTTTTTTATCCTTCCTGAATTAATCTAATCTGCATTTTAATCCTCACCATTCCTACTTCCTATTACCCCTTTCATCACTGGCATTTTCATTCTTCCCCTTCTAGCTTCTTCCTTTTTCTACTCACAGTTAGGTCTTGTGGTCCCAAAAAAGCCATTCCTCTAACCATGCCAGTTTTCAAGTTTCTACTCCATCTCTCTTTCAGTTCTAAATTTGAAGTGAAAAAGTAAATCACATCTAATTCAGTAGCAGTTGGCTTTTTATTGAAAACAATCTGTGATTTGATCTTCTCAATTCTTTGAGGTGATTATTAACAGTATTGGACTGTTTCAGGAAACCAAGGTTCAGAGAGGTTTAAAATGAATTCTCTAGGGTCCTCCCAAATTCTGTTTCAGTGCTGAGATTATAGGCATGAGCCACTGTACCTGGCCCTTTTCCAACTTTTGAAAGCACAGTGTCTGTCTATTCTGCAAGAAGCAGCACAGCCAGCCTCCATCACCTTGAGCTCTTTCCAGCATTGTATTCTACCTGACTTTCTCACTCAAAACTCCATGTTGAAAACACAAGAATAGGCCGGGCGCGGTGGCTCAAGCCTGTAATCCCAGCACTTTGGGAGGCCGAGATGGGTGGATCACGAGGTCAGGAGATCGAGACCATCCTGGCTAACACAGTGAAACCCCGTCTCTACTAAAAAAAATACAAAAAACTAGCCAGGCAAGGTGGCGGGCGCCTGTAGTCCCAGCTACTCGGGAGGCTGAGGCAGGAGAATGGCGTGAACCTGGGAGCCGGAGCTTGCAGTGAGCTGAGATCCGGCCACTGCACTCCGGCCTGGGCGACAGAGCCAGACTCCGTCTCAAAAAAAAAAAAAAAAAGAAAACACAAGAATGAACAGAACCTGGAGAATAACCTTCATTTAGAAGGTACAGAGAGGTTATTTTCTTCTGCCAATTTTGTCTGTTTTCTTACAACTCTTTGGGTATGTGTTCCATCAAAGCCATAAACAATTTGTTCTCCAAGTGCAGTGGCATTGTCTCCAATGACATCCTCTTCAGCTAACCTACAGCATATGTCACTGTTGATCATCCCTTCTTGAAATGTTCACTTTGCTTCCAATTGCATAACTTCCTGGTTTTCTTAACTCTTGATTCCTAATTTTTCTGTTGCCTCCAATAATGGGTTCTTCCCAGGGTTCCGTAAGTCCCTATAACTTTAGCCTTCACTTGCACGTGACTGTTTTTCAAATTTGGGTCTTCTTTCTTCCTTGCTGTTCTGCTGAGCTAACAACTGGTCATCAATGCCTGTTGGATATTTTCCACAGACTTCCCTGAGTTTGTGTTAAAACTCAGCAAGTCCAAACCAGCTCTTCTCAACCTTTCTGTGTTGATGGCGTGTCCATTCTTAGAACCTCCGTTGTTTGTTTCTTTCCTTCTCAACATTTTTTACTTTTCTGGAGACAGGATCTCACTGTGTTCCTCAGGCTGGAGTGCAGTGGCACAGTCATAGCTTACTGTAACCTCAAACTCAGTCTCTCTAGTAGCTAGGACTACAGGCACGTGGCACCATGTCCAGCTAATTTTTTTTTTTTTCCAGAGACAGGGTCTCGCTGTGTTGCCCAGGCTGTTCTCAAAACTCCTGGCATCAAGTGATCCTCCTGCCTCAGCTTCCCAAAGTGCTGAGATTATAGGCATGGAGCCACTGCACCTGATCACTTCCCAAATTTTGAGGCACAATATTGTGTCTCAAGTAAGCAACACAGCCAGCCTATATCACCTTGAGCCTTTTTCAGCATTATATTCTACTTCCCTAATGGTTATTAGATTAAAATTTAAATTGATGTTTTTGATAGTTAAAAGTTGTTGAAATTAGCAGTTCCATGTTTCAACTTAACGCAATGTAAACTTTTTGTACTTTATTATTTCAATATATGTGTTCATTTTGTTTCCAACACCTAGCATGCTTTCCTACTACCTCTAGGGATTCAACTTTATCTTTCTTACCTCATAACTCTACCTAGCTTATAAAGCATTTTTTGATTCAGTTAAACACTACCTCAACTTCCTTTGAACTCTTAGAAACTTTGGGGGCATCCCTGTAGAGTACTTAAATCAGCATTTTATTCTAGTTTCTGTTAGTTGGTTATTTATATCCTGCAGTAAGTTGAAAGTCATACAGGCTTAACTACTTTTGTATTTCTATAATCCAAACTAGCTGTTTAACTTTATTCTCTGATATTTTGTCTGTTTGTAGTAGTTGAGGATAGTAGCTTGTAAAATTCCATGATGCCTTGGTATGTGTAGGGCATATGGTTGTTTTCCCATAATACTTGTTATTGAATCAAAGACTGAAACAACTATCCACTAATATTGTCAGATATACCATTACCATTTTTCACTGTCTTTATCATTTTTAGATTTACATAATTTAGATTATGTTTAGAATGCTAAAAAAATCAAAGAGTCTAGAATCACTGTAGTTATTAGTATCTTGCTCTATTACATTTGCCAATCTTTACCTTAAAAGTTTTAGACTTGCTACTGAAAGCCATTAAATTCAGATTGTTTCATAATTAGGAACAGAAGTAGGACTTTTCATTATCTGGTCATGCAGACTTTCTGAGTTTGCTATGGCTGAGGGTCTTGGGATATGGAGGTTAGTGAAATGAGGTTAAACTTTTCTTCTTCCTGTCTTAATGGATTTTGTACATGTTTAGGTACTTGGTAAATATTTGATGATTGAGACTTCTCAGGCTGTTTTTTCCAAGAGATTAGTAATTATCCCTTTCCCTCAAAGAGGTAAATGAAAAGAAAACGGCTGAGGAAGAAGAGCTTGCGGAAGAAAAGAAGAAAGCCCTGAATGTTGTACAAAGTGTTTTGCAAATCAACTTAAGCAATTCTACAAACAAAGGATCAGTAGCTGCTAAGAAATTTAAGTATGTTTTATGTTCCATCCCATTCTACCACATCATCCTTTGCCATAAATGTCTTCTTGAACTCAATTTAAAACTAGGTCTCTTTTAATGCCCTGGGAAGGCAGCTGGCAATATGTATCAGAGCCTTACAAATATACTTACCTTTGACCCAATGATTCACTTCAAGGAACTAATCTTAAATTATTTCTGTATTTATACCCTTAGATGTCATAGCAGCATCGCTTTCATTAGTGAAACAATTGGAAAACAGTTTAAATAGTAACTGTAAAACTATTTATATAAATGTAACTGTTATGGAAATTTTCAGGCATGCAATTTAGAGAGACTAACGTAATGAAAGCCCTGTACACCATTACCTAGCTTTTACAGTCACCAACATGTGACCAGTGTTTTCTTCTATACCTTTATCCAGTCCCTGCTTTACACAATGAAATGTTTTATGCAAATCTCAGATAGTATATCATTTTACCTGTATGTATTTTAGTATATTTAAAATCATTTTAAAAGCTAAAAAAAATCCAGGAAATCTCAAAAGTAGGTAGTTTAAAATATTTTTTCAGCCAGGCGCGGTTTCTCACACCTATAATCCTAGCACTTTGGGAAGCTGAGGCAGGCGGATCACCTGAGATCAAGAGTTGGAGACCAGCCTGGCCAACATGCTGAAACCCCGTCTCTACTAAAAATATAAAAATTAGCCGGGTGTGGTGGTGCATGCCTGTAATCCCAGCTACTTGGGAGGCTGAGGCAGGAGAATCGCTTGAACTTGGAAGGCAGAGGTTGCAGTGAGCCAAGATCATGGCATTGCACTCCAGCCTGGGCAACACAGCGAGTCTCCATCTCCAAAAAAAAAAAAAAAAAAGAAGTATATATTATTTTTAGTAAGATCCTCGTTATCTTCTTTGATGTCATGTGGCTTCTTATTGCTGCAAAATTAGAATCTTCCTAGTGCTGAATTATAATTTGCTATTTACTTTTTGTATTAGTGTTCTGTTTTCTCTCTTCCAACCTGCCCTCCTTTTTTTATGTAGGGACATCATACATTATGATCCAACGAAGCAAGACCATGCCACTTACGAAAGAAAAAGAGATGATAAACCAAAAGAAAGGTAAATAGAGCTACTTCTTTTAGCAATAGATCAGGTAAATTAATCTCATTTCAGACAATTAAAAATGTAGATAGGAACCAATATCCTACTCATTGGTCCCACTGTATTAAGATTGGTGGGGTAGGGGTAGTGCAGGTAGAGTTAGAGAGAAATTATTGATGTGGTGGAGGAGTTCTTACCTTTTGACAGAGGATAAATGATATGTACTCCTACTCTAGTATGCCTTTTATTTGTATTAGTTTCTTGTGAATTCTGTAACTACCATAAACTTAGTTACTTAAAATCACAAAATTTATTTCTTTACAGTTCTGGAACCTAGAAGTCCCAAATTAAGATACTGAACGGGCTATGTTCCTTCTAGAGGTTCAGGGAAACAAAGCCGTTTTATGCCTCTCCTAGTTTCTAGTGACTGCCACCAATCCTTTGGTGTTCCTTGGCTTTGAGACCACATTACTCTCATTTTTGCTTCTATCTTCACATGGCCTCTTCTTTTCTGTCTGTCTCTCCTCTTTGTGCCTCTTATAAGGACACTTGTGATAGCATTCAGGGCCCACTTGGATAATCCTGGATGGTTTATGTCAGGACCCTTACCTTAATATCTCTGCAAGACTCCTTATCTAAATAATGTTAACATTCACAGGTTTCAGGAATTAGGACATGGACATAGCTTTTGGGGGGCAACCTTTCAACCATCTAGTGTGGTAGGAGCTTCTGCTTCCTATAGATGTGCAGTCAGTTGGATAAATATGGGGAATATATAGAGCAACCAGTAACAGCTTGGTTTAAATCCTTCATTTTCCAACTGCTAGTAGCCACGAAAATCACAAAAGGCAATGTGGTATCCTGAACTGAATCTTGAAACAAAAAAGACAATTTGTGGAGAAATTGGTGAAATCAAAACGATGTCTGAGTTTAGTTAGTGGTAATCTACCAATGTTAATCTTTTAATTTTGACAATTATATTCCAGTTACATACAGTTACATAGTTACATACATACAAAATTACATTAGGGAAACCAAAGTGAAGGCTATTTAGGAACTCTACTATTTTTGTAACTTTCTGTAAACCTAAAATTGTTCCAAAATTAAAGGATTCTTTTAAAAAGAATCACATTTTAGACTAAAATAGAAGTCATATTAATATTCCCTCCAATGTAGGATATTTGTGTATTATTTCAGATAATCCGTATTTCAGACAATGGAACAAATACGGCTATGTTGACCCCTTCCCTATACTCCTAAGAAGCCTCATCCCTTTACATCAGCTCAAAATCCAGGATATCATCATTCAAATCAGATCTAGGTACAGATGAAGCTTCTCTGTTACTCCTTAAGTACAGTACCTTGAGCGCAGTTCTGTTTGATAAGACGACCTACGAACTAAAAAAGCAAGTTATCTACCCTTCCTCCAATATAGAGTGGTGGAACAGGCATTGGATAGCCACTATAGGTACTGTTCAATGAAGGAAAACAGGCACA
Organism: Macaca thibetana thibetana; assembly: GCF_024542745.1. Classification (NCBI taxonomy): domain Eukaryota; kingdom Metazoa; phylum Chordata; class Mammalia; order Primates; family Cercopithecidae; genus Macaca; species Macaca thibetana. The sequence continues at coordinate 104,383,727 of NC_065592.1, read as the reverse complement.
AAGGAGTCACATATCCATAGTAACTCTGAAATCTAGAGAGACAAATGTTGGAAGGTCTTTGATTAGGACTGAGGGCCTAGGAATAATTCTTCCTGACTCCGTTTTCTGGATCATCCTTCTCTTTTCATAAGTGCTGGCACAGGTTTACAGCTGAGTAGTTTTCTCAACCTGCTTTTTGCTTATAGAAATTTGGGAGTCCAGGCCGGGCGCGGTGGCTCACGCCTGTAATCCCAGCACTTTGGGAGGCCGAGGCGGGCGGATCACAAGGTCAGGAGATCGAGACCACGGTGAAACCCCGTCTCTACTAAAAATACAAAAAATTAGCCGGGCACGGTGGCAGGCGCCTGTAGTCCCAGCTACTTAGGAGGCTGAGGCAGGAGAATGGCATGAACCCGGGAGGCGGAGCTTGCAGTGAGCCGAGATCGCGCCACTGCACTCCAGCCTGGGCGACAGAGCGAGACTCCGTCTCAAAAAAAAAAAAAAAAAAAAAAAAGGAAATTTGGGAGTCCAAAAGCCTATTCATTTTGAAATGTTCCTGTACCTACCAGTCCAGTCTAGTGGTAGTTCTGATAATATAATTCTCTTAAAATCTTCATAGTTTATCTGAATCTTCTTGGAATTCACTCTGTTAGATGAAAGGCACACATATCATTTTGCGATAAGCCTTTTTTGTTGTTTTTTTAACCTTGGGCTTCTACTGAAACTGCTGAGAGATAATGCCTCTAACCTCCATAGAAACCCTATTGTTTGAACAATTAAAGTTTATTTTCTTTTTTGTAAAATCTTAGAGACAGGGTCTTGCTCTGTCACCTGGCTGTAGTGCAGTGGCATAATCATAGCTCACTGTAGCCTTGAACACCGGGGCTCAAGTGATCCTCCCACCTCAGCCTCCCACGTAGCCGGAACTACAGGTGTGCACCACTGTTCCTGGGTAACAGTTGGAAGCTTCTTATCTCTTTTTAGGGTCTTAACAAAGAATTTTGTTTTATTTTTAGACCGAGGTCTATAAATTTTTCTGTGACAGGCAAGATAGTAGATAAGGCTTTGCAGGCCAGATCGTCTCTGCTGTGAAGACTCCCCTCTACCTTTGTAAAAGAAAAGCAGCCACAGACAATATGTAAAGAAATGAGCAAGGCTGTGTGCTGATAAAACTATTAATGGACACTGAAATTTTCATTTCATATAATTTTTCCATGTCATGAAATGGTGTTTGTTTTTCCCCGTCATTTCAAATGATAAAAAAGAAAAATTTCTTAACTTGCAGTTCAGACATAAGTAGGCAGTAGCCTGGACTTGGCCCATGGACCATAGTTTGTCAACCCCTTCTTTAGACCATGTTTTTCTAAGGCTGTCATAGAGTCGATCTTTGCTTAGAAGCCCTTTCTTAAATTTCATGTCATTTGCCTTCTGGAGATTAGGAGTCTTCAAAACCATGAATTCCTAGTTCCCTTTAAAAAAATATTCCTCCCTTTAGTTTCATTCTCTCCTATTTTACTGTAATCAGTAGGATGAAACCAGAATATACCTGTAACACTTCCTGGACATCTCCTTAGCTAGATCACCCAGCTAATTAGGTACATTTTCCATTTTCCACAGTACACACAATGCAGTTGACAGTGTTACTAAACTTTCTACCACTGTATTACAAGCATTCCCTCTTCTCCAGTTTCCAACAGGATTTACCTTATTTTTCTCTTAAGCCCTTATCTGCAACCTCCTCAAAGACCATATGGTTTCTTTTTTTGTTTGTTTGTTTTGTTTTGTTTTGTTTTTGTGACGGAGTCTCGCTGTTGCCCAGGCTGGAGTGCAGTGGCCGGATCTCAGCTCACTGCAAGCTCCGCCTCCCGGGTTTATGCCATTCTCCTGCCTCAGCCTCCTGAGTAGCTGGGACCACAGGCGCCCGCCACCTCGCCCGGCTAGTTTTTTGTATTTTTTAGTAGAGACGGGGTTTCACCGTGTTAGCCAGGATGGTCTCCATCTCCTGACCTCGTGATCCGCCCGTCTCGGCCTCCCAAAGTGCTGGGATTACAAGCTTGAGCCACCGTGCCCGGCCATATGGTTTCTACTAACAGTTTTTTCAAGGTCCTTCTGGCTTTTGCTGTGATCTTAGTCTCAGAAGTTATGTATCATGACATTTGCCTTACTCTGTCCATTAAAAGAGTCACTAAGTCCAGCTCACACTCAAGGGATGAGGGAATTAACTTCCACCTCTTGAAGGAAGAAGTAACAAAGAGTTTTTGGACAAATTTTAAAGCCACCATGTGGTGGTTAAATGAAAATCACTTGGAACTGCCTACCATTTTTTATAGAGCTTGGTGTCATAAGAAGTATATCTGTCTTAAAACCTAACCAGATTGGTGTATTTACTGAAATATTAAAAGTTTCTCTCTTTGAGATGGTCTCTACCACTAAGAAGGGTTATTTGGATATCCTGTTCACTTATTATTTTAGGTAATACATTACAAATTTTGGCCTGGTCTTAAAGGAAAAAGAATTTTAATATTTTCTTAGTTCAAAATTCAGTATTGGAAACTGCCATGTAACTTTTTGTCCAAGATCAAAGAGAAAAGCATATTCATTCTTAAATATAGAGCAGATAGATTCATGGTAACAAAAATTTCATTTCAAAAGAAACTATACATATTTATAATTCATTTCTATAACTGATTTACAGTTTTACCAGATATTGGTAAAATTCCCAGTATCTTAGGAGTCATGTGGCCTACAGTTTTCATTTTGCCTATGAGGAAACTGAGGCCTAGTAAAGCTAAGTGATGTCCTTCCTTACACCTAGCTGTATAGTTTAGGCATAATTTCTGAATGTAGTTCAGAGGATGATAGAATATGATTCATGCAGCTGTTTGAGATTTGTGTAAAAAAAGCTTATTGGTCAAGATTTTACTTCTATTAGTAGAGTTTTATATGTAGAGTTTTATTTATTTTATTTGTCTATTAGTAGAGTTTTATATCCTGGTTGTTGAAAGGGCAGAATTAAAGTTGTCCAGGATTTTTTCTTTTCCTGATTTCTGGAAATTTCCCAAAACTTGTTTCTTTTGATGCACATGTCTATATATGTCATTTCAGTAAAGCAAAACGAAAAAAGAAAAGGGAGGAAGCTGAGAAGCTACCTGAGGTGTCTAAAGAAATGTATTATAATATTGCTATGGATCTGAAAGAAATATTCCAAACTACAAAATATACCAGTGAAAAGGAAGAGGACACACCCTGGAATGAGGACTGTGCTAAAGAGAAACCTGAGGAAATCCAGGGCCCTGCAGCTCTGACCAGTGGCGCTGAGCAGCCCAGCGGGTTCACATTCTCCTTTTTTGATTCGGACATTAAAGACATAAAGGAAGGTACTTTTCTTTTTTCCCATACTTTTTGATTTTAGTCAGTTTGAACTTAATTGATTGAATCTGCATTAAGTGTAACCGATTTAATGTCAGCTTAAGAAAGGATTCTTTCTTCTACCTAGATAATTTGAGATTTAGTGTCACAGGAGCATAAACACGATGTTCCTGAAGCTGTGATAGAAACTATTTTTGCATTTAAGGAAGCAAACTTCTACTAGCTTCCATATGAAGGGAAGCCAGAGAATAAGGTACAGCATCTTTTCTGTTAAGTAAAAAGTCAGGAAGAAGTATGGTAATTCATATATTTAAATAACTTTGTATCTTAAATGAAGCTGAAGATGCTATGACTTATGGAAAACTAGTGTTACACATAAGATAAAAGTAACCTTGGTTTTATACAAATATGCCATATCATCAATATGCCAGTTATTGCACAGTTTATCCCTGAAGATTTGCCAGAACCTAGAGAGAAGAATAAACACTAGTACATACAGTTTTGCATTTCATTTCTAGAGATTTACCTCTAAAGGCCAACATGGGCCACAGGTTAAAAAACACCTGAGCTATTCCTCACCCAGGGTTCAAGCTTTCTGGCAGTTCACCGTAACAGCAAGCAATACGTATACAGAATACACACATACCTAACTACAATGATTCTACTTTAAAGATCAGCAGTTAAAATACCATACATGTGTTTGGTAGATAACAATTTTTTTTTTTTTGAGACGGAGTCTCTGTCACCCAGGCTGGAGTGCAGTGGTGCGATCTCGGTTCACTAGCAGATAGTACCAACTCTGTGGTACTTTAAAAGGAAGTATGACAATCTAGTAGTTGTTCAAAAATTATTGCAAATAAGACTTCATTTTCTTGTCTAAACTGTTGAGTAGAGTTGGCATGATATAAATAGTAACTATAATTTTTCTAACTTTGAGAGCAAAACGTGAGAAATTGACCTTGAAATGAGTCCTAAAGACACCAGCAACTTGAAAGATGTTTTTTAAGTACCTGGGAAATTTTGAAGACTTGCGAGGTGATTGTCTTGATCTTATAGCAGTAGTTTTTTCAGCAGTTCTAGCAAAAAGTTTTGGGCACTGAAAATGTAAAGACATATTCCTTTTCTCATTTATAGACAAGAGGGAAACCTGATTTCCCTGTATCATGTTATATTTTAGGTTTCTCATGCTAGCACAGATGCCATGGTTATTTTAGGTGTCATTTTAAAAAATTATATAGCTCATTTGTAAACCTTTAGTTTTTATACTTTTTTATATTACTGCTGTCCTTATCAGATCATTCTAGCGATGCCAAAATTATCATAGTAGCTTCTGAAAATATTTGAAAAATCTAAGAAGATGATACTACCTATTTTTTGATACGATTTTAAATTAATGATTAACATATTGGAACTTTAGATATGTCTACATGGTAAAAGTAATCAAATGAATGTGTTCAGAAATACTTGGCTGTGGAGTTACAATCCCACCATCTTTTGTTGTCGTAATGATATAGAGACCTACAGAGTCGAAACAGTGAAACCTGGAAAGATTGTCTGGCAGGAAGACCCTCGTTTCCAAGACAGCAGTTCAGAAGAGGAAGATGTTACTGAAGAAACAGATCACAGAAAGTCCAGTCCTGGGTAAGCAATTTGTTTCTTTGCAGGCATAGTTCATAATTTGTAAAATCTGAATTAGACATGTTTAGAAATATTTTAGCTTCTGCTCACATGACAACTAAATTTTCTTATCTCCGCTTTTTTTTTTTTTTTTTTTTGAAATGGAGTCTCGCTCTGTTACCCAGGTTGGAGTGCAATGGCATGATCTCAGCTCACTGCAACCTCCACCTCCTAGATTCAAGCGATTCTCCTGTCTCAGCCTCCGAAGTAGCTGGGATTACAGGCACACGCCACCACACCCGGCTAATTTTTGTATTTTTAGTAGAGACGAGGTTTCACTATGTTGGCCAGGCTGGATCTGAACTCCTGACCTCAAGTAATCCACCCGCCTCAGCCTCCCAAAGTGCTAGGATTACAGGCATGAGCCACTGCGCCTGGCCATCTCAGTGTCAGAGTGTTCTCTAGCCTTTTTGTAATGGAGAGTGTGTTTCCTTTTCCATGAGATTTGGATAGCACTAAGGGGAAGATAGGATGTGCACAGAAAAGGGAAGGTAGCCTGACAGTGAAGTCACTGGTCTGGAAACAGGATGCTGCAGTTGACTGGATGCCTACCCATAGGAGGCACTGGCAACTGGGGTAGCAGTGACGGGAGTGAGAGTATCAGCAACCAACACAGGAAGGATAGAGGTTCTACTTAAACAAGTCTTCATTATCAAAGCTTCAGATAGAAGAACGTTAGAGGGAGGGTTATTTTAACTCAGGGCAAAATGTGCAAAATACAAAGCAGATATATTTAAGAGTACTGCTCCCCTGGATTCTAGAGGGAAAAGAAAAAAAAATAAAAGATATACTTAAGAAATAGTGTATTTATGTTTTGAATATATTCTTAAATATTGAAATTAAACCAACCAATACCTATCTGTTTTTCTCTCTCTCTCTCCCTTTGTCCTCTTTCTTTTCAGAGAAGCACCATTACTTGAGAAAGAGACCACTAGATTTTTCTTTTTCTCTAAGAATGATGAAAGACTTCAAGGTCAGTCCATTTTTTTCATCAAATCACGTACATGGAACAGGTAATAGTACAGCTACAATAATTCACATCCAGGAATTTTGACCATTGGTAGTGTCATGTGGTTTAACCCCGTTTGTTCACACTGATGAATGTTAACTTGTAAAGCTGTCAAGGACTGAGAACTCCCCACTCACCACTTTCTTTGCCCACTCATTCTCATCAGCAAAGGCTTGTTTTGTTCCAGGGGCTTCCTTAGATGTTAGGCATACAAAACCCCTAAGTTTTTAGTACCATAAAAGTCCATGTGAAAACTCAGGATGTTGGTGAACTCATTTCTTAAAGCCTAGCATAAACAAAGTTTCATAATAGTAAATGATATATATAAACAGTAAAAGCAATACCATATTTTTCATTTGGAAAGAAAGAATACTAATTTTTAAAAATAAGTAGAAACTGAGGGAAAAGAATGATCTTAACTAGAATTGGAGACCTTGATAATGCCAACACTTAGAATATTACCCATTTTAGTAGTTTGCTGCCTCATCTTTCTTGTTTTTCCCCTAGTAGGTTCTGACTTATTCTGGAGAGGAGTAGGAAGTAATATTAGCAGGAACTCTTGGGAGGCCAGAACAAACAACCTGCGTATGGTGAGTGAGTGTTTCTCCATGTTATTTCCTAAAATAGACATGTTGTTGTCTATCTAGAATTACAGTGCTGAAAGGGAACTCATGAATGGTATAGGTGAGGAGACCGCAGACTGGCTCAATTGAGTGACTGGTCCCAGAGTCCAGCCAAGTCTATAAAGTAACAGGAAAGCATCAGATTTTTCAAGACTGAATTGTAGTTCCCATTATAAACACTTAATGCCAAAAATGCCAATATGCCCTGTTGATTTCAAAACAGCACTTTCAAAATAGGTTTCCACAGCCCTGACAGTGAGAATAACCTAAGTTTTACTGCTATCTACTGAACATCTTAAAAACAATTTGTTTATTATTAACAAAGCCTTTTTTTCCCCCTAGGATTGTCGGAAGAAACATAAAGATGCAAAAAGGAAAATGAAACCAAAATAATAAATGTCAGTTGGTTTTGATACTGAATGTGAACAAGGCTTACCTAAGGAAACTGACTCAGAAAATAGTTTTAGCTGACAAAGAAGAAATTTCAGAGTGAAGGAATTTTAAAAATCTGGCTGATGGAATATCATTCTGGTTGCCATCTTTTTCTATGGAACTCCTCTGCATTTCTTCCTAGTTACTTCAGAAAATTAAATTCCACTTCTTAAAAAAGGAAGCACAAGATAGTCCTCGAAAATACTTTTTGTATATAATCTCTGCCCTCTATCCTGAGTAACTAATGGACATCTTCTCATGCAAGGTTTACATGAAGCCTTTTTTAATAAATGGGTCAAAGTACTTGTATTTTCTAGCCTAAGCTTTGTGTGAATTATAGGCTATTTGAAATGTTTATTTCTGATTATGTCAAATACACCTTCCATTTTGTCATTTTTGTTTAAGCTGATGAATTACAAGTCAACGTTGAGTTTTATACTTGCGTTTTGGTGAATAGCTAACTGAAATATAGGACATTGCAGACCAATATCATATAAGAGTTCTGTGAGGACCAGGAGAGGAAGCCAAATACAGAGTTATCTTGTCATTGGCCTCTAGGAATTAGGGAACAATATCTAGATGCAGACCAATCCCAAAATTCTAATTAGCCAAAAGCTTATGAAAAATACCAAGTGTCTGAAAGATAGGTAGTCACAATTAGGAGTCAGGACCCTGAGCCCAAATAGGGAAACAGATTTAATATTACATTAAATAAACCAACCTGCCTAGATTTCAAGACATGCCTCCTATCAAAGTGGGCTCTGTGTGAAATAGTATTCTATAGGCCCAGCACAGTGGCTCAAACCTCTAATCTTAGTACTTTGGGAGGCCGAGGTGGGCAGATCACCTGAGGTCAGGAGTTCAAGACCAGCCTGGACAACATGGCGAAACCTCGTCTCTACTAAAAATACAAAAATTAGCTGGGTGTGGTGGCTCACACCTGTAATGCCAGCTACTCAGGAGGCTGACATAGGAGATCACTTGAACCCAGGAGGCAGAGGTTGCAGTGCCGAGATCACACCACTACACACCAGCCTGGGTGACAGTGTGAGACTCCATTTAAAGAAAAAAAAAATAGTATTACATAGACAGTTCCGAGGGCCTATCATTGAGCCATGATGTGTGTACCTAAAATTAGTATTTATTGATTTACCTATGCTGAATATAAACTCTTTAACTGTTGGGATTTCATCTGGTGTGTTAACCATTATGTCCCCAGTGCTTATGCTCAGTATGTGTTTTAAATAAGGGTCCAAGGAACTAAGTAACTTGAAGAGTCATTCTGGATTCCTAGGTTTCCAAAACTTCAGACTTCAAGGAGAGTGGGGACAACTACACAGCAGGATAAATAATTCACACGTTCTACCTTCTCTTGATGTAGATCACAGTTTATACCTTATTTTCTACTGCTGCATAGGAAATCATCTCAGTAACAGTCATTTACTCACAAATACTGCAATTTGGTCAAAACTCATTAGGACTGCTGATCTGTGCTCTGTGTGCTTTCATTGGGGTGGTTCAGCCAGGGCTACAGGATCTGCTTCTAATATGGCCCACTCAGTCCCTGTTCATGGGCTTCCTTACAGCATGGCAACAAAGCTCTAGGAGCAAGTATTCTCAGAGGCAGGAAGCAGATGCTGCCAGTCTCTTAAGGCTTGGCTCAAAAACTGGCTCAGAGTCACCTCACTGATTCTATAGGTTTAAACTGACACACACACCCAACCAGACTGAAAGGGAGGGGACACAGATCCTCACTTCTCAGTGGGAGGAGTGTCAGAATGTGTGGCCATAATTTAAATCCGGCACATGCTTCACAAGCAGACAAGTAACATCAACTAGCCTTTCCCACCCCCAGTTCCTGCTCCCCAGATAAAATCACCTTCAGCAATTTAATTTCTCTAGTATTTATCTCCATGTTTCTACCTAACATGCTTATGCTCTGATTTCTTGATTTTTCACTACCAGACACTACATATTCTGAAGACGTGAAAAAATTATTCTCCTCTTCAGTCCAAGTAATATATTTTGACTACAGTTAACTTTCTGGCTGGAATTTTTTCATTTGCTTAACTTTTTCTAGATTTAGTCTTCCCATACCTTCCAACTGTGGGACATGATGAGGTTTCTCTTCAAATAGCCTGATCAATCCTTTATTCTTTAATTCATAGTACCTCCCTCCTCCCTTTTTCCTTCCTTTCTGCCTTTGTTACATGCCCAGACAGGCCACAGTGCCAGGTGTTATCAGTACCAGCTCACGTTGCTTTCCTTATCTGGAGAGACCAGCTCTCTAGCTCACTACACACCCCTTCCCCCTTTCCGGTCTCTTACGTGCCCACCTTATCTAAAGAAAGTTAAAATGTTTCACCAAGCAGGGTTAGTTTAGATTGTGAGGCCCAACTCCAGCCAATGGAGAAAAGGTACAGGGGCAGGGTTTGCGTCAGGGGGGAAAGGCTCTCGTGCCCCTTTGTTCTGGTGTGCTCTCATGGTGACTGGCCAAGAATAAGCACCCCTCTGCACAGAAGTAAATTGCTTCGCTGAAAATCCTTTTTGAATGTTCAATTTCCTTAGGATTTTGAGCATTATTTCCAACACAATAGTACTATTAATATAAATGTTTCTCAATAAAATTTTTAAATAATTAGACTTGGCCTACCTCACATTTGTCCAAGAGCCCTCTGTCTGGCTCTAATCTGGGCTCTCTGGATAGGTGACAAAATTGAACCAAACAAGGTGGCAGGAATGTGAAAACTTCAAACACATTCCAAATACTTTCAGTTAATTAACAAGATTTGCAGCTACTAAATTATGTACGTTATGTGAGTATAGTCATGGAACATTGAGTTACCCGTGATGGAGGACATGAAACCACTTTAATCCTTCACACACACAGGGCCAAGATGGTAAGTAAAGTAGAATATATACTAAACAGACTATCAAAATGTTCCTAAACTTAATAAGATACTGCATTCTACCTATTCTAGGCCAGATCAATTTTTCATATCCCTCTAATGGATACAATAAGCAGTAATTGAACTACTATATTGATTGGCAAGATCCAGAATTTCCTTTAGAGGCTCTGGGGCCAAAGCCCGAGGCCTACTGCCCTTTGCAAGGCTCCAGATTTTAACCAGCAGATCAGTAAGGTACCAAGCAGACTCATAGCAATGAAAATAAGTATGCAGGCCGGGTGCAGTGGCTCATGCCTGTAATCCCAACACTTAGGGAGGCTGAGGCAGGCAGATCGCTTGAGCCCACAAGTTTGAGAGCAGCCTAGGCAACACAGCAAGACCCCGTTGCTAAAGAAAATACAAAAATTAGCCGGGCGTGGTGGCGCTAGCCTGTAGTCCCAGCTACTTGGCCAGGGATGAGATGCGAGGATCATCTGACCCGGGGAGGTCGAGGCTGCAGTGAGCCATGACCGTGCCACTGCACTCCGCCTGGGCGACAGAATGAGACCGCTTCTTAAAAAAATTGTTTCTGCAATGTTTTCATTACCGGAAACATTTTAAGTAAAATACAAGAAAACTTTTAAACCTGGTTGTCAGGCCCTTCCTTCCCTTTTGTTATTATCGTTTCACGTAGCCATTTATGATAGGAGAAGCAGCTTTGGGGTCAGCGGCTCAGGGCCCAAAAGTATAATTATTAAAGCCATCTCTCCGGAAATTGCTGTTTGTCGATATGAATTTTAGGTACGAAGTGTCCAGTCAGATAAATACAAACGCAAACAAGATGAAGCCCCGACCTCGGCGCCCCTTCCCAGTGGGCCTTCACCTACACAGACTTGTCCACAACCCGAGGGCGACCTCGGTCTAAACTACCGGAACGGACACCACCCGCACGCACAGCTCCGCACTCAGCGCCGGTTCGTTTTCCAGGCGGAGCCGCAAAGCCACCAAGCACCACCGTCGCACCAGACGGACGAGTGGGCGTAATCATGTCCGCCGTGACCAATCGGCGCCTGGCTTGTTGGCAGGTGTCAGGCAGCGCGCACTGATTGGCCGGTGCGAAGCTGGCCGCCTTCCCTGGATCCCGCATTTTCAGCGCGTTGCATCACCTCCACGCGCCGGGTCGCAGCTTGGACGCTGGGAGAATTTCTTCCAGGCTTGCTGGCCTCCGGGGCCGTCCAGGCACGGGGGGCCCCTCAGGTACGCTTTTTCTTCCCTGCAGGATCCGGCCCTCAAAGGTGAGGGTCACGCACGCGTTACAGCCCCGAAACAGTAGCACAAGATTTAATTTTTAAAAGAACGTGTTTCTTCGGGGCTTGCCATTCGTTCGTTTCCAGCCTTAGGAATTTATGGTCGCCTTTTTGAATGAGTGGTGTTTGAAATGAGTACAATCTTTTGAGAATGATATACATAGTATAAATTGGTATAGCTGTGACTTTATAGGCAGTACTTTTTTTATATGTCCTAATTTATTACCTTTAATGGCTGAGTTTGATGTACCGTAATTTACTTCAGTCACCCTATTTAAATTGTTTTCAGTTATTTGCCTGCAGAAACAATTATTCGGTGAATGTCATTGTATACATATTTTGTACATTTGCGTGAGTATACCTGTGGAGTCTATGTTAATAGGATATAACTAAATTGAAGAAACGTTTGAGATGGTCCCACCTTCAGGTTACATTTGACTTAATAGATTATGAAGACCTGAGAATAAAAGGGGAAGCAGAAATTGATTTAGAGGAGAATGAAAAGGGGCAACAGAAATAGACTTATAGGTAGGATCCACATGACTTGATGATTACTTGGATGTGTGTATCTTCTGAGCAGTGTCGGGGTGACTCAAAAATGTTATGCCTAGGTAATGGGAAGAGTACTGGAAACGCTAATACGGTAGAGTTAAAAAGGGAAGCAATTGTGGAAAGAATTATCATGGTTTTAGTGTGTGTTTCCAAAATATATTAAGGCAAAATAATATGAATTAATGTGAATAATATGTAGTGAATATCAAGGAAGGTGGTCTCGAAATTGCTGAACAGGAAGTTGAGGTTAAGATGACCTGAAGGAGTTGTGGAGAGGGAAAGAGTGAAGGGCCTGGATTATAATAAGAGGGAAGCAAAGAGGATGGCGTCCCTCTGCACAAGAAGGTTGTTGTGCAAGGTTAACATGCCCTGTCCCCTGCCCTGTGGTTGCTGGATGCTGTTGTGCATATACAGCTCTCCAGTGGATTCGATGGGCCATAGCAATCCTGTGATTTATGCATGGAGGCTGCTTCTCCTCAGCAGCCGCCATAGCCCGGTCACTGGTACATGGTTCTTCCTGAATAGACAATACTGTTATACTGAGTCTTTATGCTTGGCATAATAGTGCAGTGATTCTTAATCTTTGAGGAAAGTAGAGACTCCCTAAAAAACACAGTAAAAGCTGAGTGAGCTGGCCAGGCCTAGTGGCTCACGCCTGTAATGCCAGCCCTTTGGGAGGCCGGCACAAGAGGATCCCAGCCCAGGAGTTGAAGACCAGCTGGGGCAACATGGCAAAACCCTGTCTCTACAAACCATCCCTCTCCAAAAAAGAAAAAAAAAAAAAAAACTGAGTGTGGTGATGGTGATGCATAACTGTAGTCCTAGCTACTTGGGAGGCTAAGCTGGGAGGATCACCTGAACTCAGGGAGGTCAAGGCTGCAGTGAGCCGTGTTTGTGCCACTGCACTCCAGCCTGGGTGACAGAGTGAGACACTGTCTCAAAAAAAAAAAAAAAAGTAATGGTACTTTTCTCAGAAAGCTTAAATCTTATTTTCTCAAAAACAAAAAATCAGATAGATATTCCTGAATAATTGTCAGAACAGTGCACGAGTGGTGTTGTTCAGACTGTGATGTGAATGCTCATCCCCTCAGGATCTTGTTAAAATGCAGGTTCTGACTCCTAGGTGTGAGGTGAGGCTGGTAAGTCTGCATCTCTAATAAGCTCCCATAGATGTGGGCCATAGTAGGACCAGCCTTGAAGAGATTAGAATGTGTTGGTATCTCAAAGTCTGTTAGTCTTCAGATAACAATCCCATAAGTCTGAGTTGGCCTCTGATAAGGTACCCAGTGAACCTAAATAAATCAGTAAATGCACAAACACTTACTTTGGTCCTTGAAAGGCTAGAGGTTATAGTAAGAGTTGAAGATCTAAAATGCCTTACAACTTCCATTTAATACCTTTTAATGGTGTACTGTGATAGGAAATAGCTATTTCAGTTAGTTAAACAGCCCAACTGTTCTTGTCCCGTTTTTTCTTAAACTTAGAGGCACTCACACATCTGAAAAATTAATGAGGGTAAAAGAAAATGAAAGATACTACTTTCTTTTTTTTTTTTTTGAGACGGAGACTCGCTCTGTCACCTGGGCTGGAGTGCAGTGGCCGGATCTCAGCTCACTGCAAGCTCTGCCTCCCGGGTTTAGGCTGCCTCAGCCTCCGGAGTAGCTGGGACTACAGGCGCCTGCCTAGTTTTTTGTATTTTTTTAGTAAAGACGGGGTTTCACCATGTTAGCCAGGATGGTCTCGATCTCTTGATCTCGTGATCCGCCCGTCCCGGCCTCCCAAAATGCTGGGATTACAGGCTTGAGCCACCGCCCCCGGCCAAGATACTACTTTCACAGACTTTTTTTTGTGTGTGATAACTTGAATCAATAACTTGCTTAGACTATGATGTTTTGATGCTTTCAAAATTGTTTGAGGTATGTAGTAGTGTGTCTTTTCCTGTAGAGTTTATTACCCTGGACTGTTGCGGTTCTTGAGTACTTAAGATTTTTTATCTTCTCTGTTTGTTCTCTTATTAGCAATTCTATCCCACTCTAATCTGATATTGACTTGGAAAGCTTGTCACCCACCTTGTTAGAATTGTTAAGTAAATGTAAATAGACTTTGAGAAGGAAAAGTCTCAAGGGTGGCTCACTAGATACTTAAGTCGCAGATTGATCAAGTGTCTCTGCATGAGGTTATTAGCAAAACATTTTAAAAGACACTTTAAGATTTTTCTCACGGGACTAAACCAGAAAGGTATAGGACTCATCCTTCATAAAAATCGTGAGTAAGCAATAAAAAAGGGTAAAATAAAAAACTGGAATCTATATTCGAATGTGAGATTCTCATCTTTTTAGCTTTAAGATTTTTAAAGTTTTACCAGTTTTCCTCAAAGAGAATATGAAGTTACTTCAAGAGAACTGATTTCTGTCATGTGAGTGTAGGTAAGAAAATTCTTAGTTACTTTGAGATATTTTTCTTCAGATTATCAATGAGTTTTTTGCACCATCAGATAGAATTGCCGAGATTTTCTTGCTTACTTTTGGAAACATTGTCTACCATTACTGAATATTAAATAATACTGTGTACCCCTCCCTCACACCATATACAAAGATAACTCAAAATGATTTGTGGCCTAAATGTAAGCAAAAAATCTGTAACCTTGTTTAGGTAATGGTTTATTAGATGACACCAAAAGCTCAAGCAGCAAAACTAAAAATAGACGAATTGGGCATCGTTAAAATTAAAAATCTTTGTGCTTCAGAAAATGCCATCAAGAAAATAAAAAGATGGCCCACAGAGCAGGAGACAACTTTTTATAAATCATATATCTGATAAAGGATTTATATCCAGAGTATATAAATAACCCTTAAAACCCAACCACAAAAAGAGCCCAGTTAGAAAATTGGCAGAGGATAAATAAGTATGTGTCCAAAGTGGATACACAAATGGCCCATAAGCACATGGAAAGACACTCAGCATCATTAGTCCCTAAGGAAATGCAAATCAAAACCAGGAGATACTACTTAACGTCTCCTAGAATGACTGTAATCCAAAGATGGACAATAAGATGTGCTGGGTAGGATCTGAAGAAATTAGAATCCTCATTCACTGCTGAGGGAATGTAAAATAGTACAGTCACTTTGGAAAACATTTTGGCATTATCTCAGAAAGTTAAATACAGAATTATCATGTGACCCAGAAATTCTTCTTCTAGCTACAAACACAAGAGAAATGAAAACATGGATCCACACAAAATTTTATACATGAATGTTCATAGCAGCGTTGTTCACAATTATCAAAAAGTGGAAACAATACAGGTATTCAGGAAATGATGAATGGATAAACAAACTGTGGCATATTCATGAAATGAAATACTGTTCAGCTATCAAAAGTAATGAAGTACGAATACATATTACGGAAACCAGATGCAATAGGCCACATATAGATGATTCTTACAAATTTTCACATTTATATGAAATGTCCAGAATAGGTAAATCTACAGGGGCAGAAAGAAGATAAATCGTTGCCACTGGCTATGGAGAAGAAAGAGTGGGGAGTGACTACTAATGGTTTTGGGGTGTTTTGGTGGGGAGGGGAGGTTGAAAACGTTTTGAAATTAGATATTACTAGTTATACTACCTTGTAAATGTGCTAAAAAGCGACTGAATTGTACACTTCGTACATTACAGTATGTAAATTGTACATCAATATACACCCACATTAGTAATATGGTACTCTGTTATTCCTAGATTTCTCTTTTGACACTAATAAATTTGATTTCTTTTGCAGCAACAAAATGGTTCAACAAGTTCCAGAAAACATAAATTTTCCTGCGGAAGAAGAGAAAATCTTGGAGTTTTGGACTGAATTTAATTGTTTTCAGGAATGCTTAAAGCAATCAAAACATAAACCAAAGTATGTGAATTTTTTAGGTTAAGAGAAAGTCCTTAATAATAGTCATTTTTTAGACTGAATTCCATTAAAGCAGATACTCTCTTTTTTTTGTTTTGTTTTTGAGATTGAGTCTTGTTCTGTCACCCAGGCTGGAGTGCAGTGGCGCAGTCTCTGCTCACTGCTACATCCACCTCCCGGATGCAAGTGATTCTCCTGCCTCAGCTGGGATTACAGGCGCCTGCCACCACGCTGGCTAATTTTTGTATTTTTAGTAGAAACGGGATTTCACCATGTTGCCCAGGCTGGTCTCAGACTCCTGACGTCAAGTGATCCACCTGCTTCGGCCTATCAAAGTACTGGAATTACAAGTGTAACCACCATGCGTGGCCTAAAGCAGATACTCTTCATTAATCTTTCTATTCCCAGAGTCCCCCAGCTGTCTGTATAATGGGTACTCAGTAGTAGATATACATTGAATGAATGAGTTCTCAGTTATTAGGGTAAATTTGGTTTCTTTAAAAGGTCATTTGAGTAAAATTTATGTCACCCTCTGTGTCACCCTCTTTCCACCTTTATCTTCATCACCACCCTCATATAGGCACTTATACCTAAGTACCCCATAGAAGGCTACTATAGTAGTCCTCATTCACCTGAAAGAGACTAGTCATCACTGTTTTCATTGTATATCTCCTCTGGTCAAAAACTTTATGAGAGAGGGGTTTATTCCCCTATTTTACTGATGAGATAACTCAAGATCAGGATAAATAACTTGCCTTATGTCATGAAACTAATAAATGAAAAATGAATAATCAAATGGAGGTCTCTGCAGCTTTACCACAATTATAGCCTTTCTGAAGGCAGGACCACCAGTAAATATCAAATCAATTATGTCTGTCAATATGTCTCCTGACCTTGCTGCTTTTCTCCTTCCTAAAGACTCCACTATGACAACAGCTATCTATAGAAAAATGCTTTAAATTTTGATTGTTTTTAAATGACTTAATATATTTTTATTACCTCTTAGATTTACCTTCTATGATGGTCCTCCTTTTGCGACTGGACTGCCTCACTATGGACATATACTTGCGGGTACAATTAAAGATATAGTTACAAGATATGCTCACCAGAGTGGGTTTCATGTTGACAGAAGATTTGGATGGGATTGTCATGGCTTACCTGTGGTATGTTTGAGTATCCAGCTTTATAATTTTCTGATTTTTTAATAAGCATTAGATTTCATGTAATATGTTCAAGTATGATGAATGTTGACTGTCAGACCTTCTACTTCATTTCTATAGTATTTGTAGTTTGATTTGTTTTGTTTTCTAGAGTTGCATAGTTGCAGTTGTTTTCATTGGGCAGAGTGGTAACAATCTTATCACAAATTTTCAGGAGTATGAAATTGATAAGACACTGGGAATCAGAGGACCAGAGGATGTGGCCAAAATGGGGATTACAGAGTATAACAATCAGTGCCGAGCAATTGTGATGAGATATTCTGCTGAGTGGAGGGTATGTTGGGTTATTTTCAGTAGAATGAACAGAAAATGTAGTTATTAAATGGGCATTGAAATGGTTTGTGGTCCCTTGTGCTTTTTTTATTAATTTATTTTTTGTAGAAAAAGTATTAGCTTCCACCTTCAACCCTGTTACTTAAACTGTTAGCTTAGACTGAACCATCTCTTTTCTGACTTCTGTGTGCCTAAATTGATCTAACTTTCTTGAATGATCACCAATAGGGAAAAATCTGATAAGTATAATGTAGATATATAGGCCTTTTCTTTTTTTCTCAAATACTTTTTTCAATTTTTTAACTTTTCATTTTGAAATAATTTGACTTACTAAACAATTGAAAAAGTAGTATGATGAGTTCCCCTATATCCTTCATCCATCTTTCCCAGCTGCTAACATCTTCAGTAACCATACTATTAATAGAATTTTCAAAAGCAGTTGCCCCATTAATTTTTATTTCTGACCAATCACATACTGCCTTCAGTTGTCGTGTCTTTTTAGTCTTCTTGAGTGTGGAACATTTATTTAGTCTTTTGTCTTTCATGGCCTTCTCACTTTTGAAGATTGCAGAGCAGCTATTTTCTAGAATGTCCCTCAGTGTCTGAGGTTTCCCGATTTAGGTTATGCATTTTTTGTGACAATGCCACAGAAGTGATGCTGTGCCCTTCTCAGTGCATCGTATCAGGTGGCATGTGTTGTTGTTATGTCTCATTGATGGTGATAACTTTGTTCACTTGGTTAAGGTGCTGTCAGCTTTCTGCTTTGTAAAGTTGTAGTTTTTCCTTTGTAATTAATAAGTATATTGTGGGGAGGTTCTTTCCAAATATTCTTTTTCTTGTCATACATTCACTTATTAATTTTAACATCCATGGATGGTTTTTGCCAGTAATAATTATACCTGTGATATTTGCCAAGTGTTGGTTTTGGTAGACTTTTATAAATGAATATTTATACTTGTAAATAACATTTTGTGCATGTAGAATGAATGCCAAGAAAACTGGTTCTTAACCTTACATAGTATGTTGTTGGCAATATAGATTTACTTGTACCATTGATTATTCTATTTTCCCAAAATTTTTATATGTGGTGACAATAGAAGTAAACAAACGTTGATGTATAAATATCATTGTCTAATACTATTCTAATATTAATGTTTAAAGTCTACTGTTAGCAGACTTGGCCGATGGATTGACTTTGACAATGACTACAAAACTCTGTATCCACAATTCATGGAATCTGTCTGGTAGGTTTATTTAAAATTGTAAATATCATAAATATTCTATAAATATTCTGTTGTATTGATTATTGGAGAAGTGCACTAGCATGAATCAGTTTATTTTTGAGTCCATCATTATTTCTCTGAAAATCTTTGGCAACAGGTTTGTTATTGAATGTAGGACTTTTCTTGTTATTTTTTTGAGACTGAGTCTCACTCAGTTACCCAGGCTGGAGGGCAGTGGCGCAGTCTTGGCTCACTGTGACCTCTGCCTCTCAGGTTCAAGCGATTCTGCTGCTTCAGCCTCCTCAGTAGCTGGGATTACAGGCACCCACCACCATGCTTGGCTAATTTTTGTATTTTTAGTAGAGATGGGGTTTCACGTTGTTGGCCAGGCTGGTCTCGAACTTCTGACCTAGGTGATCCACCTTGGCCTCTCGAAGTGCTGGGATTACAGACGTGAGCCCCTGCGCCCAGCCTGCCAATTGCTTCTCTTAGTTAACATTATGTCTTAAACATCATTTGATATCAGTAGATACTAGCATTTTAATGTCTACCTGATGTCTTACTATATTGATCTGTTATAATTTACCCACCAGTCTCCCAATGGAAGACATTGTTTTTTCACTTATTTGGCAGACAGAAACTCCAAACAGAAAATGGTGTAAGTGATTGCTTTTTCAGAAATAGAATTTTGGTTATGTAATTGTGAAACTCCATCTCTTACCAGGTGGGTCTTCAAACAACTCTATGATAAAGGCCTTGTTTATAGAGGTGTGAAAGTCATGCCCTTCTCTACGGCATGTAACACTCCACTGTCCAACTTCGAGTCACACCAGAATTACAAGGTACGTGAAATGTAGAGACATTATTCAGCATTGAGTTCTGTAGGTGGAAGTTGAATAGTTATGATCACAGTAGGTATTCCCAAGTACACCCAATGTGGAATGTTGCCCACAACATCAGTCACTTTGGCCAGTTCTTTCTGAGTGCTGAAAACATTGCCAGTTAGTATACTAAGGCTCTGTTAAGATGAGGGATTTTTTTTCCACATTGGATTTATGATGTGTCTTAATGTGATAGGTTTTGCTTGTTTTAACCGTATTTTTGTTCCTCTCTGTTGGGTTAACAAGTCCAGCTTTGACATACTTCCCTGTAGTCATCATTTCTTAAAGGCTGGGTAATTTTATGCCTTATCTGGAACCTCATGATACCATTTATTTGTTAACGGTATTTGGAAAAAAATTAATTTGAGATGCCAAATGGTATTTATCTCTCTTCTGATGAAATAGAATCAGTTGTTGTTATTGGTATGATTGAGGTGTTGAGACGTGTTTGATGTTTACAGGGTGTACTGTTATACCGTATCTAGACAGATATTAAATACTAGTGAGTCTTCTGAAATGTGAACTTTCTCTTCTCATGTGTGTATACTGAGTTGTTTTCCATTTTGAAAGTTTATCTGACCCACTGTTTTTAAAGGATGTTGACTTGTTTGGAATTCTTGTTTCATGGCCTAGGTTTGAAAATTACATTAGTAAAATTTGCCTTTCAAAGCACTTTTTATTTATAGAATGCTTTCACATATCCTGTTTGATCTTTGTAAATCCTTGTAAGGCAGGTATGATGATTTCTGTTATCTCCTTACTACCTCTCTGATTGTGCTCATGTTTGTATTTTTTCAGTAAAATATTTTAAGCACTTAACAGGGTAGAGAATAATGCAGTAAACACAAGGTTTCCAAGGCTTACCTTTGTCAAATCTTAATATATATTTAGTTGTTTTTTTTGAGACGGAGTCTTGCTCTGTCACCCAGGCTACAGTGCAGTGGCGTGATCTCGGCTCACTGCAACCTCCGCCTACCGGATTCAAGCAGTTCTCTGCCTCAGCCTCCGGAGTAGCTGGGAGTACAGGTGCCCACCACCACGCATTTTTAGTAGAGACAGGGTTTCACCATCTTGGCCAGGCTGGTCTTGAACTCTGACCTTGTGATCCACCCACCTTGGCCTCAAAGTGTTGGGATTACAGGCGTGAGAGACTGCGCCCAGTCTATTTGGTTGCTTTTTAAAAACACTTGAATGTGGGCAGTTTCAGGGACATGTAAAAGTAGACAGAATGGTATAATTAATTTCTGTAGACCCATTAAGGCCCCCAGCAACCAATGACTGGCTAATTTTGCCTCATTCATACACGTATTCTTTCCCACTTTCCTCCCAATTTTGAAACAAATTCCAGATATATTATTTCATCAAGAAATAATCCAATATAGATCTTTCATAAATAATCTTTATCTTCTTTAAACATTACCATATTAGCATTCATTGTCACACCTTAAAAAGTCATTAGCAATTCCCTTTTTGTTGTTGTTGTTGTTGTTCTTGAGATAGAGTCTCACTTTGTCACCCAGGCTGGAGTGCAGTGGCGTGATCTCGGCCAACCGGAGTCTTGACCTCCCGAGCTCGAGTAATTTCCCATTTCAGCCCCCTGAGTAGCTGGGACTACAGGAACATACACCATACCTAGCTAATTTATGTGTTTCTGTAGAGACGGTTTCACCATGTTGCATGGGCTGGTCTTGAATTCTTGGGCTCAAGCAGTCCACCTGCCTTGGCCTCCCAAAGTGCTGGGATTGTAAGTGTCAGCCACTGCACCCAGCTACCTTTAATATTTTTAATTTAATATTATTGAATTATTTAATTCCTGAACATCATCAGTTCATATTTCTAATGGTTTAATCATTTCCCAAGGGGTTATATTTTATTTTTTGTTTTTTTTTCAATCAGGATCTACCAAGACTTAAACACATGGTGACTGTTGTCTTTTTAGGTTTTGTACACTTTTCCGTTGGTTATATAACAAGTAGTGGAATTATTGAGTCAGAGTATTGTTTGTTTTGATTTTTATTTTTTTTGAGATGGAGTCTTACTCTGATGCCCAGGCTGAAGTACGGTGGTGTGATCTCAGCTCACTGTAACCTCCTCCTAGATTCGAGCAATTCTCCTGCCTCAACCTCCCGAGTAGCTGGGATTATAGGTGCCTGCCAGCACGCGCAGCTAAGTTTTGTAATTTTAGTTGAGACACGGTTTCTCCATCTTGGCCAGGCTGATCTTGAACTCCTTACCTCAGTTGATCCACCTGCCTCAGCCTCCCAAAGTGCTGGTATTATAGGCGTGAGTCACTGTGCCCAGCTGAGTCACAGAGCATACTTATGTTTAGTTCTAATACTAGGGTTGGGAAACTTTCTTCTGCAAATTAAATATTTTAGGCTTTTCAGGCAAAATGTTCTCAATTTTGTCACCATTCTTTGCTTACCCACTGCATGAAAACAAGTGATGAGCCAGATTTGGCCCGAGGGACATAGTTTGCTGACCTCTATTCTTTTTTTTCTTTTTTTTTTTTGAGACGGAGTTTCGCTCTGTCGCCCAGGCTGGAGTGCAGTGGCGTGGTGTCGGCTCACTGTAAGCTCTGCCTCCCGGGTTCATGCCATTCTCCTGCCTCAGCCTCCCAAGTAGCTGGGACTACAGGTGCCCACCATCACGCCTGGCTAATTTTTTGTATTTTTAGTAGAGACGGGGTTTCGCTGTGTTAGCCAGGATGGTCTCGATCTCCTGACCTCATGATCCACCCACCTCAGCCTCCCAAAGTGCTGGGATTACAGGTGTGAGCTACCGCGCCCGGCCATTGCTGACCTCTGTTCTAAGTGGTCTGTGTATTGGTTGTTAACCAATGGTTTTTAAAATTTTTTTGACTTGGCCAAGTACAGTGGCTCACACCTGAAATCCCCCCACTTTTGGAGGCCTAGTTGGGTGGATTGCTCGAGTCCAGGAGTTCAAGAACGGCCTGGGCAACATGGCAAAACCCCATCTTTACTAAAATTACAAAAATTAGCTGTGAGTGGTGGCATGAACCTTTAGTTCCAACTACTCCAGAGGCTGAAGTAAGAATGATGTGAGCCCAGGAAGTTGAGGCTACAGTGAGCCAAAAGTGTGCTACTTCCCGCCAGCCTGGGTGACAGAGTTAGACTCTGTCTCAAAAATATATATATATGTGTATGTATATGTATATATACGTGTGTGTGTGTGTATATATATGTGTTTTGGCTTAAAACTTTTATTTATTTTTAGAGATGGGATTTCAGTCTGTCACCCAGGCTGGAATGCAGTGGTGCAAACACAGCTCACTGCAGCCTTGACCTCCTGGGTTCAAATGATCCTCCAGCCTCACCCTCCTGAGTAGCTGGGACCACAGATGTGCATCACCACGCTCAGATAATTTTTTTTTTATTTTTGTAGAGACAGGGTCGTACTATATTGCCCCAGCTGGTCTCAAACTCCAGAGCTCGTGCAATCCTCCTGTCTTGGCCTCCCAAAGTGCCAGGATTATAGGCATGAGCCACCGTGCCCTGCCTAAAACATTTTAATTTTTTACAAAAATTAGCTCGGCGTGGTGGTGCGCACCTGTGGTCCCAGCTATTCAGGAAGCTGAGGCAGGAGAATGCTTGAACCCAGGAGGCGGGGGTTGCAGTGAGCTGAGATCACGTCACTGCACTCCAACCTGGGTGACAGAGTGACACTCTGTCTAAAAAAAAAAGAAAAGAAAAAAAATTAATTTTGACGTAGTTTCAAACTCACAGAAAAGTAGAGTTCTTTATATCCTTCAGCTAGATTCCCTAAATGTTAACCTTTTACCACATTCGCTTTATTCTCTGTTTTTATGGGAGTGGGGCATAGTACCCTTTGAGAGTAAGTTGCGGGAATTATGGTCCATTCCCTCTAAAAACTACATATTTCCTAAAACCAATAACATTGTTTGAAATAACTGGAGTTAGAAAATTAACACTGATACTATATTACCTCATGTGTAGGTCTTATTGGGTTCTGCTTATCCTAGCAGTGTCCTTTGTAGTTAAAAAGAAAGAAAGAAAAAAAAAGACCTGCATCCTGTGCTTCATGCAGTGGTTTATCTCCAGCCTTCTTTAATCTTAAACAACTCTTTAGTCTCTTTATGCTTCATAATACTGACATATTTGAGGACGTACAGGCCAATAGTAGTGTCCCTTATTTCAGGTTTGTCTGATGTTTTACGTGTGACTAACAGCTCTCGTGTCACTTTGTTTAAATTGCAGTTTGTTTTTGTTGGGGATTGATTTTTTTTTTCTACTTTAGAGCTATTTATTTTTAAATCCTTGATATTTTTGTATTGAAACATTGCCACAAAGTTGGAGACAATCTTGTTCTTATTTAATAAGCTGAATTTATATGGGTTTATTACAATTTCATGTATGTGTTGCTTTAGTAGGATCTTTTTGGTATTTTGGGCATAAAGATAACCATATTCCAGAACAGTTATCTTTTTGATCTAACTCTTCATGAACTTATAAAATAATCATAATACTGAAACCTCCATCATATGTTCCTCCTTAGACATTACTTTAAAAAGTTACCAGAGGCCAGGCCCGGTGACTCAGACCTGTAATCCCAGCACTTTGGGAGGCTGAGGTGGGAGAATCACCTGAGGTCAGGAGTTTGAGATCAGCCTGACCAATATGGGGTAACCCCATCTCTACTAAAAATAGAAAAATTAACCACATGTGGTGACACGCACCTGTAATCCCAGCTACTCGAGAGGCTGAGGCACAAGAATCATGTGTTTATTTTATTCCTCTTTAGGATCAGTTCCTTTTTCTTAGGTGTCTGTTATTGTGGATTTGTAAAACAATACTTTACCTCAATTTATTTTAGGATGTTCAAGATCCTTCAGTATTTGTAACGTTCCCTTTGGAAGAAGATGAAACTGTATCTTTAGTTGCTTGGACAACCACTCCCTGGACTCTACCTAGTAACCTTGCTGTCTGTGTCAATCCAGAAATGCAATATGTGAAGATTAAAGGTAAGTGGGAGACTGGTTACTTATGATTAGTATGGATAAGATAATTTTATATTTTGGAAAATGTGAAAGCTTTCTTTTTGCATGAAGAATAGAATTATTTGAAAAGAAGCTGACTTAGTTAGAAAAATAACCTCAAACATTTGTTTTCCCTTCTAATTGAGAACTAACACAACAATCAAAATAATACAGAGACGTAAAAAGTAGAACATAAAATTTTCTTATAATTTCCCGTTTATAGTATGTTTTTCCACACCATGCCCCTGTGACAGATGAAGAATCTAAGATTCAGCGATGTGGCATCACGTCGTTACTAGTAATTGGTACCAGAACTTGAGAACTTTCTGCCTTTCAAATGTCCCCTGGTAGAGAGTTACCAGTCTCAACAAGGGCCTTTCCAAGATTTAAAAAGAAGTTTGGTACTTTGTGAACAAATATACCTTCAGGTTTGGATAGTTTTGTGGCGGTAAAAGAAAAAGAAAAACTCATTGTCAGGAAAAAGGGTATGGTGCAGCTGCTGTGGAAAACAGTAACATTTCTTCAGAAAGCTGAATGGAATTAACACTGTGGCCCAGCAATTTCACTTCTGGGTGTTTTCCCCAAAGAATTGAAAGGAGTCTTGAACGGTTACTTGGACACCCATGTTCAAAGTAGCATTATTCTCGATAGTCAAAAGATAGAAGCAACCCAAGTGTCTCTCATTGGATAAATGAATAAACCAAATAGGGTATTTACATATGATGGAATATTATTCAGCCTAAAAAAGGAAGGGAATTCTGATACAGGCTAATCCTTGAATGAACCTGGAGGATATTATGCTAATTAAAATGAGCCAGTCACCAAAAGACAGATACTGCATGATGAGGTATCGAGAAGTGAAATTCAGAGAGCAAAGACTAGTAGAATGGTGGTTGACAGAGGCTGGTAGGGAAGGGGGAGTTACTGTTATTAATGAGTACAGAGTTTCAGTATAGGAAAATGAAAAGGTTTGGGGTATTGATAATAGTAATGATTACACAACATGGTAGATGTATTTAATGCTCTGTAAGAATGGTTACCATGATTCTTTTAAATAGTTGTATTAAAACAGTCAACTTAATTGAACAATAGCTTGTGCTGACAAGGGAAAAATACTGAGAAAGGAATGGGAAAAGATTAGGTATCAGAAAAAAGGTACAGAGGGAGTTTTTTATTTGTTCTTTCCTGGGAGCAAATAGGACTAAGAGTTGACCTGCTGGAAAGAGCTATTGGCCACAAAGAGACCTGGCTCAGGTGTCTGCAGCTGCTTCTCTGGAGCAAGGACAGTCCCATCTGCACAATTTCTCGGTGTCACTGGTGGGTCACTGGCCATTCTACAGTGAGCTTGACAATCTCAGCAGCCATCTGACTGAGATCTCAAGACACATCACCCATCTACCTGTGTATAACTCTTGTGCTTGACAGACTTTGAGTTTTATCAGAAAATGTGGGCTCCACTTACAATGAAGTTCCTGTGAGGTCAGAGCTAGGGCGTGGCAGCCTTATTCGTAGTAGTTTTTCAATAAATTGCAAAGGCTTTTGCAATGACCCATAGAGACTTATAGTGAACTAAATATATGACATAGGCTATAGTAAATCTCAGATATGTAATATAACTTATGAGTGAGGGTTTAAATTGGCCTAGATTTTCAGTATCAAAGTTTTAATTGTTCATACATTGGCTCCAGCTTTTCTTTTCCTAGGATGCCCCCGATATCCTCCAGAAACACTTACAATAAGAGTACACAGATACATCAAGGACGTTCATTATCCCAGTATTCATAGTAGTGAAAATTTGAAAACAATTTAAGTGTCTGTCAACTTGTTAGAAATAACTCATACCTCTATAAAATGGAATCCTATAGAGCTCTTCAAAAGAATGAGAAAAGTCTGTATCTGCTAATACATGGCAGGATGTTGACAGTTTAAGTGAAAAGCTGCAAAACCAGATAGAATATTACCTCAATTAAAAAAATAAAAAGAACTTACATATTTACATGTATGTTTGTTAGTATATACATAGAAAAATATCTGGATCAATAGATACCCAAATGAGAATGTCTGAGAGGGGATGATAATATGTGGCACGCACTTTGTGAGCTACTTTGTCAGTGTTATTTTTAAACATTGACATGTTTACCCTATGAAGGAAAAAATGACGATTTACTTAAAATGGATATCTGAGCAATAAATAATAACTGCCGACTGCCTACGTGCATTTGATGTTTTTGTCATTTTCATGTTTGGGAAGCAGTATACCCTAGTGTTCTTTGCAGTATTTCTCTGTGAGTACTGGGCACACCAGAGGCACATGGTACAGGAGCTTCTTAGGAAAACAGTATGCTTGATGTATACTTTAGAATCAGCCAAATTCAGAATATAACCCAAGTCCACATTTTTCCTTTTTCTCATAGATGTTGCCAGAGGAAAATTATTCATTTTAATGGAAGCCAGATTGTCAGCCCTTTATAAATTGGAGAGTGACTATGAGATCCTTGAAAGGTGAATATTCAAATAGTTGCTCTGTGTGTGTGTGTGTGTGCATGTGTCTGTGTGTGTGTCTTTAGTTTTAAAAAGAGAGAAGCTTTATTATCCAAAAGCTTGCATTATTCACATTTAGTTTGAAGTACTAATACTAATACTTTGCAGTCACACATTACAGCATTAATGGCTAGGGCTAAGAAGCCAGTAAACCAGAGGGGAGTGGTAGCTTGATGTGGCTGTAGCGTCATATTTGATTTTAATCTAATTGTGAGTTTACCCTTCTCCTTTTCTAGATTTCCTGGTTCCTATCTTAAAGGCAAGAAGTACAGGCCCCTGTTTGACTATTTCATGAAGGTAAGCTTAGGGACCGCTACTGTGGGGGCCCTCCACAATCTGATTATTTGATAGCTGGAGTGTTGTGATAAGTGGAATTGACATTGCTTCTATGAGTGTACTTGAATCCAGAAAGTCTGCTTTAGTGCCAACAAAATTAAATTGTTTGTGTTGCTTTTTTGTTTTAGAGGATTTTTTTTTTTTTTTAAACAGGGTCTCCTCTGTCCCTCTGTCCCCCAGGTTGGAGTGCAGTGGCACGATTACGGCTTACTGCAACCTTGACCTCTTGGGCTCAAGTGATTCCCCTGCCCATCTCAAGTAGCTGGGACTACTGGCACACACCACCACACCTGGCTAAGTTTTTAATTTTTTGTAGAGACAGAATCTCGCTATGTTACCCAGGCTGGTCTTGAACTCCTGGGATTACAAGCGTGAGCTACTGTGCCTGACTGGGATTTTTTGTTGTTGTTTTTCAGACAGTCTTGCTCTGTCGTCCAGGCTGGAGTGCAACGGCACGATCTTGTCTCACTGCAACCTCTGTCCCCCTGGTTCAAGGGATTCTCCTGCCTCAGCCTCCCAAGCACCTGGGATTACAGGCGTGCTGTAATTTTTGTACTTTTTAGTAGAGACGGGGTTTCACCATCTTGGCCAGGCTGGTCTTGAACTCCTGACCTCGTGATCCACCCGCATTGGCCTCTCAAAGTGCTGGGTTTACAGGCATGAGCCACCACACCCGGCCAAGCTGGGATTTTTTATTTGAACATTTTTCTCAAGTTGTATGAGAAATCACTTTACATTTGATTGGATTTTTAGGTGTATATTTTTATTGCATGTAGTCTACATACCACCCAGGGTATTTATTGAGGTGTTTGTTTGTTTGTTTGTTTGTTTTGACAAAGTTAAGATAGTAAATCACAGTAACACTGTGTGTAAAGATAAACACAATTTTATTTCCAGGAGGTTAATGAGGCAGGTGTTTTAAATCTAGGCACCACGACAGAGCTCATACATTTAGCACCTTAGTTTCTTCAGAGTCATAAAGTTGTTTTATGTGGTTTTATTTTCTGACAATGAAGAATCCACAGCTACAGTTGCAAACCCTGTTGTCACCACTCCCACACTCTCACCAAAAGAATAATGTCAAGGAGGAATTCCTCTATCCTTATTTAAAGGTCTTGAAATGAGATAATGAGCAGACCTGGCCTTATGGTTATGTGGAAATAATAATCAACTAGACATATCACTTACATCCCATCCCAGAAAAAAATGTTCGCTGAACCCTCTGTTGTTTATGTTCCATGTGGGACAAGTCTGATTGATTCAGGAGACCTCTGTGGTTTGGGCCCTATCCACAGTGTGTCTGTTACCTGCCTCTTCACTTTTGTGCCTCTTGAGTGTTTTCCCACATTTCTCATTGCCTACATAATAGCCTTCTTCCTCCTCCCATGTTGCTGCCCAGTGGATTTACATATGCTCTGCCCTCATCCCATTCCTCCCTACAAGCATTAGTTACTTCCCAGCATTCGGGACGTGCTCTCCCCAGTCAGTGTGCGGCAGACCTGCTTCCTGACTTCATCCTTCCACATTACTTTAGACGTATCCTTTATTCAGTCAAACTGGCTCTTCCCTTTCCTGCTTCCCTGCCTTTTTTTTTTTTTTCATTAAGTTTTCCTACCATTTTAGAAGTCTTCATCTTTTCTTTATGTTGCTATCTGCTGAGTTAACTCACCCTTCCAGTCTGAACTCAGATGTCATCTGAAAGTTTTCTGAAATGCATCTTTGGTTTCTCCCTTGGAAAATGTCATTACTTCATTCCATTCTCCTATCATATAGCTTAACATACTTTGGTTTATGTTGTGTTTTTTTTTTTATTATCTAAAATCTCTTCCACTGGATCAGTGACTCTTTACCTTTCTGAATCACAAAACCTGTTGAGAACCCAAAAAATCAACCCCCTGAGAAAATACACGTGGACACACTAGACAGGAACTTTAGGTTAAGTAGAGGTCTGTCTGGAATATGCACTTGGTACATATAAGTTGAATAACACCTACTCACTAAATAAACTTTACCTAACTACCTGAAACCTTCGGTGACTTTAGACAGGTACTATAAATCGTTTGACCCAGGACAGAATCATCTGATGTTCACTGAAATATACTTGTTCTGAAGTATCAAGGGAAGCTGTGTCAGCGGACACTGCCTATGGAGCAGCACTGCGGCTCCTGGTGGTTGGTATCTACTGACCTGGGTGGAAGCAGCCCAACCACGGCCTGGGTAGGCCCAAAGTAGACCCTGAGACAAGATGCAGTGATTTTGTCTATACTGCTTCTAAGTATAGAACATGTAACTAAGTATACATGTAATTCTAAAGACCCATGTATTCTGTCTTTCTGTTTAAACTATTGAAGTTTTAGCACCTGTCATACCATAACTTCTAAAATGTTTCAAGGTGATTTGAGTTACAGCAATTAAAATTTTATGGTTATTTTTCAAGTTTAGTTTTAAGTTCCAAAGAAACCAAGTACTGTGATGTAATTGAAAATAACATTGTATTTGCAGCCAGAAGACCTGTTCCAGGTCCTGGCTTCATCACTGTTAGTTATGTGATGTGGATAAGACTAAATTTAATCTTTGTTCTGAGTTTGCTCATCTGTGAAATGCAAGTACAGCCAGAATATTTTTAAGACATGGAAATACTAATAGCTTGTTCACAGGATTATAGGAGTTAAATGTGAAAATCATTCGTGAAAGTACTTTTTACCAATGCAAAAAGGAAGGACATCAGAGGGCCAGTTTGGTAGAAACAAGGGTTTGTGGAAAGAAATGTAAAGAGATAAAAGTAGGAAGAGTAGGTCTGTTAGCATTATATGTATTAACGTGATGATATTGCTGTTGCAAAGAAAATGAAATGGAATACTTTTCCCCTGAGTATTAAGGTGGTGGAGTACCTGTAAGTAGAACTTACTACTCGTGGCTCCCACCTGTTCCTTTCAAGATTTGCCTTTATGACTGAATAACTTGAGCTGAGTCAAACGGAAAAAGAGAAGCGAAACATATGAAGTGATTGAAAATGTACCAGGAAGTGAACAATTTAGGGACCATGCTTTCTGAGACTGTATCCTAAACTACATACTGGGAGCAAAAAGTTGGGAGAGAGAGAACTGATGAAAAACATCAGTTTGTAACCAAGGAAATTAGAAATTTTTATATGCCAGTCTCCAGATAATTATTTCATTTGTAAGTGGTAACTTTTTATTTATGGGAAAAAATGTGTTGAGTTAGCATGTTTCTTCCCAGCCTGAATTATTCTTTTCTATTTCTGAAAATAATTTTACCTGTTAAAAGTGTTTTCAGGTTCTTAGGAAAAACTGTTACAAAGTTAACATTGTAACACATTAATATTTCATCCCTGAAGCCAACTGTCCTTTCTTTCCAGTGTAAAGAGAATGGCGCTTTCACTGTGCTGGTTGACAACTACGTGAAGGAAGAAGAAGGCACAGGGGTTGTCCACCAAGCTCCTTACTTTGGTGCTGTGAGTAGCATAAGTCTGGCAAATGTATTTGAGAAGTATGTCGGTAGCCACTTTTCATAGATACGGTGTCCTGTGTCTCATCACGTTGGGTCACCAGGTAGGCCTCTTTGCTGGCTCACTGCCTGCAAGATGGCTTGTAAAATTTGTATCTGCAATTCCCTTTCATCCCGAGCTGATTTCTGGAAAGAGTGGGCCAAATCCAGTAAACTCTTTTTGGTGTGCAGTTCTGTGAGTTTTCACAGGCATCTAGAGACATGCAGTTGTCTCAGCCACCAAGATACAGACCATTCCCATCACTTCTGCTGTGTTCTCAATTAAATGTTCAGAAGGGGGAATCTGACCTCTCCCCTCGAAACAGTACTCTACAGTTAATTTTATATTTTGACCAGAATAATTTTTCTGAAAACACATTCCTTTTCATGTAATTTGTGTGTGAATAGAAACAGAATAACATAAAGGCACATGCTTTACAGTAAACCACCTCTCACCTTAAATCATCGTGCTGCCACTAACGGGCAGTTCCTGGGTGAGTTACCCGGCCTTTCTGGACTTCCTTTGCCTCCTCCGTAGCATGGTGTAGCACCTGCATACACATTCCTCTAGTCTTGATCGTTTTGACAGTGAGAGGGATTGGAAATGTGACTTTGTTCTAAAAGGCAGTGACAGTAGTCTGCCCTCATTTACCATTTTGCTTTCATGCTTAATTTCTAGGATTTTATTATTTTTATAGAAGTAGAGGGTACAAGTGCAATTTTTTTAACATCGATATGTTGTATAGTAGTAAAGTCTGGGCTTTTAGTGTAACCATCACTTGAGTTTTTATTATGGAAATCTTGAAACATACACAGAAGAAAATATTATAATAGATTCTTTTTTTCACATCATCCAGCTGCATTAACTCTCAACGTTTAGGTAATCTCTCTTGTTTTGTTCCTCTGTACAGTACCACACATTTTTATTTTGGCTGGAGGATTTAGAAGCAAATCCTCAACCTCATGTCTTTCATGTATAAGTAATTCTAGCTGCATCTCTGACTGATAAGGACTTTTATTTTCAGTATAGCCACTGTGCCATTGTTATTTATATCCAATAAAGTCAGCAGTTCCTTAATAATCACCTAATACCTGGTCCATTTTGATGGAAGGAAGCATTCTTGATAATACTACTTAAGAGTTTTAGGAACTAGTCAAATATTGTTCATAATAATTTTAGGGTCAATTAACTGGTATGGTTACCCCACTGTTAGTAGATAATAAAAAGGTAACTTCTTGGTTTTGAATTGTAGTTTAGGGATTTTTTTTTTTTTTTTTTTGAGCTGGAGTCTTGCTCTGTCACCCAGGCTGGAGTGCAGTAGCAGGATCTCAGCTCACTGCAACTTCTGTCTCCTGAATTCAAGTGATTCTCCTGCTTTAGCCTCCTGACAGATCTCCTAACAGACCATGCCTTATACTTGCGTGTATTCTTTGTTAAATATAGGTGTTTGTCATTAACTCTAGAGTTATATCTCATATATCTATTCTGAATGCTGTGCATGTTAATGTTATAGATGATTCATTCTTTATAGCCTTTAACGCCATTTGGAAAACTTTTTTTTTTTTTTTTTTTTTTTTTGAGAGGGGTCTCCATCTGTTGCCCAGGCTGGAGTGCAACAGTGTGATCTCGGCTCACAGCAACCTCTGCCTCCCAGGTTCAAGCGATTCTCCTGCCTCAACCTCCCAAGTAGCTGGGATTTTAGGCACCTGCCACCATGCCTGGCTAATTTTTTGTATATTTAGTAGAGACAGGGTTTCGCCATGTTGGCCAGGCTGGTCTCGAACTTCTGACCTCAGGTGATCTGACGCCTTGGCCTCCCAAAGTGCTGAGATGACAGGCGTGAGCCACCACACCCAGCCTTGGTAAACATTTTCTGAGAGGCCTTCCGTTGCGCTTGTCTTCACCAGGCAAGGTAGTGTTTGATCTCTGCAGAGTCTTTGCACTTGTGCGTCATCAGTTGAACATCACTAGTTCTGGATGCATTCAGGAATGCTGCTTTTAGCTTAATGCACTGGGTAAAGTTACTTGCTCCACACTCAGTGGTTCAAATTGCTACACTAGGGGCTTTCCCTGTCCACCCACATGACACCACACCAGTCAGCCTCAGCACAGGGAGAGGTGAACACAGATCCAGATGGAAGCGTGTCAGCTTTCCAGCTTGTCTTGGTGTCAACCCAGAGTGTGGTTTCACCAACATAAGGCAGTCTCTTTAATTTTGTATTTAGGCATCATAGCACAGTGATGAAGACTATAGACTCTGGAGCCAAGCTGTTTGGTTTTGAATCCTAGCATTGCTGCTTCACAGCTGAGTTATCTCTTGGTACCTTGACTTTCCTATCTGTAAAATAGGAATGATTGCTAGTTAGTGCGAGGGGAGCGCCTGGTGAAAACATAGAACATCTGTCTGCCTTCTTTGCAGGATCATTGTGAAGTGTTTTGTTGGTTTGTTTTTCATGCCACTTTGTCTAAGAGCATTGTGAGGTTTAAGTGAGCGTGTGTAAAGTGCTCAGAATACTGTCTCACATAGCGCTTTGCTAAGTATTTGCTCTAATTATTGTAAACAGTCTTCAAAATATATTCCTGAAGCATCATGGTATAAGCAATGCCAATTGAGACACAGTTTGCTTATTTGAAAAGTAAATACTTTTCAAAGGATCAGTGTTGCCATCCTTTGGGGTCTTCCTTGAGAGGGTGCAAATCCAAATGTACATCAAGCGCCATGTAATACTAACGGACCATGCCTTATATTTGTGTGTATTTAGGTTTTTCAGATGTGCATGCTGCTGTTATAAATCAAATTTGGTTTAGTTTTAAAACATTCCTGTGTGGCTGCTCTGCCTATGGAGTAGCCATTCTTTTATTCCTTTGCTTTCTGAATTCCTTTACTTAAAAAATTGAAGTACGTCGTCTGTCTTATTTAGTGGATACTCTGCTACATATGGAGGTCTGGGAAATAATACTTGAGAAGACTGGGCTGGATGATCTAACCCCTGTCCAACTGTGGGGCTCTGATTCTCCGAATGGTCTTGAGTTACCTTCAGTTTATAGGACAAAGCTGATGACATGTATATGTTACAATATAGAACAATTACCTTGGGAATCTATTACCTCATGCTCACACCCATACATAAACTGTTTTATTCTTCCCTCCCTTTTGCCTTTTCTCAGGATGACTATCGGATCTGTATGGACTTTAACATTATTCGGAAAGACTCACTCCCCGTTTGCCCTGTGGATGCTTCAGGCTGCTTCACAGCGGAGGTGACAGATTTCGCAGGACAGTATGTGAAGGTCTGTAATCCATATGGCATAGAAGGGTGTCTGTTACTTCTGATTTGTCTCTATCATCATTTATAATTGTATTGTAATTTTAGGAAGTTGTTTTTATTTAGTTTTGTCATCACATAAAATCAGTAAAGATAGATGTTATCAGTTATGTTCAGAGGGTCTCATATCTTTAGAGGAAGCATGCTGAAATTTCACGGGGAGAGATCAGAAAAACTCCAGTTTATGCCTCATGAAGCAACTTTGTGACCTTGGGGTAATCATTTCAGATCGAAAACTGTATGACCTTAAATGTTGTGGAATGTACTTGAAAATTGCTTAAAGTTAGTTACTAAAAATAGTAATATTTGTTATTTATGTCTTTTATTCGTAACAAGGTATCAGATTCTAGTAATCTATTGTTCCTAAGTATTGTAGTATGTTTTAATGGCTAAATTTTAATTTTTTTTTAATAGGATGCTGACAAAAGTATCATCAGGACTTTGAAGGAACAAGGCCGACTTCTGGTTGCCAGCACCTTCACTCACAGCTACCCTTTTTGCTGGAGGTCAGAAGAAACAAAGACTGTGTTGTAGCTAGAGCTTCCAGTCTGTGCTTACACTTACTATATGTGCACATTCCATCATATTGTGGTGTTCATCTCATTTCTATCCTTTAGAGTCGATTTGGGAAGCCACCTTCTTATTTCATTTTTAGGAGAGTTGGGTTTTTTGTTTGTATTTTGTTGTTGTTTTGAGACAGGGTCTCACTCTGTCACCCAGGCTGGAATGCTGTGGCGCAGTCATGGCTCACTACACCCTCCGCCTCCCAGTTTAAGCAATCCTCCCACCTTAGCTTCTGGAGTAGCTGGAACTATATAGGTGGTGCCATCACACCCAGCTCTTTTTTGCATTTCTTATAGAAATGAGGTTTCCCCATGTTGTCCAGGCTGGTCTCAAACTACTGGGCTCAAATGATCCTCCCACCTTGTCCTCCCAAAGTGCTGAGATTGCAGGCATGAGCCACAGTGCCTGGTCTAGGAGAGTTTTATGAATGGCTAAAATTGTTGCTGTCCTAAGGAACTGTGTGAGAAAAATAGACCTGTACAAATCTGTTTTGTGTTGTGGCCACACTTTTTTTAGGATGAGAAACATCTCTAAAATTTTGTAACAGAATTTATTGAAAAATTTAATGTGATTTTAATGTTTACTGTAAGACCACGTTATAAAAGTCTGGGTGAAAATGAAGTGTTCGGTTGCATCATGTTTGGTTTCCACATTGCCTCTTCTATGCTGAAGTTGAAGTTGACATTGTTTCTTAGATAATTGTCACTAGCAGAACTTTTTTTTTTCTGGTCTAGTTCTTGTATTAGTTTTTGCCTTTCTTACTATTGTGGAAAGAGATGGCCAATTTTGAAGTCTTAGATGATTTTATCTATAACAAAAATGAATATTAGCAGAAGGCCAAGTAAGTGATGATGCTGTGAATAAGACATGAAAAGGCAGTCTTACCCTAGTGCCTACTATTGTCAGCCTGAGCAGCTATGTCTGTGTTTCTGCTTCCCCAGATCAGACACTCCTCTGATTTACAAAGCAGTGCCCAGCTGGTTTGTGCGAGTGGAGAACATGGTGGACCAGCTCCTAAAGAACAATGACCTGTGCTACTGGTGAGCAGTAAGATGTGTTTCTTCACAGTGTCTTTTGTCATGTGGTTAGTTAAGTGTGGTTTATACTTCCCCCAAGTTATAATTTTAATAACCATCTTTTATTGTGTATTATAATAGCTATCTTTTATTCTGTGTGTTTAGGAACACAAAGTAATTCAAATAATGTTACATAACAGAAGTAACATCCTTCTTGTGATAAAGTATGTAAGGGAGTATTTTTCTTTTTAAACTCATTGGAAATGATAAACTACCATTTATTTGATTTATGGAATGAAATGACCTTGGAAAAATATGGCTGTACTGCCAGAGTTTGCTAGCCTTCAATAATAGTCATTTTCAGAGTAAACATTATTTTCAGATACCTGCAAAACCCATTTGTACTTACTCTTGTCAGTCCTGCAGTGGATGATGTACCCTGTGCCTGACTGTATGGATAAGCTCCAAGCACAGAAGCCTTTGCTTTCCACAGCTGATATGTGTCCTGCAGGTGATAGCCCAAGAGGTATCATTTCAGCCTCTGGGTACAAAATGAAGCAAGGCTTCAACCTTTGTATTTCAGATGAATATTTTCACTATGAGTTTTAAAAGTAATCACCACTCTTACTTCTCAGAAGGACCCAACTAGACTCTAGAAAACTGTATTTGAGTTTAGGAGAATAGGGAGAATCTCAGGGCAGCAAAGGAAATAGTTATAAACTGTAGTTTTCTAATATTTCTTAGCAGAGTGGTCCTGATTTCTCAAAAGACAGCTTTTCATTTTTAGAGCTAGTAAGCTAATTAGTTGCCCTAATGTGTAAGTTACTAGATATAGAATATTAGTAAGATAGCCTCAAGGGGGTGCAGGCATATAAACTGATCTTTGAAGTACAGGGCAGTAACTGCAGTGCCCAAGAGAAGAAGGGGAGGTCTGGTAGCCTACCCTGACTCAGCCTTGTGCTTGAAAAGGATTTCTGCAAAGCTGAACCTCAAGGAATGGAGAGTACTGGCAGTGGGAGGGATGCAAGAGGATGGATGCAGAGGGGAGGAAGGCTTCGTGGTAGAGGGCAGGCAAGGCCAGTTAAGTGAGAAGGATTCTAGGGAACTTGCCTCATTGCCAAAGCCTGAAATTCAAGACCAAGAATGACCAGAGGAGACTGTAGAGAGGGCTGCTAGAGCAGCTACCAGTCCCCTGGCCTGTTGGCCTTTGCTTAATGAGTTCAGTAAAACTGCTATGGTGAGGACAATGTGAAGACTAGAGTTGTATGGGATGAGGCTGGCTAGAGTTAGGGTGACTGGTTAGAGGTATGTGGCAGCCGTACTCCAGTTGAAGAAGAGGACATGGGAGGCCTGTGTGCTGTGGGGTTATCTATTGGATGTAGGTCATTGATGGCAGCACAAACTGTTGCGTATGCTGTGCTGTCCATTTAGAAGACGTTCTCTTTGCAGTGAGTGCCACGTTTCCAGAGTGTTGGGTCCACAAAGCGTTATACAGAGGCTCCTGTGAATATTATTTACATTTTGGCTTTTTCCATGTTTGAATTACTGATGTTCTTACGTGATTGGTTGTGTGATCTGTTTATTGCAGGGTCCCAGAGTTGGTACGAGAAAAACGATTTGGAAATTGGCTGAAAGATGCACGTGACTGGGCAGTTTCCAGAAACAGATACTGGGGCACACCTATCCCACTGTGGGTCAGCGATGACTTTGAGGAGGTGAGGCAGGGCAGTATTTCCTTGTGTTGATTTTTGCTAAAGCATTTTGTTCATGAAATCTGAATGTGGTTTAAAAGAATAGGGTTTTTTTTTTTTCTTTGCCCCCTTCTTATTTCTCTTTTTTCCTCTTTATTGCTTTCTATAATCATGACATAAGATAATCTGTTTTTAGGGTTTTTTTACTTTTTTTCCTTGAATTAACTGCAAGTTATAAAACTTTCTTCTGTAAAAATGGAAGGATACAATTTTCTCAGGGAAATCTACACTTTAAATGTTTTTTTCTTGTGTTTCTCTGTCTTTTCTTCCCCCTGCATTAAGGTGTGTTATTAGCTTATGGTTAAACTGACTTCATAGATGATAAAAAAAGAAAATTTGAAAAGAAATTTACCAAAGCATTACAGACCTTTAACTTCTAAAATCAAATGAATAAGAGGATGTGTGTGGATATATAGATGTGTGCATATACTATGTCCTCACTTAATGTCATGCAGAGGTTCTTGATAACTGTGACTTTAGGCCGGGTGTGATAGCTCCCACATGTAATCTCAGCACTTAGGGAGGCCAAGGCAGGAGGATCGCTTGAGGCCAGATACTTGAGACCAGCCTAGGCAACATAGTGAGGTGCCATCTCTACAAAAACGTTTGTTAAATTAGTGCACACCAGTTAGTCCCAGCTACTGGGACCTCTCTGTGACATTAGGTGAGGATTTACTATACAGGTAGATCTCTGTGTTTGTCCTTCTGTCCAAAGCTGACAGCATTGTAGCAGTGACGAGCAGCAGCACCCTGGGGACCTTGGTGAATCAAGGTGAAAGGCAGCAGTGAAGTAGCTGAATCAGAAGACTTTTCAGGACTGAACAGGAAGGGCAGAGAAAGAGGTCACCAGTGTTTACTAGGAACAGAAGCTCCCTGGGTGAGAACCCACAGCAGCTCCTCCTGGTGTGGCCCTTATCAGATGATTCCTCCATTCTGAGTGCCCCAGCCTGCCCCATCTCTCAGCTCTTTACTTGGACATAATCCTAGCATCCTGTGGCTTTGTCTGATTGCTTTGATTGGGTCCAAGCACAATATAGTCATGTGCCACATAATGTCATTCAGTCAGTGACAGACCACATATATGACAGTGGTCCCACAAGATTATGATACCATATGGTTACTGTACTTTTTCTGTGTTTCATAATGTTTGGAAATTCAAATACTTCCTGTTTTAGTCTGTTTAGTGTTGCTACAAAGGAATACCTGAGGCTGGATAATTTATAAAGAAAAATAGTTTATTTGGCTTATGATTCTGGATGACTGGAAAGTTCAAGACTAGACATCTGCATCTGGGGAGGACCTCAGGCTGCATCCACTTATGATGGAGGGCTGGACAGGAGCCAGAGTATGCAGAGATCACATGGCAAGAGAAGAAACAGGGGTGGTGGGGTAGGGGCAGGCTCTTTTTAACAGTCAGCTCTCACAGGAGCTAATAGAGTGAGAACTAACTCACTGCATTAGTCTGTTCATGAGGGATGCACCCTGTGACCCAGACGCCTCCCATCGGGCCCCATCTGTCAATACTGCCACACTGGGGATTAAATTTCAACATGAGAGTGGCTGGGGACAAACCATATGAAAACCAGAGCACTTGCCATAGTGTTACAGTTGCCTGCAGAATTCAGTACAGCCACATGCTATACAGGTTTGTAGCCTAGAAGTAATAGGCTCCACCATATAGCCTAGATGTGTTTTAGGCCATCCCATCTAGGTTTATGTAAGTGTACTGTGATGTTTGCCTAATGAAATCACCCTAACAATGCATTTCTCAGAATGTATTCCTACCACTAAGTACTGTACAACTATAATTTAGCTCTAGCTTTTTCTTGAGAAGATTCTAGATTAATGAGCCAGATTCAGGTGCCAGGAGGAAACTAAGATGCCTTAGAGAAATAATCTAAGATGTTTCACTTATGCCGGTTACTTTGACGATTTGCACATAATAAACCCTAATACCCATTGAGAGTATGGCTATGAATGTTTAAGATTCTCTCTAGGTAGGGACTCCCTCTGATGTTGGGTGGAAACAAAGGAGCGGTGTCAACCCTGGTCTCTTCAGAGACTAAGACTAAGCTGTGCCTTTCATGAGAGAGAAGCCACATTAGCGAATACTATCCTTCAGCCCAGAGTGGTGTGTTAATGTGCCTTTATAGAAAATCATCAGTCTCAGGCTGGGTGGCTCATGCCTGTAATCCCAGCACTCTGAGAGGCTGAGGCCAGCTGATAGCTTGAGTCCAAGAGTTTGAGACCAGCCTGGGCAGCATGGCGAAACGCTGTCTCTACTAAAAATACAAAAAATTAGCTGGGCGTGGTGGCGCCTGCCTGTAGCCCCAGCTACTTGGGAGGCTGAGGTGAGAGGATCACCTGAGCCCAGGAAGCTAAGGCTGCGGTGAGCTGTGATTGTGCCACTGCACTCCAGCCTGGACAATGGGAGTGAGACCCTGTCTCAAAAAAAAGGAAAAGGAAAATCATCAGTCTCTCACACTAAACATGCATGTTACATCAATTAACTCAGTATGCTCTGTTT
Organism: Macaca thibetana thibetana; assembly: GCF_024542745.1. Lineage (NCBI taxonomy): Eukaryota > Metazoa > Chordata > Mammalia > Primates > Cercopithecidae > Macaca > Macaca thibetana. Next base: position 104,343,811 of record NC_065592.1, on the reverse strand, counting down.
GGCTCTGAGGAGCTCCTGCTGTTGAACTTTGTTTTTGACAGGTAGTATGCGTTGGGTCAGTGGCAGAACTTGAAGAACTGTCAGGAGCAAAGATCTCAGATCTCCACAGAGAGAGGTCAGTTTCTAAATGTTCGATTCACTTCAGTTTTATCGTTCTCCTATTAAGACCTGGTCTCTAGCAGATTACAGAGACACACATGGAAGACTAGCTTGATGAATTACTTTGTTGATGACTCATGTCATATGGCAGTATTGTGGCCTTTGTCTTGTGAAATGTGAGGTGAATGGTTCATAACCTTTGAGATGGAGGATTCATGGCGCGCTCTGAAAGACTTTGAGAATTGCTGATATTTCTGTTTGCAAGTGTGTATGATGTCTTGTCAGGGTTTTGTGTAATTAGCAATTAAACTGCAAGTTCTGTTATGCTTACAGTTAATAGAAATGGCTACTTTTCTGTTTGTTAGCGTTGACCACCTGACCATTCCTTCACGCTGTGGAAAGGGATCCTTGCACCGCGTCTCTGAAGTGTTTGACTGTTGGTTTGAGAGTGGGAGCATGCCCTATGCTCAGGTTCATTACCCGTTTGAAAACAAGAGGGAGTTTGAGGATGCTTTTCCTGCAGACTTCATTGCCGAGGGCATCGACCAAACCAGAGGATGGTATGCCCCCTTGTTCTTTCATCACATGTTTTCTTGATTTCATTTTATTTAGGGAGTGTTTTACTAAGTCGCTGCCATTTATCTACTGGGTGATGGAGAGATTGTGGCAAGTAAGACAGGCTACATTCCTGCCCTCTCCCCCCAACCACCAAGCACGGACATTAAAGTGCCTTTTGAGTAGGAATCTCCCACTACAATAGGGCTGTAGTTTTACAATTTGAGTTATCTCGCTGGCATTTTGGAATATATATGTTATACTGGACGTTTAAATGATAAAAAACAATATGTGTTCTTAGCTTACGTCAGATCATTTACTCAAATGTTTAATGAGTATTGGCATAAAAGACAGTAGATTGGGTGCTAGAAATTTGAGGGATAGTTGGTAGTGTGCTCAGATATTGAGGCTAGCCTTATAAATCAACATTCTAAACAAATCCAGATTTTTTAAAATATACATATGGGGGAGGATTTGGGCATTGATTTTTATCTAATGCCTTATGTAAAGCAGTTCCTTAATTGGAAAAAGGTGAATTACTTTCTTTTCATGGGTGGGCTTTTGCTGGGCCAGGTTTTATTTACTTTTTTTTTTTTTTGAGACGGAATCTTGCACTCTGCCCAGGCTGGAGTGCAGTGGTGTGATCTCGGCTCACTGCAACCTCCACCTCCTGGGTTCAAGCAATTCTTCTGCATCACCCTCCCCTAAGTAGCTGGGTCTACAAGCATGGACCACCACGCCCAGCTAATTTTTGTAGTTTTAGTGGAGACGAGGTTTCACCATGTTGGCCAGGCTGGTCTCGAACTCCTGACCTCAAGTGACCCACCCGTCTCAGCCTCCCAAAGTGCTGGGATTACAGGCATGAGCCATTGCGCCCAGCCCAGGTTTTAATTATATATTCATAGTAATGTTTCTGCAGGGGTATGTTTAAGGAATTGTTGGTGTCATTTTTTCTCTTTGACGACTTTGGGTAATCATTGAGTTCAAGTCTTCGAGTCCTGGAATGTGCTGTCTTCAGATTCCAGTCCTTTTTATCTATAGGAACAGCTACCCAGAACAAATTCTGTTTTTAGAAAGGGCTAGATGCCTTACCAATGAGCTTGTTCCTTTGAGGAATAGCAAAGTCTGTTAGCTGGTAACAGTCCTCATGTGGGTCCCGTGTCCTTGCTACCTGCCTCCTTCTCCATCCCTGAGGCCTGGGCTGCCTCTCCTGGGCACCAGGGCTCCTCCCAACTCTCCTTTAGAACTGGGAGGGATATCTGGTTCGGTGTTTATGTTAACCATGGGGTCTGGTCTCCTCAGCTCATGTCCCTTGATGTTCTTAGGGTGCAGGACTAGGTCAGAGAAGCAGAAGAGCATCACCCCCGGGAAAGTGGTCAGGTATATGAGTTCATTTGGGGAACAAGTTAGCTAGCACATGAATGAGGTACACAGCATTTTACAGAATAAAAGCATTTTCTAGTCTGCCTTATCACTTGGATGAGAGTGCATTTTGCATCTTTTGTCATCAAATTGTTTTTTCCATATGATCTTGTGCCAAATTCAACACCCATCCCTCATTTTCAGCTAGGTGCTTCTGGGTGGTCCTGAGAGGCCACCCAGTGCTGCCATGTGGCTCTCCACACAGACTTCCTGGGAGACCTGGTAACAGAGAAATGGTCAGTAAATCACTCCAGACCTTTATTTGGATGTTTTTTTCAAATCATAGACAGTAATTTGATTGGTCTCTGGTGGGTCCTGTGTCTCCGTTTTTTTTCAGTAACCAGTGTTAAGAATCATTGCTTTAAGTGATTATCAAGAAGTAAGACTTACCAAAAATAGAAATTCAGTTCAATGAATAAATACAGTTTCTTTCTTATGCTTGGACTTCATTTCTATTTTTATTGAACCATTTGGGGTTTTTTTTTTCAGGTTTTATACCCTGCTGGTGCTGTCCACGGCCCTCTTTGGACAACCGCCTTTCAAGAACGTAATTGTGAATGGGCTCGTCCTGGCAAGGTAAGTCAACTTTGTTGTAGTGACAGGTGGAGCTCTGTCTCCACTGTTTCTTAGGAAGGAGTGTGTGCGAGCAGTCAACTTTGTTGTAGTGATAGGTGGAGATTTGTCTCCACTGTTTCTCAAGAAGGAGTGTGTGAGAGCTAAGCCTGATGGAGGAGGAGGAAGGGGAGGACTTTCAGATTGAGCTATTACTAGTAACAGTGCTACTAGTGATATTACTAGTAATAAAATAGCATTTACTAAACTTATTATTTTATGAAGTACTTTTGTTTATAGATCTTGTTTAATCTGTACATCGGTCCTTTCATGTAGATTTTGTTGTCCTTTTTTTTAACACATGAGGAAGCTATGAGTTCTAGAGACCACAGGTGCCCAGGATCAAAGCTAGTGACAGCCACACTAGGCTTGACCCAGGTGCTCTGCCACCAGATCCCATTCTTCCCCTCATCTGAAACTTCCTCCCAGTGGGCATTGTTTCCTGCTTTTTAATTTTATAAGGAAGTCTCATTTTTCCTTTACTTTATTACCTCTAGTCATTAAGAATAAAAATAAACATAAATAAAAATTTCAAAATGAAATATTTACCCATAAAAATCCTGCTTTTTATGCTGTGTGAGAAGAAAGAGGATGTCACCTAACATTTTGTGCATCCTTATTTTTTTTGTACATCCTTATTTTTGCCAGGCCCCACTGTGTGCATTTTCACATTTTAACTCATTTTTCACATTTTAACTCATCCCCAGAACCATTTGGATGGGTCCTATAATTATCCCATTGTAACCTTTGAGGAATCTGAGGGACAGGAAAAAGCACCTTGCCAAAGGACACACAGCAAATGAGTGATAAGTGCAAATTTTGAACCCAGGCAGTCTGCCTCTGTAGTATGTGTGCTGCTTTTTTTTTTTTTTTAATTGAAAATTGTTTTGAGGGCTGGGTGCTATGGCTCACGCTTGTAATCCCAGCACTTTGGGAGGCCACGGTGGGCAGATCACATGAGGTCAGGAATTGGAGACCAGCCTGGCCAACTTGGTAAAACCCCCGTCTCTACTAAAAATACAAAATTAGTGGGTGCAGTGGCACACACCTGTATCCCCAGCTACTGCAGGCTGAGGCACAAGAATCGCTTGAACCTGGGAGGCAGAGATTGGAGTGAGCTAAGATCACGCCAGTGCACTCTAGCCTGGGTGATAGAGTGAGGCTCCATCTCAAAAAAAAAAAAAAGGAAAATTGTATTGAGATCATTGTAGATTTGCATGCAATCATGAAAAATAATAGAGATCCCTTAAATTCTTTGCCCAGTTTCCATAGTGGTCACATATTTTGCAAAACTATGGTATATATCACAACCAGGATATTGATATAGCCCACCAGTCTTATTCAGATTTCCCTAGTTTTACATATACTTATTTGCTTATGCACATTAATGTGTATACAGCTATCACATGTGTAGGGTCTCGTATCCACCAGCATGGTCAAGTTACTGAATGAATTCAACATCAAAGGCTCACTTCCTACATTGCCTTCCCCTCCTACCTTCCCACTGTCATCCCCAATCCCTGGCAACCACTGTTTTTTTCTCCATCTCTAATTTTGTCATTTCCAGAATGTTATATAAATAGAATTATACAGTAACTAACTTGGGAGGATTGGCTTTTCTTTCTTTTTTTTGAGACAGAGTCTCACTCTGTCACTCAGGCTGGAGTGCAGTGGCACGATCTCGGCCTCCCAAGTAGCTGGGACCACAGGCATGAATCACCACACCCAGCTAATATTTTGTATTTTTGGTAGAGACAGGGTTTCACCATGTTGGCAGACTGGTCTCGAGCTCCTGAGCTCAGGTGATCCACCTGCCTCAGCCTCCCAAAGTGCTGGGATTACAGGCATGAGCCACTGCACCTGGCTGGCTTTTGTTCAATCCACATAATTCCATTGAGATTTCAGATGTCTGCACATACCAATAGTTCATTCCTTTCCATGGATAAATAGCATTCTGTATTATGGATATGCCATGCTTTGTTTGATCATCTACCTCTTGAAGGACATCTGGGTTGCTTCTAACGTTTGGCAATTGTGAATAAAGCTGTTGTGAACAATTGTTTATAGGTTTTTATGATAATGTAAGTTTTCATTTCTCTGGAATATATTCTGACACATCTTTCTGCTTCAGTCTGCCCCGAAGCTTCCTCATGGACTTACTATGATATTCAAAACGAAGTTTGCAAATATTAACAAAATATCTTACCATTGTACCTTAACACTGTTTGTTTGTTTGTTTGTTTGTTTGTTTGTTTTTGGAGATAGAGTCTTGCTCTGCTGCCCAGGCTAGAGTGCAGTGGCGCCATCTTGGCTCCCTGCAGTCTGCCTCCTGGGTTCAGGCAATTCTCCTGCCTCAGCCTCCCCAGTAGTGGGGATTACAAATGTGCGCCACCATGCCCAGCTAATTCCTGTATTTTTAGTAGAGACAGGGTTTCACCATTTGGCCAGAATGGTCTCGAACTCCTGACCTCAGGTGATCCGCCCACCTCAGCCTCCCAAAGTGCTGGAATTACAGGTGTGAGCCACCATGCCCGGCCTGGTAGCACTAACTTCTGTCTAAGTTACTCCTTCCCATTTCCTTTTGTATATTCCTGTTTGCAAATGATTTGTATCCTTATATCAAGGTCGTATGTGATACTGATTTACTTAATTGGCATCTCCCTTTTGTTTTACAAGTGATGGCCAAAAAATGAGTAAACGGAAAAAGAATTATCCAGATCCAGTTTCCATCATCCAGAAGTATGGTGCTGATGCCCTCAGGTACAAACCAGTGCTTTGCCTTGTGTGTATCTGTTGTTTTTTTATGTAAGCATCTCCTATACTGTTGGTCATTATTCTTAGATTTGGTTTATAGTTAGGTTTTTAGCAACATATCTCTGTTATTTGGATGTTGTGTTGGTATGGTTGTTGATTTTAAACCCCCAAAATAGTTTTCTAAATAATAAAGGCATTTTTAAACTATAGGTCTATTTGAGGAAGAGAACCTGTGTTGGGTGTTGTTGAGTTGTCCAAGTCCTCCCCAGGCTAGATGCTGATTGCCTCTGCCTTACTTTCTTTCTAGGTTCCCTGTCTTGTGGATGTTAGAATTCTCTTTCATCATTTATTTTACTTTTGTGCTTACAGAGCCATATGAGATATATCTATGCTAGAGGTAATAAAAAACTAATATTAAAAAGCTTTTGGAGAAATTAGAGCCACTGCTTGAGGTAGCTATAATCATGAAATCACACAGTGTTCAAGTTGAAAGGGACCTAGAGATCTTGTTCAGCATCCCTATGTCCTAGGCATGAGACCAATGCCCAGGCCTGTGACTCAGCACTTTCACACAGTACCTGTGTTGCCCAGGAGCCATTAGTGGAGCTCACCCCCAACTCTCCACTGTCTCTTAGACTCACCCTTGGCACCGCTGGCCATTTGGGCTGGGTAATTCTTTGTGGTGGTAATTCTTTGTAGGATGTTTAGCAGTATCCCTAAGCTCTGGCCACTAGATGTCAAGACTGTGCTGTGTGAAGGCACCTCCTTGTGAGTCCCTCTCTCTGCAAGCAGCGGATGTGCAGGTCGTGTCCATGGGAGGGAATCAGTGGCTTTTGACAAGGACCAGGCCAGCCTTCCTCTTAGTGCTGGTGTACCCCATTGGTCCTGCAGTGAGAGTGGCATAAGATGCATTTGTGTGCTATACAGTGCCATATTTTGGTGTCAGATTATATATACCTTTTATAATTTGGTAGGTCTCTTACAGAAAGTGAGAGTGAGTTTTGTGAGTTTTAAATTGACCACTCAAAGAGTATTTATAGTTTCCCCCTTTTGTAGAAAATAGGACTGATTTTCATCTTGCTCTCTCAATATGTCAAGTAGTAATAATTGGTTTACTGTCTAAGTACCTTTTCTGATTTTTCTCCCTCTTCCAGATTGTATCTGATTAACTCCCCTGTGGTGAGAGCAGAAAACCTCCGCTTTAAAGAGGAGGGTGTGCGGGATGTCCTTAAGGATGTACTGCTCCCATGGTACAATGCCTATCGCTTCTTAATCCAGAACGTTCTGAGGCTTCAGAAGGTATGGGCTGTACAGGGCTGCACGTATACCTGCCGAGTCTCCATAGCGCTCCCTTCACCAAACTGTGAGAGACTTCAGAGCTGCTGTTCTCTGCTGCCTGATGCTGGGGTAACTTACAGCCATGGGGAGGTCATACGTGCAGGTGCGGAAGGGATCTAGGGTCCGGGCTATGCCGAGACCTTGGGCCCTAGCCTGCAAAAGAGTTATGTCATATAGTTGTTTAGTCGACCAGTTTTTTAAGGCAGAGTCTCAGTCTTGTCACCCAGACTGGATTGCAGTAGCACGATCTCGGCTCACTGCAACCTCTGCCTCCTGGGTTCGGGCACTGCCTCAGGCTCCCCAATAGCTGGGATTACAGGCACCCACCAGCATGCCTGGCTAATTTTTTGTATTTTTAGTGGAGACTTGGTTTCATCATGTTGGCCAGACTGGTCTCGAACTCCAGATCTCAGGTGATCCACCCTTCTTGGCCTCCCAAAAAGGCTGGGATTACAGGCATGAGCCACTGCGCCAAGCCTAGTCAGCCGGTTCTTGATTCCAGAAACACCATGTTGAGTGAGACGCCCCTCCCTTTGTGGAACCAGTGGAGTGGGAATTGGGAGAGATAGTAAAGAGTCAGCTACTTTTAGAGAGACCACCCAGTGAAGGCGGAGTCACAGGCTAGCTAGGGCTGGCCACTTGAGATGGTTGGTCAGAGAAGCCCCCTCAGTGGGGTGGCATTTGGGCTAATCTGAGAGTGATAGCAGTTCTTGATGGAGTTTTCAGTGGGTTGTTAGGGTCACAAATAACAGTCATGAGATATGTGGAAGTGTACTTCAAGGGCAGTCACCTCCACACGCGGGATTACTTTCTCACCTCAGAAGCCCTTGCTCTAGAGCCACCTTCCATGCCCCACAACTGACCACTGTCAGGGGCCATCATCACCTTCATTGCACATGTTCCTATGTGGGCTTTCAAGACCTGATTTGGGGTCAGGGATCCGATACTGCACATCTGATCTCCAGCACCTTACAAGTAAAATTGCTTGTAAGTAAATAACCATTGAATGAAAGTGAGATGTTATTCCTGCTTGAGCAGTTCAAAAAGCTGGTTGGAAAAATGAACTCTTGTTATCCCACTCCAGCAGGCAGGTCACTTCCTTCTCCTCTCCTTGGTCTCTGGTTGTTCTGCTAAAGAGGACACATCTTGTTCACCTGAGGCTCTCAGAGTAACCTTTCCCCAGGAATTGAGAAGGGCATTATCATCTTCCCCAGGATCCCAGCTTTCCTCCTCTCTGCAGCCCTGCCACCTTTCCTGCATGTGGTTCTCTGCCAAGTAGGGCCCACAGTCCTTGGGCAGGTGCACTCTGCAGGCCTCCACTGGTGTGGGACTCAGGAATACAGGCGGGGTCAAAGCTCCCTACAGCCAGGGCCCATCTGAACATACTAGCAAGACACAGACTCCATGATCAGGGGCTTAAACCCAGAGGAAGAGTCACATTATCACTGCCCTGCCAGCCTGGTTGTGGTGCTGCCAGAGAAACAAAGCAGGACGTGAGTTCTGTTTGTGGAGCAAGGACTTAAGATCAAGGAGGATTTTGCAAAGCAAAAGGAGTGGGATAGAACTTTCTGGGTAAAATGAACAGCCTTAGCATGGAAATTGTTTTCCAGTACTCATTTTCAGTTTGTGGACAATCATTCAATGCTAGACAGGTTTACTGTCCTTCCTTCCTGAGGTTTAAAGTAATAACCCTACACTTTCTGACAAGATTTTAGAATATCTCTCAATTCATAATTACTCTTTGGTGCAGAGAAGTAATGTTTTCTTAAACTGTCTTCAGTTTACTCAAAAACATGATTAATTAATTGAGGGGTTAATGTCCCACGTTGGTGCTTATCTTGAAAATATTGCTAAAAATCAGAAATTCACATTGCCAGTAGGGTCTGGGATTTTTTTATTTTTGTTTAAGTGATTTAAGAAGTTTATTTCCTCATAGTAACTTTCTTCCCAAGTGTGCAAGTATTTCATTAATTGTTCATTCCTAGGAGGAAGAAATAGAATTTCTCTACAATGAGAACACTGTTAGAGAAAGCCCCAACATTACAGACCGGTGGATCCTGTCCTTCATGCAGTCTCTCATTGGCTTCTTTGAAACTGAAATGGCAGGTGAGTCTCTCTTGGTCTGTCCTCCCAGGAATAAGGACTCTTCTCTTTGTAACTGCCCTTTTGATATTTAATAGTGGAAATATTGAGAGATACAGAAAATTAACTGTTTCCTTTTACCTCTCATATAGTTTTGTTAAGGCTTGTTAATTGTCGTGATGCCTTTGTTTCAAGACCCTGCGGACTTCTGGCCTGGTGTGGTGGCTCACACCTGTAATCCCCAGCACTTTGGGAGGCCAAGGCAGGCAGGTCACCTGAGGTCAGGAACTTGAGACCAGCCTGGCCAACATGGCGAAACCCCGTGTCTACTAAAAATATATTTAAAAAAAAAAAAAAAAAGCTGGCCATGGAGGCAGGTGCCTGTAATCCCAGCTACTCAGGAGGCTGAGGCAGGAGAATTGCTTGAACCATGTGGGAGGCGGAGGCTGCAGTGAGTCGAGATTGCACCACTGCCTGGGCAACAAGAGTGAAACTCCATCTTTTAAAAAAAAAAAAAAAAAGCCCTGGGGAATTCTGTGTTTAGGGGTGTCCTGGCGGTCTCAGCACTCCACAGAAGAGCTTTGGAGCTGGATAGCCATGGGTTCAGAGCCCAGCTCTACCACTTGTTCCCAATCCACAGAGTTGCCAAAAGTCTGACCATCAATTTCCTTTTTTTTTTTTAATGGATAGATAGTAGATGTATATATTTATGGGGTACAGGAGATATTTTTATATAGGCATACAGTGTGTAATAATCACATCAGGGTAAATGAGATATCCATCACCTCAAGCATTTATCATATCTTTGTGTTGCAAACATCCCAATTATACCCTTCTAGTTGTTTTTAAATGTACAAGAAATTGTTGTTGACTGTAATCACCCCATTGTGCCATCAGATGCCACTGTTACTCATTCTATCTTAACCTTCAGTTTCTTTATCTGCAGAATACCCAGTAGTGTTTGTAAGGCTTGAGTAGAGACGATTTCCATAAAGTAGCTGGCAGATAATAGGTACTCAATAAATAATACTTGTTATTAATGCATTTATAACTTATTTTTAGGTCTATTTTCTTTACTAAATAGTCCCCTTCTTTTCCAGAAAAATTAGAAAAGTCAGAAGAGCAATAATGAAATGGACATTTTGCTGTATTTCTATTAACTAACAACAGTGAGTTTGTTGGGTAATTTTACAGAGATTCAAAAAGTACGTTGCGTTGCCTTCCTTAAGGTTTGAGATAGTCACAACCGTAGGTCCAGGTGAGAAATCTGGGACACCTCAGACAATCCGTTAAAGTGGGTGGGCAGAGGCCCTGGGTCACAATGAGGGCCAAAGAGGGCAAGACAAATCCACCCTCACAGGGCCCTGTGGTTCCTGCTGCTGTTGGGCAGGAGCAGTGGCCGCCACAGACCTGGGTTTCACCATTAACCTAGATACGGTCACATGCTGCTCCCTGGAGTGGGCGGTGCTGCCCCACTTAGCACAAAAGGACTGCTAAAGGATTTATCCACCTTGTTAAACATGTGGAAGGATCACGACAGTCCAGCTGTTGCTCAAATAGACATAGATGAAGATGGAAGTGAGTGAGGCTGATTGCTGCCCTGGTGAGGGCGCTGGGAGCCCAGCACACTCTCCCCAGACCTGCGCACACCTGTGTCTGCTTTTCCCTCCTGAGTGATACGAGTGGGCGGGAAATGGGATTGTTGCCCGAGCCCCTTCAATATTTGGGCACCAGCTGCCATGACCTCCTGTGAAGCTGGGTCTGGAGAGTGTGTATCCTGGCTGGAGCCTGGTCTGCCTGGAAACTAGAGGTCGGCAGCCATGTTTTGTGGGTCGTGTTTAAGTCCCAGCTCTGCCAGCCTGTCAGCTTCATGTCCTCCACTCCCTCAGCAGCACTGTGGGTGTGAGAGGACTTGCCTCACAGGGTGGTGGTGGCCTGGGTAGTGGCTGCTGCTGTTATCCCCGTGTGTTGTGTGTTTATTCTTTGTATGTGGGGTTCATTTGGGTTCATTTACTCCCTCAGAGTTGAAACCAGAACATAGGAATGCCCCGTGTGTTGTGTGTTTATTCTTTGTATGTGGGGTTCATTTGGGTTCATTTACTCCCTCAGAGTTGAAACCAGAACATAGGAATGCCCCGTGTGTTGTGTGTTTATTCTTTGTATGTGGGGTTCATTTGGGTTCATTTACTCCCTCAGAGTTGAAACCAGAACATAGGAATGCCCCGTGTGTTGTGTGTTTATTCTTTGTATGTGGGGTTCATTTGGGTTCATTTACTCCCTCAGAGTTGAAACCAGAACATAGGAATGCTGAGCTTCCTGGAAGATAAAAAGTGCCGTGAACCCTAGAAATCATTTAGACAGGACTCAGTTACTGAAATCACCTGTGGAAGAAAGTGTGACCAACTAACAACTCTGGCCTGGAGCTCAGCCCACTGGCACCTGAATTCTGGTCTTTGTGAAAAGCAGCAGAGAGCAGCTCTGCCTGTTGCAACTTCTCATGTCTTAGCCTAGACCAGAAGCCTCGTTAACACTCCCTGGACTCTTTGCATTATTATAAGTTGTATTTGTTTCTAAGTGGGTTGGTCTTATTCTTTTTGTTTTTGGTGTTTGTTTTTATGCAACAAAGACTGTGAATTAAAGGGGAGGTGAATGAGAATCCTTAAAATAAGCCATGCCTCAGACACAATTGGCTAGACACCCTTTCTTTCCTACTTGATCTCTGAGTTTCTCAGGGAACCCTTCAAATCCTCCTAATGCCTCAAGACCTTCACTCCCTCTGTTGCTGTTTTTACTCAACTGTTTTAATGTTTAGAAGGCCAGTTCTGTTTTATTCATAGCCTGTGTCAGAGTTTCTCAACTGCCGCACTGTGGACAGTTTGGGCCAGATCATCCTCTGTGGTGGGGCTGTGCTGTGCATTATAACTGAGGAGCATCCCTGGGGTCCACCCATTAGATTCCAGTAGCACCATGCTACCCTCCAAGTTGTGACATGCAAACTGTTTCTCCAGACATTGACAAATGTTTCCCGCAGGGCAAAATTGCTATTGTTTGAGAATCACTGGCCTATGCTGTGCCTCTTGACATCTGATTTGTGCTTTTCGACTTTTAGTTGAAGTACAGTGTAATACAATGGAAAGAAGTTGGGCATTGTTGATGCTGTCAAATTGCACAACTCCGTGTAAATGGCACTTCCTACAGTTGTGTAGTGGACAGCCTTGGACTTTGATCCACACATACTGGAATTTTTGCCTTTTCTCACTGACCAGTGGGAATTCGCATGTGACTCACATGGTGGTTTTTTTGTGTGCACCCCTAAACACCCTGACTGCCGTGTAGCACATCCTCAAACAGTCTTTATGTGATTGCTTCATTTTGGTTCTTTTCTCCTTAGTAAGTAGAGGCCCTTGGATGGAAGGAGCTGCCCATTCTTTGTTGTATCCAGCCCTCTCCCCACCGCAGATGCCTGGTAACCCACTTGCTGCCTGATTGACTTGTCTTACTTTTAGCTTATAGGCTTTATACTGTGGTGCCTCGCCTGGTCAAGTTTGTGGATATTCTGACCAATTGGTATGTTAGAATGAACCGCAGAAGATTGAAGGTAAGTGCAGACTATTGTTGGGAAAAGCAAAAAGTGTATGAAGTTTGAAAGTAGAAGAAATATGAGAATAGCCAGAAGGGAGAGGAACATTTTCAAATGCTCTCAGTTTTTGAAGCTTTGTTTTTCTTTTCCTTTTACATTGCATTTTAACTGTATTTGTCGTTTGAGGGATAGGGATCTATAAGTTCTAAAAGTCATTTGCATTATTTTCACAACGCAATTATGTACATGTTATATTGGAGGGAGAATGTCAGGGCACAAACAGGACTACACCAAGCAGACCTCTTAAAATTCAAAATAAAATCATGCAAATATTTTATAAAAATATTGGCAGATACGACTTTAATATTGAGAGGGGTACTTCCTTTTACCACAAGGGAGTCAGTTATTTGCTCTGTACAGAACTCCTATAGCTGTTGGGGGTTTGGGATGAGCAGAGCATAGGTCCTGGTCTCAGGACTTAAGCCAGGTACGTAAATAACAATGATGCATAGTAGAGAGAGCGAGGTCTCTTTACTGTAGGCCCAGTGAAGGCTCCCACTACCCATTAGATATGTCTTTCTTTTTCTTTTTTTTTTTTTTTTTTTTTTTGAGATGGAGTTTCACTCTTGTCACCCAGGCTGGAGTGCAGTGGCATGATCTCGGCTTACTGCAACCTCCGCCTCCCGGGTTCAAACGATTCTCCTGCCTCAACCTTGTGAGTAGCTGGGACTACAGGCTCCTGCCACCACGCCTGGCTAATTTTTGTATTTTTAGCAGAGACAGGATTTCACCTTCTCTGTATTTTAGCAGAGAAGGCTGGTCTCAGACTTCTGACCTCGGGTGATCCACTGGCCTCAGCCTCTCAAAGTACTGGTATTACAGATGTGAACCACTGTGCCTGGCCAGTTATGTCTTAAAATGCATTAATAAAAGCCTGTAACACAACTGTAATTTCATTTTTGCACAGATGTATCTCGAAGGACATAGGCTAAGATGCTTACAGTAGTTGTCTCTGGATCACTTAGTTATGGTTGAAATTTTTTTATTATCTTTGTTGTTCCTACAATGAATTGGCATTTTTTTTTTAATACACAGTGTATACTTTTTTAATATAAGAAATCTTATTTAAAGGTACTTTAAAGTTTTCAGTTAGCAATTGTTTCTGTCTGTTGTGGGTAGATCCATTCTACCTTCAGCTTTCGGGTCCTGCAGTTAGGCTTTGCTTTCCTATCAGCTCACCTCAGATGGGGATAGTCAGTGGAACAGCAGGTGCACATCCTTGCCAGGCCTCCTGCACTGCCCTGCAGGGCCACCCTGATGGCACCGACCCTAGATGGCCTGTGGTCGTGGCCCTTTCTCCTTTCTCTGTCTCTTGTCCTGTCTGTATGCTGCATGCTCTTTGAAGATTGCCTCTTTTTAATAAACTTATTTTTTTAATGATAAACACTTTAGCAGTTTAATGTTTATGTCTGCTTTTTATTCATTAGGGTGAAAATGGGATGGAGGATTGTGTCATGGCCCTAGAAACCTTGTTTAGTGTTCTGCTTTCTCTTTGCAGACTTATGGTAAGATGATTGCCTTCTTTCTAGTACCCTTTGGCCTATGGGCTGCCTTCGGCACCCACTTGCTGCAGTATCCTCTGTTTATATCTATCCTGTATTATTCTGCCAAAAATAGAAATGTAAGTTTTATAACACCTTATAGCTCTAGTTCCTTTTCAGAAATCTTGTTAGCTTTATACATGTTAAGTAAGGACTAAGAAATACTAGATTCTTTCTTACAATCTCTGGCAGTACAATATATGTCAGGGCCCTTGGCTCTAGAACGAGGATCTACAGTTCAAAGTAAGACATAGCTCATCTTAATGTGGATTGCCATAATTGTGAGTAACAGGGAGGTTCTTCAGCTAATACCTGTCTGAGTAAATATATATATATATATCACAAACGATACTTTAACTTAGCATTGAGAGGAAGACATGCAAGTAGTAGTTTGATATATGTTCCTATCAGGTCAGATATTAGTTAAATAATATAAAAGTGAAACGGCTCCAACTTTAGTTCTTTTTATCCTGTTTCTGCTACTCCATGCTATAAGACTCCTATTTATTCCTTAACCGAACGAAAATCTGCTTTGTACAAAGTCCTGTGCCTGGTGCTCTCCATGCCTGATCTCATCACCTTCATCCTGTGAAGCAGGGGATATTTTCCCCAGTTTACAGATGAGGTTTCTGAGGTTTGGGACAGTCAGTCCTCTGTGCATATTGACTTGGCTGATACATCATTAGGTGCTCCTCTTTCTGTTTTAGACATCCTTCAGAATTCTAGAGGTGCTTTAGGTTTTTCTAGCTATAGTCCTGCAGCTATGCTTCAGGGATATGAGGCCATTTCTCATTCACAGAGCATGTTTTGTAGCCTCATGCCCCTTTTGGTGCATATTACTGTGTCATTCTCTAACATGTTTAGTTGTTTCTGAGTATAAATGAGATAAGTTGTTGATGACTGACATGATGTCCTGTGTGTTCATACAGGCTCCCTACACACCTTTTCTCACTGAATTGATGTACCAGAATCTAAAGGTGCTGATTGACCCTGTTTCTGTTCAGGACAAGGACACACTCAGCATCCACTACCTCATGCTGCCCCGTGTTCGGTAGGAATCAAATAGAAATAAGCCTCACCTGTGCCAAGGAGGGGAGACTTGCTCAGACATGTTGGGGAGAGGAGGCATTTCCCTGCTTCAGCTCCATCTGTGCCTTGCCTCCCACCCCAGCTGACATGAACTCCTCAGGCTGCAGGATGGGGCCCACTTTGGTACATGGTAGCAGGGATGCTTGGTGTGGAACCCCTTTGTAGAGCTGCAGCAGGTGGGGTGTGGGCATGACCCATGGGGGCCCCTTGGGGAGGTGCTGGGTGCTGAGCGGCAGGTACTGCACCGCCCTTCCCCCGGTGCTTCACTAGGAGGGCCTAGCCACCCTTCTCTAGCCTGACCCTCTTCCTCTTTTATGCATGCCTAGTACCTTCAATTTTCTCCTTTTAAATCTAATCTCTTTCATATTCCTACCTCTACCACTCAGAGAAGAATTGATTGACAGGAAAACAGAGAGTGCAATGTCTCAGATGCAGTCTGTGATTGAACTTGGAAGAGTGATCAGAGACCGAAAAACCATTCCCATAAAGGTTTGAAATTTTACTTCTATTTTACATGGCACAGACCTAAATAATTAAGTCTTTGGAATGCTTTCTTAATATAGAGAGCTTCCACCAATGGCCTTCTTCCTTTTCTGCAGTGAGAGTGTGAATGACTTAGTACTAGCCCAGCCTGACTAGTCTAGAGCTTGAGATTCAAATAAACATTTAATATTCCATTTTTCTTCAGTTTAGAGGACTGGCTCCTGAGTGAACTTTCCCCTCCCTTTTCCTCCTAGTATCCTTTGAAAGAAATCGTGGTTATCCATCAAGATCCAGAAGCTCTTAAAGATATCAAGTCTTTGGAGAAGTATATCATTGAGGTAAGGTAGATGATTTGTCTGTTTTTGGTACAGAAAGACTTAGAACATTATTTTGATGAAAAATCCTCAAAGTACATAATGACCGTATAATTTATTTTTATTAGTATATTCATAACAAATGTAATAATCCATGATATTTTACACTGTGTTTGGAATCAACATAAATTTGTTATAATTCTTTTAAAAATATTTCAAGATCAATGAATTTCTTTACCTATCATCTATCATCTTCATTCACTTCCCTGAAGTTCTCTTCTGTTCTGTTCTTCTCTGTTCTGTCCTTTCCTTCTCCTCCTTTTCCTTCTCCTTTACTTTACTTTTCTTTCGACAGAGTCTCTCACTCTGTCACCCAGGCTGGAGTGCAGTGGTGCCTTACCACAACCTCCACCTCCTGGGTTCAAGCAATTCTCCTGTCTCAGCCTCCCAAGTAGCTGGGATTACAGGCACTCACCACCACGCCCAGCTAACTTTTGTATTTTTAGTAGAGAATGGGGTTTTATCATGTTGGCCAGGCTAGTCTCAAACTCCTGACCTCAAGTGATCTGCCCGCCTCGGCCTCCCAAAGTGCTGGGATTACAGGCATGAGCCACTGTGCCTGGCCTTCTGAAGTACTTTTTGATAACTACCAAAGAAACTTTGTTCCTCCAAATTATGCAAGTGACAAGTGACCTCGCATGTAAAAGTCGAAGCACTAGCATAGTGAGCCTCTCTCCACCCCATCTCTCCCTGGAGTCTCACTTCCTGGCTACTTCATGATTTATTTAATTACTCTCCTGTTGTTTGAAGTTTAGGTTTCTGATTACAAACAAAAGCTATGTGTGTATATATATGCGTGTATCAGTGTGTGGATATTGGATAGATTCCAGAAGTGGAGTTTTGGGGTCAAAGTTTAGATTATAGTGTCAGTTGTTTTCCTAAACATTTTTATTCCATGATATTTTAAAACATCTTTATTCCATGATGTTTTAAAAACAAATATGTTTTACCTTATCTTCTTTGTGATGATACAAAACAAGTATTTTTTAAAATTTCATTGTTTATTCTTTTCACAGGTAATACTTAAAATCATTATTGTAGAAAATGTTAATTTCTATATTTGGTTTTCAGTTGCTTGAAAATTCCAGAGAATATTAGAAACCAAAAGTTAGATTGTAAATTCTGAAATTAGTATCTGTGGATATGCATAAAATATAATTTTTTTTTTTTTTTTGAGACAAGAGTCTCGCTCTGTCACCCAGGCTGGAGTGCAGTGATGTGATCTTGGCTCACTACAGCCTCCATCTCCTGGGCTCGGGTAATCCTCCCACCTCAGCCTCCCAAATGGCTGCAATTAGGCATAATAGTACAGGCTTTTGTAGAAATGGAGTTTCGCCATGTTGCCCGGGCTGGTCTCTAACTCCTGAGCTCAAGTGATCCTCTCACCTCAGCCTCCCGAAGTGCTAGGATTACAGGTTTTCACCACCACATCCAGCTGAAAATTTTAAAAATTAATTACTTCACTTAAAATGAGATTAATTAATGTAGCCAAATATCATGGCAAAACTAACCATTCCGTATTAATTGCTTCAAGCTATTGTTCTCATTTTCCCATCTGCTGCTGCACCATCACCATCCCTGCCACCTCAGTAATCCTCAGTAGCATGACGGAAGCATGAAGCGTTCTGTTTAACTGATCTTCCGCTTAGTTGAGAGTTAACCTTGTGGTTCTCTGAAATTGCTTGCACAGAGGTTACCTCTGAGGGCTGAAGTTTATATTTCTGGTTCTGGAGTCCTTTTTCTGTTAGGCTCAACTGTCTTGATAGATCTTCATAACAAGCATTTTCTTCTTACCATACAAGTCACTGCTTTTTAAACATATTTATAGAACTGTACAACCATACCACAGTTGTAGAACATTTTCATCATCCCAGAAAGAAACCCAGTATTCATTAGCATTCACACACCATTTTCCCCTCAATATCTGACCATTTCCCGGCATCCATGGACCTATTTGCTGTCTCTGGATTTGCCTTCTCTGAACATTTCATATAAGTGGAATCATACAATTTGTAATATTTATGTCTGGCATATTTCACCTAGCATAATGTTTCACATTAATTTGTGTAGTAGCATGTATGAGTGCTTTGGTCCTTCATATTGCCAAATATTCTATTGCATGTGTATGCCGCATTTTGTTTATCCATTCACAGTTGATGGACACTTGAGGTGTTCTTACTTTCTGGCTCTTAGGAATAATGCTACTCTGGACATATGTTTTTGTGTAACATATGTTTCCATTTCTCAGTTTTGTTTCCTCTTGTGCACTAACTGTAGGAATTGAATGTTCGAAAAGTTACACTGTCTACAGATAAAAACAAGTATGGCATTCGACTAAGGGCAGAACCAGATCACATGGTCCTGGGGAAGCGTCTGAAGGGAGCCTTTAAGGCAGTGATGACGTCCATCAAGCAGTTGAGCAATGAGGAACTGGAGCAATTCCAGAAGACTGGTAGGTGTCTACATAGGCAAGGGCACCATTCATGTCCTCAGGCTGAGGGGTATTTTTTAGGCTACTGTTTGACTTTTAATATCACTCACATCCTTTCCTTTTCTCTTTTGTTTTCTCTTTTCTTTTCTTCTCTTTTCTTCTCTTTCTTCTCTTTTCTCTCTTCTCTCCTCTTGACAGAATCTCACTCTGTCATCTAGCCTGGAGTGCAGTGGCACAATCTCAGCTCACTGCAACCTCTGCCTCCCATGTTCAGGTGATTCTCCTGCCTCAGCCTCCCAAGTAGCTGGGATTACCAAGAGATGAGAGCATAAGAGGAGAAAGTATTTGCCTATGCCTTTCCTGATACTGTTGACAGCTTGTGCACTATCACGCCTGGCTAATTGTTGTATTTTTAGTCGAAACAGGGTTTTGCCATGTTGGCCAGGCTGGTCTCTAACTCCTGACCCCAGGTGATCCACCCACCTTGGCCCCCCAAAGTGCTGGGATTACAGGTGTGCGTCACTGCGCCCGGCCATCCTTTTCTTAAATAAAACTTTCCTGTTGATAAAAATGTTTATTATAAATAATTCTTACTGTTTAGAAAGAAAACAGCTGGGCACACTTAGCCAGGTGTGGTAGTATGCGCCTGCCATCCCAGTTACTCTGGAGGCTGAAGTGGGAGGATCCCTGGAGCCTAGGATGATTTTCTCCTTACTCTCATGATGCTTGCTGACATTGAAGATTTGGGAAAATAATTATGGTTTTGATAATTATTATAAAGGGAAAGTGTAGGGTAATATAAAAACAGTGTGTGGGGTACCTAGCCAAATGATGGGATTAGGAAAGGGAAATCAGCCCCATCTTGCCACCCCTATACAGAGCATTTCAGGGTGCCCAGAAATTTGCGGCTCTGCCATGATTAGAGTCATACATGGTCTGAGTGTGGCTGTCTGACATCCTGTAACTATCCTAGGGCACAAGCTATTTATTTTTAGGGCTTCCTCTGAAGTTGAAGATCATAAGCTGGGAGATGTCTTGAGAAGAGAGATTTGAGGATTCATAAATCAGATGAGTGGCTAAGGAAATTGGGGGAACTGTCCCTAGGATTCCCCAAATATTTAGATAGGATTAATAAAACATAAGACATTAGCAGCTAAAACTCAAGTTACTACTAGTTACTAATCAACTCAAAATATTAAAATAACAGTGTTACGAGCCTTCAAGTCACAAATCTAAATTGTTTCGCCAGATAGCCAAAGCATCAAAAATTCCTGAGATAAACCTTATTTGAAATTGAAAGCCTAGTTTCTGAGTGGACTGTTCTGCACTGATGGAAAACAGGATCATCTTCAGAACACAGTGACAAAGTAAACATAAAAATGACACCCTGGTTCTCAGAGCCCAAGAAGGTCATCATCAGTGACGACAGTGGGCCTCCCTATCGGCAGGGGTGTTGTCATCAGCAGCTGTGCACATTTCTGCCTCCCTGGACAGGCGTGATGCTCAGTACTGTGCACGGCCTCCCTGGACAGGCGTGATGCTCAGTACTGTGCACGGCCTCCCTGGACAGGCGTGATGCTCAGTACTGCACACTGCCTGTCTCATTTTAGCCTCCCCACACCTTGCTCAGCAGGTACCAGAACACCATGTCATGCAACCAGCAAATAGTGGACCTAAGTTCACTTTCTCTGTAAAGACTGTGTTTTCTTCATTATGTCCTGCTGCTCTGTGTATGGTGAGCATTTGTTGCCTCTTGGTGCCTTCTCTTAGCTTTGTCATGTCTTTGGACCTGAGAATTTATATAAAACAGTAGATACTGGTGATGACTTAACTGTCTTCAAGGTAACATAGTGTAATCTAAAGAAAGTTTGTCCTATCTTGGCTACAACCATGACATGAGTCAGAGGGAAATGATCTCTTGAAGCCTCTGTGGCTTTGCTGTTGTGAAATTTTCATCAAAAAGGGGCATAATACATAGGTAGTGGGGCAGCTTGAAGAGGAGGGGAAGCTGATTAACAGTGTAGCGGCTTCTCCATAGGGACCATTGTTGTGGAAGGCCATGAACTGCATGATGAAGACATCCGCCTCATGTACACCTTTGATCAGGCCACAGGTGGGACTGCGCAGTTTGAAGCACACTCAGATGCTCAGGTATTTTTCTGTTTCCTAGAACATTTCTTTACCAAGAAATGAGAGCCTAAGAGGAGAAAGTATTTGCCTATTCCTTTCCTGATTGCATTGACAGCTTGTGTCAGGGTAAAAATAAACCAGTTACGTGGTTTAGATTGGCTTTGCTAAACTAATATATTATTATACCCTTAACATATGCATTTGTTTAATGAATACATAAGCATTTTGTGATTTCTACATGTAATTGTCCCAAGTGTGGGCTTACACAAAAATGAACCCTTTAAGACGAGTCAGTCAAGGACACCTGAAATTAAGCCAGTTCTTAGTATTCTACCTGGTAAGTTATCTGGTAGAAATAAGTACACAGAGGGCTACTATCCAGAAATTGGTATAGAGGGAAAGTGGTCAGGGAACACTCCTTGAAGAGAATATGCAGGCTGTTTTAGATTCCGGGGTCATTATTTTTTGCCATGTTGGAGAAGAGGCTATCGCTTTGCAGTCATGACCACACATCCCCAGTCAGCATAGTTGTTAAGATCTCACATGTGGGTTTGGGGATATTGCAGGGGTCCCTCTGTGCTTAGCATACCATGTGCAGGGGAAGGTAGAGCAGCACCTCCATAAAGGAAAGCCGAGCTGCTCAGTCCTTTACCCAGGCGCTTAAGTTAGATGTGTACAGAACTCTACATGGGAAGACAGTGGCAAGGAGTCGGAGGTATCATAGCTGGGAAAGAAGGCAGGGGAAGGCAAGAAGGGGGTTTCTAAACACTGACAGTGGGCAGTTCTTCCTTGTTACAGCAGATGTTAGGGGCCTGAAAAGTTGTCCACACTTACAAAAGTGTCATCATGTGATGTTTCTTGACATGGTTTACATGTTGTAGTGGCCCTGCACTGACTGGAGTTTTGAGTTTATCATCCATTTCATTACCTCTGATGCCTTTGTGAAGTGAGTCATTTCCTTTTTTTTTTTTTTTTGAAACAGAGTCTCACTCTGTTTCCCACGCTGGAGTGCAGTGGCGTGGTCTCGGATCACTACAACCTCCGCCTCCCAGGCACACGCTATTCTTCCGCCTCAGCCCCCCGAGTAGCTGGGACTACAGGCATCCGCCACCACACCCGGCTAACTTTTTTTATTTTTAGTAGAGACAGGGTTTCACCATGTTAGCCAGGATGGCCTCGACTTCCTGACCTCGTGATTCACCAGCCTTGGCCTCCCAAAGTGCTGGGATTACAGGCGTGAGCCATTGCGCCTGGCCGAGTCATTTCTTCTCTGTTTGCTCAAAGGTAAATGAGATGAGGCCTAATGTACAAGTCTTTTGTAGAGTGTATTTTACTCTGCAATGTGCTATGTAACAGAAGTGGTACTGTCATTATTGCTACATCATAATCAGCAACCTTCAGCATAGATGAGATAGAAACTTTAACCTTAGCAAAAATATGGCAGTTTAAGTCATAAAAAGTTTCGTGGTCCATCGTATAATTTGTTTTGAGTCATTCTGACAAACCTGAAGATCACAGGGGTCATGGTATAAGAAAGTCACTTGGAGTTGACTGCTCTGAGGCGTTTGATCCATTTTTTGTGGCCTGAAAAGCTGTGCTGCTCCAAGGGCTTCATGATTATTGATCTTACTTATTAGAAGAGTTGATACTATTTCTTAGATGGTCAAAAAGCAGAGTCATGTTAGGGGACTCTGATAAGAGGTGGTCCCAGGGCATCTCCTGTGAGCAGCGCCCTACAAAAAAAAGAAGAAACAAAAACCTGCACACCTTTCTCCAGAAATGGAGGACTAGCTGATTATGAAGAAGTACCTGAATGATAAACTAGATTAATTTTATTGCTTTTGCTCATTTGTGTGAAAGAATAGTGCTGCATTATAGACTCTCAAGATTTAAATAACATTTTGCTGAATTGGGAAGAAGTGTTTCTCCTTATTTGATTGTCATGGTGTGCACTGTTCATCCCCACAGGCTTTGGTCCTCTTAGATGTCACTCCTGACCAGTCAATGGTAGATGAAGGAATGGCTCGGGAAGTCATCAATCGCATACAGAAACTTCGCAAAAAGGTTAGTCAGTCAGTTAAGAACAAGCTACCGTTTTAGCTTTTTGTTTGTTTTGGTTGTTGGGGGAAGATAGGAGAGGCAGGTAGTACAAGCCATAGTGATCAGTGCATGACAGTCGCTAATCTATAGTCATTTGGAGTGCATTCTGCAGGAAAGGCACTCCTCTTCCTCTCCCCATGTGTTCACTCCCAAATTGTAGCTTTCAGCCAGCCTGTGCATTTTCCCATCCTTTTTTTATTTTTTATTTTTTGATCTCCGTTGGGCTTCTACAAAACAGCCCCTGTGGCTGGGGCAGAAGGTAATCAGAGGTGATAGTATCTTTGCAGAAGGGCAGAGGTGTAGTCAGCATAGACAGGCTTCTAGCTTAGGGGAGGTTCCCGGATCTGGACAGAGTTGCGTAGTTTTTCCTTATTAGAGAGCTGAGGAATATGCACAGAGCTCATCCTGGAGAGCAGAGGGGCTGGAAAGCCCCTGCTAGTGAGAGAATCATGAATTTCTTGCCCTGCAGAGGGCAGTGACAGCTACCATACAGCTTTTTTCCCAGACAGTTCAGGGTCTGAGGAAGCTGTTCCAGCAGGTAAGTGGGTGCTTATGATCTCTGAATCAGTTCAGAGCTTTGTAAGTGGGTTCTAAATTATTTCTTGGTTTCAACATTCATGAGGTACTGATTGTGCTAGGAAAAGAAACATGCCCTGTCCCCAAAGGGTGGTGAAAAGGACACAAAGCTAATCGTATACTGCAATGCAGTTAGTCTTACAGATCACCCAGCAGGCAGGGAAGGGTGACTGCCCTTCTGTGATGATTCAGCATGGGATCCATAGCCCTTGTTCTACAGTACCTTCCTTCAGTTCTGATTAATAGAATGTACTTCCCTTTTAAGATTTTCTGTGTGTGCTTTCAGTGCAGTCTGGTTCCAACTGATGAAATCACAGTGTACTATAAAGCGAAGTCGGAAGGAAGATATCTGAATAATGTTATTGAAAGCCACACAGAGTTCATATTTGCCACCATAAAAGCTCCCTTGAAACCCTATCCAGTTTCTCCATCAGATAAAGTCCTTATTCAAGAAAAAACACAGGTGAGTCCTGAGCTCCATTGAACTGCTAAAGAGTTTATATTAGGTTTGACTTGACGTGCTCATGTGCTGATATTCTGTCCCACAGTAGAGATTGGCACAGCTCTCAGTCGTGAAGTATTGCTCTGGACAGTAGTGGGGAGAGTCAGAGAGTGGAAGCCCAGAAAAGATGGAGCAGGGAAGGAAGACAGAACTGTTTTCACAACAGTTCTCTTGAGGAACGTAGCCAGGAGGGTACATGAGCTTTGCCTGGAAATAAAATGGCTATGTGAGCCTGTTTTTTCTAAAACTAGGAAAGGCAGTGTGTGGATTCTGGTAATTATCATTAAAAGTAAACAGCAATTGGCTTGAGAAACATTTAACTCTTCTGGTAGTGGGTTCTCCATAAAAGTACAGTACCAAAAAAGAAAAATCACAGTAGCATTTCTGTTGTTACATCTAGGAATTTTAGATATACTTATGAAAGTATGATATTAAAGGTAGGGAAGATACTGGCTTATAACTTAGAAGTAGATCATTTAGGCTGGGCACAGTGGCTCACACCTGTAATCCCAGTTCTTCGGGAGGCCAAGTTGGGCAGATCGCTTGAGGTCAAGAGTGCGAGACCAGCCTGGGTGAAAGATGGTGAAACCCCATCTCTACTAAAAATGCAAAAATTAGCTGGGCATGGTGGTGCATGCCTGTATTCCCAGCTACTCGGGAGGCTGAGGCAGAAGAATCACTTGAACACAGGAGGTGGGGGTTGCAGTGAGCCGAGATCGCATCACTGCGCTCCAGCCTGGGTGACAGAGCAAGACCCTGACTCAAAAAAAAAAAAAAAAAAAAAAAAAGTTGATCATTTAAAGTGTATCTCAGTCACTTATTTAATCATTTTCTCCTGTCTCATTCTATGAGACAAGCAGGACAAGACAAGGAGGGGCTGACGGTGGCTGTTTATTTTTTCAGTGAGACGAGTTGCAGAGTAGTTTCATTTTCTATTTTGCATATTGTGTAATTATTTGACTTGGTTTAGTGAGCATATATTTTTAAGAGACCAGGATAAAAAGAGAAGAAAAATGGGATATAAATTGTAGCTTTTGATACTTTGAGTAATGAGATTGAATATGTTATGAGTTGTATACAGCTCTTGTTGTTACTGAGAAGTCACTGTGTCACGTGATGGTGTGGCACATTGCAGTCAGATGTCACAGTTACTCAGTCATATGTTCTCATGTGCTTAGTTGAAGGGATCTGAACTGGAAATTACACTCACCAGAGGATCTTCCCTTCCTGGTCCTGCTTGTGCATATGTCAATCTTAACATTTGTGCAAATGGCAGTGAACAAGGTAAGAGTAAATTCCATAATTTGTATGACTTTTTTTTAGTTATATTTATGGATGTGAAAAAACAACCCAAAAAACTTATGGATGTTTTTAAGGGAATTGGAAGAATTATTTAATCATATTTAATAGGTAACTTTTTCTTCTTAATTGTCATCAAAATGAATTCACTAGGCGAGATGCAGTGGCTCATGCCTGTAATCCTACCACTTGTGGAAGCCAAGGTGAGAGGATTGCTTGAGGCCAAGAGTTCAACACTAACCTGGCCAACATAATAAGACCCTGCCTCAATTTAAAAAAAAAAACAGCCAGGCGCGGTGGCTCTCACCTGTAATCCCAGCACTTTGGAAGGCCGAGGCGAGTGGATTACTCAGGAGTTCAAGACCTGATCAACATGGTGAAACCCCGTCTCTACTAAAAATACAAAAATTAGCCAGACATGGTGGCAGGTACCTGTAATCCCAGCTACTCGAGAGGCTAAAGCATGAGAATTTCTTGAACCTGGGAGGTGGAGGTTGCAGTGAGCTGAGATCACACCATTGCACTCCAGCCTGGGTGACAAAGCAAGACTTGTCTCACCAAAGAAAAAAGAAAGAAAAAGAAAAATGAATCCACTAAAGTAAATGATTGGACTTACGCTTGTGGAAGCATGAAGCAGATATAGTTTTCCCTATTCCTCCTGCTAAATACATCTAAACAGCCTGGACAGTATAGATAAAAACAAGCAGAAGAAGACTCACAGATGTAAGGAAGAAAGCAGACCAGCTGAGGACCTTGTAAGCAACTGACCTAAAAGTAGTAAGTTCTGGGTTTTCTTTTCTGCCTCTTATACTCAAACTTGGAACTTAAGAAGCTGGCAACCTGGAAGTGTCAAGTACAGACCCAAAAAAGCCTCAACAAAAATTCTGCTCCCTTGACAAAGGATCAAGAGATGGGCAGCCTAGCAAGACAGAAAATTTTGAAACAGTAACTGCTCTACTCTAGCCAGATACCATAGAAAAAACTATGGCCCTACCACCACCCACATCAGCCAAGGCCAAGTGGGGAGCCTGGACTTCACCCTTGCCAAGCTGAGGACCCCTCCCCTGTCACAGGGGTATCAGAGAAGACAAAGTAGAGAGCTAGGACTTTCATTCTAGTGGGGGGCAGCAATGAGCCCCTCTGCCTGGCGGCATCAGTGGAGGCCACATGGAAAGCCTAGATTTCCATCCCTTCTGGGCAGTAACAAGGCATCCCTCCCATTTACAAATGCGTGGCAGCAATGAGGCCACATACCACCAGCACCTCCTCTGCAGTGTCAGTTAAGGTATGTGTGAAACAGTTAAGGGCGTGGTGGCGGCGCCTGTAATCTCAGCTACTCAGGAGGCTGAGACAGGAGAATCGCTTGAACCCGGGAGGCGGAGGTTGCATTGAGCCAAGATCGCGCTCCTGTACTCCAGACTGGGTGACAGAGTGAGACTCTGTCTCAGAAAAACAAACAGAACAAATCAAAGATTGGCAGGTTGTTAAAAACACACTCGCCAAGTATATGCTGTCTATGAGAAACTTCAAATATAATGATACAGGTGAGTTGAAAGTAAAAGGGTAGAAAAATACTATGCAAACATTAATCAAAAGAAGCAGGAATGGTCATGTTTGTATTAGATGAAACAGACTTCAGAGCAAAGAAAATTACCAGGGGCATTAAATAATGATAGAAGTGTCAGTACACAAAGAAAACAGTGATCCTAAATTTATATGCATCTAACAAAAGAGCTACAAAATATATGAAATAAAAAGATACAGACATTAAAGGAGAAATAGACAAATCTGTAACTATAGTTGGAGACTTCAGCGTACGTTTTTCAGTAATCACCTCACCCAAAAATAGCAGAATATAAATTATAAAATATAAATTATTTTCGAGCTCTCACAGAACTTTGCTAAGATACATTGTAACCTGGGCCATAAAACAAACCCCAACCAATTAATACAGTTGAAACCAGAGTGTGTTCTCTGACCACAGTAGAATCAAACTATTAATTAGTAATAGAATAATAAAAGGAAAATCTCCACATTCTTAAAAATAAACAACATACTTTTAAATTATCCATGATTAGGGAAAAAGTCTCAAGAGGAAAAGAAACATAGAACTGAGTGAAAAGGAAAATACGACATCAAAATATGTGGAATGTGGCTAAAGTGGTCCTGAGACGGAAATCTGTTGCACTAAGAACTGAAAGAAAGATGGTTTTAAATCATAACTTAAGGTCTAAACTCAAGAAACTAGATAGGAAAAAAAGCAAAATAAATGCAAAGTAAGAAGAAGGAAAAACATAAAAATAAGAGAAGAAATCAGTGCAATTGAAAACAAACGATAGAGAACATTAATGATATAAAAATCTGGTTCTTACCAAAAAATTCAGCAAAATTAATAAACCTCTAGTCAGACTAATAAAGAAAAAAGAAGACACAGTTGCATATCAGGAATAAAAAGAATTATCAATACAGATTACCAGAATCAAGAAGATAATGCAAATACTGTGAATAATCTCCATATGTAAGTTTGACAACTTGGATACCTGTCACCCAGGCTGGAGTGCAGTGATGCAAACTCAGCTCACTGCAACCTCCACCTCCTGGGTTCAAGTGATTCTCACGCCTCAGCCTCCCGAGTAGCTGGGATTACAGGTATGCCACACCATGCCCGACAAATTTTTGTGCTTTTGGTAAAGGTGGGGTTTCACCCTGTTGGCCAGGCTGATCTCAAATTCCTGGCCCCAAGTGATCTGGCCCTCCTTGGCCTCCCAAAGTTCTGGGATTACAGGCATGAGCCACTGTTCCTGGCCTGAAGTGAACCTTGTTTTAAAAAGCACAAACTACTACAACTCACACAATATGAAATAGATAATTTTAATGGCCCTGTTAAGGAGACTGAATTCGTAATTTAAAATCTCTGAACTAATCTCCAGGCCCAGTTTCACTGGAGAATTCTTACCAGAATTAATACCAGTTCTATACAGACTCTTCCAGAAAATAGAAGAGGAAGGAACAGTTCACTCATTTTATGTGGTTATTAACCTGCTACCAAAACCAAATAGAGACAATATTAAGAGAAAAGATAGACCGGGTACGGTGGCTTATGCCTGTAATTCCAGCACTTCGGGAGGCTGAGGCGGGTGGATCACCTGAGGTCAGGAGTTGGAGACCAGCCTGGCCAACATGGTGAAACACCATCTCTACTAAAAACACAAAAATTAGCTGAACCTGGTAGCGGGCGCCTGTAATCTCAGCCTACTCAGGAGGCTGAGGCAGGAGAATGGCTGGAACCCAGGAGGCAGAGGTTGCTGTGAGCCGAGATCGTGCCATTGCACTCCAGCCCAGGCCAACAACACTGAGACTCCATCTCAAAAAAGAAAAAAAAAAGATAGAAAACAGATATTCCTCATGAATATAAATTAATTCAGCTATATATACAAAGAATTATGCACCATCACCAAGTAGGATTTATTCCAGGGATGCAAGGCTGGCTCAGTATTTAAAAATCAATGTAGGCCGGGCGCGGTGGCTCAAGCCTGTAATCCCAGCACTTTGGGAGGCCAAGACGGGAGGATCACGAGGTCAGGAGATCGAGACCATCCTGGCTAACACGATGAAACCCCGTCTCTACTAAAAAATACAAAAAAATAGCCGGGCGAGGTGGCAGGCGCCTATAGTCCCAGCTACTCGGGAGGCTGAGGCAGGAGAATGGCGTAAACCCAGGAGGTGGAGCTTGCAGTGAGCTGATATTCGGCCACTGCACTCCAGCCTGGGCAACAGAGCGAGACTCCGTCTCAAAAAATAAAATAAAATAAAATAAAATAAAATAAAAATCAATGTAGCCTGGGTGCGGTGACTCACGCCTGTAATGCCAGCACTTTGGTAGGCTGAGGCGGGCAGATCACAAGGTCAGGAGTTCAAGACCAGCCTGACCAACATGGTGAAACCCCGTCTCTACTAAAAAGACAAAAATTAGCCAGGCATGATGGCACACGCCTGTAATCCCAGCTACTCAGGAGGCTGAGGCAGGAGAGTCGCTTGAACCCGGGAGGCAGAGGTTGCAGTGAGCCAAGATCGCACCACTGTACTCCAGCCTGAGTGACAGAGACTCTATCTCAAAAAAAAAAAAAAAATCAATGTAATTATCATATTATCAGACTAAAAGATTACATGACTGTAGCAGTTGATTCAGAAAAAGCATTTGATCAAATTCAACACCCATTCATGATGAAAATCCTCACAAAAATAGGAAGAGAAGAGAATTTTGTAGACTGGATAATGAGCATTTTGCAAAAATCCTACAGCTACCATTCTACCTAATGGGGAAAGCGTGAATTCTTTCTACCTAAAATCAGTAACAAGGCAATCACAACTCATATTCGACATTGTACTGGAAGTTCTAGCCAGTGGACCATGGCAAGAAAAGGAAATAAAAGTCATGCAGATAAAGGAATAAAGCTTCCTCTATAGAAAATCATAAGGAGTGTACATACAAACACCTAAAAAAATAGACCAGGCTTGGTGGCTCGCGCCTGTAATCCCAACACTTTGGGATCTGAGGCAGGTGGATCACCTGAGGTCAGGAGTTCAAGACCAGCCTGGCCAACATGGTGAAACCCCGTCAAAAAAATACAAAACATTAGGCATGGTGGTGGTCATCTGTAGTCCCAGCTACTCAGGAGGCTGAGGCAGGAGAATCACTTGAACCTGGGAGGCGGAGGTTGCAGTGAGCCGAGATCGTGCCACTGCACTCTAGCCTGGGCAACAAGAATGAAACTCCATCTCAAAAAAAAAAAAAAAAAAAAAAAAAACATCATATTGCCTGGTTTTAAGATGTGACCTGGGATCACCATATTGGTCTTCCCACGCCAGCTGCTCCCATGATGGTTGTGTGTTTATTTAGACCTGTGATGATGTCTCAGACAGTACATGGTTCCCTGAACTGCTGTGCAACTTCAGTGATGTATGGCATTGAGCTGGTCCATCCCTGCCAACATCCTGGCTGTCTCAGGTTACCCTGTAGAAGGAGTCAGATGGATGGTCAGTGGTGTGAATGAGTAATGTAAACAAGAACAGTGTTCTCCGCCGGGCGCGGTGGCTCAAGCCTGTAATCCCAGCACTTTGGGAGGCCGAGACGGGCGGATCACGAGGTCAGGAGATCGAGACCATCCTGGCTAACACCGTGAAACCCCGTCTCTACTAAAAATACAAAAAACTAGCCGGGCGAGGTGGCGGGCGCCTGTAGTCCCAGCTACTCCGGAGGCTGAGGCAGGAGAATGGCCTAAACCCGGGAGGCGGAGCTTGCAGTGAGCTGAGATCCGGCCACTGCACTCCAGCCCGGGCTACAGAGCAAGATTCCGTCTCAAAAAAAAAAAAAAAAAAGAACAGTGTTCTCGTCACAGAGGGCCAGCAGCATGAGCAGTGATAAGAGAGGCAGGGCCTTTTCTCCCATCTACTGACTCCAGGACTGGCCATTCCTGAGTCAGTTGACCAGACATCTGGGAAGAAGAGCTCCCAACTCCAAGGTTATTTTCCTAGGAATAGCTTTAAATGCAGCCACAGCTTGGTCTTCTGCCTTAATATGATTTGATATGTTTTGCAATTTACTGTCCTGCTGAAAGCATTCATATTATGAGGAAAAAAACCCATACAAATCATCATTAAAT
This sequence comes from Macaca thibetana thibetana, assembly GCF_024542745.1. Taxonomy (NCBI): domain Eukaryota; kingdom Metazoa; phylum Chordata; class Mammalia; order Primates; family Cercopithecidae; genus Macaca; species Macaca thibetana. The sequence goes on along the minus strand of NC_065592.1, from coordinate 104,313,121 downwards.
CTGTTATTTTTAAATGTTTGGCCTTTTTCTGTACCCTTTGGATTTAAGCATTAATTGGGTTTCCAAAGTAATTGAATAAAAATCATATCGCTTATAAAAAAAGAAAACTTTTGAGTCACAGGATATAAGATAAACATACAAAAATGAATTTTATTTCATACTAGCAATCTATACTAGCAATGAGCAAGTGGGCAATGAAATTAAAAGTGTGATATCATTTACAGTCACTTAAAAAAAGATGCTAGGCCAGGCGTGGTGGTTCACACGTGTATTCCCAGCACTTTGGGAGGCTTAGGCTGGAGGATTACTTTAGTCCAGGAGTTCGAGACCAGCCTGGGCAACAAAGTGAGACCCCATCTCTACAAGAAATAAACTAGGCAAGTGTGGTGGTGTTCGCCTTTAGTCCCAGCTACTTAGGAGGCTGAGGTGGGAGGATCACTTGAGCCTAGGAGATAGAGGCTGCAGTGAGCCATGATCATGCCACTATATTCCAGCCTGGGCCACAGAGTGAGACCTTCTCTCCACAAAAAAAGATATTCAGATGTAAACCTAATAAAACATGTTAGGACTTGTATACTGAAAACCACAAAATAGTGATGAAAAAAATCAGACAAAATCTAAATAAGTGGAGAGACATGTTTATGGATGAGAAGATTCAATATAGTAAAAATGTCTCTTCTATCCTGCTGTGGTTTGAGTGTCCCCTCCCAAACTCAGGTTAAAATGTCATTGCCATTGTGACGGCATCATGAATTAGTTAATTACTTCACTAGAGTTCTAGAAATTGTTACCCAGTCCAATGGTGTGACCGTAACACCAGAAACCTGTACTTGTCAGAGTCCTTTCCGTTGTATCTCCTCAGAGATGAAACACTTTAGATTCACAGTTGCTTACAATAGCTTTCAGGAAAGTACCAGAGTAAAACAATTAGCTGTCGTTGGATGACAAGACTTTAAATGGTCATGGTTAAATATCCGATGAGAGTTCATTATAGTAATGTTGCAATTGACAAGGAAGTTTAGTTATTTCTGTGGTATATAGCATTTTAAGGTAACTAGAATTGTACTGATAACATTAGACCAGGTCTATCAGATTTCTAGGAATTGCACACAATTTCTGGAACACATTATTTGTACAAATTAACTCAAAGAAGGTTAAACATCATTTCTTATTTAACAGTGCTTCCTATGCAGATCTAACATAGTCAAATAAGTCTGACTTGTTTACTATTTCTCTTCATAATGAAAGAGAATTCTCTTGAGATATTTCGGGGTGCCTCTGGAAGCTCCCAAAGTTAGCTCGAGGTCAGAAAGAATTAAGTTTAGAGTTTGATTTTGGGAAGCTAGTAAAAAATGTCAAAGGCTTAAAACACTTGATTAATAGGATTTCAGGTCACTGAAACTATAGTCACTCATTTAACCAGCGTGATAATTAAAAGTATTCAAAGGCAAATATAGAAAGTTACACAGTTATAAAAAGACCTGAGCAGTTTTAATAGAGGGGACTCTGTTTCTCTGTTTTCTTTTCTGTAAAGACAGTGTCTCACTACGACTCCCCAGGCTGGTCTTGAACTCCTGGCCTCAAGCAATCCTCCTACCTCACCCTCCCAAAGTGCTGGTATTATTAAGGCTTATTATTTTGATAACTTATAAATAAATTCATTCAGATCTTAGCCAGCTTGACCACACGTAAAATTCCTTTTCCAAGATTTCTCTTCCACAAACCTACTACAACTTTCTTATATCCGTTCTGTTTTGGATTAAATTCTTCCTTTCTCTTACTGTGAAACAAGTCATTCTACTTTAGGGCAAAAATTAGTCTTTTTCTCTCAACAAACACACATCCAATGAATATTCATCATTTAAATTAGCAAAACCCTAAGGGTGTAAATTACCAATGGGGAGCTATTTTTGAGTAGACATAACACAAACAGAGCTAGCTACCATCAAGTTATTTCTCTGTTAGCTACTTTTACAGCATGTGTATGTTTGGCAGTCTTCACAAAAACAAGAATCCTAAAAAGTTTAATAGATGGGGTTTTTTTGTTTTACCGCTGTGCTCAGTAAACGTAAAGTAATGGATACTGGCACCCACTTGCACATTTGTTCATAGATTGAACTCAGTTCTATAATTATAAATATCAAGTGGAGGTAACATAAACTTATTTGATAGTAAATCCTGGTAGGATTTAAAAGTTGTATATCTGCATTATGTATTCTTACCCAAGTCACATGAACTTGAAAAGCATTTGTGTTGGTTTCTGTGTTGCTGAGAGAATACTTAATTTATGTGAAATGCTTATTTTTCTTTAAATCTATTAAATAGAAATCTTTTATGAATTAATTTTTGACCATACCATCTGGAGGTAGAAAAATAACTCATGGCTGGGTGCGGTAGCTCAAGCCTGTAATCCCAGCATTTTTGGAGGCTGATGCAGGCGGATCACCTGAGGTCAGAAGTTCAAGACCAGCCTGACCAACATGGAGAAACTCCATGTCTACTAAAAAAAAAAAAAAAAATACAAAATTAGCTGGGCATGGTGGCACATGTCTGTAATGCCAACTACTCGAGAGGCTGAAGCAGGAGAATCACTTGAACCCGGGAAGTGGAGGTTGCAGTGAGCTGAGATCGTGCCATTGCACTCCAGCCTGGGCAATGAGCAAAACTGCATCTCAAAAAAAAGAAAAAGAACACATATATGTAACATACCTACATGCACAGGCATATATAAACATACAGACAAGCAGATTTCTTAGCTTTCTTTTGAAAACTGTAGCCATGTACCAGGTACTGTAATATAAAACACACTAGTTTTATGAAACAATAGCTGAATCTAAAGTATGTTCCCAGCAGATGGAATAAATTAAGGTTACTTGCTTCAGTGGCCAAAGTGTTCTACTAGTGCTTTTGGAAATGTCTTAAGATTTTTCATTTAAACATTAAACAGAGAGTTTTCAAGCCTTGACACAAAAGCACTGTCCGTAAAAGGGAAAAGTGATACATTTAACTAACTGAAAATTTAGGTTTTGCTTTGAACATCCTATAAAAGGATGAAAGACAAGCTACGGACTGGGAGAAAATCTTTATAAAACAACATATTTGACAAAAGACGTCTCTAGAATATGTAAAGATCTTTTAAATCTCAACAGTAAAGAAAAATCCAGTTAGAAAATGGGGTGGAGATATGAACAGACATTTACCAAAGGGAATATACAAATGACAGAAATGTACATGACAATATTTAATGTCATTAGCCATTAGGAAAATTCAAGTTGAAATTACATTGACGTCTTAATACACACCTATCAGAGTGACTAAAATTGAAAGTAGTGACAGCACCAAATGCTGCATCTCATACATTGCTGGTGGGAATATAGAATGGTATGATCACTCTGGAAAATAGTTTGGCATTACCAGAAAACTAAATATGTGCTTTCTATAATGACTCAGCAGTTGCACTCCTAGGTGTTTATCCCAGAGAACTGAAAACTATGTTCATTGCCACATCAACGTATATAGTACTTGTATTCATAATAGCACCAAACTATAAACAACCCAGATATTCTTCAGCAGATAAATGGCTAAACTGTGGTATATCCATATCATAGAACATTACATAGCAATAAGAAGGAACAACTATCAATTAGCACAGCAACTTATTTTAATCCTTAGAAATTGATGCCAGCTGAGGCCAGGCACAGATGCTCACGCCTGTAATCCCAGCACTTTGGGAGGCCGAGGCAGTCAGATCACCTGAGGTCAGGAATTTGAGATCAGCCTGGCCAACATGGTAAAACCCCATCTTTACTGAAAAAATACAAAAATTAGCCAGGTGTGGTGGTGGGTGCTTGTAATCCCAGCTACTTGGGAGGTTGAGACACGAGAATCTGTTGAATCCGGGGGGCAGACGTTGCAGTGAGCCGAAATCGCACTGCTGGACCCTAGCCTGGGTGATAGAGCTAAACTCCATCTCAAAAAAAGAAAAAGAAAAGAAATTGATGCCAACTGAAAAAAGTCCCAAAAGGTTCCATACTGTATAATTGCATTTACATAACATGTTTTAAATGATAAAATTATGGAAATGGAGACTGTTGTTTGCCAGGGGTTAAGGAGGGAGTGAGCCTGGAAGGGAGTTGGGTATGGATATTAAAAGGCAACACAAGGATTCTCATGGTGGCAGAACTACTCTCTATCTTAATGATGGGGATGGGTACAGGATTTTACACGAGTGATAAAATTGCATAGAACTAAACATACCCACACGTACACATGCCCCAATGAGTAAAAGTAAAACTGAGGCAGTCTGAATAGGATCGGTGGATTGCATCAACGTCAGTATGCCGGTTGTGGTATATACTGTAGTTTTGTAAAATGTCACTATTGGGGGAAACTGGGTAAAGGGCCCGTGGTATCTCACTATGTGCATTTGGCTCTACAGTTAACTCAAAATGTTCCAATATATTAATAAAGTAAATATCTGTACATGAATCTAAGGTGCGGAATAAATCAACATCGGGGCCCATCCTGACCTGTGGGGATATACAAATGGCACAAAATGAAAAATGAGAATCAAAAATAAGAATCATGAATACAAAGATTTTAATCTAGAAAAAGACAAGAACAGATTGCCTGGTAGAGTTCTATGCCTGGACCATGTCTACCAAGGATTGCCAAAACACATGCCAAGGATGGAGATATATATATGCTATATAGTATATATGCAATATATACACTGTACATATATATATATCTCCATCCTTGGTATGCTCTTATATATATAATAAGTAATATATACACATATATATAGTGTATAGTTGGGAGAAAAGGAAGATAATTAGGGCTTGAACCCCTTTGTATCCCTTTTCCTCCAAATTTAACATTTTCTTTTCAGTTTTATTTGTCTGATTGAGGTGTCGTTTTTGTGACTTTTTAGGTGGAGTGTTGCTCCTGGAAAATCCAAAAGGTGATAATAGGTTGGACCTTTTAAAGCTGAAGAGTGTTGTCACTAGCATTTTTGGTGTGAAAAATACAGAGCTGGCTGTCTTCCATGATGAAACAGGTATGTGGAAAGTGAGAGGAGCCTGTGTCCTTTGACTTGAGATGGATTGGTGAAGGTCTTAATTTGCTGTCAGTTGTACTATATAACTTTTGCATTTTTCCTGACTCTCTTGAGTCAGGGCCCAGCTCTTCAGCAGTGCCTGCCAGCAGTGTCTGTTCATGCCTTCTCATTGTATGATGTGACTGAAAACCCTGGGCTTAATGGTTCTAATCCTTCCCTGTCACCTGTTAGCCAGCTGGTGGACTTCAGCCTTCAGAGTCCTCCCTTGTGAGGTTGTTTTTGTTTTTGAGACAGGGTCTCACTCTGTCACCCATGCTGGAGTACAGTGATGCAGTCATGGCTCACTGCAGCCTCCACCTCCTGGGCTCAAGTAATTCTCCTGCCTTGACCTTCCAAGTAACTGGGACTACAGGCATGCACCACCACGCTTGGCTAATTTTATTTAATTTTTTTTTGGAGAGACCAAGTCACTGTATTGCCCAGTCTGGTCTTGAACCCAGGGCCTTAAGCAATCCCCCTGCCTTGGCCTCCCAAAGTGCTGGGATTCCAGGTGTGAGCTACCACACCCAACCGTGAGTTTTAACTTTATTAAACACAATGCCTGGATCTCACTAAATCTGGATTCTCAATAAAGCAAACATGAAAATTTTTTAAAGAATTATAGATGCATTCTCCCACTATTATGTATTGAATGTGACCTCTGGAAAAAAAAAAAAAAAAGATGTGTCCTAACCCCTTGTATGTCTAAATGTGACCTTTGGAAATAGGATTATCGTAGATGTAACTAGTTAGGATGAGGTCATACTGGAGTAGCGTGGGCCCCTAATCCGGTATGACAGTTGTCCTTATAAGAAGGTGGCCATATGAAGACATAGGGACACACAGAGAGAATGCCATGTAGTGACAAAGGCAGAGATTGGAGTTACACACAGCTGCAAGCCAAGAAACAACCAAGATTGCCAGGAGCCTCCAGAAGCTAGGAAGAGGCAAAAACGGATTCACCTACAGGTTTCAGAGGGAGCACATCTGCCAACACTTTAATTTCAGACTTCTGACCTCCAGAACTTTGAGACAGTAAATTTCTTTTATTTTTATTCCCTAGCCCCCTGCAGTTTGTGGGATTTTACTGTGGCAGCCTCAGAAAACTAATACTCATTTTATGAATCTGAATGCTCATTTTCAGAAACTTTTAAATAACTTAAAAGAAGAAATGCAAATGGCCGACTAAGGAACAACGGGTACATCTTAATGGTAATCAGGAACTTTCAAGGTAGTACCACAGTGAGGTACTATTAACTGCCACCAGATTGGCAAAAACTAGAAGAATATGACAGACTCAAATGTTGTCAGGGATATTGCATAATAGGAACCCTCATTCACTGCTGGATTATGAATTGTTGGAACCACTGGAAAACTGTTTGCTATTGTATCCATTAAAGGTTGGATAGGAGAAGCAAAAGCAATGTGGGAGAAAGCAAGTAAAGGTCTACAAGAAGGTAGCAAGTTAGAGGTCTGAGAAAAATCTCTAACCGGGTTCCACCAAGGTGGTGTGTAAGTCAGGGGAAAGCTGGATCTCTGCCTAAAGTCACTGTAGGATGAGAAGTAGAGAAAAGCAAAAACAGGCTGGAGTGCACATCTCTCTGACCGCATCTGACACTGACAGTCCGGTGTCTTGCAGAAGAAACTGCTGGTGTACTTTTCCAAAGAGTTGCACACATTCCTGGCCTGGAAGTTGGAAGAGCAGAGGCAGGAGCGTGGGCTGCTCACTGTCCCACTGAACAAGTCGACAGATCCACAGCAACCTGAGAAAACCAAGGGCACGGGCCCCATGTTAGCCTGTTTAGCATAATGACTGTTACTAAACTTCTACCTTCCAAATCCTGTGTAGATTTCTCTGTGATCAAGCCATTACCCAGAACCAGGTCAGACAGAGAACCTGGGAAATAGTTTTAGCTTAGCTGCATTGACACAGGATGAAACCACCATAGTTCACCTCATTGTGATCTTGACATGTATACATGGCTCTTTAAACCATATTTAACTTCCAAATAAAGACCCTAGTAGTTTAAAAATCACACTTTCAACTCTTTCTTGTACTGCTTCAAAGATGCTAACTTCATTACCCAAAACAAGATAGAAAGTTACCTTATCCTTCTTTGGGTGATGTTGATTTCTCTTCTAGCTGAGCCATACCTCCCCTTTTTGCTATTCTTTAACTTTACTGAGATACAAGGTTAACCTGTTAAAATATTTCGTGTTATATGGTAAGGAAATAAGAGAGTGGAAAAATAAGAATTGGCTAATATATATTAACATGTCATGCCACACTTCATTTGCTGAAAAATGAGTTCTCTGGTCAGAAGCAATGCTATGTGGAGTGCTCTGTTGGTGAATAAGACATTCTCCGCGTCCATGGATGGTGGGTTTGACCGAAGCATTATGGGTGACAGTGGCAAATCCATGTCCAAAAGGAGTGTGTTCCAGTAAGACCAAATCACTGCCTTTTCCCATAATGGAAACTGCAGTATAACCAAGCTGCCATGGAGAGTCTGGCTCGTCTTTCCTGGCAATAACACTATATTGAAAGCTCAGGTAATGGTCCCCACTGTTGGTAGTTGGGATACACAGTAGCAACTGTAGGAAAATCAACCTTAGGGGATGGAAGTAATGTTGCGGAGCCCATGCCTGGGTGGCCCCTTTGTTCATCCATCCATTGGGCAAGGGCAGAAGTGGCTGGCGGCAGAGTAGGTCATGTCCACTGAATTTTTTTTTTTATTTTTTAGAGACAGGGTCTCACTCTATCACTCAGGCTGGAGTACAGTGGCTCAGTCATAGCTCAATGTAACCTCAAACTTCTGGGCTCGAGCAATCCTCCCACCTCAGCCTCCAAAGTAGCTAGGAGTACAGATACATGCCACCATGCCTGGCTACTTCTTTTCTTTTTTGTAGAGAGGAGATCTTGCTGTATTGCCCAGGCTGGTCTCAATCTTCTGGCCTCAAGCAGTCCTCCCCTTTCTGCCTCCCGGAGTGCTGGGATTACAGGTGTGAGCCACTGTGCCCAGCCCCACCCATTTTAAAATTCTCATTCTGACAGATTTGAAGAGATCTGTCCACATACCTCTTGCCCTAACTTCCTTGTCACCAGTTTTCTAATTCTGTTCTTTGAGTCCCTGGCTGTTCTCATTTAGTCCAGCTATTGGCCAGTGTCCGTGAATCAGTGTAGATCTACTCCTAGCTGTTTCTCCGAGCAAAATGACCAGCCGGCTGCACTGAATGAAGTTGTGCCCATTGGTAGGATTTCCACCCATCACTATTCTTCAGGGCTACCCAGAGTCAGAACAGGGCCGTAAGACTGTAATTGTCTACTTCGGATGGTACAGCGTATTGTGCAGTAAGCCCTACGCAGCGAGCCCTAAAATGTCTTCTTTCTCTGCCAGCCAGTCCTGGAAGACTTCCTATAAGGCCACACCTGTGGTTGAGAGAAGAGACCATGTGGGCCTAGGCTGAGAATGGGCATCTAGCCACTGGTGCAGCAGGTTCCTCTGAGCCAGTGCCCCAGCCTAGTCTCATACTTGCCATTTCCACTCAATATTTGGAGGCTGCCCTGTGGGCCTGTCCTGTATCACAACCATTAGCAGTCATCTGCCTGTGCATGCATTCCCAAGCAACATTTAATGTTCTCTAAATGAAATTACGCTGCATATGTTCTGTGTATCATGCTTTTTTCCACATCTGTTCCTGCGTCAAATAACATCTTCTGACTGTAATTAGCATTTTTTAATGTAAGCTTTTCGTGGTGAAGCTTGAGATTCTGATATAGGAGGAAATTTTAAGAGGAGCTGTATTATGCAGAGAAAATACTAAAATAGAGAAAACAATTTGCCCTGTATTTCAGATTATGAATATTACGATATTTATTTTACAACATTAAGATTTCCTACCATTGCATATCATTAAAGGCTGGTTTTATAGAAAAGGCAATGGCTTTTGATAAACAGAAATTAAGTGGAAAGCATTGTTGTAAAAAGATACATGATAGTTAAATAGGAAAAATTGAATGACTTCAGTTTTGAATTGTTCATTAACCCTGAAAGAATTGTTGTTGTTATTTTTAGAAATACAAAACGAAACCGACCTACTGAGTCTTAGTGGAAAAACACTTTGTGTGACTGCAGGATCGGCTCCCTCTCTGATCAGCAGTTCTAGTACTCTTCTTTGTCAGTATATCAACCTACAGCTCCTGAATGCAGAGCCACAAGGTATGTGCCTCCCCACAGCGGGCAGATTGTGGGGTGCTGGGCATTGAGGTTGTCTTTAATATTCAAATATGTGTATATTTCTAGTCGGCTTCAAAGTATTGCTTTAAAGTGTGGGCTCCCCCGCTGCTTTGGGGAGCAACCACAGGCTTTTCTTTTGGTGTGTTATAGAGACTCTCATCCATCTGGCATGGTTAGGAAATGAAAAAATTGGTTAGGTAAAAATGATAATTAAATTGTTTGAGTGCCAGAACATTTTAATCTCTAATTTTACTTTCTTTTCTGCAGAAAATGTTCTGAAAACTTGTATACTTTCCTGATATTTTAGGATCCTCGTTGTGCACGTTTGTACTGAAGTCTTCGGGCTCCTCACTTGACTGTGTACTGAGTATCTGCCCCACAAGCTGCTGGGCTTTTATCTAAGTTTTGTTTTTCTTTTTCTTTTTCTTTTTCCCCTTCCCCTTCACCTCTATGAAATATTCAGAGCTGTGTCTGCATGGACCGCATCTCCAGCGGTCACACTCATCCTCCTGGACCCGCTGCTGGCCTCAGCACTGCCTGTTAGAGCTGTCCGCAGTGGCCACCTCTATTGGAGATGGAGGGTGAACTCTCGAGATTTAATCCAGTTTGTTCTTTCTTCCTTAGAGTGTTTAATGGGGACAGTGGGCACTCTCCTGCTTGAAAACCCGCTTGGGCAGAATGGACTCACCCACCAAGGTCTTCTGTATGAAGCAGCCAAGGTGTTTGGCCTTCGGAGCAGGAAGCTAAAGCTGTTTCTGAATGAGACCCAAACGCAAGGTAAGGAGATTATGGACCGTAAGTTTTTTGTTTTTGTTGAAAGTAGATTTTGATGCCATTAACCATTTGTAGCATATACGTGTAAGATAGTACTATTGTAATCCTGTTTTGTTATTCTTTCCCCAGAAATTTACCATAATATAATTTTCTTTCCTTTCCATTTTTTTTGAGACTGAGTCTCACTTTGTCTCCCAGGAGTGCAGTGGCACAATCTTGGCTTACTACAACCTCCACCTCCCGGGTTCAGGCCCGGGGCTTCAACCCAGCAACAGGGATTCTCCTGCCTCAGCCTCCCGAGTAGCTGGGAATACAGGCGCCCGCCACCACGCCTGGCTCATTTTTGTATTGTTAGTAAAGATGGAGTTTCACCATGTTGGCCAGGCTGATCTCAAACTCCTGACCTCAGGTGATCTGCTTGCCTCGGCCTCCCAAAGTGCTGGGATTATAGGCGTGAGCCATGGCGCCCAGTCAATAATATAATTTTTTAATAGCAATTAAAAGGATAATTACTTTTTGCTAAATCTAAAAACTACATGTGTATGTTATTAAAAATACATGCTTCTAGGTAAATTAGCATGTTTGCTGACCCTAAAACTGTTCTTTTTCCCGAAAGTCAAAATTATCACAAGGTTGTAAAATAGCCTGAAGGAAACTTACAGCTGACATTATACCTCCCTTTATAAAGGGAGTTTATAAAACATGCTTACCTGCAGTTTATAAAACATGCTTACCTGCATTTTCTCCTTGAGACACATAACTGTGAAGAGCTAGGTCATCAGTTGACATATTCCACATTCTATTATCTAGAAAATAGAAATTAAGGATGGCGACTTGCACTAGCTGGTGTCAGGTAGCGTATTTTCTCCTCCTCCCGTTCTCCCACTTAGCACTATTCACTTCAGAGATTTCAGCTTCTGTGGCTGCTCTGTCAGCTTCTCTGTTGACATCCTTAGCCTACCCTCTGAGTTTCGTTCTGTAATCCTGCTACACATCAAACGTCTTCACTTTAATATTGCTGCCACTGCAATCACTTCCCCCGACAGCTTCCCTTTGTGGGATCTGCTTTTTTCTGTTTATACCCATTCTTGACATCTCAACTCAAAACTTTTACCATCCCATCCTTTTATTTGTGACACCTGATAGCCTGGGATTTATTGGGCTTTCTGCATCAGTATTTGTGTCTTTTGGCACTTGTGGAAAATTGCCAGACATCTTGTCCAACTTACCTCTTATTCATTCTCTCTAGTGTTCTCTCCTTCTAACACCTTGTTTAGACATGTTTTAGATGGACTTGCTCACTCTATCCTGCCTCTTATTCTCTTTTCCTATTTCCCCTCCTTTTGTCCTTATATGCTACATTCTGGATACTTTTGGCTTTTTTATCTTACCCTTGTTCTTCTGCAGGTGAGGTGCGTCTTTTCTCTGCTTCCGGAAGATTTTCCCTTTGTTTTTACTTTCTGCAGTTTAACTGTGATTTCCCTAGGTGTACATTTTTTGGTGTAAGGCAGTCTTTATTTCTGTTACAGTGTTTTGAATTTTTTTTTTTTTTAGACTTGGTCTTATTCTGTCATGCAGGCTGGAGTGCAGTGGCTCAATCACAGCTCACTGCAGCCTCAAACTCCTGGGCTCCAGCAATCCTCCCACCTCAGCCTTCCTAGCTAGGGCTATAGGCACGTGCCACCATGCCCAGCTAATTTTAAAATTTTTTTGTAGGGATAAGGCCTCTCTATAAGGTCCAGGCTGATCGTTTTTGAACTCCTGGCTTCAAGTGATCCTCCCACCTTGGCCTCCCAAAGTGTTGGGATTACAAGCTTGAACCACCACACCCCTGCCTCCTGATTTCTACCATTTTCTTTTTTTTTTTTTTTTTTTTTTTTTTGAGACAAGAGTTTTACTCTTGTTGCCCAGGCTGCAGTGCAGTGGCACGATCCCAGCTCATTGTAACCTCTACCTCCTGGGTTCAAGTGATTCTCCTGCCTCAGCCTCCCGAGTAGCCACCATGCGCAGCTAATTTTTGTAATTTTAGTAGGCACAGGGTTTCACCATGTTGGCCAGGCTGGTCTCGAACTCCTGGCTTCCCAAAGTGCTGGGATTACAGGTGTGAGCCACCACACCCAGCCCGTTCTGTTCTTTCTTAGAGTTTCCATCTTTCTATTTACATTGCCCATCTGCTTTGCTTGTTCTGTTATGTTTCTGTTGAAGCCCAGTTTTAAGAAGCATATGTCTAGTTCCTTGGAGACACTGTCAACCCAGACCCACTTTAAACTAAATTATTTTGGACCATAGGGAGAATGTTAAGAAAGCTGTGACTGACTGGGTAGGCGTGGTGGTTCACTCCTGTAATCCCAGCACTTTGGGAGGCTGAGGTGGGCGGAGTTCAAGACCAGCCTGGCCACTGCACTCCAGCCTGGATGACAAGAGTTAAACTCCGTCTCAAAAAAAAAAAAAAGCTATGACTTTCCCAGTCATACACAAAGGCCAGGAGTTCTGATGGAGACAGGATCTGTATATCCCTACTGCAAAACAAAGCTAAGTGAGGCGGTTCTCTCTGTATGGTGTCTGTGGCTGCTGCAACAGATTTCCACAAACGGGGTGGCTCAAGTCAGCAGGTTTGTTTTCTCACAGCCTTGGAGGCCAGACACTGAAATTAGGCTGTCAGAAAGGCCACAGTCTCTCTGAAGTCTCTGTGGGAGAATTCCTTATTCTTCTAGCTTCTGGTGGCTCCAGGCATCCCTTAAATTGTGGCCACATCACTTCAGTCTCTGACTCTGTGGTCACGTTGCCTCCTTCTCTTCTGTTTCCTCTTTTTCCAAATAAAGTTACATTCACAGCTCCTGGGAATTTAGAACCTGGGCGTATCTTTGAAAGGCCATTATTAACCGATTACATTCTCTTCACTTTTTCTCTTGTGGTGAAGGCACTTACTCAGACCGACCCTTTGGCTGGAAGTTCCAGTTTCTTCAGCAGAGATTTGTTGGACTTCCCAGTGTGTATACACCAGAGGCGTTTCTTTCCCTGCTTTCCTAGCTCTTTAGTGCCCAAAGCATTAGGCCACCAGACCCCATGGGAGTCATTATTTTTGGCCTGTGGAATTCTCCCATTTTCTTCCTGTGCAGCTATTTTTTTTTTAATTTAGTTGCATATCATACTTGTAAATTTTCTGTCATAATGTTAAATACTAAAGCTCTGTTTCTTCTTGGGTTCCTCTTTCCCTCCCTGGGTTTATTTTCAGTGACTCTCCTTGGTCGTTTTCCCTCTCATCTAGTTTCGGGCCTCATCGTCCATCAAAGTCACGAGTCTGCAGGCTGTACTCTTCCGCCGGAGCTGTCTTCATGAACATTCCTGCCTCGATTTTGTTCCTTCGCTTAGAGCCCCCAAAGCTCCGTATTCTCTTATGCTTCAGAATCTTCCCTTCCACCCAAGATCCTTCCTGCTCTGGTGATTCTGTCCTTTCCTGTCTTGCTAATTCTGTCCATGAGTCTTTCACTCTATCAAAGGCTTTTTTCACTCTCCCTCGAACACACTTGGCTCTTTCATTGTGGTATGGTAGTAGATCATCTAATAATGTAGCTTTCTATTCTGATAAGCTTATATAAAACTTTAGAGATAATTCATAACTCTTTTCTTGTCTCTCAGATCCATTGGTCACCAAGTACTGTTGTGCAGTGGAGCTGAAGATGACATTTGTCTCTCACTTGTTCTTGCATGTAAATGCAGTGGCATGATTGAAGCTGGTCAGGGGTAGAATCGTGTCTGTGTGAATTATGTATTTATAATACTACCTGCAGTTCACATAACCTTTCTGTATTCTCTGCTGCCTTTCTGTGAAATTCTCTTTATCTGTGATGTTAGCTAGGCAAAAGTTTAGTAGGTGAGAGCTTTTAAAGGTTTAGTGATTTACCTAAGATTACCACAAAGATGGAACTTTTTCTAATTCAGTATCTTTCCAATCTAGTGTCTGTAGCTTCATTTTCATTATGCCTTTTCTCTCAGAATTGTCTTTCATAAAGTATCAGTAACTTGATAAATTAGAAGAGCCACAAAATGTTGACCATTTTAGAAACTCTTAAATGTCTTCTTGCTTGCTCCACTAAACTCTAAACATCATCTCCAGGTCCTGTGATTATCGATTAAGGAAGTAGCTTTGAGAGTGTTCTCACATCTGGGATTGCCTGCTAGGTAGGAGAAGAGCTATTTTTAAAGAAAGGTCATCTGTTTGCTTTAAATTCAGATCTGACTAGAAGCAAAATGCTCCACAGTAGGCAGATAACTTTAAATTTTCTCTTTTCTTTGTTTTCTTTTTGAGTGGTATATTCACTGTGTTTTAATCAATTGCATTTGGGTTATATTTTTGGATGCTCAGAGTTTTCCTTATTGGCCATATTGGATCATGTATTCTTTAACATGATCCTTTGTCTTTGGTAAATTCTTGCTTTCTCACATAGCAAACATGTCCTAGGCTTATTATGTACTCTTATTTCTCCAGACATAGAAAATAGCTGTTCTTCAAATTATAGAGAATCATATTTTGAAACCACATATCTGGGATACTGAGTTGGCACAGCTTCTGGGCTTTTCTTGTAGACATAGGAAGTATCTGTTTATGAAGAAAAATAACCATCTTGGTAGTACCCAGAGTTAGCCAAACTGTGAAGTGATGGCATAGTCCTCCAGAAGGCTCCAGGAGTCTGTCCAAAATCTGACTCCACCTGCACAGAGTTAGGGTTCTATGAACTCAGTAAAGGATCCACATCAGACCCCCATCACTGCTGGCACCAACTGCAAGTTCCAGGGATTTTCCTAAACCACTCTCAGGTTCAGTAACCTGCTGGGAGGACTCAGACTCACGGAAAGGTATTACACTCATGGTTTGAATTAGGGGAGGGAAAGGATACACATTAGAACCAGTGAGAGCAAGAGGGAGATACCCCTGGAGTCATGGATAATGTTTCTTTCTCCCATCCCTTAATCTGACAACACAGAGACTGTAGTACCAACCAGGGAAGCTCACTTGAGCCTTGGTGTCAGTTTCTTTTGAGGTTTCATTCTCTAGGCATGATTGCTGTCTTTCTCAGCTGATAATACCATGCGACCCAGCGTCCTCATCCTAAATCGTATACTTTGTCTTTCTGTCGTGGCCAACACTACACTGAATCACCTCATTAGCAACAACTGTCAGGTTTGGTGAATGTGCCCACCATGAGAAACAAAGACTCCTACTAAGAAATTCCAAGGATTTAGAGATTCCACTCAGGAGCTGGGGCAAAGGGCAGAACTCTTAGGTTAAGGCCAAATTCCTTACTACACAGCAGTTAACTTTTTTTTAAATATTCACCCCCAATAGGTAAAATACTGTTTTTTTTTCAACTTTTTCTTTCCATTCTAGAAATTACAGAAGACATCCCCGTGAAGACTTTGAATATGAAGACTGTGTATGTTTCTGTATTACCAACAACAGCAGACTTCTAGCATGCCCTTTCAGTGTTGTTCAGTCAGCCTTTCCCTGATTGCACATAGACACACACATGAACACACTGAAGATGTTTCCTTCAGGTGCATGTAAAATATGCTGCTTGGATTGAAATACAAATGGGATTGATGAGTTAAGTAACTTGAGACCTCACAGTAATCTTCACACTTAACCTTAGACACCTATGCAGTCATGTTGGGAGCAGGTTACAGTGTTACCTCAGCACCACAGTTTATTTCTATACTTGAGTTCTTCAGTATAGAAGGTAGAAGTGATTTAAATGGCATAGTATATATATCATTTTCTGGCCTCTTAAAATTTGAGACCTCTTGATGAAATGGACATATTATATATTTCTGCCACCTGGATTTTCCTGGATAATTTGATGGAATATTTTAAGTTTCAGTAAATCAGAACAATAAACAAACTCAGATATAAATGTGTTGAAAGTAATTCATTCTCCCACAGATAGATGAAACTTGAAATGTGTCATCTTTGAAGAACGTAAAAACTTCACAGTGGTTTCTGTGTTAAGACAGTGGACTAGATATCTAATAAAACTTCTTCCCAAAATTCTGGGTGATCATTTGAGTCCTCAAAGAAGCAGATGACATGACAAAGTTAGATGTGCAAGAATTTATTAGAGGAAACACAACTGGAGGATAAACCAGAGATGGAGCAGGCGTAGGTCGAGAGAGCCTTCAGACTCCAGTGTGGGTCTGACACCTGTAACAAGAGAAAACAAAGATTGATTAGCAAAAACTCAGACTGCAGTGCAACTCTAAGACAAAGTCGGCCAGGCCAATGGAGAGTTCCCAGGCAAGGATTCCTTTTAGTAGAGTTCAGAATTGGGTAGAAATAGCCTGGCTTTGTTCCGCTGACTTCCTCAAGTCAGTGTCTGGGAGGAGACCAAGGGGAGCGTGGCCTTTGCACAAATGCCCTGATGGATCTGAAAGTACCAACTGCACTCTTCACATCAGATAACTTTGAAGGGAGATCTGAATGGTGCATCCCTATGGCTGCTACAGCAGATGCATTCACACAAAAACCCACAAGTTGGAGAAAATAGAGGAAACAACCAGAATTTGGGGAGTTGGAAAGCAGATAGATGGTGTTAACTAACTTGGTAGACCCAGGAAACCCCAATTCTAAATCAATGGAGAAACTAATAAACTTATTTACATTTCAGAATTCACAGCACCAGTTACCCCTGGGATGAAAGGTGGAAGAGGCCTGGAAATAGGGAAGATCACATCAACACTGGGAAGCCTTATGGCTTCTCCCATTTCCATGTTGCTAAGCAACTCTTTATTCCCACCCCCAACCCCACCCCGCCACAGTTGGCATCTGGAAGGTAAAAAGGGACTGGTTGGTAGAAGTCAGAGTGAATGGAAGGCGAGTACTTCTAAGCCTGGAGGATTCCTAAAACCAACCCTCAGGTTAGATAATTTGCTAGAAGGACTCACAGAACTCAATGAAAGCTTTGTATTCATGGTTACAGTTAATGACAGGGAAATGTTAAAGATCAAAATCAGCCAAAGGAAGAGGAGAGGGCAGAGCCCAGGAGAAGTACCAAAGACAGCTGTTGTCCTGTCTCTCTGAAGTCAGAAAGCATTACTCTACTGGCATCAATGTGTGACAGTATGCACAGAGCATTGCCAGCTAGGGAAGTTCACCCAAGCCTTGGAACCCAGAGTGTTTATTGAGGGTGCTTTACATATCCATGATTGATTGTCCATGTGGTTAATCAGTCTCTAGGTCAGCTGATAGTGCATGACCCAAAACCTCCACCCTGAATCACGTTGGTATTTTTGATGTGTTATACCCCACCACTATAAGACTATATAGATTTGTCCCACCCCAGCCATAAATCGTATTGTCAAGGCTATTCAGTATGACCCAGGATCCCCAGGTAAACAAAGGCATTCCTATGTAGCATAACATCCCAAGGGCAAGGCCAAATTCCTTTACACACAGTACTGTACTGGAAACAAGATTAAGTGGCTTTATATATACTGTCCACTATACCAAAGAAGAATATAAAAGATTGACACCAAGTATTGCCTGGGAAAAAGGCTCACTCTGAACAATGAACTTTGAAGTTGAGAAGTCCCACCCATACTCAGGTCAGTGTTTAGCCCCCAATCTCTTATTCAGGAGACTCCCATCTAGAATTACCAGAGATGTAGTGAAAGCCTCTAATCCAAAACCAAAAGAGAAAACCAAAGCAACTTTGAGGAATCAAACGATGCAGTGAGAAGAACATTCCCCCTGCCAAATGTGTTAGTATCCTAAGAGTTACAAGATACTACATCTATAAAATAACAATGCTACAAAACATGAAAATCTCAAGAGGAGAAAAAACATGTTCCTGTTAATATAAGACAATATAAATGAAAAAAAAATCATTGGAAAATAGTGTTGAAATTTTCCAAATGCTAGATAGATTAAATATATAAGGTGGGAGAAAAGAGATATTGTACATAAGTTAGAGTCCAGGAGTTCCAGTATCCAAATTGTAGGAATTCCAGAAAGAAGAAAAATAAGGTCAGAAAATTATAATTAATGTAAACAAATTTTGCAGAACTTACAGCCAGAGTGAAAGATACTTCAAATGTCTAGCACAATGCATGAAAATAGACTCACTCCCAAGGCACATAACAGAAATTTCAGAACATAAAGAGAAGACTAAGTTTCTAGAAAGAAAAAAGCAAAAGGGATATAGAAAAGATTAGCAATTAGTAAGGATTTTTCTTTTCAACCTCTGGGACCACAGAACAATTTAGTAAGGATTTGATTTCTCAGCAACACAGCAAGAAGAGAATCTCCCCAATTCTTCGGGGAAAGTTTTCTAACTATATTCTACACAACCAAATTATCAAACAAATATGAAGTTAAAGACATTTTCAGACATGAATTCGGTCTTAAAATTATCTCCCATGTACTCTTAGGGAGTTACTGGGTCTTGTGCTCTACCAAGTGGCAGCAACCCCGCTGAGATCGTGGTTCCTAAAGCAATTTTCCCGTGAAGGGAACTAGGTTTCCCTGGGAAAAATCGCTGATTCTAGAGCTGGAGCTGGGAATGTACGAGATGAGTCTGGAACATCTTGTAGTAACAGAAAGTAAAGTGATGAAAAAACAGTGGTGAGTGACATCAGCAAGATGGCAAAATGTTAATAGCCCTGCCGAGCGTGGTGGCTCACACCTGTAATCCCATCTCTTTGGGAGACTGAGGTGGCGGATCACGAGGTCAGGAGTTTGAGACTAGCCTGGCCAACATGGTGAAACCCCATTTCTACTAAAAATACAAAAATTAGCCGAGCATGGTGTCACATTCCTGTAATCCCAGCTACTCAGGAGGCTGAGGCAAGAGAATCGCTTGAACCCAGGAAGCGGAGGTTGCAGTGAGCTGAGGTTGCACCACTGCACTCCAGCCTGGGAGACAAAGCAAGATTCCGTCTCAAAAACTAAAAACTAAAAAAAATAAGCCCCAGACCCTCATTCTCCCATAGAGACACTGACTTAACACTATATGGACCAAATTGCCTTTGTGAGAACTTTTCAGAAATGAGTTAAAAAGTTGCAATACCCCAGGTGAACGTAGAAGCAAGAAGAGCTGATTTGAAGCAGGTGAGAAAGTCCATTACGTTTGCATACCATAGGTTCTCCCAGTACCACGCACAGTGCGGCACAATCTGGAAGTATCTCCCACTTGCACCTTCTTTCTCAAGAGGGAAAGAGTAGAGTGGAATGTATGTCCCATGTTCTGGCTTATAGTGGGGCTGACCACAGGACGGATTTCTGTTCATGTGACTCGGAGCACTGACAGGAACAGTGTCGTACTTTGGATGACTGGGGGCTGCTGAGAACAAATGTGAGAGGTATAGCCTTGTTACAGCACTGCAGGAGCTAGTATCATAAACAGATACCAAGGGGAGCAAGAAATTATGAGTTCCTTAAAAAGAAACAGGGGCAAACCTCTTCAGGAAATTACACAAACCCAGAGAAGTTACATCCCTAGAAAAGATTCAAGAGGTCCCCAAGATCTCCAGCTAAACTAATGGGTTGATGCTGTTCCTTTTCACAAAGCCAGTCTATAAAGGCTAAGAGAGATGACTGTTTTTTCAGATGCCCAAATCTCAACGAAAGATGAGCAGGTGGCCGGACACAATGACTCATGCCTGTAATCCCAGCACTTTGGGAGACCAAGGCAGGAGGATCACTTGAGTCCAGGAGTTTAAGACCAGCACTGTCACGGTTTGCTACAAAATTAAACAGCATTAGCACAAAACAAACACAACATTCTTTTGTCTCTTTTCTAGGCAGCAGGCTTTATTTTGTGTGCTTTGGGTCTATTCTGTCAGGAGAAGGGTGCCTAGTGTCAAATCCTGCAAGGCCTGAGGTGGGGGCCTCTCAGGTGACCTTAGGCCTCCCAGGTGACCTCAGATCTCTCAGGTGAGGTCTGTCCTCCCAGGTGACCTCTGCCCTGCCACGTGAGGTTCTGACACAGTGACTTTGACTCTTGCAGGAGATGGGCTACTGCCAGGGTGTGAGCCAGGTCGCTGTTGTCCTGCTGATGTTCCCCAAGGAGAAGGAGGCCTTCTTGGCACTGGCTCAGCTGCTGACCAGCAAAAACCTGCCAGACGCTGTGGATGGACAGCTGCCCATGGGGCCTCACAGCTGGGCCAGGTGATGGCTACACTGGCCCAGTGATGGGAACTTAAAGCCATAGTGCCTTCTGTCCCTGCCCCATTTGGTGGGCTGGGCAGGGCACCACGGGTCCTCCCAGACACCAGGCTCACCACCGACACAACACAGATAAAAGGAGTGTGGTGGGTGCTTCCCTGGCCAGGCTTCCCACCAGTTGTGGCTTCCTGTGCACAACTGTACCCCCAAGGGCAGGTGATCCAGCAGCTGCTCAGTGCAAAGCACCAGGGAGGGAGCAGGGTTTGGGCACTGGCCCCTCCCAGAGGGCCCTTCCCAGCCTGATGCCCACCCCCATGCCTAGAACACCTCCTGAGGCTGTCCCTGGATGGGTTTCTATAGAACATGCTATCCCAGGCCTAGGCCCGGATGGACACGTGGTGCTGAGGCACCCACAGGCCTCCCTGGCACAGCTTCAAAGAATAAAGTGCAACCTGCCCCCAGGGGGCTCCAGCCTGAGGTGCCCTCCTGCTTCACCATCTGGAGCAGAAAACAGTGGGGAGTGCCTGGGGTACCCCAAGCTCTGCTTCCTAGGCCTTCCTCTTCTTCTCCTCCTCCTCCTGTACTCCAAGAAGCTTCTGAAAACCAGGCAGGCTTGGCCTCCGGCCAGGTGCTGACCAAGAGGCTACTGGATATGCCTCGAAGAGGAGATGGGCGATGTAGGCCGGACACCACCGAGTCCCTCCCGGCTCAGCCTCCGGCCAGGTGCTGACCAAGAGGCTACTGGATATGCCTCGAAGAGGAGATGGGCGATGTAGGCCGGACACCACCGAGCCCCTCCTGGCTCAGCCTCCGGCCAGGTGCTGACCGAGAGGTTACTGGATATGCCTCGAAGAGGAGATGGGCGATGTAGGCCGGACACCACTGAGCCCCTCCTCCACACCCTTGAGGGCCACCTGAAGGGCACAGGAGCCTTCAGACCATCCAGGAGCTGCAGCAGCCCCCCAGAGAGCAACAGGGACCCCTCACTCCTGAGCACCCCTCCAAGGGGGTCAGGACAAGCCCTGAGCCACAGAGCAGCAAGAACCAGTGTTCAGAGACAGGATTCAGGGAAAGGGCAGAGGTGGGACCCTGGGCCAAGGGGCAGAAGTGAGGGTTCCACTGAGTGTGGGAACGGTCCAGGCCTGGCTTGGAAAGGACAGAGGGCAGAGGGGGCTCCAGAGGACAGGGGGAGCCCAGTGCCCTGGGGGCATGTTACCCACGGTGGAGAGAGGCCCCAGGTTAGGTGGCAAGTGGGTTGGATGACAGTTAAGGCCTCTCCCACCTGCTCTGAATCAGGGCTGAAGCAGAGGTGAGGGCGAGGGTGTGAATCAGGGAGACTGAGCCACCTGAACCCCATGGGGCTGTCCCAGGAGCAGCCTGAGATGCCCCGAAAGCTCCCATCCCCGGATGGCACACACCCTTCGCTCTGGGATCAGGGCCCGCAGCAGTGTCCTCAGTGTCACTCAGGAGGGCTATGCAGGGACCACGAGGACTCCAGGGATCCAGGTCCATGGGTCCCATCCCTGCGAGGGTCAGATGGGCTGGGTGGAGAAGCTGACCGAGCCTCCTTTCCTTTCAGGGAAACCTGAAGAGTCCCCAGGATGGCCCTTGGCCTGGAGCGAGTGTCTCAGCCCCCAGGCCTCTGCTGGCCTCCCCCAGCCTGGAGACCCTCCCCAGAGAGCATGGGCTGGCTTTCCTTGGCCCAGCAGCCCATAAAGGTAGTCCCAGGAAAACAGGAGCCTGGTCCTGCCCAACCCTCACCTGGCTGGGCTGTCCCCATGGCTGAGGCCCTCAGTGGCACCAGGGGGTCTCCAAAGAGCCTGGGGCCACAGGCCTTTCTCTGGGGGCCCTAGGGGCTCAGGGTCTGGCCTGCCTGCCCCCAGCCCAGGACAAACCACTCATTGTTTGGTGGTTAGTTACTGCAATGGAATTCCGTGGTCTGGAAGGAGCCAGGACAGCAGCCTACCCTGCAAGTGCCTGGAAGCCCCAGACAGCCCCTCAGCCAGCTGAAACCAGCATCCACAGGGAAGCTGGAGACTTGGAGGCCTCTGGAGGGGAGGGTGTGTGTGTCATCCTGATAGCTCTGGCCAGCCAACAGCATGTCCTATGTCCTCATGCTGACCTCCTATGGGACACAGCCCCCTCAAACGCCCCAAGCCTGAAATCCAGAGGTGTCCAGCCCAGCATCAAATGAAGCCCCTGTAGGAGAGAGACACCAGAGGTGCCATGGGCACTCCAGCCATGACCTTGGAGGAAACCAAGACTGCTGTGGCCCTGGCCAGTGATGGAGTCTGGCCCAAGGCAGGGTGAGCCCTCTCAGAGCAGCGCATGGCTACTTAGGGCTTGTGCATGTCCCACAAAACCAAGTTGGTGACCTTAGCTAGCTCTGAGAGCAACCAGCCGCCTCAGCAAGGGGGCTGCAGAAGCAGAGGGGCCAGCCACTACCCTTGTTCATACAAGCAGGCAGGAATGGTCAGGCTCCAGGACCTGGGTGGTCACCTGATCACCAATGGGGCAGAGTTCTATTCAATATTGAGAGGCTAGCCAGGCGTGGTGGCTCACGCTTCTAATCCTTGTAATCCTAGCACTTCGAGAGGCTGAGGCAGGCGTGTTGGTGAAGCCTGGGATTTTGAGGCTAGCCTGGGTAACATAGTGAGACCCCATCCCCACAGAAAATACAAAAATTAGCCAGGTGTGGTGGCATGCATGCACCTGTAGTTCCAGTTACTAGGGAGGCTGAGATGGGAAGATTATTTGAGCCCTGGAGGTCAAGGCTGCAGTGAGCCATGAGCATGCCACTGTATTCCAGCCTGGGTGGCAGAGCAAGACCCTGTCTCAAAAAAATAAATAAATAAATAAATAAATAATAAAAAAGAATGAAAATATACTGACTTCATGTAAATTGTTCTGGACATATAGAGTCTAATCGACATGTCTTAAAAGACAAGACGAACGTTTTTCATGAAATAAGTGAGGCTAAAACATTTTCTTGGACAAACCTCCTCCCAGCAAGGGGAGGCTGGCTTGCTGCAGTGTGGAAACTGTGCTTAGATTGTTCTCTTCTGTTTGTCCACTCCCCTAATCGATGCTCTTCTCTCCCTTTTCAGATCCCTGTGATAGAGCTACTAACTCAACTCTTCTTTCCACAGCTACCAACTCAGATTTTAATGTTCAAAAACGTCTAGTGAAGTTCCAAGCCAAGGAAATGAAGGAGTGAAGGATGTGCCATCCCAAATATGTCAGATTGGTATATTGATTATTTTGAGTTGATAATATTGGAGAAACTGTAGTTTCAGAAAGGGCAAGCTGACGTGTCTCTTCTTGCATGAAACAAGCCATAAAGTTTCCTCTGGAAGGGGCACCCTCGCCATACCAGGGTGAATCAAGAGCCCTATCCCCAGAAACTGGGAACCGGAGGCCGCAATGGACCTAAATAAATATACTTAATGAATAACCCTTGTCTTTCACTAGTTTGACACCCCCCATACCTCCTAGTGACTCCCCTGGGAAACTTACTGCCTGTTGCCAGATTATCTTTGTCCCGTCGTTTTTTCTTAAATTTATCGCTCTTTATCTAAAAAGTGTAAAAGCATCTTGCTTTGGCCACTTCTTCAGACTTCACGCTCTTGTAAAGATCCTCATGTTCGTGTAAAACTAATGAAATTTGTATACTTTTCTTTTGTTAATCTACCCGCTCTCAGGATGGGCAGTGGCTCGTGTCTGTAATCCCAACATTGTGGGAGGCCAAGACAGGAGGCTTACTTGAGGCTTAGGGGTTCGAGACCAACCTGGGCAACACAGTGAGACCCCATCTCTACAAAAAATAAAAATAATTAGATGGGTGTGGTATGTGTTTGTAGTCCCAGCTATTCAGGAGGTTGAGGTGGGAGGACCACTTGAGCCCAGGAGATCAAAGCTGCAGTGAGCTGTGATCGAACCACTTCATGCCAGCCCAGGCAACAGAGACCCTGTCTCAAAATAAATGAATAAATAATAGGTTAAAAGAAATAAAAATGATTTGTTATATATAAAAAAAACCCAATCTGCCTGGTGTCAATTTGGTTTCTAGATCCAGATGAAGAGCCCACTGAGAACTAAAAGGGGGGCTAGAGATGATCTCTGGCTCCCCTAACAGTCTTTCTTTAAATTTTTTAATTTTTTATTTTTTTGAGACGGAGTCTTGCTCTCTCCCCCACGCTGGAGTGCAGTGGCGTGATCTGGGCTCACTGCAAGCTCCACCTCCCAGGTTCACGCCATTCTTCTGCCTCAACCTCCTGGGTAGCTGGGACTACAGGTGCCCGCCACCAGGCCGGCTAATTTTTTGTATTTTTAGTAGAGACGGGGTTTCACCATGTTAGCCAGGATAGTCTTGATCTCCTGACCTCGTGATCCCCCCAATTCGGCCTCCCAAAGTGCTGGGAATACAGGCGTGAGCCACCACACGATTACAGGCGTGAGCCACCACGCCCGACCACATCTCCATTTCTTCAAGAGCGGAGGCCAGAGTCCAGACTGAGCTCCTTCCCTCAGAGCAGCCCTGGGATTCGGGCCCGTCTCAGCCACCATGAACTATCACACTGAACCCAGGAAGGGCTGCTTTCTCCTCTCACAGGCTAGCAGGTGTGGGAGGAGAAGAGCAAGGAGGGAGTTTGTGTTCACTTGTCCTGTGCTGTCCAGGACAGCAGCCCTGGGCCACACACGATGATTGTGCACCTGAACATGGCGAGGCCGAATTGAGCTGTGCTGTGAGTAGACAACACGACACACACCACATTTTGGAGACTTACCATGGAAAACAGAATGTGAACTATCTCGATGATTTTTACCTGCATTATATGTGGAAACAATAATTTTTTGACATATTGGGTAAAATAAAAAATATTAAAATCAATTTCACCTATTTCTTTCTAGTTGAATGTTGTTACTGTAAAATTTAAGGTTACATATGTGGCTCAGACAATATTCCTTCTGAGCAGCATGGCTCCAGGAGGGTGGACATTGAAACTACTCTCAACCCGCACGGCTGTGCAGTGGAGCTGTGCTGCCAACTCAGACCAGGGGACTGGTGTCGTCCCCGCAGTTCCATGAAACAGGTATTCCTAAGAGAAACCCCAAGCCTCTTCCACCTAGGGACAGCTGTTTTTATTTTATTTTATTTTATTATTATTTTTTTCTGAGTTGAGATGGGGAGGTCTTGCTATGTTGCCCAGGCTGGTCTTGAACTACTGGCCTCAAGGTGAACCTCCCGTCTTGGCTTCCCAAAGTGCTAAGATTACGGGGGTAAGTCAATGAACCAGCTGGGGACAGATGTTCACGTCCTCCTCTCATCTTTTCCCCAAATTGCCCTTGGAAACTCTTGACAAGTCTTGGCCCCAGTTCTCCACCTCTTCCTCAGCTATCTAGAAAAGGCAACTGGAGCCCAGAACACTAGGCGAGATGACAGCTTTCAAGGTGCCGAGATAAAGAGTTCCCAGAAAGGAGATGCGTTTTGGAGACTGTGAGTTGTCTCCCTAGTGGAGAGAAGGACAAGCTCCCGGCAGCTTTCACCCTCTCCTTTGTTCTGGGACCTGCGGCTGCCTAAGGAATTCTCTGGCAAAAGACTGCTTCCTGGGTGTCAGGGGTCGGACACGGGGCGGGTCAGGGCGGGGTCAGGGGCTGTCTTGGGACGGGGTTAGGGACTGGGTTCAGCGCCAGTCTGGGGCTGGGGTCAGGGCGAGGTCAGGACCTGTTTCCCAGGAGCCAGGGCTGGGAGTCACCGCCTGTTTCGGGGGTCAGGGTCGGCTCCAGCTCCCCTTCCTTCTGCCCTTGCGTCAGGCGATGGGTGTGGGGTCAACGCGGACCGGAGCCCAGCCGGGGCCCCTGCTCTGGTCTCTGCTGCCGCTGCTGCTCCTGAGCCCAGAGGCCGCCCCTGCCCCACCGTCCCGCGCCCCCAGCCCCTCGCACGCTCCGGGGGAGACCAGAGAGAGCTCGGGGGCGGCCGAAGAGAGCTTGGGGGCGCAGCAGGGCCGGGAGCCCGCAGTCAGAGCCCAAGGTCCGTGTGAAGCAGAGGGCGTGGGGCCGAGCCGGCCTCGGAGGCAGGGGGCAGGGGGCAGGGGGCATTTGAGGGGGCCACTGGGCCACGGGGGCAGGGGTCGAGGGCTCGGCAAGACCGGGTGGGGTGAGGAGTGTCCGGGAGAGGCGGGCGTCACGGAGAGATGGGGGAACCGCAGGCCGGAGGCGGTGGGGAGGAGGGCGGGGCTCTGGGCCTGGTGCCAGGGCCCGAAGTCAACCGAATCCGTTGTCTGGCTCCCCTCCCCTCCCAACCAGGTGGCTCCAGAAACGACATCAAGCAAGGTGGGTCAGGCTGCCCGTCTCGGTCCCAGGACTGAGTGTGGGGCCCACAGAACTGGACGGGGCACCAGGACCTGGTGTGGGGGCTGGGTGGAGGGAGACAGCACCAGGACTGCTGCTGGGCACTGGGAGTAGGGTGGGCCCTGGGGTCTCATGTCCCCTTCTTGAGGCCTGGAAGCGTAGGCCAGGGATCAGGACGCTGGGTCTCAGGGGTCTAGGCCCACAGCTCCCCTCCCAGGTGTGAGTCTCAGAACCAAAGTTGTCCACATCAGCCACATCCCCTCACCTTCTAAAAATAGAAGATCAGGAATCAGAGAGGGGGAGCAAGTTTCCCCAAGTCACACAGCACAACAGACTCCTGCCTGAGAATCTCTCTCCCTGGGATACTGGAGTGAGATGCAGGGGGCACAGCCACTTGGACACCCCTGAGACCTTCAGTTCTTTGATCTGTAAAGTAGGCATACAGGTGTTCTGATGGAGGAAAATAAAGTCCCAGGGCTGGATTCCAGTCCACCAGTCCTTGGCAGGTCCGGATGAGCTGCTGTGGCCACCCTGGGTCAGCCTTGCCCTGCCTGCCAGACCCCTGGGCCCTCATTCCCACAGAGCCTGCTCAGTTGTACTCTATCATCTGGTCCTGGTAGTGGCCATAGAAGGCAGACGCTGGGGAAGCCCTCAGTCATTTTGGCCAGGTCACCTATTCTTTGGCCTTGGTTTTCCCATCTGTGAAGAGAGCAGAGGCCTCACTGGGGTGGCATTCATGGGCACCACTAGTGTCTCTAACAGGTGGACCGGGGTGTCTCCACAGTGTGTGGGAAGCCTAAGGTGGTGGGGAAGATCTACGGTGGCCGGGACGCAGCAGCTGGTCAGTGGCCATGGCAGGCCAGCCTGCTGTATAGGAGCTCGCACCTCTGTGGAGCTGTCCTCATCGACTCCCGCTGGCTGGTGTCGACAGCCCACTGCTTTCTCAAGTGAGTCCTCCTTCCCTGGGCCCCAGCAGAGGGGCTGATGGGGAGGAAGATGCAAGGGACGAGGGTTAGCGGGCTGGGGGGTTTATGCCTTTCTCCTCTGGGCTTTGCTCTGGGCAAGTCTGCTGCCACCAAACTGACGCAGTGCCTGCCTTTGACCTGCAGTCCTCTCCACCACGACTGTCCCCCCCACTCTCCACCCACTGTCCCTCCATCTGCCCAGATCCTCCTCATCCTTCATCCTCAACGCTGGCAGGGAGTTCCCTGGCCCCTGTCTGTCTGTTCAACCGAGACATGCCTGAGAGCATTGGCAGTGTCTGTGCTGGCCGCCTGCAGGTTTCTCTTCAGTGTCCACCATGCTCTTGTGAGTCAGACTCCAGGCAGGGACTGGGGACTCTGCGTGTAGCCAGCAGCCAGGCAATGCTTTTTTTTCTGTAAAACTGTATGCCTGGAAGGAGCTGTGCCAGAGTGCATGCATGGGTGGAAAGAATGGGGCCCCCTGACCCTGGAGAATGACGTGGACAGTCAGGGGTGCAACTCCTCTGACCCTCCTGAACCTGACTCTGTGCCCAGCTTCTCAACGGTCATGGAGGGACCCAGAGGGAGAGGTATGGAGTCAGCTTGGGCACTTAGTGGCTTTGAGGTTCCAACTGGGCGCTGTGAGCATCTCCCGTGTGTCACACCACCCAAGACCCTCTATGGCACAGGGTGTGGCAAGACCCCAAGTGAAGGGGTCTCTATGGGAAGGCGAGGCACAAACTCCAACAAGCAGGATGCAGGAGAGAAAGCCCACAATGGGTGAGAAGAGCTGACGTGAGGCCGGGGCATCCAGAGAGACGCTGCAGTCTTGAGGGAGGACGAGGAGCTGCAGGCACTTGCCAGAAGGGGAGGCTTTGGCATGGGGAGTGTGGCGAGGGCTTTCCTGGTGGCTGACCCATGTGAACAAAGTCACAAAGGTCAGAAGTTTCATCACCTGTGTTCAGGAACAAGGAGAGCACCAGTTTCATGCACTCATCTGGACATTGAACAAATCCTTTGTGAGTGCTCACAACAGTGGGGAAGACACCCTTGGGGAGGGCAGGAAAGGTGGTCAGGCCAGGAAGCGGGTCATAGGTAGCCTTCAGAAGGGTCAGGCTGGAGCCAGAATTAAGCCAGAGCTCCTCTTGTGTAAAATAAAAGGGCTCGATGTGATGACTCTGCCAAGGACTTTTCTGGCACTAGGATTCTCTGCTCCTCTGATTTAAGGGTGTACTGGGGAGGCCACATGTCCTGAGGTTGTGAGTAGAATATCCATTAGCCTCAAAGAAAGAAAAGCTCCTGACTCAGAAAGGGGGATACAAAGCTACCTGGAATCATGTTCGGGGAGAAGGACCCAGGGGTGTGTGGGCAGTTACACGTGGATGTAAGAAGAGAGTGCTGCCCCACACTCCCAGAGGATGGTAAAAATGGGCCCTTCCTCCTCCAGCAAATCCCAGGCCCCGGAGAACTATCAGGTTCTGTTGGGAAACACCCAACTGTATCATCAAACCCAGCACACCCAGAAGATGTCTGTGCACCAGATCATCACCCATCCAGACTTTGAGAAGCTCCACCCCTTTGGGAGTGACATTGCCATGTTGCAGCTGCACCTGCCTGTGAACTTCACTTCCTACGTTGTCCCCGCCTGCCTCCCATCCCAGGACACGCAGCTGCCCAGTAACGTGTCCTGTTGGATAACCGGCTGGGGAATGCTCACTGAAGACCGTGAGGGGGTGTGGGAGAGGCGGGAGGAGGAGGGGTGGGAGGGAGAGGGAGGTGAAGGGGAAGAAGGAAGGATGGCTTAGCCAGGCAAAGAGGAAGCCACTGGACTTGGCCCTCTGTGCCTCATTTCCATGACCGGTAAGGTGAGGACCACCACACTGGGGCCCTTCTAGTTCTGAAAGTGTGATCCCGTAGCTTTGAGTCCCAGGCTCTGAAAGTCTGGGAATCTTAAACTTTTGCGAATCCAGAATCTGGGTTCTTTGAGTCTTCGTGGTTCTTCATTTTAAGGTTTTATTTATTTATTTATTTATTTATTGAGATGGAGTCTCGCTCTGTCACCTAGGCTGGAGTACAGTGGCATGATCTCGGCTCACTGCAACCTCCTCCTCCCCGGTTCAAGCGATTCTCCTGCCTCAGCCTCTCGAGTAGCTGGCATTACAGGCGTACACCACCAAGCCTGGCTAATGTTGTCTTTTTAGTAGAGACGGGGTTTCTCCATGTTGGTCAGGCTGGTCTTGAACTCCTGATCTCAGGTGATCTGCCCGCCTTGGCCTCCCAAAGTGCTGGGATTACAGGCGTGAGCCACTCTTGTAAGGTTTTAAACAGTCATGGGTCTGAGATGACTCAACTGAACTCCAAAGACATGCTTGGGGGCTGGCCCATTCTAGGTCACCACCACACACTTGGATCGTCCCTTGCTTGGGAAGGTGCTTGGGAAGAGTGGAGAGAAAACACGTGGTGCCTCTGCACTCGGAGGCTGCGTGATCCCATTAGAATGACTGCGACGTAGAACTGTTGACCACCTCTGAACCTCACTTTGCTCTTATCCTAACCTGGGCCACTCATCTACTTCACAGTCTTGTGACGTGACTGAATAACGGAGGAGAGAGTCGTGTGTGTTTTCACTGTTAGATGGGTAGAAAAGAAATGTAGGCAAAGACTTATACACAAGAGTGTTTATTGAAGAAAGGAGTGTTTATCGTTTAGGGAAATGCTTATGGTATGATGTTAAGGGGAAAAAGGAAGAACATATGTTTAATTATGTGTAGGGTCAGTATTTCTCAACAGAGGTGCTGTATGTATTTTTGATAGAATATGTCTTCACTGAGTGGGGCTCTGCCAGCATCCATGACCTTTGACTACTAGATGGAGGGGGCTTTCCCTGATCATCTGCTGGCTGGCTCCCAGCATTCACACACACAACTGGTTATGACTTGAGGGTAGAAGCAATATATACTTGTTTTAATATCCCAACTGGCGCTCCTGGGCTGGTACCATTGTGCTGCATGACACTGATAGACCAGCATTTCTTGCCTCTAACTTCAGAACTGGTCACCCAGCTTCCATTCTTCTGTGCCCCCACTTTAGGCTCCACGTGGATGTCAGTGTTACTTTAAATATTAGTCATGTCACTTCCCTGTTCAATACTCTACAGTAACTTCTCATTTGTGCCTAGAATGAAATCCAGACACCCGGCCAGGCCTGGTGGCTCACGCCTGCAATCCCAGCACCCTTCACATCCTCCACCTCCCACTGCACCCTTCACATCCCCCACCTCCCACTGCACCCTTCACATCCTCCATCTCCCACTGCACCCTTCACATCCCCCACCTCCACTGCACCCTTTACATCCCCCACCTCCCACGGCACCCTTCACATCCTCCATCTCCCACTGCACCCTTCACATCCCCCACCTCCACTGAGCCCTTCACATCCCCCACTTCCCACTGGGCCCTTCATATCCCCCATCTCCCACTGCACCCTTCACATCCCCCACCTCCCACTGCACCCTTCACATCCCCCACCTCCCACTGCACCCTTCATATCCCCCATCTCAACTGCACCCTTCACATACCCCATCTCCTGCTGCAGTCAATGACATATCTCACCTTCCAATGCACCCTTTCCATTCTTCATTTTTCACTGCAGCCATTACATACCACATCTTTTACTGCAGCCTTCACATACCCCACCCCATCCTCTTGGGCCTCCTGGGTACTCCTTGAATATCTCAAGGCTATTTCTATCTCGGGCCTTTAGCTGCTGTTTTTTTTGTTTTGTTTTGTTTTGTTTTGTTTTTCTTAGCTTGCTTGTCGTTCTAATCTTTGCATGAATCACTTCTTTGCATTTACTATTCAGCTTTTTTTTCTCGGTTTTACTTAATCATATGAGCTAAAATAAGCAACCCCCTCTATCACATCTTCCTGTTTTATTTTCTTCATATCACTTAATCTAAAATATTTTTAAACTTCTTTATTATTTCATATAATCTGTCACTTTCTACTAAAAATTATCTATATCATTAGCATGTAAAAGACAGCACCAGGATAGCTGAATAGATGAGTGAATAGATCAGTGATTGGGTTAGTAAAAGGGTGGATGGATGGATGGAGGGATGGATAAATGGATGGATAATAGATGGATAGAAGGATGGGTTACTGCATGGATGGAGGGATAAGTGGATGGATGGGTGGATGGATGGATGATATTTGAGTTGGTAGATAGATGTTTGGATAGATGTGTAGATAGAAGGATTGGTGAGGGGGGAAGGATGAAGTGGATGGATGTGTCAATAGGTGGAGAGCAGGATAGGTGGATGAGTGATGGAAGGCTCAATGGAGAGATGGATGAAAGGATGGATGGATGGGCAAATGTGTGAAAAGTGAGTGGATGAATGGGCATGTGTGGGAAGATAGGTAGATGGAGGAATGGGTGAATGAGTGGATGGGATGATGGGTGGAGAAGAAAGGTTAGTGATGGATGGAGGGAGAATGGATAGGACAGTTCATGAAAGGATAAGTTGGTCAGTGAATAGTTGCTAAGTCCCAATAAATGAGTCATGTGTTGGTGGGATTTGCCTCTTGTAGAATAAGAGGTGTGATCTATTGCTATGAGAGAGGTAGAAGGAATAGGATGACTATGTGCAAAGGTTTGAGAAAAAGAAGAGAAGCTTATCAAGGATGGGTAGCAGAGTGAAGCAGCGTTTAAAGCTCAGCAGTTCTGAGAAAACCTACATTTGGGGGATTGTGGTTAGCAGTCAGGCAGAGTAGGGGCTCTGAGTAGCCTGAGCTTTCTTAGTTAACCTACAGGGCATGTCACTGACCTCCCCCTTATCTCTGCAGTGCAACTGTCACCACCCTTCTCTCTCCAGGAGGGCAAGGTGGGCCTCATTGAGAACACACTCTGTAATACCTTATATGGGCAAAGAACTGGCCAAGGCGAGACCTACGCTGTGCATGAGGAGATGCTGTGTGTGGGGGACTTCTCGACAGGAAAGTCCATCTGCAAAGTGAGTAAGGTCATTTCCACTCTTCCTTTGCATATTCTCTTGGCCTCAGTTTCCCTCGGGACGGGTCTCTGTGTTGCCTCCGCTCTCTTTGTGGAGTCCCGTGGACTTCCTGTTTCCTCTCCTCTGCGTGTCCTCCTGGGCTCCATCCCTCAGAAGTCTCCCCTAGACTAGCCCCTTCCCCAGCCCATCGCAGCAGGGACATCTGCTGGAAGGATCCTCAAACAGCATTTTTTAATATATTTTAAACTTTTCATTAAAGCATAATATATACACACGAGAGTACATAATTAATAAGTATATAGTTTGATGAACTTTCCTACACTGACACATGTGACCAGCACCTTAGAAGCACCCATGTGCCTCCTTATCACTAACACCCAAGGGTAACCAACATCTTCACTTTTAACACCTTGTATTCTGAACTTCCTGTAAGTGGAATTTACAGTCAGCAGTCTTTCGTGTCCTAACAGTGTATTTCTGAGATTCGTCCATACTATACACGTTGTTACGGTGTGTTCCTTCTCATTGCTCTATAGCGTGCTGTTGTGTGAACTGAATTCTACACTGGATAAGTATGTGAGTAGTTTCCAAGTTGGAGGTATTATGAGTAGCTGTGCTATGTACATGTTTGTATTTGTCTTTGGGGCACAGAGGAATATATTTTATTACATAGAAGCCCATGAGTAGAGTTGCTAGATAAAAAGGTGTGTCTGTGTGTTCAGCTGTGGCAGAGGATGGCAAACAGCCTTCCCTCTAGCAGAGGATGAGAGCTTCTTTTTTCACCAACATTTATTCTTTTTCATCTTTTCTGATTTTGGCCATTTTGGTGAGTGTGTAGTGGTTTTTGGCTTAAAATTTTTTGTATGTTTATTATTATTAGATATCTTCTATGAAGTTTCCCTTCAAGTCCTTTTTCTCCTCTCATTTTTCTGTTGGGTTGTCTGTCTTTTTCTTCTAGGAGCTCTTTATATATTCTGTACATAAGTTCATTGAATTGAGGCCCAGGGAGGAAAAGTGGTTAGTCTAAGTGAGGCAGCACAACCTGGGCCCAGGTGTTGTGACTCCAAGGCCAACCCTGCCTCCACAACCTCTCCCACAGGTTGTAGCCTCCTGAGCTGGCATCTGTGGGCTGAGCTTTTGCATAGACACCACTGTGGGGCAGACAGGAAAGCGCTGGGACCCTGGAATGAGAGACATCGCTTCACCACATGTGCCTGCCCTGTGACCTGGGATATTCTCTTCACCTCCTGAGCCTGGGTCCTCATCAGCTGTGTCAGGATTCCAAGGCCTCCTCCATGAGGTGGTTGGAAGAATAGCATCCACTTGGAACCTCAGAGTGTGACCTTATTTGGAAATAGGATCTTTATGGATGTAATTAGTTAAGAATCTCAAGATGAACCCATCCTGGATTTAGGGTGGGCCCTAAATTCAATGACTGGTGTCCTTAAAAGAGGGGAAGAGGCCATAGAGATACACATGGAGAAGATGGCCATGTGCGGACAGACATGGAGAGGGCAGGGATGCCACCACAAGCCAAGGAATGCCTGTGCTGCCAGAAGTCAGAATAGCCAAAGGAGGTTCCTCCCCTAGAGCCTTTGGAGGTAGTGTGTCCCTGGAAGCACAGGCATTCTGGAAGCTGATTTCAGATTTGTGGCCTCCAGAACTGTGAGAGAATACATTTCTGTTGCTTCTAAGCCACCAAGGTGGTGGCAGTGTGTTATGGCAAGCCCTTGGAAATGGTCTAAGGCCACAATGCTAGCAAAACTATAGATTGAAAACTAGCACCAGGTCTCTCCTGCCCCCTAGTCTGAGCCCTGAATCCCCCGGCCCATGGGAAGGGTTCATTGGCAGCACTGTTTTCAATATCGCCAGGCAGGCTAGCTGAGTAGTGGGAGGGAGCTCGGCCCATCTGCCTGCCCAGCGGGAGCCAGCTCCAGGCTTCTTGGTTTCCTGTCCACATCCACATACTTTATTGTTCCTCCTTTCTGGCTGTGGCCTGGCCCCTTCTCCTCACAGAGTCATCTGTACCCCAGGGGGAGAAGGGAGCCTGCCCAATGCCCAGCCCTGGTGGAGCTCAGCCAACAAGTCCTTAGTCCAGCTCCCTTCCAGCCTTGTTCTCCAGCAGCCTCTCTTGCGAAGGCCGTGTCCCTGGAGCCTCAGGGCCAGCACACTTTACCTGCCTGCTGGACATCCCACAGTGCCCTCTAGTTCCTTGCCCAGGCTGAGAACACCGCTGAGGTGGACATCTCCTGAGCCTTTCAGCCACCACTGCCTGTCTGTGAGATTCCATGAGGATTCATCTCCTGCTGAGTCGTCTGCTGTGGTCCCCGCCTCCATCCCGTGGCTCTCTTCTCTTCCCTGCATGCGGCACGCAAAAACAGCTTTGAGGAGAGACAGAGCTGCAGGGTGACTCAGTGCTCAGACTGCGGGCAGGACAGAGCTGGTTGCAGTCTTCACTCTGTCACTTGCATGTGCTGTGACCTTAGCCAAGTTTTCTCACCTGTGCAGTGGGCTTGCTAACAGCCTCCACTTCATAAGGTTCCTGTAGAAAATGTAGCACCATGCCTGGCATTAAGCAAGTGCTTAATAAGTGTTGGCTTCCATGTTCTTGGCCTTGCCTGTTTTCCTCTATCTAAGTTGCACTCATTCTTCTGGGCCTATCTTAGACCTACCCTTTCACTCAATGTGGAATTCACCACCAGGCCCACCAAGTTACACGTGGCTTCCTCTGTCTCCACAGTAGTCATTAATGTTGGAACTTCCTCTGCCTACTCAGAGCTCCCAGGGGTCAGGGCCAGGAGACCGTTGGAGTCCTTCCCATCTCTCCCAGACTGGCCCAGAATCAAGCGTGATGTTGGTGGTTCACCTGCATGGATCGCTGAGGCCTGGAGTAGCCAGGGACCATTGTCTGGAGGACCAGGCCTCCTCTTGCCCTCAAACAAGCTGGGTGGGTACTCCGAGGAGGGAAGCACTGAGGGCGGATCTGAGACAGCGAAGGCACTTTCCACTCCCAAGAAGACCCCGGGCATGAATTTGCCAGGGCTGCAGGAGCAAATCCCCACCACCTGGGCAGCTGAGACCACAGATGTCTATTGTCTTGCAGTTCTAGAGGTCAAAAGTCTAAAATCAAGGTGTCAGCAGGGTTGGGTTTTCTTCTGGAGAATCTAGAGGAGATTCAATTTCCTTCTCCAACTTCTAGAGGCCGCCTGCACTCCTGGGCTCGTGGTCTCTTTCTCCGTCTTCAAAGCTGTCAGTGTGACCTCTGTGTCTGTTGTCATATCTCCTCCTCTGACTCTGACCCTCCTGCCTCCTGCCTTCCCTTATAAAGAACTTTGTGATGATGTTGGGCCTTTTGAGACACTCCAGAATAATCTCCCATCTCAAGAGTCTTCACTCCAGCTGCAAAATCCCCTATGCCATGTAAGATAACACAGTCACAGGTTCCAGGGATGAGAATGTGGATGTCTTTGGGAGCATTCTTTTTTTTTTTTTTTTTTTTTTTTGAGACGGAGTCTCGCTCTGTCACCCCGGCTGGAGTGCAGTGGCCGGATCTCAGCTCACTGCAAGCTCCGCCTCCCGGGTTCCCGCCATTCTCCTGCCTCAGCCTCCCGAGTAGCTGGGACTACAGGCGCCCGCCACCTCGCCCGGCTAGTTTTTTGTATTTTTTAGTAGAGACGGGGTTTCACCGTATTAGCCAGGATGGTCTCGATCTCCTGACCTCGTGATCCACCCGTCTCGGCCTCCCAAAGTGCTAGGATTACAGGCTTGAGCCACCGCGCCCGGCCGGGAGCATTCTTTAGTGACGGCACCATGTCACCCCCTCTCTCTCCCCTGGCCTCCACTCCCCCAGCCCAGGCCCCTCCCTGTCAGTGTGCTGTCTTGCTTCTCATCAAACGGAGAAGATGAAGCAATGAGAAGCTCGCTCCTCTTGGCCCCACATCTGCCCACCCCGATCTGCCAAGTCTCTCCCCCTTGCCCTGATGGCTCACCCTGGGCCAGCCCATCCTTGAGCACTGGGTCGCTAGGGCCTTTCCCCTGCTCCTGTGTCCCCTGCTCTCCCTCTCATGCCTCCCACGTCAAGCCATGGCAAAAATCTCCCCCAGCTACTGCCCATTTCTCCACGTTTCTTCCCTGACGACTTCTCCCAGGGCTGACTGCACTGAATCACCCAATCCAGGCTTGTCCCTCTCATGCCACCAGAGCCACTTTGTCCGCAGCCTCTGCCTTGCCAGAGTCACTGCTCCCTTGACGCATCAGCGTGTGTTGCGCTCAGCTCCTGCTGCCAGGCGCCAGCCACTCCACTCCCACTTTTTGCTACCAGCTGCCTCTGGGGAGATAGCAGACTGGAGGCCCCCCTGAATCACCCTGAGCACAAAGAAAGAGGAGTTAGCTTCGGGGGCGGGGGCTGAGTGTGTCTGAGACACCAGGTGGCACGGTCGGACGCTCTGTGCCTCTGCTGTCTGAGTCAGGGTCCCACTGCAGACCCACCAGATAGAAATCTCCAGGCATCAAGCTCCTGAGCTTACCCTCGGAGTGGATAATTATGGATCTGAATCTATCACACGTGGACCCACCCTCTGCCCTCTACCCCTGGGACAACGCAGTGCTTGAAGCCTAGAGGGGACAGCTGTATGTACAGGGCCTGAGGTGGGCTGGGCCTCCCAGCCTCTCAGTGCTGGAGACCCCGGAGCCGAGTTCTCAGCCTTCTTCCTTTTGTCTCCACACCTTTTCCCTGGTTGTGAGAAAAGGCCAGAGTCCACAAGTCCTTTGGCTCCTCCTTCAAAATGCCATCCCAAATCTGACCATTTCTTCCCTCCTGTAGTTGCCTCCCTGGTCCCTCCTCTCTACCTGGTGCTCAGCAACTATTCTTTCTCTACATGGCACCAGACTGATGGTTTAAACAGCTGCTGTGTCCCCCACCCTCCAACATACAGTTCTCCAAGCCGCCCCTCTGTGGCTCTGGGACCTCCTTCTGCCCGCTCGCTCCCTACCGCAAGGCTTGCCCCGTCCTCTCCTGGTTTGTACCAACTGGGCCCTCTCTTCTGGACCTCACAGAGTGGGTTCTGTTTCCTACTTTCAGTGTAAGCTCAGGAAAGCTTTTTGTGATCCATGGATATGAAATGTCCTCCCACTTCCATAGGGTCGGTTGGCTTATTTATCTAAGCACCATGGGGAGGGGGTTTGTCTTCTCCCCGTGTTTCCCAAGAGCAGTGCCTGCACTGGATGCCCCAGATGCACACTGGACTAATGGGTGGAAGAGCCGGCTGTGGGCCCTGCCTCCCACCACCCTGAAGATGAGACCCTTTCCCCTTCCCCTTCCCCTTTTTTCTTTTTCTTTTCTTCTTTCTTCTTTCTCTCTCTTTCTTTCTTTCTTTCTCTCTCTTTCTTTCTCTCTCTTTCTTTCCTTCCTTCCTTCCTTTCTTTCCTTCCTTCCTTCCTTCCTTCCCTTCCTTCTTTCCTTCCTTCCTTCCTTCCTTCCTTCCTTCCTTCCTTCCTTCCTTCCTTCCTTCTTTCTTTCTTTCTTTCTTTCTTTCTTTCTTTCTTTCTTTCTTTCTTTCTTTCTTTCTCTCTTTTCTCTCTCTCTCTCCCTCCCTCCCTCCCTCCCTCTCTCCCTCCCTCCTTCTTTCCTTTCTTTCTTTCTTTCTCTTTCTTTCTTTCAGAGTCTCGCTCTGTTGCCACGCTGGAGTGTAGTGGCATGTTCTTGGCTCACTGGAACCTCTGCCTCCTGGGTTCAAGCAATTCTCCTGCCTCAGCCTCCCGAGTAGCTGGGAGTACAGGCACATGCCACCACGCCCAGCTAATTTTTGTATTTTTAGTAGAGACAAGGTTTCACCATGTTGGCCAGGATGGTCTCGATCTCTTGACCTCGTGATCCGCCTGTCTCGGCCTCCCAACGTGCTGGGATTACAGGCGTGAACTACCATGCCTGGATGAGACCCTTTCTTTGGGTCTCACTTTTTGGCCCATGATATAGGGGGCTTTCAACTGCAGGATCTCACCCTGACAGCATTTCAGGACTCCAGTAACTCCCAGCAACTTTCTGGAGACCGCTGCCTGCTTCCCTAGTGATGTGGACTGTCTCCACGGGGCCTGGGCATGGGCACTTTCTAAAGATACTTTACCAAAAAGTTGAGAGAAAACCAAAGGCCCAAATGAACAAAAAAAGGAAGGGGCCCCCGGAGGGGATGCTCTGCTGCAGCTTAGGGTTCACAAGAGCTGTGCTCTGCGCAGAGCTTTCAGCTGGCTGCACTTTGCCAGCAGACTCGGCTCCTCTCAGGCCCTGTACATCCAGCTGTCCCCTCTAGGCCTCAAGCAGTGTGTTGTTCCGGGTGTAGAGGGCAGAGGGTGGGTTCACGTGCTAATAGATTCAGATCCATGATTGTCCTGAGGGTCGGCTCAGGAGCTTGATGCCTGGAGATTTCTATCTGGTGGGTCTGCAGCGGGACCCTGACTCAGAGAGCGGAGGCAGAGCATCCGACTGTGCCACCCGGTGTCTCAGACACACTCAGCCCCCAAAGCTGACTCTTCTTTCTTTGTCCGCAGGGTGATTCCGGGGGGCCTCTAGTCTGCTACCTCCCCAGTGCCTGGGTCCTGGTTGGGCTGGCCAGCTGGGGCCTGGACTGCTGGCATCCTGCCTACCCCAGCAT
Source organism: Macaca thibetana thibetana (assembly GCF_024542745.1). Classification (NCBI taxonomy): domain Eukaryota; kingdom Metazoa; phylum Chordata; class Mammalia; order Primates; family Cercopithecidae; genus Macaca; species Macaca thibetana. The sequence goes on along the minus strand of NC_065592.1, from coordinate 104,273,881 downwards.
CTTCACCAGGGTCACCTACTTCACCAACTGGATCGACGAAGTCATGAGGCTCACCCCTCTTCCTGACCCCGCGTTGGCTCCTCACACCCGCTCTCCACCCAAGCCTCTGAGGGCTGCTGGCCTGCCTGGGCCCTGCGCAGCCCTTGTGCTGCCACACACCTGGCTCCTGCTGCCACTTACTCTCAGGGCCCCATGGCAGACCCTGTGATGACCACAGAGCCCCTTGACCCCTTCTCTCTGCTCAGGCCTGGGTGTCCATGCTGGACCCTCCCTCTCCCCAGCCCACTGTCCCTCTAAATGGTTCCTAATCCTGGCTTTTCTGTCTGTCAACTGCCATTCCCCAAATCAAGCTTGGCAACACAAAACCAAACCCAATAAAAGTCATCTGCTCCTCCTCCACCCCGCACCGCCATCCCAGGCCCCTCCTGCTCCTTAGTGCTTGCCTTTTCCATAGGATTCATTGTCTGACTCCCAGGGCAGAAACCTGCGACCTCACAGAGAGAATCTCAACTGTGGGCTCCTAGGAGGAAAGCAGGGGTGGGGGTCACTAGGGATGCTGAGGGAGCTGAGGCCACCAGCTGGGAGGGAAGGGGTCAGTCTGCATTCACACTGCTCCTGCCCCAGGAAGCACCCAGGCCTTCAGAGGAGCTGAAACCACACCTGGTGTCCACAGTGCCAGGGAGCAAGGGCTTCTCTGAAGCAGAGGAACAGTGCTCCTGGGGCGTGGAGGGGGAGGTTCGACTCCCAGTGGAGACAGGAAAGGGAAGTGGCTGGTGCACCAAGTAATGGAGCAGGACTGAGGAGCAGGATCCCAGCCAGAAGAGGGTTCCGGCCTGCAGCTAGAGTGCTTTCAAAACATGAGGGTCTGGGAACGACTGACAGAAGCCGATGGAAAAGGGTCCCGATGCCAGGCCAAAAGCCGAGGTCTAGGTCAGCCGTGCTCAGAGCTCTGCTCCTAGGAACAATTCCTGCTCCTCCTCACCTGTCCCATAGGCCCTGCTTTCCCCACGTCTGCAGGCACCTGACCCACTGCCCATCTCCCCAGCCCCGAGTCCCGCATCAACCTGCTCCTTCCTGTCCAAGGCCCTTGGCGAACCCTGCCCCAGAAAGTCTGCACTCCTCCAGGTGGTAGAGCCTGGTATTACCTTATTTACTTAGCTGACCCAGGTGCCCCAGCAATAAGCCTCAAAATAGTGTCCTAGGCCGTCCTTCCTGCAAGCCTGCTGGACACAGCCCTGTGCAGCCAGCAGGACTCCTAGAGGTCTCAGCACAGCCTACCCCCAGCCTTCAGAGGCCACAAGAAAACGGGAGAGCTCCCATTTAGCACATGTCCATGTGGACAAGGCACCATCCAAAAGGTCCAGTGCACATTGTCCCCAGTCTTGGTATTGGCCACATTTCCTGTACCCTCACAGGCAAGGGGCACAGATGGACTCACACACACGTCAACACCAGGACCTCACGGCTTAAACCCTCTATTACTCATGCAGGAACTCTCATCCCAAAATAATATTGTAAGGCCTGAAGAAAGTGTCTGCAAAGTATCCACTCCTGTAGGGGCATTTCCAGCAGTCCTGCCTCTGATCAGAGTTCCACCACTGAGGTACTGCTATGCCTAGTAATATGTCCGCTAATAGCGTCCAGCCTTGGAGCTCAGCGGTCTCTGGAAGTGGAAGAGAAAGTGCTGCCTCCCCTGGTGGTAAGCTCAGTTATGGGGTCTCACAGCAGGGCTGCTCAGGACTCTGAGAGGTCAGTGAGTTACCAAGACAGCATGTGCTCCACGCATGTTCTCCACGAGGCTGGGGGAGCTTGGGCAGTTCTGTTTAGAGTATTAGCCACTCCACTGGCCCCAGAGCCACTATTCTCCTCCTTTGTGGCAGCTGCAGGCTGGCTGTGTCCTGAGGGCCTGCCTGTTACACACCTCATTCCAGGGGTTAGGTGATTTCCTGTCCTCCCGGATGCTTTCAGGCCTCTAAACCGAAGGAGGGGGATACATAACCTAGTCCACACGACAGATCAACCAAGTCTCCGTTCCCACACAGTTTCCCTATTACTTGAAACCAACGTAAGTGCTCAGTATCCTTATCCTGGTTTAGTTTCTTTGTAAAGATAAACTGCAGCCTGTAGGGGTTGAGTAGCTTTTTTTGTTTTTGAGATGGAGTCTCGCTCTGTTGCCGAGGTTGGAGTTCAGTGGCGCCATCTCCGCTCACTGCAAGCTCCGCCTCCCGGGTTCACGCCATTCTCCTGCCTCAGCCTCCCAAGTAGCTGGGACTACAGGCACCTGCCACCACGCCCGGCTAATTTTTTGTATTTTTAGAAAAGACGGGGTTTCACCATGTTAGCCAGGATAGTCTCGATCTCCTGACCTCATGATCTGCCCACCTCCACCTCCCAAAGTGCTGGGAATACAGGCGTGAGCCACCGCGCCTGGCCAGGGTTGAGTGGCTTTTTAAAGATATCATGAGTAGTATGTAGTGAAACAGAAATTGAAACTCAGATCTCTCTTGAGAGAGCTCAAACACTGTTCTTTCCAGTCCCACAGACTGCACCCAAGACGCCTGTTATCCAAGCCTCAGACACCTGAGGGAGGCTTACTCTGACCTGTCCACAAAGTGAGCCTCAGATATCCACTCCCGAAGAGAGAGACTGGAGTGGGGCATGGAGGGGCCCTAGAGGCATGATCAGGGCCACCCTCTTTTCCCAGATGGTGCCCTGGCATGGGCTGCTACTTTTGTTGCCAAAGTCATCCCCAGACAAGCTATGGGAGGGAAATGAAATGAACCAAGATCAATGAACGACTTGAGTATAAGAAGCTTGGAAGTCATCACTCCCACTCTCAAACCAAGAAAAAAAAAAGCTGAATAAACTGAAAATCAACAACTCTTCTTAGATCCGTCAGAGAATTGAGGTCACAGGGCAAACTACGATCCTCAAAACTGGAGACAGGCAGATACAGAGAATCCCAGTTAATCTGAAGGGAAGCTGAGATGTAAAAGCTGGCCATTGGAGCCAATCCTGGGGTAGGAAAACCTAAAAACTGTAATTGTCAAAGTGCTGAAGGTTCAACGTGGATGAGCTTGACAGTTAAAAACTCCACATCCAGTCTTAGGAGAGCCTCAACTTTCAGGAGTTTTACCTTCAGTAGCCTTACCGGATTCTCAGGGTGTAGATCAGAGAAAAATCCCCTCCTGATTTTGACAGGACGATGGGAAAAGTAACCATTTTGAAATAAGAGCAGAACATTAGTTCTACTTTCCTAAAGCCTATCCTTAAGAGAAACTATTTTTAGCAGAGCCTAATGTATTGGGGTTTTATCCGAACCTAACTGACTTCGGGAAAGAGACGTGTTAAACTCCAATTCCCTGTGCCTTCCTGTCCCACCAGGGACACGGGCTACTGAGAAGCACGTGTGCAGGTCACAGCCTGGGAGCATAGGCTCACTGTGCACTGTGCCTGCGACCTAATCACAGGACTATGGAACATTTCTTCTCCCATATAAGCACCTCACCACCACGTCAGTAGGACTTTTGTATAATAAGGGAATTATAATGGAAGGAATTGACTGTCTCAGCACTTATTTAATAAGGAGTCTCTAGGGAAACTCAAAGACAACAGGGGAGATACTAACAAGGATACAAGAGTAAATTTTGCCTCTGACACCTACAGCAACACCAAACAGTAAAGACAGTCTAACTACCAGCTAGATAAACACAGAGCCTTACACAAACGACCTCTTTACCTCTGTTCCTTTTGCCCAGTGTATCATGTCTCGCTTTCAACCCAAAAAAGGGAACTAAAAGGTACTAAAAGTGTACTAAAGTGTACATTTAAATCTGATTCATTTGTTTAGTTATTTTATATAGGTTCTTCAAATATCATTGCAGTAAACTTTTTATTGATATTAGTTAACTTGTGTATTTGTTAGAAATACAATTCCTTTTTCCATTATAGTGCTTTTCTACTTTTGTGAAATATCAGTTTTTTGTTTTTGTGTGTGTCAGTTTCTGCATTCTTTTACCCTGTTCATTGAACAATATATCTGTTCTTCCACAGTACCACACTGTCTTATACTATAGCTTTGTGGCAAGTCTTAATATCCTCCAACTTTATTCTGTCTTCCCAAAATTGTTTTAGCTATTCTAATTTCTTTACCTTTCCATACACATTTTGGAATAAGCTTCTCTATATTGAAAAAAACAAATGTTGGGAGTTGATGTTTTACAATACTGAGTCTTCCAATCTATGAAAGTAGTATGTCTCTCCACTTATTTAGGTCTTGTTTGGTTCCTTTCATTATAATTATCTTGCTTTTATCACATTAAAATTTACATCCAAAATATTTCAATTTGGGGGAACTGTTGTGTATGACATTGTTTTTAGTTTTTGTTTCAAGTTGTTCATTGTTAGTATTTGGAAATATGATTCATGTTTATATATTGCTCTTGTATCCTTAGACTTTGATAAAGTAATATATCATCATTTATTAAGAGTTTTCTTGCAGATTCCTTGATATTTTCTATATAGGCAATCATGTCATCCATCAATATTAATGGTAATATTTCTTCTTTTCTAACCTGTATGTCTTCATTTCCATTTCTTGTCATACTGCACTGGTTAGGACCTACAGTCCTAAGTTGAAAAGAAGATGAGAAAGGACCTTCTGGCCTCATTTTGGAACTTAGGAGAAAAGCATTAATTCTTTCACCATTAAGCATGATGTTAGCTTTTAGTTTTTTGTAGGTGTTCTTTATTAGGTTGAGGTTGTGAGCTTCTATTCTTAGTCTGCTAAAAATTTTTAACATAAGTCATGTTGAATTTTGCCAAATGCTTTTTCCGCCTTAATTGATGTGACCATTTTTGTTTTCTCCTTTAAATTGTTAATATAGTGGATTACACTGATAATTTTTGAGTATTGAACCAGCCTTACGTTTCTGGAAAAAATTCTTCTTGGTTATAGTGTTTTATTATTTCCTTCCTTCTTCATGGTTCTGTTTTATTTCGCCCTTTCTAGAGAGGTTTCTTTATGTGAAAGTGTATATTATTGATTTTAGACCTTTGTTTTTTCAAATATAAGCATTCAATGCCATTTAATTTTCCACTAGCAATGCTTTATCAGGATCTTATCACATTTTATATATTTTATTTTTATATTAATTCAGTTCTATGCCTTTTTAAATTTTCCTCAGAACTTCCTCTTTAATCAATTTAAAAATGTTCATTTTTTGTTGTTGTTGTTGAGACAGAGTCTCGCTCTGTTGCCCAGGCTGGAGTGCAGTGGCGCGATCTTGGCTCACTGCAAGCTCCGCCTCCTAGGTTTAAGTGATTCTCCTACCTCAGCCTCCCAAGTAGCTGGGATTACAGGTGCGTGGCACCATGCCTGCCTAATTTTTGTATTTTTAGTCGAGACGTGGTTTCTCCATGTTGGCCAGGCTGTTCTCAAACTCCTGACTTGGTGATCCACCTGCCTTGGCCTCCCAAAGTGCTGGGATTACAGTCGTGAGCCACCGTGTCCAGCCTAAAAATGTACATTTTAATTTCCAAGTGTTTGCACGTGTTCTTCTTATCATTTTCATTTTATATACTTTAAAGTTTATACTGTGAACATATTCAAGTAAAATTCAATTACGTTTTTATGTTTGTTTAGTTATTTTATATAGGTTCTTCAAATATCATTGCAGTAAACTTTTTCAAATATTTTAGGTAGTGGTTCTCAGTGTCTTGCATCAATAAGGAATGCCCTGAAAATATGATCGCCCCGTACTCCCCCACCCTGCCCGCCCTGAGGTTACTGGAGATGTGTTTATCAGGAGAAGCTCATAGAGACAGGAATCATATGAAATTTCTTTCTGGTGTTTTGTTTTGTTTTGTTTTGTTTTGTTTTGAGACAGAGTTTTGCTCTTGTCTCGCTTAGGCTCGGGTGCAATGACACGATCTCGGCTCACCACAACCTCCGCCTCCAAGGTTCAAGTGGTTCTCCTGCCTCAGCCTCCTGAGTAGCTAGCTGGGATTACAGGCATCCGCTACCATGCTTGGCTAATTTTGTATTTTTAGTAGAGACGGGATTTCACCATGTTGATCAGGCTGGTCTCGAACCCCCAACCTCAGTTGATCTGCCCACTTCGGCCTCTCAAAGTGCTGGGATTACAGGCCTGAGCCACTGCGCCCAGCTGAATCATGTGACCTTTCTAAGTCCCCAGGGCACATAGCCTTCTGGGCCAGCATATAGACATCTGGCAGGGATCCAGGGTGCAGGAGTTAGATGCAATCCTTGAGCTCTAGTACCTTTATACTGCATGATCACAGAAGATCAGACCATGTGTGGGCAGGGACTAGGACCAGCACTGTGATGGGTAGGGCCCAGGCCCAGCCCTTCTCCATCAAATGAGCACTCAAGGTGAGGGGAGCACCAGCCTTTCCTCTGCTGTGGTCAGGGCTGAAGTTTATGCTTCCGGTTGTAGGGGCTGAGTCACTCAGCAGCACTCACTCAGCTTTGGCCTGAAGCCTGATTTTGTAAATAAAATGTTAATGGAGGAGATCAGATGCCTACAGTGTCATATTGCTGGAGATGTGAATAACCGATGAAGATCAACATATTTTGGTTCATTTAGATGATTGACTTAACAGAGAGCTTCCATACCCTCTCAAGGCCTGCATTTTAATCTATTTAACGTTTTTTTTTATGCCAGGGTGTGACATTTTCTTTGTTATAGAGAAATTCTTTTTAAAAAAAGAATGCACAGGGAGTTAATATGAAATATTGTGTTCTCACCAAGTGAAGGCCAAAAGATTTCATTACAGGATGTACAAAGGAAGCCTCTGTGTAACTTACATAGGAACAAGTGGTGGAAGCATCCAGTTACTGCAAAGCATGGCGCCAACAGGCGGATCTCAGGAGAGTCTGCACGTGGGCAGGGAGCTCCATTTTCTCACTGTGGAGGGGAGTGACTGTTCTGCCTTTGTTCCATTACATTAAAATTGTCATTTGAATTTTATGAGGTCCCTACATTTGTTGATCTGCAAGTTTCTTTCGGTTTCATTGTTGCAAGATATCTACATGCCTACATTCTTTATATCTAGTTTTCAGGTTACATATAATTAATACATATAATATTTAATAAAAAATTAAAATATATTATATATATTATAAAATATATAGACACATGAGCAGAGGCAGAGCAACAAGAATAAGGTTTTAATACACACAATCAGGAGAGAGAAGGGCCCGTCAAAGTAAATGGGCAAGGGGAAGACGGGCACCTGTAAAGAGCAGCGGGCATCCTGCCAGTTCAAAGAAGAGAGACCTGGCTGGGGACTCGGGTCAGCCAGATTAACAGTCAAGCCGGGGAGGGCACAGCTGATGATGACAAGCTGGCGCTGCTTCTGCCCACAGGGGAGTGTCTCAAATACACTGTGGTTCTGATTGGGCTCATCAGTCCCACACCCTCCAACACACACACACAGGCACACACACACAGACATACACACACTTTGAGGTTTTGGGCCTCTGGCTTCTATAAGGAGAGAGCAGCTTAAATTTAACTTCAAGGGACTGAGCCCCTTCCTCCAGGAGGAATGTCCATTCATGGGGACCATATGTGGAGGGAGACTTGCTTCTTATTTGTTCCCCATCGTACCACCTGTGTGTACCAGTGGGCCTCAGGTGCTCTTTCTGAATGAGAACCCTAATTGTGTCCAGTCGCAGGAGTTGTGGTGCCGTCCCTACCATCTGTTCTGGGGGAGGATGTTGCAGAGGTGCGGCTCCCTAAACTGGAGGTGCCTGGAGGAGCCCTGATGGGAAGGCTCGGAAAAACAGGGGCACTGGGGACACAGGCTTTTCATTGCTGCCCATCAGGGGGTCCCAAGTGTGGGCCGAGGGGTGGGGCTGGAGAATATGAATGTAGCCAGGCAGACGGAGGCCGATGTCTTTCCAGGGTGCCTCTACTGTGCATTGAATTTGGGAAATTAAGAGACTGCTCACTCTGGAGCTTGGTGAAGATCTGAAAGCCACAGCGTTAGTAGCGGGAGTCATGTCCATAGCAAAGAGCTGAGGGCCTAAAGGGGGCTGCAAGGTCAGGTGGTCAGATGCCCTTGCTGTGATGGTGGAAATGGCTGCTGTGGAATTCAACAGCTGATGGGTGATAGCAGGGATCCCAGTGGAAGGGGCTGGAAGAGGAGTAGGGGAAGAAAGAGGAGGAGAGGAATGCACACATATGGGTGTAGGAGGCTACCTTCTGAAGGGAGGCTGGAAGGAGAAAGATGCGGGGCTAGGAGGTATTGGGCAGGGGTGAGAGGTCAGAGGCACTGAAACTGTAGCTGAATGAGAGCAGCCTCCTTTCTCATAAGGCCGAACCCCCCAAATGGGGGTAAGGTCAGCAGGAGGAGCCAGGGGGAGAGTTAGGAATTATGGCTATCAAATTTTACTCAATTCTTGGTGTGGGCAAAGGTGGAGGGACAGGCAGGGTGAGGGACCCAGCAGCCACGTGGGTCAAGTCAGAGGTAGGAGGAGGAGCCGGGATCTGTGAAGTGTAGGTGGCCAAGGGTAGGGAGTCTCAGCAGGTGTGGAGACAGCAGGGGCAGGCTGGGTGGCACTGCAGTTTCCCATGTCTTACTATTTTTTTTTTTTTTTTTTGAGACGGAATCTCGCTTTGTCGCCAAGCTGGAGTGCAGTGGTGCAATCTCGGCTCACTGCAACCTCCGCCTCCCAGGTTCAAGCCATTCTTCTGCCTCAGCTTCCCAAGTAACTGGGACTACAGGCGCCCGCCGCCACGCCCGGCTAATTTTTGCATTTTCAGTGGAGAAGGTGTTTCACTGTGTTGTCCAGGACCGTCTCTATCTGTCTGTTTTCTTGTTGTCGTTTTTTATTATTTTTTATTTTTTAATTAAAAAGTAAACTTGAGCTGGGTGTGGTGGCTCAAGCCTGTAATCCCAGCACTTTGGGAGACCGAGGTGGGCAGATCACAAGGTCAGGAGTTTGAGACTAGCCTGACCAACATGGTGAAACTGCGTCTCTACTAAAAGTACAAAAAAAAAAAAAAAATTAGCCTGGCATGGTGGTGTGTGCCCACAATCCCAGCTACTCAGGAGGCTAAGGCAAGAGAATCGCTTGAACACCGGTGGCGGAGCTTGCAGTGAGCTGTGATCACGCCACTGTACTCCAGCCCCGGCGACAGAGTGAGACTCCATCTAAAAATAAATAAATAAATAAAATAAATAAATAAATAAATAAATGTAAACTTTAATGTCGAAAATGCAAACTTGGGGAAGGCAGAAATATCACACACAAGGATGTCACTTCACACTTGGAGGGTTGCACAGCAGCAGGGGCAGAGAGGCTCCCCACTTCCCAGACGGTGGTGTGGGTGGGCAGAGGCGCTCCTCACCTCCCAGACGGGTTGGTGGCCAGGCAGAGCCGCTCCTCACCTCCCAGACGGGTTGGTGGCCAGGCAGAGGTGCTCCTCACCTCCCAGACTGTGAGGCGGCCAAGCAGAGATGCTCCTCACTTCCTATACAGTGGGGTTGGTGGGGGTGGCGCTGGGCAGAGGCGCTCCTCACCTCCCAGACGGGTTGGTGGCCAAGCAGAGACCCTCCTCACTTCCCATACAGTGGGGTGGGGGGGGGTGGCGCTGGGCAGAGGTGCTCCTCACCTCCCAGACGAGTTGATGGCCAGGCAGAGGTGCTCCTCACCTCCCAGATTGTGAGGTCGCCAAGCAGAGACCCTCCTCACTTCCCATACAGTGGGGTCGGGGGGTGAAGCTGGGCAGAGGCGCTCCTCACCTCCCAGACGGGTTGGTGGCCAAGCAGAGGTGCTCCTCACCTCCCAGACAGGTTGGTGGCCAAGCAGAGACCCTCCTGACTTCCCATACAGTGGGGTCGGGGGGTGACGCTGGGCAGAGGCGCTCCTCACCTCCCAGACAAGTTGGTGGCCAGGCAGAGGTGCTCCTCACCTCCCAGATTGTGAGGTCGCCAAGCAGAGATGCTCCTCACTTCCCATACAGTGGGGTGGGGGGGTGGTGCTAGGCAGAGGCGCTCCTCACCTCCCAGACGAGTTGGTGGCCAGGCAGAGGTGCTCCTCACCTCCCAGATTGTCAGACGGCCAAGCAGAGATGCTCCTCACTTCCCATACAGTGGGGTGGGGGGGTGGCGCTGGGCAGAGCCGCTCCTCACCTCCCAGACCCAGCAGTGGCCAGGCAGAGGCCCTCCTCACTTCCCAGACTGTGAGGCGGCCGGGCAGAGGCGCTCCTTACTTCCCAGATGGTACAGGGACCAGGCAGAGATGCTCCTCAGGTCTTGATCTCTTGACCTCGTGATCCACCTGCCTTAGCCTCCCAAAGTGCTGGACTACAGGCGTGAGCCACGGCGCCTGCGCTGCCGTATCTTCTTTCTCCTCCCAAGGGGCTGTTTTCGTCTCCTGGATTTTGATGTTCTACTTAACACCCCCATGTTCTTATCCATGTTGCCCAGCTGGAGGCGTCCTTCCCTTTGGGAAGCCTGACCCAGCTCTAACAGTGCCTCAGGAGACAGGCAGGGAAGCTTAGCGGGTGGGGGCAGCTCGTCTCTATCCCACCTCAGTTGCAGGGGAGGGGTCGGTGGCAGCGGCAGCGGTGACCTTGACAGCTTTCTTTTGCGGGACTCGTGGCCGGCAGCTCTGAGTGGAGAAGAGCTACTTGATCCTAGAGCTGGAGGATCTTTGCGCTGCATGTCCTTCCCCCGCATAAGCAACGCTGGAGAGCTGGGCAGGTGGTCTTTACCCAGCACCTTCAAGGCCGCCTTCTTTGGCCACAGGGAGCAGCCCGGAACTGGGGCAGGGAGCACTGCTGGAACTCGGGCAGGGAGCACTGTTGGAACTGGGGCAGGGAGCACTGTTGGAACTGGGGCAGGGAGCACTGTTGGAGCTGGGTCAGGCTTCCCAAAGGGAAGGATGCCTCCAGCAGGGCTGTGTGAGCTGGAGACTCCATGGCCCTTGGAGTAGAAACTCACTGCATGCACCTGGGCCTTGTCACTCTGGTTCTTTTTTGTCAAGCTCTTGAGATGGACATTTCCCTCCAAGGGCCTGGGACTGCACCAGGAGGAAGTGAGGTTTCCCTGAGTCTCCAGGGGCCTAGAGGTGGAAGCTGCTTCCCCATTGCTACAGGGGCCCCTTTTCTCATCCTCCTGCCCCTGGGTCTCTACCTGATCCACTTCCATTGGTTCTTCGGGCTCTTCTTCTGTCTTCGGGAGCCTGGCTGGGATCACCTGCTCATCTAATGAAGGCAGTCGGAGGTTAAACTTGCATCTGAGACGAGGGATCCTCACGGTGCTGGGGTGTCCGAACATCATGGAGTTGCGAGCAGACAGCACGGGTTTCTTCCTTGAGGGGGGGCTCCAGACCACAGGAGGCGGGACCCTCGGTGGGGTGCCTCTGTTCTGAGGGAGAAGACACAGCCTCGTAGGGGCGCTGTCCCACCTGGCTGGAAAAGAAGGCCCAGGATGTCGCTGAGGGTAGAAGAGGAATCGGGAACAGCCCAGGGTTCCAGGGGCAGGCATAGGTGCAGGAGCCGCAGGGTGAGCCCAGCCAGCTGGGAAGGCCTCACAGACAAGACGAGCACGATGCCAATGGTGTGGCCAGAACCTGCGCTGGAACCAGGAACAAAATACGTTTAGACGAGCACGTTGCCGACGGCCTCGCCGGGACCTGCGGCGGAACCAGGAACAAAATATGCTTAGCGAGTTGCCCATTTTGAGCAAGTTGTGCGCGGACGAAACTAGGGGTCAGAAGTGGAGAGGATACTCCTAAGTCACCCACTTTTCTGTGGCTGGGTGCGCACTGGGCACCTGGGAGCTTATGACATCACAATGGGACTGGTGACAGAGCCAGGGTGTGGAGGAGTGTGCAGGTGCCCAGTGAGGGCGCCTACAAGAGGAGTCAAAGGGCAAAGGATGAGGCCCCTCCACCGGTCCAGCTGGACTCTCTAGCCTCAGGGACGTCCTGCTTCTGGGGGCAGGTGTGTGGCCCTGGATGGGCCACCCTGTAGGGCTGTGGGCATTGTGGGGCTGATCTGCCAGAGTCCTTCCTGCCTGGCGCCTGACCCAGGCACTGGCTGACACATAATGGCCCTGTCTTGGCCCTATACGTCGGTTTACAGGGCCAGAACCTGGAAGCAGAGCGCAGGACGAGCCAGATCCCGCCAGGCTCCCCCGGGGCACCTGTCCAGTGCTTCTGTGCCGCCTGGAGCCAGGCCCGCCTTCTCCATGGCTGCCGTGGCCTTGAGGACCTCCAGCCTCGCTGAGCAGGTTTCCAAGGAGAGGACACGGTGCCCTGACCTGACTGGATGCTGCCTCTTACCGCATAGCCCGCTGGCAGGCAGGGCCTCCACTTCTTTTTACAAATTTGTCTGAGCTCATTACTCAGGTCATTCAGGTGGTCATGGCCCAGCCAGGCTTTGGACCCGAGCTGTGCTATTCCACAGCTGGCACTCTGGCCTGTGTGCCTCATGATCATGGATACAGCATGTATTCTTATTTATTCCTGTAGTCCTGGGGTACTTCACACCGTGGCATATCTGTAATAAGCACATGCACACCTAGAAGGAGGTCTTCACTTCAACATATAAGTTGACCATGGCCCACTCTGGGCTCCAGTCCTCTACAAAGATGTAGGGCAGGGACTACCAGTTGTCAGCACAGCACCATCCCACATTGCTCTTCTAATGGAGCCTTTCAACCCAGATGTTCTTTCTCGTCTGATGGGAAGGATCCAGCTATGTAAAGATTATGTTCTAGATCAGCTTTGGTCTATCCTAAAAGAAATTTGCCAGTGGATTATTCCATATAGATAAAAGTCAGTTTCTCTGGTCTTCCTGGAATGTGTCTAGAAAGCAAGTACTTTATTTATTTACAAGTTAATTGTGGATCAATGTATTGGATTAAAATGTGACCAACATAATTTGGTCATTGTGAGCATGCCAGCTCGGTCCACTCTTCCCCACACATTATGATATCCTAAATATAACTCTAGATTTTCTTATGCCCTAGAGAAGGACATACTCTTGGGTGTCTGGACTAGGGAAACATGTATGAAAAACCATTCGGCCACTCTATATCTGAAGTTACTTCTGTCATTTTGTTAATTATTTTCTGGTTGTTTTGTAGATCTTTTGTTTCTTCTTTTATTGTTTCCTTTATGGTTTGGTGAGTTTCTGTACTGATAAGCTTTGATTCCTTTATTTCATTGACATATCTGGTGGTATAATTTTTTTCTCTTTGGTTACTCTGGAGCTTACATTTAAAAATTTATAGTTATGATAGGCTATTTAAAGCTGATAAAAAGTTTTGATCACACACAAACATGCTATATTCCCCCCACATCCCCTGTCAATGCACAAAATTTGTACTTTTTTGGTTTAATTTATATTGTTCTGCATTGGGCATTTATTAAGAACTCATTGTGGATATAAATATTTTTGACTATTTTGATGTTTTAATGGGTTACCAAGTCTGAATTTCTGAAGATAGTTATACTAGGGATGAATTCAATGTAATTCATGAATTATTCATGACTTTCTAGATGGGTTAATGAATGTTTCTTTTAGCCCCTCAGGACGAGATCTCTGAATCAGTGGGGAGCTTCATGAGGGACGTCAGGGGGAGTTGGGAGGATGCTGATGGAAGTGGGGAGGCCTGCGGTCGTCCTGCACTTGTTTGTCTAAAAGTGATGAGAAGGCTTCACCCAAATGCAGGAGCCATGACCCTGACCCATCACTGCCCCATGTTACAGGAGACAGGACTTGACCGTCCTCCCACAAGTCAGAGCTATTGTTAATCAAGGTGACAGTGCAAGATGTGTTCCCACTCCTGACTCCACCCAATTGCTGTAAATAGAGCCCCTGAGTGTGTTAGCTTGTTCTGAAACTGGGAGACAGTTTAGCAAATGTTTCATCACATTCAAGGTTTGCTGAAAATACTGACACATTCCCCATCTAATGAGGAGTCAGTACAACTAAGTCAAGGGCATTAGCCCTGCTCCCCTCGTAAGTAAGTACTGATCCTGTAGAAATGGAATCATTTTTAAACTAAGAAAAAAGATAAGATGGGACATGATGGTGTGATGAGTATCCCCGTTGCTGCTTTGGGCAAATGTGGGCTGGCATGGGGGTTTCAGTTTCTCTATCAGGACAAGGAAACCCTCATGAATGACACAAGCAGGGCCAGGTACAGGTCATCAGCACGGCTCCAAGGCTGTCTTTCAGTGACTGACGTTTTAAGGCAAACGTTCATTCATGTGTGCTTCAACTCCAGTTTGCCAGCAGAACACAGTCGATGATCAGTCCGTTAGAAGTCGAGAAAGTTATTTTCTTGCTAATAGTCAAGAAAGTGCTTTTTGACATGCTTGTGCTTCTGAGAGAATGCAAAAGAAGGTGGGGAAGAACACAAGCTTCCTAGATGGGTCACTGGCTGGCAAGATTGGATTTTAGCCGGATAAGGTGTTCATGGTTGACCTATTACAGCACATCACGCATATATGGGTTTCAATAACCAAGGATAAACAGGGCAGAATGCAATGATGAGGAGAACTCGTTTAGCTGAGAAACCCTCAGGCACAGGGGTTTTTTAATCATACATCAAACCGTAGCAGAGAGCTTAGCAGAGGCAGCGTGTTAGCATGGCTCCAGGTCATGTTTATGGTCCTGTGTCCCTAACTTGTCCATCTCTGCTCTGTCCTAAGACCTCAGATGACCAGCTCTCCCCAGGTCTCAAGGGCCTGTCACATGGCATATTACTTTCCTGTGTTTTCTGACAATTCTATCTAAAATCTTCAGTGATCTATCTCAAGGTAAGACCCCAACCAGGGTGTTTCAATGATATAGGGGCACTCTTAGGTTACAAAACACCTTTAAGAAGAATAGTAGTGGCTCTATGCTGGGGACTGGGGATTGTATACTAAGCATCACTGAGTTATCCCCTTTAATCTTCAGAGTACTCACATTTTAAATTTCCCTTTTACAGGTGAGGAAATGGGAGTTCTACAAGTTTAAGTGCCTTGCCCAAAGTTGCATGGCTGTTAAGAAGCTGAACCATGATTGAAACCCAGAACTCTTCCATTTCAAAATCAGTGGCCTTAATTACTCTACATTTGTTTATTTGATTGTTGTCTGTCTCTGCCTGTCAACTATTGTGCTCACAAGATATAAGATAAATAGCCAACATCAACTGCTGATATATACCCATGGAAAATGAATCATTCTACTAAAAAGACGCATGCCCACATATGTTCATCACAGCACTATTCTCAATAGCAGACATAGAATCAACCCAGGTGCCAATCAACAGTGGACTGGATAAAGAAACTGTGGTACACATACACCATGGAACACTACGCAGCCATAAAAAAGAACAAAATCATGTCCTTTCCAGCAACATGAATGCAGCTGGAAACCATTATCTTAAGCAAACTAATGCAGAAACGGAAAATAAAAATGACATGTTCTCACTAATAAGTGGGAGCTAAACAATGAGCATTCATGAACATAAAAATTGGAACAATAGACATTGAGGAATACAAGAGGGAGAAGGAGGGAGGGGGGAAGGGTTGAAATAAAACTAACTGTCTATTGAGTACTATGCTCACTGTCTGGGTGACAGATTCATTCATATTCCAAACCTCAGCATCATACAATATGCCCCTGTAGCAAACCTGCGCATGTACTCCTGACTGTAAAGTAAAAGTTGAAAAATGAAAACAAAAGAAAAAAGAAAGAAAGAAAAAAAAGGGATCAGATGGTCCTTGATCAGACCTGCCCTGATTCCTAGAGGGCGGCACATCCCTGGCGTGTGCCCCGACTGCCCTTGGGCTCCCGTTAGAGCCTCGCCAGTGCGGCACTTGCACGTGGTTTGTTCCAGGCTTTGCTCTGCCTTCTGCTTGTTCACTTGGGAACAGGAGCTCCGTGGGAAGGGAGTGTGAGTATTCGCTTCACTTTTATGTCCCCAAACCCAGCACAGCACGACCTAATAAAATGTGCTTAATACATACTTGTTGAAAGTGTAAATATGAAAAAAAAATTTAAATATGTGAATTATGAAACTTTTTAAATGTAATATAAAAGGAATGAGACCAAATCTCCTGGTAATACTTTTTATGATTAATTTTTTTTTTTTTTTTTTTTACCAATAGAGGTGATCATTAACATTGATGAAATTCAGTGGTTTTTCATTTTTATTTTTATTTTTTTAGATGGAGTTTTGCTCTTCTTGCCCAGGCTTGATTGCAAAGGTACATTCTTGGCTCACTGCAACCTCAACCTCCACCTCCCGGGTTCAAGTGATTCTCCTGCCTCAGCCTCCCAAGTAGCTGGGATTACAGGCATGCACCAACACGCCTGGCTGATTTTTTGTGTTTAGTAGAAACACATGTTGGTCAGGCTGGTCTTGAACTCCTGACCTCAGGTGATCCACCCGCCTCGGCCTCCCAAAGTGCTGGGATTACAGGCACGAGCCACCACGCCTGGCCGAAATTCAGTGTTTTCAGTTTATGGACCTCGAATACATATATACATGTATTTCCCAGTGTTGATGCATGGGAAGCCCAAGCCATGGAGGGGCCCCAAGCAGGTGCTCTGGTCAACAGCTCAAGATGAACATCCAGCTGACACCAGCATCTGTGGCCAGCCATGTGAGTGAGCCTCACTGATGTCCAGTGCAGTCAAGCCTACGACGTCTCCAGCACTGATAGAGACCTCTGTGTAAAAACCATGCAGCTGAGTCCAGACAGATGTGAAAGATGTTTCTTCCAAGCCACTGGGTTTCTGGGTAGTTTGACAGAAAGAAAGAACTGGAACAGTCTGTTCACTGCGTCCGCCCCCTCAGTGGTTCCCCTGTGTCCAAACTCTCCACTGGGCAAGCTTCGTCACCCAAACCCTGGATGCAGTCACTTCCTCAGGGTCTCTCACCACAGGGTCTTGACTCAGGGTTGCTGACGTGCTAGTCTCTGCTAAGATGCTGACTTCTTCACCTTCTCATATTGACTGCTGCTCTGGCTGATGTCTGCATTCCCTTCCTCCTGGAGGCCCTCCCTGATGACCTCCCTCTCTCTAATAGTTGCAGCTCCTTGAGGTCAGGGCCTGTCTCTTCCACTGTGGTGATGACCTGCACATAGCGGATGCTGCATAAATTCAAATTATATCAAACCTAGGTCCCAATCAGTACAATAGATTTAGCTTTGGAGTCTCCCAAGTCTTCTTGCTACCACACTGGCTATTTTCATTACAAAATCCAAAGAATTTCACTTCAGATGCCACACTTGTCATTTTAGGTCAAAAAGTGTGAAATTTTAGCAAGTACTCAGGAGGGACCACCCAGGAGAGCCCAGCAAGGCACGTGGTCCAATCCAAATGGACCTGAGCAGAGCCTGCTGGAGGCTTTGTGAGCTGAGACTCCGCTGTGTACCTGGTTACCCTCCTCTGGGATATAGAGTCTATTCACTAAACACTTCCACTTATTGTTTATATTTCTTGAGGGGGAACATGAGATTGTTGAAAACATACAGATGATGAAACTATGTGCTTTTTAAGCTAGTACAATCTGGGAAGTTGTTCCTATTTATTAAGAAATTATTCAGGGATAGGGCAGCTTGGTTTAAATGCAGCCATAGATCCTCATTTCTGGTTCTCTCATCTGGTCCTCCACCTTCCAAAGCCAGCACACCACCTTTGAAGCTCAGCCGCAAACGCTGGAGTTTATCCCGTGTCCCTTGAGGACCCAAAGACAAACAGCCTTGACAATGCCTTAGTGCCCTGTCCTGCCTCCACTGCAAAGACCACAGGTTTCCTTTGTCCTCATAGGTCATTTGTCCGTTTTCTGTCCAATCAAAGATTGGGTCAGACATAGCCACTGGGCAACTGACATGAGATCTGCGTATCTGTTCGTAGAAGAGTGAGAAGGCCACCCACTCTTCCTCCTAGTGAACCTCCAGCACAGCAGTTCCATCTTTAGAGCCCAGTTACATGCTTGACTACACTACCGAATGTCAAAACGTCAAAAACAGAAAGAAGTCCCTCCACTCCAAGTGAAATTAAGTTTTATTTAAACAGGTAAAATTTTATCCATCCTTTTAAAGCAAAAACAATCTAAAGCCATTCAGTGAATCAATAATGCAAAGCTGGTTATAGCAGTAATCAAAATAGTGGTAACATATGCCAGTATGAAAATGTCACAGAATTCAAATCACCCTTGGATCTTCAGTGATGCCAGTGTGCATCCTACAGCAGGGGCTGGTAGATTTCAGATGAAGTCCTCCCATGTATGTGCCATCCCCAGTCAAGTCCTTCGTCTTCACCGTCCATCAGCTCACACAATAGGAAGGGTGGCCAGCGTGGCGACTCTGCAGTTGTTATTCCGGTCTCTGGCCATCTGTATGTAGCCACACATGTCCCAGTCTTCACTCCAGCTGAAAGAAAAGCAGGTTTTCCAGCAATAAAATCTACTGGGCAATTAACAGGAAGACCCAACTTAAACAGTGTGCGAGAGGCCACAGGCTTAGCAGAAAGAATCAGGAGAGGCCAATGTTTTTGTTCATCCTTTATACATTCTTGAGTCATAACCTACACGTAACTTCCATCCCATCTGTGGCCTTTCACAGAACTGCAAAATCAGAGGGAGAAAAATAATTGGATGTTTTTCAGCCAGATATGTTTCAAGATTAAGAAAAATTTCAGAATTTAGCAATGCAAAGGTAAAAATATTACCTTGATACCACTTGTGACAATATCTTAATGGTATAATCAAACGTTAACATTCTGTGTTTAACCTAAATAGGATAAAGAATCTAAGACCTGTATCCAAAATACTGATTCTAAACAAGAATTTGAATTTCAAATAGAAGTATTTTTGGCAATTTATGCCTGTTCTTCACCAACCAGTATTTATTTTTATTCAGTTCTGCTCCTTCATAGCCATAGCCAGCCACCAAAAGAGCAAAATCCATTTTTATACTGCTGCACTTTGGCTCAAAATAAACGCCTGGGAGAGTAAAATGAAGGCTGGGGTGAGAAGCTCTAGGAGACACCTGACAGTAACCCACCCTGTCATTCAAAGGTATAAAGCCTTGTCTAAATCCAGTGAAATGACACACATTCCAGATAGAACTTAACAAGACGCTCTACTGTTATCAAGGCTCTCATCTAAAGCTAGCAGAAATACAAATTTGCATAAATCCTTGTCGGCCAGGCACGGTGGCTCACACCTGTAATCCCAGCACTTTGGGAGGCCAAGGCAGGCAGATCACCTGAAGTCAGGAGTTCGAGACCAGCCTGGCCAACATGGTGAAACCCCATCTCTACCTAAAACACACAAGAATTAGCCAGGCCTGGTGGTGTGTGCCTGTAATCCCAGCTACTTGGGAGGCTGAGGCAGGAGAATTGCTTGAACCCAGGAGGCAGAGGTTGCAGTGAGCCAAGGTTGTGCCATTGCACTCCAGCCTGGGGGACAAGAGCGAGACTTCGTCTGAAAAGAAAAAGAAAAAAAAATCTTTTGTCAAAAACTTGCCTAAAACCCACAGGGCTTAGAAAACAAGCCAAGCTTTGGTCCATAGAGCAATTATCCCAGGCACAACAAGCTTCCAGAACCCAGGACTCAGTGCTTCCAAAGTCATCACAGACTTGGGGGGATCTGAGAGAAGGAAGGTTGGCAGGGAAGCTCTTCTGGCTTTGCTTTCAAGCAGGGCCAGCCAGTCAGTGCCTGTGGCTCACCTCCATGACCTGAGATCACCATCAGCGGAAAAGCTCCCTGAGTAAGACATCCATTCTGAGAATGTGCCCTCTACAACGCCAGGGCACATGCCAACCTCCAGAGCCCCTAAGTGGCGTGTCCTCTCAGAGCTTTCTGGATTGAGCAGGGTCTCTGTGTAGAACATGGTCCCGACACGCTTGTGAGCAGCCGTTTCCCGCCCATCTCCCTCACTGTTTGCATTGCCCCTTGCTGTGGAATTTCTCAGACCTAAAACTTACCTTCCAGGGAAGCCTCCTCCTGCCTGTATATTAAGCCAACTGGAGACCATGCGGAGGGCTTGGCTGTGGAGCCTGCAGGAACCCCCCGAATCCAGAGCAAGGGTCCACATGCCCCCTCGGCCTGCGTGTAAAATGGAGCCTAGAGGAGCTGACCTGGCCCTGCCCATCAGGCCTGCCCCAGTAACACACCTGGATTCTCGGCAGGCCCCTATCCCTGCCGGGAGGAAGGGTACTGAAAACGCTCTTTGTCTACAACTGGGTCCTTGCCCCACCTGCCCACCAAGGCCTCTGAAGCCCACCAGCACATGGCTAGGACCCTCCTCGGACCCCACTGGGCACCTGAGGGATGGCACTGCTTGTGAGGGCTCTCCCTCCCCAAGGCCAGGCCCAAGGCCCTCTGCCAGGACCCTGCCTCTCTAGAAGTGAAACCTTGCGTGGTACAGGCAGCTGTCCACTTATGGACTAGGCCAGCTCCACGGCTGTGACCTGGCAAGATAAAAAGTCCACATGCCCAGTTATAGCCAGCCAGGCTCACGAAGCCCCTGCCTCCCGCCTTGCCAGTGCCAGAAGCCACAGTAGTCAGTGCTGTGTTGTTTTTGTAGACATCATTCCTTAGGAACCAAGGCCCAAGGCACCAGATGATTTGGGGGTAGCTTGACTCACATCTGCAAATTTGCAGGCCTCCTTTCCCTTCAAAACTTAGCCCATGGTGGGGCGGGTCAAGCAGACAGTACTCTACAGACCGGTGCATCTGGAGGAGAAGAGAGAAGATGGCTGAGGGACAGGGAGTGCCTTACTCAGAGGCTGGATGGAGCAGATGAGCCTCCACGGGGCCAGACTCTGCAGCAAGACACACAGGCAGAGCTGCTGGAGAGGAGCGGTGCCAGGCAGGGCCCTAACCTCAGCTCACCTCGGGAGAAGGGGAAGAGGCAGAGGCCAGGCGCCCTCCTTCCCAGCTCAGCCTCCCAGCGCCTGCATGCCCCCCGGGGAGATGCCATGGAGGGCTGAGGCCCGGCTGCCCCACACCAAAGAGGGCTAGGACCCTGACGCAGCACTTCTGGATCACAGCACGGCGGGTCAGGAGGACGCAAACCCCACCATCACCACACACCCAGAGCCATGTCCATCCAGGGACACGCTACCGCTTGTGACATGAGTCGTTGAGCCTCAAAATCTAACCTCCCTTCTGTCTCCCTCTCTCTCTCAGACACACACACACATACACACGACCTGCACACACCACATCACACTGCACACACACACACCACAAACACACACCACACCACATATACACCACAAATCACACACACAACACACACCCCACACACACACCCTACACCACACACACACCACACACACAACATACAACACACACCTCACACACAGTACATACCAACCACACACACACCACACACACACAATACACACCACACACACACCACATAGGCACACACACACCGCACACACACCACACACACACCACACACACACAATACACACCACACACACACCACATAGGCACACCACACACACAACATACAACACACACCTCACAGTACATACCACACACACACCACACACACAACATACAACACACACCTCACAGTACATACCACACACACACCACACACACACAATACACACCACACACAAGACACACCACACACAATGCACACCACACACAACACACAACACACACAACACACAAACCACACACAACACATATCTCACACAAACCACACACGCACACACACCATACACACAAAACACAATACACACCAAAACCACACACAACACACATACACACAACACACACTACACACACCACACATACACAACCACAACATACACCACACACACACACCACACAGGCACATGACACACACATCACACACAATATAAACCACACCACACGCAAACCACACCAACCACACCAAACCAGGCAAACCACACCACACACACACAACACATACACATAAAACACAGGCACACGACATGACACACACACACAACACACAAACCACACACCACACACACAACACAACACACCCCACACAGACTGGCACAACACAACACACACCCCACACACACACTGGCACACCACATGCACACCACACATACCACAAACACACAACACACACCACACCACACACACCACAAATACCACATACATACACCACACGTATCACATACCACACACACCACCCACCACACACACACCTTAGCACACACAGAGCACACACACCACACACACCACCCACCACACACACACCTTATCACACACAGAGCACACACACCACACACAACACCCACCACACACACCACACACAACACCCACCACACACACTCTACCACACATACTCTGCACACGCCATACACAACACACTCATACCACACGCTACCATACGACACTCATGCAACACACATGCACCTCACACATCACATACACACCACATGTACACATTCATACCACACACACACCACCCACACCACACACCACACATCACATACCACATCCATCACACTTCACACACTCTCTACACATACACAACTTTTTGGGGGAGGTTAAAGAGAGCCCAGCCTTTCCCATGGAGGCAGCACATTCTCCTTTTTTGAGGAGTCTGGCCGTGTCACCCAGGCTGGAGTGCAATGGCACGATCTCAGCTCACTGCCACCTCTGCTTCCTGGGCTTAAGTGATTCTCCTGCCTCAGCCTCCTGAGTAGCTGGATTACAGGCATGTACCACACCTGGCTAAGTTTTGTATTTTTAGTAGAGACGGGGTTTTGCCATGTTGCCCATTCTGGTCTCCAACTCTTGGGCTTAAGTGCTCCACCCACCTTAGCCTCCCAAAGTGCTGGGATTACAGGTGTGAGTCACTGTGCCCAGCCTAGGAAGCACATTCCTGCTCCTAGACAACCACCAGTTCTGCAAACCTCTTCCCAGCTCTGAGGTGCAGAGAACTAAGCTGGGGGACAGAGACTCTTCCTGGGTGCCGCTCCAGTGGGAGAAGTGGACCCTGAGCCTTCAGCCCTCGCAGGCACCTGGAGCTGGGGAGGGAAACCCAGGGCTAGGGTGGCGGCCAAGGGAGAACTGGGAGGCCTGGGGGTCCGCTGTTCTAGGGTCGGCAGGCCGGGTGAGGCTGCCAGGTCTGTGCGGAGGCTGAGGATGTGTCCTTGTCTCAGTACTGAGGAGGGTGTGGGGAGGGTTCGTGTGACCCCAGAGCAGGGTACGGTCAGGCCCTTTCCTGTCACCTGTGCCCCTAACCATAGTCCAGGTTCCCAGGGAGAGCAGAGCAGCCTCAGGCCCGCGACTGAGGCACGCTCAGCTCCTCGGGGCATGCAGGATGCTATCTTCCTCCAGGGGCCTGACATCAGGCTGTTCTCTCCCAAGAAACCCTCACCAAAGATGTCCCCCAAATATCATGATTGTCTTTGGTAACTGATCAGGCATCGGTCACCCATTCATTTGTTTAACCCTTTGCTGAAGGTGGCTGGATTTCCAGCCAGATCTGCCTTGGGGCCTCGAGTTCCATCGGTTTGCTTGTTGTGGGTGTTAAATGAGGTTTAGCCTGAAGCTGCCTCCTTACATATTTAAGTTCGGCCTAAAGGTTTCTCTGTACTTTGTGAACTATAACAAGCGGAGGTGTAAACAGATCATAGCCTACACTTGTGCCAATCACCGAGTTTTGGTCAGTTAAATGCAGCCAACTATTCGAACCATGTTCAAATAAGGCAAATCATTCATTGCTCAGTTAAACTCCTATAAATTTAATTTGGCCGAAGTTTTTCTTTTGTTATGGGAAATGGAAGCTCCCCTTCGCCCTCACCGGGGGATGTAGGAGCTTGAGAGAGTGCCTCCTACCTCAGCCCATCTGGCTACATATCTTTACAACCACAACCTGCCACCCAATTCCGTTTGAAACCTCAACATATCACAGAAGGAAGGTCTACGGGAAATTTCCTGACCACCGACCGTTGTTACAAAATGACAGGCTGATGCAGAGATTTCCAATCTTAAATCTCAGATGGTATCTCAGAAAGCTTTGCCATGTATCAGATTTCTCAAAACAGGTCAACTGCTTTATCCTAAATGGAGACTTTATTGGATAATGGTGCCAGCCCTGCAGGGCACAGCATAAAACACTCGGGTTTGGCAGTCAGATCGGCGAAGGCGGCTTTGCTTTGCCTCTTTCCTTTCCACAGGTCACACTGGGCCTACCAGAGGGAGCTTTCCGACCCCCTCACTGGCTCTGCCACCTCCCATCCCTCAAGTCCATCCCAGGCCCCAGCCTCATCCCATTTCAACATAGGGCACCCACTTCCCCTCCACTGGCTTCCTCGAACAATCATTGGAAGTTGGCAGAGCCGCTCAAATGCAAAGCCTTGCTGTTGGCTCAGTTTTCTGAGCACTTTTCTCCCCCACAAAAGAAGTAGACAGAGCTGTTGTCGCTTATTTTTTGATGCCAAGATAATGAAATGCAGGGGCCTGCAGCCCCCAAGAAGGTAGAGAAGGACGTAGCAGCCAGGCTTGCTGGGACTGCCTTTTATGGTCTCATGTGAGCCTGGACAGATCCATCAGGGAGGCTGAACCGGGCATGCTTACTGGCTGCTGTCCATCCTGGCATCTGATACTTAGGTCTGGGGGTGGAGGTGGCCATGGGAACAGAAACAGAGACCGCCTGGCTCAGCAGCTCGGATCCCACAGGGCCTTTGTTCCCAGGTGGAGGCTCCTGCCCCTCTGCCCCCATGGGGCTAGGCAGGCTCTATCCCTCCAGGTGCTGCCTTGACCAGCCTGGCACACAGGCAACCCATAGGAGGCCCTGACTGGACACTGGCCTGAGGCTTGGCTCACCACAGGAGGTGAGGAGAAGGGTCCGTGCCCTCTGCATGTGGGCCCCGCCCTCATCAGAACAACCTCAGGCCTGCAATGATGTCTGTCAGAGCAAAGTGGAGCCTCCTTCCTCCCAAACTCCAGCTGTCAGTGGCTGAGCTGGGCCATCAGGGGAGGGGTGGTGAGGCTCACCTGCCAGGACGCAGCTGGCCATGTCATCCCATCCACCCACACACATCTCTAGAGACCCTGGTGATGGCTGTGCTAGACACAGCCCAAGCTCACATAGACCACTCTCCTGACATAGCCTCCTCCTGATGCCGCCTCCTGAGCAGGGCCCAGCCCCTGCACCAGCACAGCCCCACCTTCCTCCCAGCCCCAGGGTCCAGGCTGCTGGGGGTGCCGAAAGGGTGGTGCTGCAGACGGAGATGAGAAGGGATGGGCACGTGGGCCACACGCTCAGAAGCATCTTAGGGGCCTCTTCATTCCCCTCACACGCTGAGCCTCAGATCAGGTTCATGTCTGTGCTGCAGTTATCTCAGGCGATGACAGCTATGGGGTGTGTGTGTGTGTCTCTCTCTGTGTATGTGTGTGTGTGTGTAAGACTGGAGAAGAAGCAGAGAGGGGAGAAAGACAGAGAGGAGGGAGACAGAGATCTGGAAAGAGGGAGAACCAGAGGAAGGGATCAGAAGGGGAAGGAGGAGGAGAGAGAGAAGAAAGGAGAGGGATGGGGAGAGGAGGAGGAGGTGGACCCAGTTAACGAGAAAGGAAGAGAGAAGAGAAACAGAGAGGGAGTGGGAGAAACAGAAGGTGAGAGAGAGAAAGGGATCAGAAGGAGAAGGAGGAGGAACCTCCCCGTAGCTTTCTCCACCATCTCTCAGAAATGTTCCTGGGGCTGCCTCTGCTGAAGAGGGTGCTGTGAGCTGGTGGAGGGAGTGAGGGTGATGGGCGGTGGGGGCGAGGCAGGGGGGAGGTGAGACAGAAGGAGCTGAGAATCAGAATGTTCTAGAATAGCAGCTTCAGCAGTGTGCCTAGCATAGGGTGCAGAGCATGGTAGGCACTCTGAAGATCTGTTGGTCATCAATGAATGAATGAGTGAAAGATGGATGAATGAATTTGGAGGGGAGCAGAATGTTTCCATCTACATAGACCTTGGTGAAAATGCAACCCTGGCAGCTGGGCATGGACATGTGCTGCCTGCTTCCCGTGCCTGTGGGCACCAGTGGGCAAGAGTGGTTGCCAATGCCTGTCCCCATGTCCCCTGTGTCACCCAGAGTCCAGGCATGTACAGGCTCCTATGGGGTAATATGGCAGGCTAGCAAAGAAGTGTCCCCAGGTGCCCCAAAATGAGGGCCCCACCCACACTCCACCAACCCAACCCCGGGGAAAACTCTGCCCAGATCAGCTCAACAGCAAGGGAGACCAACCCCTGGCCCTGAGCCTGGCGTTTTCAAGCCTCTGCAGGAGCCAGTTCTTTTTAGGGCAACTACAAGCCTGTCCCCAATAAATTCTAAAGCACTTTTATGTTTACTGGTTTATTACTGAGGTGGGATATTAACGAAAGAAAGGAGAAATAAAAATTAAAAGGGCAAAAACAAGCTGCCTGTATTAGGCTGGCTCATCTCAAAGGCCGTAACAGGCAAAGTTTCAATAATGTTATCTAAGGGTCAGAGCTCAAAGGATTGTGTTCTGAAGACTCTCCCAGCACTCCCTTAACATAAGAATAGGAGGAGATTAAATTCTCCTATCTCTCCTTTGAGTATAAGCAAACCTCCCCTTAAATCCTATCCCCTCTGCTATGTAACTCTACCTTGCTCCTTGCTCTGTAAGTTGTATGAGTTCCTGTTTTTCCTATAGTTAATGATTGTAGGTTCCTGCCTTTTCATCTAAGCAGTATAGCAAAGGTTACCAGACATGCCTGAGCAGGTCTAGCTTGCAACCAGCTGGTGCTATGGTGGGGATCGCAATATGAGTCTTTGCAAAACTCCTTTGAACCAATCTAGATAATGACCATCTGGACTGAATAGCAAGGAGTATATGTAGACCTGAGTTATGAACCTGTCTTAGTTTGATTAACTGCCTTTGTCTTGCTTCTGTACATTCATGTTCACACCACTTAGGAGTAGGTGTATAAGCAAAAACCTGTCTTTGTTCGGGGTCCAGTCTTTGGATGTTGAGTCCGCTGGGTCTGAGTGCACTCAATAAAGATTCTCCTGCTTTACCCGGAGATCTCTCTTGTTCTCTTGATTTTCTGCAACATGATAAATAATATTACAAAGGATACAGAGAAAAGACATGTAGGGTGAAGTATAGGAAGGGGCATGGAACTTCCATGCCCTCACTGGGTGCACCACCCTTCAGGAACTTCCAAGGGTTTAGCTGTTTGGAAGCTCTCCCAGTCCTGACCTTTTGGGCTTTTACGGAGGCTTCATGATGTGGGCATGAATGATTAAACCACTGGACGTTGGTGATCACCTCACCTTCAGCTCCTCTCCCCTCGCAGGAGGTTGGGGCTGAGAGTCTCAACCCTCTAATCCAGCCCCAGTCTTCCCAGGGCCTGTCTCATCCTGAAGTTATCTAGGGGCCTTCAGCCACCAGTCAACTCATTAACATACAAAAAGACATCACTGTGGAGATGCTAAGGATTTTAAGAGTTGTATGCCAAGAAACAGGGTCAAAGACCAAATACATATTTTACAACATCACAGTCTGTGTGTCCAGCAGCACCTGACACCATTCTCACTATTTTAATGGTTTCCATGAAACAGTGAATAGCTCCAACCATGTGAAAATTGAACACTAAGGCAGATGAGGATGGGCAAAGACTAGAGTGACTCAAATAAGAGTCATGTGCATAATTTAAGGGGAGTAAAAAAAATTGGTAGTCAAGACAAATAATATTTTAATGCAGTATTTCCAAGGACACAAATTTAGGCAAAAACTCCATGATGAACTTCAAAATATCAAAATTTTAAACAAAGACAGATCAGCATGGATATTGTTCAAAACTTCTAACCACCAGAATGGCATAGTCCATAGCCTCTAAGAATGGATGCTGTCTGCAGCGCTGGAGTTGACCCAGAGGACTTTAGCTGTCTGGAGAATAGGGAGGTATAGATGGTCCTAGAGAGAAGGCAGGGGCAGTCCAGGCAGAGCATGCAGGGACTCTCTACCACAGCACATTGAACTATGTTCACAGCTAATTCTAAACATATCTTCTAATTTTGGTGAAGAGGAAAGAGAGAGAAATTGGCAAATATCTGTAGAGGCAAGTGCCAATATTACATAAATAGTAATAAGAGTTAAGCTTAAGTCTTTACATTTCCAAATTTATATAAAATTTTAAAAACTTATATCTGAGTTCTGTTTTCCTGGGACCACAAATGCTCTTTTAAATAAACTGGTAGAAGCAGGCAACAAAGTTAATTGAAAATGGGAAAGAAAAATTTCATGAATTTAGGTTGCTTTATAGCAGCTGGAAGACTTAACACAACAGGAGGCCCTGGACCACCCAGGCAGGACCTGGACGGGAGGGGAGTGCATGGAGCATTTGCAGCAACTTGGGGAGTGACAAGGGAGGGGTGCCTGGGTTTTCCGTGTTCTTGGTGTTCTGTGTACCTCTGCCCCTGCCTCCACAAGGGGCACCCAGGGACCAACTTTGAGAACCTACCCTTGTTCCCCTGGCTTTTGGGGAAACATCCTCGAGCCATCCTGGAAGATAGGGCTGGATGAGTGGCAGCAGCAGCAGAGAAGAGGCTGCATCAGGAATAACTGCTCACCCCCCACCAGGTTAGAGCAAAAGTGGGCCCAGCTTCAAAGCCAGGTTCTAAGGGGAGGAGGATGGCTACAGATAGGGTACTGCCTGATGATGAGGAGGTTGATAGGGCAACTATGGGAACTAGCCAGAGGAAGTGCTTCCCCTGACAAGGAAGGGCAGGCTCAAGACCCCTGGCAGTGGCACAGAATGCTCCTATGAAGTCCAGCTGCTATAAACCCCTACCATCAGGGGTTCCTGGCAGCCCAGTGCCCAACACAGGTGTTTCTCTTGCCCTTCTACTCCATCCCCCTCACCCTCCTACTGCTGAACTTGTAGGGATCAGAAGCCACGGTTGGTGGGTGTGGCTGATTAGAAGAGATTCAGGCCCCAGGTGTTAATGAGGGAGGCTTCAGTGACAGGTCTCTGGGAGGCCCATGGGAGGCCTCTGTGTGTTCTGAGGTGAGTTCTGTGGGGAACTCTCTGGAAGTCTGTAGAGCTCTGGGCCAGGCTTCTGTGAAGAGGTTTATGGGTCTGTGCTCAGGAGGTCCTGTGGGAGGTCACTGTGTGAGTGCCTGGTGGCCATGTGTGGTCCCTGTGGGAGGTCACTGCCTGGTGTCTCTGTGCAAGGTGTCTGGGGAGGTCTCTGTGAGTCTCTCGTGTGAGGACTCCTTGTGAGGTCTCTGAGGGAGTCTGTGAGGTTTCTGGAAGGTCCGGGAGGCTGCATGATGTCTTCCTAAGAGGGCTCTGGGAGACGCCTGTGTGGTGCAGAGAGAGGCACTCTCCGCGGGAGGTCTCTGCATTGAAAGACCTCATGCTCGGCCGGGCGCGGTGGCTCAACCCTGTAATCCCAGCACTTTGGGAGGCCGAGGCGGGTGGATCACGAGGTCAGGAGATCGAGACCATCCTGGCTAACATGGTAAAACCCCGTCTCTACTAAAAATACAAAAAACTAGCCGGGCGCGGTGGCGGGCGCCTGTAGTCCCAGCTACTCGGAGGCTGAGGCGGGAGAATGGCGTAAACCCAGGAGGCGGAGCTTGCAGTGAGCCGAGATCGCACCACTGCACTCCAGCCTGGGTGACACAGCGAGACTCCGTCTCAAAAAAAAAAACAAAAAACAAAAAAAAGAAAGACCTCATGCTCATCTCCAAGTCTCCTGTAAGGAAGTCCTTGGGGAGCTCTCAGTGCCAGGTCTCTGAGTTCTCTCTGGGTTTGAGTCTCAGGCAGAGGTCTCTCAATGTGAGCCTCTGTGGAGGTCTCTGAGGGTCTCTGTGGGGTTCTCTGTGGAGGTAGCTGCATGGGTCTCTGGGAGATCTCTGTGGGGGGGGTCTCTGTGTAAGTCCCTGGGGGTCTCTCAAGTCTCTGTGTGGGTCTCTGTAGCGCCTCTCTCACAGTCACTGTGCGGATTTCTGTGGGGAAATCTCTGTAGGGGTCTCTGGTGGGGTCCCTCTGTGGGTCTCTGGGGGGTCTCTGTGGAGATCTGTGTGTGGGTCACTAGTGAATCTCTGTGTGAGTTTCTGGGCATCTCTGTGTGGGTCTCTCCCGAAGGTCTCTGTGTGAATTTCCGTGGGGTCTCTGCGGAGGTGTTTGTGTGGGTCTCCATGGGGATCTCTGTGGAGGTCTCTGGGTCTCTGGCTGTCTGTGTGGGTCTCTGGGTATCTCTTTGGGGTCTCCGTGTAGGTCTTTGGAGGGATTGCTGGGGTGGGGGGTCTGTGTTGAAGGTGTTTCTCAAAGGTCTCCAACCCTAATAGGGCCTTGCCTGGAAAAAAAAAAAAAAAAGGCCTAGGTTCACAGAAACTCAAGGTACCTCTATGCTGCTTGAACTTGAACAGGCGTTTTATCCAAAATAGCTTCTGTTCTCCAGAGGTCTGCCGTATCATCAAAGAGTTAGACATAACAGTAGATGATTCTGCCACCAAGCCCTTGCCACTAAGTGGTTTAACAGACGTTACAAGGGGAAATGGAATGATGCACATGTGGAAATTTACTCTAGGTTCTCTGAAATTCTCCGCAAAGACATTTTTAGAGAACTAAACTTTGAATCAAGGTGCTGAATGTGTGTGTTCCTCCTAAATTGTTGTATTGAAATCCTAACCCCCAAGGTGATGGTATTAGAAAATGCGGCCTTTGGGAAGTGATTAGGGTGTGAGGGTGGAGCCCACATGAATGGGATTAGTGCCCTTCTGAAAGAAGCCCAAGGGAGCTCAGTTATTTCTTCTTCAACACGAGGACACAGTGAAAAGTCAGTCATGTATGAACTAGAAAGCAGGACCCCACCAGATACCAAATCTGCTGGTGTCCCCATCCTGGACCTCTCGGTCTCCACAACAGTGAGAAATACATTTCTGTTGTTTATAAGTCACCCTGTTGAATCCATCCCTATAAACTTTATAAAATTAATTAGGGAGGAGGGGAGGGGGAGAAATGAAAATAAGCAAAGCTTGCAGCACATTCAGCGTAAACCACGAGGGCAGCTGCTCTCTGTCCCCCTTCCTCATAGTTGTTTCATGCCGATTGCCTCAGCGTCACAGAGATTACAGTCCCCATAACTGCTCTATAGGCAGCAACTTGAACATTATAAAATGTTGTTTTCCAGGTGAGGGAGTCTGCTGGGTCCTGCATACAAATGCAACGACTGATGCCAGTGGGTCTGAAGAACCCCACAGGAGCTGACTCAGCAAAGAACGCAGCTTGTACACCCTGATGGTTTCACCCTCCTTTCCCGGACCGGTCAACAACCCCAATCTTCTATCCCTCACTCTCCACAATCTCCTTAAAAACCCCAGCTCAGAACTCCTCCGGAAGATGGGTTTGAGGGTCTCCACTCATCTCCTTGCTCCATCCCTGTGATCATTAAACTCGTTCTCTGCTACAGCGCTTGCTGTCTCGGTGTAATTGGTCTGTTACTGTGTAGTGGGCATATGCACCTGTTGGTCCTATAACACCGTTTATGGTGCTTTGTTATAGCAGTCTGTACGGACTAAGACACATGGCTTAGAGGTTATAGAACTATGGGGAAGAGGCAGAAGGAAAAATTTGATCAAAACTGCAAAGAAGAGTTGACATGCATGGCCTCTTCAGAAACGGTAAGTGCACAACGTGTTTTGGTGAAAAGTAATATAGTAGGAACTTGCCGGTAAGAATGATTCATCAAAATGCAGAGCTACAGTTTGACTCACGCCTAACAGTAATTCTGTTTTCCAGACATGCTGGTGATGCCCTTTGTGCCTCAGACCCTACAGGTATACATTATTTATCCCATACTTCAGCTTTTCTTATTTAAATATTCAAAGATTTACATTTTAAAGGTACTTAGAACTCTACTTGATTCTTCATAAGTGCTGCATAAGTAAGTATAAAGTGAATAAATAACTTCCCACTGTAACCACCAGCTTCCTTGCTATGCTCCTGTTTCTTAGTTCCACTAAACCACTTGCTATTTGGCAATACAGTAGCCTTGAGTTTGAGTTATAGCTCCACTAAAAGATCTTCGTTCAACTAATTAAGGATGTATTTGTTTGAGTTTGGTGATTACTAACTGAGTTAACTATGCAGCAAATTCTTCTGTGATAGAAAATATGCAGGCTGGGCATGGTGGCTCAAGCCTGTAATCCCAGCACTTTGGGAGGCTGAGACGGGCAGATCACGAGGTCAGGAGATCAAGACCATCCTGGCTAACCCGGTGAAACCCCGTCTCTACTAAAAAATACAAAAAACTAGCCGGGCGAGGTGGCAGGCGCCTGTAGTCCCAGCTACTCGGGAGGCTGAGGCAGGAGAATGGCGTAAACCCGGGAGGCGGAGTTTGCAGTGAGCTGAGATCCGGCCACTGCACTCCAGCCTGGGCGACAGAACGAGACTCCGTCTCAAAAAAAAAAGAAAAGAAAATATGTATACATTGGAAATAAATTTACTCTGTCCGCCAGACTGGAGTGCAGTGGCACAATCTCAGCTCACTGCAACCTCCGCCTCTCAGGCATAAGCAAATCTCCTGCCTCAGCCTCCCGAGTAGCTGGGATTACAGGCACCCACCACCATGCCTGGCTAATTTTTGTATTTTTAGTAGAGATGGGGTTTCACCATGTTGGCCAGGCTGGTATCAAACTCCTGACCTCAGGTGATTCACCCACCTCAGCCTCCCAAAAATGCTAGGATTACAGGGGTGAGCCACCATGCCCAGTCAATAAGAACAATTTGTCTGTTGGTATAACCAAGATTATCTTTTTTATCATATAAAAAATTGTCTTCCTATAATCTGTAAGTGTGTGCATGTATAATTGCATAATAACTATAAAATTTGGATGCCTAAGCATTTAGGTGTACCAAAGAGTTCATAGAATCAACAATCCGTACTCAGTAAGTGTTTCCACTGTTCTTCAAGCACATTTCCAGATTAACTATGAAGTCCAAAGGAAGACTGTCAGCAGGATGATCATTCTTTCTTGCCCACCAGACACACACTCGCAGCACTCTCCTGCTAGCCCGCATTCCCCTATCTGTTTTCCTCATGCAGAAGTTAGGGAAGCATGAATGCACAGGGGTCCACAAAGGTTGACAATCAAAACACACTAGGAAAGGTACCTCAAGGTCTCTACTGAGACAGACAGACATTGACTATGATAAGGTTGTGCAGGTGAGGTGCATGCATTTCATATGTTTGCAACATGAGAGATATTTGCAGGAAGTTAAGCTTCACCATAGGAAGTGCCTGTGTGGGTATATTTGTTTGTTTTAAATACTTAAGGATGATCAGAGACTATGGGGGGCGGGGGAAAGCTGTTCTTCCAAAGAGAAATTCACTCTCATTTTCTTTTCTTTTTTTTTTTTTTTTTTGAGTCAGAGTCTTGCTCTGTTGCCCAGGCTGGAGTGCAGTGGCGGGATCTCGGCTCACTGCAAGCTCCGCCTCCCGGGTTCACGCCATTCTCCTGCCTCAGCCTCCTGAGTAGCTGGGACTATAGGTGCCCGCCACCACACCTGGCTAATTTTTTATATTTTTAGTAGAGACGGGGTTTCACCGTGTTAATCAGGATGGTCTCGATCTCCTGACCTTGTGATCCGCCTGCCTCGGCCTCCCAAAGTGCTGGGATTACAGGCGTGAGCCACCGCGCCCGGCCTCACTCTCATTTTCTAAGGAATTCTTCCCCTTTCCTCTGCTTCCCTGCAGTGGAAACCTGGGGTGAGATCAAAGCTGCAACTCCAGTCCACACCAGAGCCCAGGAATACTCCCAGGACTCTGGAGATGCCTGAGGACCAGGGGTTGTGGTGTGCAGGAAGGAGGGTCCTACAGGCACCGTGAGGAACAGCAATCGGCTGTAGTAAAACACGGGCTGACAAAGGCAGGAAGGCAAAAGAAGGCTCCCAGGTCGGCCCAGGGGAGATGAGAGGCCCAGTTCTTCCCAAGCAGGTGTGGTGTCCCACAAAGGCCCCCAGGGGTCTGTTGTGGGCACCACCGTGTCTGAAAGTGTGTGTGTGGTTGGGGGGTGGTTGTCAAGGCAAGGCCATGAGGTTCATTTCCCTGCAGCAGTAGGAGCAAGGGCCTGGCACTGGGAAGCCTCGCCCTCGTTGCAGCAGGCAGGTGGGTGGGTGGTTGGATGAACAGCAGTTGAGAGTTGAGCCTGCAGAGTGAAGTCTGTGGAGGGAACAGAGGCGCATGGATGGAGACATGCACACAGCCCACCAGAGACCGGGAACCCCCACACCCACACGGTCCTCTCGTTTATCCAGAAAGGCGAACATCAGGTTTGAGGAGGAATGGAACCTAACACGAATCTTTTCCCTAAATGTGGAGCTGATGTGAACCAGTTGTCTCTGATCTCCAGTTCCTGTTCCTCACAAAGAGCGTACCTACTGACCTGGCAGTGGCCTGTGGTGGGGCAATTCCTTGCATGCCCAAGCCCAGTTGTGCAGGTCAAGATGAGACCCACTTCTCAGGCTTAGGCTCCCTGCAAATGAAGCAGAACTTACCGCCATACTTCCCAGTGATCCTAGCAGGCGTCACTGGGGTCTCCACTCTTGCCAGTTAACCCAGTTAACACATTAGGGAGTGTCATGTCTCCCCAGGGACAATCTCACAAAGGAGGAAGAGACTGTAGACAGATAAAAGCAGCAGTAGATAAAGCAGATGTGCTCTTGAAGGTGCATATTCATGAGAACAGACCCAAATAAACTCAGATGGTCTCACTCCCATTGAGGCTACATAGAACGCATGACAAAGATATACATGATTTTCAAGGCCACTTTTCAAGTATTGAATAAATGTATCACACAGTGATTAAAAAGTGCAATCTCTAATCCTGAGTTTCAGATGCCCAAAAGACGTCTAATAGTATAATGAGAACATTTCCTCCAGGGCTCAAAGTACCCTACCTATCAGGTACGGGCCAGACACGAGGCCCCAATGGTCTGGAGCAGGCAGGAGGTGAAAAACAGGACACATTGTGGAGCAAAGAATACGAACGGGAGGCCGAGGCGGGCGGATCACAAGGTCAGGAGTTCAGGACCAGCCTGGCCAATATGGTGAAACCCAGTCTCTAATAAAGATACAAAAATTAGCTGGGCATGGTGGCACACACCTGCAGTCCCAGCTACTCGGTAGGCTGAGGCAGGAGAATCGCTTGAACCCAGGAGGGGAAGGTTGCAGTGAGACGAGATTGTGCCACTGCATTCCAGCCTGAGCGACAGAGTGAGACTCCGCTTCAAAAAAAAAAGAGTATGTACGGAGGACATGAGTGATATCAGAAGAGGCTGCTGAACACTGGACTCCAGCCTGGCATGAAGTGCCCAGCCCTGCTCTCCACCCAAAGGAGCTGGACCTCAGATCACCCCAAACCACTCCTGGCTTATGGTGGAGCACACATGTTCCAACACTTAGGAGAGTGAGGACTGTATTTGGGGCAGAGAAAGAAAAAATGGATCAGGACAACATATGAAAGATCTAAAGAGAATAAGTAAAGGCTTAATTATTGCTTTGAAAATAACGAAGTGTTTGAGGTTTTGTTACAGCAAGCTCCATAAGTTGGTAACTCACAATTATGTTCCTAACATAAAAATGTCATTTGGAGGTTTAATTTATTTGTTTTTATTATATTTTTTAGTTTTATGAATTTAAAAGTTCTATTCTGGGGTGACGAAAGTAGAAAACATAGGGTGTGGGAAAATTACGAAAACAGGAGATTCTAAAATAATCCTTAGGAAACCACCTAGATTGCTAAGAGAATTTCAGAGTTTCAAAGGCTATGAAATGGGTGGGCTCAGGCCTGGATCTCCAAGGTATAAGGAGAGCCAGGTGACACCTGTGTTTCAGAACAGAATGGAAAAGGGACTCAGGGCTGTCTCTGACAGGTGAGCAGCTAGAGTGGGAGGGAGGGATCCGGGGGACCCAGGAGGGTGGAGGGACCCAGGGCTGGGAGCTGAGGGCGGGGCTGTGCTTCAGCCTCCTCCTCCCACTGCCCCTCCCCCTGCCCCCAGGAGCCCTTTGTGAGGAAGAGGCCCCAGCTCTGTGATGCAGGCCTGGGCCCCACTCCCTAGACCCAAAGGGGATGCCCAGCCCTCAGTTGCTTGAAGGCGACATTGCACTTCAGATGGAGAAAATGCTCTTTCCTCTGAAGAGCCCTAGTGCCACATGGCTGAGCCCCAGCTCCACTCCCTGGATGATGGATTTCATCCTCACCAGTGTGTGTGGCCTGGTGCTCCTCTACCTGTTACTCTCCTACCTCCACAGTGACCCGCCCTCACCCCCGCCCGGGAGGAAGAGGAGCAGCAGGGAGGTAAGGAGCCCTCAGCCCAGCCCCACAGAGAAAGAGTCTCTCTTCTTTTCCTCCCCTCATTTCCACTTTTCCCAAACAACGAGAGACGCTCCCACGATGGGAAATCTCGTCATCCCTCTAGGGCAGGGCAGGGCAGGCAGGGGTGAGAGTGGGCGGAGGATTCCACCCCCAGCTCCCAGACCATCTGTGGGGTGCGCAGGGGGCGTCAGGGCAAAAACCAACACCAGACTCAGTGGCGACGACCGGGTCAGGAGAGGAGTGAGGTCTCTGTGGGAGGAGAGGCCCCAGCCCTGCCTCATCACCCCCTTCCTGGGCCAGGTGCCTGGGGGCCCAGCCTCCTCTGTGTGATCTGGGTGTGATCTGGGAGCTGTGCTGAGCCCCCGAGAGCCTCCCACAACAGCCTGGATTCGCCTGTGGCTGCACCCCGGCCACAGCTGCTGCTTCCTCCTTCACCACAACCCCATGGTCCCGGCCTCCTCTCCATTCTCTTCCCAAGCAGAATCCTACCGGCAGCTCAGAGGCGCCTGCAGACCTGAGCCTGGGTGTGCCTTCAGGGGAGGAGCAGGGACTGGGAACAGCCGGGGCGGAGCCACACAGAAAACCCCTCCTTGCATTTTCCTAAGAAGGAAAACGGAAAACATTTCATTCACGATAAACATGAGTGAAAAGCGCACACAGAGCTCCCTGAGCTAGAGGCAGGGCGCCGTGTCCTTCATGAGCACTGCATGTGTGCAGCTGGTCTGGGGAGAGGAGACTGAGAACTGGTCCCAGCCCCTCATCCTTTCTTGCCTCTCAGCCTCAAAGGGAGAGAAGGGGGAGGTCCAGGAGCAGAAAGAAGATCTCAGCTCTGAAAGGTGAGGCTCTGCTGCTCCCCGGGACTCCCCAGAGGTGACAGCATCGCCTGTGCCCGAGGAAGTCATTTGCAGAGGCCTGAGAGGGAAACTCCTGGGAGGGAAATCGGAACCTGGGGCCTCAGATTCCCTGTGGGAATGAAGCCGGGGGCCTGGGACCGGGATTGCCCATAAGGGGTCGGTGTGGGGAAGGGACCAAGGCCTGCCGGGATATGGGCGGAGGTCAGGGAGGCTCCAGGTCCATGTGGACAGCTGTGTACCTCGGCCATGGCTGACTCCTCTTTGAGACCACCCGTTTGCTCTCCCAACAAGATGGTTGTGACACCCATGAAGGGGTGGACGTGGAAGCGCTTTTTGCAAATGACAAAATGCTGCACAGTGGACACCTTCCTGTCACCATCAGGGCCATGTGTCCTTGGACACAGATGTGTGGGCTTCAGGGTCTAGTTCCCTGTGGTGTCCCCTAAAGAGACATCCACTCAGCCTCCGTGAGGTTCCCAGGCAGCGCCCTCTCCACCATAACCCTGTCTCCTGACTTCCAGCTTGCAGAAACCTCCTGAGGGAGCTGGAGGAGACTCGGGACCTGAACAACCTTCTGGAAAGGTGAGGAGCTTCCCCCTTCTCTCCATGTCCTCCTTCCTACCAGGGCCTCTGATGCAACCCTAGAGCCTGCTGGTGATCTGGGAGGGAGAGGTCCTGGGAAGAGGAGAGGAGAGGACTGAAGCCCTGGGGCAGGCTTAGGCAGAGCTTTGTGAAGTCAGCAGTGGGGGAGGTGGAGGAGCTGTAGGCCCCAGGTGCCCACCGCTCCTGGCTTCCTGGCCCCACCTGCCCCTGGCTGCAGCTTGTGCCTCTTGTCTCCTGCAGCCACCTGAGGAAGCTCGCTGGCGAGGGCGGCTCCCATCTGCCATTAGGTGGAGACCCCCCGGGTGACGTGTGCAAACCAGCGCCTGCTAAGGCCCACCAGCTGCATGGGAAATGCATGCCAGATCTGTCTCCCACCAGCTTGTCCCCAGCAGCTCCCCCAGTTCCTCTGGCCTCCACCCAGTCACCAGGTCCGATGATCTTCTCAGAGCCTTTTGGACCACACTCAACCCTGAGTGCCTCCGGGCCTCCAGAGCCCTTGCTTCCCCTAAAACACCCTGCATCCCGGCCACATGTGGTTTTTCCTCTTTCAACACAGCCGCATGGTCCCCTGACCTCTCTACCTCCACCCGACTCCAGCCTGGCTGGACTTCAGTGTGGCTCCACAACACGCCCCGTCCCCAAGAGCTCCCCTCTACACAGCCAGGGGCCGCCTTCTCCAACCAGGGTGATCTCTGGCCTTGGGCGCTCCAGCGATCCCATCTGGGACCTCTATTGCTGGAGGGAGGCTGCCACCACCTGGGGCCTCTCCACCTGTTCACATGGCAAATCCCAGCCACAGCATCTTCCCGACCAGCCCCTAGAGGCTTCCTTCTGGGGAGACTCCACACCCAGGCACGTGGAGGTAGGTGTCTGCACATTCATCCACCCTGACGTGCAGAAGCTGCTGGAGACTCTCATCGCCAAGAGAGCACTGATGAAGATGTGGCAGGGGAAAGAAAGGGAACGGGCCGACCACCCGCAGATGACATCGCTGGGGAAGGAGTGGGACATCACGACTTTAGATCCCTTCTGGAACGTGTCAACTGAACCACAACAGCTGCCCCGTCCTCAGCAAGTCTCTGACGCCACAGCGGTGGGGGACCACTTGCAGCAGAAATGCAGCCAGCTTTTCTGGAACCTCCCATCTTTCAACAGCGAGTCCCTGGTAGCCACAGCCTGGGTTTCTAGCAAGCCTTCCTCACAGAAT
This sequence comes from Macaca thibetana thibetana, assembly GCF_024542745.1. NCBI lineage: Eukaryota > Metazoa > Chordata > Mammalia > Primates > Cercopithecidae > Macaca > Macaca thibetana. The sequence continues at coordinate 104,234,875 of NC_065592.1, read as the reverse complement.
GCGCACTCCGTATCACTGGATGAAGCCTCCACTTCTCTTCCAGGTGGACCTGAGGTCGAGGTATCCTCAGAGCTTTCCCAGGCACCGCCTTCCTCACAGAATGCACACTCTGTATCATTGGATAAAGCCTCCACTTCTCTTCCAGGTGAACCTGAGGTCGAGGTATCCTCACAGCTTTCCCAAACACCGTCTTCCTCACAGAATGCACACTCTGTATCACTGGATGAAGCCTCCACTTCTCTTCCAGGTGAACCTGAGGTCGAGGTATCCTCAGAGCTTTCCCAGGCACTGCCTTCCTCACAGAATGCACACTCTGTATCACTGGATAAAGCCTCCACTTCTCTTCCAGGTGAACCTGAGGTTGAGGCATCCGCACAGCTTTCCCAGGCACCGCCTTCCTCACAGAATGCACACTCTGTATCATTGGATAAAGCCTCTACTTCTGTTCCAGGTGGACCTGAGGTTGAGGCATCCTCACAGCTTTCCCAGGCACCGCCTTCCTCACAGAATGCACACTCTGTATCATTGGATAAAGCCTCCACTTCTCTTCCAGGTGAACCTGAGGTTGAGGTATCCTCAGAGCTTTCCCAGGCACCACCTTCCTCACAGAATGCACACTCTGTATCATTGGATAAAACCTCCACTTCTCTTCCAGGTGGACCTGAGGTTGAGGCATCCTCACAGCTTTCCCAGGCACCGCCCCAGCCCCACCACATGGCCCAGCCCCAACCTTTCACTCCAGCCTGGCCCCAGTCCCAGCCCCCGCCTTTGGCTGGGATCCAGACCCAGGCCCACCTCTCACCCCCTGTCCCAAGCCTACCGTGCTCTTCTCCACCCCAGATTAGGGACTGTGGGGCATCTTACCCGACAACCCAGGAGAAGACAGAGTCTGTCATCCCCGCTGGAAAGGAGAATCTTGAATGGACCTTGAAGAAGCGACCAAAGTGGAAGAGGGTTTTGCCCTCTCTCCTCCAAAAGTCTCCGACTGTCCTGAGCCAGCCCACTGCCCACCTTCCCCAGGAGAGGCCAGCCTCCTGGAGCCCCAAGTCAGCCCCCATCCTTCCCGGGGTTGCCACCAGCCCTGAGCTCCCAGAGCACCGGTGGCAAGGAAGGAGTGCCATCCACCAGGAGCAGTCCTGTGGCCCTCCCAGCGGATTCCGGGCATCTGGGGACCTGCCGCCGCGTGAGGGGGAATTCCCAGGGAGGCCCCAGAGTCGGGCAGCAGACACGCAGGAGGCCCTCTTGCCCTCCCAGGCTTCTGGATTTGCAGGGAAGGGCAGGAAGGATGTGCAGAAGGCCGGGTTCAGGAGCTCCGGAAGGTTCTCTGGGAAAGGGTGCTTACGGTCCAAACTAGGGCCAGACCCAAGCCGGGATCCAGGCTCAGGAAGGACCTCAGTGAAGTTTCTGGAGGAAGACGAGGAGGAGGCAGAAGGTGACATGTGGAGGCCCTGGAAGTACCAATCAGTAAATTCTGCACCCAGGGACCCAGACAAGGAGCATCTGGAAAACAAGCTGCAAACCCATCTGGCCAGGAAGGTGGGGGAGATCAAAGAGGGCTGGATCCCCGTGCCTGTGCGTCGCTCCTGGCTCATGGTCAAATGTGCTGTTCCCCAGTCTGACGCCCACAGGAAACCCGGGAAGCTGGCATCCTGGAGGGGTGGGAAAGCCCACGCGAACACCTCCCGGGAGCTTTCCTTCCTCCAGCCCTGCACCCAGCAGATGCTGGAAGTGCATCTTCTAAGGTTCCGTGTGAGACACAGGTGGGGTCCAGACCTCCAGTCCCTGGAGCCCATAAATGTCTGGTCAGGTGAGGCTCAGGACCCACCCTTCCCACAATCCACCTTTCCCCCCTGGGCCTCCTGGGAATCTCGGGACGAGTCTGCAGCCAACGTTCCCATTTTCCTGGGAAAACGTCCTCAGAACGGTCCAGGAGACAACAGAACAACAAGCAAGTCAGTCCTGATGGTGAGTGGCGCTCTCGCTTCCCCACCACCTGAGCAGGAGGAAGCCCAGAGGCCCCTGAGAGGGTCCCAGTCAGCTGACACCCATGGGCGATCAGAGGCCTTTCCAAGTCGACATGAGGACAGGGGGTTTTCTCAGCCCCCCACATGCAGCCTTGTGGGCAGAACCTGGCAGAGCAGGACTGTCCTGGCATCCGGGAAACCCAAACCCAGACTAGAGGGGAATATGGGTTCAGAAATGCCTGGGAACGAGGCAAGGTTTGAGAGTGAGAGCATGTCCCCAGGAGACGTGTGTAGTAGCAGAGCCCTGCAAGAGCTCAGCATAGGGTCCCAGTGGGCAAGGGCCGAAGATGCCCTGGAGGCACTGAAGGTGGGGGAGGAGAAGCCCCCCGCTTGGGACGTCACCGTGGGAGCCAGTGTGAGGACAAGTTCAGGAAGCATTCAGGTGGATCTGAGGAGCACAGGGGCTCTGGGGACCACTGATAACCCCTCAGGGTCTACAATCTGTGTTGCTCAGGATCCAGAGCAGCTGCGCCTGAAAGCGCAGGTGGTCAATGAGATTGCGCTCCTAGTTCAGGTGGATTCAGAGGAGCAGCCGCCAGGCCGTGCCTCGGGCGTCCTCCTCCAGGATGGCGCCATAGATCTGTGCCTTCCAGGCCGCCACGTGGACATGCTGCCCGCCACAGACAGGCTGCCCGTTCAGGCCCCTCTGTCCACCTCCCAGAGTGTGTCCAATAAGAACACGACGGCTTCTCAGGGGCCATGGGCCCTCCTATGGAAGGGAGGGGACAGCCCAGGGCAGCGGGAGCCTGGGAGCCCGAAAGCAAAGGCCCCACAGAAAAGTCAGAAGTCGCTGGGCTCTGCGGACAAGGGCGAGGCCCGCAGGAGACCCAGACCAGGGGAGCAGGGACACGGCTCCAAGGGACCAAGGACCTCTGAAGCCAGTGGGAGGAGCCACTCTGCTCACACCAGGGAAATAGGAGACAAACAAGAAAGGAAATACAACCAGCCTCAGCCGGAGAAACGAGAGACGCCACCTGAAAACCACTTCCGGAGAAAGATCGGTCACCATCCACAGGGTCTACACCCCAGGAAAACAGGCGCAGGGTGGGAAGACGTCCTGGAGAAAGGCAAGCCTGGGGCAGATGCTGTCCAGAGCTGGGGGTCTGGCCCAGCAAGGCTGTTTATGGACTGCATGGTTGATGAAGCCTGGACCATCAGCAGAGTTGTGGGGCAAATCCTGGTGGACAAACTGGGGCTTCCGTGGGGACGTGGTCCCTCAGACGTCAGTCGCCACAAAGGTGACCTCCACGCCCAGGAGAATGTGCCTTCCTGCGGCCACAGGGGTCACTGCCACCAGGAACATAGCAGAGAGATGAGAGCTCCGGCCTGCAGCCCCAAAGCCACCCCCAGGGGCCACCACTGTCCTGTCAAAAACAGGAACATCAGGGACAGAGACAGCAGATGGGCCCCACCTCCCCGGGAGCCTGTGTCCCCAGCTGGCCCCCACCACCACAGGCCACGAGTGGCAAGCGCCTCGGGTGGCCCCATCTGCGGCCGCTGGAACTGAGGTCTACACAGGGGTCTTGCCTCTTGAACCAGAGAAGGCTTCTTGCACGTCTCCTGGGGGCGACGGGGTTCTACTCAAATAAAACTGACACCTACGCGTTAAGCCTGTCCTGCCTGGGTGATCACAGCCATGTGTTCCCGACTTTCACAGAGAAGTTCCCAATACACTTGGTTTCCCTGCAGAGGTGGTGGCTTCTGTCTGTGCCATGCTAGGGCACAGGAAAGGGCTCAGCGTCCGCTCCTTCTGAGTGCGGCTTCCAGAATGGCTGTACCTGGAGGAGGCTGGCAGGGACGTGGAGGACCCCCTCTTCTCCCTGTCCAGGGAGAAACCCTGTCTGGTTTCTAAGCTGGATCATGACCCAGAGCCTTCAGGACGTGTAAGGACAGCAAACCCTATGGCGACCCCACCGGGTCTGGCTCACTGCATCCCCCTTCTCACTAAGGTAACTTCTGTACTGCTGTAGGGGCTGGGTCTGCAGGGGCCTCATGGCCTGAGGGGCTGGTAGGCTCCCCTGAGGCTGGAGGAGTGATGGATCCCAGCAGCCTCCCTGCCCCGTGGTAGCCTGGGAATGTGGGGTGTCCTGTACTGGCCCTGGGTCAGAGGTGGGACAGCTCCTTCCCAGATGTCCTGGTGGGGAAGAGGTGACACCCTCCCCAGACCCTTCCCTGCCTGCTGAGTTCCGGGGCGGACCTGGGCCCCGCCAGCACTTGGCTCAGCCTTGATAACACCGCTGGGTTTTCGTCTGGTGTCCCCTGCCTCACTCTCCAGAGCAGTCTCCCGGCCACTAGTGTGGGGTGTCTGTTTCAGGAGGCACCCAGGGCTGCTGCCTGGCCCCCTGGTGGGACTCTGCGGTCAGGAACCACAGGAGGGGACCTAGGCCCAGGGTGGGAGGTGGGAGAAGAATCTGGGAAGATGAACATAAGTTTGCAAGTGCAGGATCCACAAGCTGCCCACAGCTGTAACCAGGGTCCTCACAGTCCGGTGATCATTACAAGTAAAAGTGGTCAGTGCCACTCCCAGGGCAAAGGGACCCAGAAGGCAAGGGCTGGCCTGGGTGACACAGCACATCTATAGCTCCAAGCCCAGCTGCTGGCAGGGGACACACTGGGCCTCAGAGGATCTGGTCACATGGTTCACAGGGAGAGTCCCCACAGGGCACGGTCCTGGGCTCCTCCGTCCTGGTGCTGGGTCCCTCCTGGCCATCCCCAGGGAAGGCAGGAGCAAAGGCAGGAGCTGGTTCCCCAGAGGGCTCTGCCCAGGGAGAGGTCTGCACCTGCAGGGGTAGTGGAGGCTGAGGACAAGGGGACAGGCCTGTACCCAGGCGTGGCGGGACCCATGCTGGAGACCTGTTTGGAAAAGACCCTGGTGTCACTCTGGGTGCCCAGGCTACTGCTGGAGCCAAGTCCTGTCTGGGGTGGTGACCTGGGCAGCTCTAGTGTGGGCCCAAGATCTATGGGACCCCGGATCATGGGACCTGCAGCAGAGGAGCCCCAGAGAGACCCCCATGTACACCCCACACTCAAAGATTCCCACATTCATAGAGATTCCAGAGATTCCCCATAGTGACCCCCAGAGACCCCAACAGAGAATCTGACAGAGATCCCCCCATGAAGACCCCCCAGAGGGACCTCCCCACAGAAACCCCTGACAGACTCACACAGAGGCCCTTCAAAACTACACGGAGACCCCCACAGAGATCCCCATGGTGACTCTAACAGAGACCTGCACAGAGAAATATATCAAGGTCACTTTGCCACCCCCTCAAATCCCAAGCACTGCACCTGGTGAAAACGAGCGGCATCTACCTCATTCCAGCAGCGCTTTCTCCTGGCCGCCCTCTGCCCTCTTCTAGAGAAGATTCCCTGAGAAACCCAACAACAGAACAGCCTCCTCTGTCAGACGGCGTCCGACTCACAGCGACCCCCCGACCCGCCGGCAGACCCTTCCCCAGATCACCCAGGCCCAACCCCCGTGCTGATATAAAGGTGCAAGCGCTCCTGACAGAGCGGTGGGAGTTTCTCTGACGCTGTGCCTCCCAGGCCGCCCTCAGCCCCTCAGGCCGGGCTCCCCTCACTGCCAAGGGAATCCGCCCGCTCGTCTGGGTCGGTCTTGCTCATGGACTCCTCCTGCGGGCCTTGTGCTGGAGCACATGGAACAGGAAGGATCTCGGCGTGGACATAGCTTCCTCCGAAACCCTTCGACTCCCTGCGAGGCCAGGCTGCCTGTGCTGGGTTCCCCGCCCTGGCCCTTTCCCCTGTGACAGCCTCTGCAGGCCTGGACATGTTTCTCCCAGAACCCTGAAAGCTTCTGGTGGGCCCGGTGAGGAGGGGGCGCGCCTGACCACACTCCCGCTACTGTCCTCTGTTATAAATTATTTCATAACATCTTAGTTAACGGGCACAGGGATCCATGCTTCCTTATCTGCCTCATACATAAGTTGCATCACTAAAATCATATTTTCATAAAGGGTCTTAACTCTTTTCAGTAGCTAATATAATGTGTCAAAGAAAATCTGTAAAAATAAAATGGCATTGATAGTTCTAATTTAGTGGTATAAATAAATTTCCAGATTCAAATTATTCCATCTAAGTTACTTATTTTATAGGTCAAATATGAATACTCTAGTAAGTTTTTTAATTCTTCAAAGTAGACTTCTGATGTTTAGAGAATACAAACTAAAAAGCAATTTTGCCTTAAAACATTGTTTCTAATGTGTCACAAATTCATTTTAAAAAACTATTACCAAACAGGATATATTTTTAAGTAGTTTAAATATACAACTTGCAACAGACACACATACTGTAAATCCACTCTTCTGCAAATGAGGAGCAGCTATATGTTTACCTTAACATCCAAAATGCTGAATCTATATAACGGGTTGCTTATTTACAACCACATGTAAAATAGGGTATTACAATAATTCAGCATGCGTATTTGTTCTTTTGGAAAAGTTTTTTAATTATTGAAAAGAATTGAAAATCTTCCAAAACATCATCTGTTTGAAAGATGTTAGAAAAGAGAGTGTAGAAAAATAGGACTGCATTCTTATTGCCTAACGGTTTAACCTCAGTTGTAAATACACACATATCACACATATCTATGTGTGATATGTGTGCACATGTCTGTATCCGCATACATACATATGTGTGTGTTGTAACATCATTCAATTAGTAACATCCGTTCTATTGTTTGCTGGAATACACTGTTTTTATTATTCTACAGAGCAGGCACATCACAATTAATCTCTAGACTCGAAGCCTGAGTAACTATTCTCTCTCCAGCAGTTTCTGCCAGTTCTTGGGTTTGGAAAAATGAGTTGGGCATATTTGCTTGGGTCCATTTCTGAGTTCTGTATTCTGTTCTGTCGACCTGTGTGTCCATCTCTCCACCAATATCATGTGCCTTTTCATATAAACTTAAAATAAGTTTATCTATATGCATAAAAAATCGAACTGGGGTTTTGATATGAATGTCATTAAGTCTACACATCAATTTAAAGATAATTGACATCTTTGCTATCTTGAGTCTTCCAAACCATTAATAAGGTATGTGTGAATTTATTTAGTTCTTCTCTCAATTCTTTAATGCACATTTTGTAATTTTTGCCATCTTGATTCTGCATGTCTTGTCAGATTTCTGCCTAAGTGTTTTCTTTAGAGCAATGGTAAAGGTATTTTCAGTTTCCATGCATTCGTTGTTAGTTTATAGAAGTATGATGAGTTTTGTAAGATGGATCATTTATCCTGTGAACTTGCTAAATAACTTATTATTATTTCTACAAGACTTTTTTAGTTTCTCTGAGACATTACAAAGACAATTGTGTAATCTGCAATAGAGGCAGCTTTCCTTCTTTCTTTTTTTTTTTTCAGTCAGTATGCCTTACTTGTTTGTTGCCCAATTGTGCTAACTAGAACTTTCGGTGCTCTGTCAAATAGCAGTGGTGAGAGCAGACGTCTCTGCCTTGTTTCCACCCTCAGGGGAAAATCATTCAGTCTTTCACCATTAGGTATGACATAGCTGTTGGTTTTTGATAAATACTCTTGATAAAGTTCAGGAAGTTTCCTTCTATTTGTAGGTTTCTGAAGGTTTTTATCATAAAACTGTGCTATACTTTGGCAAATGCTTTTTCTACATCAATTACGTAAGTAGCATACATATTTTTGAATCATGTTTGTTTGTCCAGGTTGATATTCCTTGTCCTTTAATTGACAAGTGTTCACAATTTATATTTAAGATAACTGTAATGTATATGTTAAGGCCTAGGTGTTCTACTTTATAATTTATTTTCTGCTTGTTCATTCTCTTTTTATTTCCTCTGCTCTTTTTTCTTACCTTCCTGTGAGTTACTGAAATAGTTTTAGGATTACATAATTATTTCTTTATATTGTTTTCTAGTACATCTCTATATTATTTTCTTACTGTCTTTACCTTATTATCATTATTCATTTGTAACTGACCAAAGTCAACTGATATTGATGTTTTACCACTTTAAATTAAGTGTAGACACCTTATTTTCATGTAGGTCCCTTTACCCACCTTGTTTTTAAAAATCGAATTGCACTGAGTAACACATCTAATACACAGCATGCTTCTACAGGCAGCGTTATAATTTTTGCAAAAACACTGAATATGATTTTGAAAACTTCTGAGATGATGCGTAACCTGTTATATCTTTTTACATTTTGCCATTCTCTTATTCTTTTCTTTCTGAAGTTCCAGTCATTCTTCTGATATCATTTGGTTTCTGTTAATAGGACTTTTCACATTTTTAAGAGGAGTTTTGGTAAAAAACAAATTGTGTCAGTTTTCCTTCACATAACGATGCTTTTATTTCTCCCTTTTTGAATGCTATTTTTGCTGGACATAGAATTTGCAGTTAACAGTTCTTTTCTTTCAGGACATAAAAAAGGTTGGGACACTTCCTTGTGTCCTACACGGTTTCAGATTGGGGGCAGGCTTTCAAAAATTTTTGTTTTCAGAAGTTTTTATATGATATGTTTCAATATGAATTTATTTGGGTTTATCTTATTTAGGATTTACTCAGCTACTTGATTCTGTAAATTTCTGTCTCTGTCAAAATTAAGATGTTTTCAGATATCAATTTATTGACTGTTTTTCCAGTCCCACTACTTCTTTCTACTTTCCATCTGGGTCTCTGATGATATATATACTCAGTATTGTGATGCTGTCTGACAGGTCCCTGAGGCTGTTCTCTGTTGTTTTGTTTTGTATCTATTTTTTTTCTTTTGTTCAGATTAGAATCAGTAAGTCCTACTGATTTGTCCTCAAGTGTACTGATTCTATCTTCTGTCTTCTCCCCTTTACTATTAAGTTTACCCAGTAAAGTTTTATTTCAGCTGTATTTTTTAATTCTATAATTTCCAATTGGTTCATTCTTATAACTTACTTTTTGTTTTGCTGAGATTTTCAAGATTTGCATTTGGTTCAAAGGAATTCCTGTTAATAATTGCCCGCCGGTACCACCTCACTCAGTCTCATTTCAGCTGGTTCAGTATGGAGGTTTAATTCACCACTGGGCCCTGCTGACACGGGAAGTGGGGGGAAATTGGAGTACTAGTTAGCCTAGATGCGACACTTTGTCAGTCTGGTTGATTTGAGTGGCAGCAGAGGCTCAGCTTCCTGCTGGTCTCCAGTGACAGCAGGGTGGGGAGGGTGACACTAGCCTACCTCACCCTGCCTCAGTCAATGTCACTGTTGCTGCATGAGTTTGAGGAGTTTGAGGCTAAACTTGCCTCTGGCACCACCAGACATCACCTTGGCGAAGGAATGTAGAACAGTCTGCTTTTGTCAGACAGGAAATGGAAGAACAGCTTCTTAGTTGGTCTGTTGATATCACCTAAAAGAAATATCAGAATGCTACCTTCTTTCACCAGGTGAAGAGAGATTTGCCTCCCCGCCTGGCCCCGCAGACACCATCAGGCAAGGGAGTCAGAGTGCTGCTGCTGCCCTCCACTCCGTGGCAGTGAAGTGGATCATCAGCTCCACACTGGACTCCACTAACCTATGGTGTTTGGGGGGTTTTTCCATTGGTGTGTGGCTGGTGTCAGGTGGGCATTTCTTGCCAGGCCATTCTTTTCCATGTTCTTTGGTTAAAAGAGTTAGGATTTTGTTGGGTTTGGTTTTGGTTTTTTTCTGTGCCTATTGGTGGTTTCTGGTTGGAGGCTTCTGCAGCATTCTCCCCAGGGCAGATGAGAAGAATAGGAAACCCAAGGAATGTGCCACTGTGTCATTCCCCAGGGAGTCTGTCTTGCTTAGTATACTTTTCCAACATTTCCCATGCTCGTTTGTTGTTTTCTGTGCAGGGTTTCAGTTAGAACACAAAGGATGTGATAGTAATGAGGCTTCTCCAGCTGGGCTGAAAACAGATGTGTTTTTGTCTTAAAATCATAAGAGCAAGTATTTTAAAAAATACTTGAATAGGTTGGTGAGAATTCTGGGGAGAATTAACACACCACTGGGAAAGAAACATTTCACAACACTGCAAGAAAAACTCATTCCACAGCAGTGACAACTCCAGCTCACATAATCTACAACTGACTTACTCATTTGTTCTCGCCTAGTGTCAGAAATATCATTTGCCTCCGTGATAAACAAAATTACCAACTAAAGTAGAGTGTTTCTATAAAGTTTGTTTTGTCTTAGAGTATCCAATCAACATTTTCTAAAGTGTCTTTAATCAGTTTCTTTTTCCTCCTGAAATACTCTGATATTATGGTTGATGTTTTTTTTTTTAATTTGCAAAAAATAAAGGTGAGTTTGTGTGGTGTAGCTTGTGGTAGGTTTTGAGAAACCCATAGAGACATGTGTCTACCGCCCAGCACTACACAGAGCAGCTGCATCAACCTAAATTTCTCTGTGTGATGCCTTTGTGATCGCTACACTCCAGCCTAGGTGACAGAGTGAGACCCTGTTTCAAAAAAAGCAAAAAATACAAAAGGTAAATCTATGAATTTTCACGCCGAAATCTATATTTATCCACTTATTTTCTTTACTGTGGAGTTACTAAGAATTTGAAGCCATTTGAGCTGACTGTCCCCAGAAAACAGTTGTTGCTCTAATAGTAAATGAGAATGGCAAGAGCATAGGTTCTCTCCCCAAAGACCTTCAGACATATATAGTTAATTCACACTCTAAAGGCAGTAATGGCAAAGCTAGTGATTACGGTCACCCCACAAACTAGGACCAAAATACCACATAAATACTTGACTGACTAGGATGTTAGTGTAATGTAATTTTCTGATTAATCAAAATGAAAATTTTTGTCTAGGTTAGAAAAATTTATTTCCGGATGCCAATAAAAAGAGACATAGAAAATCTAAATTTAATAAAAGAGGAGTAAATAAGGTCCTCTAATACAAAGAAAGCAATATGCTTCAAAGATTAATTATGGGCTGGGGCCTGTGGCTCATGCCTGTAATCTCAGGACTTTGGGAGGCCGAGACAGGAGGACAACTTGAGTCCAGGAGTTCCAGACCAGCCTAGGCAACATAGGGAGACCCCATTTGTACAGATAATTTAAAAACTAGCCACGTATGGTGGTGCACACTTGTAGTCTCAGCTACTCTGGTGGCTGAGGCAGGAGAGTCACCTGAGTCTCAAAAAAAACCAAAAACAAACAAAAAAACGGATAATTGTGCTTTTCTATTAAAATTGATCCTTAGGGGAGTGAAGTCAAGAAAAATGGTAGAATAGGACACACCCACCAGGAATCCATCTTTCCTCCTGGACAGCAATTATACTGAAAGGGGCTCTCTGAAGTGAATATTTCGGGACTCTGTAGTTGATGTGAACACTTGCAACTCCCAGGGAACAGATTGGCTGCTAAATTATGATAATGTTTGCTCTATTTCAGCCTTCAGCACAATGGCAGCTGTCTATCACCAACCACAGTTCCATGTCAGGCAGCTGTGGGGGTCATAACTGACATTTTGGGGCAAGGGAGCTTGCTGGAGCCAGGGTGGGCAATAAAATCCTGTCCCTGCAAATATCAGGTCTCTGTGTTGAGATCGTGGAATGTTTCCCTGATCACTGAGGTGTGGGCATGGAGGCTAGTCACCACTGTTCCAATCTGCATTCACCTGAAATGTCTCCTAGAAGATTTAAAGCAGTTACACCTGTTTTTTTTTTTTTTGAGACGGAGTCTTGCTCTGTTGCCCAGGCTGGACTGCAGTGGCCGGATCTCAGCTCACTGCAAGCTCCGCCTCCCGGGTTTACGCCATTCTCCTGCCTCAGCCTCCCAAGTAGCTGGGACTACAGGTGCCCGCCACCTCGCCCGGCTAGATTTTTTTTGTATTTTTTTTTAGTAGAGACGGGGTTTCACCGTGTTAGCCAGGATGGTCTCGATCTCCTGACCTCGTGATCCGCCCGTCTTGGCCTCCCAAAGTGCTGGGATTACAGGCTTGAGCCACCGCGCCCGGCCACACCTGTTTTTTTGAACTTCCAGAAACAACTGCATATGTGGGAAATTGAGGAAGCTACCATGCATGCTAAAGGAAAGAAACAAGCCCAGAAAAGAAATGATGAAGACCTTAAGTTCTCAACTCAGATTTAGTCCCAACGCAGAGGCATCATATAACAATTTTTTTAAGCCCATAAAGCCACAGAAAAAGGGGGAAATTTTGATTTCCAGAGTTCCTACATTATAAGGTTTAATGTCCAGTTTTCAACAACTACAACAAAAAGCAATGCATATAACAAAACAGGAAATTATAACCCATGAATGATACCAAATAAATCAGCACAAAACCTGCGGAAGCCCAGATGTCACACACACACTATACAAATACTTTAAAACAGTTGTCTTAAAGATGCTCGAAGAGTTAAGGAAGACATGAACAACAAAACAAGTTATGCCTGGAAAAAATAAGCATATTATTAATAAAGATATAAAATTATAAGGGGGAACCAAAAAATTCTTCCTATATCTAAAAAGTATACTACCTGTAGTATATCTAAAGTATACCTAAAAAGTATCCTGCCTGTAATGATAATATACTAGAAGGATTCAAAAGCAGATTTGAGCAAGCAGAAGAAAGAAGAAGTAAACCTGAGCAAACCACAACTGAAATTATTGAGTTGGAGGAACGGAAAGGAAAAAAGAGTAATGAAAAGTGGATAGTGCCCAAGAAGACTAGGAGACACCAGCAAGCAGACCAACATATGCGTTGTGGGAATCCCCAAAGGATAAGAGAGTTAGAAATCACCAAAATGTTCTTACCACGACAATGAACAAGAAATTCTCATGACTTAAGTTTTGCCCTGAAAATCCAACAATTCTTATATTTATGGATCAAATTTAATAGCAATTGTTAATGTTTTTAAGTGTTTGTAAGTTTTTTAAGTCACATGGGCACTTAGAAGAAATATTTCCTGTAAAGACAAATGACCATTAAGTCCTTGTATGTCCTTCATAGGGTTTTAAAAAAATTGTGTAGCAATTTTCAATTATTCTACAATAATATAATAGAGAGGGAATTAAATAATTTCATTTTCAGTTTTCAGTGGAAAAAACTGAGATACTCGCAGGATAAAAATTTTTTCCAAAGTTGCAAAATAAATTATTCACTCAGGGAAATATATGTTTCTCTAAGAAGGTGACATATCTAGAAGCAACATTTATAGAATGTAGCTGTGAGTTTTAAATATTATTTTTAATTGACATATAACTATATACATTTATGGGGTACATTGTGATGGTTTGATATATACAATATGGAGTTATTAAATCAAGCTAATTAATATAATTTTGGAAGTTACAAAATTTTGGTAATTCATGTTAACAGATGTCTGAGCAGAAAAATATAAATAATACATACTTGATTACTTTGTGACCATTTTAAACAATTTGAATATAGAAGTTGAGAATTCTATAGAAGCCAGTAGCAATTTGAGTTTAGAAAAATAGATTTTGCTCCTTGAAGCTGATATTTCAGATTTATGTGCAGTCAAGGCAGTTCTCCAGATAATAAGTTAGGGATTGTTAAAACTTTTAGGCCAGGTGTGGTGGCTCATGCCTGTAATTCCAGCACTTTGGGAGGCTGAGGTGGGCGGATCACTGGAGGTGAGGAGTTCGAGACCAGTCTGGCCAACATGGTAAAACCCCATCTCTACTAAAAATATTTTTTAAAAAAATAGCCAGATGTGGTGGTGGACGCCTGTAATCCCAGCTACTCAGGAGGCTGAAGCAGGAGAATTGCTTGAACCCGGGAGGCGGAGGTTGCAGTGAGCCAAGATCATGCTATTGTACTCCAGTCTGGGCAACAAGAGCGAAACTCCATCTCAAACAAACAAACAAACAAACAACAACAACAACAACAAACTTTTAAAGCTGACTATTTAGAGCAAGACTAATACCAATACCAGTCAAGCACCAAGTGGCCTCAGTGTGTCTTCGCAAGCACTAGGTAAATGGGGCTTTGGATTCTTGAATGTGTCTTTACACTGCACACCTTTCTCCCAGTAGTGGGATCTCAACCACGGAATATAATTGAGACCCTGGGACTGCCAGGATGAAAGTACAGTTTGGATCACACTCCAGTGGCCCACGTTGAGCTGACCCCAAGCCCAGGCGAGACACCCACCATGGAGCTGGAGATCTCAGCTCCCGGCCGAAGTGTGCATTTCCTTGTCATTCAGAATACCTTGTCAGAGTATTCTAAATACTCTGGTTTGTTGGGGCTCACAGGAAATTGCACATAGGAAATCAGAGTTTCAGGAGTGGGGGTGGGGAATTGTCAATTTTTAAAAGGTCACAGGCACTGCTTTTTTATTCATTTTCAAGTTCCACGACTCTTGCTTTACCTGCAGGGATTCCATGCCCCTGGAAGTGGTCAGAAGGCCTGCTTGGGCCCCAGAGAGCCCAGCAAGTGCAGCGTCAGGAGCCAGTTCCCTTTAGCCAGAACCTCTTGAAATCTCATTCATATATTCCACATAATTTAATATGTGAGAAAGGGTTTTTTGGGTGTCAGTGTCCAGGGAGCACAGCTTTGCCTATTTCTCTGTATTGCTTGGCACAGAACTGGACAATCTTGACGAGTCTAGAAATGTTGCTTTCTTCCAGTGCAGAAATGTTCTGTTTTTTCAACTTGTGAATTCTTTCTGAAAAATATCCCTGATTGTGATGGATTGTGGAATTTAATGACCTTGTTGAAGGTCAGGAACAGGAATGTCTTATGAAACGAATGCTTCCTGATGGATCCTTTCCTGTGAGGGAGAAAGAGAATGCTTTGCTTAATCTATGTTTTCCTGCCTCCCACTATCATATCTGTACCCCAGTCTGAGCCTGGGAAATTAAAACTGCATAGTTCTCCTCCTGTGATGAATTTGGCTGTTTAAATGCTTTAAGCTCAGTATATGTCAGAATTGAAATATAACTTAGATATCAAGATTTCGGGTTACAAAGGGCAATCCAACTTGTGGTGAAGTTAATTCAGGAGGCTTTTATCAAATGCTTATCATGTGCCAGGCAGTGTAGTGAAAGCAGAAGAAATAAAGGCAAATACTGGTTCTTTATAAAAACATGCTGATCCTACAAGATGAGTAGAATGATTCATTAAAGTGGCACTGGTTATGATTTTAGAACCACCCCCATCGTTTGGAATCTGTTCTGTTTGCTGACTATGTTTTCAGTGGCCATGTGTGACTAATGATTGAGATTATACAAATTTGTCTTTCAAACAGGTCTAAATCCTTTTTCTCTTAAGGCACCGAAGCAGGGCAATCAGTAAGGAAACAGGAACAATTCTCTCCCCAGAGTTTTGATTCTCTCAAGGTTCTGTAATCACATGATTTTGCACAATTTTAAGACCACAAAGCAATACATTTGATCGAGTTGCCGGGCTAAGTGCAAGAGCTAAGGCTCCCGACATATAATTGGAAGAAAAACCTGAAAGTTTAGTTTTTATGTCTTTCCTCAGTCAAGTTGAGTCACAAGGTTACTGATAAAGAAGAAATCTTTGTTTAAAACTAGTTGTGTATATTCGTCACAGATTTCAAGACTAGATGTTAAACAAAAGGCTCTTTTTATTAACAAGTATGTGCCCAACTAAATTTTCTCTGCTGTTTGGATTTCAGTATTTAGAAGATGCTATTTTTGTAATTTAAACTTAAAAAAAAAGGCATTTTACAAATGATGTGATTTAAAAGAAACATTACCAGTATGAATCCACTCCAGTGTAGGGAATGTTGAGGTGTAATTTAATGATAAGAACAATGATTTTCTTTACCCCACTTCCCGTTTGCCCCAAGAATACTGCACTGGCAGTGAGCTGCACTTTCTTTTTCTAAACAAGAAATGGGTGAAACAAAATGAAATCTAGTAATTCCAATGGATGGGCATTACTTTGCTACATTGCAACCTTAAAATTGATGACAAACTGTTCTTATAGTGTTACTATTTGATTTATGATTAAAAGTGAATTCTTAAGCACTGAGGAATAATTTGTTAAAATAGAGACAAGGTCTCACTATGTTGCCAGGCTGGTTTGAATTCCTGAGCTCAAGTCATCCTCCTGCCTTGGCCTCCCAAGGTGCTAGAATTACAGGCATGGGCCACTAGGACCAGCCTGAGGAATGACCTTACAGGCAACATCTGGATCTGAATCTATTCATGAAACATCTCTCAGTTAATGCAATTACCATAATCCAAACCTATGAAGTAAGTCACAAGTACATCTGTAGCAGGACGAGCTGCAGACAAAACTCCTCAGACACTGAGTTAAAGAAGGAAGGGGGTTTATTCGGCCAGGGGCATCGGCAAGACTCCTGTCTCAAGAGCCAAGCTCCCCGAGTGAGCAATTCTTGTCCCTTTTAAGGGCTCACAACTCTAAGGGGGTGCACATGAGAGGGTCGTGATTGATTGAGCAAGCAGGGGGTACGTGACTAGGGGCTGCATGCACCGGTAATTAGATCAGAACAAAACAGGATAGGGATTTTCACAGTGCATTTCTATACAATGTCTGTAATCTATAGATAACAGAACCAATTAGGTCAGGGGTCGATCTTTAACTACCAGGCCCAGGGTGCGGTGCTGGGCTGTCTGCCTGTGGATTCATTTCTGCCTTTTAGTTTTTACTTCTTCTTTCTTTGGAGGCAGAAATTGGGCATAAGACGATATGAGGGTGGTCTCCTCCCTTACATCTATCACAGCAGGAAAGGAAGCCTAGAAGTAAAAACAAAAGTACTTCAGTTTGGTCTCTGCTAATGGTTGGGCATAAACCTATATGTGCGAAGTAAATTAGTCAAGAACCAGGCACAATGTGTAGTTTCTTTCTTTTGGCAAAAATATAACCTTGTGCTATTATTAGAATGTAATAATAAGTAAGTTTGTTCCATAACTTACTGGAATAATAAGTAAGTTTGTTCCATAACTTACTGGAACAAACAAGAAATTAGAGGCCACCTCTACCCTCCCCTCCTTACCATATTGGGCTATATTGACGGTCACAGAGTCGGGTTTGATGGGGTTGTTCAGGCTCATCTAAGTGTAAACCACGTAGGGTAGCTGCAGACATGAACTGGAGCCTCTGTGTGTCTCAGAGACCGGTGAGGACAGAGGTGGATGGGGAGGCCAGGGTGCCCAGAACCACGCAAGAGTCTCCAGTGGGTTCTGCTCACCATGCTTATGAGCTTGAATGTAATGTGGGTTTTAGGGGGTCATCACCTCCTCTCCCCTGGGAGTGAATCTGAAGGTTGGAGATTGGTCAGTGCCCCGGAACACTTGGCCACGTTCGGAATTGGGGTCCCCAAAGCAGTGAAGACTGGGATCAGGAATCTGCGTGGTGAAGGAATGCAAGTTATGTGGCGTGAGGCTGTCCACTTGGAAGAAGCAACTAGTGTTGAAGTCCAGCTCCAGGGCAGTTTATACACACACTCGTTTTCATTCCAGGGAATAGGTTCCATTATGATGTGTTGAGGACTGAAAACCATGCATTTTCTGTGTTGAAAAAATTTTCATCCAGTTCAGAACATAATGCTTACTGAAAAGATACCATTTATATAGAATCGTGTATAGACAGATTTGAAAAGTGCTGAAGAAATTAAGAGCAAACTTATTACTGATGGGCTGTAGTTAATCAATAAATCCTGCTTGGAAATGTTTTTGTTTGAGAGGAAAGGTAGATTAAATAGTTCTAAAAGGAGATCAAGGGCCTGGAAAACACTGAGATTGTCTCACTTTGATTGGGAGGACTAAGCCAACTGTATTTTTCCCAGCTGTGGAAAGTTCCAAATTTCTAAGATTTCACCTGGAAAAAAATATATATTTACATAATTTTTAAAAACAAAAACTGAAGAATTGTTTTATTATTTCAGTCTAATGTTGTTCTGTTTGCAGGACAAACAGTAGGCTATGGGTTAACATGGCATTACAGTAGGTGTAAATACTGAGACAAGGCTTGACTATTTCTTAATCATGAATTGTATATGGAAGAACGCATGCAAGGATGCATCGAACAATCTTAACTGAATCAAGGAGAAGTCATGAACAATTGTGATGTATTTGTTTTTCTGTAAAACGCATTATAATGGATCATTGCTTTCTCGTTAGAGTCTTTAGCTTCTCTGAAAACCTGACTTTGAATACCTTTGAACCTCTGAAGGGTGGATGCATTCCAAAATTGAGATTATTCCATACAATCATTTCTTAATGAATATGAGTAGTGATTAAGAAGATGAATAACATAGCTTTAGCCTAGCTAACTATAGTGTTCTCTATTTTCATATGCTAATTTTTAAAAGCTTCTTATTCATACTCAGCTTGCTTTTTCCCAAAGCGAAAAATAGTTATCTTTTACAATTGTTTTGCCATCTCCCTTGTTTAAAATGATCTGTGAATAATTCTTGTAGATTTGAAGTACTTCAGGATTCATCTATTTTTGGGGAGTAGAATACTATTTGTCAGATTATTGATAAGAATAATATTCATATAGTGAATTTGAAATATTTTATAATGTTTCCAGAAAAAGTAAAATTAAATTAGGTCTTATCACTTTTTGATCCAGGAACCTTAGCATAAAATATGGACCTTTCAGATTGAAAGGAGCAGTCAGTGTGGCTTTTAGAGGGCATTTGGGTGTCCCCTGTATGGATGTCATTAGTTAGCAACACCGAGACGACGTCTCTGTCCAAGGACCGTGTAGGAGGTGGCCACCTCGTTTTTGCCACATGCATTCTCAAAGTTGACTGTTAGAGTCAACTGGAACAACTAATTATTGATTCTAAAGCCTTTAACTTAGGGTTATAAAGAAAATTATCATTTTAAAAATTCCTCCAAGGGAAAGATTACATCACAAAAGCTTTGGAGGAAAGAATGACAATATGATTTGGAACTGTGAATGCTCCCTTCTGTATCTCACTACGGGGAAGTCTCCTAATAGACTCATTTGAAGGGAATTAATGTGTGATGATTTGTTTTACCGTAACAACAATAAGAAAAGCAAACACTTAATTCTCACAGCAACTCTATTAGTTGTATTATTTTTCCCATTACACAGATGAGAAAACTTAGGCTTAGGGAAGTTGACAGATGTCCCAAGATGAGAGGCCTGGTTCCCGATCCGGCCCTCAGTAACCTAAGGGAGGACACCGAACCGACGTGATTATGAGCAGAGGGGACAGAGGCGGGACCATGGGCCATGGCTATCTGGGAGACTCTTACAGGAGCAGAGCCGGGGCGAGGCTGGGAAAGGGAGCAGGCTCCTGTTACATAGTTCATGCAGTTAATCCGCAGTTGCCCTCAACCAGCTGTGTGGCTTTGAAGAAATTGATTCTGCTCCTGGGACCTCCTTCCCTACAAGGAGAAGAATGCAGCTTGCCTTGCCCGGCATGCTGGTGCCCATGAGAAGTCGCCATGTTCACCCTCCAGTTAGCACTGGCTGTGCCTCAAGATAACCCCAGTCTTCTGGAATTTCCTGAAATGCTCTTAATGCCCCGGTCATAACTTAACAACTCCATACTTCCAGTGCACATGCCTGCTGTGGGAGCTTCTTAACCCTTCTTTGTGCCCCCATCCCTTTCAGAGTTTACTGAAGCCTGTGAGCGCCTTCTCAGAGTAATGCTTATAAATCCATAAAATACGTACATAGGATTACAAAGAAAAGCAATTATATTGAAATGCGTATATCAATATATTAGAAATTATAATAGGCATCCTTAGTTATTAGTACATTAAATAACAAAACACAGGGATGTTTCATAACTACTATTATTTTGAAGTAAATGAGGAACAGAAATAATATTTCGAGGTTGTCAGCCTGTCAGCCTAAATAACAGAGTCTCTCTAAAAGATATTTATTTGGGGATAGAACATTGCAGTGGGAATACATGTGCCATAGTAAACTATGTGTGTAGTCAGGGTGGTAAAAGAAGACAAAAGATTTTAAAGAAAAAAATAAGGAGGATTACATAATTGTTTCAAATAATTACCACTGGCTACAAAGATTAGTAACAAGGGCGATGCCAGTCCAAGGTTAGGCAGTTGCTGGGCAGATGTCCTTGCAGAAGTGTTTGTGTGTGTGCATAGGTTGTGATGGCCTTTGTGAAAGGTTGTGGTCTCTGTAAAGTCTTTTTCATCATTAGGCACACAAACATGAGAATCCTCTGTTCATGGCCTTCCCTGCTCTGTCTGTCACGGTGTTCTTTACATTAATGACTCCACTGTGATCTGATGACTTTCATATTTCCTCTTTGATCAAGATATTTCTCTGAAAGCGTCATTATCAATCATCCTGTGGTTTGATTTTGATGCTCCTTGATGCCAGGACAGACTCATTTCGGTTGCTGATCTTGCGCCACAGTAGGGGGCGTGATTGATGAGCAGGAGTCAATGTCAAACCCTTGAAGAGAGTGGCTCTTCGGCTAAGTCTACTTGGAGTTCATTATTAAGCTCAATTTTGTCTGCTCTGTAGTCTTTTGTGGTCATCTTAAAGTTCTGGGCCAGCATTATTTTGTAGGAGCTGTACTTCCATGAAAATTTAACAAATAACATATAAAGTTTCAGAAGGGAAAATACAAAGTAAACTTAATGGGAATATGACAGTTCTAGTTTACTAATGGTTTTGAGCCATGAACCTACACTTAGAGATAACCAATTAAGTAAATCATTTGCCACAGGTAATTAGGTGAGACCCGTCGTAACCATGTGGCTTGTTTGCTTATTTTGTGTATGTGACTTCAACTTTCCCAGAGGAATTATCCAGGTACAGCATGTAGTATTAGCAGTAGCACAGACACTTTTATTTAACCAATGGAAACTAAAGGATCTTTTTAGGTTAGGTTCTGTGAAGTAACCAAGAGGAAGTGATTGATTGTGAAATTTTAATTACACCATTATCCTACTAAGTGAAAAAGGCAGCAATAAAGGGGGTAAGTCTCATTAAGGAGTTTTGTTCTGACATCTTGGGAAAAGCTGTCTACAGTGTGGAAACATTAATTTCTCCTGGTTTGTAGCCATGACATTGGGTGGTTTGGTGAACTTTTTTATGTGGTCTATACACCAGGCATGAAGCTCATTGCTTAAAATGTATGTGGTTTCAGCTTATAGGGCTTTAGAAATAGTGTAGCCTTTGAGTTGGAGAGTTACAGGCAAATATTGGAGGAAGTTAGGAAAATTTAGGATCTAGTGTAGTCAACAGGAAGATAATAAGAACTTGAAAACCACACACAGGCTTACAATCAATGACAGGTGTATTAAAATTTTCTTTAGAAACATAACTTTTTCTCTCTGTATTGGTCATGGAAGAATCACAGATTTAATGTGATTGATGCTAGGAAGCCAAACCAAGGTACGTTTTAGATTTTACATAGTTTTAAGGTTCTTGGGCCTGCCAAGAAGTGACAACTTTTATTCACTCATCGTAAGACTGGGAACTCTTGAGGCCAGACATTCTGCTCACTTTCTTAAATATGACATCCCAGTCAAAAACTTGGTAATGTAACCAGTATTTCCAGTTGCACCCTGCTTATAAAGGCAAAGGAGACTGTTATTGAACTTACATAAACAAAAGTAAGACTTTTCAAAAATAGTTTTAGAACTTGGGAGGAATCAGTAGGAAGAAAAAGCACAGGCTTCCATCTTCACAAAAGTATACTTTATCACATTGTGGGGAACTGCAGATAGTTAACAAGAAAGAATTTTCTTAAATATGGAAAACAAAACATTTAAGTAAAAATCCGACAATGTTTTAAATAAAAGTCATAAAAATTTTATCTTCATCATGTAATTTCTTGCAACTAATGTTTTTGTTTTGCTTGGTCTGGATTAGCAGTTTTATGAACCTGGTAGTTTCTTTAGTAGAGTTCTAGAAAGTTTTATTTAGTTCATTAATCTTTAAGTTATCATGAGTCTGTGTTTTAGAGTGTTTGCTAGTCATTTCCATAAAAAGCAATTTTGGAACTAGACCTGATTGCAAATGTTTTTAGAAAAGTATTCAAAACAGTATCTGTGGATGACAAAAACAGAATAACCGTGGTTAAAATCTGATGAAAGTTCCCAATCAACAAGAAAATTTAGTTATTTCTATTACATGCGTCATTTTAACATAGCAAAAATTATGACTGACAACATCACGTGATGACCATCAGACTTTTATACATTTTACATAATCTTTAGGATGTTGACATTAATAATATATCCATACAGATATTACTTGAGAAAATATTTAACATAGCAATCAAAATGGTGACTGATCACATAGATTTTTATGAATTTGTATAATGTGTGGAACATTTATATCAATAACATACCCATAACAAGGATCACGCCAGTCTGAGGTTGAACAGGCAGTTGCTGGGCAGATGTCCTAGCAGAAGTGTTTTTTGTGTAAGGTTGCGATAACCTTTGGGCAAAGTTGTGGTTTTGTAGTCTTTTTCATTATCAGAAATACAAGGTGAGAACCCTTTGTTCATGGCCTTCCCAGCTGTCGGAGATTTCTTTACATTAGTGACTCTGCTTTGGCTCTGACACACTGAACACTAGTTCACAAGCCACGGCAGTGATTGCTTTGAAAATGTCCGTGACTTATATTGGTGCACAGTGCACAGGCACTGCCGACGCTTGTGTGGTTTGTCTACAGTCATAATTGAAGAAAGGGAGAAGTTAGTGAAAATAAAGATGTAGTTTTTAAATTTTTGTTTACAGACTTCCTAAATGATATTTGTACCCCATGTTAAGGACTTCTGAGCTACCTATGTAGGGCACTTCTTCGCGTTCTATAGAAAAAATCCTTGTAGGCTTTTCCTTGGGCCTTCAGTGAATCTTTAGATCAAATTAGGGAATACTGATACCTTCAAAATATTGAGCCTTCCTATTTGTGATTCTTGTAGGCTGCATTTATGTAGTTTCTTTTTTATTATTATTATTTTTTTTAGTAGAGACAAGGTCTAGCTATATTGCCCAGGCTGGTTTCAAACTCCTGGGCTCAAGCAATCCTTCCACCTCAGCCTCCCAAAATGCTGGGATTACAGGCATAAGCCACTGCACCCAGCCAGTTTCTTCTTTGTGTCTTTTAGGACAATTTTAATAATCTTCATAAATGTCTGGCAGAGTTTTATAAGATTCATTCTTAGATACTTCATATGTTCTGTTACTGTTGGCTATTGTATTTAATTTACTTCTAAGTATGGATAGAGTTTAGGAGTACAGTGATTTTGTACGTTGAACTGATAGCTAGTCAGTTATTTTTGGATTTTCTACCTACACAATCACATCACATGGAAATGATGACTGTTGCTCTTTTGTTTTCATTCAATTATTGTACTTTTATTTTTAAATGTTCTCCTATGTACGGATAGGACTTTGAACGCAGTGTTCAGTGAAGCAATGATGCCTGTTAAAGTCCTCTTCCTGATCTTAAAGGAAAAATATCACTAATATTTCTCCATTGTGTAGTGATGTGCTGCAATTTTTAGCTGCAATTTTTAGCAGCAATTTTTAGTAACTAGCCAGAGCCAATTATTAGCCTTTCATAAATTTTGCAAGCCAGTTGTTAAAACACAGCCATTGTTAAAAGCTAAAGTACAAACTTACAATTAAGTAAGTCATATTAAAAACAAAGGGAATGAACTCTCAAAACCCATCACCTACTACTTACTTTATGACATCTTCCATCTGTACTCTTTCCGTCGTTTACATATCTTGTATTTGCATGGAAGAATTACTGTATAATGGGATGGTGTGGTGTATCTTTTTCCAAGTTTACGTTCAGTGACTTCAAATTGATAGCTTTAATTGGCCATGATGGGAGTATTTACACCACAGAAAATGACAAATGTTGCAAATCAAGAGTTTTATTTTCCTTAGGAGCCTGTTGTTAAACATTTACTAGCACATCTCTGATCAAGACTGATTTTACAACAAGTTCTAGCATTTTCCTAGCTTGTTAACTAATTAAGAGAGAGAAATAAAGAGGAGAAGAAAGAGATGCTTTAATCAGTGTGTGAACCTGAATGTGATGTTCTTCTCTGCAGGTCACTGTGAAGTTCCAGTGACCTCTGCCTTGCCTCACTCCTCTTTCTGCATCCTCTCGAAGCTGTCCAGCAGCCATGGACCTGGGTTTGCCTTTTTTTTTTTTTTTTTGACGGAGTCTCGCTCTATTGCCCAGGCTGGAGTACAGTGGCATGATCTCGGCTCACTGCAATCTCCACTTCCCAGGTTCAAGTGATTCTTCTGCTTCAGCCTCCCAAGTGGCGGGGACTGCAGGTGCACACCACCACACCCAGCTAATTTTTGTATTTTTAGTAGAAATGAGGTTTTACCATATTGGATGGGCTGGTCTCGTCTCGAACCCCTGACCTCATGATCCACTCACCTCAGCCTCCCATGCCTGGGATTACAGGCATGAGCCACCGTGCCTGGCCTCCAGTCTTAATTGAAGACACGGCACGTCTTCTATTGTCTTCTTGTTAATCTATCATGATTTTCTCTCAGAGAGAATTATTTTCATTCTTAATCTTCATTCCTATAGCTCAAAATTAATTATATAGCATTTTAATGGAACTGAAGAAAGCGGGTTCATCATATTATTGTTTGCTAGCTTTCTTCTTTTTTACTATAAATCATTTTTTTTATATCTTCCTTTTCTATTGATTGCAAGTAAATGCTCATAATGGAGATCTAAGTCAGAAGGGAGTTATTATTGGAGGCTATAGATGATTTTCAATTATACCATCCCTTTTCCATTTTAGAACAGGCTGTGGAAGGGTGGCTAGTCATGTGAGCTGATGATGAATTGCTAAAACAACCATTAGATGAGCCAGTGTCATCGCCACTTGGGAGAACTAAAGAAGCCACCATGTAGCATCTACGGATGTGAAGATGCCATGGCAGACCCTGGGAAAATGACACCTGTCCCAAGACTTTACCTGGAGAACAGGAGAAGGCTACTGCTGAAAATAAGGATGTCCATCCTTCACTGAGTGAGAAGGAAGATGATGGCTTACTTTTTGGAGACGTATTAACCATTTCATGCTGCTCAAGTGTCATTGAGTAAATTACTTTTTCTACTGCATAAATAATAGTTCAGTGGATTAAATAAGTTAATACACTTAAAAATCACTACTTAAAGGGGTAGATTCATTTTTCTGTTAAAGATTGACCAATTCAGGAAATATCATTTAAAATTAACTGTGCCCCGAGGCTCTGCCTCAAAAGGAAAAAAATTTTAAAAAGTCAGACATGGTGGCATGTGCTTGTAATCCTAGCTACTCAGGAGGTTGAGACACAAGAATTGTTTGAACCCAGGAGGCAGAGGTTGCAGTGAGCTGAGATCCCGCCATTGTACTCCAGCCTGGGCAACACAATGAGACTCTGTCTCAAAAAATAAAATAAAAATAAATAAATTAATTAATTAAATTAACTGTGCCCCATGTGAATACATTGTTGTAAATAACAGAGATATCACGGTGGAATTGTTTTTCTTTCTTTATATACTATTTCAAAGATAAGAGTTTCAGCATAGCTTGAATTTTACTGTGTTACTTAAAAATCAAATGCACATACCGAGTCAATGATGAAATAGATTAGTAGGGAAGAGACAGATTGAGTTAGGATGGAGATCATGCCCATATTGTCCACTGACAAGGTCTTTTATCATAAAGAAGCAATCTGTGGCCTGAGATTTCTGCTCAAGGCATTGCTCAAATCATTTCTAATATCCCAGTAAAAATATAGTGTCATTCGAAGTCATATTTCCACTATAGTTACATTATCAAATTAACTATTTTGGTCTGGTAGTTACTCTAATATCAGCTTCACATCCACATTTTCCAGTGGTTGTTAAAAGATTGTGAAAATTAAGTAAGCACTGCACTTCATTAGTTTAAACAAGCCCGAGGGACTTGCCTGTTCCTGATTTGCAGGGAGAGGATCCCCTTGTGATTCAGGCTCTACTGCAGTCAGCACTGTGGCACTGCGAAGTTTACACATATTAAGAACAAAACATATCCCAAAGTATAAGATCATCTGATTCTCATTATATTTAATTTTAAAAATTAATAACTCTGAAAATGATAAGAAGTAATTATAAAAGGTAGTTCAAAGTTTTTCTTCTGTATCAGGCTGCACAGACCAATAAATTTTTAACCTATAAATACTCTTTTCATATTTAAATTTAAATTAGCTTTTGTAA
The DNA here is from genome assembly GCF_024542745.1 of Macaca thibetana thibetana. NCBI lineage: Eukaryota > Metazoa > Chordata > Mammalia > Primates > Cercopithecidae > Macaca > Macaca thibetana. Next base: position 104,208,701 of record NC_065592.1, on the reverse strand, counting down.
GAGAATGGCAGTCAGTTGATGACATTTATTTTTTATATGTGTTGCTGCTCTGATGAAATATAATGTGCATTTCATTAAATATTCCTTGATATTACTATCAGACTCCATGCCCATTTCTAAAAAATGATTTAGATGGCATACTTTATCAGTATCCTTTCTGAAGGATTATCTGTGTGTGTTTCCTATTAGAAACCATTGGCATTTCCTTTGGCTTTGTAATCAAAGGTTAACATTAATTCTCTTCAGTTTAGATTATTATGGAGTAAAATATGGAGGGTATAAAATGTGGATGATTATAATAATGATGATGACTCCTCAGATATAGTAGTTTCAGCCTTTTTGAAAATTCTGAGCGTGATATAGTGCTGAAAATAATATTAGAATGCATGATTATATGGTTAAAATCTTTTGGTCTACGCTATAGTATTTGTAGGTTGTTTTAAGAAGGTGATCTCTCTTATCACCTTAATTTCTTATTTATTCAGAAAGTCTTTAAGGTTCTAGAATTTTTATTAAGAATTAGAATTGTTCTGGATATCACAACTTTTGCTAAGAATTTTAGCTGATCACACATTATACTTGTCACAGAAAACTGACAAAAGTCTGTATATGATTTTAGATTACATACATATAGAAATTTAGCCACTTTATAACCCCCTCAAACTCAAAATAACTTAATATTTAAGGTATTTTATGGTTTTAAAGTATGTCGCTGATTTAACACACATCAAATATTAATCAAATAGAATGTGTTCCACATTTTATGTTTTCTATTTTATATTTTTACCTATGCACTTTATTTATGTATTTACATTTTTATGTTTTTTTCTATGATTTATGAAGCATAATAAAATATTTATTAGAAAAACAATAGCAGACTGGGCGCAGTGGCTCACGCCTGTAATCCCAGCACTCTGGGAGGCCGAGTCGGGTGGATCACAAGGTCAGGAGATTGAGACCATCCTGGCTAACATGGTGAAACCCCGTCTCTACTAAAAAATACAAAAAATTAGCTGGGCGCAGTGGTGGGCGCAGTGGTGGGCGCCTGTAGTCCCAGCTACTCGGGAGGCTGAGGCAGGAGAATGGGGTGAACTCTGGAGGTGGAGCTTGCAGTGAGCCGAGATCACACAAAGGCACTCCAGCCTGGGCAACAGAGCGAGACTCCATCTCAAAAAAAAAAAAAAAAAAAAAAAAAAAGAAAGAAAGAAAGAAAGAAAAAGAAAAAAGAAAGAAAGAAAGAAAGAAAGAAAGAAAGAAAGAAAGAAAGAAAGAAAGAAAGAAAGAAAGAAAGAAAGAAAAAGAAAAAGAAAAACAATAGCAATACACTAGGCATCCCTTTACTATGGAGGTAAGTTCCAAGACCCACAGTAGATGCCTGAAACATGGAATAGTACCAAGTCCTGTATACACTATGTTTTCTCATATACATACATACCCATGATAAAGTTTAATTTATAAATTAGGCACAGTAGCAGACTAACAATAATAACTAATAATAAAACAGAGCAACTGTAATAGTACTCTGTAAGGTGAATGTGGTCTCTCTCTAAATATCTCATACTGTACTTAGGTAAGGGAAACCACAGAAAACTGCAGATAGTGGGAACTACTGTAAATAGAAGAAAGAAACAGGTGGAGGGCAGCGATAGGGATGAAGTCTGGGCAGGTTCAGGCATTTCCAAGGACCAAGAGCAGAGAGGCAGGGCCGGAGGGGCTCTGGACACTACGACTCCTGGTCTCCTCACTGTTCTTTATGAGCTTCCTAATGACAGAGCTGGTGATTGTAGAGATAATAATGGGTTGCCTTCATCACTCAACATAGGGTTAAATGAACACAGAGTTTATTTTTGAAATCTCTATCTATGATTCCTCCAGAGTCCCCCCTTGAAGTCTGAAGTTAGGTTCCAGATAACATGTGTAAGAAAACATCCACCCTGGTGTAATATGTCTTACGTTTTTATACAAAGGAACATAAATTGCTCAAAATATAGCATCTGAAAATGCCTGAACATATATTTTAACAAGTAAAACATATAAGCTACTTGAAAAAATCGATGCCATTAGATATAAATATAAAGTTCTTGAAAATTGGGTTTCATTGTTATGCAGGGTGTTTTCATCAGTATTTTAATTATCCTCAGTATTTCCTCAGATTAAAGATACTTAATATTTATCTTACAAAAGTAAGATTATTGAAATCCATGCATTCTAAATAAGGACATGCTATATAATATTGATCTTCATTTTTTTCTTATCAAATATCTCCTTAAGAAACTTTGTATGCCAAGTACAATTAAAAAGATCTTTAAAACAAAAAGATCTTTTAAAAAGTAAAGTAAAAACACAGACATAAAAATAAAAAAGTAAAACAACAACAAACTATTTTGGAGTAAGCCATGCTGAGCTTTTATTCTACATTTTGCTTGTGAAGATAGTCTTTTGTTTTTACAACTATTTTTACTCTTGGTAATCCTTGATCCTGCTTGCTCAGCAGCATTTCAGATGATGCTGTTTTCCAGCTCTCAGTACCACATTCTCTTTAGTCACATGATCTGTAAGTGCAGGCTTCGTGGTGAGATGCTTGGTCTTACCAGAAGCTGCTAGAAATTGACTAGGAAAAAGCATATAGATTTTTTTTTTTTCCAAAAATGCTTGCAGAAGCACTCATTTCCAGACACAGGGGCTACTCTGTTCATAAGTCAGATGCTGAAAATCATGGGTTCTAATGCCCAAAAATGCCAAAAATGCCCAAATGGATGGAAGACTCCATTGGAGACAGTGGAAATAAGATTGCTTTTAATTTAATTTTATCAAATGTTACATTTTAGAATACTATATCATTTATTGCACAACAGAAGGTGGATGCAGACAAATGGAACTGATTGGATTTTTTCTATTCACCTTGTAATTCTCAGCCTTTCTAATATTGAGCCATTGAGCATGTTTCCCCAAAATATGGACTGTGTTCATCTGTTATCAACAAATATGAGCAAAGAGCAAATAATAATTTAAAATATCTGGAAGCATATATACTCCTGATATAAGTCAGAATGTCACAAAAACATTTGATGCAAATCTTGTGATAATAGTAAACTTTTTCTTCATTTTTTAAAAAACAAAATCATAGTTCTTGTGTATTCCTAACTTTCATTCACAGGCCAGGAGCCTGATGGAGTTGGCCTGTGTTCCCAAGTAATAGACCATGAAATTCAAATCACAATGAAGTGGCTTCAAAACCACATTTTTATAAAGGTGCATGAAGTCCAGGGAAATGTTTGCATCTGCACATCAGATCCTGAATTGTTTACTTGTACTCCCTAAAAGGCTCTAGATCTTTTAGGGCCAATAGATGTTCTATTTTTAAGCCACCATTGTTTTCTGATTGTTTTAATTCAAATGACCCTGCAGATGCACTGTGAGTGTTCAGTGCTATGGGACATACCAATCATAATAGTATCTATGCAAAATATGCCCATGTAATAATGCACAAAACACTGTCTTGGTGGCCATGTAACTTTTTAAAATCAAAGTTTGTCTGAAATACAGGATGGTTGCATGTGAGAGGAGAAGCTCTGAAACCAGATTTGTGCAGATGCTGCCATAGAGTCATCATGTAGAATCAAAGCACTCCTCTGCTCTGACTCCCTCATGGTCCTCTCCAGCTTCAGAAGTCTCCAGGCCCCTGTATAGATCCCAAGTTACTAGGTGAAACAAACTAGAATCAACCAGATGTGTTTTCAGTGTTATCAACAGCCTTCAGGGAGGTGGAGTCATCAGTGAGTTTAATCTACCAAGTACACCAAATTATAGAATCACCCTCAGACAAGGTAGTTCCTTTTCTCTGTCAGATTTGGTAGCCCCCATTGGATGGGCAAGCACCTTCTAGGAGTGCTCAGATTTCTTTGTGTTTTTCCTGCTTCTTTCCAAGATGGATCTGGATTTACATAAGCGGCTCCTGCCCTTGAGGACCTCGATGATGAGAGGAGACCTCCTGCTGTATGCTGTATGCTGTATGCTGGCCCCTCGTGCAGGTCCTCAGCTTGCTGCTGTCTGCTGACGGGTGCTTTATCTAGCCTTAGCCCTGAAGGTGAGTTGGCTCCTGCTCCTGAAGCCTGTGGTGGACGTGTCTCACTGGTGTTTTCTTGGTCAGGCAGTGTTCCCAGGGAATGGGTCATCATCTCTTGCAGACTGTGTCCCATGTCACTTCTTGCTAATGTTATACCCTTCCTGAAGTCTGACTGATAGTGAGTGAATTATCACTAGAACTAATGGTTTTTAAATTGTGACACTTCCCCGCTTCCACTCTTTCTCTCTCCTGCCACCTGTGAAGAAGCTGCTTGCTTGCCCTTCGCCTTCTGCCACAATTGTTAAGTTTCTTGAGGTCTCCTTAGCCATGCAGAACTGTGAGTCAGTTATACCTTTTTTCTTCATAAATTATCCAGTCTTGGATATGTCTTTATAGCAGTGTGAGAACGGACTAATACGGGGAATTAGTACCAGGATAATGGGGTACTGCTACAGAGATAACCTGAAAATGTGGAAACAATTAGCAGGCAGAGGGTAACAGGCAGAGGTTGGAACAGTTTGGATGGCACAGAAGAAAACAGGAGGATGTGGGAAAGTAAAGAATATAAGTGGGCAAGTATAGATTTCAGTGTGAAAAATCATAAATTTATCCTTTATAGCTGTGAATTTTATAATATAATGCACCTGAAGGCATTAGTTAATAAAAGGGGATTTAGAGAGGAAATGTTATTGATTTATGGAGTTGGATACTTCATGAAATACAGTTTTATAATAAAGCCATAGAAGATTATAAGACTTCTGAAAGAACCTTTACTATGTGTATGCAGGCCCCTTTTTGGGTTTGGTTTATTCATCCAAAGAATCACAGAGTCAGACAAACTATTTCTAAATTCCTTCCTAGAGACACCATCTGGAGACGTTTTCCACACTTAATATTCCTAGTCACTATGATTTTAAAATTAAGGTGCATTTCTTTTTCTTTCTTTTATCCTTTTAAAATATTGATGATGATTTTTAAACTTAATACTTTTTTATTAAGAAACAATTGACAAATTCCCCTAATGCTCTCACTATATTTTTCATAATGCATCAATTCTACTGCCATAATTAGTCCTAAAAAGTTGGTTTCCATTTTGGAGTTGTACTGGAATTTCGATTTCTTTATAAACCCAATTCATTTTCCTCTCCCATGATACATATATTGATAATCATCTCAATATTATGTTAGCTGTGATGGATCTAGGCAACTGGTGTTTGATGTTTACTTTCCACTTCTGTTCACCTTCCGAAGAGGGCAGGAGCTGTGGGTTCCGTCAGTTCTGTTGGATGCTCGATGGAAGGGTTTACATTTTGTCATTATTGCTGCCATGCTTGTCATTTCTTCAACCTCTTCTAAAGAATGATATTGACACAGGAGCTAAAAAGAAATTATTTGGGCAGTTAGTGAGGGAAAAGGAGTCCTCGGCAAGGTTTCCCTTTTAATAAAAAGTAGCCCCAAAGTCATTTCTTCTCTAACAAAGAGATTTTACAGGCTTCTCTGCAGCCTGTAAAATCCAGCTGCAGACATAGATAAGCAAGCTGGATGCTTACACAAGTGAATACCGGCAGCTGTGCCAATAGGAAAGGGCTACCTGGGGGCTAGGTATGTTCTACATGGCAGCTCCCTTTTCCCTTTTCTTTGTAACCACGTGTGCAGTAAAGAAGCAGGTAACATGGTGCCAGCCAGGTAGAGAACCATTTGCATAATAAAAGATAGGGTTGGGCAGCCAGCTTCTTCGTGTACTATTTAAATGGCACACCTGGTTCAACAAATCTCTAGTGCCCTATGTAAATCAGACACTGCCTCTTCAAGCTAGTCTATAAAACCCTGTGAATTTCACCACAAAAAACTGGAAGAACCATTTCACCACAAAATCAGAAGACCTACGAGGGGGTCCCTCCCTCTTTGCAGGAGAGAGAGCTATTCTCCCGTCTCTTCCTTTCACCTATTAAACTTCCACTCTTAAACTCACTTCTTGGGTGTCTGTGCCCTTGATTTTCCACAGCGTGAGACAACGAGCCTTGAGTATTTACCCCAGACAATGATACCACTTCAATGTCTGGAGGAACTTTTACATAATTCCAATTTTGAATTTTGCTTATCATCCCAGAATGTTTACTTTTAAGGAAAGGAGAGATGAATAAATGTCTATTCCTTGCCATCTTCTTCTTTTTCCACTTTTCTCCTTTCATCCCAACATAAAAACATTGCTGTGGAATTGAATTGGAGACACAGAACAACTTCTTATCCTTTTGTGAATGCAAAATTGAATCTTAATAGTGTTTGACTCTGGTTTAAAAACAAAGTCAAAACAAACAAACAAAAAGATTTACTAATGACAGTGCTCAGAATACCAGTAGAGCTGAACAAAAAATTATAAGCTTCAAATGTGTGAGTGTGCATTCATAATGAGTCATATTAGTGATATTATCACAAGAAAATATATAATAGCTCAACTCAAATGTACTACACAACTATTTCCATAGTAGCCAACTACGTAGCCTACTACTATATGTGAGTTACCATTAGTTTTTTCTAATGTTCTGTAGACATCTGGAGGCTTGCTTGACTGCACTTCCCTTCAGATAGTAATACAGAAACAGCCAAAATTACATATTGGTAGTATATTAATTTGCAATCTTAAGTTGTTGTTTTAAAATCACAATGAGATTACACCTGACCTTTTGAGATTATAATAACTGACATCACAAAATGATAAAGGGGTCAATTCTCTAAGAAGACATAACAATCTAATGTACCTCACAAAAGATCTTTAAAACGTACCAGGTAAAAACTAATCAATCTGGAAGCGAATTAGACAAATACAGTTATAAGAGACTAAATACTTCTCATTTGATAAATGATCGGACAAGTAGGCAGAAAAGCAATAAGAAATATATAAGAAACATATAAGATTTCTTATATGTTTCTTATATTATATATAAGATTTCTTATATATTTCTCAAATATATACTCAAATAAGATTATTTGAGTAACAAGATAGAAAAAAGATACCTAAAAAAATGCCCAGAACACTCTACAGAATAGCAGAACACATGATAGTCAATAAACATGAAATATCCAGCAAAAGTACAAACCACATTTTAGGGCATTATATAAACAATAATAAATTTTAAAAATAGGAACCATGATATTCTTGGAGCATAATAAACTAGAGATCAATAACAAATATTTCTGGGAAATTCTCAAATTCTGGAAATACAGTGACACACTTGTAAATAACCGACAGGACAATGAGGAAGTCTCAAAGGAAATTAAAAAGTATTCTGAACATAAGGAAAATTAAAATAATTCCTATGAAAATTTGTGAGTTGCTGTATAAAAGTGCCTAGACGGAAATGCAGAGTATTAAATGTGGATATTAGAAAAGAATAAAAATCTCACCGCAGTAGCCTAAGATTCTTCTTTAGGAACATAGAGAAAGAAGAACAACTTAAATCTAAGAAACTAAAGAAAGGAGCTAATAACAATTTGGGCAGAAATAAGTGAAATTGAAAACCAAACGAGAGAGAAAGGGAAAGGGAAGAGAGAGAGTACAGATTACTAACAGCAGAACTGAAAGACAAGATATCAATACACACTATGCCATAAATAAATAATGCTACAAACAATTTTACACACACAAATCTAACAGATGAGATTAAAAAAAAATTCCTCTAGAGACACAACACATACTACCAAACCTCACTGAAGAAGAAACAGGTAACAATAGTCCTGTATTAATTAAGAAATTGCATTTGTAAATAAAATCTACCAAAAAATCTAGTCACATGTTGTTTCACTGCTGATTTCTATCAAATATTTGAAGAATAAAAAAGTTTGACTGTACACAATCTTTTAGAGAAAATAAATGAGATGAGAGGACTCCTAATTCATTTTATAAGGCCAGCATTACACTAACACCAAAACAAAAAAATGATATTGAGAGAAAAGAAAACTATAGACAAATATCAGTCATGGACATATATGAAAAAATATCAACAAAATATTGTGACATCAAATTGAACATCTACCCATGTAGGATGATTCATTATGTCCAATAAAAATAAGACTGATTCACTATTAAAATCCAATCCAAGTAATCTGCTATAGAAAGACTATTTTTACAATGTCCATCTCGAGAGATGCAGAAAGAGCACTCAATAAAATCCAACATCTATTTCTGACCAAAACTTTCATAAAATTAGGAATAAAAGAACTTAGGATATATGTTTAAATCTGTATACTAAATGGTGATGACTGAATGACTGTTTCCTTAAGACTTGGGACAAGTCCTATTCGGTATTGTATTAGAGGATTTGCAAAGTGCAGTAAGACAGGAATAAGAAACAAATAACATACATATTGCAAAGGAAGAAGTAAAACTGCCTCTATTTGCTGATAAAACAAATGTTAATATACACAATCCTACAGTATTTACAAAAAGCTTCTATAACAAATACATGAAATTGACAATGTTTCATTTTCAAAGGTGAATAAAGAATGTCAATAATTTTCTGATGTGTCAGGAATTAACAGTTGAAAAAATTAAATTACTATTTCAAATAGAAGCAAAAATTAAGTACTTCGAAGTGCAGGATCTGTATGCCGAAAACTACAAAATATAAATGTAATAAATAAGAGAAAATTTAAGTAAAAAGAGGGGAATGAAATATTTATGAATTCAGAGTCTCCATATAGTTAAGATGCCAGTCTTTTCCATTTCTATCTGTAGAGTTCCTGTATTAACAATGAAAATTCCTGTACTTTTTTTTTCTTTTCTTTTTTTGTAGCTATCACCAAGTAGATTCTAAAATTTACATGGAAAACAAAATAACTAGAATAGTCAAAGCACTTCTGAAAAAAGCAAAGTTAGAGACATAAACTACTGATTACAAGGCTTACTATTGTGCTACAGTTCTCAAAATATTGTGGTTTTGTTAAAATATTGTTAAAACACTGGACACATAGACCAACAGAATGAATGGAGACCCCAGAAATAGACTCACACAAATATATTCAACTGCATTTTGAAAAAGGTGCAGAGGAAAAGGAGAAAGTATAACCTATTCTATAAATAGGGATGTAATAATGGGATCTCTCCATGTTTAAGAAAAAAGGAACCTTTAATGCATATTTTACACCTTTTACAAAAGTGGACTGAAATAGACCATATAAAAGTGTAAAGTATACAGTAATAAAATACTATCATTAAACAGGGGAAATTAGGTATGACTTTGGGGTCATTGATGAGTTTTTAGATAAAACACCATACACAAAATCCATAAAAGAAAAAATAAAAAGTAGACTTTATCATATTTAAAAATGCTCATTCTATGAAAGAACCATTACAAGAGCAAAAAACTAAAACAAACAGGGAAGAATATTATTAAGTCACTGTATTAGTCTGTTCTCACCCTACTATAAAGAGCTACATGAGACTGGGTAATTTATAAAGGAAAGAGGTTTAATTGACTCACAGTTCCACATGGCTTGGGGGGGCCTCAGGAAATTTACAATCATGACAGAAGGTGAGCAAACACGTTGTTCTTCACATGGTGGCAGGAGAGAGAAGTGCTGAGCAAAGGAAGAAAAGCCCTATATAAAACCATCAGATTTTATGAGAACTCACTCACTATCATGAGAACAGTAGCATGGGGGTAACCTGCCTCCATGATTCTATTACCTTCTGCCAGGTCCCTCCCACAACACATAGGGATCATAGGAACTACATTTCAAAATGAGATTTGAGTGGAGACACAGCCAAACCATATCAGTCACGTATCTTACACAAGCTTTTATCCAGAATGTATAAAGAACTCTTAAAACTCAACAATACAAAACAAACAATCCAATTTAAAATGAGCAAAAATCTTGAGCACATACATCTCAAGACAGACATATGGCAAATAAACATATGAAAACATGTTTATTGTTATAAATTAATAGGGAAATGCAAATCATAACTATAATGGGATACTACTACATGCCTTTAGAACGGAAATAAAAAATTAAAATATCAAGTATTCCTGAAGATGTGCAGCAACAAAAATTCTCTTTCATTATTGTTGGGAATGTAAAATGACACGGTCACTTTAGGAAATAATTTGGCAGCTTTTTATAAAGAAAAACAGATGTCTAGTGTGAGGTTCAGCCATTCCATTCCTATACATGTATTAATGTATAATGAAAACAAGTTCACATGAGAGCCTATAGGCTAGGCAAATGTTTTAGCAGCTCTAATTATAATCTCTAAATCCTGGAAACAATGGAAACATCTTTCTTTTTTTTTTTTCTTTTTTGAGATGGAGTCTCACACTGTCACCTGGGCTGGAGTGCAATGTCAGGATCTTGGCTTACTGCAACCTCGGCCTCCTGGGTTCAAGCAATTATCCTGCCTCGGCCTCCCAAGTAGCTGGTATTATAGGCGCCCACCACCACGCCTGGCTAATTTTTTGTATTTTTAGTAGAGATGGGGTTTTACTATGTTGGCCAGGCTGGTCTCGATCTCCTGACCTCGTGATCCACCTGCCTTGGCCTTCCAAAGTGCTGGGATTACAGGCCTGAGCCACTGCGCCTGGCCTAACCAAGACATTTTCAACAGGTGAACAGATAGACTATTGTGTCAATACCGTCAACTGCTATTCAGTAATAAAAAGGAACAGACTATTCACTTACACAGCAGTACAGATGAATTTACATGTATTTTGCTATGTGAAAGAAGTCAGCCCCAAATGTCTACATATTGTATGACTTCATTTGTATAACATTCTGGAGAAGGCAAAATTATAGGTCGAGAAAACAGATCAGAGGTTGCCCACAATTAGGAGAAAGGGAAGAGTCGATCACAAACGCATCACACAGAGAATTTTAGGGTGATGCAGCTGTTGTGTGTAGCGCTGGATGGTGGACACCTGTCTCTATGGGTTTCTCAAAACCTACCAAATGCTACACCACAAAACCTCACCTTATTTTTTGCAAATTAAAAAAAAAAAAAAAATCCACCAGGAAGTCAGAGGGTTCCAGGAGGAAAAAGAAACTGATCAAAGACACTTTGGAAAATGGTATTTTGATTGGATTCTCTAAGGTTAAGACCAAACAAGCTGCATAGAAACACTCCACTTTGGTTGGTAATTTTATCACAGGGACAAATGATAATTCTGACACTAGGTGAGAACAAATGAGTAAGTCAGTTGTAGATTATGTGAGCTGGAGTTGTCACTGCTGTGGAATGACTTTTTCTTGCAGTGTTGAGAAATGTTTCTTTCCCAGTGGTGTGTTAATTCTCCCCAGAATTCTCACCAACCTATTCAAGTATTTTAAAAAATACTTGCTCTTATGATTTTAAGACAAAAACACATCTGTTTTCAGCCCAGCTGGAGAAGCCTCATTACTATCACATCCTTTGTGTTCTAACTGAAACCCTGCGCAGAAAACAACAAATGAGCACGGGAAATGTTGGAAAAGTATACTAAGCAAGACAGACTCCCTGGGGAATGACACAGTGGTACATTCCTTGGGTTTCCTATTCTTCTCATCTGCCCTGGGGAGAATGCTGCAGAAGCCTCCAACCAGAAACCACACACAACAAAACCAAACCTAACAAAAACCCAGTTGTCTCAGCCAAAGAACCTGGAAAATAATGGCCTAGCAAGGAATACCCACCTGACTATAGCCAAACATCTATGGAAACCCCCCAAACACCAGAGTTCAGTGGAGTCCAGTGTGGGGCTGATGATCCACTTCACTGCCACGGAGTGGAAGGCGGCAGCAGTGCTCTGATTCCCTTGCCTGATGGTGTCCGGGGGGCCAAGCAGGGAGGTAAATCTTCTCTCTTCCACATTGCAAAAGAAGGTGGCATTCCGGTATTTCTATCAAGGTGGTGTCAACAGACCAAGAAAGAAGCTGTTCTTCCATTTCCTGTCTGGCAAAAGCAGACAGTTCTACAATTCCCTTGCCAAGGTGGTGTCTGGAGGTGCCAGAGGTAAGCTTAGCCTCAAACTCATGCAGCAACAATGAGACTGAGGCAGGGTGAGGCAGGCTAGTGTCGCCTTCCTAACCGGGTGTCACTGAAGTCCATCAGGAAGCTGAGCCTCTGCTGCCACCCAAATCAACCACACTGACAAGGTGGCATCATCTCCAATTCCCGCCCCCTCACTTCTGGTGTCAGTAGAACCGGGGGTGAACCAAACCTCCACACTGACACAGCTGCAATGAGACTGAGTGAGGTGGTACCAGCAGGCAATTAGGAATTCTTTTGAAACACATGTAAATCTTGAAAATCTCCACCAAAAAAAAAATGGAAGTTATAAGAATTAACCAAATGGAAATTAAAGAATTAAAAAATAAGACAACTGAAATAAAACTTCACTGGGTAAGCTTAATAGTAAAGGGGAGAAGACAGAAGATAGAATCAGTACACTTGAGGACAAATCAGTAGGATTTACTGATTCTATTCTGAACAAAAGAGAAAAAATAGATACGAAACGAAACAACAGAGAACACCGTTGGCGACCTGTCAGGCAGCATCACAATATTGAGTCTATGTATCATCAGAGACCAAGAAAGAGAGTAGAAAGAAATAGCGGGACTGGAAAAATAGTCAGTAAACTGATACCTGAAAACATCTTAATTTTGACAAAGACAGAAACCTATAGAATCAAGTAGCTGAGTAAATACTAAATAAGATAAACCTAAAGGAATGCATATTAAAACGTGTTATATAAAAACTTCTGAAAACAGAAGACAAAGAAAAATTCTTGAAAGCCTACCTGCCAAAAAACAATACGGACTTATAAAAATACAAATTCAAATGGCAATAGAGTTCTCATCTGAAACAGTGTAGGATACAAGGAAGTGTCCCAACATTTATGTCCTGAAAGAAAAAAACTGTCAAATGCAAATTCTATGTCCAGCAAAAATAACATTCAAAAAGGAAGGAGAAATAAAGGCATCCTTATGTGAAGGAAAACTGACACAATTTGTGTTTTACCAAAACTTTTCGTAAAAAGGTGAAAAGTAAGTCCTCTAAACAGAAGCTAAATGATATCAGAAGAATGATTGGAACTTCAGAAAGAAAACAATAAGAGAATGGGAAAAATGTAAAAGGATGTCATAGGTTATGCATCATCTCAGAAGTTTTAAAAATCATATTTGATGTTTGCACAAAAATTATAACACCGCCTGTTGCAGCATCCAGTGTATTAGATGTGTTACTCAGTGCAATTCTATTTTTAAAAACAAGGCAGGTAAAAGGACCTAAATGGAAATAAGGTTTCTACACTTCATTTACAGTGGTAAAACATCAATACCAGTTGACTGTGGTCAGTTACACATGAATAATGATAATAAGGTAAAGATAGTAAGAAAATTATTTAGAGATGTACTAAAAGAATTATATAAGGAAATCATTATGTAATACTAAAACTATTTGAGTAACTCACAGAAGGTAAGGAAAGACAGCAGAGGAAAGAAAAAGAGAATGAACAAGCAGAAAATAAAGTAGAACATCTAGGCATTAACATATATATTACAGTTATCTTAAATATAAATTATGTACACGTGTCAATTAAAACACAAGGAATATCAACTGGGACAAAGAAACATGATTCAAAAATATGTATGCTACCTATCTCAATTAATGCAGAAAAAACATCTACCAAAATAAAGCACAGTTTTATGATTAAAAACTTCCAGAAACATAGAAATAGAAGGAAACTTCCTGAACTTTATCAAGAATATTTATCAAAAACAAACAGCTATGTCATACTTAATGGTGAAAGACTGAATGGTTTTCCCCTGAGGGTGGAAACAAGGCAGAGACGTCTGCTCTCACCACTGCTGTTTGACAGAGCACCGAAAGTTCTAGTCAGCACAATTGGGCAACAAACAAGTAAGGCATACTGACTGAAAAAAAAAAGAAGGAAAGCGGCTTCTATTACAGATGACACGATTGTCTTCGTAATGTCTCAGAGAAACTAAAAAAGTCTTGTAGAAATAATAATATTGAGCAAGTTCACAGGATAAATGATCCATCCTCCAAAATTCATCATATTTCTATGAACTAACAATGAGTGTGTGGAAACTGAAAATACCTTTACAATTGCTCTAAAGAAAACACTTAGGCATAAATCTGACAAGACATGCAGAATCAAGATGGCAAAAATTACAAAATGTACATGAAAGAATTGAGAGAAGAACTAAATAAATTCACACATACCTTATTAATGGTTTGGAAGACTCAAGATAGCAAAGATGTCAACTGTCTTCAGATGGATGGGTAGACTTAATGACATTCATATCAAAACCCCAGCCACATATTTTTTACGCATATAGATAAACCTATTTTAAGTTTATATGAAAAGGCACATGATATTGGTGGAGAGATGGACACATAAGTCAGCTGAACAGAATAAAGAACTCAGAAACTGATCCAAGCAAATATGCCCAACTCATTTTGACAATGGTACAAAAGCAATTGAAGGAGGAAGGATAGTCATTTTAATAAATGTTACTGGAGCAAATAAACATTTATAAGCTCAAAATCTCAGTATAAACCTCACACTTTATACACTAATTAACTTGAAATGGTTTGCAAACTTAAATATAAAAGATTTTACTATAAACCTTTTAGGAAAAGACAGTTCTAAAAAATTATTGGGATCTAGGGCTAGATAAAAGTACTTTGTTCTTATTTATATGTACTTTTTAATGATTTTTTTTTTATTTTCAGTAAAAGACCAATGTGTACCTGTACTTATTCTAAAAAAGAAAAATATTCAATATGCTTTTCCAGGTTAATAGACAAATGAAATAGATTAACCTTTCTTTATGAATCAGTGATCGAGCCATTATTGTTTTCCTGAGAGGAAAACTCTTTATGCTCATCACATTTTCGGAGCATTAGGAGTGGAACCAGGGGGCCTTAGGTGAGATAGACATGCTGCCAGTGGAGGTGAGCAGGGAGGAAATTTCTAAACCCAAGAACTGGCAGAAACTGCTGGAGAGAGAATAGTTACTCGGGCTTCAAGTCTAGAGATTAATTGTGATGTGCCCTGCTCTGTAGAATAATAAAAACAGTGTATTCCAGCAAAAGATAGAATGGATGATATTAATTGAATGATGTTACAACACACACATATGTATGTATGGGGATACAGACATGTGCACACATATACACACATAGATATGTGTAATACGTGTGTATTTATAACTGAGGTTAAACCATTAGGCAATAAGAATGCAGTCCTATTTTTCTACCCTCTCTTTTCTAACACCTTTCAAACAGATGATGTTTTGGATGATTTTCAATTCTTTTCAATAATTTTTAAAAATGATCAAACAGAACAAATACGCATGCAGAATTATTTATCAATACCCTATTTTACATGTGGTTGTAAATAAGCAACCCGTTGTATAGATTCAGCATTTTGGATGTTAAGGTAAACATATAGCTGCTCCTCATTTGCAGAAGAGTGGATTTACAGTATGTGTGTCTGTTGCAAGTTGTATATTTAAATTACTTAAAAAATATCCTCTTTGGTAATAGTTTTTTAAAATGAATTTGTGGCACATTAGAAAGAATGTTTTAAAGCAAAATTGCTTTTTAGTTTGTATTCTCTAAACGTCAGAAGTTTACTTTGAAGAATTAAAAAACTTACTAGAACATTCATATTTCACCTATAAAATAAGTAACTTAGATGGAATAATTTGAATCTGGAAATTTCTTTATACCACTAAATTTGAACTATCAATGCCATTTTATTTTTACAGATTTTCCTTGACACATTATATTAGCTACTGGAAAGAGTTAAGACCCTTTATGAAAATATGATTTTAGTGATGCAACTTATGTATGAGGCAGATAAGGAAGCATGGATCCCTGTGCCCGTTAACTAAGATGTTATGAAATAATTTATAACAGAGGACAGTAGCGGGAGTGTGGTCAGGCGCGCCCCCTCCTCACCGGGCCCACCAGAAGCTTTCAGGGTTCTGGGAGAAACATGTCCAGGCCTGCAGAGGCTGTCACAGGGGAAAGGGCCAGGGCGGGGAACCCAGCACAGGCAGCCTGGCCTCGAAGGGGAGTCGAAGGGTTTCGGAGGAAGCTGTGTCCAAGCCGAGATCCTTCCTGTTCCATGTGCTCCAGCACAAGGCCCGCAGGAGGAGTCCATGAGCAAGACCGACCCAGACAAGCGGGCGGATTCCCTTGGCAGTGAGGGGAGCCCGGCCTGAGGGGCTGAGGGCGGCCTGGGAGGCACAGCGTCAGAGAAACTCCCACCGCTCTGTCAGGAGCGCTTGCACCTTTATATCAGCACGGGGGTTGGGCCTGGGTGATCTGGGGAAGGGTCTGCCGGCGGGTCGGGGGTCGCTGTGAGTCGGACGCCCTCTGACAGAGGAGGCTGTTCTGTTGTTCGGTTTCTCTCGGAATCTTCTCTAGAAGAGGGCAGAGGGCGGCCAGGAGAAAGCGCTGCTGGAATGAGGTAGATGCCGCTCATTTTCACCAAGTGCAGTGCTTGGGATTTGAGGGGGTGGCAAAGCGACCTTGATATATTTCTCTGTGCAGGTCTCTGTTAGAGTCACCGTGGGGGTCTCCGTGGGGGTCTCCGTGGAGGTTTTGAAGGGCCTCTGTGTGAATCTGTCAGGGGTTTCTGTGGGGAGGTCCCTCTGGGGGGTCTTCATGGGGGGATCGCAGTCAGATTCTCTGTTGGGGTCTCTGGGGGTCACTATGGGGAATCTCTGAAATCTCTATGAATGTGAGAATCTTTGAGTGTGGGGTGTACATGGGGGTCTCTCTGGGGCTCCTCTGCTGCAGGTCCCAGGATCCGGGGTCCCATAGATCTTGGGCCCACACTGGGGCTGCCCAGGTCACCACCCCAGACAGGACTTGGCTCCAGCAGTAGCCTGGGCGCCCAGAGTGACACCAGGGCCTTTTCCAAACAGGTCTCCAGCATGGGTCCCGCCACGCCTGGGTACAGGCCTGTCCCCTTGTCCTCAGCCTCCACAACCCCTGCATGTGCAGACCTCTCCCTGGGCAGAGCCCTCTGGGGAACCAGCTCCTGCCTTTGCTCCTGCCTTCTCTGGGGATGGCCAGGAGGGACCCAGCACCAGGATGGAGGAGCCCAGGACCATGCCCTGTGGGGACTCTCCCTGTGAACCATGTGACCAGATCCTCTGAGGCCCAGTGTGTCCCCTGCCAGCACCTGGGCTTGGAGCTATAGATGTGCTGTGTCACCCAGGCCAGCCCTTGCCTTCTGGGTCCCTCTGCCCTGGGAGTGGCACTGACCACTTTTACTTGTAATGATCACCGGACTGTGAGGACTCTGGTTACAGCTGTGGGCAGCTTGTGGATCCTGCACTTGCGAACTTATGTTCGTCTTCCCGGATTCTTCTCCCACCTCCCACCCTGGGCCTAGGTCCCCTCCTGTGGTTCCTGACCGCAGAGTCCCGCCAGGGGGCCAGGCAGCAGCCCTGGGTGCCTCCTGAAACAGACACCCCACACTAGTGGCCAGGAGACTGCTCTGGAGAGTGATACAGGGGACACCAGACGCAAACCCAGCGGTGTTATCAAGGCTGAGCCAAGTGCTGGCGGGGCCCAGGTCCGTCCCGGAACTCAGCAGGCAGGGAAGGGTCTGGGGAGGGTGTCACCTCTTCCCCACCAGGACATCTGGGAAGGAGCTGTCCCGCCTCTGACCCAGGGCCAGTACAGGACACCCCCACATTCCCAGGCTACCACGGGGCAGGGAGGCTGCTGGGATCCATCACTGCTCCAGCCTCAGGGGAGCCTACCAGCCCCTCAGGCCGTGAGGCCCCTGCAGACCCAGCCCCTACAGCAGTACAGAAGTTACCTTAGTGAGAACGGGGATGCAGTGAGCCAGACCCGGTGGGGTCGCCATAGGGTTTGCTGTCCTTACACGTCCTGAAGACTCTGGGTCGTGATCCAGCTTGGAAACCAGACACGGTTTCTCCCTGGACAGGGAGAAGAGGGGGTCCTCCACGTCCCTGCCAGCCTCCTCCAGGTACAGCCATTCTGGAAGCCGCACTCAGAAGGAGCGGACGCTGAGCCCTTTCCTGTGCCCTAGCATGGCACAGACAGAAGCCACCACCTCTGCAGGGAAACCAAGTGTATTGGGAACTTCTCTGTCAAAGTCGGGAACACATGGCTGTGATCACCAGGCAGGACAGGCTTAACGTGTAGGTGTCAGTTTTATTTGAGTAGAACCCCGTCGCCCCCAGGAGACGTGCAAGAAGCCTTCTCTGGTTCAGGAGGCAAGACCCCTGTGTAGACCTCAGTTCCAGCGGCCGCAGATGGGGCCACCCGAGGCGCTTGCCACTCGTGGCCTGTGGTGGTGGGAGCCAGCTGGGGACACAGGCTCCCGGGGAGGTGGGGCCCATCTGCTGTCTCTGTCCCTGATGTTCCTGTTTTTGACAGGACAGTGGTGGCCCCTGGGGGTGGCTTTGGGGCTGCAGGCCGGAGCTCTCATCTCTCTGCTATGTTCCTGGTGGCAGTGACCCCTGTGGCCGCAGGAAGGCACATTCTCCTGGGCGTGGAGGTCACCTTTGTGGCGACTGACGTCTGAGGGACCACGTCCCCACGGAAGCCCCAGTTTGTCCACCAGGATTTGCCCCACAACTCTGCTGATGGTCCAGGCTTCATCAACCATGCAGTCCATAAACAGCCTTGCTGGGCCAGACCCCCAGCTCTGGACAGCATCTGCCCCAGGCTTGCCTTTCTCCAGGACGTCTTCCCACCCTGCGCCTGTTTTCCTGGGGTGTAGACCCCGTGGATGGTGACCAATCTTTCTTCGGAAGTGGCTTTCAGGTGGCGTCTCTCGTTTCTCCGGCTGAGGCTGGTTGTATTTCCTTTCTTGTTTGTCTCCTATTTCCCTGGTGTGAGCAGAGTGGCTCCTCCCACTGGCTTCAGAGGTCCTTGGTCCCTTGGAGCCGTGTCCCTGCTCCCCTGGTCTGGGTCTCCTGCGGGCCTCGCCCTTGTCCGCAGAGCCCAGCGTCTTCTGACTCTTCTGTGGGGCCTTCGCTTTCGGGCTCCCAGGCTCCCGCTGCCCTGAGCTGTCCCCTCCCTTCCATAGGAGGGCCCATGGCCCCTGGGAAACTGTCGTGTTCTTACTGGACACACTCTGGGGGGTGGACAGAGGGGTCTGAGCGGGCAGCCTGTCTGTGGCGGGAAGCATGTCCACGTGGCGGCCTGGAAGGCACAGATCTATGGCTCCATCCTGGAGGAGGACGCCCGAGGCACGGCCTGGTGGCTGCTCCTCTGAATCCACCTGAACTAGGAGCGCAATCTCATTGACCACCTGCGCTTTCAGGCGCAGCTGCTCTGGATCCTGAGCAACACAGATTGTAGACCCTGAGGGGTTATCAGTGGTCCCCAGAGCCCCCGTGCTCCTCAGATCCACCTGAATGCTTCCTGAACTTGTCCTCACACTGGCTCCCACGGTGACGTCCCAAGCGGGGGGGCTTCTCCTCCCCCACCTTCAGTGCCTCCAGGGCATCTTCTGCCCTTGCCCACTGGGACCCTATGCTGAGCTCTTGCAGGGCTCTGCTACTACACACGTCTCCTGGGGACATGCTCTCACTCTCAAACCTTGCCTCGTTCCCAGGCATTTCTGAACCCATACTCCCCTCTAGTCTGGGTTTGGGTTTCCCGGATGCCAGGACAGTCCTGCTCTGCCAGGTTCTGCCCACAAGGCTGCATGTGGGGGGCTGAGAAAACCCCCTGTCCTCATGTCGACTTGGAAAGGCCTCTGATCGCCCATGGGTGTCAGCTGACTGGGACCCTCTCAGGGGCCTCTGGGCTTCCTCCTGCTCAGGTGCTGCGGAAGCGAGAGCGCCACTCACCATCAGGACTGACTTGCTTGTTGTTCTGTTGTCTCCTGGACCGTTCTGAGGACGTTTTCCCAGGAAAATGGGAACGTTGGCTGCAGACTCGTCCCGAGATTCCCAGGAGGCCCAGGGGGGAAAGGTGGATTGTGGGAAGGGTGGGGCCTGAGCCTCACCTGACCAGACATTTATGGGCTCCAGGGACTGGAGGTCTGGACCCCACCTGTGTCTCACACGGAACCTTAGAAGATGCACTTCCAGCATCTGCTGGGTGCAGGGCTGGAGGAAGGAAAGCTCGCGGGAGGTGTTCGCGTGGGCTTTCCCACCCCTCCAGGATGCCAGCTTCCCAGGTTTCCTGTGGGCGTCAGACTGGGGAACAGCACATTTGACCATGAGCCAGGAGCGACGCACAGGCACGGGGATCCAGCCCTCTTTGATCTCCCCCACCTTCCTGGCCAGATGGATTTGCAGCTTGTTTTCCAGATGCTTCTTGTCTGGGTCCTTGGGTGCAGAATTTACTGATTGGTACTTCCAGGGCCTCCACATGTCACCTTCCGCCTCCTCCTTGTCTTCCTCCAGAAACTTCACTGAGGTCCTTCCTGAGCCTCGATCCCGGCTTGGGTCTGGCCCTAGTTTGGACCGTAAGCACCCTTTCCCAGAGAACCTTCCGGAGCTCCTGAACCCGGCCTTCTGCACATCCTTCCTGCCCTTCCCTGCAAATCCAGAAGCCTGGGAGGGCAAGAGGGCCTCCTGCGTGTCTGCTGCCCGACTCTGGGGCCTCCCTGGGAATTCCCCCTCAGGCGGCGGCAGGTCCCCAGATGCCCGGAATCCGCTGGGAGGGCCACAGGACTGCTCCTGGTGGATGGCACTCCTTCCTTGCCACCGGTGCTCTGGGAGCTCAGGGCTGGTGGCAACCCCGGGAAGGATGGGGGCTGACTTGGGGCTCCAGGAGGCTGGCCTCTCCTGGGGAAGGTGGGCAGTGGGCTGGCTCAGGACAGTCGGAGACTTTTGGAGGAGAGAGGGCAAAACCCTCTTCCACTTTGGTCGCTTCTTCAAGGTCCATTCAAGATTCTCCTTTCCAGTGGGGATGACAGACTCTGTCTTCTCCTGGGTTGTCGGGTAAGATGCCCCACAGTCCCTAATCTGGGGTGGAGAAGAGCACGGTAGGCTTGGGACAGGGGGTGAGAGGTGGGCCTGGGTCTGGATCCCAGCCAAAGGCGGGGGCTGGGACTGGGGCCAGGCTGGAGTGAAAGGTTGGGGCTGGGCCATGTGGTGGGGCTGGGGCGGTGCCTGGGAAAGCTGTGAGGATGCCTCAACCTCAGGTCCACCTGGAAGAGAAGTGGAGGCTTTATCCAATGATACAGAGTGTGCATTCTGTGAGGAAGGCGGTGCCTGGGAAAGCTCTGAGGATACCTCAACCTCAGGTCCACCTGGAACAGAAGTGGAGGCTTCATCCAGTGATACAGAGTGTGATTCTGTGAGGAGAGGCGGTGTGGGAAAGCTCTGAGGATACCTCAACCTCAGGTTCACCTGGAAGAGAAGGACTTCATCCAAGATACAGAGTGTGCATTCTGTGGGAAGCGGTGTTTGGGAAAGCTCTGAGGATACCTCGACCTCAGGTTCACCTGGAAGAGAAGTGGAGGCTTTATCCAATGATACAGAGTGTGCATTCTGTGAGGAAGGCGGTGCCTGGGAAAGCTCTGAGGATACCTCAACCTCAGGTCCACCTGGAAGAAAAGTGGAGGCTTTATCCAGTGATACAGAGTGTGCATTCTGTGAGGAAGGCGGTGTTTGGGAAAGCTGTGCGGATGCCTCAACCTCAGGTTCACCTGGAAGAGAAGTGGAGGCTTTATCCAATGATACAGAGTGTGCATTCTGTGAGGAAGGCAGTGCCTGGGAAAGCTCTGAGGATACCTCGACCTCAGGTTCACCTGGAAGAGAAGTGGAGGCTTCATCCAATGATACGGAGTGCGCATTCTGTGAGGAAGGCTTGCTAGAAACCCAGGCTGTGGCTACCAGGGACTCGCTGTTGAAAGATGGGAGGTTCCAGAAAAGCTGGCTGCATTTCTGCTGCAAGTGGTCCCCCACGGCTGTGGCGTCAGAGACTTGCTGAGGACGGGGCAGCTGTTGTGGTTCAGTTGACACGTTCCAGAAGGGATCTAAAGTCGTGATGTCCCACTCCTTCCCCAGCGATGTCATCTGCGGGTGGTTGGCCCGTTCCCTTTCTTTCCCCTGCCACATCTTCATCAGCGCTCTCTTGGCGATGAGAGTCTCCAGCAGCTTCTGCACGTCAGGGTGGATGAATGTGCACACACCTACCTCCACGTGCCTGGGTGTGGGGTCTCCCCAGAAGGAAGCCTCTAGGGGCTGGTCGGGAAGATGCTGTGGCTGGGATTTGCCATGTGAACAGGTGGAGAGGCCCCAGGTGGTGGCAGCCTCCCTCCAGCAATAGAGGTCCCAGATGGGATCGCTGGAGCGCCCAAGGCCAGAGATCACCCTGGTTGGAGAAGGCGGCCCCTGGCTGTGTAGAGGGGAGCTCTTGGGGACGGGGCGTGTTGTGGAGCCACACTGAAGTCCAGCCAGGCTGGAGTCGGGTGGAGGTAGAGAGGTCAGGGGACCATGCGGCTGTGTTGAAAGAGGAAAAACCACATGTGGCCGGGATGCAGGGTGTTTTAGGGGAAGCAAGGGCTCTGGAGGCCCGGAGGCACTCAGGGTTGAGTGTGGTCCAAAAGGCTCTGAGAAGGTCATCGGACCTGGTGACTGGGTGGAGGCCAGAGGAGCTGGGGGAGCTGCTGGGGACAAGCTGGTGGGAGACAGATCTGGCATGCATTTCCCATGCAGCTGGTGGGCCTTAGCAGGCGCTGGTTTGCACACGTCACCCGGGGGGTCTCCACCTAATGGCAGATGGGAGCCGCCCTCGCCAGCGAGCTTCCTCAGGTGGCTGCAGGAGACAAGAGGCACAAGCTGCAGCCAGGGGCAGGTGGGGCCAGGAAGCCAGGAGCGGTGGGCACCTGGGGCCTACAGCTCCTCCACCTCCCCCACTGCTGACTTCACAAAGCTCTGCCTAAGCCTGCCCCAGGGCTTCAGTCCTCTCCTCTCCTCTTCCCAGGACCTCTCCCTCCCAGATCACCAGCAGGCTCTAGGGTTGCATCAGAGGCCCTGGTAGGAAGGAGGACATGGAGAGAAGGGGGAAGCTCCTCACCTTTCCAGAAGGTTGTTCAGGTCCCGAGTCTCCTCCAGCTCCCTCAGGAGGTTTCTGCAAGCTGGAAGTCAGGAGACAGGGTTATGGTGGAGAGGGCGCTGCCTGGGAACCTCACGGAGGCTGAGTGGATGTCTCTTTAGGGGCCACCACAGGGAACTAGACCCTGAAGCCCACACATCTGTGTCCAAGGACACATGGCCCTGATGGTGACAGGAAGGTGTCCACTGTGCAGCATTTTGTCATTTGCAAAAAGCGCTTCCAAGTCCACCCCTTCATGGGTGTCACAACCATCTTGTTGGGAGAGCAAACGGGTGGTCTCAAAGAGGAGTCAGCCATGGCCGAGGTACACAGCTGTCCACATGGACCTGGAGCCTCCCTGACCTCCGCCCATATCCCCGCAGGCCTTGGTCCCTTCCCCACACCGCCCCCTTATGGGCAATCCCGGTCCCAGGCCCCCGGCTTCATTCCCACAGGGAATCTGAGGCCCCAGGTTCCGATTTCCCTCCCAGGAGTTTCCCTCTCAGGCCTCTGCAAATGACTTCCTCGGGCACAGGCGATGCTGTCACCTCTGGGGAGTCCCGGGGAGCAGCAGAGCCTCACCTTTCAGAGCTGAGATCTTCTTTCTGCTCCTGGACCTCCCCCTTCTCTCCCTTTGAGGCTGAGAGGCAAGAAAGGATGAGGGGCTGGGACCAGTTCTCAGTCTCCTCTCCCCAGACCAGCTGCACACATGCAGTGCTCATGAAGGACACGGCGCCCTGCCTCTAGCTCAGGGAGCTCTGTGTGTGCTTTTTACTCATGTTTATCGTGAATGAAATGTTTTCCGTTTTCCTTCTTAGGAAAATGCAAGGAGGGGTTTTCTGTGTGGCTCCGCCCCGGCTGTTCCCAGTCCCTGCTCCTCCCCTGAAGGCACACCCAGGCTCAGGTCTGCAGGCGCCTCTGAGCTGCCGGTAGGATTCTGCTTGGGAAGAGAATGGAGAGGAGGCCGGGACCATGGGGTTGTGGTGAAGGAGGAAGCAGCAGCTGTGGCCGGGGTGCAGCCACAGGCGAATCCAGGCTGTTGTGGGAGGCTCTCGGGGGCTCAGCACAGCTCCCAGATCACACCCAGATCACACAGAGGAGGCTGGGCCCCCAGGCACCTGGCCCAGGAAGGGGGTGATGAGGCAGGGCTGGGGCCTCTCCTCCCACAGAGACCTCACTCCTCTCCTGACCCTGGTCGTCGCCACTGAGTCTGGTGTTGGTTTTTGCCCTGACGCCCCCTGCGCACCCCACAGATGGTCTGGGAGCTGGGGGTGGAATCCTCCGCCCACTCTCTCCCCCTGCCTGCCCTGCCCTGCCCTAGAGGGATGACGAGATTTCCCATCGTGGGAGCGTCTCTCGTTGTTTGGGAAAAGTGGAAATGAGGGGAGGAAAAGAAGAGAGACTCTTTCTCTGTGGGGCTGGGCTGAGGGCTCCTTACCTCCCTGCTGCTCCTCTTCCTCCCGGGCGGGGGTGAGGGCGGGTCACTGTGGAGGTAGGAAAGTAACAGGTAGAGGAGCACCAGGCCACACACACTGGTGAGGATGAAATCCATCATCCAGGGAGTGGAGCTGGGGCTCAGCCATGTGGCACTAGGGCTCTTCAGAGGAAAGAGCATTTTCTCCTCTGAAGTGCAATGTCGCCTTCAAGCAACTGAGGGCTGGGCATCCCCTTTGGGTCTAGGGAGTGGGGCCCAGGCCTGCATCACAGAGCTGGGGCCTCTTCCTCACAAAGGGCTCCTGGGGGCAGGGGGAGGGGCAGTGGGAGGAGGAGGCTGAAGCACAGCCCCGCCCTCAGCTCCCAGCCCTGGGTCCCTCCACCCTCCTGGGTCCCCCGGATCCCTCCCTCCCACTCTAGCTGCTCACCTGTCAGAGACAGCCCTGAGTCCCTTTTCTATTCTGTTTCCTGGAACACAAGTGTCACCTGGTTTTGTGGAGATCTCTGTGCCAGTCCTTCAGTTTCTCGCTTCTTTAAGATCTAGGCTTCTCCCTGGAGTTTCTGTTATTTCTCCGGTTTCTTGCTCTCAGGATGTTGTTTGTTTGCAGTTCTTTCTCTCTTAATACATTCTTGCCCTGCATCAACTCAGACATAGAATGTACATTTTTTATATTCATTGATCGTTGTGAATTTTGATGACGATTTTCATAATTTTTTAAAAGTTTAATATTTATTTTTGTGGGCACACGGTAGGTGTCTATGTTAATGGGGTATGTGAGATCCATACAAGCCTGCAGTGCATGATCATTACAGCATGGTAAATGGGGTGTCCATCACCTCCAACCTTTTTCCTTTGTGTTACAACCCATCCAATTATACTCTTTATTTTTTTAATGTACAATTAAATTATTATTGACTCTAGGCATTCTGTTGCTGTCAAATACTACAAATACTCGGTTTTATTCATTCTTTCTAATTACCTTTTTTATCCATTAACCATCCCCACCTCTCTCGGCCTGTGCCTTCCCAGCCTCCAGTAACCATCCTTCCACTCTGTATCTCCATGAGTTTGACTGTTTACTTTTTAGCTCCCACAAATAAGAGAGAACATGTCATGGTTGTTTGTTTTTCTTTACCTAATTTCACTTAATGACCGCCAGTTCCATCCATGCTATTGCAAATGATAGGCTCTCACTGTCTTTTATGGCTGAAGAGTGCTCCACCGCGTATGTACACCACCTTTTCTTTATCCATTCGTTTGTTGGTGGACACTAACTAGGTTGCTTTCCAATCTTGGCTATTGTGAACAGTGCTAGAAGGAACATGGGAGTGCGGGTATCCCTTCAATATACTGATTTGCTTTCTTCTGGGTATGTACCCAGCATTGGGGTTGCTGGATCCTATGGTAGCTCTGGTTTTACTTTTTGAGGAACCTCCAAGCAGTTCTCCATAGAAGTTGTACTGACTCACATTTCCACCAACAGTGTGTGAGGGTTCCCATCACATCCTCGCCAGTATTTGTTACTGCCTGTCTTTTGGATAAAAGCCATTTTAACTGGGTTGAGATAATATCTCATTGTAGTTTTGATTGCCTTTCTCTGATGTCAGTGATGTTAAGCACCTTTTTGTATACCTGTTTGCCATTCATATGTCTTTTTTTGAGAGATGTCTATTCAGATCTTTCGTGTATTTTTAATTTTTTTATTATTTTATTTTAACTTTCAGGATACATGTGCAGGATGTGCAGATTTGTTACACAGGTAAGTGTGTACCATGGTGGTTTGCTGCACCTATCCACCCATCATCCAGGTATTAAGCCCGGCATGCATTATCTATTTTTTCTGATGCTCTCTCCTGCTTCTGAGTGGCCCCAGAGTGTGTTGTTCCCATACCTGTGTGCATGTGTTCCTTTGGTCAGCTCTCACTTATAAGTGAGAACATGTGGTGTTTGGCTTTCTGTTCCTGTGTTAGCTTGCTGAGGATAATGGCTTCCAGCTTCATCCATGTCCCTGCAAAGGAGATGATCTCATTCTTTTTTATGGGTGTATAGCATTCCATGGTGTATATGTACCACATTTTCTTTATCCAGTCTATCATTGATGGGCATTTGGGTTGGTTCCATGTCTTTGCTACAGTGAACAGTGCTGCAGTGAATATATACATGCATTTATCTTTATAACAGAATGATTTATATTCCTTTGGGTATATACCCAGTAATGGGATTGCTGGGTCAAATGGTATTTTCTGTTCTAAATCTTTGAGGAATCGCCACAATGTCTCCCACAATGGTTGAACTAATTTACATTCCTGCCAACAGCGTAAAAGTGTTTCTATTTCTCCCCAACCTCACCAGCATCAGTTTTTCTTGACTTTTTAATAATTGCCATTCTGACTAGCATGTGATGGTATCTCATTCTGGTTTTGATTCCCATTTTTCTAACGATCAGTGATGTTGAGCTATTTTCCATATGTTTGTTGGCCACATCTATGTCTTCTTTTGAGAAGTGTTTGTTCATGTCCTTTGCCCACTTTTTAATGGGGTTGTTTGTTTTCTTCTTGTAAACTTCCTTAAGTTCCTTACAGATTATGGATATTGGACCTTTGTCAGATGGATAGATTGCAAAATTTTTCTCCCATTCTGTAGGTTGCCTGTTCACTCTGATGATAGTTTCCTTTGCTGTGCAGAAGCTCTTTAGTTTAATTAGGTCCCATTTGTCAATTTTTGCTTTTGTTACAATTGCTTTTGACGATTTCAACATAAAATATTTTCCCATGTCTATGACCTGAATGGTATTGCCTAGATTTTTTTCTAGCGTTTTTATAGTTTTGGCTTTTACATTTAAGACTTTAATTTATCTTGAGTTAGTTTTTTTATAGGGTGTAAGGAAAATATCCAGTTTCAATTTTCTGTGTATAACTAGCCAGTTCTCACAACACCATGTATTAAATAGGAAATCCTTTCCCCATTGCTTGTTTTTGTCAGGTTTGTTGTCTTGCTCAGAGATTACACATTGAATTACCATTTGAAAGTCATCCCTCCCCACCTGGAGTGGATCAAAGATAACAGGGGCCAACAGGAGAAAGTTTGAGCCTTGCCAGGTCAAAATTGGTGCTGAACAAGGTAACTTGTGTCGTTTTGTTATACGTATTTTGCTTTGGCTGGGATGGAAAATATTGATTTGATTCCCTATGCAGCCTGTTGGGCAGTATCTTGCAAAATTGAGAAGCTTTTGCCTATGGTTCCATCAAACAGAAAAGGATGATTTTATTTTGTAATGGGGCTTGGCTCCCATAGCTGTAATACAGTGAGCAGGGTCATCAAAGCTGCTCTGTTCTTCTGAAAGCTGCAGAGAAAGGGAACCCAGAAACCTGGTATGCTGGCAAACAAAAAGGGTAAGAAATTCTTACCAATTCTCTCTCTCTCTCTCTCTCTCTCTCTCTCTCTCTCTCTCTTTCTCTTCCTCTCTCTCTCTCTCTCCTTCTCCCTCTGTGTGTTTGTTGGGGGGGTGGTGAATGCAAATGGTAAACATCACTGTTTGTCTCCTCTGCAAAGGTTTGATTAATAGAAAAAAGGATTTGTGAGACTAGTCTTAGGCTGTAGCAAATCTGGAGCACTTTGTGCTAAGAATTTGTCTTTCTGTTTTGTTCTTTAATGGAGAGAGAGGTATCACAGGAGAGAAGGTGGGCTTAGGACCCCTTTAAGCCTGCTTTTTAAGCCAGCCTAGCAGCTGGTAATTTATAAACTTTGCTGGGGGTCCCTGAGACCAGTGCCATATGATGTTTCTCTCTTTTTGCTTTATGTGCTTGAGACCTTAACCTTGTGACCATGTGGGGATACTTTCTCTTGGTCTCTGCCATCCAACAGACAGGAATTTGGGGATTCATGTCATAGCCCTAAAAATTATCTTGAGCAGTTTAAAGTCTTTGCAAGCTCGAAATTGGCTACTCTAGGCTACTTCTGGAAAGAGCAACAGAACCTGCTGAATGCTCTAATGCAGTAACCAAGGCTTTTGTCTTTTGACAGTGGCTGCCCCTGGTTCAGTTCTTGGCTTTGGAAATGATTCCTTTCTGGTTTGTTATTTGTGTAACTTTGCCATTTTTTGAGGATTCCCCCCCACCCCCCGCCCATGGATAGCATCTGATTTCCTGTCTTGAATTTTCCTTTCTCTGAACTACCCTGGGGAAATTCTAAATATTGTTTTCAAAAAAAAAACAAAAAACTGCTTACCATCTCTTTGAAACATTTTGTGAGTTCATGGTTAAGTATAACCTTAGTTAAAACTTATTAGTTTCATGTGAGAGGTTACCTGGTATAGAATTCAAAAGCCAGAAATGTTGGCTGTCCTCACTAGAGTCTGGTAATAAGAGATTTTTAAAGATTTTTTTTAAACAAAAGAGTTCAATGGTTAAAAGCTGCTTAGTTAAAAATAGACATCCAGGGTTGGGTGACGTAACCCTGGATATCTGTTTTCATGCCTATAATCCCAGTACTTCAGGAGGCCAAAGCAGGAGGATTGCTTGAGTTCAGGAGTTTGAGACAAGCCTGGAAAACATAGACCAGATCACAAAAATAAATAAATAAATAAAGTATCCAAACAATATCTATGTAAAAAGCCTTTATATTTTCCTCTTCTTGATTCATGTCTTTCTGGAAAAAGTTTTTTTTCTTCTATATTGTTTTTCTCCATTTTTTTCTTCTTGCCACTCTTGAAGCCCACATGAGAGAACCTAGATAAATTCTAACAGCCTGGGATTCATAGGGAAAAACAGAGGAGGCACTACAGAGCCCATTCTGGGAAAAATCTCCATTTTCCTTATGGAACCCCAGGAACTGAAAGTTGATAGATCTCCCTCGAAATCTAAGTCTCGGTTCAATTTTACATCATGTTAACTGACTTTTTTTTTTAACTTTTGGGTATATCAAAAATTGCTTCACATTATGGGAGAGCTTTCAGCCATGGTTTGTAATAGCCAGATAGGAAATATACTATAAGGGACTGCTAATGGCAATTAGGAGGGATACTTGGCTCCTTGAATGCTTGGGTCAGAGAAGTGTGCTCTTGTCCACCTAGAAGGTATGAAAACATCCCTACACTGACTGAGAGATGAGAATTCCATGGGGGATGGGCTGACTACAAAATGGGCTGATTGGCTTTGGATTGTCTTACAATAGAATACAGGGTAGAGCCGGGCGCGGTGGCTCAAGCCTGTAATCCCAGCACTTTGGGAGGCTGAGACGGGCAGATCACGAGGTCAGGAGATTGAGACCATCCTGGCTAACACAGTGAAACCCCGTCTGTACTAAAAAATACAAAAAACTAGCCGGGTGAGGTGGCGGGCGCCTGTAGTCCCAGCTACTCGGGAGGCTGAGGCAGGAGAATGGCATGAACCCAGGAGGCGGAGCTTGCAGTGAGATGAGATCTGGCCACTGCACTCCAGCCTGGGCAACAGAGTGAGACTCCATCTCAAAAAAAAAAAAAAAAAAAAAAAGAATGCAGGGTAGAAGTACTACACTAGCTTCTTCTGTAGTATTTCCCTCTTTTGGGGGGAATCCTGGATTCCATATAAAGTGGTACCCTTAATTTGGGGGATCTGTTTTGCCTTCCAGCTGTGCCAGCTTATTAGGCCCTAGCAATTGCATGCTTTCCCAGCCCTGTTTTTCACAGGGCTCTAGCCTGAATCCAATAATCCCATTAGGAAACTTAAGAACTGGCAAATGAAAAACCTTACAACTAGTGGATCCTGTTTGTCTATGTATTTATATATGTTGTGTGTGTGATGTTTACATAAAAGAGCTATAATTAATTGGTTTAAAGAAAAGTAAGCACTTAAATAAAATATTTTGCCAGATAAATTAAAACTAATGCCCTTTAGTTCACCTAACTTTAGTAATCTTTTGGTGATAAAGACAGATTTAAAAATTATTGGTAAAATAAAAATGTCTTCAAAATTTAGACATGTAGTCTAAATTGGGTCTGATATTAGGTTTGCTAAATGCTTTAAGATCATAAACTACTTCTTTAACTTTTGAAAATTGTTCAATTTACCTAGCTTGGAGTCATTAAATTCTAGATAAGGCCTGGTGACATGTGAAATTAGCCCCCTAGCTATGCAAAGAAGGTTATAAAGGAAAGATATTTTGTATAAGAAAGGATCTTGTATGGTAAATTTTCATCCTAAAGTGAAATGACTGGTTGTTTAAAAAGAGAGATGTTTAGAACAAGTCAGAAAGTCCAAGCATGTAATAAATGGTCTAAGTCATGATAGGATTCATGAAAGGGAATTTATGCAAGAAATGTTGTACAATTTAAAGATTATTAGGCTGCCTAAATGCTTCATAAAAATGCCACTATGACTCATAACTATACACTTGCCTGCTTTACTGCTAGGTAAGTGCTGGGTACATGTGGAGTTAGCCACACCCCATAGCTATGCTGGAAAAAGTCAGACTTTACCTGCACTTCTGTCCTGGGTCTGTCGTAAGCTCCACACCTGGTACATCATTAAAATGGCTTACTAACCAGGTTTTTCGCCAAAAATAGAAGTTGCACAGAGTTAACAGTGTAACAGGTATTTGAGGCTGCTGAAGAAAGTTCCACATGCAAGGTGTGTAAGAAAAGGAGAATGTACTTTTGGTAAAAGATTATAAGAAGGCATGGGAATATGGATTTCTTGCCCAAGTTCAGAGGGTTAAAGTATTGTTTTAAGTGAGATTGGAAAAATCTAAAGGTTTAAGCAAGTTGTGAAAGGTTTATAAAAAATTAATTGTAAAAGAGATTCTGTGTGTAAACATATTGGCTAAAGTTAAAGGGGTATTTGTTAGTTTTACCATAAGTTGAACATTGGAATAAAAGCACAACAGAGTTTTCTTAAAATATGGTTCTGCTCTGTAAAAACAACAACAACTAAATTGTAAAGGGTTATAAAAGGCCAGGCACGGTGGCTCATGCCTTTAATCCTAGCACTTTGGGAGGCCGAGGCAGGTGGATCATGAGGTCAGGAGATCGAGACCATCCTGGATAACATGGTGAAATGCTGTCTCTACTAAATATACAAAAAATTAGCCAGGTGTGGTGGCAGGTGCCTGTAGTCCCAGCTACTCAGGAGGCTGAGGCAGGAGAATGGCATGAACCTGGGAGGTGGAGCTTGCAGTGAGCCAAGATTGCACCACTGCACTCCAGCCTGGGCCACAGAGTGAGACTCTGTCTCAAAAAAAAGGTTTATAAAAACATTAACTTATGGTCAAACTAATTAAAACTGGATAGATTTTTTAAATTTTACTAAAAACTAGCTTTAGCATTAAAGATGCACTAATGCAAACATGAAATTTTGTTTTTTCTTTTGAAAAAGATTCTTATGTAATATTGAGAGACAATGAAAAAATTTTGTTTGCCTTTAAGTAAACCCCAAAAAAGGGAGGGGAGAGAGAAGGGACCGATTCAACTGGCCTCATGCTGTCTTCACTGGGTCTTGTAGTTTGAGAAGCTGAGTCTCTTTTCTATCAAACTAAGGGTTTTTTCCTTTTTAAAACTTTGTGAGTCATCATTTTGGCTAAATAAATGACTTATGGTGACCTAGGATTCTATTTTGTGACATCTAGTGTTTTAAACCCTTGATATTTGACAAAGCTGCCAAGATCAAATTCAAAATTAAAAAACAATAGGTCCCCTACAGTCCAAAAAGACATAGTCTGCTTATTTAATATATTAAAATCATGCAGGAAATACAGCCAATTATAAGATGCTGTTTAACTTTCTTTGGGTTATATTCATATTAATATGCTATTAGCATGTGTTTCAAAATTGTGTAAGATTCCTATAATTCTGATATGCCTTAGCATACGTTATCAGTAATAATTATAACTGCTATTTTAAATTATTGTGTGCCACAGAGGTTACAAATTTTCGTGTCAATTGTGTTTGACTGTGGCTGCCCTAAAATGTTTTCTCATCCACAGACAATTGTTGTCTTGTTTTGATCCTCTTTAGAAGATGGTTTTATAATCAGCTATAAAACTTTGACAGGTGTTCTTGAATGCAAGTTTCTGCTAGCTTTGGAGATTGCAACATTAGAATAAAGGAAAAAATGTTTAGGACTCTCATAGAAAGCTGAAATGTTCATGAATATTAAACAGAACAGGAGTTTACTGAATGGAATGAGCTAATAGAAAACCG
The DNA here is from genome assembly GCF_024542745.1 of Macaca thibetana thibetana. NCBI lineage: Eukaryota > Metazoa > Chordata > Mammalia > Primates > Cercopithecidae > Macaca > Macaca thibetana. The sequence goes on along the minus strand of NC_065592.1, from coordinate 104,175,973 downwards.
AACTAATCTTTTCCTTTGCTTTTTTTTCTTTTTTTTGTTTAAAACGTGGCTGATTCTTTTCATTTTTCAGAGCCAAGAAAACATTTCTTTTGAGCTACTTACAGCTTTTAACAATTGAGTAAAATATACTCCTGTGAACAAAATTTTAGAGCATATTTGTTTCTCTCTACCTGATTTCTCCAGAATCTGGAAGTTATTTGCAAGTATTCTTAATTTATGGCAACATAATTGTTTGCATAAGTGCACTAAGAATGTTTTCTTTTGCAACAGGACACAACTGGAGAAAATGGTTACTTTACAAAGGCTTTGACTGGAATGGCATGCTTTTGTTTAAGGAATCAAACTTGACTTATAGAGCCAATAAAAACCCCTAGGGAAAACTGGCCTCATACTTTGTCTACACAATCCCTGTACAGGGTTCCTAACCTACGGTAAGTAAAGAATGTCACTTTCCAACAGGCCCAGGAATCTTAAGTTATCTTGGGATCTCAAAAAGAGAGGAATTTACCCAACTCATAGGCATTTGAGGGTACAAACCCATGGCTGGGATGGGCTTTAAAGTCTTATCTGAGACTCTTTATACAGAGTTACATCAAAGCCAATTTAAAAGGCCTATGTGAAAAATACTTATTCTTGCTGTGCTTTTAAATAATCATGCCAAGTATAATAAAACTAAAGTTTATTTCACAAACAAATTGGTCCTTATTTAATAAAAATAAGGACTGAAGAGAGAAAAATTATGTTTCAAAAACTACAGTACATCTGTTGTTAGTTGTTTTTTTTTTTTCTGCAATTTAGACTGAATCCTAAATTTTGGGAGGCTAAAAGTGCCCAAACTAATGCTTTTAAATCTTTACTTTTAAAGCTGGTAATTGCACTCTTTGTTTTAGAACTCACTATTTACCTTATTGTACACTGTTTGCTTAAATGTCATACTAAAACTGTACATGAGAATATGAGTGCCTTTGTCATGAAAGCCTTGGAACCTCAGCCTGGCCTGTGTGAGTACGCTTAAACAGCTCAGATAGCTGCGAAGCAGTTCCACTCCTCTCACCTTGGGGTCAACACCTAGCCTACTATGTCCCTGTCAGTGGGAAGAAGCCAGAGCGATCAATGGCCTTTTCCCATCTTCACAGCCCACACCTTAAAAATGAGGTGCTATGAAACCCTAAGGGAGGGATTGAAACAGTCTTTGCAAAAATTATAACTGAGGAAATTATGACAGTGAAAGATCAGACCTAACCGACTCCATCTTGCTTCTAACCTTTAAGCTGTCCTTGTTCATTCCTGGGCATAGGCCTAGCTAACCTCAGGAAGGAATTTGCAGACCCTGCACTAGATGAATCAGCTGACACCACCTAGACTGGTAATCAGTTCTGAGATCCCACCCAGGAACAGAAGACGGCAAGGAAACCTCACTTCAACCCCCTATGATTCCATCTCCAACTTGATCAATCAGCACTCCCCACTTCCCTAGCCCCTTCCCACCAAATTATCTTTAAAAACTTAGGCCGGGCACGGTGGCTCACACCTGTAATTCCAGCACTTTGGGAGGCTGAGGGATGCAGATCACAAGGTCAGGAGATCGAGACCAACCTGGCCAACATAGTGAAATCCTGTTTCTACTAAAAATACAAAAAATTAGCTGAGAGTGGTGGCAGGCACCTGTAATCCCAGACACTCAGGAGGCTGAGGCAGGAGAATTGCTTGAATCCAGGAAGCAGAGGTTGCAGTGAGCCAAGATGACACCATTGCACTCCAGCCCAGGTAACAGTGTGAGACTCCATCTCAAAACAAAAACAAAAACAAAAACAAACAAACAAAAAAAACACTTAGATCCCCAAATGCTCAGGAAGTCTGATTTGAATAATAATAAAACTCTGGTCTTCAGCAAAAATAAAGTAAAAATGCAGGTAAATTAATTCGAATAGTCTGTTGTTACAAAGGCTTTTTGAATTTATACAACAGCAGAACAATATTACAAGACAGAACCTTCAAAAGTCACTTCATTGCAACTCTGAGTCCCTAAGGAAAAGAAAAACGTGGAAAAATCCAGTGCTTTTGTAATGGCACCGAGGTCATTGTTTTCTTCTATAATTACAACAGCAAAATCTATATATCTGTGTATGTATACATGTATATGTGTTTTTTACACTTTAGATAGTACGTCATTCTCCATTTTATACAAATTTTATATAGAATACATATACATGAAAGGTGAATTGGAAAATATTAAGCATTAATAAAACAATGAATAAATCCTACTGAAATAACTTAGAATTATTGTTTTTATATTTATCAACAGCTCTAGAACTTTAACATGGACATATATAAAAGTGCCTGCTTCCTTAAAATTCCATTTTGATTTCTCATTTTGTTGTGTTTTGTTTCTGTTTTTGTTTTTTGTTTCGAGACAGAGTCTCGCTCTGTTGCCCAGGCTGGAGTGCAGTGACATGATCTCAGCTCACTGCAACCTCTGCCTCCCCGGTTCAAGCGATTGTCCTGCCTCAGCCTCCTGAGTAGCTGGGATTACAGGCGACCGCCACCGCGCCCGGCAAATTTTTGTATTTATTTATTTATTTATTTATTATTATTATTATTTTTTTTGGTAGAGACTGGGTTTCACCATGTTGGCCAGGCTGGTGTATGTTCCCATTTTGAAAAGTAAAGGTTTCAGCTGAACCAAGACCTACTTTGTGCTGTGTCACATTGCCCTCTAGTGGCTAAATAGCTTTCTTACACAGTAACCCAAAATAATCACTGTTACATTAAAGATCTTTTGAAAAAATCGTGATAACCATTAAAACGAATAGAAATATACAACTCATAAGCAAAGACACAACACTCTGATATTTACATGTTTATCAGGCATCAAATACATTGAAATATTTTGTGATGTGTGAATCTTTACATTCCTGAACCATCTATGAAGTTCCATTTCCTAAGATTAAATTCAGACAGGGTTTTTGAAGACTTTTAACCAGCTAGCAGAGAAAAGTGTGCAATTTCCGCTAACCTCCCCAGTGACAAGCTTTCCCAAGACTCAGGGGAGGTTGTATGTGTGTTTGTGTTCTACTATGGTTTTTCTGTGTATAAAAGCTATACATGTTCATCTTAGAAAATTTAGAAATGTGATTTTTCTGATTCTAAATCCCTTGGGAGTATTTCCGGTATTGATGGCAGTGAGGAAGGAATCATTTCAGGACACTGGCTTTCCTCTTCCACAAAACCCCAGCCAGGCAAAGGGAACTGGAGGGCCTTGGACCTGTGGCCCCATAGGACCCTCCTCCGGGGCCTGTACCTGGCTCTGGATAGTGATTCCCACTGCAGAAAGGAAGAGGCTGCTCCCACATCAGCCAATGAGCCCAGACGCCAGAAACCTGGGTCTGCACGATACTCAGGAAGGAAAGTACCGACCACCCAGACCAGAACTGGCAAGAAGGCGAAATAGGATTGATTCACTCACTCAACAAATACTCGCTGAGCTCCAGCCAGTGCTAGGCACCGTGTGCAGGATATAGATGGCTGAGGTAATCCCTGGTCTCAGCAGTTTGGAGTTGAGAGCTATCATCACGACTGACTTCATGACAATCACATGCCATCAGAGATAAAGTGAACACCCACTTCTAACAAAGCAAAAAGAAGAAGAAAAAGAAATGTACACTCCCAATTTCTTTGTGCAAAGTGGTATTACTGGGTGATTTGTGACCTTCCCCTTTGTAGGTCTGATTGCCACAAAGCATGGCAATTACCTCACACACGTTTACTCATTCCAGACTAACTGTGCTGAGAACACCACACAATGGAGATTTTCTTTACGCCTGCTCAGACCTAACTGTTCCGTATTTACGGGCATGGTGGTCTTCTCCAAGCTGAAAGAGGCAGAACCATCACTAGTATTTTTCTTGGAAGGGCAGGAAGTAAAAACACATCTGAGTAACACTCAAGAAAATATTTTTTATGTCCAAGATGATGAATTAACCTTTATTCTTTCTTTTCTTTTTCTTTTTTTTTTTTTTTGAGACAGAGTCTTGCTCTATCACACAGGTTGGAGTGCAGTGGCGCGATCACAGCTCACAACATCCTTGATCTCCCAAGCTCAAGCCATCCTCCCGCCTCAGTCTCCCGAGTCACTGGGACTACAGGTGCAGCATGCCTGGCTAAATTTTTTACTTTTTGTAGAGATGGGGTTCACTATGTTGCCCAGGCTGCATCTTTATTCTTTCATCCCGTCCTCAAGCAAAGCCATGTTACTGTAACAGAAGTGAGATACCGTAGCCGCGTGCGCCTCAGCAGGCAGCGGCTGCCAGCACTTTTAACATGGCTGAGCGTTTCAAAACCATGTTGACAGCTGCTCCACAGTCGGCCTCAGGGTCCCTGAGACTGGCTCTTGGAGATGATCCAGCAGGGTTCTGGTAGGTGAGCTAATCCAGCAAGTCCACACTGGCAGTGAAAATGACTTCTGGGCTTGGGGCTTCCTGGGCCCAGCCCCAGGGTAGGCTGAGCCAACATGCAAAGGACAGCCTTCTGCAACCACAGCTGACCTGGCTGTGCCGGGGGAGGGGCAAGGGGAGACGCGCAGTGCAGATGGGGCAGGGAGGCTAGAACACGGCCACACTGTTTGTGAGCCACAAACATTTTTGCTGAGCAGAAAATTACCTCCAGTTGGGCAGACAGAGGAAAAGCAAAATGAATCGGTAGAGTACATGGCACATCAGCAGGGAGTTCTATGGAGGAAAATGGAGCAGGAGAAAGGCGGGATGAGGGACATGGAGTGCCAGCTGGGGGCTGGAGAGAGTGATGGCAAAAGCTGTGGAAAGGCTGATGTTGGGATATGGCTGTGAAGGGAGTGAGGATGGTGACGTGGCTATGTGTGGCAAGGGCATGTCAGGTCGGGGGGACAGCAGGGATAAATGCCTGCTATTTCCCAGGAGGAAGGAACTGTGGCTCAAGTGTCAGTGAAGGTGAGCGCAGAGGGTTGAAGTGGAGGTAACAGGGCCAGGCTGTGTGCGGCCTATGGATGTGGGCGAGGGAGGTGTCTCTGCTGGGTGAGAGGAATGGCCACTGGAGGATTTTCGGGAGAGCACGTGCTCTGAAGTTTATCAGGCTCTCTGTGGCTGCTGAGGGAAGAGTGTTTCAGGTGCCTCCCCTTTACCCCATGGGGCAGGAGGATTCCTGCCCTAGGCCTAGGGGGATGGCTGCACACACATGCCTGACACTGCATGGAGGAGGTGAGCACCCGTTTATTAGCCACATAGATAGACTCACACCCCAGGGAGGAGAATCCCACACCATGCAGGGGGAAGCTGCAGGGTTGAACAGCCCTGAGCTTAGAAATGGGTCTACATGCATTGCAATTAAAAAGGAAATGCAGCCAGGTATGAGCTCATGCCTGTAATCCCAGCACTTTGGAAGGCCGAGGTGGATGGATCACCTGAGGTTAGGAGCTCGAGACCAGCCTGGCCAACATGGCGAAACCTTGTCTCTACTAAAAATACAAAAAAAAAAGCCAGGTGTGGTGGTGCACGCCTGTAGTCCCAGCTACTCAGGAAGCTGAGGCACAAGAATCACTTGAACCCGGGAGGCAGAGATTGCAGTGAGCTAAGATCACACCACTGCACTCCAGCCTGGGTGACAGAGTAAGACTCTGTCTCAAAAAAAAAAAAAAAAAAAAAGGAAATGCACGCCGTCAAGTCCCCTCATGCCGAGATGAGGTGGCTGCAGTTGTCCACCATCACATGGTGGTACAGGGTCCTCTGAACAGGGCCCAAGTGCTGCCACTCCTCCTGGGGGACCCCAGCCACGTCCCTGAATGACACTGATGCCTATAACTGTGCATTTCTCAGCACTCACGGGGTTCAGAAACAGGACATGGAAAACACATTTAGGATGTGATTCTTACTATGTTTATTGTTGCAAATTTAAACAAGTTGCTGTAAGGTATGCCTATTTTAGTTCTAGTTTTGCCTTATACTTTGGGGATAACTCAAGCAGTAAACATATTTTGGACATCATAGCTCATTTGTACATGTGCATGCATTAGACACATATACTATCGTGTACTAATATAACACTAGTAATTTTTTAAAAATGCTTATTGTTTAGGTGACAATCAATGTAATTAGAGTTCCCACAATTTCCTCTCCACACCTTAATAGATAATCCCGGGCATTCCCTGGGCTGTTCACACCCTCCTTGAAGATCCCTGCTGTGCTAATGGGGAGTCTGTACAGCGATCCGTGTAAGGCCTGAATGTGCCGTATCAGACTTAGGTCAAAGAAGCAATGCTTCAGAATAGTGGACAGTGGCTGAAAGGGAAGCCAGAACCGGAGACCTGAAAAAGAGATGACTGCCTTCACTAAAGCAACAGCAATGGGGAAAGGAATCGGGGACTAGTCCCACAGCAGAAGCTGCAACAGAATTTGTCATCCATTTCTTGAGTGGCTTCCCTGAATGAATAGCTGGGCCGATGCTCGCACCATCTATAGTATTAAGATTTGCAAAGTGGGAAACATGGCAAAGGCAGAGTCTATAAATGAAGATTCTAGGGTAGTTCTGGATCTTGGAGAACTTTATGTCTAACTGGAAAGATCCAGAAATGGTAGTTTTCACTAATTGGTGAAATGCAGAGGCAGGGGCAGCATGGGCTCTGAGGACTGAGATGAGGAAGGACAAGTGGAAAGAGAAAAGGATCGGTTTTGTGGATGAGGCCATCAGATTTGACTCACGACAGGTCAGGAGGAATGGAGAAGCTGACGGGGCAGGGTTCAAGGTCCATGTAGCCCCAGTGAGAGCATGAAGTGAAGCTGTGTCAGAACAGCAGGATGTGTCCAGGACTTAGTTGCACCTGAGAATAAAGTTACATGGTGAACTCTTCTCATCACTGTCCCCAGTGGACAGTAAACCCCACTGTAGGAAACTCTTTTCAGCTGTAACTGTGCAGATGTCACACCCCTGGGCAGTCCTCACTCTGCAGGATCCCAATTCTCCCAGCACCCAGTGACGCCAGCAAAACACGTTATCAGGAGTGCCCAATCTTTTGGCTTTCCTGGGCCACATTGGAAGAAGAAGAACTGTCTTGGACTGCACATAAAATACATTAACACTAACAAAAGCTGATGAACTAAAGGAAAAAAAATGGCAAAAAAAAGAAACCCACAAAAAAACCTCATAATGTTTTAAGAAAGTTTACAAATTTGTGTTGGGCCACATTCAAAGCTGTCCTGGGCCGCTTGCAGCCCGGGGGGCTGTTGGTTGGACGTGAAGGGGGTTCTTGGAGAGATTTCACTGCCCTGAATGCTCACAGTTTAGTTTAGTAACAGTTCAAACTCCAGTTATCACCGTGCCTTCAAAGTGCACACATTGGTGCTGGCGCCTCTGCCCGCCAACCTCTACATGAACACCAGGAGCACGTGGCGGTCGGTGACCAACCACATCACTCCCTTCAGAACCCCTCCCCAAGCACAGTTTGGCTTCTGTAGGGGAAACACCACGTGTAGTCGTCTTGCTTCGTAGGTTCCCAGTAATAAACCCACTCGGAAAGTTACAAAAATAAACAACTGGAAGAGCAGATTGGCCAACAAAGATGAAAGTGCAGGAAAGAAAGGAAGAGTGACAGCCCCGGAAGTACCGTTCAGACCTCAGGGAAAGGGCACTGTGGCGCTGCCTCTGGGGGTGCTGACACTGCTGGTCAGGAGGCGGTGGCTGGGGCCACCAAGCCTGGCTTTCGATACTTTTTTTTTTTTTTGAGACGGAGTCTCACTCTGTCGCCCAGGCTGGAGTGCAGTGGCGTGATCTTGGCTCACTGCAAGCTCCGCCTCCCGGGTTCACGCCATTCTCCTGCCTCAGCCTCCCGAGTAGCTGGGACTACAGGCGCCTGCCACCTCGCCTGGCTAATTTTTTTGTATTTTTAGTAAAGACAGGGTTTCACCGTGTTAGCCAGGATGGTCTCGACCTCCTGACCTCGTGATCTGCCCGCCTCGGCCTCCCAAAGTGCTGGGATTATACCTTTTTATAAAGAAATAAAACACTTTAATTCTCAATGTGTCTAATGCTTTTAAATTACAACATACAAAATGAATATCCGTTTTCCTGAGTTTTGTTTTCATGTGTTCGTATGAAAACAATATGCAATGGTAAGAGACTTGTTAATGCTGGGACAAAAAAATTCAAAGGTTGCAGAACACTCATAATTTTTTCCACTGATTATTAAGATCACTTTATAGTTTTGACTTGCATGGTCAATCTTCTGGTCACAGACTACTATGCAAAGTGAGGACTGTATTGCTATCAGGAAATCTTTGCTGGATAGAAGCACGCTAGGAGTTTCAAAAGGAGACATGGGAAGAAGTCATGTCCCCAAAGTCCTCTATTTGGTGCTAAGAAGATACTCACTTAGGTATAGGGAGGAGGCGACAGCTTTCCAGAAGGAGCAGCATTCAGGTGAAAGATGTGCTGAGCAGGGCAAGAGGCAGCTGAACTGGTTCGGGAGAGAAAACAAAACTTTGAAACATATTTAAGAATGTTAAAAACTGGTAGTTTTGACCTAAAAAGAGCAAAACTAGAAAGACCTGATGCCCAACTGGACGTGGCAGGAGCTGAGAGGGTGGGAGGGGGGGTTAGGGTGACATTGTCCTACAGGGAGCAGGGGGATGGATGTGATATGGGAGCCACCACCCCAAGCAGTCCGGTGCCTGGCCCTGGGGTGACCAGGTGAGGGAATATTAGCCTGCAGGATAACATCCACATAAAGAAGGTAGTTGAAGGAGGAGCCTATAGGAGCAGTTAATTTGCTTGTGAAAGGCATGTTTATCACCTCTAAGAATTGGCTGGCCCTGGGAGGAGCAGTCTGTCCCCAGCCAGAGAGGCCCCAGATACGACAGCACCAAGAACACAGAAATAAATAAAAACATGGGTAATACACTTGTCTGTAGTCAAGCCACTGGTGGGTGGAAGCCATAGGCAAATGGTTTCCATTTGTGAGAATGGAATTTCCACGAGAGAAAATGCACCACCACACAGGGATTTGGAACATGAACGATAAGCGTGGAAACATTTTGCAGAGAACACGATCGTAAGCTGTCGAGAGACTTGCAGATCACAAGTATTGCTACCTTAATGGACATCTATTCTCCCTGCAGGTGGTCTAGACTTTATCCCCGCCAGAGGCAAGAACATCATAAAGACATCGACCTCCACCTCTGGAAGCCAGTACTGAGCTCTGGCCTGCCACACTGCCTTCCCCTTCCATTGAAGAGCCGGCAGGGACAGCAGCCTGTGTGAGCTCAGGGTCGTCACTGCAAGGCGGTCGCTACATGACTTACACAAAGACGTTTTTCAGATTTCACTTTTCTTTTTCTCCCACGAGGAATCAGTCAGGTTTATGCTTCTCATCAAGGCACATCTTTAAACACATAGTATCCCTCATGGCCTTGGCTATCATCATGCTCACAAATAGCTTGGTACCAAGAGGACCTGTGTATGTCTACGTGGCAACTTTGCCTTGCGATTGATCAGTTCTATGTTTTCTCTGGTTAATTCCCATCAATTTCTGTGTCTACATTTGGACGTACAGACCTTGAAATCCCTTATAAAAGCCATTGTAAAGCAAGGTGGTTCCTAAACAGCTCACCTGAGACCTTCTCCTGTTCTGTTGTTCTCAAAGGAGTGTGGAAGACTGGAAGGTGGCACAGAGCGGGGAGCAAGAAGTGGAGTTGAGTGAGACCTCAACGGTCTTACCGCTCCTACATCCACACACTTGAAACCCCGGGCCCCGGGCCAGTTGAAGGCTTCCCTGGGGTGCACTGTTCCTTGGCCCTTGAGCAGAAGCAGGAGGGCCCCGCAGAGGCAGCACAGCCTGTCCACGCACAAGCCTCATGAGTATGTGAGCTCACATTTGCAGTTTTGCAGAGGATTAATGCCAACTTCATTGTCCATCGACTTATTAACTATTTCTCCTTTGCACGGAAAAAAATCAGAGAATTGATGATACAGATTAGAGTAGCCAAAGAATAAAACACGGTGGTATAGAAAAAATAGCCTTATTGTTTGGCCGCATTCCCACTAGTGCTGTCGAGACTTTGGGAGCACCCAGGCAAGACTCCGAAAAGGGGATGAGGAAGCCGAAAGCAAGCTACGTTTGGATGCTGGGCTCTAACTTCCTCTGGATTTTCCCAGTGAATCTTTTGTTACGAAGTTTCTGGTCACTTACTGCGAGAGAGAGAACAACAGAGCCCTGAGTTTTCCTCCTGGCCCTGTCGTCCACACACGGGCGACCTTAGACACGTTATTCATTCTCAAGATGTGTTTCACCTTCCAAAGCTCAGCACCTTCCGCCAGAGGCCTGCTCCTCTGTGCGGTGTTGCTGGCCTCAGTGCGTGGGGACAGTCACCCAGCCGTCACGCTAGGAACCCAGCGGCCATCCGTGACTTCATCTTTCTTGCAGTCAGAGGGTCACCAAGTCTCACTGCTCTTCTTTAAAACCCTCCCCATCTCTGCCCTGAATTACCGCAGCTGCCTCCCTGCTCTGCCATCCATCTGGGCATTACTGTCAGGGCAACCTTGCCATGTGTGAGTGCTGCTGATGTTGGTTCTCCAAAAGCACTGCGGTGACTCCTGTCTCCTTCGGGGTGAGATCCGAGCCGAGGAGCAGCAGCTGCAGCACCCGGTCCATTTGCTGGGTCTCAGGTCCTCCCGTTTTCCTCGGACTCTCCTTCCTCACCAATCCACCGCACACTTCAACCACACAAAACACAGTTTTCAGAACAAGCCACAGTGCTTCATGCCTCCCATCAGGGTCTCTCAGTCTCTGCGTTATTTACACTCGGGGCTGGAGAGCTGTGTTGTAGGGGCCTGGACTGTGCGCTGTAGGATGTTAGCAGCAGACCTGGCCTCTACCCACCACGTGCCAATAGCATACCCACCCCCCAGTTTTGATAACCAAAACACCTTTAGACTTTACCAAATGTGCCCCAGAAAAATCATCCCCAGTTGAAAGCAGCTGCTGTTTGCTTTTACAAATGCTGGTCATTTTACCTGGAATAACCTTCCCTTTATACCAAACTCCTACCCTACCTTCAAAACTCAACCCAATCATCTCTTCTCTGGCGACCTCCTTGCTCAGGCACAGGCAGAGCTAAGCCTTATTTTCCTTGTGAAGCCAGGGTTCCTTGTACTACCTCTAAAATCAAGCTCATCTCACTATATTGGAGTCTTTTGCTTGGAAGTATCTTTCTTTTCCCAGCCTATTAGTGCCCAGGAGAAATGGCACTAATTGTGCCCTCCTTGTCTGGGATAGATCCTAGCAAGGCACACGCCTGGGGAAAGTTTGTTCAAAGAATGAACTGAATTCATCTTATTCTCTCATGTTAACAGCAATTAAAACATGTTCCTTTATGGAGATGTTGACACCAATATTTTGTGTTTACTAAGATAAACTCTAAACCAAAGCTGGAGCCTAATTTTGCTTCTGAGGTTCTGATTTCGAATGCCAAAAGGAAATAGGTGTGAAAGCCAAGGACCTATTCTACCAGTGGGAATGTCAGGGACGGGGAATGAAATCAAAATTCCTTATGGGGCCCTACCAAGCCATCGTTTCTTCTCATCGTAAAACTGACCTCAGGAGCATTTATTTAGCATCTAATATGTGCCATGCTGATACTAAGATTTAATGAGATCACTATCTGATTTCACAAATCTTTCTGAAACAAATGTATTAGCAAATTCTAGCATAAATTTATACAAATGGGCATCAGCTTTTGAAAAGCTGGCATTTGCATATAAATAACTATTTCATGACGACTGTATATACAATAGATGTCTGATATATTCTCCCAGCTCTAGAATATTCAACAGAGGAAGAAGAACATAACAATCATTAAACAAATCCAGAAAGTGAAATTTTTCCCAAGGCAACTTATCTTATCCCTTCAAAAATCAATGTACATCACTAGATAAAACAAACAAAACACGTTACCAAACACCAAAGAATTAAGAGTGACAGAAAAGGCAAATATACAGATAAAAATAAAATATTTTTGTCTTGCTTTTCATAATTTTTTTTATGAAATAATTTACTGTTTAAGCAAAAATAATAACAAAGTATGATGGTGTTTAGAACATATGTAGAAACAACTGAATGAATAAAGTATGGCTGTGACATGTCATTGAAACGCACACATACATGTTTTCATCCACAGTTCCTGGTTCATAACTCTTATAGCACTTGTGACAGTAAACAGAATCTCTCTCTCACACCTTCTCCTGCCCTTCCTTCCCCCGCCCACGGCAGGACTCTGACTGTGAGTCATGAGACCCTCATTCCAAAGAGGGTTTTGTCCCATGCCCTGGAGGAAGGAAGGCTGCAGAGAGGCCAAGAAGAATCTGAACACACCGGCCTTACTGGGTTTAGGACCATTTTGTCCAATCACATTTCCACACAGTCGCCCGTGCTTCAATCAGGCCTATCCAACAAAGTCCCCATATAAAGACCCAAGAAGACAGGGTTTGGAAGCTTCTGGAGAGCTGAACACATGATGGGTAACTAAAAATGAAGAACTCATTCACGTGCGGAGAGGGGGCCCTCCCTGACTCCACATGGGCGGAAGCTCCCGCACTTGGGACCCTTCCAGACCTCATCCCGTGTGTATCTCTTCATCTAGCTGCCCATCTGCGTCCTTTAAAATGTCCTTCATAATAAACTGGTAACATAAGCCTTTCTCTGAGTTCTGTGAGCCACTCCGGCAAATTAATCAAACCCATAGAGGGGCTGTGGGAAGCCCAGCTTGAAGCCAGTTGATTAGAAATTCCAGAGGCCTGGACTTACAACTGGTGTCTGGGGGTGGGGAAGTGGCAGCCTTGCAGGCTGGGCCCTGTTTGTGGGATCTGATGCCATCTCCAGATAGATAGAGTTGGAATTGAACTGGAGGATGTCCAGCTGGTGCCCGCTGCAGAGGTGACTGCTCGCTTGCTGGTGAGGAGAAAGCCCCACATACTTGGGGTCTCAGAACTCTTCTGTGAGGATTGTTGTGTTGGTGTGAATGCAGAGGAGACACAGTTCGGGGTTTTCCTAAGAATGGCAGTAGCACAAAATATGGGAGGAGGAAATGGAAATATATTGTTACAAAGTTTTTACAATATACTTGAATTGGCATCATATTACATGAAATTAAATGGTGATAAATTTAAAATGCAAAATGTAAATCCAGTGAATTCTTCTGGCTCTTACCCAAGACCATCAAGGCAGTGCTTCTATGAGTCTGCAAGAATCACAGTTACTGGGCTTGGGGTGCCCCCTAATACAGATATGGCTTAGACCACAACACCCAAGTCCCATGGAATACCTGGAAAGCTTTCTCAGAAAGGATGGATACAAACAAGCCCAACGGCAAAGATGACACTTCCTAACTCTTCAATGCGCAGACACTACCAAACATCCACAAGCATCAAGACTCTCCAGGAAAACATGGCTTCACCAGATAAATACGTCACCAGGAGCCAATTCCAGAAAGACGGAGATATGTGATCTTTCAGAGAATTCAAAATAGCTGTTTTGAGGAAACTCAAGGAAATTCAAGATAACACAGAGAAGCAATTCAGAATCCTATCAACACATTTAACAAAGAGATTGAAATGATTTTTTGAAATCAAGCAGAAATTCTGGAGTTGAAAGATGCAACTGACATACTGAAGAACGCATCTGAATCTCTTAATAGCAGAATTGATCATGAAGGAGAAAGAATTAGTGAGCTTGGGGCCAGGCCCCGTGCCTCACGCATGTAATCCCAGCACTTTGGGAGGCTGAGGCAGGCAGATCACCTGAGATCAGGAGTTCAAGACCTCCCTGGCCAACATGGTGAAACCCCATCTCTCCTAGAAATGAAAAAATTAGCCAGGTGTGGTGACAGGCGCCTGTAATCCCAGGTACTAGGGAGGCTGAGGCACCAGAATTGCTTGAACCTGGAAGGCGGAGGTTGCAGTGAGCCGAGATTGGGCCACTGTTCTCTAGTCTGGTCGACAGAGCAAGACTCTGTCTCAAAAAAAAAAAAAAAAGAGATTTAGTGAGCTTGAAGACAGGCTAATTGAAAATACACAGAGGAGACAAAAGGGAAAAAAAATGAAAAAGAATGAAGTAGGCCTAGAAGATCTAGAAAATACCCTTCAAGTGGCAAATCCAAGAGTTACTGAGGTAGAGAGAGAGAGAGAGGGGTGGAAAGTTTATTCGAAGGGATATTTCTTACAACTGCATGTGATATAAATCTATAATTATCCACACAATTTTAGTTGTAAAAGACTAGGTAAAATTGTCTTTTTGAACAGATATTTTACAAAAGAAGATAAAAAAGACCAATAAGCATATGAAAAGATTCTCAGCATCATTAGTTCTCTGGAAATGCAAATTAAAATCATAATGGGATACTACTACATACCCATTAACATAGCAAAAATTACCAAAATAAACCACCAGAAAAACACCAAATATTGACAAGCATACATTTCTGTATGAGAAAGCAAGGATGTCATATATTTAATGGAAACTATCACACATTCCTGGTAGAAATATAAATTGGTAGTCATTTGAACGTTTCTCATGTAATTAAGCAAATATATAGTAAATATAAGACCTGAAATTCTATTCATCAGTAATTACCCTTGAGAAGTGGAAACATATGTCTCTATAAATACTTGTAACACAGATGTTCATAGCATCTTTACTAATAACAGCCAATAACTGGAAACAGCTCAAATGTCCATCAGTAGGTAAAAATAAAAACAAAATTTTGGTGTTTCCATACAACAGAATAGTACTCAGTAGTCAAAGGAAACTACTGCCACATAGCAAGATGAATGAAACTCAGAAACATTATTCCAAGCAAAATGAGGCAGACACAACACAATACATACTGATGACTCCAGTCATGTTAAATTCCGGAACAGGCAAGGTAATCTGTGGTGACAGGATCAGTATTATCTGGGGCCAGTGGGGGGAGAATGACCACAGAGGGGTGGGAAGGACCCTTTCGGGCAATGGAAATGCCGCGTGTCTTCAACACAGTCCCACTTCCATAGGATGTATGTATTTCTCAAAACTCAACTGAGTGTACATTTAAAATAGATGCATTTTAAAGTTTAGATTACAACCTCAATAAAGTTTATTAAAAATTATAATGCCAGCTGGACACAGTGGCCCACTCTTGTAATCCCAGCACTTTGGGAGGCCGAGGCGGGCGGATTACTTGAGGTCAGGAGTTCGAGACCAGGCCGGCCAACATGGTGAAGCCCCGTCTCCACTAAAAACACAAAAATTATCTGGGCACGGTGGCGGGTGCCTGTAATCCCAGCTACTCGGGAGGCTGAGGCACAAGAATCACTTGAACCCAGGGGACAGAAGTTCCAGTGAGCTGAGATCATGTCATTGCACTCCAGCCTGGGCAACAGAGTAAAACTCTGTCTCAAAAAAAAAAAAAAAAAAAAATTATAATGTCACAGTTTTATGTCATATGAATCCCAAAATAGCTAAAATGGTAGCTCTTTCATATGAATTATTTTCAGTAAATATTTGCAAGAAATAAACGTACTTTAAAATGATTGGGTGTTACTATTATTCTGACTTAAATTGTCCCATAAAACATTAGGAATTTATATAAGCAATGTTCAAACTTTTGTTATCATCTTTGCCTTTCACTAAATCCTTCACAATAAGGTGCTTGCCTAGAAACAGACATAACCCTTTCATGCAATGAGTTTTATTATCATTGTATTTGTAAATATTTTTTAAAAGGGAGCAAGAGTAGGTCATTTACTTATAAAAGTCTCAAAGTTACTTTACCGATGACGTCCTTTCATAAATAACCACTCTCTATAAAACACTTCCCAAGAAACACATGGATCCTACAAGGGTTGGTGTTACTCTTATCAGTCATTATTGGTAAACAATTATGATGAGGAGACACAAAGAAGGCAATGCACCTGCTGTGGCACCGGTGGCCACAAGGTGGCGTGAATGTCCAGCAGCCGCCCCAGCCACTGAGAAAGAGGTTGGAGCAGCTGGACTTCCGGAAGCAGAGGCCTCACCGAAGGCACTGGGACTAGACAGGAACCTCTCACCTTGTGAATTTCCCTAAAGAGGGGTCTCCCTAGATAAGCTTCGAAGGAAGGCCCAGTGCCCAGAGTAAGGCACAAAGTACTATAAAGAAAAACTATGTCAAACTAGATGAGGCCTATGTCACCCTAACTACAGCCTCATTTCCCCTATATAGGAGCTGATGGGGCTTAAATTATCCTGGGCCCACATTATTCTAGATCAGGATTTCTCAGCCCTCTCATTATTGACAGTTTGGGCTGGAGAATTATTTGACTCCTCGGTTTGGGGAGCCTCTGCCCACCTGCCCAACTGTGGCAACCAAACTCGTCTCCAGACCTTGCCCGTGACCCTCACTGGCCAAAATCGCTCACAGTGGAGAGCCACTGCCCCAAACAAGGCTTAAATTACTAGCAAGGCTGATACTACACCAAAACCAATCTCCATTATTACACCAAAACCAATCTCCATTTTCTTAGATCAGTGGTTCTCAAACGGCAGCCTGCACGGAATCCCCTAAGGAGCTTGTGAAGTCGCAGACACCTGAGCCTTCCCCCGGAGTTCCTAGTTTCTGTGTCTAACCCATTCCCAGGTGATGTAGATGCTACTGATGCAAGGATCTCACTTTGAGAACCACTGCCCCAGACAATGACTACATTCCCCATGCCCACATTTCTCTAGATAAAGCTTCCATTTCCCTAGGACCGCCTTATCCTAATTGAGGCTTACAACAGATTCGAGGTGTTCATGTTACTATTTTTATTATTAAGGTAAAACCAGGAAATTTTCGTAGAAAAAAATTCAAAAGCAACAGAACGAGGTATTATATGCATAGAAATACCTCAGCATAACATAGATGGTGAGAAACAAAGGCATTGTCGTCTTTGGGCATGAGGAAGGGCAGGGTGGAGGCAGGGCACAGGCAGGACTGCTGGCTCCCGTCCCAGGTCTTCTTTGAAGATGGAAAAGGAAAACAACAGAAGGCACCAGCTGAAACAAACACTTCAGTAATTTTCATGTTTGAAATTAGAAGAGCTTCTGTTGCACTTTGGGAATTGCTACTTTATTATAAATTATGGGCCGGGAGCAATGGCCCACGCCTGTAATCCCAGCACTTTGGGAGGCCGAGGCGAGTGGATCACCTGAGGTAGGGAGTTCGAGACCAGCCTGGCCAACATGGTGAAACCCCGTCTCTACTAAAACATACAGATATTAGCCGGTCGCGGTCGCGGGCACCTGTAGTCCCAGCTACTTGTGAGGCTGAGTATGCACTCCTGTCTGGGCGACAAGAGCGAGACTCCATCTCAAAAAAAAAAAAAAAAAAAAAAAAAAAAAAGAACATTATGACTCTAGATATGAATAAACAAATAGCGTGCTACTGCAATCAACTTTGACAAAGACAAAATTGCACTGGTGACTTTTTCAACAGTAGCTTATGGAAGACGTCTGATTACAAACTTGGTAAATGGCTAAGAATATTCATTCCTCAACGGATTTTTAAAAATTATCTTAGTTTTTAGTAAAAATCATGTTGTCTTTAACAGCCACAGACACCAAAGAAGTTCTTCCCCATTATTTTTTCATATAATTATGGCTCGTTTAAAAGAATTTCTACTATTTCAAAGTGTTTTTATTTATAACTCAAAAGAAGATCAGCCTATTTTTCTGCCTAGTCAGTTGTAGAATACCACCCTCTACTAATGGCTTGTTGACTCAAGGTTATCTTAAAGGATTCCAGACCCAGGGTCAGGAAGGAACCAAGCCCTGTGCATACTCAGTGCTATTCATGTGTTCACAGAATGATTACGAGACATACATTGCATGTGAGCATTTGTTCTACATTTGCATCACGTGGAGGCTTACATAGCAAATGTTAATATTCCAGGCCAGGTGTGGTGGCTCATGCCTGTAATCCCAGTACATTGGGAGGTAGAGGCAGGTGGATCACCTGAGGTCAGGAATTTGAGACCAGCCTGGCCAACATGGTGAAACCCCGCCTCTACTAAAAATACAAAATTAGCCAGGTGTGACGCCACATGCTTGTAATCCCAGCTACTTGGGAGGCTGAGGCAGGAGAATCGCTTGAACCCAGGAGGCAGAGATTGCAGTGAGCCGAGATCACGCTACTGCACTCCAGCCTGGGTGACAGAGTGAGACTCCATCTCAAAAAAAAAAAAAAATAAATTAATTATTCCACATTCACAGAGAAATGAATCAACGTATTACACTTAAATTCAGTCACTACCATAAAAGGAGAAGACAGCTCAGTGCAAGGAACAGGTGCTTCTGCCTGAGTTTCAGAGATTTCTCTTTTTCTTCTAAATTACAACAGTTATCATGTGGCCTGTGAGTTGTCCTCTGGCCCCCGAGTGAAGGGACGGTGGTCACAGACCCTTGGACAGAGTCCCTGTCCCTTTGGGAATCAGGCTGACGCCACACCGCCTGCTGTGGACTCGCCAGGCCATTTGCTTTTGGTGATACCAGCTCATCTTCATTTATATAAATTTTAAAACAAAACGGCAATGTTCTTTAAATTGTTAAATGCCTCCCATCTGTTAATCTCCAGTTGTTTGTGAACTGCACAAAAATTAGACTGTTGTGGTTTTTAAAAGTTAAAGTGAATTGTTGTGGAAAATTTAGCAAGAACATAAACACAGCATTAATAGGTGGTTTAATGTTCAACCGAAGGAATACTTAAAAATAACTCTATTGCTGCTTGTACCTACAAAATGACCTCATTTCACTGGAAGCAGAAAGCAATTGCCTTGGGGCTTCCACTTTGATTTGACCTCACATTTCTAGGCTAACTTTTTTCTCCTACCAGATTTTTGTAGCTTAAGTGTATTAGAGCATTCAGTTATGCTGCAGGGTAATTAAGCATAAAGGGCAAGGCTTTTTACAAATGAAAACAGCTGTCATTCTTTTAAGGCAGCAAAGCGTTTCTGAGACCCAATGCAGGAAAGGGAGGCGAGCAGGGCCATTAAGGCTGAAGCTTCCTCGCCCCACACCGCCCCCTGCTGGAGGGAAGGCTGAGTCTCCCCTGGCCCCTCTCCTGATTCTGGAGGAAGGCGCGACTCTTCTCTGGATCCCCGAATCTGGGGCCCACTCTGTTTCAGGTCTTAATTTCTAGACCTAAACAAAACCGTCAAGCAGAAACCTCAAAACCATCTTAGACTCCAAAACGAAAGTAAGACAGCTTATTACAGGGTTGCATTCTGTCCCCCAAAAGGGTGTTAAAGTCTTAACTCCCAGCACCTGTGAATGTGACCTTAATTGGAAACAGGGTCGTTGCAGGTGATCGAGGTAAGATGAGGTCGTTAGGGTGGGCTCCAACCCACGATGATTGTGTCCTTATAAAAAGGGAAAATGTGGGGGCACACACACAGAGAACACCATGTGAAGAATGCAGAGATCGGGGGACGCTTCTGCAAGCCAGGGCAGGCCAGAGACGGCTGCAACCACAGAGGCTGGCAGGGCCTGAGCCGGTCCTCCCTCACAGCCTCGGGAGAACCAGCTCTGCTCTGACACCTGGATCTCGGATTTCTGGCCTCCAGAGCTGTGAGACCACGCGTTTCTGTTGTTTAAACCACCCAGTCTGTGGCCTTTTGTTACAGTAGCCTTAGGACACCAATGCTAGATATTCTATCCTATAAATAAAACCAGAAAAAAAAAAAAAAAAAAGAGAAAAGAAATGAGTTTATTGTGGCTTTTTCCCACTCCAGATCTACTAGAGTCTGAACTGTCAGTGGGAGAAATTGGAGCGGGGCGTGGCACGGGCCCGGGCGGGCTCCCTGTGCGCTGTAGCCTGGGCACTGCTAGACCCAGGTGCTGCTGGGAGAGGAATGAGCGTTGTAAATGGTGAGCGGTGGTTACAGAAGCCTCTGTCCTTCCACGCCGAGAGAAGTCCCACTGAAAAATGACTGCAGTGTGCCACAGGTAAATGCTTTTATCTATACAACTCTGCTAGCTGCAGGAGAACCACATTTGCCCTGAGTGCATGGGGAACTTTGGGTAAAGAGGACAGATATTAAGGCCAGACACTCCTGGGTTGAAATCTTGCGTCTCCACGTGCCGGCTCTGTGACCTCGGATGGTCAGTTAGAAAAACGGTTTCTTAGAACTGGTTCTACTAGGAAGAAGTTGTTTCTTACTTGCCATCTTATTATTGAAATATATTGGTCTGATTGTCTCCAAATGTAAAATACTGAGGGATCTTTCACTATTCAAGGGTCCAGCCTAAAATAACAAAAAACAAGACTACCGTTTCAACAAATACTTTAAAAGTTTGTTACAATAATATTTGCTTATATACAATGCTTTATTAAGAGTTCTATTTAAAACACATCCTTCAAATAGTGTAGCCTTAAAAAAAAAAAAAGAAAAATATCAATCCAGTGGAAATACAATCTTATATTGAGTCTTGGGTGTGCTGGCGCACACCTGTAGTCCCAGTTACTCAGAGGGCCGAGGTGGGAGGATTGCTTGAGCCCGAGAGTTTGAGACCAGTCTGGGCAGTGTATCAAGACCCCGTCTCAAAGAAACTCAACCATTTATATTGATGAAATTTAAAAACATAAATATCATGGGTTTAAAAATCTGAAATTACTGACCTCAATAAAAAGCCATTTAGTTTTTTTAATGGCTTTTAAAAAGCCATTAGTAACTAAAAGGTTCTTCTGAAATAACTCATCTCCTTTTTGAATTCATTGTATCAAGCAATAAATGTGACTGGCTCACGTTAAGAATGCTGGAAAAGCCGGCCAGGTGCGGTGGCTCCGCCTGTAATCCCAGTACTTTGGGAGGCCTAGGCGGGCAGATCACCTGAGGTCAGGAGTTTGAGACCAGCCTGGCCAACATGATGAAACCATCTCTACTAAAAATACAAAAAATTAACTAGGCGTGGTGACAGGTGCCTGTAATCCCAGCTACTCAGGAGGCTGAGGCGGGAGAATTGCTTGAACCCGGGAAACAGAGGTTGCAGTGAGTCGAGATCATGCCACTGCATTCCAGCCTGGGCAACAAGAGGGAAATTCTGTCTTAAAAAAAAAAAGAGCGCTGGAAAAGCGGAAATGTAATGTTTTATGTGGTGGGACAGCCCTTCCGAAAGTATTTCCCACAGCTGATACTGGTGAAGGTAGGAAAAAATCTCACTTATTTTAACTCTTCCTTTAAAAATTCCTTTTTGGTGGCTCATGCTATGCATACTCTACATATCCTGGCCGTTAACTGCTCTTAAATCTTCGGTGGTCGGTGCGCAGTGAAAATGCAGTGGACATCTTTGATGTGAACTCCACGGAGTGGACCCAGACTGTCCCCTTCAACAAGATAATTTGACCTTAAAATTATGTGATTCCATCTACCTACCTATCTTAGGCAGATTTTCCTAGTTTTGCTTTCACTGTGTGTGTATTAATGTCTGTATAATTCTATCACCTGTGTGAGTTCCTGTATCCACCACCACAGTCAAAATACTGAATGGTTCCAGGACCATCGGGGAGTCCCTCCCAAGC
Organism: Macaca thibetana thibetana; assembly: GCF_024542745.1. Lineage (NCBI taxonomy): Eukaryota > Metazoa > Chordata > Mammalia > Primates > Cercopithecidae > Macaca > Macaca thibetana. Next base: position 104,154,386 of record NC_065592.1, on the reverse strand, counting down.
CCTTTTATAGCCCCCTGCCCCTCCTTCCTACCTCCCCCTGCTTTCCTAACCCCTAATCAGTAACTTCTATTTCTAAAACTTTATCATTTCAAAAAGGTCTAACAAATGGAGTCATATAGTATTCATGATTCTTTTTTTCGGAGACGCAGTCTCGCTCTATAGCCCAGGCTGGAGTACAGTGGTGCCATCTCGGCTCACTCCTGGGTTTACGCCATTCTCCTGCCTCAGCCTCCCGAGTAGCTGGGACTACAGGCACCCACCACCACGCCTGGCTAAATTTTTTATATTTTTAGTAGTGACAGGGTTATACCATGTTAGCCAGGATTGTCTCGATCTCCTGACCTCATGATCCACCTGCCTTGGCCTCCCAAAGTGCTAGGATTACAGGCATGAGCCACTGTGCCCGGCCCACAATTAATTTTATCTGCTAAGCCCAAATTAATTTTTCTAAAAAAAACTTTGGATTAGAAACCCAGGAGAATCCCATTACAATATTCGTATTATCATACAGAAACTACATCAAAAAAAAATTTGGAATATATACACAGTTCAAATAAATACAGACAAAAACAAGTGATGCCCGTGAGTCAGATGATACAGTATCTTCAATTTGTATGGTCAAAGTCTGACAAAAATGTGTTCTGACACCTTCATCTAACAGCAACTTTATTGAGTAATTTCATCACATTTCAAAATCTGTGTCTCCTAGACCAGTTCAGCTCACAACAAAAGAGAATAGTATAGAGTTAGACAAGTATATGAAATTAATGAACAAAGCAGTGAAACCTTCCACCCAGAAACATTTTTGGAACTTTCTACCTTGTTAATAATAGCTCATTCTGGGTTTTAAATATTCAACCCCCTAGCGTGAAGATGTCTCCCATCAAAACAACCACAGAATAAACACAACATCTTTTTTCAACATCCCTCTTCCTATGCTCACGTCTCCCATCTCTCTCCTTTGTCTTACAACCAAATTCTTGACATTGTTATTGATATTCCTATGCTTCCCACCCTTATTCACACTCCATCCAGGGCAATCTTATACCTGAATCCCTCCATTAAAGCTGCTCTCATATAAGTTATCAGCCATCAATTGTGAAAACCATCTGACCTGTTTCAGTCTCTGTCTTCTTGGCTGCCCAGTGACACTCGACCCTTCTTTCTTCAGCTCCCATGGTGCTGCCCCCTCAATTTTCCCCACTTCCCTGAATTCTTCTTCCCTGTTGTTTGTGCTTGTCTTCCACTGGTCGAAGGCCCCTTCCCTTCTCACTCTGCTTACTCAGCGGTCTGAGGAGTCAGGCTGACATCACCAAAAATGAGTCATCAATTTTAGTGTGACAGGTGGGATGGCTAGAGATTGTGTGCCACACACAGTACTGTTCATGAAGTGTTCCTGTGACCAGGCCTTAGCGCTCCTTTCCCATTATAGAAAATTCAGGACATAGAAGAAGTGAAGAAGCACCATGAGGGAGCACAAAGACAGGTGCAGATTGTGGGACATTGTGAAGGAGAACAAGTCAGTGGCAGGGAAGACTGCTCAGGATGACGGGACCTTTGTGAGAAAGTGGTGTGCAGGGTGGACCTTGTCAGGATTCTGATTCCAACAAACAGACCGCAAAAAGAGACATACTTGTAATAATCAAGTATATATGACTGTGGACTATGTATGGGATGACCAGCAGAATCACTGTGTGTGGGATGATCATCAGAATCACTGAGCATATCTTCAGGAGCGATCACGGCAATGTGATTATGGGAGAAAGTGTCCCTACTTTTAGTGATACATGTTAAAGTGTGTAGAGATGGAACAACACGATGCCAGGGATTTGACTTAAAATATTGCAACAACACAACAACAAACAAAATACTTCAATGATCACATCCCTTCCTCCATACCCACCTAGACCTGCTCCACCTTGTGTTTCACAATCTCAGTATCTATCAGTGACCTCCACTCCTTTGCTCAAGTTGGAAATTTGAGAATCACTGCTCATTCTCTTACATCTCAACTTCCACTTCCAACCAAGTATGAAGTTTTTGCAATTCTATTCCTCATATCCTCTCCTCTCCATCCTAACAGCTTCTATCATACATAATTTTAATCCACAATTTCTTCCATTACCCCCTAACTGGTCTCTTAGCCTCCAGTAAGTAGTAATTGAATTCCCTTACTACTAGTGGTGTTGAGCATCCATTGGTGTGCTTATTTGCCACGTGTATCTTCTTCGTTGAGGGACCTGTTCAAATACTCTGTCCATTTTTAAAATTTAGGTTGAGGCCAGGAGCAGTGGCTCACACCTGTAATTTCACCACTTTGGGAGGCCAAGGTGGGTGGATCACCTGAGGTCAGGAGTTCAAGACCAGCCTGGCCAACATGGTGAAGCTCTGTCTCTACAAAAATACGAAATTAGCCGAGCATGATGGCGGGTGCCTGTAATCCCAGCTACTTGAAGAGACTGAGGGGGGAGAATCAATTGAACCTGAGAAGCAGACATTACAGTGAGCCAAGATCGTGCCATTGCACACCAGCCTGGGTGGCAGAGCGAGACTGCATCTCAAAAAAAAAAACAAAGTAAAATTTGGGTTGTTTATTTTCTTATTATTGAGTTTTTAAAATTCTTCATACATTCTGGATACAAGTTTTTTTGTCATATTTGATTTGCAAATATTTTTCCCAAATCTATGGCTTCTGTTTCCTTCTCTGAGTAAATTTCAAAGAATAGAAGTTTTAAATTTTATTTATTTATTTTTTTTTTAAGACAGAGTCTCACTGTGTCGCCAAGCTGGAGCGCAGTGGTGCAATCTCCATTTATTTGGGTTTTCTTTAATTTTTCTCAGTATTCCACAGTTCTCAGTGTACAGGTCATGCACATCTTTTGTCAGGTTTATTCCTGAGAGTTTAATATATTTTGATGCTATTTTAAATGGCATTGCTTTTAAAATTCCAATTTCTGGTTATTTGTTGCTAGTATAAAGAAATGCAATTGTTTTTGTATATTGTTCATGTATCCTGCAACCTTGCTAAACTCATTTATTACTTCTAATAGCTTTTTTGTGTTTTATATTGAATTTTCTATGTAGATGTTCATTTCGTCTGTGTGTAGTTTTTTTTTTTTTTTTTTTTTTTTTTTTTCTATTTTGGATGTGTTCTGTTTCAGCTTCTTGTCTGGCTAGGATTTCCAGTACACTGTTAAGTAAGCGTGCTGAGAGCAAACATCCCGTCTTGTTCCTGATAAGACAAAGGAGAAAGCATTAAGTCTTTCGCTACTAATAATGATATTAACTGTAGGATTTTTCACAGATGGCTTTTATCAGGATGAGGAGGCTCCCTTCTAAATGTTCTAGATGTAATATATGACTTCATCAAATGTGTTTACTGCATCTATTGACATGATCATATGATTTTCTTTTTTCATTTATTAATATGGTGCAATACATTGACTGATTTGAGGATGTTCAACCAACCATTCGGAGATATATTATATTTGCCCATGGTACAATATAATTTTTTTTTGAGACTGAGTCTCGCTCTGTCACCCAGGCTGGAGTGCAGTGGCGTGATCTTGGCTCACTGCAACCTCTGCCTCCCGGGTTCAAGCGATTCTCCTGCCTCTGCCTCCCAAGTAGCTGGGACTACAGGCGCGTACCACCACGCCCGGCTAATTTTTTGTATTTTTATTAGAGACAGGGTTTCATGTGCTAGCCAGGATGGTCTCAATCTCCTGACCTTGTGATCTGCCTGCCTCGGCCTCCCAAAGTACTGGGATTACAGGCGTGAGCCACCGTGCCCGGCCAGTACAATATAATTTTTATGTATTGTTGGAACTGATTTGCTAACATTTTGTAAAGAACTTTTACATCTAAATTCAAAAAGAATATTCGTTTACAGTTTTTTTAAAATAACATCTTAGTCTAGCTTTGCTAAGTCGGTAACTGGTTCCTGCTCTTCAATTTTCTGAAAGAGTTTATATAGAATTGGTAATATTTCTTCCTTAGAGGTTTGAACAGAAAACCTCAAAGAAGTAATTTGGGGTTAGAGTTTTCTTTGTGGGCTGAGCATTTAATTAAAATTCAATTACTTTAATAAATATAGAGTTACTCAATTATCTAATTCTTCTTGAGTGAGCTATAGCAATTTGTATCTTTCAAAAAATTTGTCATTTCATCTCAATTATAAAATGTATTGGGTAACATTGTACACAGTATTCCCTTACTCCATTTTTAATTTTTACAAAATCTGTGCTGATATAATTTCTTTTATACCTGATATTAGGAATTTATCTCTTTTTTGTTTGGATGATGAGCCTGCTGGAGGTTTATAAATATTTGGTTTCATGGATTTTTCTCTATTTTTTTCTTTCATTGATTTTCACTCTGATCCTTAGTATTTCCAAAACTGTTTTATTTTGTGTTTAATTTGCTCTTCTGTTCCTAATTATTAAGGCAGAAGCTGGGGTAGTTAATTGATCTAAAACTGTCCTCTTTTCTAGTAATACATTTAATCCCATAATTTTACCTATAAATATTGCCTTATCAGAATCTCACACATTTTGAAATACTGTTTTCACTCTCACTTAGCTGAAAATGTATTCTAATTTCTCTTTTTGAAATCTTCTTTAGCCCTTGCAATATGCACACATGTGTAATTTATCATTCTAATACTTGATGTTTTTCCAGAAAAGTTTTCATTATTAGCTTCTAATTTATTTCCAGTGTGGTCCGAGAGCATACTTCATACGACCTAAATCACTCCAAATATTTTGAGCCTTGCTTTCTGGTGCAGAATATGTTCCATCTTCAGTTTGCTTGAAAGGAGTTTATATTATGTGATTGTCAGGTGGACTGATTTATAACATCAATCAAATCAAATCAAGTTGTTCGATAGTTTGGTTTGTTTAAGTCTGCTTTATCTACACTGATTTTTTTCTACTTGTTCTACCAATTATTGAGAGTGAGTGTTGTAATCCCCAGTTATAATTGTGGAATTTTCTATTCCTCTTTTGAGTTCTATCAGTGTTTGTTTCATTTGTGTTGAAGCTTGTTATTCTTAGAATTGTTATGTTCTCCTGAGAAACCAACCCTGTTCTCCCTATAAAATAACATTCTTCACCCCGATAATATTCTTTTATCTGATGTCTACATTATCTGACATGAATATAGCCACTCTAGCTTTCATTTGATTCACAATAAATCTTTTTCAATCTTTTAATGTGTTTGTATCTTTATATTTAAAATTTCTTACAGGCAGCATGTACTTGTGTCTTGATTTTTTTCATCAAAGCTGACAATCTCTACCTTTTAATTGGGATGCTTAGAAGATTTAACAAGATTTTTGAAATGGTTAGGTTACACCCGTCATCTTGTTATTCATCTTTTACTCAATCTACCTGTTCTTTGCTCCCCTTTCCTCTTCGATGCCCTCTTTTGGTTTCTTGTTGTTGTTACTCCATCTCAGCTTCTTTGTTGGCTTATATGATGATAACAGAACTTTTTGTTCTGTTATTTTAGTGGTTGCTTTACAACTGTAAGTTATTGCAGCCTACTTTCATGTGTTATTATCTTATTTCATGTGTGGTATAAGAACCTTCCAGCAACATGCTTTCATTTTCCCTTTCCTGACCTTTTGCTATTGTTGTCCTGCATTTCACTTACACATAAGTTACAAACTACACAGAACACTGTTGTTATTTTTGTACAAAATTCAATTATCATTTCAAGATTTTTTAATGGAGGGGTCTTATACATCTTCCTACACAGTTACTTTCCAGAGCTCTTCATGCCTTATTACAGATCAATATTTCTATCTGGTATCTTCTGCCTGAGGAGTTCCTATTTTATCTCCTATAGAGCAGGTCTGCTGGTGATACATTCTTACAGGTTTTTTTGCTTAGATATATCTTTATGTCACCTTCATTTTGGAAAGTTATTTACACTAGGTACAGAATTCAGAGTTAACAGTATCTCCTCTTTTAATATTTAAAATATTTTGTCCATATCCTCCCAGATTGCAGTATCTGTGATGAGAACTCTGGCAGCATCCTTCACTTTGCTAATCTCTCATAAGGTGTGTCCCATCCCTCTATGCCTGTATCACTAGGGTTCAGTACTTTGATTACTATGTATCTTTGTGGAGTTCTTAATATTTTTTATTGGTGGGCTTTATTGAGTTTCTTGGATAAGAGATTTATAGTTTATATCAAATTTGAAAACATTTTGGCCATTTTTCTCTTGTAATATTTTTTCTGTCCCTCCTTTTTTCAGTCCTTCTGGGACTGAAATTATACATATTATTGGCTACTTGAAGGTGTTCTACAGTTTAGTTTCTTGAAGTCCTTTTTCTCTATTTCCTTTTGAATAGTTTTTATTGCTATGTCTTGTCTCGACTGAAATTACACATATTATTGGCTACTTGAAGGTGTTCTACAGTTTAGTTTCTTAAAGTCCTTTTTCTCTATTTCCTTTTGAATAGTTTTTATTGCTATGTCTTGTCTTTGGCAATGTTTAATCTGCCATTAATCATGTTCCATGTATTTTTCATCTCAAATTAAGTAAGAGTTTTTGGGTCAGCATAGTGGCTCACACCTGTAATCCCAGCACTTTGGGAGACTGAGGTGGGCTGATCACTTGAGCTCAGGAGTTCAAGACCAGCCTGGGCAACATGACAAAAACCCATGTCTCCAAAAATTAGCCAGGCATGGTGGCATACGCCTGTAGTCCCAGCTACTCAGGAGGCTGAAATAAGAGGATGGCTTAAGCCTGGGAGGCAGAGGTTGTAGTGAGCCAAGATCACGCCACTACACTCCAGTCTGGGTGACAAAGCCAGACCCTATCTTTAAAAAAAAAGAAAAAAAAAAGTTTTTATCTTTAAAAATTTGACATGAATCTTTTTATATTTTCTATATCTCTACTTAACTTTTTGAAAGCATGAAATAGTTATAATAACTGTTCTGATGTTCTTTTCTGCTAATTCAACATCTATGTGAGCTCTGGATTGATTTTGATTGGTTGATTCGTGATGTGTCTCATTTTCCTGTTTCTCTGCATGCTGGGTATGCCTAACACAGTAGATGTTATCTTGTTGAATACTAGATATTTTTACATTTATAGGAATGCAGCAATTTGGAAAGAGTTCATTCCCTCAAGTCTTGATTTCAAAATTTGTAGATGAATACAGACACAGTGGCTCCTACCTGTAATCCCAGCACTTACTTTGGGGGCTTAGGGAAGAGGATTACTGGAGGCCAAGAGTTTGAGAACACCGTGGGCAACATAGAGAGGCCTCATCTCTACAAAAAAAAAATTGTTTCATTAGTTGGGCATGATGGCATGCACCTGTAGTCCCAACTACCTGGGAGGCTGTTGCGGGAAGTCAGGGACCCCAAACGGAGGGACCGGCTGAAGCCATGGCAGAAGAACATAAATTGTGAAGATTTCATGGACATTTATCACTTCCCCAATCAATACTCTTGTGATTTACTATGCCTGTCTTTACTTTAATCTCTTAATCCCATCATCTTCATAAACTGAGGATGAATGTTGGCTCAGGACCCTGTGATGATTGTGTTAACTGCACAAATTGTTTGTAGAGCATGTGTATTTGAACAATATGAAATATAGCACCTTAGGAACAGGATAACATTGATTTTCAGGGAACAAGGAAGATAACCTTAAAGTCTGGCTGCCTGTGGGCGGGCAGGACAGAGCCATATTTCTCTTATTACCGAAAATGGGTAAGATAAATATTGCTGAATTCTTTCCCCAGTAAGGAATATTAATAATTAACAGCCCTGGGAAAAGAATGCATTCCCAGAGGAAGCCTCTGAAATGGCCACTCTGAGGGTGTCTGCCTTATGCAGATGTAGATAGGGATGAAACATGCCCTAGTCTCCTGCAGTGCCCCCAGGCTTGCTAGGATTAGGAAATTCCAGCCTGGCGAATTCTAGTCAGACCGGTTCTCTGCTTGTGAACCTTGTTTATCAATGACAATGTGTGCACAGCTAGACATGGAAGTTAATTAGTGATTCTAGTTTTGCCCTGACCTTGGGATCCCCCCTGACCTCCTGCCTTGTGATCTTTTGTCACCCCTGGAGCATGTGATCTCTGTGACCCACACCCTATTCATGCACTCCCTCCCCTTTAAAATTGCTAATAAAAACTTGCTGGTTTTATGGCTCAGGGGGCATCACAGAACCTGCCAACATGTGATGTATCTCCGGGACACCCAGCTTTAAAATTTCCTCTTTTGTACTCTTTCCCATTATTTCTCAGACCAGCCGACACTTAGGGAAAATAGAAAAGGACCCACGTGAAATATCGGGGGCCGAATTTTGCCCAATAGGAGGCTGATGTAGGAGGATTGCATGAGCCCAGGTGGTGGAGGCTGCAGTGAGCTGCAATCATGCCACCGCACTCCAGCCCAGGTGACAGAGCAAGACCCTGTCTCTAATTAATGAATTAATTCATATTTCTTAGGTGGGACCAGAAAACATTTGTGGAAAGCTAATTATTTGCCATCACTGAGGACGCTCCCTCTGATATTCTACCAAATCTTGAGGTTTTCAGTCTGGCTGGTTGGAACAGGCACAACTCCCTGTAATTCTTTCTGGTGGTTCCTTTACTAACCCCTGATAGTTTCCTCACATGACTGTGCTGATGAGTAATGTGTTGACTCCTTGACTGAGATTCTCTGTGGGTTCTGGGCCATCTCACTCATGTGAGCACTCACCCTCACTCACCTCTCCTGCTCTCCCCAGCTCTCCACTTTCATGTACTCTGTCATGTGAATTCTGGCTGCCTTGGTCAGCCCAGACTCCCACCTTCATCTCTCAACTCAGGAGCTCATTTGGTTCTGCTTGGGATTCTACTTCCCACATTTGGCACTGAAAACTCTCTCAGTGGAGCAACCTAGAGCAAATACAGAATTCAAGTCACTTGCATCCCATTTTTCAGGAATCACTGCCCTTCATTTATTAATGTCCAGCACCACAAAATTAATTTTTGGTTGTTCCAACTAGAAGGTTAAACATAATCCCTGTTACTCCATCTTGATTGAAAGTAGAAATCTCTTTGATTCAGTTCACTTGACATGTTTCTACTTCTTCAACATCTAAAGTGAAATTCATTTCTTTTCCCTAATACAATCATTCTTTTTTATATCCTTATTACTGTCAATGTTAATTTCAATCTCTCAGTCTCAGTGAATTAAAACCTTAATGTCCTCTACTATTCTTCTTTCCATTTTCTTTTTTTCTGTCACATTCCACATTTCATGAGGTGAATGAGTAATATTTCTCATTCCCATCTCTTCTTTTGTCATTCTCATAGCCACTACCTTGGTGCAGACACTCATCCCACTTGAAGAATAGACTACTGAAAGGTGGACCTTGGCCTCAGTATGCCTTCATTTCTCTGATCCCCAACACCTACCCCAAACACACACACACAACCTCCCAAATTATCTTATTACTTGAAAAAAACCACTGCTTCTTTCATCTTTCTAAAGTCACCTTCCAAGATTATCTGGTTTCCTGTGCCAATCATACAAGGCACTGCCAAATTTCTGAGAAGGGTGACATTAGCTGAGATAAAGAATATAGAGTTTATGAGTAGTGGAAGTTAGTTCAAAATTAGGATAAATGTAGAGACTCACATAAGGAGAAAGTTAGGGCTGAGAGGTCCTTGAGCCATCACTGTACAGGTGACACCTGGAGCTTCAGGAAGGGATGAGATCACCCAGGAGTGTGCAGAGGAGGAAGACAAGAAGGTCTAGGACAGATGTTAAGAGACACTGAGAGAAAAGTGTAGAGGGGCCTACAACATTCAGAAAAGCCAGAAGTAACAGGGAACCATACTGCATTTTCCTTACTAGGATATGTACACTACAAGTTCACTGATTCAGTATCCTTTATCAAACACTCCATGGGAGTCTGAAGTGATGTCAGTGAAAATGAGAGTAAGGATCTCTGAAAATTCTCTCCTCCATAAAAGCAATTAGAAAACTAGAAAAATGTGTCAGAATCAATTTCTTCAGCACCCTGTAAGTTAACCAAAAGTTTTTGGCACTCTTGAGGATTTATTCAAGAAAAACAGCTAAATCCGGGTAAGAAGAGTAAGCTTTGTGGTGTTTTACCTTGCCCTAGTCTCATGCTCCACTCTCCAGCTCCTCAATAATCTTAAAATGGCAGCCTGCATTCACAGTGCATGCTAGAAGCCATGGGAACCTGAGGGAACAGAAGGGAGGAAAAGGGAGGGGAAAGGACCTGGTGTGTTTGACCTGACTCAGAGCTCTCTCAGTTTGAAAACTCTATTCCCCAGGGGACACTTATGGAAAACAATTATAAACAAGCATTTTTAACATCACAAATGTCTGAGGCAGTGTTTAAAAGTTGGGGAAAACAATAGGTTAACAAAAAGCCATATAAGGGAAAGCTAAGGAATGTGGGGTCCATAGGGGCTTTGAAAATCTCTGACATATTGCTGGGAATCTAGACAGCCATTCACATGCATGGGACTGTGCACAAATTCAAGAAGACCCTACGAAGGCCATGAGGTTTCACCTCTTACTTATCATCAATGTGTTGATTAATTTTTTCACCAGATTTGGGAAGATTTTAGCCAACATTTCTTCCAATGTTCTTGAGGCTCTTCACAACAGAACATGAAGGCTCAGACAGAATCGTAACCTGCCTGGATGAGTGCTGAAGGAGGGCCCCAATATAAACAAGGAACCCCTCAGCAAAGACTGGAAGATTTATTAGTTCCTAATGTTTAAAGAAACTTCTGACCAATTATTAGCTGATCATTAAGCTAACAAAGTAGAGACTATAGTGACCACACATGACAAAGAATAAAGACTTTACAGATTAATTCAGAAATACCATTAAATGAACAAAAAACTACAAGAAGCAATGACAAATTGTAGAGAGGGAGTGCAATCTGAGTTCCTGAGTTGCTACTTTTATTATGTAAAAAATCCAGTTTTCAACAACAACAAAAAATTATGAAACATGCAAAGAAGCATGGAAGTTTGGCAACACAGGAAAAAAGTCAGTAGGAGCAGTTCCTGAGGAAACTCAAATGCTGGACTTACTAGACAAGGACCTAAATCATTTATTTTAAATATGTTCAAAGAGCTATAAGAAACTATGACGAAAGAACTAAAGGAAAGTATTCTCATAATGTCTCACCAATAAAAAAAATTCAGTAAGAGACAAATTATAAAAGCAACAAAATAGCCTAACATTGAAGAGTATAATGAGTGAAATAAAAAATTTATGACTGAAGCTCAACAGCAGATTTTAACAGGCAGAAGACAGAATTGCTGAACTTGAAGATAGGTCAATTAGGATTAACCAATCTGATGAAAAGAAAGAGAAAAGAGTGAATAAAAATGAAAAGAGCCTCAGAGACCTACAGGACAACATGAACTATACTAAAATACACATAAAGGAGTCCCAGAGAGAGAGGAGAGAGAAAAAGGAAAAGAAAGAATAATTGAAGAAATAATGGCTGAGAATTTCCTAAATTTGATGAAAAACATTAATCTACAACATCCATGAATCTCAACAAACTGCAAGTAACATAAACTCCAAGATATCATAAACAATTTGTTGAAAGACAAAAAAATCTTTTTTTTTTTTTTTTTTTTTTTTTTTGAGACGGAGTCTCGCTCTGTCGCCCAGGCTGGAGTGCAGTGGCGCGATCTCGGCTCACTGCAAGCTCCGCCTCCCGGGTTCACGCCATTCTCCTGCCTCAGCCTCCCGAGTAGCTGGGACTACAGGTGCCCACAACCGCGCCCGGCTAATTTTTGTATTTTTAGTAGAGATGGGGTTTCACCGTGGTCTCGATCTCCTGACCTTGTGATCCGCCCGCCTCGGCTTCCCAAAGTGCTGGGATTACAGGCGTGAGCCACCGCGCCCGGCCGACAAAAAAATCTTGAAAGCAGCAACAGAGAAGCAATTCATCATATACAAAGGATCTTCAATAAGATTAAGAAAGGAATTCTTCCCAAAACTATGGAGGCCAGAAGGCAGTGGGAGAATGCATTTAAAGGGATGAGAGAAAAATACTGTTATGGACTGAATTATGCTCCCCCAACATGCATACATTAAAGTCCTAACCCCCAGGACACTTCACAATGTGACTATATTTGGACATAGAACCTCTTTTAAAGATGTAATTAGGCCAGGTGCGGTGGCTCATGCCTGTAATCCCAGCACTTTGGGAGGCCGAGGAGGGCGGATCACAAGGTCAGGAGATTGAGACCACGGTGAAACCCCGTCTCTACTAAAAATACAAAAAATTAGCCGGGTGCGGTGGCGGGCGCCTATAGTCCCAGCTACTCAGGAGGCTGAGGCAGGAGAATGGCGTGTTCCCGGGAGGCAGAGCTTGCAGTGAGCCGAGATGGTGCCACTGCACTCCAGCCTGGGTGACAGAGTGAGATTCCGCCTCAAAAAAAAAAGATGTAATTAAAGTTAAATGAGGTCCTTTGTGTGGGCACTAAAACAATATGCCTGACATTGTTATAAGAACAGGAAAAGACACCAGGGATATGCATACACACAGAAAAGGCCATGTGAGGACACAGTGAGAAGTCAGCCACAGAACTGCAGAAAGAAAAAGACAATTCAAAAACAATAGTTGGGAGCTGGGTGTGGTGGCTCAGGCCTGTAATCCCAACACTTTGGGAGGCTGAGGGTGGATCACGTGAGGTCAGGAGTTCAAGATAAGCCTGGCCAACATGATGAAAACCCTGTCTCTACTAAAAATACAAAAATTAGCCGGGCTTGGTGGCGGGTGGGCACCTGTAATCCCAGCTACTTGGGAGGCTGAGGCAGGAGAATTGCTTGAACCTGGGAGGTGGAGGTTGCAGTGAGCCGAGATTACGCCATTACACTCCAGCCTGGGCAACAAGAGCAAAGCTCTGTCTCAAAATAAATAAATAAATAAATAAATAAATAAATAAATAAATAAAACAGTTGGGGATTTCAATACCTGACTTTCAATAATGAAAATAACAACTAGGCAGAAGATAAGCAAGGAAATCAATTTGAACAACACTATAACAAGATATCCATAGGACATTCTGCCCAAAACAGCAGAATGTATTCTTCGGTGTGCATGGAATATTCTTCAGGATAGACCATATATTAGGCCATAAAAAAGTCAATACATTTAAAAGAACTGCAATTATACAGAGTATGTTTCTGACCATAATGGAATGAAATCAGAAATCAGTAACAGAAAAACATTAGGAGAATTCATAAATATGTGAAAATTAAACAACATACTCCTAAATAACCAGTGAGTCAAAGAAGAAATCAAAAGGGAAATTGGAAAGTACTTTGAGATAATGAAAACAAAAACACCACATGACAAATCTTATAGGATGCAGCAAAAGCAGTGCTTAGAGGGAAATTTATAGGCATAATTACTGACATGTAAAAAGAGGAAAAATCTCAAATCAGTAGCCTAACTGTCAACCTTAAGAAACTGGAAAAATGGCCAGGCACCATAGCTCACACCTGTAATTCCAGCACTTTGGGAGCCCAAGGCAAGCAGATCACCAGAGGTCAGGAGCTCAAAACCAGCCTGGTCAACATGGTGAAACCCCATCTCTACTGAAAATACAAAACTTAGCTAGGCGTGGTGACACATGTCTGTAATCCCAGCTACTCTGGAGGCTGAGACTTGAGAATCACTTGAACCCATGGGGCAGAGGTTGCAGTGAGCCAAGATTGTGTCACTGCACTCCAGCCTGTGTGACAGGGCAAGACTCCATCTCAAAAAAAAAAAAAGAAAAGAAAGTAGAAAAAGAAAAGCAAACTAAATGCAGACCAAGCAGAAGGAAGGAAACAATAAAGATTAGAGTAGAAATTAATCAGCTACAGTACAGAAAAATAGTAAAGAAATGTGAAAATAACAAAGTTGGTTCATTGAAAACATCAACAAAATTGACAAGCCTTTAGCTAGACCTAGAAAAAAAGTGAGAAAAGACTCAAATTACTAAAATCAGAAATAAAAAAGGGAACATTACTACTGACTTTTTAGAAATTAAAAGAAGTATAAGGGAATATTATGAACAAAAATAGAAGATGGGAGAATACTTTTCAACTTACTCTGAGTCAGTGTTACCTTGATACCAAAACCAGACAAATATCACAAGAAAATAAAACCACAGATCAATATTTTGTATGAACTTAGAGTAAAAAACTTCAGTAAATTCTACCAACCTCAATCTGACAGCATTTAATGGGATTATAACCCATGACCAAGTGAGATTTATCCCAGGAATGCAAGGTTGGTTCTACATACAAAAGCCAGTCAATGTAATGCACATGTCAATGGAATAAAAGGGAAAAAAATCCATACGGTCATCTCAGTAGACACAGAAAAAGTATTTGACAACACCAAACACCCTTTCCAAATAAAAATACTCAACAAACTAGGAATAGAAGAAAACTTCCTCAATCTGATAATGGATATCAACCACAAGAAGTAATGAAGGATTGGTACAAGCTTCATGGATGAACCATGAAAACATTATGAAAGATGAAAGAAGCCAGCAACAAAACACCACATGTTGCATGATTCCATTTACGTGAAATGCCCAGAACAGGCAAGTCCATTGAGACAGAAAGCAAAAGAGAGTAGTGGTTGGGAGGGGCTGGGGACAGTGGGTAATGTCGGGTGACTGCTAATGAGTATGGAGTTTCTTTTTGGGGTGATAAAAATGTTCTAAAATTAGATTGTGGTGATGATTACACAATCTTGTAAATATACTAACAACCAGTGGATAGTACACTTTTAAAATAATGAATTTTATGGAACATGAATTATATCTCAATGTTTTTCATGTCTGGTTTTGAGGTTTATTTCCTTTTTTACTATATACATACATACACATAGGCATACATATACGTAATCAGAAAATAAACTCTTGGCTGAAAAACTCTTATAAGCATCTCACCAAATTATAATCTATACCTCAAAGGTGGTGATGCAAACTTTAGGAAAAAATCTCTGTTAAAGTTCACTTGGCAATGGAGAAAATTGGAGGCTTAACATAAATTTAAATGACATCATTTAAAGAAAATATCAGAAAGCTTTTTTTTTTTTTTTTTTTTTTTTTTGAGACAGAGTCTCGCTCTGTTGCCCAGGCTGGAGTACAGTGGCCGGATCTCGGCTCACTGGAAGCTCTGCCTCCCGGGTTCATGCCATTCTCCTGCCTCAGCCTTCCGAGTAGCTGGGACTACAGGCGCCCACCACCACGCCCAGCTAGTTTTTTGTATTTTTTTAGTAGAGACTGGGTTTCACCGTGTTAGCCAGGATGGTCTCGATCTCCTGACCTCGTGATCCACCCGTCTCGGCCTCCCAAAGTGCTGGGATTACAGGCTTAAGCTACCGCGCCCGGCCCAGAAAGCATTTTTATTCACAGATTTTGGGATTAGGAAAATTCTCCTTTACAAAGTTGACCTCATATCAATCACTTGACTCACTATGACATTGGGTTTCAATCTTTTTCTTCATTTAGATCATACAGGAAGAGTTTGAAGTCACAAACCATAGCCAACACTCTCTACCAGCCTTTCTTCCTTCCAGCTTTCTTTGGAAATTTTAGTTTTGATGTTTTAAAGATGAATGAAAGTAATCCAAATGGAAACATCAAACACTATCCAATTATTACATGTAAAATTAAAATATTAAAAATTTATGACAAGAAGTCACTTTTCTTGTTAAAGATACAGAACAGAACTATACAACATAAATGAAATTCTAAAAACAAAGCAATTCCTTTGAGGAATGAATGACTTTTATGTTGTAAAAATAAAATTGATACTGTTTCAGTTAGCACTAGTGATTAATTAAAATAACAGTCATAGTTTTGCCTTTAGGAAACATGAAATTCGAATTTGATAGCATGCCTCACGTTCAACTCAGATTTTAAATATTTCTCAAGATGATTTCAGTTTAGACTCATAATTTGTTATAGTGGGTGGAGAGTCAAAGCTACATCATTTATAGGGATTTCACCATTTGTTCATCACAAGGTAAGGTCTCAGCAGAAAACTTTGGAACATTTCAAAATATCCTACTGGGAACAGCTATATTGCACTGTGAAGTCATTTTCTTAGGATGGAACAAAAATTTTCAATTGCACATAATGTAATTTACATTGTATATTACAAAGATTATATATGACACACATGCTCACAAAGTGAGAGGTAATTAATAAACTTTTTAGAGTTTATTTAAATCCAAAATATTGACACTTACCCAGACACGGCCTTCATAGGCTGTGCCCACACCTTCCGGTGAGTCTAGGTGGAGGGGACCCTTCTTCTGTTGAGAAGGCACTGGACAAGCTCTTGGGGCTTTTTCTACACGGGTTGTGTGAGACAAGAACCCACATGCTCTTTGGACAAAATAGAGACTGGATTGTGGTGGCCATCATGGGCCAACTCCCTCACCCTCCATTATAATTTTGTCTATTGTAGAGGCTGAAATGCTAAAATCTATACTTCCCAACTCCCTTGCAACTAACATTTTGGACCTGATATAAGTTCCACTGATACGATTAATTTGAGTGAGACTCTTGAGTCCAGCAGGGAGAGGTGCAGGATGCAGAGCATCTATTCTACTGGTGTCGATGCTCCCAGGTGGATATTGAAGGTCACGGCCACAGTGGTGGCTTCCAAATGCAGCGGGAGCATTCTTATTCTGTAGGTGACGTCCTGGCTTCTCAGACTCTGGTGGCAGTGTCAGCCCTGAGCCCAGCAGCAGCTGCGGGCTCTGAGGGTTGCATGGTGGTGGCAGCTTCCTAATGTGTCGTCTTCTCCTAACACTGGTGGTTGCTGTCCAGGCCCAGCAATGCTGGGGCAGGAGGTGCTCCTGGGAGCTCAGTTCAGAGCCTGCTTTTGTAGGCCCAGAAAGGTTTTTTTCTTTTTTCTTTTTTTTGAGACGGAGTCTTGCTCTGTCACCAGGCTGGAGGGCAGTGGCACGATCTTGGCTCACTGCAGCCTCGCCTCCTGGGTTCAAGTGATTCCCCTGCCTCAGCCCCCCCAGCCTGTAGCTGGGACTACAGGTGAGCACCACTACAGCCGGCTAATTATTTGTATTTTAGTAGAGACGGGGTTTCACCATGTTGGCCAGGATGGTCTTGATCTCCTGACCTCTTGATCCACCTGCCTCGTCTTCCCAAAGTGCAGGGATTACAGGCATGAGCCGCCACGCTTGGCCCCCAGAAAGATTTTATAAGCACCCACCCTTCATTTTAAATAACATTTTGTGTAATGAGGGAGCTCGACATGAATGGACAGGGGACTCCGCATGTCGTGATGCGGGGGGCAGGACAGGGGTCCTGCTCAGTGCTGTGTCCCCAAGGGAACTCTCGACACACCTGGCTGGTGGACAATAGTGGTGCTTTAGGTCCCAGGAATTAGCCTCAACTTAGAGCCAGTGTTTATCATCTCTGAAAAACCTAGTGTTTCCTCCTCCCTAGTGCACAATAGCCCTGTAATTTATGATTGCCTGCAGAGCCCTCCTTTCTGGCAGCAGCGCCTTATTCTGGCAGCAGCAGTCAGTTCCAGTCCACATTTTCTTTCTGTACCCTGAAAACCAGCCTTGGGGTGTTGCCCCGGATGTCTGGGTTGCGCCTTTTCCAAGCTTCTAGGTTCTGAGAGCCCGGCGTCTCTGTTTTGTTTCTCCAGCCCAGAGCTGCTCCTCGCAGCTGCTGCTTCTGTGTGGCTTCCCTGTTTGCTGTGGGCCTTTTTAGTCCTCCAATCCCTGCTTAACCAGTTCTCTGTTTTAAAATGTCTCTATTGAAACAACTGGCATCGTTTCTATTTTCCTGACTGGAGCCAGATACATATCCAAAGGTGCATCAATGATAGAATGAAAAAAAATTATGGAATATTCATGTAATAAAATATTATATAGCAAAACAGGCAAATTATTGCTGCATGCGACAACATGGATGAAATTTACAAACCTAGTGTGGATGACACAAAAAAATCTACTGTATGATTCCATTTACATACACCGTGAAAGTAAATCATATTATTTAGGTAGGCATGCATATAGAGGTTATTAAAATATCACAAAAAGTAAGGCAGTCATTAACATGAGCACCAGAGCAGCAGTTCCTGCCAGCAGGGAGGGAGGGGTTGTAACCTAGAGGGGTATGTTTCTGGGGCATCAGCCTCATTTCACATCTTCAACTGAGTGGAGGCTACACAGGTGTTTTATGCACTTTTCTGTATAGGTGTCATAGTTCACAATGTAAAATATTGTTAGTCATTTTGATTATAATACAGATATGTCTACAACTTACATAAACTGTCAGCATTACTTTCCACCAATACCTGCTTGTTTCTTACATGTTTATATCAAGTCCGCAGTTCTCTAACATGGAATTATATTAAAATAGTTTGAGTGCAAGAGGAAAATGCTATTTTTAGGACGACAGAGTGATTCTGAGGTGGCTGTAGAATGTGCTCATAAAGCTTAGTCCTTACTTCTCGTTGAGCCATTGTGTTGCAAGTTGTATGAAAATGCACCCAGAAAGATGGGCTCAAGTCCTGCTGCTCTCCACCTGGAAGGCAATGGTAAACATTGAAACCAATGTTCCTGCCTTTTCCAGTCTTAATCTATTTAAAGTTGTTCTCAAACCATATTTTTCAGAGGTAATCACATTTATCACATGCTCATATTTAAACCAAAATATGTTCATGTTTATTTATATATTAAATATATTCAATATATCTTAGCATTCTCCATGTCAAATGAAACCATTTTTAGCAAATTCGTGGTAGACCTATAATGAAAGTACAAAAATAAATTATATCGGTTTTCATGAATGATTTAACTCCCCTGTGTCAAATCATTGCTTTTTTTCCCTAATGGCATTACATTTTTTAAAATCCTGAAATCTTTTTTGGAAGACCCAAGGACATTTCAGAAATTTGGCCAGGCCAACAATGGCTGCTTTCCCTAGGCTGGCTTTTCCGCACTCCAAGTATTCAGTTCACATTAGTCCTCACAGCTCCCTGGTGTGGCACTTCTTAACCTAAGCTACCTTTCATAAGAACACAGGCAGTCATAAAACAAATATATTTAATTATAAGCAAAACTTTCATCATGGTATCAAGATATTATTTATATAGAATAAAGTATCCAACTACTTCCAACTTCCGATTCCTCTAAGGGATTTTTTTTAAATGCCATATTTTACCCATTGTTAATTTTATTTAAAATTAGCAACTGTACTAATTTTAAATATGCGATATTCAAATTGAAGTCTTAAAGAATGACTACACTTGTAGTTAAATGTTAGAGATGAAAAAAGCACAAATTTTAAGTTTCTCTAACAAGCATGCCTTTAGCAATTAGCATTGCCAGTAGCTTTTCTGATAACATGATTGCACAGTGATCAGAAAGGCATTGTGTTCAGAAATGCCATGATACTGCAAAAGCATGCTATTGCTCTGCAATATTCAAAAAGAAAATAATGGAGAACAATGAAACTCTTAAGTTAGGCCAAGCGCAGGTTAAACTGGCTAATACCTGTAACCCCATCACTTTGGGAGACCAAGATAGATCACTTGAGCCCATGAGTTCGAGACCAGCCTACGCAATATAGTGACACCCTGTGTCCACAAAAAATGTATTAAAAAAATTAGCTGAGTGTGGTAGTGCGCACCTGCAGTCCCAGCTACTTGGGAGGCAGAGGTGGGAGGGTCACTTGAGTCCAGGAGGTGAAGGTTGCAATGAGCAAAGAGTCACGCCACTGCACTCCAGCTTGGGTGACAGAGAGAGACTCTGCCTCAAAAAATAAATAAATAAATAAATAAATAAATAAATAAATAAAAATCTGGGTTAAATGTTAACTTCAAAAGCATTATGATCAGAAATCGTCTTTCTCCCTTAGGATCCTTCTTAAAAATGTCAAGCTGTCAGCAGACCCAGCAGTCAATGTTTTGAGACTCCAAGTGTCCCCTTTCTCTGTTGTTCTGTAGCTAGCCCAGGCCTTCATGGTTGGAGCACTTGCCCTGGGGCCACAGCTACCTGAAATATATTCGGCACCTCTCTAGAATTAGAACCTATCTTGGCTTTCATTTTTGCAAGAGTAGATAGAGTTCTCTTTAACTGTTTCAGATCAACCGAATGATTTGTCTCTCAGATGTATTCGGTTGAAGAATTTGTCCCTGGATATTTGTACTAAAACATACTAAAACCGTAAGTCAAAATATATTAGTTCACAGGAAATTGTTCTGATAGATGTGGTGAAAGGTAATTGAAAGTATTATTTCCAAATCAATCACACCACATGAATTTGGCCAAATACGAGTTCAACACATCACAATAAAATGCTCTCATGCTCTTGTACTTTGCTTTACATTTAACTCTGGTTTTGGGGTATGTGTGCCATGAGGTGTCACAAAATGGAAGTTGGGATCATTATAGTTAACCTGAGCATGTTGGAAACCAAGAAGACGCTGGATGTTATGACAAGTAGCTCATGAATCAGCGTAAAAGGTAGAACTATGCATTACAAAATAGGCTGTGGAGTTTGGGAAGAGTCACTACTGAGCTCCACATAACCACTAGCTGGTTGATGGGTAGTTTCTACAACATCAAAAACCCATATTTCCCTCTTCTTAGCTGCAATGATACTTGATTTTGTGGCTTAAACAGGACTAGTTGATTTGCAAGTAATGACCTGGACCACTAAGCTGTATCGGATGCAGTTCAAAGTAATGCTTCCATACTCTGTGACAAAAAATTGCAGGTATCAACTATAGTATGGCCCAAAATTCGTAGTATGGGATGCAGTGTATCTTGAAATAAACATCAATCCATTGGGAGAGGTTAAATGAAAATTTTCTCAATTCAAATAAAAAATGTTCCCAAAAATCAAACCACTAAAGAAAACAAATTTGAATTTGACCTGTAGGGGTTGATCACAACTGAGAAATTTGACCTGCCATAATTGAGGGATTTGACCTGCAGCACCCACAGGGACAAGTTAGTTCAACTGAATCACTGTTTCTTCTGTTGTCCATGAAAAAGTAAATCTGTACATATTAATTGGACAACCACTGCTTTCCTAGCCTAAATTCTTCATTAATCGGCCCCCATCCCCGGAGATTCATCAGCCTGGGGAGGCCTACCCCACCCTGATCCAGTCCAATGTGTACCACAGCAGGGAACGCATACAGATAGTAGATGGGCCACTCATTCATAATGGAAAAATGACCACCAATTTGAACATAAAACACTTTATTTTCTCTTTATTATTATTTATTTATTTATTTATTTTGAGACAGTCTCACTCTGTCGCCAAGGCTGGAGTGCAGTGGCATGAGCTCAGCTCACTACAACCTCCACCTCCTGGGTTCAGGCAATTCTCCTGCCTCAGCTTCCCAAGTAGCTGGGATTGTAGGTGCACACCACCATGCCTGGCTATTTTGTATTTTTAATAGAGACGTGGTTTTATCAAATTGGCCAGGCTGGTCTCGAACTCCTGACCTCAAGAGATCCACCCACCTTGGCTTCCCATGGTGCTGGGATTACAGGCGTGAGCCACCATGCCCCGTGGAAACACTTTCATATTGCCGGGACAGCTTTGTCTCATGCTGGATACATGGGAGCATCCCAAAACTGGGAAGTAAAACCTGGCGTGAAATTTAAAACTGTAACCAATTACAAAAAATATTTTTATGAAATATTTCCTGGTATTAAAAAAAGGTAGTTCCACTTAAAACAAAATATTTTGTTTTTACTATCATAGAAAGACCTCTGTAGTGTTAAAAATAAAAGCAAAAAAATGGCTTTTTCACATTTTATTTGAAAAGATGAGACACAGCCAGGTGTGGTGGTTCACGCCTGTAATCCCAGCACTTTGGGAGGCCAAGGTGGGCGAATCACCTGAGGTCAGGAGTTTGAGACCAGCCTGGCTAACATGGCGAAACCTTGTTTCTACTAAAAATACAAAAATTAGCTGGGCATGGTGTCAGGCGCCTATAATCCCAGCTACTCAGGAAGCTGAGGCACAAGAATCACTTGAACCGGAAGGCAGAGGTTGTAGTGAGCCAAGATCACGCCACTGCACTCCAGCCTGGGCGACAGAGTGAGACTCTGTCTCACAAGAAAAAAAAAGATCACACACACACACACACACACACACACACACACAGGCAGTATCCCTAGGCTGGCTTATGGGAGCTATTCTCACAGCTGCATGGTAAGCTGGCTCTCTGGTGGCCAAATGGACTAAGAAAGTGTGGTACAAGTGGTCCCGATTTGGATGACAATTAGCCCCACACCCTTCTCGATCTGAGCACCTCACCCTTATTCAGGTGTTCGATTTCTAACCACAGGTCAGACTGGTACTTCTCTTTGGCATTCATTTCACTTAAAGAGGCAGAAAGAAGGGAACATGTCATTAAGTGCTGATAGCTGATAGAGACTGACCTATAATTGGATCCTACATAACTGGAATGTGGGACTAAAGGGGTTAGAATCCTCAGTCAAACTGAATTTCATATTTAAACAGCATGCCATTAAGGGTAATCTGACGAAACTACACTGGGATTTGTTTCATGGGGAACAAAAATAATGGAGCAAATAAATGAATATGTGTATACTCTCTTCCACTTGATTCACATACGTACCTACTTTTGGGCAAATGTGTGATCTGCATGGCCCAGAGCCTAAGAGGTAATATGTGTGTTCTGAAACGCTGCACAGATGCTATGCAGCAGCTTTTTACACTGCACCATTCACATACTGAGCATTGCCTTTTCCTTTTCACGTTCAATAAACTACACTGGTCTTATAACTGGATCACATGTAACATAAAAAGCTTCTGGCTTTGTAATTCAGCTTCTTGAATTGAAGTTGATCCAAACGTTAATGACTCCAGTTAAGTGAACAGCGCTTTAGGCATGAAAGCCGGCCCTCAAAGGCTCATATATCTCCTTAGCTCATTCAATGACTTTTGGAGCATGTTTATGTAGAAAACCAGTGTTGCATTTTTACTCTGGTTTCAATTTTGGTTTTTTTTCCCCCTTTTACCCTCCAATATTACACCATTCTAATGTATTCATTAGCCACATTTATTGACTATTTGCATAATTATCATTCACACTGTTAAAGCTTAATTTTCCCTATTTTTATAGTAAGAACGAAAGGAAATTCTCCACTAACCAACAAAAGCATTGAAGAGAGGTGCTTCTTTAAAAAATATACATAAGCCGGGTGTGATGGCTCATGCCTGTAATCCCAGCACTTAGGGAGGCTGAGGCAGGCGGATCACTTGAGGTCAGGAGTTCAAGACCAGCCTGGCCAACATGGTGAAACCCCATCTTGGCTCAAAATACAAAAATTAGCCGGGCATGGTGGCAGGCACCTGTAATCTCAGCTACTTGGGAGGCTGAGCCAGGAGAATCGCTTGAACCTGGGAGGTGGAGGTTGCAATGAACTGAGATCATGCCACTGGACTCCAGCCTGGGCAACAGAGCAAGAGCCTGTGGGGGTGGGGGGGAATATATATGTATATATATACACACACACACACACACAATGCAAATGTGGAAAAAGTAAAACAACCTAAATATGTATATAGAAAAGAGACACTACAGTAGGTTTTAACATATGACTCTTTAAAGAGTCATAAAAAATAATTTACTACCAATAGAAAAGAGTAAAAACATAGAGATAATAGCAAAATGTATAAACCTGGATCTTCACAAAGCTCTTAGAAACTCTGAAGTGACTGGCCAGATTTAAGACACATTGGTTGGGAATAGACTATTTTCTAAATTTAGATTGTATAGTTGGAGAAAATGTTAATTCTTTTATGGGCAAAAACAGTGTTTTTGCTTGATTAAGAATGAGTACTATTTAAAATTTTGTTTTCTTAGTTAGAGATTACTTTAAATTTTAACATAGGCACTGAAATTCTACACTGAGCACATCTTGAAATAGTTTACTGGTGAGCATTGTGTACCATGGACACCATTTATTAATGTAACCACATGAAACCCCCATCTCCAGAGGGACCGACCAGTCACTCAGATGATTAGTCTCATCACTTCCTCAAAGGTTCTAAGGCTGGCAAATGATAATTCAAGTGTAAAAGCAAACTAAAGACACTTTGGGGCATTCAAAAAGATAGAAAATTCACTACATACAGACTTTTCAGAAAGAATTCATCAAGCAGCTTCTCTCTAGTGCAAAACACAAACTGGATTCAAGAAAGAGGGGAAGGTAGGACACAAGAATGCCAACAACATAAGCAGCAACTTATGGTTAAGTCTAAAATACTGTCAGTAGATAAAAGCAATCTTGAACTAAAATGCCAGATGATCCCAGCATATGCTGGAGTGGAACTCTGATAAGAGTTCTTGATCAAACACAGGTAGAATGTGTTAGGTTTTGAAGGGAAGGCGAGGGTTAAAGAAAGACACAGAGAGAAAGAGGGGGCAGATCAACAGTAAATGCAGGCATTTACGTCCAGCATAAATCTGCAGAGGTGGGGGACTAGCTTCATGCCAGAGCCCACCTCCACTTACAGGCTGAGGTACTTTATAGACCGAGGTGGGAGGCGTCTGGTCAGTGCGGCTTGCTGCCCGGCAAGATATTGATAAGATGTTCCTATGATCAGGTGGTTTGGCCCTTTTCCCAATGGGATGTGATAGGGATGTTCCTTGGCTGTTTGCTGCAGGATGTAATGGGGATATTTCTTCAGCTGAGCCTTTGTCTGCCTTGTGGTCAGTGGTTAGGCAGGATGTCTCATACCGCCCGAACCCTCTTGGAAGGTTTCACTTTGACCAAGGCCTGCAAAAGGGTGGACACAGTTTGGACTAACAGAATGCAGTAAGGACCACACCCTCACCTCCTCCTCCAGCCATGTGATTTTCATGAAGGCAGCAACACTGGTGGCACTGCGACTTCTCTATCAAAATCAATTCCTACACTAATTTCCTTAGAAAAGATGTGCCACAGAGAAATCAGTTACACAATTTTGATTATTTCTGTTGCTAAAACAAAACTTAACAGCATCTTGTATTCTTATCGTAAGAGGAAATACCACAGATTCCCTTGCAACTAAACTTCATGTACTTGGAAAGCGTATTTCTTTGGATCTGATCTACAGACTTTGTCGGGCTCAATTAGGATGCTTTTATATTACATGTAATTATAGGGAGCTTGTTGAAACCAAGGCTGCGTCTCAAATATACATACATGTGATGCATGGTTATGAAAGGCTTTTAGGAGAAAAAGTATTTTCTAGTGCAGGCTTTTCTGTAAACAGTGAAACAGCACAGGCATTGGGATCACAAAGTCCTTAGGTGCCAAATCAGGCGCTAAAGTTCTAGGAGTTTTGTGAGCCTGGACGTTACAAAACATGATAAAACTGTATTTATATGTGTGTGCGCCTGTATATAAGTACACACACAAACATTAGTTTTAAGTCTCAGTCAAAGCCTTAACATTGATAAATCAGGAAAGTGAACTGAAGAATGTTTAGGAGTTATACACCCAGTTAATTTCCTAATTCATTAATTTGTGTTTGTGTGATTTTTTTTTTTTCTTTGAGACGGAGTCTTGGCTGGAGTACAGTGGCACAAACTCGGCTCACTGCAACTTCCATCTCCCGGGTTCAAGCAGCTCTCCTGCCTCAGCCTCCCTAGTAGGTGGGATTACAGGCTCACACCACCACACCCGGCAAATTTTTGCATTTTTAGTAGAGATGGGGTTTCACCATGTTGGCCAGGCTGGTCTCGAACTCAGGTGATCTGCCCGCCTCGGCCTCCCAAAGTGCTGGGATTACAGGTGTGAGCCACCGCGCCCGACCCTAACTCATTAATTTTATGACATGTTTTAAACATAGTGCTACCTGTATTTCAAAGCACCACTTCCTGTCACAATTTTTTAAAGAATATAGAAATTTGTTTCATAAATAAAAAGAAAACTTCACTTGAAAGCAGAAACCCAGCTATAAGTACACAGGCTTTTTATGACATGTTTTAAAAGCATCGCAGGCTGTTACTGAAAAATGAATAGGGAAAGAATTGAGGATGTAGGTCTTGATATCCTTCCTGAGGAATTCTGCAAGGGCTTGTAATTGATCACCCTACAGAATAAGGAAGCTCTCTTTTTGCTGTTGGTGACGCCACAATCCAAGGGCTTCCCTGCCTGGGGAGATTTCAAGATCTTAGCGGAAGAAGGAGGCCTGATAGTCTATTTGTAGTTCTCCAACAACCTGGAGGAGCTGCTGCTGTTAGGCCAACGGCTGCTCCCAGCGGCTGCAAGGCTCCTGCCCTGGAGTTCCAGGGAGCTCTGGCACAGGTGGCAGTTAAACGTGAAGGCTCAGCGTGCAGGCTGGATGGTCGCCCATCTACAATGAGCTGGCCTGTGGGAAAGGAGGAAGCCATCCCTGGACTATAGGATGGGACAAATCGGGGAGGGGCATTTTGGTGATGGCGTTGTGATACTTGATCATTCAGCATGGCCTTTGAATTATGAAACTTCAGAGGGGTGTGGAATATAAATATATAGATGTATTAATATATATACAGTTGTATGTATATACAGTTTCTGCTTTTCATATATAATATATGTGAAATATATGTTATATATAATATATTTATATCATATATATTTAATATTTATATATGAAAAGCAGAAATTGTTATAAGCTTTTTTCTGTTTTTCTTTGTTGAGGTATTTCTTTTGATAATCTTCAATCTTTAATCTTGATATAATTTCACAATTGCAGAAAAGTATAAGAATAATACAAAGACCTTCTATATTTTGCCCTATTTACTTTGTTATTCTCTCTCTCTATATATATATGCACATCCACACATATATTTACATTATATATATAACATATGTATGTAATAATCTACAGATACTCTGCCCTGTTACCCCTCAAATACTTGAGAACAAAGACATTTCTTGCATAACAGCAGTACAAGGATAAAAACCTGGAAATTCAACATTGACATGATACTAACGAAAGCACAGTCCGTATTCAAATTTTGTCCATTGTCCCAGTAATATTCTTCATCACTATCCTCTAATGTAAAGATATTCCTTAGGCTGTCTTTGTCTTTTATGACCTTGAAAGTTTGAAGAATACAGACCAGTTATTTTGTTTGAGTTAGTCTGGCCTGTCTACATGATTCACGTTAAGGTGTTTGGGGAGGATTATCATAAAACTGGTGTTCTGTCCTCAGCTCACCCTGTAGGGCGGCACTTACCTCTCAGGCCATGTGCCTTGGGGTCCCATGGGGTCCGTTTGCCTCAGTTTGGTAATAGGAACTTTGACTATTGGGTTAAGGAGATATTCACTAGGTTTCTCCACTGTAAGTTTCCTTTTTTTCCATTTGTAACTAATAAACTGTTTTATGGGGAAATATGTGAAGGCTAAGATATCCTGGCCTTTGTCACACACTTTCATCCACTGTTTTGTTTTGTTTTGTTTTGTTTTGAGATGGAGTTTTGCTCTTGTTGCCTGGGCTGGAGCGCAAAGGCACGATCTCGGTTCACTGCAACCTCCCCCTCCCAGATTCAAGCTATTCTCCTGCCTCAGCCTCGTGAGTAGCTGGGATTACAGGTGCACACCACCATGCCCGGCTAATTTTTTGTATTTTTAGTAGAGACAGAGTTTCACCACGGCCAGGCTGGTCTTGAACTTCTGACCTCAGGTGATCCGCCTGCCTCGGCCTCCCAGAGTGCTGGGATTATAGGCGTGAGCCACTGCGCCTGGCTCATCCACTGTTCTTTTTAACCTGAATCATGTGTTGCTATGATGCTTGCAATGCAGAGCCCTACAGACATCATTCCTTCTCATTTATTAATTGGTTTTCTCTGCAAGGAATAGTTTTTCCTTTTCTCTCATTTATTATTTATTCATTAATTTACATAAGTATGTACTCATAGGCTCCTATTTTATTTTATTCTTGTGAATGTTTATTTTGATGCTTAATTGTCTCCTATCTTAGTCCACTCTGGCTGCTGTAAGAACATACCATAGACTGGGTCATTAACACAATAACATTTTATTTCTCACAGTTCTGGAGACCATAAGTCTAAGATCAAGGTGCTGGCAAGGTAGATATCATTCTGAGGCCTCTTCTTCTGGCTTCTAGGTGGAAACTGTCTCACTTGTGTGCTCACGTGTCCTCTTCATTGTGCTTGTGGGGAGAGAGATTGAGAGCGATTGGATTGCAAGTTCTCTGGTGTCTCTTCTTATAAGATCAATAATCCCATCTTCAGGGTCCCACCCTCATGACTGCATCTAATCTTAATTACAGCCCTGTGGCCTCACCTCCAATACCCTTACACTGGGTGACAGATAGGGCTACAAAACATGAATTTGGGGAGGACACAGACCTTTACCCTATAACATCTCCTCCAGCCAGTTATCTCCTATTGATTGGCGAGAGAGAGTTCAGGCCAACTCCTGTGTCCTTTCACAAGCTCCAATATTGTCGGGCACTTAATTACTTTCTGGCATAAGATGTGTTGAGTTATCTTGTCTCTTCTCTGTCCCATGTTTGGAATCAGGCATTTTCCAAGGACCCTTGTTTCCTTTGTGGAGAGTGATATTCAGAAAACAATGTATGCTTGCTGTATGTGAGCTCATTGTTTCTGGCCTGTCATTCTTCTGGGCCCTCTCAGCAGAGAGAACTGGGCACGTGCACACATGCACACACACACGCATGCACATACACATCACATATAAGTACAGACACTCATACACACCCCCCCACACATGCACATGCACATATACACTCATGCACATACACACCACACACACACACACACATGCACATACACACCACACACAAATTCAAACACACATACACACCCTGCACACATAAACATGCACACCCACACACATGCACATACACACCACACACAAATACAAACACACCCCACATACATGCACATAAAAACCACACACAAATATAAACACACATACACACCCCGCACACACACACATGCAGGGGCCTTTGAAAACAGTATGCTGAGAATAGATAGGGCTCAAGGACAGCATCTCCAGTTGAACTTTTAATGAACTCCTGTAGGCGCCAAGAAGGCGGGCAGATAAGAAAGAGCATAGAAACAAGGAACTGAGTAAAAGGTTACATGTGGGAAAAGAAAGTTTGTTTTGCATTGCATTCTTTCTGCTGACGTGAGGTTTATGGAGTATAAATAAAGTGAGGCGGAGGCTCTGAGCGCGGCCGCCATGTTCTCTGTGTGTCTTTGTCTTTGTGTGTGTCCTTTCATTCTCCACCACCCCCGGTACGGCCCCCAACAAGTGGCGCAGCGAGCAGGGTCAGCACGGGTGAGTAGGGGAGAACAAGAAGGGGAACCCCCTAGGGGCCGGTAAGGCCTGGATATTATTAAGGGGAACCTTCTTAAGCTTTCATTATGGGGAATTCCAGTTCCTTGGCCTCAGAATATTTAAGATTATTACAAGGGCTTTTACTTTCAATTGGAGTTGATACAAAAGAGAGAACTTTGCGGAAATTGTTTGCTCATGTGGAACAACATTGTGATTGGTTTCAATATCAAACTGAAGTCCAGTTAAATAAACGAGATTGGCAACAGGTTGTTAAGACCCTTCGTCAAGCGCATCAGCGCGGTGATGTAATGCCGGCACCTTTGTGGGCTCTCTGTGCCTCTATTACTCAGGCTTTGGAGCTCTTAGAGACAGATTCTGAAAAAGGAGGGTAAAGATGAGGAATCTTTGAAGTCTCCGATAGCTATTTCCCCTCCTTTAGATAATTCTGTAACTGAGGGGGAAGGTCCTTTGCACAATGATGTGTCTCAGGAAAAGGAATCAAAAATTCAAAAGGAGCTTCAGCCCGTTGTTCAATTGTTACAACAAATTTTGCAATTGCAGTTATCTCCCCCTCACCCTACTCCTCCAGCCACTCCTGTTTTTACTTTTCCCGTGGCTCATCCATCCCTGCCAGCACCTAAAGCGGCAGAGGAGGATAGTTTTCCACCACCACCACCGCCGGTGGAAATGTTGCCTCGTTCAGGCACGGTTTTTACTGTCCCTGCTTCTACTGCTAAAGCTGTAATTAAGGTATTGGATTCTCAAGAGGATGAGGATCTTTTACAATTGTTCCCCATTACTAGGCAACCTTTTGGCCCTAATGATCAATTTCCTCAAGGAGGTGTGAATGTGCAGTATAATGTCCTTCAATTTAAGTTCCTTAAAGAAATGAAGGCAGTTATTGCTAATTATGGCCCTCAATCTCCATTTGTCATGGGGCTTTTAGACTCTTTCTCCTCTGAAAATTTATTTTTGCCTATTGATTGGGAGACTTTGGGGAAGGCTGTTTTGGACCGTTCTCAGTGGCTCCAGTTACGTAGTTGGTGGCTGGAGGATGCCAAAGAACAGGCCTGCCGCAATGCTGCTAGAAATCCTCCAGGACCAACAGAGGAGCAATTAACAGGTACTAGCCAGTTTGTTACCGTGGCTCAATCTGGGCTCGATGACATAGCATTATCACAAGTTAAAGGACTTTTTTTTAAAGCTTGGTGTAAAGTAGAACCATCGGGAAAAACTGCTTTGTCTTTTGTTAAGATTTTACAAGGTGCTAACGAACCATACCCTGATTTTGTTGCTCGGCTCCAAGATGCTGTAATGAAAACTGTGGGTAATGGGACAGCAAGCAAAATTCTGATAACCACACTAGCTTTTGAAAATGCTAATCAAGAATGTCAGAGGTTGTTGCGCCCTCTAAAGGCTGCTGGAAATTTGCAAATAGAAGATTTTATTAGAGCCTGTGCCGGAGTGGGAGGGGCTGCCTATAACGCACAATTGTTTGCTAGAGCTTTATCTAAAGTACTCATGGCAAAAAGGGGGGTCTGTTTTCAATGTGGAAAGACTAGTCATTTTAAAAAGGAGTGTCGTAAGTTACTTAATAAGAGTGACTCCCCTAAAACAGGATTTAAAAAGCTTCCCACTGAGCTCTGTCGCCGTTGTGGCAAAGGGCGACACTGGACTAACCGATGTCACTCTAAAGTAGACAAATACGGTAACCATTTAACCTCCGAATCAGGAAACTTGCAGAGGGGCCCTTCAGCTTGGGGCCCCAGCAACAATACAAGCCCTCTTCATTTGCAATTTCCAATCAGCTCGGGTTACCAACATCAGCAGGCAAATCAATCAATGTTAACCCCCGATTTTCACTAACTCAACTTTTTTCCGCTACTTCTGGTAGCGCTGCTGCTGATGTGTCAATTTTACAGGCTGTTGAACTCATCCCAGAAATGGGAGTTGTTAAATTGCCTACAGGTATTTTTGGGCCATTACCTCCACATACTGTTGGATTGCTTATAAGACGTAGTAGTAGTATTTTAAAGAGTTTACAAGTTCATTTGGGTGTTATAAATTCTGATTATAAAGGAGAAATTCAAATTATGGCACAGGCTCATAAACCCATATCCCTTAAAGAGGGGCAACGAATTGCACAGCTCCTTTTATTACCCTATTTTCAGTTTCCTTCACGAAAGCAAAAAAGAACTGGAGGTTTTGGAAGCACAGGTAAACATATTTTTTGGGAAACGTTAGTAACTCAACAAAAACCCTTGTTTTCTCTCGAAATAGAGGGACAAATTTTTCAGGGCTTGGTAGATACAGGAGCTAATGTTTCCATTATTGCCTCTGACCAATGGCCTTTACAATGGCCTAAACAGCCTGTTGCTGTGTCTCTTACTGGATTAGGTTCCACTTCAGAGGTGTATCAAAGTTCCCAATCTTTGAATTGTCGAGGGCCAAATGGTCAAATGGCCCAAGTCCAATTTTATATTGTTCCTATTGCCCTAAATTTATGGGGGCGAAATTTATTACAACAATTTGGAGCTTTTGTTTCTATTCCTCATGTTTCTAATTCTGCCAACAATATGATGTTCCGCATGGGCTACAACCCCCTTAAAAAGTCTTTAAACATGTAGCCACTGTTCAGCAGCCTCAAGCCCTTCCCTTAAAGTGGAAAACTAATATTCCTGTATGGGTTGAACAGTGGCCTTTAACACGTGAAAAGCTTGAAGCCTTGGAAAACTTAGTTCAGGAACAATTATCCTTAGGCCATGTAGAGCCTAGTACTTCTCCATGGAATTCCCCTGTCTTTGTCATAAAGAAAAAGAATGGAAAATGGAGATTATTAACAGATCTTCATGCTATTAATGCATGTATTCAACCTATGGGATCTTTACAACCTGGCCTTCCTAATCCTTCTATGATTCCTCAAGACTGGGTGCTCATGGTTATTGATTTAAGAGATTTTTTTTTTCTATTCCTTTGGATCAAAAAGATTGTGAGCAGTTTGCCTTTTCTGTCCCTGTTTTTAATAATTCACAACCACTTTCTCAATATCAATGGAAAGTTTTACCTCAAGGTATGTTAAACAGCCCTACCTTGTGTCAAGAATTTGTCCATAGGGCCTTGGATCCTGTTCGAAAGCGTCATCCTTCTGTTCTTTTATATCATTATATGGATGACATTCTTCTTGCTGCACCCACCAGAGAAAAGCAGCAAGATGCTTTTGTATCATTATAAACTCAGCTTTCCTTTTATTCACTTAATATTGCTCAAGAAAAAAATTCAACTAGATTTTCCTATTCAATATTTAGGCTATACCTTGGGGGCGCAAAATATTCGACCCCAAAGAATTCAAATTCGACGTGATCATTTAAAAACATTAAATGATTTTCAAAAGCTTCTAGGAGACATTAATTGGATGCGTCCTGTTTTAGGAATACCAACATATCAGTTACAACATCTTTTTTCTATTCTAGAAGGAGACAGTCACTTAGACAGCTCACGTCATTTAACTCCTTTGGCTTTACAGGAACTCCAGCTTGTGGAAGAGCAACTTCAAAAGGCCCATTTACATTATATCCTTCCTGATGTTCCCCTTTCCCTTTGTTTATTTCATACTTTGCATTCTCCTACAGGAATGATTCATCAGACCAATCGGCCGCTAGAATGGATCTTTTTGTCCAATAAAACATCTAAACGCTTAACTATTTATATTGATCGTTTAGCTGAACTGATCATCAAAGGACGACATCGTTGTCGACAACTTTGGGGAGGAGATCCTTCCGTAATTATTTCTCAATTCACTGATAGTCAGATCACTCATCTTCTTGCAACTTCTGATTCTTGGCAAGTTGCTTGCGCTTCTTTTGTTGGACAATTTTCTACCCAATATCCTAAATCTCCGATCTTTTCATTTTTTAGGCAACATTCTGTGTTGCCTTTTTCACCAATCTCTGTATTTCCTGTTCAAGGTCCTACCTTTTTTACCAATGCTAGTAGCAATAGTAAGGCTGGATATTGGAGTGTTCATCAATCTCGAGTTACAGTTTATCCTTATCCCTCAGTGCAACAGGGAGAATTGTTTACTATTCTCATGGTCTTACTTGATTTCCCTACTACTGGTTGTAATATTGTTAGTGATTCTCAATATACCGTTTATGTTACTTCTTATATTTCTCAGGCCACTTTACCTCTTTGTGCTACTTCTTCTCTTCAGAAACTCTTTTCCTTGTTATTTTCTACTTTGAGCCAACGTCAAGCTCCTTTATTCATCACTCATCTTCGTTCTCATTCTCAACTTCCTGGACCATTAGTTCATGGTAATACTCAGATTGATTCACTTCTAATTAGCCACTTGCAGGCTGCAGAACAAGAACATGCTCTACATCACACTAATAGTTCTGGCCTTCAACGACAGTTTCATTTAACTCGTAAACAAGCTCGTTCTCTTATTCGAGCTTGTCCTTCCTGTGCTCCTTTGAGCATTCCATCTTTCCATCCTGAAGTTAATCCGAGAGGTACTCAAGTTAATCAAATTTGGCAAATGGATGTTATACATATTCCTTCTTTTGGACGATTAAAATATGTTCATCATACCATTGATACTTTTTCTCATTTTCAATGGGCCACTCCGTTGCCATCTGAGAAAGCTGATTCTGTTATTACACATCTCTTAGCTTGTTTCGCTATCATGGGCATTCCTCTTATACTTAAAACTGATAATGCCCCTGCCTATGTCTCTCATAAATTACAAGTTTTCTTACAGCAATACAATATTCAACATATCACCGGGATCCCTGGCAACAGTCAAGGTCAAGCCATCATTGAGCATGCAAATTTAACTTTAAAAACTCAACTATTAAAACAAAAAGGAAAAAATGAGCCCCCCAGAAACCAGATTTTGAAGGTTCTTTTTACTTTAAATTTTTTGAATCAGTGGAGACAATTGCAAGACTCCACTGCCGTAACTCATCTTTCCTCACCTCCCTCGGTGATAGTCCCTGCTGACAATTTAAAGGTCTGGTATCCTAATGAAGAAGATAAGTATGTACAGGGCCAAGTTCTAAAGCAGGGACGGGGATATGCTCTTGTCCTTACAGGGAGCGGACCTGAGTGGTTTCCTATAAGGCGATTGAAACCCTGTTGAAAAGAAAATTGGATTCAGCATGCATTTCTTCCTTCGTTGGATGTGCCTCGGCGGGGGACTTATTTCTCTTAGTGAGGCTTTGTATGAATATTGGCTTATATTCCCTTTCCACCCTTGTATCAAGGAGTCGCCTGGGGAGAGGTAGAAATTAAGGTTTTCACCAATGACACTACTTGGATGCCGTCCCCCTATATAGACAAAGACAATATAGAACGGCAAACGGGAATTATAAACAACACATACCAATTTGGTGTGGAAGGACTTCCAATATGTATGGGAAATAGTCCTCATTGTCTCCGAAAATCGCATGAAGCTTGGGCTGTTCGCTATAATCATAGTCATGTGGCTGCTAATACTGTTATTATTGTAACTAGAAGTTTTCAGTATAATCATATTGTATATAGTAATGAGACTATTCCTAGTTCTTTACCTGTTTGTCCTATTCCAGAGGTTTCCCCTAATATAGAGGTATTGGAATGGCAACAATGTAGGGGAACTAAACCCTGGATTTTATTAGAATACAATGGTATGCAAATAACTGATTGGAGTGTACACGGTGATTTTCAAACAAAATTTAGTCACATACCTTTGAAATGGCACCGGGTAAATAAAAGTATTGCTGCTGATGGTAATGAAACCTTGGTTTGGCGTGAAGGAGGCCTGTCGCCACCTATGCCACATCTTAGACACTCTTTACAAGTACAGAGTCATCTTTGGAAGTTGTTAGCTGCAGGCGATGCCATTAGCACTTTTGTGGGGAATATGTCCCTTAATCTTTCTAACCCAACTAACTCCTTTTATATTCAGTTATATCGAAATACCTCTCGATATATTATTGCTTGTGTCCGTAAGCCCTACCTATTATTAGCAGGGAATTTGACATGGGATAATGATATGGGGATTGTTAATTGTACAGATATGTGTACATTTTTGTCTTGCCTCAATCATTCCTGGTGGCACAACTTTGCTGGGGATATTTATATCCTCAGGGCTCGTAAGGAAATTTGGCTACCTGTTAACCTTACGCGACCGTGGGGGGCATCACCTCTTGAAACTTATATTTGGACTTCTCTTCAGCGAACCCGCCGTGCCCTTGGACTTATAATTGCCTCGGTGATGAGTTTTGTTGCCATCGCCTCCACTGCGGCCGTAGCAGGACTTGCTCTTCATCAAAGCATACAAAATGCTGAATTTGTGCAGCAATGGCATAAACAATCTCACCGGTTATGGCTTCAACAATGAAACATTGATTCTCAACTTGCTGAAAGATTGGACAACATGGAGCAAGCATTGACATGGCTTGGAGATCAGCTCACTGTACTCAGTACTCGAGTAACATTACAATGTGATTGGAATTCCACTCAATTTTGTGTAACGCCTGTGCCTTTTAACATCTCTCAAAATTGGACTGTAATCCGAAAATTATTAGTTGGCCATAAAAATATTAGTTTGGACATTCAAGAGCTCACTCAGAACATTTCTGAAGCATTTCGACAACAATTACATGTGTTGTCTGGAACTGTAACCCTGCAGGAGCTGGGGCAGCGCCTTGCTGCCTTTAACCCATGGACCCAGATGAAAACATGGATTTCTACAATCTCTAGAAGTATATTGCTTTG
The DNA here is from genome assembly GCF_024542745.1 of Macaca thibetana thibetana. Lineage (NCBI taxonomy): Eukaryota > Metazoa > Chordata > Mammalia > Primates > Cercopithecidae > Macaca > Macaca thibetana. The sequence continues at coordinate 104,118,259 of NC_065592.1, read as the reverse complement.
GGCACTTAGTTTGGGTCTACTTCTTTTGGTGATTCGATGCTCCCTCCGTCGCCTCCAAAAACAAAAGAAAACACAGAAACAAATATGGGCTACCTTTTTAGGATTGAGGCAAAACAAAATTAAAAGGGAAAAAATGCAGGGGCCTTTGAAAACAGTATGCTGAGAATAGATAGGGCTCAAGGACAGCATCTCCAGTTGAACTTTTAATGAACTCCTGTAGGCGCCAAGAAGGCGGGCAGATAAGAAAGAGCATAGAAACAAGGAACTGAGTAAAAGGTTACATGTGGGAAAAGAAAGTTTGTTTTGCATTGCATTCTTTCTGCTGACGTGAGGTTTATGGAGTATAAATAAAGTGAGGCGGAGGCTCTGAGCGCGGCCGCCATGTTCTCTGTGTGTCTTTGTCTTTGTGTGTGTCCTTTCATTCTCCACCACCCCCGGTACAGCCCCCAACACACACATGCACATACCACACACAAATACAAACACACATATGCACCCCCACACATAGACGTGCGCACACACATGTACATACAACCCCACACACAAAAATACAACTACATATACACTCCACACACATACACATGCACATGCACACCACACGCACATACACAAATATTGAAAATTTGAAAACCATGCATCTTTTCAGGATACCGTATTCAATAACACATCTAGATAGGATAAATTAACCAGAAATCCGTTGGGAAAATCCTTCTCCTGTGTCCCTGGGAGAAGAAAGGAGGAAGCGAAGGAAGATTACGTAGAAGGACTTTTGGCTGCAGCACAGTTTTAAGGCATGTTTGCCAAGGATATTGAGTGTTCTTAAGCCACACTCTCCTGTCCAATCAGCTCCCCATCTCTCAGAGTCAGGCCAGCGTCCTATCCCTGCTGAGCTCAGCCATTGGCTGGGAGCAGCCTGTGGGAATCACAGCGTTGGCACAAACACAGTGATAGATGTCAGAGCGCAGTTGTGGAAACCAATGGTCAGTTACACTCCCTGCAGCTGGAGAGAGGGGTGCATTCTCATGGCCATCACACATGGTAATTATAGCACACAAACACATCATTGGAAATAGTGATCCAATACATGGGTTTAACTATAGGGTAAACCCAAAAGAAAGGATTAGTGGACAGGAAAATGAATGAATACAAATATTTCAGACAGACCAATGGAGGAAGGAATGGGAAATACAGAAAATTATCAAAGTACCACATGAAAACAGTGAAAATGTATAACATGAACGTATTGGAGTACAAGGGGAGTGAAGAGAGAATTGAACAAAGGCAATGTTAGAAATACTGGCCAAGAATTTTCCAAAATTAATATCGAACCACAGAGTAAAGATACTCTACATAACTTCTGTAGTGCTCGGAAGTTCTACAAACCTTGAACCTAATAAATACAGGACCACACCTAGGCTTATCTTACTAAACTGCTGCAAATTCATGAGAATGGGTCTGGGTGAGGGTGGGGACACTTTGCTTTCCAAGAAACAACAATAAGACTTTTCCTCAAAAAATCATGAAAGTGAGAAAATAATGGAATGACATCTTTGAGGTACTTTAATGAAACTGTCAGCTTATAATCCTATACCCTAGTGTGATGCAGGGGCTGGGCTGCTGATGCCTCATGGAGTCGAAAATCTATAACTTTTGACTCCCCAGAAACTTAACCACTTAACTACTACTGACTGGAAACTTACCCATAATATAAACAGTTGATTAATACATATTTTGTATGTTACATTTATTCTATACTGTATTCTTACAATAAAGTAAGCTAAAGAAAGAAAATGGTATTAAGAAAATGGTAAGAGGGGCAGGCATGGTGGCTCACACCTGTAATCCCAACACTTTGGGAGGCCGAGGCAGGTGCATCATGAGGTCAGGAGATCGAGACCATCCTGGCTAACACGGTGAAACCCCGTCTCTACTAAAAATACAAAAAAAAATTAGCCGGGTGTGGTGGCAGGTGCCTGTGGCCCCAGCTACTCAGGAGGCTGAGGCAGGAGAATGGCGTGAACCCAGGAGGCAGAGCTTGCGGTGGGCCGAGATCACACCACTGCGCTCCAGCCTGGGCGACAGAGCGAGACTCCATCTCAAAAAAAAAAAAAAAAGAAGAAAATGGCAAGAAAGAGAAACTATATCTACTATTAAGTGGAAGTAGTTTATCTTACAAGTCTTTATCCTGTTATCTTCACATAGAGTAGGTGAGGAGGAGAAGGAGGAAGAGGGCTTGGTCTCGCTGTCTCAGGGTGACAGCGATGGAAGAAAATCTATATGTAAGTGGGCCTGCATAGTTCAAACCCATGTTGTTCAAGAGTCACCTGTACTTCAAAAATGAAAGTGGTTAAAGCTTTTCACACAAGCAAAAAGTTAAAAAAAAAATTCACCTCCACAGGCCTACACTAAAAGAAATACTAAAAGGAAGTTTTGAGTCAGAAGGGATTATAGATGAAAATATGTTAATGCAGAAAAGAATAAAGAGAACCGGCCGGGCGCGGTGGCTCAAGCCTGTAATCCCAGCACTTTGGGAGGCCGAGACGGGTGGATCACGAGGTCAGGAGATCGAGACCATCTTGGCTAACACGGTGAAACCCCGTCTCTACTAAAAAATACAAAAAACTAGCCGGGCGAGGTGGCGGGCGCCTGTAGTCCCAGCTACTTGGGAGGCTGAGGCAGGAGAATGGCGTAAACCCGGGAGGCGGAGCTTGTAGTGAGCTGAGATGGCGCCACTGCACTCCAGCCTGGGCGACAGAGCGAGACTCCGTCTCAAAAAAAAAAAAAAAGAATAAAGAGAACCAATATATGGCCAATATAGGGATAAGTCTAAATAAACAGTGACTATTCAAACAGCAGTCATAACAAGGGCTTTAAAATATATGTGGACATAAATGATAATATCACAAGTGGCAGAAAGGAATTAAGTGGAGCTCATGTTTTAGGGTTCTCACACTGTCAATACATTCTAAATTTTATGTGGATGATAAATCTAAAGGTGAAGTATTAAACATTTAAAAGGAAACTTAGGAGATGATTGTGATGAACTTGAGATAGGCAGTTTCCTCAAATAAAACACAAAAACTACCAATTTTAAAGGAAGACACAATAAATTGAAGTACCTTAAATTAAGAGCTTCCATTGACCAAAAGAGAACAAAAAGACCAGTCTCTGAGTAGAAGATATTAGCAATTCATGTGTCTATGTAAAGGCTCATATCCAGGGTGTATCTAGACATCAGTTATGGGTATACAAAATATACAAATTATATGCCTTTTATGTATAATGTACTTTATGAGTGTATACGCATGCATACATACAACCAACGAGAAAAAGGCAGGCACCGCCTTAGAGATATCAACTTTACCTTCATCAGGGAGACACAAATTAAAACCTCAGTGTGATACCACCACAGGACCACCAAAATGGCTAGAATTTAAAAGACAGGAAATGCCAAGTCAGTGAGGGTGTTGAGGAACTGGAACTTCCACACATTTCTAGGGAGAAAGTAAATTGATAAAAACTGTTTTGGAAACTGAGTCGCAGCATCTTTTGAAGCTGAACGTATGTGTCCCTTAGAATGCAGTGACTCTGCCCCTGGCAACACAATACAAATGCCTAGATATATAGACTAGAAGACATGGACACAAATGTTCATAGCACATTATTTTGTGCTTGCCAAGAAACAAAATAATACAGACATCTATCAAGAGGAGAATATATTTTACAAGTATTTTGCATTCACATGAAGGAATGCAGCAACAATGATAAAATATTGCTACATGCAGCAACATAAATAAACCTCTCACACATAATACTAAGGAGGGGAAAAGCCAGATGTCCAAAGGCCCGTAGTGCATGATTCTACTGATACACTCTCAAGAGTAGGCAAACTTTCCACAGTAATAGACTCAGAAGAGTAGCTATTTTGGGGAGGGTTGATAACCAAGAGGGAAGCTGAGGGCCTTCTGGTGGATTGGTGGTATTCTCTTACTTGATCTGGATGGAGATTTCACAGGAGTACTCACTTTATTAAATGTAATATTTTCAACTTTATCATATGGATGATTTTATCTCTATTAAAAGGAAGTTTGCCAATACAATGACACTACAATATTTTTAGATTAAAACTATAATAGTTTGCTGTGTTAACAGGGATGTGGGGAAACAGGGACTCTCCCAGATTGTGGGGGGAGGGGATATAACTTGATATGAACTCTTAGGAAATTTTGACCATATCTACAACAATTAGAAACTCACCATACTCTTTCACTAAACCATTCCACTTGTAAGAATTTATACTACAAATAAACTCTTACTTGTTTGGAAGAATGTGTGGGTAAGTTTATTATTCACTGTGGCTTTGTTTTCAGGGTAGTAAATAGTTAAACAGATCTTAGTACTTCAACACAATGGAATACTAAGCAGCCATATATAAGACATCAAGAAAATGCTGCCGTATTGATGGATTAATCTCCATCATGTTGAAAAAAGCAAAAAAAAAAAAAAAAAAGCAAAACGTCTAACAGTATATAGTGTGCAACTTTTTGTGAAAAGGAGGGACACAAAGTTTATACTAGTATTTGCATGCATATGTGTAAATTTTCTTTGAACAAATACATTGGAAATTAACAACATTGCTAGCCTCCAGAGAAGGGAACTGAGAAGTGGCAGACAGTGCAAACAGAGGATTTTCACTCTTCTGTACCATGTAAATTTACTGTCTATTCTATTTTTAAATGTTTTAGATAAATAATTGATGGTTTTGGTTCTGGTGAAGATGGAATAAGCACAATACCCTATCTCTGCGATAGCATGCAGCTCAAACCTTGGATTGAATGAAGCGACTGTCTATGGACTCTGAAAAGTAGATGATGGCAGGAACACTGTAGGAGATTAGAGCCCAAGTAAGAACAATGCAGCCATGAAGTTCTTGGATTTGTTTTTCCTTTGGAATCCTCTGGCCTGGATTCAAAACAGCTTGAAACCTGAAATTGCATGCTTGATGTGAATAGAATGAATTCCAAGAGAAGGCTTCTCTTTCTCATCATCCTTTCACAAAATAATAAAGGATGACTCAGAGGACAGAATCAAGAGCCAAGAGCTGGAGCCAAGACCTGGAAGACTTGAAACCTAATTGAGGAACTTCCAACATTTTGCCTGGCTGGACTTCAGAACTTTGATGGATCAGTGACTCCTTTTTAATCTTCCATTTTTCCCCTTTTAAACCAGAATGTCTACAGTTGTAATGCTTCGCCTGCCTAACTATTATATTTTGAGTAAGTTTGGGGCAGATAACTTGTCTCTTTATTTTCACAGATCTACACATGGAAAAGAGGAATTATGCCCTAAGAGCTACATTTAATAGATTAGACTCAGGAGCCTCATCTGTACCACCTTGACTTGATTTAAATAAAGAGATTTTGGATTTTCAGCTGATGCTACAATGGGATGAAACTCTTGGGGACCTTGGGAAAGGATGGATGTATTTTTTACACAGGAACTAGTATGAAGCATTGGAGACAGAGGGTGGACTCTGACAGGCAGACCCTGAGGTGATCTCTCCAGTGACCCCTGTCTTCTGGTATGCTCTTATATACCTCTCCCCTTAAGTGTGGATGGGACTTGTGACTTCCTTTTAGCCTATAGAATATGCTAAAGATGACAAGATGTCACAGCTGTGATTGCATTACATTGTATTAGACTCCATCCTGCTAGCAGACTAAAGATACAGAGTCTCCTGCAGCATTTGGTGAAGTAAGTAGTCAGGTTGACAAAGCTCACATGACAAATAAAAGCAGATGGCCTCTAGGATCTGAAGGTAGACTCCAGTTGATTGTTAGCAAAAAGTTATACAGCTGCAAGAAAATAAATTTTGCCAACAACAGGAATGAACTTAAAAGTAGATGCTTCCCCAGTCAAGCCTCCAGATGAGAACACACCCTGACCAGCACTTTGATTACAACTTTATGAAGAACTGAGCAGAAGACCCACCTGAATTGTGTCTGGATTCCTGACCCATAGAAACCATGAGATCATAAATGTACATCTTGTTTCAGGTCATTACATTTATTGTAATTTGTTGTGCAGCAATAGAAAAATACATGGATTGAAATACATTAGACAGAAAAAAAGATTGAAAAACAAAAAAAGGAATACAGCCTCAAAAACCTGTTAGACAAAGCCAAAAAGTTTAATATTTATGTCATTGACATCCCAGAAAAGAAGAGAAAGATTGTGGTAGATAAAAAAATAATTGTTTTGTAATAGCAGCTGAAAATTTCCCAATATTAGGATTCAAAAAACTTGGCAAATTCAAATAAACCCATGTTCAATGTATCACAATCAAACTGCTGGAAACTATAGAAAAAAAAAAACAGAAAAATAATGCATTACACATAGAGGAACAGTAATCTGAATGATACATGTTTCTCATTGAAACCATGGAGGTCAGAAGACAGTGGAATGTTTTTTTGTGTTTTTGTTTTTGTTTTTGTTTTTGAGATGGAGTCTTGCTCTGTCACCGAGGCTGGAGTGCAGTGGCGAGATCTTGGCTCACTGCAACCTCCACCTCCCAGGTTCAAGCAATTCTTCTGCTTCAGCCTCCCAAGTAGCTGGGATTACAGGCATGCGCCACCATGCCCAGTTAATTTTGTATTTTTAGTAGAGATTGGGTTTTACCATGTTGGTCAGGCTGGTCTTGAACTCCTGACCTCAGGTGATCCGCTCACCTTTGCCTCCCAAAGTGCTGGGATTACAGGTGTGAGCCACGGTGCCTGGCTGGAATGTTTTGTAAGTGCTAGAAAAAATGAAGTAAACCTAGAAATCTATATCCAGTTACAATATCCTTCAGGAATGAAGGCAAAATTGTTCTATTCTCAGATGAAAGGAAACTAAGAATTTGTCACCAGCCGACATGCTCTAAAAGAAAGACTAAAGGAATTGCTTCAGATGAAAGTGAAATGATGCTCAAGGAAAAATGAGAACTTCAGGAAAGAAGGAAGAGCAAAAGAAATACTAACTATGTAAGTGAATATAATAATTTTTCTCTGCTTAAGTCCTTTAAAATATGTATGACAATTAAAATAAAAATGATAACATTGTCATATAGGGTCTTGGATATATGTGCAATACATAGGACAATTACAACATAAGCACCCAAAAAGAGTAGAATCCACGTTCTTTTCCAGTACATGCAGAACATTCACAAGATAGATCATATCCAGGTCATACTTCAGTAAACTTAAAAGAATGCAACCATATGGAGAATGTGCTTTTGTCCTTCCCGTTACTTCACATGTTCCCTGTTCACACCTCACTTTCCTCCAGCCTTCCCTACACCCAGCCCGGTCTCTGCTTGCTCTCCCCTCCCCCTGCTCCCCATTCTCACAGGTTTATCTCAATCCCTTCTTATCTCAGCATCCTTTTTGCATTGTTCCGGTCCCTCCCCTTCATTCGTTCATGGGTCACAAAACATTTATTGAGACAGATAACAACATGTCTTGTCAAGACTATAGAGAAATTAGAAACCTCATACTCTTCTGGGAGGAAGATACAATGGTGCAGTTGGTGTAGGAAAAAATTCTGGCAGTTCCTCAAAAGTCTGAACAGAGTTACTCTATAGCCCAGAGTTTCACTCCTAGATCTGCAAGAGAATTGAAAATGTATGTCTACACAATGTTCACAGCAGCATTATTCATCATAGCCAAAAAGTCCAAACAACCCAAATGTCTAAATGATGAATGGACAAACAAAAGAGGGTATTTCCCGGTCGGGCGCAGTGGCTCACACCTGTAATCCCAGCACTTTGGGAGGCCGAGGCGGGAGGATCACCTGAGGTCAGGAGTTCGAGACCAGCCTGGCCAATGTGGTGAAACCCCATCTCTACTAAAAATACAAAAATTAGCCAGGCATGGTGGTGGGCACCTGAATCCCAGCTACTTGGGATGCTGAGGCAGGAGAATTGCTTGAACCTGGGAGGCAGAGGTTGCAGTGAGCTGAGATTGTACCATTGCACTCCAGCCTGGGTGACAAGAGTGAAACTCCATCTCAAAAAAAAAAAGAGGGTATATCCATCCAGTGGAATATTATTCAGCTATCAAATGGAATGAAGTACTGATCTGTGCCACAACATGGACAAATCTGAAAACATTCTGCTGAGTGAAAGAAGCCGTCACAAAAGACTATATATTGCATGATTCCATTTATATGAAATGCTCAGGATAGACAAATATAGAAAGAAAGAAAGTAGACTAGTGTTTTCCTAGGATTTAGTAGGAATGGCTGGGGTGGAGGGTGATGGAGAAGGGGCATGATGTGTCTTCTGAGGGTAATAAAAACACTCTAAAATTTAATGTGCTTATAATCCCAGCACTTTGGGACGCTGAAGCGGGCAGATCACCTGAGGTCAGGAGTTTGAGACCAGCCTGGGCAAAATGGTGAAGCCCAGTCTCTACTAAAAATACAAAACTTAGCCAGGCGTGGTGGCGGGCGTCTGTAATCCCAGCTACTCAGGAGGCTGAGGCACGAGAATTGCTTGAACCCGGGAGGCAGAGGTTGCAGTGAGCCAAGATCCCACCACTGCACTCCAGCCTGGGTGACAGAGTGAGACTCTATGCCCAACTCTGTGAATATACTAAAAGCATATACTTTAAATGAGTGAATTGTATAGTAAGTGAATATCTCAACAAAACTGCTTTTAAAATATTTATTGAGCATTTCTTTTGTGCCAAGCGTTCTACTAGACATTTAGGCAAATTCTTATTCCCGTGGGGCAGGAAGGGGGCAGACAATAAAAAAAATACATAAGCCACTGTCACAGGGACCCCAAATTATTTTCTCTCTAAGAAAAGAAACCCAAAAATGGGCAGTGGAGCCCAGGCTCCTCTATATTTCTGTTGCACAAAACTTAACATAAGCCTTCTATCCTTAAGGTGCTCTCCTGGTCACAGGATGGCTGTATCATCTGGTGGGCCTGAATACAGCTTTATTCAGGTTCTCCAATGATTTTGACTCCAGCGACTACATCTTACAAATGAGAAAGTGAAGGCCAGTTCAAAGTCACCCAGCCAGTTTGCAGCAGAGCCAGGGCTCTAGCCTCCTTGTTAGGCCACTCCACCTGCTACCACTGTCTTCCCTGTGTTAACCACAATGGGCCCTGGCCAGCTCAGTGTGATGGATGAGGTGCTACTTCTGTGAGTGGAGAGTACATGGAGGGACACAGCGGGGTGTCAGGAAGCTTTGCTGTGGCTCCACTCAGAAGTGGCTTTGCTCCTCCACTTGTGCAAAAGTGACTGAGCTCCTGAGAGAATTCTGGGTAGATGGCAGAGTAGGAGGCACCCGGAGTCTGTCTCCCCACCGAGACAACAACTGCACTGGCGGAATCTTTCTGATGTAGTATTTTGAAAATCTAGAGTCTATTGAAGGCTTCTAACTTCCAGGGGAAGGCTGGGATTACTTGTAGTTGATTTTGGTCGATTTCATCTCCTAACACAATAGCAGCTGCCCACCACCACCACCAGCCCCCCAGACCCTGGCAGGCAGCTGTGTACATGTTCCTGAAGCAACTTGCACACAGCCTGCAGGAACCAGGGTAGGCAAAAAAATCCCTATTCTGCAACTACTGGGGATCTGTGGTCTGATTAGTGATTGCTACTTCTGATCACAGAGACACAAAGGGATGGGTGTCCATTGTTATTGCACCTCTTTGGGAGCCAGACATTAAAGACTAGACAGTCAAGATAACTTCATATAAGAGGAAAATTAGGGCCAGGTGTGGTGGCTCACACCTGTAATCCCAGGACTTTGGGAGGCGGGGGTGGGTCTCGAACTCCCAACCTCAGGTGATCCGCCCGCCTCAGCCTCCTAAAGGGCTGGGATTACAGGCTAATGACCCTGTTTTAACTTACCTCTTTAGAGGCCCTGCCTCCAAATACAGTCACATTCTGAGGTACTGGGGCTCAGGACTTCAACATGTGAATTTGAGGAGACAAAATTCGGCACATAACAATGACCTCATCCAAAGCCGAATTTCTTAGTCGTGTTTTGGATTTTTCCGCTCCCTGTGGCCAGTACCTCTGTTTATCATTTTTCCTTAGCCCAGATTTGAGTTACTAAAAGAAAAAAATTCAGGAGGCTCGTGAGAATAGCAATCAACTCCAACTCTACTTATTAATTCTTTGTTTTTGTTTTTGTTTAGAAACAGGGTCTCACTCTGTTCCCCAGGCCGGAGTGAGGTGGTGCAATCTCAGGTCACTGCAGCCTTGACCTCCTAGGCTCCATCAGTCCTCCTGCTTCAGCTTCCCAAGTAGCTGGGACTACAAGTGCACACCACTGTGATCATTTATTTTATGTAGAGATGGGGTCTTGCTATGCTGCCCAGGCTGGTCCTAAACTCTGGTCTTGAGCGATCCTCCTGCATTGACCTCCCAAAGCTCTGGGATTACAGGCATGAGCCACCGTACCAGGTCTATTAATTCCTGACTACTTGTCTTCCCATGTGTCTCACCTCCTTTACTGATGGTCTCCACGAGGGCTTTCTTTACTGCTGCCTTCTCAGGACCCAAAGCAGTGCCTGGCATACACTAGGTGCTCAGGAAGTACCTATTGAACGGGTGAATGGATGACTCACCCCTCCCCACAGGGCGTGCTGGTTTCCCTCTTTCTCTTACACACCCCCAATGCTTGGAGCATCGACCTAGTTTCCCAATCTGACTCATTTCTTGCAAAATCTCCTGTGCAGCTTTTGTCTGCGACAAGAAAGCTATCCAAATGCCCTGTCATATTGATACTGACAAGGAAGTGTCTCAAAGACATTTTTCACCTTTAAAAAGGAAGCTGAAGCTCCAGAACATTTTCTGCCTCGCCTTGCCCTGGCCCTCTGCCTGCTCAGTTCCCTGAAAGCCCTGTGCATATGCTGTTCCCCCAGACACTGGGAGCACTGTCTCCTCTGCTCCTGGATTGTGCCTGCCAGAGGACGGTCTGTGTGTGTGCGATTTGGGATTCATCTCTGTCTCCTGCCCTAAACAGTGCCATGAAGACTGGGTCTAGTTTTCTTACCATTTTATCTTCCTCACAGTCCCTGCCACACATTTCATTAGTTAGCTGGTTAGTTAGCTAGTTAGTTAGCTAGTTAGTTAGCTAGCTTGTTTTTGAGGCAAGGTCTTGCTCTGTTGCTCACACTGGAGTGCAGTGGCACCATCTCAGCTCATTGCAGCCTCAACTCCTGGGCTCAAGCAATTCTCTCACCTCAGCCTCCCGAGTAGCTGGGACTATAGGTGTGTGCCATGATACCCGGCTAATTTTTTCAATTTTTGGTAGAGATGGGGGTCTCACCATGTTGCCCAGGTTGGTCTTGAACTCCTGGGCTCAAGCAATCCTCCTGCCTCAGCCTTCCAAAGTGCTGGGATTACAGGCATGAGCCACAGCACCTGGCCACATGTTTCTGAATAAATGTAAAAGTGTGGTAAGGTAACATTGATGTTTTTGTAAAAGACATAGGTGAATGTACCCATAAATATGAACGTAAATTCTTTGAAAAAGATCCCAGGATAGACACACCAAATGTTAAGTGTTTGCCTCTGCTGGGAAGGGAAGTGACAATAGGCGTGTGGGTAAAAAAGCCCTGTGTTTTCTTCTATACCCTTAATCATGCCTTGAGTCTTTTACAACAAGGATGTGTAGAATAACAACATAACTAGAGGAGCAAAGGCACCAACAATATTGTGCCCTCTTTATTTTTATGGTGATTACATGGCCAATTCTCCTTACAGGGAGAGAAGAAGTAGGGCCAGCAATGCATGTTAGTCAGTACCTTTATTTTATTTTATTTTATTTTATTTTATTTTATTTTATTAGTCAGTACTTTATTTTTATTTTATTTTATTTTATTTTATTTTATTTTTTGAGACTGAGTCTTGCTCTGTCGCCCAGGCTGGAGTGCAGTGGTGTGATCTCAGCTCACTGCAACCTCTGCCTCCCGGGTTCAAGCAATTCTCCTGCCTCAGCCTCCCAAGTAGCTGGGATTACAGGCGCCCGCCACCACACCCAGCTAATTTTTTGTATTTTTAGTAGAGACGGGGTTTCTCCATGCTGGCCAGGCTGGTCTCAAACTCCCGACCTCAAGTGATCCACCCTTCTCGGCCTCCCAAAGTGCTGGGACTATAGGTGTGAACCACCACACCCAGCCAGTCAGTACATTTCTAACCACCTGCTCATTCCCTCAGGAATCCTGAAAGGTTTCAGCACTCATGTGTCCATAGCAATGGTTTGGAATGGGGAAACCGCTTACTCTGGAACAGATTTTCCAGGGTTTAAACCCGTATTTAATCCCAGGAATGAAAAGGGAACACAGTGGGAAAATGGGTAGCCCTGTAACCTCCTGGAGGCTATTGTGCAAACCTGCTGTTAGGAAATCGGGCTCAAAGGAGTCCAGCAAAGGAGATTTGATGCTGTCGAACTCGTTCTGCTCCTTGTAGCTCTCCCGTGTTTTTACTCCAGAAACCCCGGGACTTGATCCTAATCAAGATATTCAAGAAGCCAAAGGACACGCCTCCTTTCCTTGGCTCCTTCAACTTTTCCCACCCAAAGAAGATGCTGTCTGGGTTCAGACAAGCGTGACCACGCACCTGGACACTCACACAGTTGGAGTGAAGCAACAGTGGTCGTTAATGTCTTCCAGCCAGTGGCATAAATAACCAGCAACTCCATTTGGGAGCTTGAGGTTTCAAACACAAAGTACAATGGAGTTTTGTGTTAAAGATCTAATGGGATTTTCAATTGAGAAAAACGACGAGGCAAGTCTCAATCATTTTAGGAAATTTATTTGCCAAAGTTAAGGACGTGCCTGGGAGACAGGTCTATGCCTTTCTCCGAAGATGATTTTGAGGGCTCCAAATTTAAAGGGGAAAGGGCGATATATTGAGAAGTACATAATTTTCATGTAAGAGGCGGGTAGGGAAAAATAGTCATTCATGCCTTTTTGTCTGGTTCAGTGAATCTGCATTTTTACATAAGATAACATAGACAAATGGGGCAGAGGAAAAATGCAGGGAATCTGTATTTTACATAAGATAACATGGAGAAAACAGAGCAGGGAAACAATCCCATATGCATTTGTGTCTGGTGGGCCAGGGGTGACTGCGTCTGTAATCATAAGCTAGGAATTTACACTGTCATGGTGAAATGTTAACAGCTCACTAGGAATTTCCTTGTGGGCAAAATATGGCGGAGGCAAGGAGCTTTTCATCTTGTAGCCATCTTATTTAGGAGGCAAAAGGGGGAGGGAGGTTTGCGTGACCCAGTTCCCAGCTTTACTTTTCCCTTTGGCTATATGAGTTTGGGGTCTCAAATTTTAATTTCCTTTCACAGGATCCAACTCAGTCTAACCCTAACCCTGACATGCAGGAAGGAAGAAGGGAGCTGAAATCATAAACCTGTTCCTTTTTTCTCATCCACCAGCCGTTTTATATCCAGACGATGTGTGAATGCTTTCTTCATCCCAGGCGACCTGACGAAGCCACATATGGGCATGTCTGGTCCTATCTTGGCAGGGGATCTTGCTGGATCACCAGGAGACAGTCACTCCCTGAGCTGGCTCTGGCAAAGGCTCCCTGCCTTCCTGTCCCCATTCAATCTGGAACTTGTCTAATGATAACAGCACCTGCTAATCATTACTGTCTATTACTTCCTGCTAGGTACTTCTTATTTACCTATTTTATCTTCATGATTATCCATCCCCATTGTACAGATGAGTAAACCAAAAGAACAGGGATTTCTTAATGTGCTGACAGCCTTAAAGCTAGGACTTGAGGCCAATCCATCTCACTGGTCTTGGGTTATATTGGTTCTCCTGTGCTTTCTGCTGACTGTGGCCTCCTTCCACAGCCCAGCTCCCCCAAATGTGAACCCTCTCAAGAGAACCCAATTTTAATTCTGTCTTCCTCCATGCTCATGCCACATCTGGAACCCAAGCTGGGTCCAGAGCCCCATGATCCTTGACAATCTAACAAGCAGGATTGACTCAATTATTTCATGCTCAGGACCTTCCTCTAACGAAGAAATGTATTAGATGGGAAGGAGAGGAAAGAAAGAAGAGATGGAAGAAGGGAGAGACAGAGTTATTAAAGCAAAACCTTCTTATATCAGGATATTTTATTACCCTGAAGATACCTGTAGTAGTGCACCAATAGAATATTGATAGCTATGTATATATACCTCACACATACATGAGTGTGTAAATATATGTAGGTGTGTGTAGATATATGAATATATAGGTAATGTATTCTAATGCATAAAATCTATAAAGACTCGGTTGAACATGCGTGTAAGTCATGCTAAAATGGACATGCTAAAGGCCTTTGAAAAGCTACTTTCTGCATTTCAGGCCAAGTTACCCATCTCAGCCAGTAGAACAGGAATAGGAGACGCCTGGGCAACTGAATTTATCAGTGGCATTCAGAGACCGCTGGCGGATCTGGGGAGCTTTGATTTCTTCCCTGGGGAAGGTGGCCTGGCTGAGCAGGTAAACGGTGACCCACCCCTGCCTCCGCGCCTTTGCCCAGGCCGTTCCCTTCCCCTGGAAAACTTCCTCTGCCAACCCTCTACCCAGCCCTTCTCAGTCACCTTCCACCTCCCAAATGACCCAACTTGAGTCTTATCTGCTCCAGGACAGTGTCCCTGACCAATGCCAGCTCACAGTTCCACTTTCCTAGTCTGAAACCCTACGCACCTTGTGAAGTTATTCTTTGTTGTGAGGAGTAATGGAGATGAGCTACAATAAATCTCCCGTCATCAAGCCTAAAATGTGACAGGTACTCAAAAGTCAGAAGTATCGTGAGTATGTTGAAAATCAGATGAACAGAAAGCAAAATGAAAGTTAAAATGTAGAGAGATTTTTTTTTTTTTTTTGTGGAAAGTTTTCATTTTGAAACATTAGGATTCTTCTGGGACATCATAATAATAGCAAAGGCCTATGTGCCAGGTGTGGTCCTAAGCACTCACTAGGTGCCATCTCCTTTGTTCCCTGCAATGGCCCAGGAGGCGAGTCCTGCTCTGTTCCTGTGTGGCAAGGACAGAAAGCAGGGGGCGTGGTCACGGAATTTAAACCCAAACGCCTAACCCCTCCCGCAGCCTCTGGCTCTCCTCTGACCCTAAGCACAGACCCTGCAGGATCGGAAGGTCACCTCAAAATCAAATTTCCTTTCACTGAGGCCCAAGGACCTAGTCACTTTAGGTTGGCTGTTCTGTCTGGTGTGGCCAGCAGAGTTAAACATGGAAATGGGATTTTTTTTCCTCTTACATGTGTTCGTTTTAGCAGTTGAAATTCATGATTAAAGTGTCCTATAAGCAGTTTGATTGTTAACTTTGTCTCCTTGGCCGTGTGAATCTTCACTCTCTTCCTTCCACAGGAAACTAGATTTATTTTCTTTGTTGTGGAAATTAGACGTAGATGAAATGTTGTTTTCTTTATAAAAATAAAGTGGCACTCAGACTTGAAAAGTGAGTGAGACTCTGTTCTTTCAGGAGGCGGAGGGGATTTCCCCAGCTGAACTGGAGCAGGTCTGGGTTGATCCAGAGACAGAGCATCAGGGTCTCCTGCAATGCCCAGTTCAGGAGCAGCCACACTAAGCAACAGCTTCTCATGTGAGAGGCAGAGCTCCAGCACTCTGCTGTGACGGTGAGTTGCCCCAGACGCCCCAGAGAGGCGTGTCAGGTCCTGGAGCGGCCCAGCTCCCTGGGGGGGTCACTCAGTGGTCGCTCATGACCCCCCTCCAGGTTTGTCTCAATGAGCCTCCAAGGGAGGTGAGGCACTGGGACCATTTTCCACATTCCAAATATGTATCAGATTCCGCCTTTGACACTCTTTGTAGATATTCTCTTTAGATGCACAATAGTAGTATTAAAGATTGCTGATTTTTAAGCAACTAATTTTCATGAAAAACCAATACAGTCATTTGAAAGAAGCCAGGACTCCTGGCCCCAGCAGCCTCTGCCCCAGGCCCTAAGGGGCAGAGGTCCCCCAGTGCTGAGCCCCTCCTCCACAGAGGACCCACTGTCTGTGACAACGTTACTAAAAGACAGTTGAGGGGTAAGGGGGCTGGTGATTGGGACAAGTTCATGCCTGCTTCTCTGTATCCCATTGAGTAACAGCAGGATAACAGGAAATGTTTCCAAATTCTGGAATCAAAGGCACCATGCCACTGCAAAGTAACACAGTGGAAATGTAGATGTTATCATAGAACACAGCTATACATGATTGTTTTCATTTATAACACGGTTTCTACTTGTCTCTGTCTCCACTGGGTGCCTTCGAACAAGTCACTTCATCCCCTCTCCCTCAGGCCGTGGCTTCTTGCCTCTGAAAAATGACAGAACTTGAACTCGATGGCTTCCTAAGGTCCTTCCTGCCCAACAGTCATACAAGCTGTGGCCTGGCATTCCTGGATGGAGGGAGGTACAGTGTGCCAGGTGCTAACAGCCACAGCTTGATTTCATCCAATCTTCATTTCATCAGGTAGCTATTAATATCCCCATTTCATGGATGAGAAAACAGAGGTTTAGAGAAGTTAAATAATTTATCGACAGTCTTAGAGCCGGTTAAGCCATGGAGTCTGGGTTCAGACCTTGAACACCGTGTTTTTAGTGACTGTGCATCGAGATCCTGCTGCCGTGATAGACACTGGGATAAAAAGCCCGCAGTCAGCACTCTCTTAGGGCCAGCCCCGTCCTCAGCACATTGCAGGTACTAATTTCGCCCAATCCACAGTCTTATCTCCATTTGACAGTTGAAGAAACTAGGTCCAGAGAGGTTATGCAACCCACCCAAGGTCACACAGATAGTATGTGTAGGAGAAACATTCATAACAGCCAGCCATAACTTTGAATGATGTTTCCACTTTTTTATAATAGAGTATGAAAAGATTGTTTTTAACATCTATGTGTAGAGTATTTGTCCACTACCAAAGACTCTAACTTTCAAGACCTCCTCCAATACTAGGATTTTTTTTTTTTTTTTTTTTGACATGGAGTCCCCCTCTGTTGCCCAGGCTGGAGCGCAGTGACACGATCTCAGCTCATCACACCTCCGCCTCCCGGGTTCAAGCGATTCTTCTGCCTCAGCCTCCCGAGTAGCTGGGACTACAGGCGCACGCCATCGTGCCTGGCTAACTTTTGTATTTTTAGTAGAGACGGGGTTTCACTATGTTGGCCAGTCTGATCTCGAACTTCTGACCTCGTGATCCATCCGCCTCGGCCTCCCAAAGCGTTGGGATTATAGGCATGAGCCACCGCGCCCAGACAATACTAAGATTTAATTCCCCCAAAAACCTCCTCACTGGTCATCCCTAAGCACTAGCAGTTGGGCATATTAATGAAATACATCAGTTAGACAATCAACTTAGTTCATCCTTAAGGGAGGGTCGTCTAAACATGTTAATCTAGACTTTTTAAAAAGTGTGTGACATAGTAATGCAAGATTTGGGAGATGATTCTGTATCATCATAAATTGCTTATTTGTAGTATCCTGAACTGAAACTTGTAAATTTCTCCAAGCATAAAATAAGCTCCTATTTAAGCAAAACGGAATTTAGTTTATGGGCCATTTAAGACCACCCTGTTGAACATTTTCAGGACTTAGGGTCCAAAATAACTTTTTTAAATGACATGTGTGTTTATCATAGACAGGTGTGGGTGGAGTTAAGGGAGCAAAACAGGTGCTCATTTATTTAATAATTCTTTATTATCTTCTAGATATTTGAGAATACAGTAACAAAAATATTGTCCCTGCTGGGCGAGGTGGCTTATGACTGTAATCCCAGCACTTTGGGAGGCCAAATCGGGTGAATTGCTTGAGGTCAGGAGTTTCAGACCAGCCTGACCAACAGGGTGAAACCACGTCGCTACTAAAAATACAAAAATTTGCCAGGTGTGGTGGCACATGCCTGTAGTCCCAGCTACTCAGGAGGCTGAGGAAGGAGAATCGCTTGAACCCAGGAGGCAGAGGCTGCAGTGAGCTGAGATCGCACCATTGCATTCCAGGCTGGGTGACAGTGAGACTCCCTCTCAAACCAAAACAAAACAAAGCAAATAAACAAACAAAAATATACATATACATATATAGTCCCAGCTCCAATCTTTGATCTATGGAGAAGGCAGATGTTAGTCCATTCATACACAATAAAGTCCTTAGGTTTCATCATGTGAAACAAAGCAGTGCAGATTTCTAAGAGGGGGTTTTATGCCATTCTAAAGTTAGAGTTCTCAGAGGGTGTTTTATCCCACGACTGGGGTAGATAATATTAAACTGTTACTTTATGCCAAAACTTAATGGCATAAAGCAACAGTTTAATAGCAACAATGTAATATTATCTATCCCAGTCCTGTAGGTTGACCATGCTCAGCTGGATGGTTCTCAGTTGAGGTCTCACATAGGGAGAGGTGTCAGTCGGGGAAGTCATGTGAAGGCTTGGCTGGGGGCTGCAGTCATCCGAATGCTCAGCTGGGCAGGATGTCCAGGGTGGTTCACTGACACGGCTGGTGATTGATGCCAGCTGCTGCTGGGAGCTCAGCTGGGGCTGTCAATCACTGTGCCTACACATGGCTGCTTCCTGTGGCTGGGGCATCTCACAGTATGGAGACTAGTTTCCTAGAGGGGATATCCTGAAAAAGTGTTTCTAGAGTCTCAGGCAGAGCCAGTAAGGTTTTTTTATTATCTGCTTTTGGAAGTCACATGGCATCATTTCCACTATACTGTACTGGTCAAAAGCAAATACTGACACAACCCAGATTCAAGGTTGAATACTAGATGGTATAATTAAGTGGGAGGGCCATCTTTGAAGACCAGCTACCATACCATGGAAGGGTTATAAGTGATGCGTTACACAGTCAGACGGTTGCTGTGTTGTATGAATTGGAGGAAAGCAAAATAAAGTCAGGGAGACAGTGAGGTGGCTTTAGAGGATTGTGACTCCCAATACTCATTCTATCCTTCCCATTGGGTAGCAATGGTACCATCTAAGTGATAGATTACAGCTCCAAGGTGGACCTTGTTAGGATCATTCCTTCCTTTCTTTACATTGATTGATTCAGGGATGGGCAGAGCTAAGCCAATTTGAGTCTCTGAGATTTGAGCCGGGCTCTGAGAGTCTCTGAGAAAGCTGGTTACTTGCTTTTAAGAAAAACCTCAGGAAACCAGTCTCTCTTTGCCTAGGCGTAAATGCAATCATACAGAACCGGTGACTGTTGACTGATGTCTTATAACCAGTGAGGAATGTTGGCCTTCAGATGATCTTGATATTGGTCTTAAATGGAAGTTAATATTCTGGTAGGTAGCAGAGCAAGGATCTCAAAGGAACTAGGGTCTTCAATGGCTTTGTTGGGCCACAGGACTAGAGCTATCTTGGGGTGGACTGAACCTCATTTTTTAAATTTTACATGACTAATTGGGACACTGAATGGCACTGTATGTCTTGCAAAGCTACAAGTATACTCAAAGGCATTAGAGTGAGTATGCAGAAGGACAAGGGATGGGAATGCGAGTGAGGCTCTGATGCAAACGGGAAAATATGCCGGTGGATAAATAAATGAACTACAAGTTATTTTAAACTTAGTCTGAATAACTCAGTTTTATACCCCTACATTGAAAAACCTCATGATGAACTGAAGGCACTTAAAAGACATCTAAGGAAAAGTTTCAGGAATGGAGTCAAGGGTGTGTATTCAAAACTACATGTATGCCAAAATACTGTAGATTTATGAGAGACTTAAAGAAATTTTCTTTCCTTTCTTTTTTTCTTTTTTTCTTTCTTTCTTTTTTTTTTTTTTTTTTTTTGAAACAGGGTCTCACTCTGTAACCCAGGCTGGAGTGCAGTGGCGCAATCACAGCTCGCTGCAGTCTCGATTTCTAGGGCTCAAACGATCCTCCCACCTCAGCCTCCCAAGTAGCTGGGACTGCAGGCACACACTGCCGTCTCCAGCTAACTTTTGTATTTTTTGTAGAGACAGGGTTTCACCATGTCGCCAAGGCTGGTCTCAAACTCCTGAGCTCAAGCGATCCACCTGCCTCAGCTTCCCAAAGTGCTGGGATTACAGGCGTGAGCCACCACGTCCAGCCCCCAAAGCTCTTTCTTATCTAAATGTTCCTTTATATATCATAGGCTGTTTTCTCCTGAATACAATATATTCTTCTTTTGTCCCTGAACATATCAATGTTATGTTTTTCCTTCTCCTCTGTGCATTAACTCTGCTTCTCCAAGTTCTTTTTTTTAAATAAGATTTTTATTTTAGAATAGCTTTAATGTCACAGAAAAATTACAAAGGTAGTACAAAGCGTTCTTCTCTACCCCACACCCGGTTTCTCCTGGTATTAACAGCTTGAATTAGAATGGCACATTTGTCACAATATCTGTCACAAGGAGCCAATGTTACCAAGTTCTTTTTACTCTTTGGAATTGATCTTTCATCCTAGAGGCTTTCCTCAATTCCGTGGTGACTCTCGATGGCCATTTTATGTTTAACAGCTAGGACACTCTAGATAAATAAACAGATTTTTGATGAGCTTAAATAAAGTCTTTCTAGAGACTATCGTGAGTCTGACACTATATAAATATCCACGGATTCAGTCTCTCTCGAGGGGAATAGTCCACAGCAGGAAAAAGCTAAAATTTTAGAATGTTTAAAATTCTGCTTTTTTTTCTCCCGAAATACACTAACTAGAAATTGATATGTAATACGATCAAGTAGAAATGAAATCTAGGATGAGTGTGGTGGCTCACACCTGCAATCCCAGTGCTTTGGGAGGCCAAGACAGAAGGTTTGCTTAAGGCCAGGAGTTTGAGACCAGCCTCTTTGATGAGACCTTGTCTCTATAAAAAATAATTAAAAAAATAGCCAGTCATGGTGGCACACACACCTCTAGTCCCAGCTACTTGGGAGGCTGAGGCAGGAGGATTGCTTGAGGCCAGGAGTTCAAGGCTTCAGTGAGCTGTGATCACACCACTGCATTTCAGAAAGCTGTGATTGTACCACTGCACTCCAGCCTATGTGACAGAGAAAGATCCTGTCTCTTAAAAAAACCGAAATAAGGCCGGGCGCGGTGGCTCAGTCCTGTAATCCCAGCAATTTGGGAGGCCGAGGCGGGCAGATCATGAGGTCAGGAGTTTGAGACCATCCTGGCTAATACGGCGAAACCTCGTCTCTACTAAAATTACAAAAAATTAGCCGGGCGTGGTGGCACGTGCCTGTGGTCCCAGCTACTTGGGAGTCTGAGGCAAGAGAATCGCTTGAACCCAGAAGGCGGAGGTTGCAATGAGCCAAGATTGCACCACAGCACTCCAGCCTGGTGAAAGAGCGAGGCTCCGTCTCAAATTTAAAAAATTAAAATTAAAATTAAAAAAGGATAGCTAAGAAATATAGTTATTTGGGAAAACAGAAGACATTTTTAAAGTAAATATAATCGACATGCCTGGTAAGGAGTACTCTAAGGCAGGGTCTTCATGCCTCTTCTGGCAAAATGTCACCTGGTCACTGGACCATCCACTTCATATTTCTATTTCCCATCTTTCCTCTGAACTGCAGATCCAAGAATCCTGCCGCCTGTGGGACTTCTCTATTTGGGTATGTAACATCCACTCCCAAACTTGTTCCTCATTTAATCTCTCCACCTTCAAAAATGGTCATTCCATTCACTCACAGTTCAGGCTAAAGAGCTGGGGGCACCCTCGATCCCCCTTTTGCTCTCATCCTACAGCAGCCAATCCTGTCTTCCACTGATGTCTCAGGTGTGACAACTTCTCACCTCACCATCACCACCACTGGGCCTCAGTCAGGACTTGCGCAGCTGCTTCACTCATGCTCTCCTGCCACACTCACATTTTCCCGTCTCAAAACATTTGCACTTGGTCTTCTGCCTTCTTAGCTCACCTTTTCACCAAACATTCATCGATCTCATTCCTTTACTTTAAAAATAGTTCCGTTCCAACAATACCTCTTTGGAGAGGCCTTCCCTGTCCACTCTCTGTAATTCTTTATCTCCACACATACTTTCGCTTTCTTCATAGCACTTTATGATGTTAACTTAAATATTTAGTTCTCTATCTGTTTATTGTCAACTACCCACTAGAATGTAAGTTCCCAGGAAATCAAACATGATTTTATGCATTTCTACATCTCCAGTGACTAAGAGAGTCAATGCTGAATATGAGTGAACGAATGAATGGATGAAGTGAAATTAAAGCTGAAATGAAAGTCTAACGGACTGGTCTGATGGGGTAAGCAGGCACAACTGAAGATAAAATCAGTTTACTAGAATATTAACATCAGGAATCTTGCCAAAATGAAACAGAAAAGGACAAAAATTGAAAATGTTGGAAAAAGTTAATGTATATAAAAGATAAATGTATACATATATTTAAAGAAAAGGGAATTTTTATCGTTTCAAAATATACATAAATATAAAGTTTACCATTTTCATCATTTTTAAGTATATAAGTTAGTGGCATTAAGCATCTTTTCATGTGCTTCTTGGCCATTTGTGTATCTTCTTTGGAGAAATGTCTATTCAAGTCTTTTGCCCATTTTTGAACTGAGTTTGTTGCTGCTGTGGTTAAGCTGTAGGAGTTGTTTTTATATATTCTGGATGTTAAGTCCTTATTAGATATAGGCTTTGCAAATATTTCCTTCCAGAAACAGGAGGACTTTTTGTTTGTTTCTTTGTTTGTTTTAAGAAAGAACATAAATAATGAGGAAGAAATAGTAAAAACAAAAAAAAAATTGAAAACAATTGTTCTAGAACTGAAGAAAGATACAATTCTTCAGCTTGAAGAAACATACCTAGTATCCAGCAGAATAAATAAAAATGGTTATCTTCACTATCCATAATACCTATATGTATATATACACAGGTACATGCTATATTGTTACATGCACTTAAGCACACACATAAATAGATCATATCCTCTGAAAATATGCTTTTTCCATCAGCACAGTGTCTTTGAGATGTATCCTTATTGATGCATGTAAATGTGGGTAAAAATAAACTGGATGTATATTTTTCACATTCTAGAAAATTTTCAAGGTAACAGGTCAACAGATCAATCTAACAAAAGGAGGTAGAGAACTACAGACATCACACAAACCAGCCTCCAAGATACAAACATGAAATAGGACAAACAGGATCACTTAATTATAATAAAAGAAACAATCCTCTGTGGAAAGGCTGAGATAAAACATACCGCATTGGAAGAAACATCAACAGGAGAAATCAAACATCAAAAAGCACACACAGGGCCAGGCACAGTGGCTCCTGCCTGTAATCCCAGAGCGAGGAGGGAGGCCGAAGTGGGTGGATCACTTGAGGTCAGGAGTTCGAGACCAGCCTGGCCAACATGAAACCCCATCTCTACTAAAAATACAAAAATTAGCTGGGCATGGTGGCACACTCCTGTAATCCCAGCTACTGGGGAGGCTAAGGCATGACAATCACTTGAACCCAGGAGGCGGAGGTTCCAGTGAGCTGAGATTGCACCACTACACTCCAGCCTGGGCCACAGAGCAAGACTCCATCTAAACAAACAAACAAAAAAACAGTTCACTATTCCCTTTGACCCAGAACACCCCACAAAATTATGCAAATCCAGTGGTTCAAATCTTTGTATTCACTTTAGGAGCATCCAAGAAACTGCCCGGGCCATCCCAGTATGCATACACAAAAAGCCACCATGTATGTGAAAGATGCCACCTTACAAAAGCAATGTGTGCCTCTCCATCATTACCAGGGTGGAGATGGTGAGTGTGTGCAGGCCATATAGTGGGGCTGGACAGAGGGTTGGTGGCCTAAAAAGAGAGCCGAATGTTCGCTGCACGTGCTTAACAATGCAGAGAGTCCTGCTGAACTCAAGGGTTTAGCTGCAGATTGGCTGGTCATTGAGCTTATCCTGGGGAACAAAGCCCCTTGAGATGTGCGTCCAATTATATTTGCAGAGTTCATGGTCAGGATAACCCACACATGAGTGTCCCTTGAGCAGATCCTTACTGAAAAAAAAAAAAATTGTTCCTAAACCAGAAGAGGAGTTCGCAAAGAATAAAAGGATACCTCAGAAGAGACTGAAGAAACAGAAACTTATTGCCAGGGAGGAAATTCAGCATAAAATAAATGCAAATAAAAATTAAAAATATTACTAAGAAGTTGTAGAAAATCAACACCTGAATGAGAATTACTACTCCTGGAAACAGTTAATAAATCAAATACTTGGAAACACTGAGGTAAGTATAATTGCATTCTCAGGGGAACAAGTGAAATTGTTTTATATGCGTTACATTCAGTTTTTCTCCCCCCGCCCCCGTTTTCCTACTGCCCCTGCAACCAGGTCATCATCTCCACCACTCCACCAAAACTGCTTTACTGAGGTCATCAGTGATGCCCACATTGCTAAAGCTGTGGTCACTTCTTTGTCTACCTCTCGGCCTTTTAGCACTGCTCAACCAGGTGGCCACTCCGTTGTCCCAGAGCCCTCTCCTGGTTTTCCTCAGACATTCCGGACATTCCCATTCAGTCCCCTTGGCTGGCTGTCCCTAGGGGCTCAGGCTTGAGCCTCTTCTCTCTCCATTCCTTCCTCGGGTGATCTCATCTGGAGTCTTTAAGTTTGCACTGTAACCAAGCTCAGGCCTGGCCGCTCGCAGTTTGCACAGCTGGTAACAAGGATGAAGTACAGGGATAGGAAAGTGACTGTATTTGAGCTAGCAGTGGGAAAGTAGCCAGTTTACACATCCAGAAATGGCTTCAAACTTCAGGCTGGGAAGAGGGTATTCAAAGCGGGACCTTGGAATGGGAGGCATGCTGGCGTGGTGCTGAGTATAAAGTCTGTGTGTCCTGTTACCACTGTAACAGGAGTTGTGGTCCACCTGGGGCCCCAGCTGGCATCATCTCAACATCTCATATATTGCGGGTGGGAATGCAAAATGATGCAGCCACTCTGGAAAATAGTTTGGACATTTTTTATAAAACTACCATGTGATCCACCAATGGCAATCCTGGGCAAGTATCCCAGAAAAATGAAAATTGATGTTCACGCAAAAATCTGTACACAAATGTTTATAGCATCTTTTATTCATTACCACCTAAAACTGCAAACTATCCAGATGTCCTTTAATATGTGAATAGCTAAACAAACTGTGGTACACTCATACTATGAATGCTACATGGCCATCAAAAGGAACAAACCAGTATTCCATGCACCTTCCTGGATGAATCTCTAGGGAATTATGCTCAATGAAAAAATCCTGAAAGGTCTCCTATTGTATGATTCCATTTTCATAACATTCTAGAAACCCAAAACTATAGAAATGAAGAGAAGGTTAGTGGATGATAGGGGCCAAGGCAGGGAGAGGAAGGGAACTGGGTGCAGTGGTAAAAAGACAACATGAGAGATCCTTGTGGCAAACAAATGATTCTGTATCTTGACAGTGTCAATGTCAATGTCCTGGTTGTGATATTGTACTATAGTTTTGGAAGATGTTAACACTGAGGAAAACTGGATATTGATGACATTGATGGTAAAGAGTGGATGTGCTATTTCTGAATTATTTCTTACAACTGCATGTGAATCAACAAATATCCCAGAATAAATAATTTTTAAAGCAATATTGTATTGGTATGGTACAAACAAATAGACAAATGAAATGAAATAGAGACTCCACATATGAACCCTATTAGGTTTGTTTCCCCAGAAGCAGACCACAAAACAAGGATTTGTGTAAAAGTAATTTATTAGTGAGCAGTCTCACAAAAAAAAAAATGGTAAAAGAGAGGGGAGTTGGGATGAGGAAGGGAAGGCGACTGGAATGAGTTGAATGGTGGATCTCAAACAGGCATGCCTATGTCCTAATCTCCATGTGATGGTTAGTTTTAGGTGTCAACTTGACTGCGCTAAGGGGTCCTCACATAGCTGGTAAAATTTATTTCTGGGTGCGTCTGTAAGGGTATTTCCAGAAGAGACTAGCATTTGCATTCATAGACTAAATAAAGCAGATTGCCTTCACTAATGTGAGTGGGCATGATTCAATCCATGGAAAGCTTGAGTAGAATAAAAAAGCAGAGGAAAGGTACATTTCATTCTGTGTAAGCTGGGACATCCATATTCTCCGGCCCCTGGACTTTGGTGCTCCTGGTTCTTAAACCTTTGGACGAGGACTAAATTACACCACTGATGTTCCTTGTTCTCCAATTTGCAGATGGCAGTTGTGTGACTTCTCAACTTCCATAATCATGTGAGCCTTTTTTTTTTTTTTTTCTTGAGGCAAAGTCTCACTCTTGTCCCCCAGTCTGGAGTGCAATGTGTGTGATCTTGGCTCACTGCAATTTCCACCTCCTGTGTTCAAGCAATTCTCCTGCCTTAACCTTCCAAGTAGCTGGGATTACAGGTGCGTACCACCATGCCCAGCTAATTTTTTGTATTTTAAGTAGAGACGGGGTTTCACCATGTTGGCCAGGCTGGTCTCGAACTCCTGACCTCAGGTGATCCACCCGCCTCAGCCTCCCAGAGTGCTGGGATTACAGGCGTGAGCCACTGTACCCAGCCAAGCCAATCATTGTAATAAATCTCCTCTTATGTAGAGATCTATATGTGTTTTATTTATCCTGTTTCCCTGGAGAGCCCTATTATACCCCAGAACATGTCAATGTGACCTTATTTGGTGAAAGGGTCCTAACAGATGTAATGAAGGATCTCAAGATGAGATCATCCTGAATTATCCAGGTGGGCCCTAAATCTGATGAGAAGTGACTTTATAAGAGACACAGAGGAGAGACACATACAGGAAGAGAAGGCCATTAAAAGACTAAGGTAGAAATTACAGTGATGCTGCCACAAGCCAAGAATTCCTGGAGCCACCAGGACCTGGAAGGGGCAAGAATGATACTCTCCTAGAACCTTCAGACAGAGAGCGGCTCCATCAATACTGTGATGTTGGATTTCTGATCTCCAGACTTTGGAGAAAAAAGTTTTGTCTGTTTTAAGCCACAGTAGTTTGTGGCAATTTGTTATGGCAGCTCTAGAAAACTAATACAGATTTTGGTACCAGGAAGTGGGTGCTACTGTAATAAAGACCTCAAATTGTGGAAGTGACTTTGGAACTGAGTAACAAATAGAGGTTGGATGGTTTTTGAGGTACTTGAGAGAAAAGTCGTAGTCTTTCTTGAAGAGACTGTTAGTGGAGTTATGGATTTTAAAGGCAATTCTGGTGAGGGAACAGAAGGAAGTGAAGGGTATGGTAGAGAATTCTTCCATCATCTTAGAAATGTATATCTCATCATGAGCAGAATGTCAGTAGAAATGTGGATATTAAAGGTGGTTTATGTTGAAGGCTAAGAAGGAAATGAGGAACCTGTTATTGGAAACTGAAGGCAAAGTGATCCTTGTGACACAGTGGCAAAGAATTTGGATGAATTGTGTCCTTTACTTAGGTGGATAGCAAAATTTGTAGGCAATGAACTTGGATATTTAGCTGAGGAGATTTCTAAGCGAAGTGTGGAAGGTGCAGCCTGGTTTCTTCGTTCTGTTTGTAATAAAATACAAAAGGAAAGAAGTAAATTGAGGAAGCAGCTGTTAAGCTAAAAGAAACAACACTTGATGATTGAGAGTTTATTGGCCTATTCAGATTGCAAAAGATGCTAAAATTGGGAAATTCACTGTTGGGAAAGTATACTCTGGATAGAGGGTGTGCCTAGACAATATTGCACTGAAGAGATCTGCTGTACAACTGATGGATCCCTCAATTATCTCACAGATCCAAGGATAGATCCAGGGTTATCCAGGAAAGATCTGTGGGGGTTCTTTTATCTAATGGCATGGATCCCTGTGAGGGAGCCTCAAAAGTTCTTGAGCAGGTTGTACCAGAAGAAACACTGTCAGCTTGGCCTGAAGGGACTGAGACAGGACAAAGTGAAAGACAGGCTGTTAGATATGCACAATTCTTCAGGCAAGAAGAGGACTGATAGAACTACTCAGGTATCAGCATGTGCTGCCTTGCAAGAAAAAGGAAGAATGACTCTGAGGACAGGGTCATGGGCACAGGGGTAGAGACTGAATGTTCAAGAGTAGAGACCTACCGAGCTGCCATGAGCAAAGAGACCTGTGAAGACATGGGCCCAAAAGACACAGCTTCAAGCCACAGAGGATTATTCCCAGACCTTGAAACCAAATGACTTTGCCTTGCTGGGTTTCTAACTTGCTTGGGATTGATGACCCTTTTATTCCTTCTATTTTCTCTGCTTTGCAGTGAGATTGTTTATCATATACATGGCCCACCTTTGTGTTTTGGAAGCAGGTAACTTGTTTTCTAGTCTCACCAGTCAATAGATGCAGAGGAATATGGCCCTTTCCTAGCTCATCCCCATAGAGTCACGTACACCTGAGTATTAGATTATTTGTATGTGAATATTTGAGACTCTTTGAACTAATTTTTATGATATTTAGATGAGAGTTAAGACCTTTGGAGATGTTGAGATGGAATGAATGTATTTTGCACATGAGGCAGATGTGAATTTGGAAGGCCAGAGGTTGGACTGTAGTAGGTTAAATGGCAGACCCCAAAAAGACATGTTAACATTCGAACCAGGGATTAGAACCTGGGAACATGGCCTATGTGGAAAAAGGTTCTTTACAGATGTAACCAAGTTAAGGCTCTCGCTGGAAGAGGCAAAAAAGTCTTCTCCCCCAGAGCCTTTGGATGGAGTATAGCCCTGTCAACACCTTCATTTTGTATATCTGGCCTCCAGAAATGTGAAAAAATAAATTTCTGTTGTTTCAAAGCATCCAGTTTTTGATCGTGTGTTACAGTACCCCTAGGAAACTGATACAGAGGCCAAGCAAAAGTGCCAAATCAAGCAAAATCCTACGGTGTGTTCCTTCCAGTTATCCCAAAATATAACAATCCCAAAGCAGTGGCTTAGAACAATAACAATCGTTTATTTTGCCCACACATTTGGGTGTCATCTGGGCTTAGCTAGGCATACCTCACTCAGGGTCTCTCAGTGGTGGTAACCAGATGGTGGCTGGAACTGGAGCCACCTTGAAGGTGTCATCCCTCATACGTCTGGTACCTGGACTAGTAAGACTCAAACAGCCAGGGGCTGGGGCAGCTGGGGCCCCTTAGTCATCTCTTTCCCCCTCTATGTGATTCTCACATGATCTTTCTACATGGCAGCTGCATTCTCTTATAGAAGCTGCCACAAAGATATGCCCAGTCTCAAGGAGAGGAAAAATAGACTCCACCTTTTGATAAGTATATAAAAGAATTTGCAGATAGTACCGTTGACTCAGAATTGCAGAGAGTATGGTGAAGTTCACCCCTCAGAGTTGTCTTGCTAAGTGGGGCAAGGAAGCTGCAATATTTATATTCCAGCTACCATCCGTCATCCACAGTGGTAAGTACTGCCCAGGAGAAGATACATTCTCAGATACTTCCAACTCTCTAGGAGAGCAGGAAATGTAGGAATGGCAGCCTTCGAGGGGGTCCTCTGAGAAATGCAGGCGTGGCTGCTGGAAGGAAAGCACCTGGGGGAGGAAATGCACGCAAGCACAGGACTGTGGGCAGAGCACTGACACGGGTTCCATAGTGCCAACTTATGTGGAAATGTAGCACATAATGTAGCGGCATCATGATCTGGGGTAATACCTGAGGTCCACAGCCACAGAAAAGTAGGATGCGACACACCAGAGTGAGGTTAAGAGCAGAAGTTTAATAGGCAAACGAAAGAGAAGAGCTCTCTGTGCAGAGAAAGGGGTCCCAGAGAAAATGGGTTGCCAGTTCTGCGGTAAAATGCACAGGGTTTTATGGATGAGCTTGAGGAAGCAGTGTCTGATTTACATAGGGAATGAAAGATTGGTTGGACTGGGTGTGCCATTTGCACAGTGCATGAAGAAGCTAGCCTCCCACCCTAATCTTTGATTATGCAGATGGCTTCTCTACCTGGCTGATGCCCTGTTGCCTGTTCCTTCACTGTACATGTGGTGAAAAAGAAAATGGAAGACGGGGTCTCCATGTTGAACATACCTGGTTTCCAGGTAGCCCTTTTCTATTGGCACAACTGCCAGCATTCTCCTATGCGCTTCCAGCTTGCTTATCTATGTTTCCAGCTCAATTTTTCAGGCTGCTCTTTGTCAGTAAAGAAATAATTTTGGGGTTGCTTTTTGTTCAGAAGGAAGCTCTGCTGAGGACTCTCTTACCCTCACTATCTGCCTAAATAATTGCTTTTTAACTCCTGTATCAATATCACTGGTACCATTTCAGAGTACTGGGGAAAGTCAGGGTTACTCAAATAAATGGCACTCAAAAAATCGTTATTCCTTTAGAAAAAAACATAATTAAGTCCCTTAACTCTCATTATACAAAAATGTAGTTTCCAGAATAAAGAGCTAATTGCAAATAACAACAAACTGCTGCATGAATGGTTGGAAATCACAGATGTGGTGAAGAAGGCCTTTCTAAGCAATATGCAGATCCAGAGACAAAAAGGGAACAGACTGAAGCACTGCATAAAATTTAAAATTAAAGTATGATGAAAGAGCAGAAACCACTAGGTGGAAACTGAGCAAAAATAGTTTTCACATAGGAAACAGAAAAATGTAAGATATGCAGAATGTATAGAGTTCCTATAAATCCATAAGAAAGCAAAAATAACCAATAGAAAAATGGATTAAGAATATTAATTGGCGATTCATACAGTCTATAAATGCCACTAAACATATAAGAAGCTGCGCAACCTCATGAGTAACCAGAAGCATCAATAATAAAGGTTAGTGAGGTATCATTTTATCTCCATTAAACTGGCAAAATTTTTTAAAAGATTGATAATATCCATCATGGACTACAGCATGGAAAAACTTTCAAATTATTTTAATTGGTTGAGCCATTTTGGCAGTACTTATCAAAATTAATAACGTGCATAGTCTTTAGATATATTCCATTTTGAAGAAACCAGTCAGAAAAACTCCAACATGCACAGAAAGATATACATAGAAGGAACATCGACAGTTATGGCAGCATTATTTGTAAGAGAGGAAAGGTGGGAACAGCATAAGTATTCACCAATAGGTAAATGTTTAAATAAAATGGAACGAGAAATATACATAAATTATTCCATTAAAGTCTTCAGCCATTAAATACGAGATATATTAGGGGAAAAAATGCTGGAAAAAAAAAAAAAGTAAGTTGTAGAAGAGTATTGTCCCTATGATCTCAATCATATTTAAGAAATCCAATCCAGTTAAGTATGTGTGCGTGCATACTGCTTGCATATGCATTGGAAGGTTCCAAAAGGTTCTGCACCAAACTGCTATAGATTTAATACCTGCAAAGCCTTGGCCTGTGTCTGACAAATAGGAAGTGCTATTTGAGTTGGCTATTTTTGTGTATAATTATGCATTTCTTAATGATAATGCATTCCTGGATTACTTATGTTACTAAACGTAAACGTATTGGCCAGGCGCGGTGGCTCACGCCTCTAATCCCAGCGCTTTGGGAGGCCCAGGCGGGCGGATCACCCGAGGTCGGGAGTTTGAGACCAGCCTGACCAACATGGAGAAACCCCGTCTCTACTAAAAATACAAAATTAGCCAGGCGTGGTGGCGCACTCCTCTAATCTCAGCTACTCGGGAGGCTGAGGCAGGAGAATCGCTTGCACCCGGGAGGCTGAGGTCGCGGTGAGCCAAGATCGTGCCATTGCACTCCAGCCTGGGCAAGAGCGAAACTCCGTCTCAAAAAAAAAAAAAAGTAAACGTATTTCAATCATTTTAACACTCTGCGCCCAACTGATGGCCAAGGGTAAGGCCCGTTCATTACTACTTTCTCCATCCCAAATCCAGCAGAGTGCGTAATGGACACAAGGTAAACAATCCCTGGAAGAATTTTGCGGAATCCCACCCGACCCCTCCCAGCCTCCCCTCAACCAGTGCGCAAGTGCGAGGAGGCGGTGCCCAGCGCTCCACCGCCCCGCCCTCCTCGGAGGCGAAGACGTCACTGAGCGGCGACGCGCACTTTTAGAACGTGTTTGTGACCCGCCTTCTGGAAGGAAGCGGTTAACTATGGCGACCGCCACGGAGCAGTGGGTCCTGGTGGAGATGGTTCAGGCACTCTACGAGGTGGGCTCCGCGCCGTGAGCGGTCCGCGACCACACCCGGGCCTGGGGAGGGTGGGACTGCGCGTGTGGATTTGTGGCCTGGGACCTCGGCGGGACTGGCTCGGTCACGCCCAGACTCGGCGTCTCTTGCTGGAAGGACTGCCGGGAGCTTCTATTCCCAGCGGTTGAGTGTAGGGAGGAACGGGTGGGGGCTGGGACCGAGGGTCTCGGTTTGAGTTCTTATGCTCCGGGTCCCCTGGAGGGTCAGGAAAGGAACATGTGTAAGGGGTCGCAGGAGACAGGTCTGCAAAAACCAGAGTTTAGACGGACGATAAAACGAAGTGGTGAAAATGAGTGGAAAACCTTGGTCTGGGAACGTCCTGAAGAAGTCAGTTCTTTGGAACTATGGAACAGTTCGTTGGGGAATAAAATTGTAATAAATTGGAGTTTGTTTTTGTCGAAAAGAAACCAAGTGATTTAGGATCTGTGAATAAGAAATAGTTTGTCATTCTTCTGCGCACATCAGTTTTCTATCTTATAAAGATACAACTAGTTTAGTAGATACTTATTTATTGAGACGGAATTTCGCTATTGTTGCTCAAGCTGGAGTGCAATGGCGCGATCTCGGCTCACTACAACCTCCGCCTCCCAGGTTCCAGCGATTCTCCTGCCTTAGACTCCCAAGTAGCTAGGACCAGATACCACCACACCCAAGTAATCTTTTTATTTTTATTTTTTAAATAGAGACGGGGTACTTGCTATGTTGCCCAGGCTGGCCTCGAACTCCTGGCCTCAAGCAGTCCTCCTGCTTTGGCCTCTCCAAGTGCCGGGATTACAGGCATGAGCCACCACACCCAGCTGCAACTGAATTTTAAATTTCACTTAAATAGCCCCATGTAACTTAGTGACTGTCCACATTGGACCACACAAGTCTAGATGCTAGGGATAGTGCGGTGAACAAATAGGCAAAAGTGCCTGTGCCTATAGAGCTTACATTCATTTCAAGTGAATTTCACGTTACTTTTAATGATTTAGTGTCACCAAACTTCATATCACTGTCTACTGGTAGGGGTAATGATGGTGTCTTCCATTGCAGGACATACTGGAAATTTTATCTTGAAACATAGCAGAGACAGCAAATATGGCTCTGTCTTATGCTCATATATTAAGTGATGCCCAATATTAGATTAATTATAGTGACCTAAAATGAGTCACTAAAATTGAATAATCTTTTTTATAAATGATTTTTTAAAGAAATGGATTATTTTCTGTTAAATGTTGTTTGCTTCCTTTTTGAAGATTGACAGTAATGTAACTTTTCATTCCCCAAAACTGTCCAGCAGTGAGACTTGAGAGAACTCCTTTATGTAACATTTCCTGGGAAGGAAAAGAAGGGGCGTTTGTGATTTTTATTCACTAGACAAATAGTTTCTCAACTTAGGCGATTTCTTTTTGGAGTGAACTCTTAACTAGTGGCTTGGGTAGATGTTTGCTTGCTAGAATCCAACTATTGAGAAAACTAAAAGGGTATTTAGACATTCATAAATGAATTGTATTTAGGGGGATGAGCAAATTTTAAAATTGATAAAAATAAACTTCTTACTCCCAATTCCTATGCACATTGAATGTAGAATATGAGTATCTTGTATAGTGTACCCAAAAAAGAAATAACCACTGAAATTAAATAATCTGATAGTTGATATTGTTTTAAATATTGGGATTCTGTGTTAGATTTTATTTATTTATTTATTTGAGATGGAGTTTTGCTCCTGTTGCCCAGGCTGGAGTGCAGCAGTATGATCTCGGCTCACCACAACCTCCACCTCCTGGGTTCAAGCGATTCTCCTGCCTCAGCCTCCCAAGTAGCTGGGATTACAGGCGTGCGCCACCACACCCAGCTAATTTTGTATTTTTAGTAGAGACAAGGTTTCTCCATGTTAGTCAGGCTGGTCTCGAACTTCCTACCTCAGGTAATCTGCCCACCTCGGCCTCCCAAAGTGCTGGGATTACAGGTATGAGCCACTACGCCCGGCCTAGATTTTATTTTTTAAATTTTTATTCCCAAAGAAGTTTTAAAAGCTAAAAATATTAGGGGTTTTTCATGTGAAGGAGAAATCGCCTGCTATTAGAAATGGGGAAAGGAATGAATAGAAATTAAGGGAGCTTCTAAAGTAAATTGTTACGAATAGGCTAAAAGTCATAGGAGGCAGTATATGCAGGTGTAGTAAATTTTATGTGCAGGTGTTAGAAGTGTATGGTTCATTTCTTACTTGTTTTTGACTCACTCTTAGGCTCCTGCTTACCATCTTATTTTGGAAGGGATTCTGATACTCTGGATAATCAGACTTCTTTTCTCTAAGACTTACAAATTACAAGAACGATCTGATCTTACAGTCAAGGTAAGAAATTAAATCTGTTTTAATTATTGAGTATGTGATTATAGTTGCTCTGTCCTTCCAGAAAGGATTTTTGGTGGCTCAACTATGTGTGTTAAAGCATTTTCTGTAATGTAAGGAAATCAAGGGGAATGAAATATCAGGGTAGGCAAAATATGGGGAAATCTAGAAATAAAGTCAGTACCCAAATGAAGACCATATTATGTCTTGGATACTTTGCTAGGAGTCAACAGCAGTCTTGCAAATAGATGGTTAGAGGAAGCCTGAGCGACTGCTGGAGTTTGAATGTTCATATGAGGGTTGTGTGGGTCGCTGCAGAATAGCACAACTCTTTCTGAAGTGTGGGATGAAGTCTCCCCTGTGGGCTTCCTGAAGGAGAGTCAGAGTAGAAAAGAATCCTCCTCATACCCACCTCACATGGAATTTTGATGTGTTGTGTATGGTAAAGAAAAAAAAATTCTGAGCATAGAAGTTAAATTTTCATAAATTGTCAAGTCACCCACAAAACTACACGGAAAAGAGCCTCTAGCTCTAGTGATAAGGAAAGAGGCGCGCGTGGTAAGTGCACAAAACTCACAAGTGATTCTATTTTTATTCTAGCCACACCTAGACATGGTATTTCTAGCAGTGCATTCCCTGTGACTTTTGCATTGCAACAGACAATTTTGATACTGCTGAAGTTGATGTAAAGTGACTGCGCCTGAAAAGCTTCAGGGGGTTTGAATAAGGATAGCTACGATAACAAGTGCTATGTGGCTTACAGAGGAATAAGCGATAAGTGATGTTAAGTCAGTTTGGCTTAGACAAATAGAGCTTGTTATAACTATTCCTCATAAGGATAGTATGAGGAAGGGGTAGGATATATATTCTGTTAGGGGGCTGAGGACGAGGGTAAGTCATATGATACCGTAGCCGCCTAGTTTTAGTAGTACTGCTGCAAGTACTATTGAGCTGGCAATAGGGACTTCTATGTGGGCTTTAGGGAGTCATAGGTGAAGTCCATGTAGAGGTATTTTTACTATAGAAGCCATAATACATACTAGTCATATAAGGTTGTTAGATCAGGAGTTCAATAGTTCTTAATTAGTAAACATTATTATTAGGATATTTAGTGAACCTGAGCTATTTCAGGTATGGATGAGTGTAATAAGTAAGGGAGGGGATCCTACTAGTGTATAAAATAAATATGAGCTTGCATTAGGCATTCTGGTTGGTTACCTCAGCGGGTAATAACGATTAGGGTAGGGATGACTGTAGCTTTGAAAAGAATGTAAAATATAACTAGTTCTGTGGCTGTAAATGCTGTAATTTAAAAAGTTTGTAGGAAAATTAATTTGGAAATATTGAGTGTTTTTCCATAGGGGTGATTCATTAGACAGGTGATGTTGGCCTGCTGAGATTATAAGAGGTAGTAGTCAGGCTGTTTGGATTGGAAGAGGTGATGTTAATGGGTCAGAAGAAAAAGTTAATGAGAAGTTAGATGAATTATTGTTAGGTTGATTAAAAAATAGGGTAGTGAGGCTGATGAATAGGCTACGAGTAGCTATATTCAGATTATAGAGTTTTTGGAGAGTCATATTGTAACACTATAGTTGTTGGAATGATAATTTTTGGCATTGGAGTCAATTTAGATTTTGTACATAGTCTAGGCCAGATGCGTTGGAGATGGAGACTAGCAAAGCAAGGCCTACTGCGGCTCTGCAGGCAGCAAATACCAAGAGGATAGTGGGTATGAGGAATCCTAGAGTGAAATGCATGTTTACAGTTACGAGCATATTTATGATAAATATTGACAGTATGATGCCTTCTAGGCATAATCGGGATGATGTTAGGTGGGATCGATAGATTAGTACTCCCAGCAGTGCTACGGTGTATGCTAATACAATGTTAATATAAATAAATGGCATTTGGTAAATATGGTCTATCATAATCTAATGAGTCGAAATCATTTAATTTAAACTATTTACCAATTTAACTCAATCTAATCCTTTTTTGGGTTCATTCATAAATTAGGCCTAGGATTAGAATGGTAATTAGTAGAAGGGCTGTGCTGATTATTAGGATAAGGTTATTTGTTTGAAGGGCTCATGGCAGGGGTAGTAGTAGGGCGATTTCTAAATCGAATAGGAGAAATGTGATGGCTACTAGGAAGAATTTTATGGAGAAGAGGAGGCAGGTAGAGGTTAATGGATCAAATCCACATTCATAAGGGCTGGATTTTTCTATATAAGTATTAAGTTATGGGAGTCAAAATGTAATTACTACTAATAGAGTTAATAAGGTGTCAGTTATTAGGGCTAGTGCTAGGTTAATTACTCTTTTTCAGACTTTGTCGAAACTAGTTGATTGGAAGTCAGTGGTACTGCTTATACTAAAAGAGTAGTAGGACCCTCATCAGTAGATAGAGACACATAGGAATAGTCATACGACATCTACAGAGTGTCAATATCAGGTGGCGGCTTCAAAGTCAAATGGTGGTTGGATGTAAAATGAATTTTTTTTTTTTGAAACAGAGTTTTGCTCTTGCTGCCCAGGCTGGAGTGCAATGGCGCAATCTCGCCTCACCGCAGCCTCTGCCTCCCAGGTTCAAGCAATTCTCCTGCCTCAGCCTGCCCGAGTAGTTGGGATCATAGGCACGCGCCACCACCACGCCTGGCAAATTTTGTATTTTTATTAGAGACGGGGTTTCTCCATGTTGGTCGGGCTGGTCTCGAACTCCCGACCTCAGGTGATCTGCCCACCTCGGCCTCCCAAAGTGCTGGGATTACAGGCATGAGCCACTATGCCTGGCCTAAAATGAAATTTTAATTGGCAGAGAAGGCAGATGGTGAGAATTGTTGATCCAATAATAACATGAAGTCCATGAAAGCCTGTGGCTGTAAAGAATGTTGAGCTGTAGATTCCATCAGAGATAATAAAGGGGGCCTCGAAATATTCTGAGATTTTAGAAGGGTGAGATAGACTCCTAAGAGGATTGTGGTAAATAGTGCTTGAATTACTTGTTTTTGGTTACCTTCTATTAGGCTGTGATGGGCTCAAGTAATTGGAACTCCTGATGCAATAATACAGACGTATTTAGGAGAGGTACTTCTAAAGGGTTCAGAGGAAGAATACCTGTTGGGGGTCAGTGTCCTCCTAATTCTGGGGTTGGTGCTAAACTGGAGTGATAGAATGCCCAGAAAAAACTGGCGAAGAAGAATACTTCAGAGATAATAGGAGCATCCCGTATCAGAGGCCTTTTTGGACAACTGCTGTGTGGTGGCCTTGGAATGTACTTTCTCGGACAATATCA
Organism: Macaca thibetana thibetana; assembly: GCF_024542745.1. NCBI lineage: Eukaryota > Metazoa > Chordata > Mammalia > Primates > Cercopithecidae > Macaca > Macaca thibetana. Next base: position 104,080,461 of record NC_065592.1, on the reverse strand, counting down.
CGTCATCATTGATATATAGTCAGTGTGTTGGTTAGTAGGCCTAAAGTTTTAACTTTTAAGAGTGGTAGAATTAAAGTAATCCTATGGTTAGGCCAGATGTTATTCGGAGAGCCGAGAGAGCTCCTGTTAGTGGTCAAGGGCTAGGTACAACTATATGGTAGGCATGTATCTGGTGGGTCATTATGTATTATCATGCAAACAAAGACTTACTAATAATGTGAAGACATAAGCTTGAATAAGAGTGGCAGCGAACTTGAGAATAGTTAGTAGAATTAGAATAATAAGAGATAGTGAAGTAGCAGAGACACTCATAATTGATAATATTAGCACTGCACTGTATTTTAGTTCTTTTTCTCCTATAGGAAAAAGAAGAACTGATTGAAGAGTGGCAGCCAGAACCTCTTGTTCCTCCTGTCCCGAAAGACCATCCCGCTCTCAACTACAACATCGTTTCAGGGTAAATTGATTTTGCTACCTGAAATACTTGTATTTGGCTTCTTGTAGTAACTTGCAGTGTATAGTGCTTTATATGTAGTAGTCCTTTTTTATCTGAAACAAGACGTTTAGAAGCTCCCAGGAGTAACAGCTTTAGCTCCTGATTTTAAAAAATTTATTCTAGGGATGATATAGACATTTTTTAAAATCTCCAATGTAAGCATTAATGCTTGCCCTTTTTTCCAAGAATGTGCATGTGTTAATATTTCAAATGGTCGAACACTTAAAATGAAAAGCAACAGACTCCTGGTTTTTACCCATCTGGTTATTTTCTGATTTTAAATCTGTTACATGTTACCTTCATAATTCTAGATACTATAGTATGCTTAACTACTGTTTGTTGATTCACCAACTACAGACAACACCTGTTGATCCCACAGTATGAATTATGGAGCTTCTGCTCACTTACGCCTCTTCCCTGCTTGCTTCCAGTGTCTCATCTATTTTTCACTTTTCATTCTCTTGGCTATCTTTGCTATATTGTATGTATTTTCATTAGTTAAGAAATATATTAAGAATACAGAAAGTTGATATCAGACACCTATATACCTGCCATCCAGAATTAATAGGTGTTAACAGTTTGCTATTTTTAATTCAAACTTACTTTTACAGATAAATACAATATTACAAATGTATCTTAAGAAATTCCTTCGCCTCCGTCATTTACTCTTGCCTCTCATACAGATAACCACCGTCTTGAAGTTGGTGATTGTCTTTGCTTATATTTATAATTTTACCATATATGCCTGTTGCCATAAAAATATTTAGTTTATTTTAGAATGTGATACGAGATATTTTCCTGAGTATTGTTGTTCTGATTCTGATCTGATCACAGAGAAGCTTTTATTCTTCACTTCTGAAGATCTCTTTAGTCTTATAAAAGTTTTATATATTCTGAAATCAAACCTACCAATCTTTTTTTTTTTTTTTTTTTTGAGACAAGAGTCTCGCTCTGTCGCCCAGGCTGGAGTGCAGTGGCGCGATCTTGGCTCACTGCAAGCTCCGCCTCCCGGGTTCTCGCCATTCTCCTGCCTCAGCCTCCCCAGTAGCTCACTGCAAGCTCCGCCTCCCGGGTTCACGCCATTCTCCTGCCTCAGCCTCCCCAGTAGCTGGGACTACAGGCACACACCGGCACACCTGGCTAATTTTTTGTGTTTTTAGTAGAGACGGAGTTTCACTGTGTTAGCCAGGATGGTCTCGATCTCCTGACCTTGTGATCTGCCCGCCTTGGCCTCCCAAAGTGCTGGGATTACAGATGTGAGCCACCACGCCCGGCCCAAACTTAGCAGTCTTTTATAATTTGGTCTTTTGAGGTCTTAGGGAATCCTTTCCTACCCAAAAGGTCTAATTTGATTGTTTTCCATATGATGGCCAGTTGTCCCAGCATTATTAGTTGAATAATCTAGTATTTACCTACTGCTTGGAAATTTCCCTTCTTTGGTAAGCCAGATTCCCTTCTAAAGGGTCTGTTTCTGGCTTTTATTTTTATTCATTGGGTATATTTGTATCTCTGTGTACCAGAGACTCATTCATATATACCACAGCTTTATAATAAACGTTGATTAGAGTGTCTTTCTACCTCCATGTTCTTCAGAATTGTCTAGGCTATTCTTGACCCTTCTTCACTGTGAGTTTAGGTTTGGGTGATCATACTTAACCAAAAAAATGCATTTGGGTTTTTTATTAGAAGTGTGTTGAATTTATGGATTAATTTAGGAGGCTTGGTATCTTGCTGATACTTAATCTCACTACCCATTTATATGATATATATTGCTTGCATACTTGGGTCTTTTGTCTTGTATACTTGAGTCTTGCTCTGTCGCCAGGCTGGAGTGCAGTGGCGCAATCTTGGCTCACTGCAACCTCCGCCTCCCGGGTTCAAGCCATTCTTCTGCCTCAACCTCCCGAGTAGCTGGGACTACAGGCACGAGCCACCATGCCCGGCTAATTTTTGTATTTTCGATAGAGATGGAGTTTCACCATGGTGGCCAGAATGGTCTCGATCTCTTTTTTTTTAATTAAAAGCTTTAATGTCAAAAATACAAAGTTGGGAAGGGCAGAAAAATCACACACAAGACTGTCACTTCACACCTGGAGGGTTGCACAGCAGCCCGGCAGAGACGCTCCTCGCTTCCCAGATGGTGAGGGGGCCGAGCAGAGGTGCTCCTCACTTCCCAGACAGGGCGGTGGCCGGGCAGAAGCGCTCCTCACTTCCCAGAGGGTGCAGGGGCTGGGCAGAGGCGCTCCTCCCTTAGAAACGGTGAGGGGCCCGGGCAGAGGTGCTCCTCATTGCCTAGACAGGGTGGAGGCCAGGCAGAAGGGCTCCTCACTTCGCAGACGCGGTGGTGGCCTGGCAGAGGCGCTCCTCATTTCCCAGACGGTGAGGGGGCCGGACAGAGACGGTGAGGGGGCCGAGCAGAGGCGCTTCTTACTGCCAAGATGGGACGGCGGCCAGAAAGAGGTGCTCTTCTCTTTCCAGACTGTGAGGCAGCGGGGCAGAGGCGCTCCTCACTGCCCAGACCGGGCGGGGGGCCAGGCAGAGGCGCTCGTCACTGCCCAGACAGGGCGGGGGCCAGGCAGAGGTGCTCCTCACTGCCCAGATGGTGCGGGGACCAGGCAGAGATGCTCTTCAGGTCTTGATCTCTTGACCTCCTGATCCACCGCCTCGGCCTCCCAGAGTGCTGGATTACAGGCGTGAGCCACCGCGCCTGCGCTGCCGTATCTTCTTTCTCCTCCCAAGCGGCTGTTTTCGTCTCCTGGATTTTGATGTTCTACTTAACACCCCCATGTTCTTATCCATGTTGCCCAGCTGGAGGCGTCCTTCCCTTTGGGAAGCCTGACCCAGCTCTAACAGTGCCTCAGGAGATAGGCAGGGAAGCTTAGCAGGTGGGGCCCGCTCGTTTCTATCCCACCTCAGTTGCAGGGGAGGGGTGGGTTGCAGCTGCAGTGGTGGCCCTGACAGCTTTCTTTTGCGGGACCCGTGGCCGGCAGCTCTGGGTGGAGAAGAGCTACTTGATCCAAGAAGGGCTGCAGGATCTTTGAGCTGCATGTCCTTCCCCGCGATCAGCAAGCCTGGAGAGCTGGGCAGGTGGTCTTTACCCAGCACCTTCAAGGCTGCCTTCTCTGGCCACAGGGAGCAGCCCGGAACTGGGGCAGGGAGCACTGCTGGAACTCGGGCAGGGAGCACTGTTGGAGCTGGGTCAGGCTTCCCAAAGGGAAGGATGCCTCCAGCAGGGCTGTGTGAGCTGGAAACTCCATGGTCCTTGGAGTAGAAACTAACTGCATGCACCTGGGCCTTGTCACTCTGGTTCTTTTCTGTCAAGCTCTTGAGGTGGGCATTTCCGTCCAAGGGCCTGGGACTGCACCAGGAGGAAGTGAGGTTTCCCTGAGTCTCCAGGGGCCTAGAGGTGGAGGCTGCTTCCCCATTGCTACAAGGGCCCCTTTTATTGTCCTCCTGCCCCTGCGTCTCTACCTGGTCTTTCACCTCCGTTGCTTCTTTGGGCTCTTCTGCCCTCACCTCCGTCTTCGGGAGCCTGGCTGGGATCACCTGCTCATCTAATGAAGGCAGTCGGAGGTTAAACGTGCGTCTGAGACGAGGGATCCTCACAGGGCTGGAGTGTCCGAACATCATGGAGTTGCGAGCAGACAGCACGGGTTTCTTCCTTGAGGGGGGGCTCCAGACCACAGGAGGCGGGACCCTCGGTGGGGTGCCCCTGTTCCGAGGGAGAAGACACAGCCTCGTAGGGGCGCCGTCCCACCTGGCTGGAAAAGAAGGCCCAGGATGTCGCTGAGGGTAGAAGAGGAATCGGGAACAGCCCAGGGTTCTCGAGGCAGGCATAGGTGCAGGAGCCGCAGGGTGAGCCCTGCCAGCTGGGAAGGCCTCACGGATAACACGAGCAGGTTGCCAATGGCATGGCGGGGACCTGTGGTGGAACCAGGAACAAAATACGCTGAGACGAGCACGTTGCCGATGGCCTCCCCGGGACCTGCGGCGGAACCAGGAACAAAATATGCTTAGTGAGTTGCCCATTTTGAGCAAGTTGTGCGCGGACGAAACTAGGGGTCAGAAGTGGAGAGGATACTCCTAAGTCACCCACTTCTCTGTGGCTGGGTGCGCACTGGGCACCTGGGAGCTTGTGACATCACCATGGGGCTGGTGACAGAGCCAGGGTGTGGAGGAGTGCTTAGGAGCCCAGCGAGGGTGCCTACAAGAGGAGTCAAAGGACAAAGGGCGGGGCCCCTCCACCGGTCCAGCTGGACTCTAGCCTCAGGGACGTCCTGCTCCTGTGGGCACATGTGTGGCTCTGGATGGGGCCTGGGGGCTGTTGGGGGTGCGGGGCTGATCCGCCAGAGCCCTTCCCGCCTAGTGCCTGGCCCAGGTGCTGGCTGGCACCCAGTGGCCCTGTCTTGGCTGGCCCTGTTCCCCGGGTTACAGTGCCAGAACTTGCTGGAAGCAGGGCGCAGGACCAGCCAGATCTCATCAGGCTCCCCAGGGCCTCTCCATTGCTTCTGTGCCGCCTGGAGCCAGGCCCGCCTTCTCCATGGCTGCGGTGGCTTTGAGGACCTCCAGCCTCGCTGAGCAGGTTTCCAAGGAGAGGACACGGTGCCCTGACCTGACTGGATGCTGCCTCTTACCGCATAGCCCCCTGGCAGGCAGGGCCTCCACTTCTTTTTACAAATTTGTCTTAGATCATTACTCAGGTCATTCAGGTGGTCATGGCCCAGCCAGGCTTTGGACCAGAGCTGTGCTATTCCACAGCTGGCACTCTGGCCTGTGTGCCTCATGATCGTGGATACAGCACGTATTCTTATTTATTCCTGTAGTCCTGGGGTACTTCGCACCGTGGCATATCTGTAATAAGCACATGCACACCTAGAAGGAGGTCTTCACTTCAACATATAAGTTGACCATGGCCCACTCTGGGCTCCAGTCCTCTACAAAGATGTAGGGCAGGGACTACCAATTAACACAGCACCATCCCACATTGCTCTTCTAAAGGAGCCTTTCACCCCAGATGTTCTTTCTTGTCTGATGGGAAGGATCCAGGTATGTAAAGATTATGTTCTAGATCAGCTTTGGTCTATCCTAAAAGAAATTTGCCAGTGGATTATTCCATATAGATAAAACTCAGTTTCTCTGGTCTTCCTGGAATGTGTCTAGAAAACAAATACATTATTTACAAGTTAATAGTAGATCAATGTATTGGATTAAAATGTGGCGAACATAATTTGGTCATTGTGAGCATGCCAGCTCAGTCAACTATTCACCACACATTATGATGCCCTAAATGTAACTCTAGATTTTCTTATGCCCTAGAGAAGGACATACTCTTGGGTGTCTGGACTAGGGAAACATGTATGAAAAACCATTCAGCCACTCTACATCTTTTTATTAGAGAATTGAAACTGTCTGTATTCAAAGATATTATTAAAAGGCAAGAAGTTAACTTCTGTTATTTTGTTAATTGTTTTCTGGTTGTTTTGTAGGTCTTTTGTTTCTTTTATTGTTCGCTTTATGGTTTGGTGAGTTTCTGTACTGATAAATTTTGATTATTTCATTGACATATCTGGTGTAATTTTTTTCTCTTTGGTTACTCTTCCATTTAAAAATTTATAGTTGTGATAGACTATTTAAAGCTGATAAAAAGTTTTGATCACACACGAACCTGCTATACTATCCCCACATCCCCTGTCAATGCACAGAATTTGTACTTTTTTGCCTTAATTTATATTGTTCTGTATTGGGCATTTATTAAGAACTCATTGTGGATATAAATATCTTTGACTATTTTGATGTTCACCTTTCTCAAGGGTGATTTGAAAGATTCTAAAGCATCATTTCAGTAATGTAGAATTCTCAATTTGAATGTTAATTTATTTTTAACAGGTTGATAATGTCCTGTGTTTTTGCATTAGTAGTTGTTGTTCTTTCACTTGTGATTGAAGCACTCCCTTAAGCATTTCTTGTCAGGCTGGTCTTATGGTGATGAATTCCATAAGCATTTGCTTGTCTGGTAAAGACTTTATTTCTTTAATTTCTAATGGATAGCTGTGCTAAGTACAGTACTCTTTGCTGACAGATTTCTCATTAGCACTTTGTTTGAATATATCATCCTAATCTCTCCTAGCCTTCAAGGTTTCTGCTATGAAAACTCCTGATAGTCTAAAGGAGACTTGCTTACTTGGGATTTGATGCTTCTCTCTTGCTAATTTTAGAATTTTTTCTTTGTGTTTGACTTTTGACAAATTGATTATAATGTACCTTAGACAAGGCCTTTTTGGGTTGAATATGTATTAGACCCTTTAAGCTTCATGGAACTGGGTGTCCACATGTCTCCCAAGAATTGGGAGATTTTCAGCTATTATTTTGTTAAATAAGTTTTCTGTGTCTTTGTCTGTCTCTTCTGTTTCTCTTCTATATTTCCAAAATCTGTTATCGTAATGTCATGGCACAAGTCTCATAGGCTTTCTTTGATTCTTTTTCCTCTTGTTTTCTCCTTTTTTCCCTCAGGCTGGGTTATTTCAAAAGTCCTGTCTGCAAGTTCAGAAATTCTTTCTTTTGTTTGACCTAGTGTGCCGTTGAAGCTCAGTTGTACTTTTTATTTCACTCGTTCAGTTCTTCATTCCTAAGGTTTCTGTTGGTTTGTTTTCTTTAATGATATCTATGTCTTTGTTGAATTTCTCATTCAGGTTATGGCTTTTTTTTATTATTTGTTAGGTTTTCTATCTGTATTCTCTTGTATCTCATTGAATTTTTTTTTTTTTTTTTTTTTTTTTTTGAGACGGAGTCATGCTCTGTTGCCCAGGCTGGAGTGCAGTGGCCGGATCTCAGCTCACTGCAAGCTCCGCCTCCCGGGTTCACGCCATTCTCCTGCCTCAGCCTCCCAAGTAGCTGGGACTACAGGCGCCCGCCACTTCGCCCGGCTAGTTTTTTGTATTTTTTAGTAGAGACGGGGTTTCACCGTGTTAGCCAGGATGGTCTCGATCTCCTGACCTCGTGATCCGCCCGTCTCGGCCTCCCAAAGTGCTGGGATTACAGGCTTGAGCCACCGCGCCCGGCCTCATTAAATTTTCTTAAGATCAATATTTGAAATTCCTTTTAAGGCAGTTTGAAAATTGCCATTTATTTAGGGTAACTTTGTGAAACATTATGCACCTTTGGTGGTGTCGAGTTTCATTGCATTTTCATGTTTCTTATCTCCTATGTTTATATTTATGATACTGTTGACATGGTCACCTTTTCCAGTTGTATAGAGTAGTTTATGTAGAGAAAGACTTTCACCTGGAGAAGTGTCTTAGGGTGACAGTTGGATGGGCTGCATCTGCTTTAGTTCCGGGAGGACAGAATAATGTAGTATCTGTGCTTTTCTCTTGCCTTTTTTTTTTCTTTTGCTATTATCCATTTTGGCGATACCTCTGAGTGCCTTGGTGACCTAGGCTGCAGGAGCATGTGCAGTTTGTTTATCTGCTCAGGACTGGGGGTTGTGGAGGAAGGCGGCAGTCTCAGGAAGCTGCATGCCTAGCTAGTGAGTGTGTTACTGAGTCATAAGGGTTGGTTCACCAGTTTGAGATGGGACTCCTCTGGAAACACTCGCCTGGCTGTGGATTACTGGGGCTGGTCTGCAGGCTTGAGATGGGGATCCTCTGGAAGCAGCAGGCCCAGTTGGTGAGCACACCAATGGCATGAGAAATCAGCCCACAGTTAGAGTGTCGCAGTCACTAGGATGTGGAAGGCAGACCTCTTTGAGAGTTTGTTTCTAGGATAGAGAGAGCAGTAGCTGCTTTCCTGGAGAACGCTGTTGTAATGACAGGGTAGCCTCTGTCATTTCAGAGGAGGCAGTGACCACTAGTTCATGGAGCAGAATATACACAGCTATGGCTTGGTTTTCTAGATGGTGCTGTATGTGGGCTCCTTCTCTGGGGCAGTATAGCCCTGTGGACATCAAGCAGCTCCCTAAACTAGGCTGCTAGAGATGGGGTTTCTCTGTGTTGGTCTCAAACTCCTGACCTCTGGTAATCTGCCCGCCTCGGCCTCCCAAAGTGCTGGGATTACAGGCGTGAGCCACCATACCTGGCCTACCTTTTTTTTTTTTTTAAAGAAACTTGCTTATGTTGTTCTTTATTTTCTTCTTGATTTTTTTCCCCCAGGTTTCCTTACAATCATGCATCACTTAATGACGTAGATACGTTCTGAGAAATGTGTTAGGCAATTCCATTGTCATGCAAACATCATCGAGTAAACTTACACAGACCTAGATGTGTAGTGTGTACCTATAACCTGGTACACCTAGGCTATGTGGTATAGCCTGTTACTCCTAAGTTACAAACTATACAGCATGTTACTCTACTGAATGCTCTAGGCAGTTGTAGCAAACTTGTATTTGTGTATCTAAATATATTTAAGCATAGAGAAGGTACAGTAGGGCCAGGCATGGTGGCTTATGCCTGTGATCTCAGCACTTTGGGAGGCTAAGGTGGGCAGGTCACTTGAGCCCAGGAATTTGAGACCAGCCTGGGCAACATGACAAAACCCCTTCTCTACCAAAGAATCCAAAAAATTAGCTGGGTGTGGTGGTATAGGCCTGTAGTCCCAGCTACTTGGGAGGATGAGGTGGGAGGATGGCTTGAGCCCGGGAGGTGGAGGTTGCAGTGAGACAAGATTGCGCCACTGTGCTCCATCCTAGGCAACACAGCCAGACCCTGTCCCCCCCCCCCAAAAAAAAAGTACAGTAAAAATACAGTATTATAATCTTATAGGACTACTGTTGTATATGTGGTCCATTTTGTCAATTGAGATGTCGTTATGTGGCACATGACTGTATATCCATTAATTGTAGGTGATTGAGACTGGCTCTCGGAAAACACATCTACACTCACTGTCCCCAGGCCTGGACTAGCTCCTGTCGTGCCTTTGTGTGGATTAGGGGAGGGTACTCTTCCTCCAGTAAGTGCAGCAGCCTGGTGCAGACCTTGGGCTGTGGTGCCAACACTTGGGTGCCCCTTCTAGGACCCCAGCTCATGCAGCGGCCTTGCGCTGCCCTTTCTTCTGGCAGAGTTCAGATATAGCATAATGTGTCCTTAAATAATTTAGTGGTTATATTTTTATGACTTCATTAGTATTACTCATTAGTTGGGCCAATGTTATGAGACTGTATTTTCTTTATCGGATACTTTTGTTTTCCCCAGAGGTAATCATTTTTGTTTGGTCACTTGATTGGTTCTATACTGGTCTTTAATTTAATGTTGTTTTCCTCTAGGAGCATAAAACTCCATTCAGAATGTTCACACGTTAGTTATCTGCTGGATTCACTTTCTTTGTTCTTTCTCTATCCTGCTCCATTCCTGACTGGTTGTTATTTGCAGCCGCTACACAGGGTGGCCCTGGTGTGTCCAATCACCATTAGCTTGAGAATTTCATTTCTCTGTTCTGCATTGGCTATCTCCTATCTCTTGGTTTACAGTAGATTATAGATGGATTTCGGAGAAGGGTCATGGGAGGTGAATTTCTTTTTTGAAACCTACACATCTTAAAATTTTTTATTTTTACCCTTTTGCACTGTACTGATTGTTTTATCAGTTTTTATTGATCTGTTAGACACTTCCTCAATATCTGGTGATTGTTAACATCCCTTCTTTTTTTTCCAATATGCACAATATTTTTATTGTCATCAAGAACATTATGTAAATTGTTTGCAGAAAACTACAAGAAAATAGAAGGATGTTTTGTTGATAGTCATACGTTGAGTGTTACTTTTCTTCAACTTATGCAATACCTATTTATATTCAGTACTGAGTTGACACAAGAGTAAGTGAATTTACTTAAGTTTTTTTTCTTTAAACAGCAGCCTTATTGATATATATAATCTATATACCATAAAATTTACCATTTTGAAGTGTAAGATTTTTTGACTTTAAACAGCAGCCATATTGATACATAATCTATGTAGCGTAAAATCCATCATTTTGAAGTGTATAATTAAGTGGTTTTTAGCATATTCCCAGAGTTATACAACTATCACCACCATCTAATTCTGGAACATTTTTATCACCCCAAAAGAAATCCCAAAGCCATTAGCAGTCACTTCCCACTCCTTCCTCTGCGCAGGCCTTAGCAACCATTTATCTACTTTCTTTATGGACTTGCCTATTCAGGACATTTCACATTAAAAGGAATAAACAATACTTAGCCTTAGTTTCTGGGTTCTTTTATTTAACGTAATGTTTTCAGGACTCATCCACATTGTAGCATGTATCCATACTTCATTTTATCATGGAATAATATTTCAGTTTATGAATATACACATTTTGTTTATACATTAATCAGTTGAAGCACAATTGGGTTTTTTCCCTCGTAAGAGTATATGAAAAAATAAAATATGTATGAATAAAACTGCTATGAAATAATGTGTACACATTTTTGCGTGGGCATAATGTTTTAATTTTTCTTAGATATGTATCTAGGAGTAGGATTGCTGGGTCATAATGATAACTCTGTGTTTAACATTTTGAGGAATCCCCAAACTGTTTTCCAAAGTGGTTGTATCATTTTGTATTCCCACTAGCTACATATGAGGTTTATAGTATCTTCACATCCTCAGCAATGCTTATTATTTTCTATTTTATTGTAGCCATCCTAGTAGGTGGGAAGTGGGATCTTGTGGTTTTAATTTGCATTTCCCAGATAACTAATGATGTTGAGCATCTTTTCATCGGCTTATTGGCCATTTGTATGTTTTCTTTGGAGAAAAGTCTACTTTAATCACTTGGCTGTTTTCAGTTGGGGGTTCTTTCTATCATTAAAACTGTAAAAGTTCTTTATATATTTTGAATTCTTGTCCCTTGTCAGATATATGATTTGCAGATTTTTTTTTCATTCTGTGGGATTTTATTTTACTTCTTTGATAGTGATCTTTGAAATTCAAAAGTTTATTTTAATGAAGTCTAACCTATTTTTCCTTTTGTTGCTTGTGTTTTTTTGTCATCTGTAAAAACTTTGGCTTAATCTAAGGTTATGAAGATTTACTCTTTGCTGTCTTCTAACCGTTTATAGTTTTTGCCCTTAACAATTTAGTGTAATTCAAGTTAATTTTTGTATATGGTGTGAGGTAGAGGCCTATCTTTATCTTTTTTGCAGGTGGATGTCAAGTTGTCCTAGCACCATTTGTTGAAAAGACTATTTCCCTTCTGAGTTGTCTTGTTGAAAATCAGTTGACCATAAATCTAAGGATGGTCTATCTATTTTCAAGAATGACACACTAAAACGGTCATTGAGAGCCCTGTTAATTTTCTTCAGTTTTACTGAGGCATAATTGCCAAATAAAAATTGTATATATTCAAGGTGTATAATGATTTTATATTTTTATGTATACACACACAAACACACACACACACATTGTGAAATAGTGATCACAATCAAATTAACATATCAATCACCACATATAGTTACCGTTTGTGTTTTAGAGGGGTGAGGATGGGGTGGGCTTTTTGACTGAGGGGCTTGCACTAGGATAATCAGACAGGGACCTGCTCGTTTATTTGAGGGGACCCCCAAACTTAGTATTTGTAGTTTTTATTCTCTTGGCTTTGTGTTTCCCAGGAGAGGAGTCCTCTAATCTGTTACTTTGCAGGTAAAAAGCTGCTTTCCACCATTTGGGAGCTGAGTTGAAGGCAAGAGGCCCAGGGTCTTACCATTCATTATGTAACTTACACTAATTTTTGTCTTCAGAGTGGCACCCCTGCCTTCACTTGTTCTTTCTCTTAAGGACTTCCAGTTTATACACAGCCTTTCCAGAGAGCATTTCTTCAAGGTGGAGGGGAGTGACTGCCTGTTGTCTAGGCACCCAGCCAGTCCTCCTGTTGTCAGCCTTTCCCATTTTCCCATGTTTAGAGGAAGCTGGTACCCCAGTTTGGGAGCATGTTTCAGGCATTGCTGCTTGGCTTTTCACTGCTGGCCCAGGCTTGTCTTTCTCTTTGATCTCTTTGACTTATCAAATATAACTTGTCCATTTGCTTTCCGGTTTCCAACATTTTGTCAGCTCTTCTCCTTGTTCTGGTCTGGGTAGGTTTAGACCTTTAAACTTTGTATGCATTTTGCATTTGCTTTCCGAGTGTGCTTTCAGAGGAGATCAAGGGTGAGGTGGTTTTTAATGTTAGCTAATATTAAATGGGATGAAGAAATATCAAAGCAGGGTCAGTAAAGAGAGGTGGGGTTGCTGCATGTATTTCTTGTTCATTTCTTTTTTTTTTTTTTTTTTTTTTGAGGCGGAGTCTCGTTCTGTGGCCCAGGCTGGAGTGCAGTGGCCGGATCGCAGCTCACCGCAAGCTCCGCCTCCTGGGTTCAGGCCATTCTCCTGCCTCAGCCTCCCGAGTAGCTGGGACTACAGGCGCCCACCACCTCGCCCGGCTAGTTTTTTGTATTTTTTTAGTAGAGACGGGGTTTCACCGGGTTAGCCAGGATGGTCTCGATCTCCTGACCTTGTGATCCGCCCGTCTCGGCCTCCCAAAGTGCTGGGATTACAGGCTTGAGCCACCGCGCCCGGCCTGATCATTTCTTTTGACTGTCACATATTCTTCTGTTGTGTACAGCCACCAAATTTCACTTCTCCATTTTCCTCATGATAGACACCTAAACCGCCCCCATTTCCCACTGCTGCAAAGAATCCTCTGATTAATATTCCCCCATGAACCTAATATTCCCTTGAATTTCTCTGGGGGTATAGAGCCAGGAATAGGATACTGATACATGCCTGCCTGATTTTCCCTTAGGACCTTCCTGTGTCGTCTGTGGTCCCCTGAGATAGTATACAGGAATTCAAGTTTTCCCTACATCTCTGTTTAGCAATACTGTTTGCTTTGGATTTCTCTTGCTATTTGAGCCTTTGAGCATCATTTCATCTACTTTTTAGCTGTTGGAGTTTTCTGCTTCTTTGAATGTGTCTTCATATCTTTTACCTATTTTTCCACTGGATTCCCAGTCTGTCTTTTGATTAGCAAAAGTTCTATATTCCTTGTAGATTTGAATCCTTAGTCAGTTTTTGACTTAGTACTGTATTACATTGATTCTAAGACACATACTGTTTTTTCCCTAGTGTAAGATCCCTGAAGTGGGGATGAATCTTAAAGCCGCTGAGAGTCACTGGTGAGTCATTGTCACCAGGAAGGGAGTTTGTGGCATGGTTCTCATTGCCTATATACCGGTGAACTTGGTGGTGGTGAGCTTACTGTCAGCATTCCAGCTGAGGTGCGTGCCCTGCTGGTCAGCGAGGCAGCTGATGGCCGGAGAAATGGCCAGATCTGCAGAGCAGAGGCTCACAGAGGCTAGGATGACGAAAGGCTTTGAAGATCTCTTTGTCAGACTTCCTGTTGCCTTTGGGTAGTATCAGCTCACTTTCTAGAAACGTGATTTAATTGGAAGGACGATAAAACTGTGAGGTTGATTCAATAGGAAAGTTGCAGCATCAGAACTTGAGAATGGGTGACAGTTAACATGTCAGATAATCTCAGAAATGATAGTGGAGCATGCTGGTAAAAAATGCCAAGATACTGCCAAGAGCAAGAAGGAGATCATGGTATGAAAACTTGTGGTATCAGTGACTTAGAGGAGAGGGACAGAACTCAGCTAAAGAGGTTTTAGGAATATCTCGACTGATTTATCTTGCTTCTATTTTCCTTTTCATAAGTACAAATGTAGTGTAACAAAAATCTGTATCTAAGAATGTATAATAGACCTTTTCATTAAGCATAAACTAAAAAGCTGTACATGACAAGAAAATATCAATGTATTTTAATTGACACTTTCTCTTCCTTAGTGATGGATAAAATGCAATTGATGACATCTTAGATTCAGTGAAATACAATAAACCTCTTCTATCATCCGTCTGTTAACTTTATCTTCGGTATCTTTCGCTGAACCAAATTTCTTAATTTTGACTTAGTCAAATGCATCCATCTTGGCTTGGTTTGTGTTCTTGGAGACTTGGTTAAGAAATCATATCCTACCCTCCTATCCTGAGGTCCCAAAGACATTCTTCCACTTTTTGTTATCTTTTCTAAAATACCTTTTAGGTTTTTAATATATCTGGAATTCACTTTGTACCAGGCTGTTCAACTTTATCCATAGAGAAAAATTTGTATGAAACCTAGTGGTTTGTGGGGTAACTGCTGTCATTTTCCAGGTATTCATATGTACACAGCTCTCTTGAGTTCTAGATTCTTTCATTGGTCTCTGCCTACCTGCTGCAGTACCAAACCTGTTGTTAACAGGGGTCTGTAATATTTGCTTCCTTCCGGTAAAGCACCTCCCTGTTTCTAAATTCAGTTAGTCATTCCTGAACTTGTATCCTTCTGTGTAATTATTGAAGTTTATAGAGTTCTGTTAGACATTCTGGTGGAATTTTAATTGTGATTGCATTGAGTTTGTAGTTTATTTTGGCAAAATATAATATCTTTAAAATGTTGAGCCATTATATTTTATCATTTATTACTGTCTTTATATTTTCCTTGATACTGTAAATACTTTATATTTTGTTGCCTTTATTACTATTAATTCCAATGGTTTGTTGATTTCATTGAGTTTTTTATGTAAGGTGATCATATCACCTGCCGATAACGATGTGACTCTTCTCAGAAGTGTGTGTGTGGGCACACTTGTTTATTCACATTTTTGGACTTACAGTTTTACTGGTATGGTCTTTAGTAATATGCTGAATAGTGAAAAGATACCAAGCATCTGTTTTGTTCATGTTCGTAAAAGTAAGCCTCTCTTGTTTCCCAGTTAATATCTGTAGATTTTAGGTATTATAGTCTAATCAGTTCGAGACCATTCCCCCCGATCCTAGTTTTCTAAGTTTTATAAATAGATATTAAACTTCATCAAATGTCACTTCTGCATCTAAGATCATTGCATGACTTTTCTTTATTATGTTGTATTTTCTGAAATTCTTGTTATTTAACTTCTATTCATATATCTCTTAGATGTACTCTGTTCTTTTTCTAACTTAGCTGAACACTTAATTTACATTTTTGATCTTTTCTAGTACTGATTCACATTCTCTTTACAAAAGACCCTGAGTGTAATTCAGAATTCAGGCTTAAAAAAAGGTTTTGAAAGATAATAAAGTACATATTCCTTATTACAGAACCACTCTCATGTAGTCTAGGGCAGCACCCCCAGAATAGTTTCATTCCATTGAATAAATAAAATCAGTAAAGAGTTTCATGTATGTTTAGGACAGGTTTTGCTACTTAATGAACTTGCTGCAAACTTTCAAAATTGTGTATGAGGGATAATGAACTTTTCTGTGTTTAAGCCTATAAATTCCTTTCTAAGTACTATTCCGCTGTAGGCTATACTTTTTTTGGGGGGCGGGGGGAATGGAGTCTCGCTCTGTCACCCAGGCTGGAGTGCAGTGGTGCGATCTCGACTCACTGCAACCTCCGCCTCCCGGGTTCAAGCCATTCTCCTGCCTCAACTTCCCCAGTAGCTGGAACTACAGGCGCCCGCCAGCACGCCCAGCTAATTTTTTTTTTTTTAAATAGAGATGGGGTTTCACCATGTTGGCCAGGATGGTCTCAATCTCCTGACCTCAGGTGATCCACATACCTTAGCCTCCCAAAGTGCTGGTATTACAGGCATGAGTCACTGCACCCAGCCTGTAGGCTGTATTTTAATGTGTGTTATTCAGACCTAAATATTTTATTTATTTATTTATATTTTTGAGATGGAGTTTCACTCTTGTTGCCCAGGCTGGAGTGCAATGGCGCGATCTTGGCTCACCGCAACCTCCGCCTCCCAGGTTCAAGTGATTCTTCTGCCTCAGCCTCCCGAGTAGCTGGGATTGTAGGGATGCACCACCATGCCTGGCTAATTCTTTTGTATTTTAGTAGAGATAGGGTTTCTCTGTGTTGGTCAGGCTGGTCTAGAACTTCTGACCTCAGGTGATCTGCCTGCCTCGGCCTTCCAAAGTGCTGGGATTACAGGCGTGAGCCACCATGCCCGGCCCAGACCTAAATATTTTCTAATTTTTATTGTGGTTTTTTTTTTTCTTTGACTAAAGCATAATGTTTTCCTTGAGTTTTTGTCTTTTCAGTAATTTATAATTTATTGCTATGTGATTAAAAAACATGTTCTGGATGACAGCTTTCCTGAATGATTCTGCTGCTCTTGTTGAGACTTGCTTTATGTCTTCATTGTAAATTTTGCAAATGTTCCATGGCTTTATCACAAAAATTTATATTTTGTATTCCTTTTATTCAAGGTGTCTTGTGTCTATTACATCAAGCATTTTAGTTATTATTCAAATAGTTGACAGTCTTAGCCATTTTCTGTCTGGTATGTAAGTGAATGAGAAAGAAAGAGACAGTGAAGATCAGTATTACCCCCCATGTGGATTCATTCTCTCTTTTTTGTTTTTAACTTGTTTAGTTCGAAGGTATGTTATTAGATGTATGTGGGCTCAGCATTTCTACATCTTTTTTAATGTCCCTTATCTCTAACAAAACTTACGTTTTACCTTAGAGTCCATTTGTCTGATAGCAGTGTAGCTACACCACCTTTCATTTAGTTATTATGTGATTAATAGGACTCCATTTTCAGTTTTACTGTGTCATTGTGTGTAGTTCTTTTGTACATAATTGGATTTTAATCCTAGTATCATTTTTTAACTGAGGAGTTTAATCTGTTTACATTTATTTTGATTACTCACTCATTTGTGTAGGAAACACTATTTCTGCTGAAATATGAGGTGATTCACAATTTTCCCAATGACGTTTAAAACAGTTTGTTGGCCCATTTGATATGTAAACTTAAAGAGGAAATAGCCAAAAATAATGTTATTTGATTTATTAATTTAATTGCACGTATATATTTAAAATGTCATTGTGCAAATAATATATTCAAAAATACTGCTGCTTCCTTTGCCCCATGCAGCAGTTTTATCCTAAGTCTTCCTAGGCATCTGGGATACCATTAGAAGCATTGAAAAATGTATGTTTAAAGTCTGTCATTTTCACTTCTGTCTGAATACCTGGATGCGTAACTTTTTGAATCTGTGTATGCTGCTGTCCCTCAAAAGGTTACCCAATGCTCATTCGGTATTTGTGATTCTATGCTTGACCCCTTTCAGGGTTGCTTTTTGTTGTGGTCTTTAAAAAGCCTTGCTTACTTGGTTGTATAGTGTTTCACTGTGAAGTCCCTCTCCCAGGAATATGTATTATGTGTGGGAAATAAGTACAGTATCTGTGTCAAATTATTTTCTCTCCCTTTAAAAAAAAAAAACAAAACTGATTTCTTCAAAACACCTAAAGGTAGCATTGTTAGAGATCATTCTGGGTTGAAGTTGTAACTAATTAGCAGTGGGTACAACTGCATATAATAGGAAACCCAAACTTAGGTGGCTCCGGCAAAGTACAAGTTTATTTGCCCTCACAAGTGTGGAGCGAGGTAGCTAGCGCCACAGATGATCAGGGACCCAGGCTACCATCCTGCTGCTCTGCCCTTGAGGTGTGTGTCTTCCATTCGTGGTCACCTTAAGGGAAGATGGCGGGCAGACGGGCAGAAAAGAGGCTCCTTCTGGCCCTGTCAGCTTGGTGACCTCAACGCTGGCCACACCTAGTTGCAGGAGCAGCTGACAGACGTGGTCTTTTGTTCCAGGGCAGTGGCCTTAATTATTTCATTTCTTTTTTTTTTTTTCCCCTTGCCTTTAGTCTGCTTGATCAGGTTTTCTTGATTAGACTTCCTTTATTCTTTTCTTCTCCTCATGCTTCACATAAGCAATTCCTGTCCAGTTTTTTTTGTTTTTTGAGACAGAGTCTCACTCTGTTGCCCAGGCTGGAATGCAGTGGCACCGTCTCGGCTCACTGCAGCGTCTCTCTCCTGGATTCAGGGGATTCTCCTGCCTGCGCCTCTGGAGTAGCTGGGATTACATGCATGCACCACCACGCCCAGCTAATATTGTTTGTATTTTTAGTAGAGACAGGGTTTCACCATGTTGGCCAGACTGGTCTCGGACTGCGGACCTCAAATGATCCCCCTCCCACTTTGGCCTCCCAAAGTGCCGGGTTTGCAGGCATGAGCCACCTTGCCCCAAATGTTAATTAATCTTCCTCTCTCCTTACTGAGCAGTACAGGGACTTACTAGACTCCTACTTCAGTTGTTCCCCATCCCCACTCCCCCTTTCTTGATGTCCTGGTCTGATATTTGACTTCCACTTATTTTACATCCTCCAGGATTATTATAGGAGAATCACCTTCTTTACCTATTTACCAGTTTCTTATTGCCAATCTTTAGGTATTTATTTCTTTATCTGTGCAACTTCTTCGGGCTTAAAATTCCTTTTTCTAAAATATATTCTCTATTAGATTGTTATGTGGAGATTCAGAGAAGGTAATCTGTATCTCTTAATGAGAAATGTTTTTATTTTACCTCCTTGGATGACAGTTAGTGGAAAATAAGTTCTAAGTGGATCATTATTTGCCCTGCGGCCCTTGGAGGATTTCTTTATCATGGCCTGGCCTCTGAAAAGACTGTGTCAGTCTAATTGTTGTTCATCTTCTGTTTTTTCTAGTGGCTTTCACAGTTCTTTTTCTCTGTAAAATTCTACAGTTTCACTGTCATGTGTCTTGTTGTAATTTATTCATATTTATCCTACTTGGGATTCATTTTTCTACTTCAGTCTGTGGATCTGTGTCCTGTGAATTCTGGGACTTTTTTAACTGTTATCTGTTCAAACATTGTCTCTCACTTTTTTCCTCCAGTTTTTCCCAGTAGAACTAATGTTCAGTGTACTTTTAACCTTCATATCCTGCATGTTCAGTATGTACTCTTTCATATTTTTGCATCTCTTGGTAATCTCAGCTCTGTCTTTCATTTTTCTGCTGTGTCTGATGGGGTATTTAATCTATCTTTTGGATTTCTAATTTTATTGACTCTTAGATTTTATTTCCGGAAGTTATATTTGACTATTTAGCAAGTTAACCTGTCCTTTTTCGTTTTTTTTTTTTTTTTTTTTTTTTTGAGATGGAATTTCATTCTTGTTGCCCAGGCTGGAGTGCAATGGCACAATCTCGCCTCACTGCAACCTCCGCCTCCTGGGTTCAAGCGATTCTCCTGCTTTAGCCTTCTGAGTAGCTGGCATTACAGGCGTGTGCCACCATGCCTAGCTAATTTTTTTGTATTATTAGTGGAGATGGGGTTTCACCATGTTGGTCAGGCTGGTCTTGAACTTCTGACCTCAGGTAATCTGCCCGCCTCGGCCTCCCAAAGTGCTGGGATTACAGGCGTGAGCCACGGCGCCCAACCCAGCCTGTCGTTTTCTTAGTAGCTTTTTAATCTTTCCTTATATTTATGCTCTTGGTCCTCAGCACTTTCTATGTCCAGCATCTCGTGTTCTTGGGCGGCAGCCCTTCTGCATGTCTTGTGTGTTGACTGTCACTCATGGTGGGTTTGTGGTTTTTGATTGGGAAAGTTGTTTTCTCTCTTGAGTCCTCTCGGGTCTTGATTGTGGAGATGTCTTTCTGGTTGGTTTTACCTGATTCTGCAGCGTACCCTGTAAGATTTTAGGTTCCAGGATTCCTGTATCAGGTGCCCGTTATGACCTGTTCCTGCTAGCCTGCATGGGGCACAGGTCTGAGACTTCCATTTCTCACTGGAAACTTTGTTCCTTCCCTACTCCAAGTGCTGGACAGCAATAGCATCCCTGCATCACATCATGCTGCCTCCTGATAGCTTTTGAGCCGTGGTGAGAGGTTTTGGATGTACTTGTTCTTAATCATTTGTTTTCTGTGTATTACAGTTTTTGTAGAATGGTCCCAGTGTTTGCAGCACCTTTGGTACAGGGGTGGTCTACCTAGCTGTTTGTTCATTTGTTTTTTAAAATCTTTTTGTGACTGCCAATCCCTGACTCTGGAATCAGGGAGGACTTAGGAAACTTAAGGAAACCCTGAGAAGTAGGAACCTAAATAACATGATAAAATCAGAATCACAGTTGAGGAAGTGAGTGGCACTGGATTTGAAAGAGAAGCCCTTGAAGCCTTAGGGAAGAAGGAAGAAAATATTTGGAGAGTACCTCTTATGAGCCAGGCACTTCCATAATAGCAGTTTCCTTCTACTCCGAGGTAGGCTCTCCCCCTACTTTAATGATGAAGAAACTGAGAATCCCAGAGGTCAGTGATGTCCCTGAGCTTCTGAAGTCATCAGTAGTCGTAATACAGAGGGGGCCTGTCTGACAGACTCTACAACCCCTGTTGTTTTCACTGAGTCTTCTTGCCTTTTTTATGAGTTAGTTAGCTTTCATGAATTTACTTCACGTTGTCATTCTTTCCTTTTCCTGGTTTCCCAGCATCTGTGTTTTCTCAAGGATGACCAATGCTGTTAAAAGGTATCGATGAGAATAGTGTTTCTCCATCTTTTCTGGCTACAGTGCGTTTTATCGAGCAACCCAGTACATGGACCAGTACAGATACATAATCCCATCACTCACCCTGTGCCATGGTTCTGATGTTTTCTTTTCCATTCTATTTTGTTTTACTGTTTCCTCTGGTTAAAATAGGCTGATTGTGACCAACTAACTTGGTCTCACAGCCCTTTAACAGTTTGCAACCCATAATTTGAGCCCATTATTTTGAAGCATGGCTCATGGCTAGAATATAGATCTGCAGAGGGCTTAACAGAAGTATCCTCAGGAGCCCGTTCTCCTGTCCCAGCCGGGCTCATATCCGGCTCCAGTGTAGCTGCCACCCACATTCTCCCCACTCCCCAGGAGTATGGGGATTCCTCTTCAACAGCATTCCAGCCTTAACTTTAGACATTGGGAACATATCCCACTTACTCTTTAGTGACTTCCTATAGATACCATTTCTTTTTAAGCCACTTAACTATTCATAACTCATTCTGCCTTTTCTTGCCTTTGATCTTATTTTATATTTTCTTTCTGTTTGGCTTATTCCAGATTTTTCTGAGATACTTTATTTGGCAGCTTCTTTCTTAAGCGAGTTTTAAAACCAAAGCATTTAAGATTTGCCACTCATTCATCTTGGAATTCTAGCTTATTTTTCTTTTTTTATTTTAGTAGTACAGGTAGTTTATTAAAAATAAAAATAATGTAAAAATATCTTATTTTTAATGTACCATGCTCTAATACTACTTCTTAAAAACAAGAAATCAAAGACCAGTATGCAAATAGGGTAGGATGACAACACTTTGTGGTTGTGCCTGCCACCAAGGTAATGTAATAACATGTAACATGAATGTGTAATTGACGTGTACCTCTCTTTATCTCTTCCCTAGCCCTCCAAGCCACAAAATTGTGGTGAATGGAAAAGAATGTATAAATTTTGCCTCATTTAATTTTCTTGGATTGTTGGATAACCCTAGGGTTAAGGTGAGTAGCACATAATGCTGAAGTGGACAGATAACATTACTGATTTAAGAAACTGGACGTAAAAGACAAATGCAGGCTGGGCGCGGTGGATCACTTGAGGTCAGGAGTTTAAGACCAGCCTGGCCAACATGGTGAAACCCCATCTCTACCAAAAAATGCAAAAATTAGTCAGGCATGGTGGCACATGCCTGTAGTAGTCCCAGCTACTCGGGAGGCTGGGGTGGGAGAATTTCTTGAACCCAGGAGGTGGAGGTTGCAGTGAGCTGAGATAGTGCCACTGCACTGTCTCAAAAAAAAAAAAAAAAAAAAAAAGGACGGAAAGGGCTATGCAAGTTTTTCCCATTACTTTTTGTCTGACAAGCGTTGTGATCTGGACCTAGACAGAGAGGGGCAAGAGTGTCTTATGTGGCTCAGTGTTGGGCAACAACCACAGAACTGAACAGGCCGGACCTGGAGAATAGCTGGAGAAGGGCCTAGGAAATTGCTCTCTCTCCTATTGGGATTGTAGGCTAACAGGCATTTTCCAGGAGAGACTTGGCCCACAAATGCAGAAAAGTTAACCAGGTTTTGAGAATCAGGCTAGTATAACTTTTCCATGTTTTAAGTCATATCCTCAGTCTTTACATCTGTCTTTATATTCTGTTCGAGTCGCCGTAGTTCTAAGAAAGGAAGAAAAGTGGAGGAGGGTGGAAGGAGCTCTATGGGTTAAAAAATAGGAAATGTTCGTTTTGAACTCTTCAAGATAAATTATTAAAGTATAATTATTTTACTTCAATAAAGGCAGCAGCTTTAGCATCTCTAAAGAAGTATGGCGTGGGGACTTGTGGACCCAGAGGATTTTATGGCACATTTGGTAAGTTTTTGTTGTGTTCTCTTTCAGACTACTACTTTCAATAGTTAAGATTCGATTTTAGGCCAGGCACGGTGGTTCACACCTGTAATCCCAGCACTTTGGAGAGGCTGAGGTGGGAGGATTGTTTGAGCCCAGGAATTTGAGACCAGCATGGGCAATATAGGGAGACCCTGTCTCTAGAAAAAATAATAAAATTAGCCGGGCATGGTGGGCTCATCCTCGTGTGCATGTGTGGGGATTGCAGTGTGGGGAAACGAGGGCAGAGCAGCAGGACTCTCTGTGCAGGGGAGATGGCCTCATACTTCTGCCCACAGTCCACTGATGAGAGCAGAACCCCTGCCCTGACTAGCCATGGAGGGGGCTGAGAAACAGCTCTAGGAAGAAAGTGGAGAGCAGATTGCCTGGGGTGGAGGGAGGGGGGATAAAGTGTAGTTTTTTTCTTTCTAGAATGAAGATGAAGGATCATTGATTTCCTTGTGTATGGATAAGCCAGAAACAGGCCAACTAAATATTTGATGAGTGTATGATTTCAAATACAGTGAATTCCCTGGGAGTCGTCAAAAAAGACTCTGGCATTTTATGGTTGTTTTTATTAAGTGTATATTCTTTGCTCCTGAAAATGTTATTAAATAATTGTTCAGGCCAGGCATGGTGGCTCATGCCTGTAATCCCAGCACTTTGGAAGACTTAGGCGGGCGGATCACCTGAGGTCAGGAGTTCAAAACCCCCCTGGCTAACATGGTGAAACCTCGTCTCTACTAAAAATACAAAAATTAGCCGGGCATGGTGGTGGGTACCTGTAATCCCAGCTACTTGGGAGGCTGAGGTGGGAGAATCGCTTCAACCTGGGAGGCAGAGGTTGCAGTGAGCCGAGATCATGCCAGTGCACTCTAGCCTGGGCAACAGAGGGAGACTCTGTCTCTAAATAAGTAAATAATAAAATTGTTCAGATGAATTTTTTGCTGGAAATAACATTTTGGCTTATAAAAAATTGTCACAGTGTGGGGAAAGCAGACCAAGGGAAATATCTTCCATCTTCTATTCTTATTTCCATTTCTGGATCTTTTTGTAGTTTTTTACTTTAACAGTTAAGTTTTTTACTTTTGTGATTTTTTTTACGTAAGGGAGCACCTTACATTATCCCTAAGCTAGTTTGGTGATTACATTATTTGTCTTGGAAACAGATGAGGAGAATTAGTGTCCAGGAATCCTACAGCTGAAAGTGATCTTTAAAATCTTTAGTTCTAACCCTAAAATTAGAAACTGGCCAGATTTAGTGGCTCACGCCTGTAATCCTAACACTTTGGGAGGCCGAGAAGGGAGGATTGCTTGAGCCTAGGCATTTGAGACTAGCCTGGGCAATGTAGCGAGACCCTGTGTTTACAAAAAATAAAAATAAACTGGGCACTAGTGTGCACCTGTAGTCCGAGCTACACGGGTGGCTGACGCAGGAGGATCCCTTGATCCCAGGAGGTTGAGGCTGTGATGAGCTGTGTTCATACCACTGCAGTTCAGCCTGGATGACAGAGCGAGACCATCTCAAAAAAAATAATAATAATAATAATAATAATAATAATAATATAAACCAAGTATCCTGACTTCCATTCTTGATGGCAAGTTTGAAGAAATGAGCTCGTATCAGAGCCTCCCACGTTCCTCCAATCTAATACAAACAGGGGTTGTTTGCTTGGTTTTTAATTGGTAGGGAATTATTTTCTTGGCAGGTATTAGAAAACTAGAAAAGTCACATTTTATGGCATTGTCAGTTGTAATCTGATGAAGGCTTTCTGTGACTGCTTACTGAGGTAAAGGAATTGTTTCTTAAAAGCCTCTCTTTCTAGTGGATTTTATTGGCTTGTGTAACCTTGGCCCCGCTTGAGTTTTGATCTGGACAAATGAGAGATTTATTGACAAGTCCAACTGTGAAAGTTTCAAATCTTCAAGGCAAGTTTTCTGAAAGCTGTGAAATATATTGTTAAAATATCCTAGTCACCTTTCCCTTTGAATCACCTGCATAATAGCATGATAGATGTTTCCAAACATGGGATCTTTAGATTAATGGTTTTTTAATTAATTTTCTTGATTGGGTAATTCAATACATGATAGAAACTTCAAAAAGTGGACAAAGATAGACATGAGTAATCTCCTAACCTCAGGTCCTATTTTCCTCACTGCCATCCTACCACCTAAAGACAAGCTACTGTCAGTAGTTTCTTGTTAATTCTTCCAGAGACCTTTTATCAGCATATGTGAACCACTTCCACGTATTTCTTTTTTTCCTCCATTGTTAGAAAAATGCTAGCATACCGAACACATTTTTCTGTACCTTGCTGTTGAAGTGAGTGTGTTTTAAATTTAAACTGGGTTTGATCCTTCAGATGTCTAACTATGCAGTCAGAGGCAATGAACGCACAAGCATAGATCAGATCCTCTGTAAGCCACTTTATTGGTCACTTTAGGGTAGGAACCATCCTTATCCTAAAGCTATAGGTGCAGGTTCAGACAGACTGTGGCTTCTGGACAAAGGCTGCAAGATAGTTTGCAGTGGGACTGTTTTCGAACAAGACACCAAATCTACAACTTAAAGTAATGTGTAATGTTTTCTGAGTGCATTGTCCTTCAGATAAACATGGCTTTCTTCATTCTCAACAGTTGCCCATGTTTACTTGTCATCGTTTTTCCTTTCTTTAAATATATGTATTGCCCATATTTGTACTTTTTAAATTTTCTGACAGGATTTTTTTCTGTGTCTTTTCTTATTCTGGAAGTAATAACTTGAATTATTACAGTTGTATTAAAATACTTTGAAATTTTAGCATTAGTTACAATTGGAGAAGCTACATGAAGTCATCTAAGGCTAAATTGTATGTCTAAAATACCGTATACATTTAAATTATTCTAAATATGTCGGGGATGTTTGCCTTTTGCACCGAGCAATAACGCAGACATGAAGCCCTGTTTCTCTCGTTTACAATTGCTTATGTATTCTTGAAGAGTTTAATTTGAAGTGTAGGATAGCTTTCCCTGGACTCCCACATGATTGCTTTTAATATTGTCTTTCTCGCCCTCCAACGTATCGCAACTAGTTTCAAAGCACACCGCTTGTAGCTTTCTTCCCAACTCGTGAAATAGTGAATGTGAATCACTTTTAAGAGTCAATTTCCTTATTAAACATTCTCTCTTGTTTACTATTTCACGGTAACATATCTGTTAAATGATTAATTCAGAAAAAGTAATGGAGCAATGACTGGATTAAGATTCATCTAGTTTTTTAAGGCTAAACATTCCCCTACCTCCTCAAGGCCAGGCGGGTAGAACTCAGCAAGTTATTAGAACAGTTGCCTTAGGACCATGTGAACTAGATTTCTTCCCACCCACTGATGTGTATTTTAGAACTCAGCAAGTGGTTTCATTGAGTCATGGAACCTTCCTTTCCTCTCAGGCCAGTGGGATCCCATTGTACTTAGGATAGTGTCTGTTGGTAAACTTTTTGTTGTTTCTTTCTTTGTTTTTAGTACATTTAGGTCTTATTCACATGTGATTTATCCCTGGTTCCCTGGGGTCTGTTTTGCATATGTAATGATTCATTGTCTTAAACTAGGTCAAAAAACAATTGGGTGGCAAGGTTTCATTATGAGAGATAATAGCATTTAATTGTGTTCTAGAGCCAGTCTAGAGTAAAAGTTGTTCATTTCAGTAGTTTATAAAAATATTTGCCTTCTTTGTTTTAGAACAGTCAACTGATCCATGACCACCTTTTTCAGTAGGAAGAACATTTGTGTTATGCACGTGCCTAATTGAAGAGACAACCTGAACAGGCTAAGTGTGAGCAACAAGGCTGTTTATTCACCCGCGTGCGAGCGAGCTGAGTCCGAAAAGGGAGTCAGCAGAGGGTGGTGAGATTGGAGATGGTTTTATAGATTAGGGGTAGGCAGTGGAAAGTTACAGTTAAGGGCCAGTTTTTGCGGGTAGGGGAAGAATGTCACAAGATACATTATCACGAGATTGATTGATCACATAGGGTAGAGCCTGTTACAATGGTAGAATGCCACAAGGTTGGCTAATCAGCTAAGACAGGTACAAGCCGTTTTTCTTCTTTCGTGGTTTTCCTGTTGTCCCAGACTTTCTGGCTGCAGGAGACCTTCTGGATGTATATGTGTGGGTCACAGGGGTCACGATGACTTGACCATGGCACAGCCTGCTCTCAGGGGACCTTACAATTTGGTCATAAAATTCCTAGATCTGCCACTTCTTCTTACCAGTCGTGGGAATCATGGTTTTCTCAGGTGTGAGCGGGAACAATCATTGCTTGCGTGGCTTTAGAACACTTTGCTACGGATCACATAAGGTACTGCATGTGAAAACATGAAAGACATTCGGCCCTGTGTGTTCCAGTGACTACCTAAGGGCTGATGTAATGCCCAGACCGTTTGTTCCCCAAAGAAGACCACCAGAGTCCAGAGTCAAAGCCAAGCGGCAAGGATCTTTTACTGCAAGTTCGAACTTGGTCGCTCCATTCCACAGCATGCAAGAGGGCCCCGAACAATGCGAGTGCTTGCCTTTTATAGCCCGATGTAAATAGGATACGTAAAGTTACAGAGGAACAAGGGAATTCTTTTGGTTACAGCATTACAATTGGTTTACATTTTAAGTTATACATTTAGTAGTTTTTCTATTGGTTCCCGCGCTTTCAGTAAAACCACAAACGGCTGTGTCCTTATCGGGGATTTTCCAGGTGGTGTTTGTACTGGGCTCAGGAAATTGAGAGATATATGGTGGGATGTGTTTGTACTGGGCTCAGGAAGTTGAGAGAGATATGGTGGGATGTGTTTGTACTGGGCCTGTTTGTGTTGAGCCCGGGGCTGAGGAATGTGCCTGATTTCTTTCACTATCATTTATACTCTTAAGAAGAAAAATTGTGCATGTCTCTAGGGATGTGTGTGTGTGTGTGTGTGTGTGTGTGTGTGTGTGTTGTTGTTGTTGTTGTTGAGACGGAGTTTCACTCTTGTTGCCTAGGCTGGAGTGCAGTGGCGCGATCTTGGCTCACCGCAACCTCTGTCCCCCAGGTTCAGGCAATTCTCCTGCCTCAGCCTCCTGGGTAGCTGGGATTATAGGCACACACCACCATGCCCAACTAATTTTTTTTTTTTTTTTAAAGTAGAGATGGGGTTTCTCCATGTTGGTCAGGCTGGTCTCAAACTCCTGACCTCAGGTGATCTGCCTGCCTCGGCCTCCCAAAGTGCTGGGATTACAGGTGTGAGCCGCCACACCTGGCCTCTAGGGATTTTTTTTTAAGGACAGTATGTATGCAAAAATATGAAGGCCTTAAGAGAAAATGTAGTTTGTTTCTAAACTGTCCTAAAGTCAGCTATTTTATGGTATTTTCTCTGGAGAACATCCAGGAAGGTCATAATCTCTCCTCCTTGTAAGTGAGAAGCTGAACCAAGTGGCTCTTATTAGAAGATAGTCTCAACAATTCAGAATTCAGATAACTTAATTAGAAGATTGCCTAAAGTGTGACCAGGTTTTTACTTTTAAAATAAAACCTTTTCTTTTATTCTACAATATTAATGTAATTAAACAAACTCTTAAATAGCGTATTGCTTGTTCCATGCCAGGCAGTGTTCTGAGTGTTTTATCAGCATTAACTCCTGTAGTCCTCCTGCTAACCCTTGAGGAAGGTAGGACTATCCCCCCTATTCGACAGAGGAAGGCACCGAGGCTGCCCAGGGCTGACCCCCCCAGACCTAACTACAGTCTGAGCTCTGTGATGACGGAGGTAATGAGGCCTCCCGTCCCTGAGGTTCTGGTGAGGGAGCCAGACACCAGATCAGCAAGTGCAAGAAAGTGCTGAGGGCTGTGAGGTGTGCGGAGGCATTCTAGGACACCTTCCTCCATGGTCACTTCTCTGCCATGTTTAGTGCTAACAGTGAATTGTAGAATATAGTACTTTTGTTTTATTCCATGCAAGTCTACAGCGCCAGTTAGTGAAGTGGATCATACATACAGAAGATATGGACATCAGAAATGGAAGAAAAGTGGGTGCCCTTGTAGTTTTCCTGCTTGTTGCCTTCCGCTCCCTTGGGTTGAGAGTTTCTTCGTTGCACAAAGGAGCATCAAGAGAAGCAAGTTCTGCAGTTACCCATATTTACCTGTCACAAAACCTGCTTTGCAAGGCTGTCATCAGCTAAAACCCAGTGTCTTTTGATAGAAGGAAAAGACTAGTCTTTTTGAACTTTTGGGACTATGCTTGAACAAATAAGTCATTGATGTATTGTTGCGAGATTCTTCTTCCCACTTTATGGCAACTGTATATAAACAGTTACGAGTATACCTAATGATAGGAAGATTTGTAACATGCTGATTTTCATCAACTGGGTAACTCACTCTAAAGTCCTGAAACAGGGTCATACTCAGTTTTACAGTCTCATCATTCATCACTGAAAAGAGTCATTTAGAGCTAAGAAGTCTACAGAGTGATTTAAAATCCCTTTTGTGGTTAGCAAAAATAGTTTGTATACATAGCATGTTTTTCTTTTTGAAATGGAGATACCAAATGAAAGCAAACCGTTGTGGCCCGGGTTGTCCTTCTGGCTGAACTGTGAAGGTTTGTGGCAGAAATTTTCAATTAGAAGCACCATTATAATTTGAAGGAGGCCTCCAACCTGGGAACATGAGAGGTGGCAAAGTGGTGGCACTCAGAGAACAGTAATGAGGATGAGAAGGAAGACATACCCCAGAGTAACCCATGCTCAGCTCCTTGGCTGTGTTCCTCTTTCTTGCTAGATTTTACCTGAAACCTTTTCTGATAGCATCTCTCCTAGAGGGTGGCTGTCAGACAAAAGGGATCACGACCTTGGATTTCGTGTGATCGTCATGTCAGAGATCTTACACTCGAAGATCACCTGGGATATGTTCTTCTAAACTCTGTGTTGTAAAGTCCCACGTTTGTTTAATATTGGTATAATGAAAAGTGTCCATTTTATAAAATAACGATAACCAATTGGTAATGGAAATCAAATGATATTGACCATGTTAACGTACAAATAGGAAGAAGCATGCCTCATATTTTATCACTATTTGATAGGAGTGAAATTAATAGTTCATTTAACAGTTCTGTAACATTCTTTAGGAAGTCTGTAAATACGCTGCCTCCTGCCAGGCCGTCAGCCCTCTCTGCTGCCCCTAGCTCAGGAATGCCCAGACCGCCTGCCGTTGCCCGTGCTTGGGTTCTCATCAGTAGGCACACCACGGCTCCCTCATCCTGGGTCTCAAAATCCAACTCTGTGGGCTCTGATTTCCCTCCTTTCTCACATAGCGCTCTAAGACTGGAGGGGCCTGGCTTCTCTGAGCCCTCCCCACACAGGACCTGTGGTGAAACTCTGTTATCTAGTCCTCCAGGCTTGGGTCCTGCCATAGTTAAAAGAGCTAAAGGAATTTTTTTTAAAAATCCCTTTCCCTCCTTGATAATACCTCATTTTAAGACTGCTTTAAACTTTTTAAGATTCTAAACTGGCCAGTGGCCTGTTTATTCTAAGCATCACTGGTCCTCCGTCCGAGGACATAAAGCCTCATGGTTCAGTCTGAGAGCTAAAAGGCTGTAAGGAGGACCAGGCACGGTGGCTCTTGCCTGTAGTCCCAGCACTTTGGGAGGCGGAGGCGGGCAGATCATGAGGTCAGGAGATCAAGACCATCCTGGCTAACACGGTGAAACCCTATCTCTACTAAAAATAGAAAAAATTAGCCGGGCGTGGTGGTGGGCACCTGTAGTGCCAGCTACTCAGGAGGCTGAGGCAGGAGAATGGCGTGAACCCGAGAGGCGGAGCTTGCAGTGAGCCAGATTGTGCCACTGCACTCCAGCCTGGGCGACAGAGCGAGACTCCATCTCAAAAAAAAATAAAAAAAATAAAAAAGGCTGTAAGGAGCCATCATTTCAGAGGAAAATAATAATCAGTCTAATAATTATAATTTATCCTCATTGTTATGTCAACATCCTTCTTATGGTACATCTATAAAAGTACTATATTTCCTTTTGTACTATAAATTTGAATTATTATTCATTACACTTATAAGAAATTCAGACAGAATCCCAGCCCCAAAAAGTGATGGGAGGTGCCACTACTAAATGCTGACACAGATTGTTAGAGGAATGGTCACTGGAGTTCTAGTAAGTGTCACCTTCTTGATGCAAAGTATACAGAGTTGTTTTTGCTAAAATGCAAATAGACATTAATAAGTTAACATCAGACATTGGTGAGACCTCAGTGGTTTTGGTCAAGGGCAGTTAACGCAGGGAAACTTGGTAGGCCTTGAAGTCTTACAGTGGAGTGATATCAAAGCATGACCCGAAGTTGGAACTGCCCCAGTAACACATTTTGCAGATAGATGAGTAGCTGATTTAGTTCGTGTATTTTAGAAGTTGTATGGGCCTGGAATTATTTTAATAGATCTTATATAATCTATCATTTAAAAACCATTCCATTTTGGCCATAAGGTGAAAGTACTGATAATTATACTGTTTGTGTTCTTTTATTTATTCTTTAGTAGAGAAAAAGAATTATAAGACAGTTTAACCATTTAATTTTTTAACTGAAATAGATGTTCATTTTTATTTATTCTTTAGTAGAGAAAAAGAATTATAAGACAGTTTAACCATTTAATTTTTTAACTGAAATAGATGTTCATTTTTATTTATTCTTTAGTAGAGAAAAAGAATTATAAGACAGTTTAACCATTTAATTTTTGTACTGAAATAGATGTTCATTTGGATTTGGAAGACCGCCTGGCAAAATTTATGAAGACAGAAGAAGCCATTATATACTCATATGGATTTGCCACCATAGCCAGTGCTATTCCTGCTTACTCTAAAAGAGGGGACATTGTTTTTGTGTAAGTAACCTTTACCTAGTTTTCTAATAGCAACTCCTTTGAGATAATACTGAGGTAAATTCCTTAGAGAAATACTTCATTAGAAGTTATCTGCATAAAATAATACTGCTTTTTATTGTTTTTCAAGAAAGTCACCTCACCAAAGGTTTCAAAATTTGTGAAACCTTCACTTAAAAGATGCTTAACAGTGTCTGTAGTCATTTATCTGCCATGATAATTATTTATTGATGTCCGGATGAGGACAGCTATCTGCCTTCTTTGTGCAGCTCTGTGGCTGTGTGTTATCCTCATCCGTGGTCACCACCTCACGTTGTCACTCAGACTGCCCGGCAAAGTCTCTCCATGTCTCATCACCCGTTCACCCCGTCTCCTGGCCTCAGCCGATCTTGCTTCCTACCTTATTAAGAATAGAGGAGCCATGACTTGGACACTTTCTTGACTACCCACAAGTAGATCTTCACACTCGCTGCCTGTCCTGAATGCATGCTATGGAGATTTATTGTGAAGGGCAAAGGGCAGCCAAGCAAGGGCTGGCAGGCTCCAGGCAGCTGATTAAACCAGTCAGAAGCATCTGTCGCCGCCCCAGGCCAAGCCCCTGTCGTCCTTTGAGTGGACTAAAATTTGGGTCTCAAATTTACTTTTATTTTCTCTTTTCCTTTTTTTTTTTTTTTTTTTTTTTGAGACGGAGTTCACTTTGTCGCTGGGGCTGGAGTGCAGAGGCGCAATCTCAGCTCACTGCAACCTCCACTTCCTAACTCTAAGCAATTCTCCGGCCTCAGTCTCCCAAGTAGCTGGGATTACAGGTGCCCGCCACCACTCCCAGCTAATTTTATGTATTATCCGTAGAGATAGAGTTTTACCATGTTGGCCAGGCTGGTGTCGAACTCCTGACCTCAGGTGATCCACCCGCCTCGGCTTCCCAAAGTGCTAGAATTACAGGCGTGAGCCACCATTCCTGGCCTTTTTTTTCTTTCTTTCTTTTAATTTTTTTATTTTGAGACGGTCTTTCACTCTTGTCACCCAGGCTGAAGTATAATGAAGTGATCTCAGCTCACTGCAAGCTCCACTTACTGGGTTCAAGCAATTCTCCTACCTCAGCCTCCCAAGTAGCTGGGATTACAGGTGCCTGCCACCATGCTTTGCTAATTTTTTGTATTTTTAGTAGAGATGGGGTTTCACCATGTTGGCTAGGCTGGTCTTGAACTCCTGACCTCAGGTGATTTGCCTGCCTCAGCCTCCCAAAGTGCTGGGATTACAGGCTTGAGCCACTGCGCCTGGCCTCCTCTTTTCCTTTTTAACACCATAGCCAGAGTAATCTTTTTAAAATGTAAAGCTTCTGTTGTTGCTAAAATGAAGACCCAAGTCCTTTGTATGATCTTGTGAGCTCTGCACCACTTTTTCAGGCTTATTTTGTACCATTTTCCTGAGGTGTTTAAGCTGTAGCCTTGCCAGCCCTGTATGCTAGTGTCCTCTCACCTCGGGACCCACACACATGCTTGTTCTGACTAGAACACTGTTCCTCCTCTCCTATCCTACTTAACCTTCTCATCCTACACATACTTCTGCAGGGAAGCCGTCCCACACCTCTCAGAGCAGGTCAAGACCCCTGCTGCATGTGGACACAATCTTACAACCAGAGAGAATTTATTGTTCTTGTTTGTCCATGCTCACACAAGCACTCAAACTGCCTCTCAAGGTCACCCTGCTTCTCAAGCCTCCCTCCCACACACAGACACACACACACTCTCACACACACTCTGCTCTGCTCATTTGCTTCATACTTAACTATACTTTTATTTTGTAGAACTTGTAATAGTTTATAATTTTATATCTGTGTGGTTATTTGCTTCTGTTTCTTGCTGGGAGCCCATTACTTAGAATAGTATTTATCATTTAGTAATGGTCAATAAACACTAGTTCAGTAAATGAATGAAAGGAAGCTGGAGCTTAGAATAGGGGCCAGATAACTATATGGTAGAGCCTGGCCTCCCTCAAGACCTGCACTGGCCTCTTACCACTCACCATTGGAACTCTTGCTTGTGCAGCGACAGAACTTTCTATCACAATTACTACAGAGCTGACTCTACCTGGGGCTTCTGCAGTACATGTGACCCATTCCTCACTATAGCTCTACAACAGTCTAGGAGCACTACAGCAAATGTCCTGGGTCTAAGTAGTATACTAATGTGAGCATAAAAATGAATATTTTTATTAATTTTTGGCACATAGTTTAAAAAATAATGTGGAAGACTCATCACTAACTGGAGCGCCATTGACTTAAACAGTGTTTCTGGGTTTTTAGTAAAAGCAGAGTTATAGACAGCTGCAGTGTCATTCAGTGTCACTTTATACACAAGCACCCCACTATAAATTCTTTTTAAGTCCAGAAAAAGTTGATGGTTGCTGGTGAACTCATACGCTTCCTTTGATAAATACATTTTTTTTTTTTTTTTTTTTTTTTAACTGCTAGGAAACAGGCTAAATTCTCTTCCATGTGTTATGCTCAGTGTCTTAAAACTTCTGATTCCAGTGAGTTGCTAACCTGTTTATTCTGCTACATAATTTTAAATATTCTGCCTGAAATGTGTTTGAATGTATGAGTGCTAGAGGTAAACATGGTGTTTGGTAAATTTGTTTTGATAAATTTGTCAGGCATAGACACTGTCTGATGCTTCATTTCCTTCCTTTCAGTAAACAGTGTTAATGCTTTGCCAATAGTGGGTCTCAGCGCAGTGGTCATTCATGGACTGAAGTCTGTCCTATCACTCCTCTAAGTCTGTGTTCATGCTGCTTCACAGATCTTTTTAAAATTAAACTTTTTACATTCAGATAATTGTAGATTCAAAAGCACTTGTAAGAAATGATACAGAAATCCTAAGTGTCTTCCAGTGGGGACCTCTTGCAGAATGAACAGTTTCACAGCCAGGATATTGGCTTTGTCATTGTCAAGATGCAGAACATTTCTGTCACCACAAGGATCCTTCATGTTGCCACACCCACATTCCTCCCACCTGCCCACTCCTTAACCCCTGGCAACCACTAATCTGTTCTGTTTGTTAATTTTGTCTTTTTAAGAATGTTATACAAATGGAATCATTCAGTAGGCAACGCTTTGGGGTTGGCTTTTTTCATTTGGCGTAATTCTCTGATGGTTCATCCAAGTTGTTGCTTGTATCCAGAGTTGGTTCCTTTTGATTGATGAGTATTATTCCATGGCATGAAGGCACCACCATTATTGAAGTTACCTATTGAAGACATCTGAGTTGTTGCCAGCTTTGTGCTATTATAAAAAAAAGAAAAAAAAAAAGCTGCTCTAAACATTCATGTACATTCATGCTGTGTGAGCATAAGTTTTTATTTCTGTGGAATACATGCCAAGAAATGCAGTTGCTATGTTTATAGTATTGCACAGTTTTTAAAGGAACTGCCAAACTGTTTTCCAAAGCGTCTATACCATTTTATGTTCCCATCAGCAATATATGAATGATCGAGGTTCTCCACATCTTCAGAGGCATTTGATGTTGTCACTACTTTTTTAGTCAGTCTGATAGGTGTGGAGAGAAATTTATGTTTTTCTGATGGCTAATGATGTTGAACATCCATTCGTATGCATATTTGCCATCTCTTCAGTGAAATGTCTTTTCATGCCTTTTGTCCATTTTCTAGTTGTGTGATTTGTTTTTATACTGAGTTTTGAGAGTTCTTTATACATTCTAGATCGTAATTCTTTATCAGATATGTGGTTTGCAAATACAAATTTTGATGTCCACATATTCATTGATAACATATAGAGATGAAATGGATTTTTGTGTGCTGATCTTATATCCTGCAAGCTTGCCAAACTCACTTATTTAGCTCTAGGAACTGTTTTTCTAGATTGCTTAGGATTTTCCATGTAGACAGTCATCATGTCATCTGTAAATAGTTTTATTTATTTTCTGATCTACTTACTTTTTATTCCCTTTTATTGCCTTATTTCACAGGCAAGAACTTCCAGGACTGTGGTAAGAGTAGTAAGAGAAGACATTCTTACCCTGTTCCTGATATTAGAAATCATTTACTCTCAATAAGTATAATGTTAGATGCAGATTTCTTACAATGCACTTTATTACATCCACTTTCCTGCACCTCATCCTTTTTTTCTGAGCATTTTCATTGTAAATCAATGTTGAATTTGGTTGGTCAGCTACTTTTTCTGTATTGGTTGGTATGATCATGTGATTTTTCTTTTTTAGCCTGTTAATGTGGTGGGTAACATTGATTTATTTTCAAATATTGAACCAGCCTTGCATACCTGGAATAAACACCACTTGGTTATGGGGAATAATTTTTTTTATAAAAAGCTAAATTCTATTTGCCAATCTTTTGTTAAGGATTTTGAATCTGTGTTCATGAGGGAGACTGTCCTATAATACACTTTTTTTGATACTTACTTTGGTTTTGGTCGCAGAATAACACTTCATAGAATCAACTGGAAAGTGTTCTGTCTTCTATTTTGTGGAGCTATTTGTATAGAATTATTTTTAATTATTTAATTTTTTGGTAGAATTCTCCCATGAAACCATGTGGGCCTGGAGATTTCTTTTTTGCAAGTATCTTAAATCTGAATTCAGTTTCCTTAGTAGTTATCAGGCTGTTCAAATTATCTG
Organism: Macaca thibetana thibetana; assembly: GCF_024542745.1. Taxonomy (NCBI): domain Eukaryota; kingdom Metazoa; phylum Chordata; class Mammalia; order Primates; family Cercopithecidae; genus Macaca; species Macaca thibetana. Next base: position 104,044,197 of record NC_065592.1, on the reverse strand, counting down.
TCATATTGAGTGAATTGAGGTAGTTTGTGCTTTTCAAGGAATTGGTCCATTTCCTATAAGTTGTCAGATGTGTATGTGTGGTGCTGTTCATGGTATCCCCTTATTATTCTGATGTCTGCAGAGTCTATAGTTATATACCTTGTTTCACTCCTGGTATTGGTAATTTGTGCCTTTTCTCCTTTTTTTCTTTGTCGGTCTTGTTAGAGGTGTGTCCATTTTATTGATCTTTTGAAAGAATCTGCTGTTTGTTTCATTGATTTTTCTCTTGTATTTTTCTTGTCAGTTCCATTGATTGAATTCTCCTGTTATTTCCTGCCTTCTGTTCACTTTTGATTTATTTTGTTCTTTTTCTTGATTTTGAGGTAGGAGCTTAAATTATTAATTTGAAACTTTTTCTCTTTTCTTGAATGTTCATTTAGTGCTGTGAATTGCCCTCTCAACGCTGCTTTAGTTGTGTCTCACAAATTTTGATGTGTTGTGTTTTCATTTGTATTTAGTTCATTTTCGTTTTAAGAAATAGGGTGTCAGTGTTTTGCCCTGGTTGGCTGTGAACTCCTGGGCTCAATGGATACTTTTGCTTCAGCCTCCTGGGTAGTTGGCACTACGAGAACACACCACTGTGCCCAGCTTAGACTTTCCCTTTGACCTAAGGATTATTTAGAAGTGTATTTTCTACTTTTCAGGTGTTTGGGGACTTTAAATTTGTTGTAGTTTGGTTTATGGCTAATACTGTAGTCTATTTTGGAATATGTTACATGGGCACTTAAAAATGTGTATTCTGCTATTTGGTGGAGTGTTCTATAAATGTCAGGTCTTTTTGGTTGATGGTGTTTCTGGGTTCTCTCTTGGTGATTTTCTGTATAGTTCTTCTATCAGTTGTTGAGAAGGATAATGAAGTTTTCAACTGTAATTGTGGGTTTGTCTGTTTCTTCTTTCAGTTTTATTAGCTGTTGCATCTTAAATTTTTTTTTTTTTGAGATGGAGTCTCGCTCTGTCGCCCAGGCTGGAGTGCAGTGGCCGGATCTCAGCTCACTGCAAGCTCCGCCTTCCGGGTTTACGCCATTCTCCTGCCTCAGCCTCCCGAGTAGCTGGGACTACAGGCGCCTGCCACCTCGCCCGGCTAGTTTTTTGTATTTTTTTTAGTAGAGACAGGGTTTCACCGTGTTAGCCAGGATGGTCTCGATCTCCTGACCTCGTGATCCGCCCGTCTCGGCCTCCCAAAGTGCTGGGATTACAGGCTTGAGCCACCGCGCCCGGCCGCATCTTAAATTTTTTAGCTTTTTTGTTTAGTGCATATTTAGGATTGCTAAGTTTTCTTGATGAATTGACCCTTTTGGCATTTCATAATGTTCTTCTCTGTCTCTGATAATTTTCTGCTTTTTGTGTATGTGCTGCCAAAGCAAACACTCTGATAATTTTCTTTGTTCCAAGGTTTACTTTGTCAGATGCCCTTTTTATTTTGTATATTATATAGTTGTGTGTATATATCTGTATTTTTTTTACTACCTATATTGTTATATTTGAAGTGAGTTTCTTACAGACAGCATATAGTTGGGTCATGTTATTTAATTTATTCTGCCTGCCTGTCTTTAAATCATGTATTTGTACATTTACATTTAATGTAATTATTTGATACAGTAGGGTTTAAGTCTGTTAAAACGAAGTCTGCCATTTTGTTTTTTGTTTCTTGTCTGTTCACTTACTTTGTGTTTATTTTCTCTTTTCTGCCTTTCTGTGGGCTAATCGAACATGTTTTTAGAATTTATTTTTTCTTTGTATAGCTTTTTTTAGTCATTACTCTGAGTATTACATTACACGTATACTATAGTAGACTACTGGTGTCATCATTGTACCAATTCAAGTGTAGAAACTTTTACTTTCCTTTACATTCCTTTATTCCCTCATTTACATTATGATTGTTTTAAATATTTCCTATACATAGAGTGAGAACCATATCAGTGTTGTAATTTTTGCTTTAACTGTCCAAAATAATTTAGAAAACTCCAGAGGAGAAAAAAAAGCCTAGTGAATTTGCCCATATTTTTTACTTACTGTGCTTCTTCCTCCTTTGATAATCTAACAGTCTTCTTTTATGGCTTTTTTCCTATTTAGAGGACTTCCTTAGGCCATATCTTTAGGGTAGGTCTGCTAGTGACAAATACTCTTCATTTTTCTTAACGGAGAATGTCTTGATTTCACCTTCATTACTAAAGGATATTTTTGCTGGTTATAGGATTCTGGGTTGACAGTTATTTTCTTTCAGCATTAGGAACACATTGTGATGCTTTTTTTTTCTGGTGTCTGGTTTCTGATGAAAAATCTCCCATTATTCAAATTGTTTTTCTCTATGTGTAAGGTGTCATTTTTCTCTGGTTGCTTTCAAGACTTTTTTTGTCATTTTTTTTTGGAAGTTATCTATGATGTGCCTTGGCAACTATTTGTTTGCATTTGCTCATTTGCATTTGCAAAGCGTCCTACTTGGCCTTCCCTGACAACACCCTAGGAGGGGTGTCGCCCTGTTAGAGCCTCTCAAGGGTCAAAGTCTAGGTTCCCTGCTCAGCTTCTTTAATCTGTAGATTTAAACCACTTGACAAATTTAGGGAGCTTTTAGCCATTATTTGTTTGAATGCTTTTTTAGCCCCACCCCCTTTCTCTTCTTCTGGAATTCCAGTGACACAAGAGTAAAAGATTACTCTTTTAGTGTAATCCCACGGTTCCCTGAGACTCTGTTCATTTCTTTCTATTCTATTTTCTTTCTGTTGTGCTCAGTGAATAATTTCTTTTTTTTTCTTTTTCTTTTTCTTTTTTTTTTTTTTTTGAGACAGAGTCTCGCTCTGTATCCCAGGCTGGAGTGCAGTGGCGTGATCTCGGCTCACTGTAAGCTCCGCCTCCCGGGTTCACACCATTCTCCTGCGTCAGCCCCCTTGAGTAGCTGGGACTATGAGCGCCCGCCACCACACCCGGCTAATTTTTTTGTATTTTTTTTTCAGTGGAGACGGGGTTTCACCGTGTTAGCCAGGATGGTCTCGATCTCCTGACCTCGTGATCCACCCTCCTTATCCTCCCAAAGTGCTGGGATTACAGGCGTGAGCCACCGCGCCCGGCCGTCAGTGAATAATTTCTATTGCTTGTCTCAGTTCACTGATACTTCCTCTGTCTCCTTCATTCTGCTGTGAGCCCATCCACTAAGCTTCTTATTTTAGTAATTTTGTTTTTTCCGTTCTGATAGCTCCATAGGACTCTTCTTTGTATCTTCCATTTCATCACTGAGGCTTTTTATTATTTCATTTGCTTCAGGTGTCTTCATGGTGGCTCATTAAAATATTTTTATCATGGCTGCTCTAAAATTGTTGTAAGATAAGCTTGATATCTCTGTCATCTCACTATTGACACTTGTTTCATTCTACTTGATATCTTCTGGTTCTTGATATAAGGGATATTTGATGGAGACCTAGACACTTTCATATTACGCTGCTGTAGTCCATGTCTAGTTTAAGCCATCTCTTTTATTTGGCTTTCTCTGACAGGGAAAGGGGCTGGGGGACTGCTGCCTCATACTGCCAGGAGGAGGGACAAGTCAGGGGCCCGACTCAGCCTCCAGTGGGTTTCTTCGTTGCTGCTGGGTGATGGTAATAGTCCTGACTCTCCACTCGCCCTCCTCTGACACTGCCCAGGAGGAGATGGGGAGGGTGCCCACTACTCCTAGGTGCAGGTGGAAGTTAGGGCTCTCCATGTGTTCTTTGCTGACCCCACAGTGGGGGTGGAGGGAGTCCACTTGTTGTTATCAACTGATAGGAATAAAAGGCTCAGCGTCCTACTTGGCCTTCCCTGACAACACCCTAGGAGGGGCGTTGCCTTGTTAGAGCCTCTCAAGGGTCAATGTCTAGGTTCCCTGCTCAGCCTTTGCTGACATAGATGGGGCTGGGTACCCCTCATTTTTTTCTGTGGCGTTTGGCTACAGTAGAATAGTTATTATCTAAAAGTTTTCTGGCTAGCTGGGCTGCCAGTATTACTTCTCAGGGCAAAATAATGGTAGAGTAATGTGTCAGTCAAATCACAGATGCCACTGATCGCGAGGCACACCAGTATTTTATGTTTCTTACAAAGAGAAAAGTATGTGAATACACTGATACGTCATCCATAGTAAGATGCATGCTGATTTCAGAGAGATTAATACATAGTGAGAGTGTGCTTCTTGGAACAGATTAAGTATGGTAGTTATGTGAAAAGGACTCATGGATGAAGCGCACACAATGATGTATAAATATTCAAACATGTTTTATTTATTTGCTATGCTCGTGTTAACAATCACTGATTGGTCAGCTTACAAAAACAAGCGTTCCTTTTTGAGAATGTTGACAAGACCCTTTAAACCCAATTTGGTGGATCTCTTATCCTTGCAGAGACAGAGCTGCCTGCTTTGCTATTCAGAAAGGATTACAGGCATCCCGTAGTGACATTAAGTTATTTAAGCATAATGACATGGCTGACCTCGAGCGACTACTAAAAGAACAAGAGATCGAAGATCAAAAGGTATGATTCTTTTGAAGAAAATTATACAGTTCTTTTGTACTTTCTAACCAGCTAAATTATATATGAAATGGTAATTTGTCATGAAAACTTGCCTGTGGATCACATTTGGATATTAAGAAGGGTGTTCCTGCTTATTAAATGTACTTCATATTGGAGAGCCAAGTCTGATTGTAATTGCCTTGTCATTGCCATAATTACATATAGCAAATTGAGGGGAGGTAATCCAAGCAGCTTTCTAAGAGATCAAGAGAGGCTGAAAAACAGCATGCACTTAGTGAGGCGGGGAGATGTCTACTCATAGCCGGGCGTAATGACACCAAAACTTACTAGGCCTTTAATGACATATACCTAGTGAATTCAGAATAGGCTTATTCACACCAGAATAAATCATGTATCAATTACATGAGGAAAGAATGGCAGCAAGCTTATTTTATTAATATATGAACAAAGTGAAGCCCTTTCTCCCCACCCCACCTGTATCCTGCTCTGAGCAGCTGCTGCCCGTGGGAAATGACTGCCCCAACATGGTCTCCTTCCAGCTTGCAGCCCTGGTTTCAGCTCTTTCCTCTCAAGAGCCTAACATAACCTCAGGTGATGGTGGTTTGGAAGTAGCTCCTTGGTGTTCTGATTAGAGTGAAACAGAGGAAGTGGGTTCAGAGCATCGTTGTTAAAATTATAATTTATTTTCCCCTGATGACATGGGTAAGTAAAGTAGCTCAGGTCTGTGGCTCTGAGCAGAGCACCATGATGTGTGTCTTCATCTCAGACACAGTTTCAGGTGGACTTTGCCAGTGCAACACATTCATAACTAGAATAAATTATAAAAATGCTCGTCACATTTCTTAATTTTATGTTAATTTTCAATTTTCCAAATATTTGCATTATTCATTTAGGATTCTGTCATCTTTGTTCAGATGTCAGCCTGAGTGCATCACTTCATGAATATACACATTCTCATGATGAATATGCATGATCTTGCTATTTTATACTTAATCTGCTGTAGGCTAATGTTTCACATTTACAGAATTTAGAAAAACCTATAGGGAAAATCTGAAAACTGAGCCCATTCCACTGGTTAATTTCTTTCTACAAAGTATAAAAAGATGTTTCTTACGATTATGCAGTAATAGAATGCTAGTCTGTATTCAGTAATAGAATTGCAGTCTGCTGCCATTTGTTTTGCCAAGTTAGTATTATATAAATTTGGAAAACATCAGATTCAGGTTTTGTATGTGCTCTTTTTCTACAAGATCCGTAAGCCATAGAACTTTTTTTTTTAATGAGCAACAACAAGAAATAAAATTAAATATCTTGAAACTTATTTCTACTTTATAATTTTTACTTTTTTACTAATTTATATTTTTCTTGATGAGAGCAGGCTTTCTAAGTAACTTTACATTTTGGTTTTTAGAAATACTCATTTGCAATTTTATTTTCACATAAATAATCTGGTCATTAATACTTTGAATGTTTTCTTTGTCCATTTCCCAAGTGCTGTGGTTCATAAATTGTTTTTTATCCCTTTTCCTACAGGGTTCTTTTGTGCCATATTAATTCTTCTTAAAGAATGGTCAGTGGATATGAACAGTAGTTCATAAAAGGAATACACATAACTATGAACAAGTGAAAAATAGCCTAGACTCACTAATAATTAAGGAAATTAGGCTAGGAGTTTTGCCTGTTAAATTAGGGCATGTTTTTAATAGTAGTAGTCAGTGCCAACACAGATGTGTTGAGACAAAGAATCTATGACTCTGGAAAGAGTTTAAATTAGCACTTCTTTTCTAGAAGGTAAATTGGCAGATACATTCCAGGATCCAAGTAATTCCATGCCGTTTGACCCATTCCTGTGGTGGTGTCTTTAAAAAATTATCAGAAATGATGTCACATATTGAGGGATATTCATATTGTGATATGAAAAAGCAAATGAGGGAAACAACTAAATCCAACATTAGGGAAATAGTTAAGTAGTTTATGGTATATCCATAGGCAGAACATCTCCATTAAAATCATGTAATCCGAAATAATTTAGAAATGCTCACAGTATAATGTTTTTAAAAGCAGGTCCTAAAACTACAGTAAAATCCTGATTCTGAACAAAGTAATTTATATGTTTATGCAAGAAAGACAAAAATTATCACCATGTGGTATGATTAGCTAATTTATTTGTTTTTTGTACTTTTCCATTTCCCAAAATTTGAATATTTTTAAATCTAAGAAAAATGTTTTTCCTTAAAGACAGGCAGAGGTAGCATGCCCTGTGTAGAAATTAGGGTGGCACCTCTTCATCAGTCACTTCTAACATATTGCTAGCTCCCCAGCTTTCAGTTGTGAGTTGACAGAGTAAAGATGATTGAGCAACATCAGTGATGTATACTTTTTTATTCCTCAACAAACATTTTTTTTTTTAGTGCTACTGCTGTGGGTTGTAAAATACTCCTTTAAAGCATTGCTCTGATACTTTCTAATTCTGATCATTTCTAATTGTCCATTGGAGCAGAAGCTTAGAGGCAAGAAACCTCTGAGTAAGAAGGTAATGGCAAACTCTATCTGTGGATCTCAGGGTTTTTTGCAGTCCCGCACACCTGAACCATGTACAGTTTCATACATGTGAGAGATTTATTAGTGACTTGCTCTGAGCGGAGTGTGTGAAGGTGTGTGTTTTTTGAAAAGAAGACCTTGGCCGGGTGCAGTGGCTCACACCTGTAACCCCAGCAGTTTGAGAGGCCAATGTCAGTAGATCAAGAGGTCAGGAGTTCAAGACCAGCCTGGCCAACATGGTGAAACCCCATCTGTACTAAAAATACAAAAATTAGCTGGGCGTGGTGGCAGTTGCCTGTAATCCCAGCTACTCGGGAGGCTGAGGCAGAGAATTGCTTGAACCTGGGAGGCGGAGGTTACAGTGAGCCGAGATGGCACCACCGCACTCCAGCCTGAGTGACAGAGCGAGACTCCGTCTCAAAAAAAAAAAGAAAAGGAGACCTCTCTACCCCACAGCCGAGGAACATCATTGGACAAAGTCATAGTCAAATTTTACTTGATCCGATAATAGATCAGTGGGGAGTGAGGAAGGAGCAGGGTTGCCCCTTGTTTTGGGAGGTGAAGGAAAACAGGGTTTGAGTTTTGTAACTTTTTGTTATGGAAAAATGCCAACATAGAATAAGGAAACACAGTGGTATAGTGAAGCCCCCCATACCCTTCTCCCAGCTTTGTTATCAGCATTACATCATTCTTGTGCCATCTGTTCCTCACCCCATCTTCATGATGATGATCTTCATTATAGTTGTTCTGGGTAAAATTGACAGACATTGAATCATATGAATACAGCTATACAATTTTGACCAGTGATTATACCCATGTAACCCGGGAATGTCGGCTCCATTATGATGTAAAACATTCCCATTTCTTTACAGAGTTCCCTTAGGCCCCTTCCCAGTTGGAGGGTTGAAGGGTTTTGTTTGTGTTTTAATATTCTCAGAGTGCCTAATTAGTTTGTGTGTGTGTGAGGTCATCCAGCTAATGCTGTGAGCTGAGAAACGTGTCTGAGAGAAGATAGCACTGTTGTTCATCTCAAAATAACCCGTCACAAACACTGAGCTTTCAGTTCATTCGGAATATTTTTTTAGGAATAAATCTTGGAAGGTGAAAGTGCTGGGGAATATTTAACAGATCTTGTCTTTAGAGTTACTGAAATGTAAGATGTCTGCTTTTTCTCTTTTAAAGAATCCTCGCAAGGCTCGTGTAACTCGGCGTTTCATTGTAGTAGAAGGATTGTATATGAATACTGGAACTATTTGTCCTCTTCCAGAATTGGTAAGCAACCATGTTCAGTCATAATTTTAATATTTGGACTATTTGACACAGGTGCCTTTTGTTTATGACCACTTTTAGTGTATAATGTCTGCGTTGCTTTGCACATTAGGCCTCATAAGCATAATTTGCTCAGATCAGGGAAAAAGAACAACATTGAATGCCAGTGCTGGCCTTCACAGAGTAATCAGGAATGCTCTGTTGCCCAGGCTGGAGTGCAGTGGTGTGAACCCAGCTCATTGCAGCCTTACCCTCCTGGGCTCAAGTGATCCTTCCACCTTAGCTTTCTGAGTTAGCTGGGACTACAGGCACATGCCACTGCACCTGGCTCGTTTTTCCCTTTTTTGTGGAGTCAGAGCCTCACTGTGTTACCTAGGCTGGTCTCAAACTCTTGGACTCAAGCGATCCTCCCGCCTCAGCCTGCCAAAGTGCTGGTATTACAGGTATGAGCCACCATGCCTGGCCAAGACTTAGGTTTTTTTTTTTTTGAGATGGAGTCTCGCTCTGTCGCCGGATCTTGGCTCACTGCAAGCTCCACCTCCCGGGTTTACGCCATTCTCCTGCCTCAGCCTCCTGAATAGCTGGGACTACAGGAGCCTGCCACCACGCCCGGCTGATTTTTTTTATTTTTTTATTTTTTTTTTTTTTTTTTTATTTTTTAGTAGAGATGGGGTTTCACCGTCTTAGCCAGGATGGTCTCGATTTCCTGACCTCGTGATCCACCAGCCTCAGCCTCACAAAGTGCTGGGATTACAGGCGTGAGCTACCGCGCCCAGCCTTTTTTTTTTTTTTTTGAGACAGAGTCTTGCCCTGTCACCAGGCTGGAGGGCAGTGGCACCATCTTGGCTCACTGCAACCTCCGCCTCCCTGGTTCAGGCAGTTCATTCTCCTGCCTCAGCCTCTCGAGTAGCTAGAACTACAGGCGTGCGCAGCCACCCCCAGCTAATTTTTGTAGTTTTAGTAGAGACTGGGTTTCACCATGTCGGCTAGGATGGTCTCGATCTCTTGACCTCGTGATACACCCACCTTGGCCTCCCGAAATGCTGAGATTACAGGCGTGAGCCACCACGTTGGCCCTACTTAGCTTTTAAGATCCAGCTTTATTTAGGTGAAATCAACGTGTAAAATACACCTACTTTAAGTGTAAAATTTGATAAGTTTTGACAGATGTATATACATCTCTATCACCATAACCATCACCACCATAGTCAAGATACAGAACATTTTTATATAAGAAAATGTTTATCCAGAAAGAAAACTTTATCCAGAAAGCTTCCTGATACCTCTTTGTAGTAAGTACCCATGTTGGCCCCAGACAGCCATTAATCTACTTTCTCTTCCTGTAGATTAGTTTTCCCTTTTATAGAATTGTGTATGAATGAAAGCATAGCTTGCTTTTTTTGTTTGTTTGAGACGGAGTTTCGCTTTTGTTGCCCAGGCTGGGGAGTGCAATGGCACGATCTTGGCTCACTGCAACCTTCGCCTCCTGGGTGCAAGCGATTCTCCTACCTGAGCCTCCCAAATAGCTGGGATTACAAGCATGTGCCCCCACGCTCGGCTAATTTTGTATTTTTAGTAGAGACTAGGTTTCTCCATGTTGGTCAGGCTGGTCTTGAACTCCTGACCTCAGGTGATCCACTCTCCTTGGCCTCCCAGAGCTGCGGGATTACAGGCGTGAGCCACCGTGCCTGGCCAAAACTTAGCTTTTTGGTAGTGAAAGCAACATAACTGTTTTTAGAAACCATGACCATTGAAATTTCGTTTATTGAGGTGAAATTCACATAACACAAAGTTAACCAATTTAAATTGTACAGGACAGTGACATTTATTACATTTACCATGTGTGCAATCATCAACTCTAGGTCAAAAACCTTTTCATGACTCGCAAAGAAGACCTCAAACCCATTAAACAGTCACTCCCCATTTTCTTCTCCCTCTAGCTCCCAGCAACCACCAATCTGCTTTCTATCTCTATGGATTTACCTTTTCTGGTTATTTCCTATAAATGGCATCGTATAATATATGACCTTTTCTTTCTGACTTCATTCACTTAATGTTTTTAAAGTTCATTAACATTGTATACCATGTATCAGTATTTCATACCTTTTTAATGCTAAGTAATAGTCCACTGTAGGGATAATACCACATTTTGTTTTATATGTTCATCCACAGATGGATATTTGGGTTCTTTCTACCTTTTTGCTTTTGCGAATAGTGCTGTTGTGAACATTTGTGTATAGGTATTTGTTTGAATTCCTGTTTTCAGTTCTTTCATGTATATATCTAGCAGTGTAATTGCTGGATTATATGGTAATTCTGTTTAACTTAATGAGGAACTGACATACTGTTTTCCACAGCGATTGCACCATTTTACATTCCTGTCAGCTATGTACCAGGGGTACAGTTTCTCTACATCTTTGTCAGAACTTATATTTTCTAGGGTTTTTTGTTGGTTTGTTTTAGCCATCCTAGTGAGTGTGAGGTAGTATCTCACTGTGGTTTTGATTTGTGTTTCCCAAATGACTAATGATGTTGAGCCTCTTTTCTTGTTTTTTTTGTTTGTTTGTTTGTTTGGCCATGTGTATATCTTTGGAGACGTATCTATTCAAGTGCTTTGCCCATTTTTTAAAATTGGGTTGTTTGTCTTTTTGTTTTTAAAAGAATTCGTTATATATTCTGGATACTAGATGTTTATCAGATACATGATTTGCAAATATATTCTCCTATTTTGTGGGGGTTTGTTTCGTTTATTTGATACTGTCCTTTGACACACAGTTTTTAAAATTTTGATGATGTCCAATTTATCTGTTTTGTTGTTGCTTGTGCTTTTGTGTTTTATTTTAAAATCTTTGTTTAATCTGGCCGGGCATGGTGGCTCACGTCTGTAATCCCAGCACTTTGGGAGGCCAAGGCAGGTGGATCATTTGAGGTCAGGAGTTCAAGACCAGCCTGGCCAACATGGTAAAACCCTGTCTCTACTAAAAATACAAAAAAAATTAGCCAGGCATAGTGGTACATGCCTGTAATCCCAGCTACTCGAGAGGCTGAGGCAGGAGAATTGCTTGAACCTGGGATGCGGAGGTTGCAGTGAGCCAAGATCACACCAGTGCACTCCAGCCTGGGTGGAGTGAGACTCCATCTCAAAAAAAAGAAAAAAAAAATCTTTGTTTAATCCAAAATTATCAAGATTTACTGCTGTGTTTCCCCCTAAGAGTTTATAGTTTTTTTTTTTTTTTTTTTTTGAGACGGAGTCTCGCTCTGTTGCCCAGGCTGGAGTGCAGTGGCGGGATCACTGCTCACTGCAAGCTCCGCCTCCCAGGTTTACACCATTCTCCTGCCTTAGCCTCCCGAGTAGCTGGGACTACAGGTGCCCGCCACCTTGCCCGGCTAGTTTTTTGTATTTTTAGTAGAGACAGGGTTTCACCGTGTTAGCCAGGATGGTCTTGATCTCCTGACCTCGTGATCCGCCCATCTCGGCCTCCCAAAGTGCTGGGATTACAGGCTTGAGCCACCGCGCCCGGCCGAGTTTATAGTTTTCAATCTTACATTTAGGTCTGTAGTTCATTTGAGTTCATTTTTGCATGTGCGATGATGAATAGGTCATCAAGTGGTTATCCAGTTTTGCCTGCATCATTTGTTGAATGTTTCCCCATTGACTGGTCTTGGCACCCTTGTGGAAATTAATTGACCATAGACGTATGGGTTTATTTCTAGACCCTATTCTGTTTCATTCTTTGCTATATATCTGTCCTTATGCCAGTACTACACTGTGTCAATTATTGTAGCTTTGTAGTAGGTTTGAAATCAGGACATGTGAGTTCAACTTTTTTCTTTTTCAAAATTGTTTTAGCTGTTTGGGGTCTCTTGAAATTCCATTTGAATTTTAGGATTAGCTTTTCCATTTCTGTAAAAGGTATTGTTGGGATTTTGGCGGGGATTGCATTGAATATGTAGTCACTTTGGGAAGTATTACCATCTTAATGATAATAAGTCTTCCAGTCTATGAACTTGGGATGTTTCCATTTATTTAGATATTTCCTTCAGCAATGTTGTGTGGTTTTTAGTATACATATCCTGCACCTCTTTGGTTAAATTCATCAATAAGTATTTGATTTTTTTATTCTATTATAAATGGAATTGTTTCCTTAATTTCCTTTTTAGATTGTTTACTGCTGGTTTATAGAAATACAACAGACTTTTGTGTATTGCTTTTGCATAATGTAACTTCTGCTGAATTTTTTAGCTCGACTAGTACTTTTGTGGATCTTATTCTATATATAAGATTACGCCATCTGTGAATAGAGATAGTTTTACTTGTTTCTTTTCAATCTGGATGCCTTTTATCTTTCTTGCCTGATTGCCCTGGCTAGGACCTCGACTACAGTGTTGACTAGAGGTGGTGAAAGTGAGCATCTTTGTTTTGTTCCTGCTCTTACAAGGAAAGCTTTCGGTCTCCTATCGTTGAGTATGATGTTAGCTGTGAGTTTTTTATAATAACCTTTTATCAGGTTGAGGAAGTTCCTTCCCATTTTTAATTTATTGAGTGTTTTATCATGAGAGGTTGTTGGATTTTGTCAAACGTGTTTTTCTGCATTTGTTGGGATGATCATGTGGGGTTTTTTCCCCCTACATTCTACTAATGTGTATGTAATACATATTTTATTTTTCCATGTTGAACCACCCTTGCATTTGGCCATTGAGATTTTAATCTAGGAGTCTATTAATCGAATAAGGATTCAAAATAAGGATTTCATATGTTATTTTTAAATTTTTTCACTATTTCTGAAGAAATCTAAATATATTTTAAGTATCAATAGAATAGATGTATTTGTTTTCTTCTTTCTGTTTTTGTAAGAGTGTCAGTGGTTGATGGAATAATGTGAGGGAGGTAGTGAACCAGAGGTACTAGGACATATACTGTAGGGCTACAGTAATGAAGCAGTACTGATGGACAGATACACAGCCAGAGCAGTGAAACTAAAGATGAAGTGTAGGAACAGCTCAAGTGGAGGTAAGCACTGAAGCTGGGCATGGTGGGTCACACCTTTAATCCCAACACACTGGGTGCTGAGGTGGCAGAATCACTTGAACCCAGGAGGTCAACGCTGCAGTGAGCCATGATCCTGCCACTGCACTGCAGCCTGGGTGGCAGAGCGAGACTCTGTCTCAAAAAAAAAAAAAAAAAAATCAGTATTGTGCTGTCTGTTGTTAAGTTGAATCATTTTAGACCATCTAAAGTACAATTGATTCTCATCATTCACTCTACTTAATATTCTGTAAAGTTGCCATGAACACTGGAATAAGAAATACTAAACTATTGCTGCTTGGCAAATTATAGGGTTAGGTTCCTCTGAGCCTCTGGTTACAACATTTTCATCAACCAGTTGACACAAAACTCGCTTTATGTGTGTTTTTGTTTAAAGGTGTCTTATTTAAAGTCTGTTGATTCGTTGCACTACAACTCATGCCTGAACAGAGCTTCTCTAACACACAAATTTTCTCCATGAGGGACATCACAGCCTTTGTGCACTAGGAGTAGTAGACGGCACTTTAGCATGACACTTGGGGGCCACTCTAAATAGCAAACTCACCAACAAAAAACACAGAAGTCCAAAAAAGTGGCAATAAATAGACCTTCCATAGGGTACTAATTCACAGGATCAGAGCTGAAACAGTTGCCCGTTCACCCTCACCTGGGAAAACACGCGTCAGGTAATTCAAATTCTTCACTGCTCTGCACATGCACATGTCTGTGATGACAGGAAGAAAGTGTTGATTTGGAGGTTGCAAATAATTTTAATAAGTAGATGAATTTGCACATACAGAATTCACAAGTATCGAGGATCAGCTGTACATACTTTTTAATCTTAATTTTTTTCTTCATAATAATGTTCTATATGATGCTAATCATTAGTATCCTAACCTTTATATAACACTTAGGTTAAGTTAAAATACAAATACAAAGCAAGAATCTTCCTGGAGGAAAGCCTTTCGTTTGGAGTCCTAGGAGAGCATGGCCGAGGAGTCACTGAACACTATGGAATCAATGTAAGTTCCCCTTTTTAGGAACGTTTCGCCTCTTATGGGAGACATGTAGTTCCATTCTGCGAGGCATATATTTTTAATAGGCACAAGACAGCACTCCTTACCAGTTTGAAGGGTCACGAAACTTTGGTGTCTGTCACCTCAGTGAGCCCAGGATGGGTCTAGTCAGCCAGAAGAGGGAACCCCATCTTCCTTCTGAACTTATTAACTCAGAGTGGGTAGTCAGGGTTTGTGCTGTGTTTGCAAAATTGCATTTGAATTGGCCTTTAGTGTCTCTTCTCTAGAAATGGTTAAATGTTGCCTTCCAATTATTTCTTAAAATCATCAAGAATTTCCTGAGTAGTCTTTTCAGAAGTATTCATGACAGCAGAGAAACAGTACTGTTTCTAGTATTTAAAAATCTGTATTCTATATAATATGTTTGTGGGAGGTAGATACAGTTATGCATGTGTGTGTGTGTGTGTGTGTGTGTCAGTGTGTGCGTGTGTCAGTGTGTGTGTGTGTGTCAGAAACAGCACTGGCATGCATTCAGCAAAACCTCTTAAAGTCCCAAACAGAGTGAGGTGTCATGTTTCCTTTTCTGAGGGAAATGGACCCAGACTGCCCACAGTGCCTAGTGAGTGGGTTTTGCTCCTGGAGCCTCAGGGCAGAGGAAGTCAGCCAGTCTTCAACAGCTGTCTTACCAACCACCAAGGGAAGAGTTACAGAAAGCTTTTTCTCCAAAACATGCGCATAAGAGCTGTGCAACCTATGTTACAGAGTTGAAATATAAAACATAAATTGCCTTAGATTATCTACGTCCCACTACTATGTAGTCCCAGAGAAAAATGTAGAGCAGAGTGAATATCCTGAGAGGCTGGATATAAGCACCTCCTCCAAGGCAGACTGACATTCAGCAGTTACATGCACCGAGGAGATAAATGGAATAAATGGAAGTGTAATTCAAGCAAATTTAGCAGTACACAACAGCCTTTTTTAAGGCATGAAAATGTTTATGAAGGAAAAAACTCGAACTTCACTGTTGTAGTTTTCTGAATGCTTCTAGCAGTTGTCACTGAGGAAATACTCACAAGCGCCTGAGAGTAGAGAGCGGAATGTGTGGACTTTATTTGGATCCCGATTCAAACAGATGCTGTTAAAAGAAAATTTGGTGAGACAATCAGAGATAATTTGAACACTGAATATTTGAATATATTTAACATCAAATTTACATTTAACATTTAAAAATTGTTAATGTCTTAAGTATGATAGTAGTTTTGTGATTATGTTTTTGAAAGAGTTTTTATCGTTAAGAAATACACAGTGAAATGTTTATAGATGAAACCCCATGAAGTCTGGGATTCACTACAAAGAAATGATGATGGTGGTAGGGGATATAGATGAAGCAGCGTTGTCCTTGAGTTTATAATGATTGAATCTGGGTGATGGGGATTCTTTGTTCTGTTCTACTTTGTTCAGGCTTGAAATTTTTCGCAATGAAAGGTTTAAAAACATTTTTTAAAAAGAGCAGGAGTGCACAGTTTCTCTGTTGGATCTATGAAACACTGAGGAAAACACTAGCTGTGTTCTGACAGTCCATTAACATGCCCATCAGTAAGTAGTGATTGAATGCCTACTCTGTGCCCAGAATGGAACTCGGTGCCGAGGGCTGCAGCCGAAGATGAGCACCAAAGGAGTTCTGAGTGGTCAGAAAGATGTAGGACTCAAAGCCCATTAGGTCATTAGAGCACATTAGGTTCTTCTGCTGTCCAGTCGGTCAAAGATTCCATCGCCACGACGTTTGGATAAATTGATTTATGAAATGCTGAAAATCATGTTGAATACAAGAATAAAGTGCTCAAAACTTCAAGAGACTTATTTTTATTTATCTCAGGTGCATCCCATGGGGAAGGCCAGCTAGACCACTGTTTTAGCAAGGAAATAGTCTTATTTTGTACCTGTGACTGCTTTTAATTTTGAACAGCTTTGGGTTTTATCTTCTTATAATTTATTTGTCTTTGCTATGAGTTAATTTGTCATGTATAATGAAATGGTAAAAATATATAAAATGAGACAGTTTCAGAGATGGGCCATGAAACTACAGTTCATTCAGCGATAGATGTTATATGGTTTATTTTTTATTTTCATGTAGATAGGTAGTTTGAATCCAGATGTTAACAGACATTTGATGCTGTTAAATTTTGTCTCTAGGGCTGAAGTTGGCCTTTTTTTTTTTTTACACTGTGGAATAACTGTCACTCCTTTTCTGGCAGATTGATGATATTGATCTTATCAGTGCCAACATGGAGAATGCACTTGCCTCTATTGGA